>NC_062558.1:129593638-130802388 GCF_016906955.1 Phacochoerus africanus
AGGAGCCCAACCGCAGGGGCTGCGCTTTTGCTGCCCAAAGGCTGGGGCTCGCACCACAAGGGAGCAGCTCCCAGTCCAGTGACCTCCTCCTAATGTCTCTCAGGCTCCCTGCTCCCACCCCCTTTTTTTTCTTTTGTTTTAGGGCCACAGCCTGCAATGTGGAAGTTCCCAGGCTAGGGGTCGAGAATTGGAGCTGCGCTTGGCCTACACCACAGCCCCAGCAATGCCAGATGTGAGCCACGTCTGTGACCTACACCACGCTCACTGCAACATGGATCCTTAACCCACTGAGCGAGGCCAGGTATTGAACGTGCATCCTCATGGATACTAGTCAGATTTGTTTCTGCTGAGCCCACGTGGGAACTCCTCCCACCCCATTTTGTCCGCCTTCCTGTGGGCTGCACTTGAATCATTCGTGCTTCAAAATCATTGATGCCCCAATGGACAGTGAATCTATCCCAGTCTCCTTGGCCTTGTGGAGTTCAGCTGTTTCCCGTTTGAGCCCAGCCTGCCTTTCCAGCACATCTCCCCCCACCTCCTGGGTGATAGTTCAGTTAGAGCTTATAATGGGGCTTTCTGGACTCCCTTTTCCATCCCCTTCCTCTGGACAAGCTCGTCGGGTACTGTGTCCACCACACCAGTATTACTGCAGCCAAGGTCAGATGTCACATCGCAAAGACCACACCCTGTTCTTGGTCTCAGCTGACAGCCCGCTGCTAACAGCAGGCCGTTCCTGGATCATCACTAACCTGCCAACGTGTATATGGTGGGTCTCCTCCCATCCACTCATCCACACACCAGATGTTGAATTCAGTAAGAGCCTTAAAATTGAAGGGATCTTCTAGTATCAAAAAGCAGGAGACCTTGGAAAGAGCATATGTTGAATGAAGGAAGGACCCAAAAGAATAGGCTAGAATGATTATTGATTTGGGCACAGGGAGCCCGATGCCCCTCATATTTACATAACAACAGGCTCTTTCTGGGTTGGGGGGGAAGATGATGAGGGATGTGGCCCAAAGCAGGATTTTCACGTTCAGAAGAGCAGGTGTGTAGTGTGGGGGAACCATCGTGCATGCCTTGTGCTCAGCATCCCAGGGTCCTCCCTGCTGAGAGGGAGATTCAGAGGCAGACTCTGCCCCTCTGTCCTGGGTCTCCTCCCCGCCGACCCCAACAGGACACCTTGGAAGGAGGGCTGTGGGCAGAGCGCTTCCAAGCGGTATTTCAGCAGCATGGCCACCTCTGTAGAAACCCCTCAGAAAGGGTCCAGTCTGAAGACGTGTTACACGGCAACCGGTACTTCAACTTCAGCATCCTCTGACTTTCCAGAAGGGGCCTGCCCCTTGGACTTGTTCTTGACACATCAGGAACTTTGATCTGCGCCTCCTCCTGTCACCTCAATCAATCTTCAAATTCTTGTTTTTTTCAATTTCCAAATTCACATTTTATATCTATGGCCTTGTTCTCCTTTTCTTTCTTTTCTTCTTTTCTTTCTTTCTTTTCTCTTTTTTTTTTTTGTCTTTTTGTTGTGTTGTTGTGTTGCTGTTCTTGGGCCGCTCCCGCAGCATGTGGAGGCTCCCAGGCTAGGGGTTGAATCGGAGCCATAGCTACCGGCCTACGCCAGAGCCACAGCAACTCGGGATCCGAGCCGCGTCTGCGACCTACACACAGCTCAGGCAACGCCGGATCGTTAACCCACTGAGCAAGGTCAGGGACCGAACCCGCAACCTCATGGTTCTAGTTGGATTCGTTAACACTGCGCCACGACAGGAACTCCTCTTTTTTCTTTCTTTCGTTTCTTTTTTATTGTCTTTAGTTTTCTTTCTTTCTTTCTTTCTTACTTTCTTCTTTCTTCTTTCTTTCTTTCTTTCTATCTATCTATTATTATCTCTCTTTCTTCCTTCTTTCTTTTCTTTCCTTCCTTTCCTTTCCTTCTTTCTTTCTCTTTCTTTCCTTCCTTCCTTCTTTCTTGGTCACCCCGAGGCATATGGAGTTCCCAGGTCAGGCATCAGATCTGAGCCATAGTCGCGACCTAAGCCATTGCTGCATCAACACTGGATCCTTAACCCTCTGTACTGGGCTGGGGATCGAACCCAAGTCTCAGCGCTCCCAAGATGCCCCCGATCCTGTTGTGCCACAGTAGGAGCTCCTTGTTCTCCCTTTCTAAAGCAACTGCAGACTTTGGCCTTTGACTTTGGTGGTGGGGGTCGTGCTCCCTCAAAAAGATAGGGCCACGTGTCTTTATTCAAAGCTGAGAAGAGCATCCAAATAGATGATCACTGGTCCTTTTCTTTCTTTCTGGGCTTCCAACGCATGCCTTTCTTGCCCGGGATCCTGTGTACAGCTGGGGGAGGCATGGAACTGAGGTGCTGACAGCTTGTGTTGGAATTCCATGGTGTTTACTGCGCTGTGAGTTTATAACGGCCTTGTTTCCATACTGACAGCACATGCCATATGGAGAAAAAAAACCCTGTCAGATGAACCCTTGAGGAATCACAATATGGTACATGAAATCTCATAATTGCTTTTGGAAATGGGGGAGGGCCCCCTGCTCAAATCACATAAGCAATGTGGCACTCTCTGCCATGAGCAAGGGAAGTGGGAGTGGGTCACACGGTAATTTACTTTGTTTGTTTGTGCTGGAGACGCTCACGGGTTGGGAAGGGATGGGCAAGGTTGCCTGTAGCTGTGCTAACAGGTGCAGGCTGCAAGCCTGTCACCCTGCGGGCTCCCTCCCCCCAGACTCCCTCCTGTGGGTGACGATAACACTCAGCTAACTTGACATTTTATTACTGTCACTTGGGATCTTGTCTGCTCACCCACACCCACACCCCCTTTCTGACAGAGTCCAAGATCCCTGAGGTCTGGGACCTTGTCCCATTCCCAACCCCCACCAATCCTGCCACGCACTGAGGTAGGTTAAGTGTTTATTGGAGTGGCTATTCCCGAACCATCTGTGCGCAGAAAGGTAGGCTGAGTGAAGGCAGTAGTCCCCAACCGCTTGAGGAGGGGGCCAAGGGGCTCGTCCATGTTGATCAGTGGCTGCTCAAGAGAGAATGAGAAATCTGTGAGTGCCTTCTGAGCCTCCGTAAACTTAGAACTGGTAATGCCTACGAAAACAGTTCTTGCCCTCGGCACTTTGCCCATGAAAGGAGAAGTGGGCCATAAAACTCCCTGGCCCTGGTCACCTGCTCTTTCAACTGTGTGAGACAAAAATCCAACACCACTGGCTTAAGCAAAGACTGGTGGATAACCACATGGGCGCAGGGCCTTGGGAGCTGCCTTCAGGGGCTCCTGTGATATTCCTGTGATGTTGTGGTAGCTCTTGGCTGACCAGTCCTAAGGCATTGTCATCCCAGAGAAGAACAAGTGTCTTTTTTGGAAGTACTAGCCAAAACCCTGTTAGGATTCCAGGGCTCCCTGGGTCATGTGCTCTGAACCCATCCTGGAGGCCCTGAGGCAGAGGGCTCTGATTGGCTAGGACTGAGTCATGTGCCCATCCCTGAGGCTTGGGAGGAGTTGTTCCCTTAGAACGGTGGCTGGAATTCTACACACTTGGAGAGAGGAGGTTCCCCAAGAGCAGGGAGATGGGACAGGCCCCTCCCCACCTTCCATGATAACAGACGGTGTTTATTAAGCAATTCCTATGTGCCAGGCTCTGATCTGAGGCCTTTCTCTGCTTTGTCTTATTTATACAATTATTGTTCCCACTTTACAGATGAGGGAACTGAGGGATCAAGTGTCAGGTCAGTTGCCCTGGGGCACACAAGCCCTGAGTAGTGAGGCTGGGATTTGACTCTGGTTTAGTTCCAGAGCCCTGGCTCACAGCCACCACCCTCCCTATAGGTAATGGCTGTACCTCCCGTGGATAAACTCCTTGGGTATGAAAGTGAGCGAGTGTGACGGCTCTGTTCCTGTCTCCTTGTTGTGTCCTTATGTCCAGGGAAACCCCTCTGAGGGGATGATTGTCCTGGCTTCTCCTCTGCTCTTGGCAAAGATAAACCTTCCTTCCTTCCTTCCAGGTAGTTCTAACTGAGATCTACCTCACCCTCTTCTCGGCTTCCCCATGAAGTCTCCTGGTTCGTGTTGCAGCTGCAGAATCAAAGGGCTCATTTTCAGTGTTTAGAGGATCCAAGGCAACGTGCCTCAGCCAGACCTTTGAGCATCTTCCTGGCCAGAGAATCATTGCAGGAAGAGTCAGAAAGGACCCTCCCATTTTACCTCCAACATGCACCTTCACTTTTCAGAGGAAGACTAAGACCCAGAGAGGGCAAGTGTGTTGCTTAAAGTCACCCAGCAAACCATTGGCTAGAACCCTGATCTTCAGTCTTCTTGGACTTTGAGTCTTAGACTGTATTTCCTCTTCAGAACTTTTTTGGCTACTGAGAGGCTGAGGGCTGGTCACTTCCTGTCTCTCTCTGAGCCTTTAGCTCCTCAGAATGCAGGGTGTTCATAATTTGAAGCATCCTAAGACTGAGCTTTGCTCCAGTTGGTAAATATGAATTTTTTTTTTACTGTATTCATTAGAATGTTTTGAATTACAAGTCATTTTTATATTTTTTCAAATTGCCCTAAATAATGCTCATAAATAAGCTTTTCAGATGTGGTTTGGGCTGCAGGCATAGTGTGATCCAGAGACTCATGACTTCACTCGAGCACCTACTTGTAATTTTCCCAGCTCTGAACTCCTCTGTAGGTCAGCCTCATCTTCACAACAGCTCTTTTCGCATTGTCAGGAACACTGCAGCAGACCCTGGCCTCACACCCTCGTACCCCAGCACCCAGAGGAAGAGCAAGCACCTTGGCTTAGCATGCCTAGGCCAAGTCTGTGCTGCACGCTGATTTTACTAGCTTAGGTTATATGCCTGCCACCCTTATCAAGTCCATGCAACCAAGGAAAGTGACATGCTGATCAGTCAGCCAGGACGGAGTCATAGACCTCGAACTGCTGGCGTCTCCATATGGAAATCAGGGCATCAGAAAGGGAGTGGGCTGGGGAGTAGAGGCTAGGTCATAACTGGCACATTTTTCTGCACTGACCTTGACCCTTCTGAGTCTGCAGAGCCTGGAGATGGACAAGGGGTCCTGAGCATTTGCCAGTCACCTTGCTCCATCCGTCTGAGGTGAGGGTCCAGGTGGGGTTGATGGCTCTGCCTGACCCTCCCTGGGTCTCATGCATTCCTCTTTTCTTGTCTCCAGACAGAGATTACTGCAGTTTATGTGACAAACAGCCAATTGGGAGGCTGCTTTTCCGGCAGTTCTGCGAAACCAGACCTGGGCTAGAGTCTTACATTCAGTTCCTGGACTCAGTGGTAAGTCCCTGCTCCTTGGGGTGGGGGGAGCCCTTGGGCCCTTTGTGATCAGCAATCATTTTTGTGCAAAGAGAGACCACACAGCTTAGATAGAGGACAAACATGTTGCTTGAGAAACTGCCAGTGCAGCCTTTGCGAATGCAGACATGTCTCCAGGTTGTCACCGGCTGCATGACTGTGGAGGGCCACCTCTCCCTCTGGGCCTCTGTCGCTGTTGCTGAGGTCCTGTCAGTTCTCTGATTCCAAGATCCTGGGCTATTACGCCAGAGCACCTAGGAAGCTGGGTGGTGTTCCCAACACCCCATGGTAACTCTTGGGTTTCCAGGCCCCTTTTCCAGCTGAGCACCCATTTTCTCAAATTCCAAAGCTTGTGTTTATTTGTGTACTTGTTTCCCACTTGCTTGCCCACTAGAATGCAAGCTCCCCGAGGCCCGGACCCTGGGCTTCCAGTTCACCCCTGTCTGGCATTGTGCCTGTCACATACAGACATTTAGTAAATGTTTGTGGAAGGAGCATATGTGGGCCATTTCAAGCCAATCTGACAGATGCTGGCTGTACTGGCTGCTGGCACCCAGCTCGTGACTGATACCAGGGGAACTGCCTTCAGATCTATTGGTCATTCATTTGTTTAACAAATGGAATGATACTCAGCCATCAAAAGAATGTAATAATGCCATGCACAGCAACATGGATGGACCTAGAGATTATTATACTAAATGAAGTCAGACAGAGGAAGGCAAATATCATATCACTTATATATGGAATCTTTAAAAAATGATACAAATGAGTGCATTTACAAACCGAAATAGACTTACGGGTATAGAAAACAAAGTATGGTTACCAAAGGGAAAAGGGACAAATTGAGAATATGGGATACACACTCCAATATGTAAAACAGATCAACAGCAAAGTACCTACTGAATAGCACAGGGAACTATAGTCAATGTCTTATAATAACTTATAATGGAAAAGAATCTGAAAGAAATGTATGTAACTGAATCACTTTGCTTTACGCCTGAAGCGCTGTAAATCGTCTAGACTTCAATTTAAGAAAAAAACAGTAGGGGATTCCTCTTGTGGCTTAGTGGGTTAAGAACCCAACATAGTGTCTGTGAGGATGTGGGTTCGATCTCTGGCTTCGTTCAGTGAGTTAAGGATCCAGCATCTTTGTGAGCTGCGGTATAGATTGCAGACGTGGCTCGGATCTCAAGTGGTCCAGATCTCAAGTGGCTCGGATCTGGCATAGGCCAGTATCTATAGCTCTGATTCGACCCCTAGCCCGAGAACTTCCATATGCCACAGGTGCAGCCCTAAAAAAAGAAAAAGAAAAATGCTGGTTGATCTCTGTGGGCTTTTAGGATGCGATGTAGGGAGATGCAGGAGTTCCTCAGCGCCTGTTCCAGACAGCAGGGCACCTCATTCTGTCCTACTGCCCTTCGGGTGTCTGTCCGGAAGGTGGACAAGGTGTGTGGAGGTGAAGGATGGAGGTCGGTCCTGAAAGGAATGGGGTCGACCAGGCACCCTTTCCAAGGCAGGGGGCCAAGGTACTGTTGCTTCCTAGAGGCTCTAATGCCGTCATTGGCATCCCGGCCTCTCTCTTGGTTTGGGGGACAGCCCTGTGGGCCCCAAGTTTCTGTGTCTGCTTCTGGGTCTCACTGTGGATCTCAAGACTTACTTTCCAGACTGTCCACTGAATGTGCCTACTGGAAGTCACATGGGCCCCTCCAAGTCAACAGCTCCTTAGCCAACTCAGCATCTTCCCCCAGGTCCCCATGGCTACCAGTGCTGGCAGGTGCCCTCTTCCAGTGACTGGCACCCTCCATCACCCAAGCCTGAAATCTTTGCCTTGTTCTTGGCTCCTCCCTTCCCATCATTCCTTACCCAGCCTGATCAAGGACCACATGCCTGGCCCCTTGACCTCTCCCAGCCCCGTGCCCTCCCCTCCACAGCCTCTGTCTTGGTCCCCGTGCAGGATCTCGCATGACGCACACGGGCGATTTCCATGGTTCTCAACCTCAACCGAGCAGCACAAACACCTGGGGCGCCTTAAAAACATGCCAGTGCCTGAGCTGAAGCCCAGTCTCATTAACTTGAACCTCTGGGGATGGGGCCTCGTATTTTCATAACTCTTTACTATGGAAAATTTCAAACTATAAAAAGTAAAAGTCCGCAGAGCAACATAATGAACCCCCATGCAGCCCTCACCCCGCCTCAACAATTACGAGCTCACGCCCAGTCCTGTTTCACCCACATCCTCCCCTCTGTAGCATTCTGCAGCTGATCTCACTTATGTCGTTTCATCTGTAAACATTTCAGAATGTATTTCTAAACAAGGCGGGCTCTTGAACTGAAAAAACCACAATAGCATTATCACAGCTAAAAAAATAGAATTCTTTCCTAGCATCAAATACTCATCCGTGTAGAAGTTTCTGATTTCCTCATACTTTTTATAAATGCATGTTTTCACAGTTTTACAACCATCTATCTCCAAGAGTGTCCCACAGTTTGAATTTTGTGTTCTCAGCCCCGTGTATCACTTAATAGGTTCCTCTGTGTTTCTTATAAATTGCTCATTGGATCTGGAAACTTGGTCAGGTTGAGTTTCCGTTTGGTGGTGGTGGGACTGACATCGTAAGTGGTTTCATGCTCTTCTGCTTGGGGACCTATGTGATTGTCTGTCTTTTTGAGATGGTAGCAGCCATTGATATTCAGCCCCTAAACCTGTTGATTCATTAGCGGTTGTAACATGGAGACGTTCTCAGGCTACTGTTCCTTCTTCTTTTGCGACCTGGGAAACACTTCCTTTCAATTACTGTTTGGTTACCCAGTGGTAGAATTCCTATAGGAGAGGATTGGGAGTTCCCTGTTGGCCCAGCAGGTTAAGGATCCAGCATTGTCACTGCTGTGGCACAAGTGTGATGCCTGGTTCGGGAACTTCCACATGCCATAGGTGTGGCAAAAAAAAAAAAGAAAAAAAAGCAAGAAAATGCTTGATTCTTTCCAAAGTACCAAATTGGCTCATTAGCATCCTCCAGTAGTGGTAACCAATTAGTGTTTTAACTAGTTTTAAACATGGGGCATTTTGGAGTTCCCATTGTGGCTCAGTGGGTTATAAAACCAACTAATATCCATGAGGATGCAGGTTCGATCCTTGGCTTCACTCAGTGGGTTAAATATCTGGCATTGTCATGAGCTGTGGTGTAGGTTACAGGCATGGCTCAGATCTGGCGTTGCTGTGGCTGGGGTGTAGGCTGGCAGCTGTAGCTCCAAGTAGACCCCTGGCCTGCAAACTTCCATAATGCTCCAGGTGTGGGCCCCCAAAGCAAAAAAATAAAATAAAGTAAAAATAAACTGGGGCATTCTGCAGCTGATCTCACTTTTTAGAACTCCCAGGCCTGTACTGTGGGTGTGTCCAGGGTTAGGAAACACTGATATCCAGGACAAAGCCCCAGTTCTGCGGCTGACGTACTAGACCTTCCCCAGCCCACCCCTGCTGCCCTTTCGTCCTTGGCCTTCCCCCTGTCTTTCTCGAGCCCTGCGTCCTGGCCCCATACTGCTTGTGATGGATCTGACTTGCCCAGCTGATTGAAACCTCTCGAACTCCCTCCCTCTTGCTGCCTGAAATGCCTCCAGGACCCCTCTGCCTGGTGAATGCCCCCTGGTCCCCCTGTACTCTGCCCTCGGAGCCTTCCCCGTCTGCTATCCCTCCGGGTGGCTGGCCATGCCACGCACCTGAGCCTCGTTACTGGCTGTGCTGGTGAAATGGTACAAGGGGGATGCAGGCCCCTGAGGCAGATGCTGGCGCCCGGAGAGTGTGGGCAGAGCTCCACCCCACTATCCCCCATGCCTTCATCTGTAAGCGGGGACACGGCTGTACCTGACGGTGGTGGCAGTGTTGAGGAGAGCCCAGGCTTACACAGAGCAGCGTCCTGCATGTCACAGGTGCCCAGTGAGTGCAGCCAGCAGGGCTTGAGTTGGATGCCTGCCTCCTCCACTAACAGCAGGTCTCTTGGTGGCATATATGGAGCTCATCACCTCTGATCCCTCACAACGCCACACCTGACAGGTGGGAGCTGCAGAGGACGTGTTCCCACTAGGGGCTGGTAACTTGGCCAGAGTCATACCAAGAGTGAGCGGCAGAGGACGGCCCAAACAGGTTTTACGGCCCCCGGTCCAGTCTCTGCATCACGCATGCTGCCTCTAGGTGGCTTTCCAGGGTCTGTGGTGGGGTAGGTTTGTTGTTTAAGGTAGACCTGGGGGAATCTCCCCCCGGCCCAAAGTAGCCCTGGGAGCTATTTGCTTTCCTTTATAAAGTCTTCGCTTGCTTAAAAAAAAAAAAAAAAAAAAGTAGACCTACCATGAATCCATTTGCAGTCTCATCATCACCTTGTGTAGTGATGTGCTATTTTTCCCAGATTGGATTTCATTAAAACAAGACCCAGGAGTCCAAAAAGCCAAGCTGCCATGATTGTCACAAGCCCACTTTGGTAGCCAGGCTGGGGGAGTTCTGTAGTCTGATTTGGGTGTGAATTGACAGGTTTGGACCTATTTCACACCACTGGGGAGCCACCTCTATAAGGGCCTTTGTGGCCATCAGACTTGGGGGCTGCTGGCCAAGAATCCATCCAAAGTTCCCAGCGCAGCCCACCTTCCAGGCTCTTAGAGGCCTCAGGGCTCCAGGCAGCTTGGTGAGCTCTTAGCAGGCCCCAGGTCTTGGTGTCCCTTCTTCATGGGGTCCCAGAGCCATGACCCTGGCAAGGCCTTCACTTGGGGCAGGAAGAGCAGTCCCTTGCTCCCGACCATTCTCTCCGTCTTTCATTCATTTCACAAAAATACTGTCTGCCAGGCACCGTTCTAGGCCCTTGGGATAAATCAGTGAATAAAATGGACTAAGATCTCTGCCCTAACAGTGTTCACGTTCTATCCAGGGAGAGGCCACCAACCATAAGCGTAGTGAGTAAATGACATGGAATGTTAGATGGTGATGGGGAAAGAAAAACTGGAGCAGGTTGGGGGGGCGGTTGGGAGCATGCAGCTGGGGTGCTGGCTGTGGCATTCGCAGGGTGGTCAGCAGAGATGTTTTTGAGAGGGTGACATGTGACTGAGGGCTAGAAGGAGTTGCGTGGGCCGGAAGGACGTGGTAGCAGAGCACACAGGTGGGAATAGCCAGTGCAAAAGCCCGGAGGCAGGGTGTCCGAGGCTGGAGTGGATGGAGCCAGGACAGAGGGGTCTAAGAGGGATGGCCATCACACAAGACCTCATTCCATTAAAGAACTTTGCCTGTGATTGAAGAGGGGAGCTGCTGGAGGGTTGAGCAGAGCAGTGGCATGGTCTGATTTAGGGTTTTTTGGTTTTGTGGGTTTTGTTTCACTTTTTAGGGCCACCCCTGTGGCAAATGGAAGTTCAAATTAGAGGGGGCAAATCAGAGCTGCAGCTGCCAGCCTACACTACAGCCACAGCAACGCAGGATCCGAGCTACATCTGCAACCGACACCACAGCTCACGGCAACACCGAATCCTCAACCCACTGAGCGAGGCCAGGGATCGAACCTGCATTCTCATGGATACTAGTCGGATTCACTTCCTCTGCACCACAACGAGAACTCCTGATTTAGGTGCTTAAAGCATCCCTCTGGCTCCTGTATTGGGAAGAGGCTACGGGGCAGCGGGGGCGGGGGGGGGGGGGTGCAGGTTCAGAGTGGGGGATTCTGATAGCGGAGAACTGGTAGTTGCTCAAGCCAGTGTGGAAGCAGCCAGCCGTGGTGACAGGCGGTAGGACTGGGGACACATTCTGAAGGCAGAGTTAACAATATTCTCTGATGCCCTGGGGTGAGAGTGAAGCGTTAGTGTTGACCTGAATAAATGGAAGGTTGAAGGGAGGGCGAGGCGGTGGGAGGCTTGTCTGAGGAAGGGTCTTCGGGAGCTTGATTCAGGGCACAGCCAGCTTCAAGCGTCTGTCAGACGTCCGTCCCAGTGGAGATGTTTAAGAGGAGGTGGGTGTTCGAATCTGCAGTCTGTGGGAACGTTCTGGGATGGAAATAGCAAATCGGGAGTTGTCACCCTAGAGCTGGTCTTTAGAGCCAGGGGCTGGATGAGCTCAGCAAGGAGGTGAACGTGGATGGAGGAGCCGAGGACCAAAGTCTGGGTCCAGGGACCCAGGCCTCTCCCCATTTGGAAGAGATCCAGCATCGGCAGCTTTGGGACCTGTCTGGAGAGTTGATGCGGCCGAGAGGGCAAGGCTAAACCCAGGAGCCAGTGGAATTTTCCAGCCACGTGTCTTCTTAGACGCTTACAGTCAGTTTGAGAAGAGGAAGAAAAATCCAGTGGATGCCTCTTTTCATTCTGGTCGCGCAGACGTTCCCTTTCGCTGGGTCTGTACCAAGAGCTCTCTTTTTGGAAAGGAAACACGAGTCTGGCTCCCTGTGCTGACGCGCCAAATCCTCTTGACATACGCTTTAACGAAGGCGCCGCTCACGAAAGGCTCGCCCCATCCCCTGGCGTTTTTGTCTGCATCTCCGGGAATTAGCAAGGCCTTTCATCGCCCATCCTGACGTCAAATGATGGGTCTTTGAAGCACCTCTTTTACGCACGAAGACTTTATTGAGTTTTCCAGGGCTGGCGCAACGATCGCCTGAAATACGTTTTTCCCCCTTCCATTCTGACTGAAGGTCCGAGGCGGGAGGAGGTGGCGGTGTCCCCGGTGGTGTTCACGGCTCCAGTGCCCGCCGGCTGAGCTGGTGCCATCCACACCGTTCACACCTCTGTGTTGAATGTCTACCAAGTGGCGTTTATTAAAAATAGCCCGTCCTTGCTGGGCTCTGACGTAGCTCCCAGGAAAGGCTGCTCCTTTGCACAGTCCTGAGGACTGAGAGTCTCAACCGGAAGACAGTGGCTATTTTAAAATGGGGCCTGGGAGTTCCCGTGGTGGCTCAGTGGAAAGGAACCCGACTAGTTTCCATGAGGATGCGGGTTTGAGCCCTGGCCCCTCTCCGTGGGTTAAGGCTCCGGCGTTGTTGAGAGCTGTGGTATAGGTCACAGATGCGGCTCAGATCCTGCATTGCTATGGCTGTGGTGTAGGCCGGCAGTTGCAGCTCTGATTTGACCCCTAGCCTGGGAGCCTCCATATGCTGCACCTGTGGCCCTAAAAATTGTTTTAAATAAATAAAATGGGGCCTGGGTGATTTGGAGGGGCAGGGGCAGCAGAATAGTTTGTGCATCATTCTTCAGACTGCAGGGTAATTCAGCCCTGAGACTCTGTAGTCAAAAGGCTCCTGAGAGCCTGAGAAGGATCCCCTATTGCCTTCCCACAGAGAAGTAGAGTCCATGACCCAAGTCAAGCCTTTGAGTGGATTTGGCTCCTGGATGGTAAAGAAGATTTGCCCCGCCAGGCAGGGCATCGGAAGAGGTTCGAGGCTCATGTTAACCTCCAAAGCCCAATAGGGTCTTGCCATGGACCTCTTAACGACTGAGATACTTCTTTAGATTGTTTTCTGGGAGCCTTGTTGGCATCTCAGCTCCTTGCAAACACTCCATTCCCCAAGTGGGATGAGTTAAAATTCTCTGGTCTCTTCTCTTTGGGATGGGGGAGGTGTGGCCCGTATTGGGTGCAATTTACTCAGCACACATTTATAGACGGACTCCAATGTGTCATGCTCCATTCTAGCAGTTGGAAACTACAGAGGGAGCAGGAGGAGTTCTTGCCCTCATGGAGCTAGTTTTCCAATTGCATGAAAGATTGAAAAGAAAGAACTTTTTTTTTTTTTTTTTTTGCTTTTTAGGGCCTCACTTGTAGCATATGGAGGTTCCCAGGCTAGGAGTTGAATTGGAGCTACAGCTGCTGACCTGTGCCACAGCCACAGCAACATGGGATCCCCAACCCACTGAGCGAGGCCAGGGATCAATCCCCATGTCCTCATGGATACTAGTTGGATTCATTTCTACTGTACCACGACAGGAACTCCAGAAATAACTTTTTTTTTTTTTGCTTTTTTTTACGGCCACACCTGTGGAGGTTCCCAGGCTAGGGGTCAAATCAGAGCTGTAGCTGCCGACCTGCACCACAGCCACAGCAACACCAGATCAGAGCCTCACCTGCAACCTACACCACAGCTCACAGCAACGCCGGATCCTTAACCCAATGAGCGAGGCCAGGGATCGAACCTGCATTCTCGTGGGTCGTAGTCAGATTCGTTTCTTCTGTGCCGTGACAGGAACTCCTCCAGAAAGAACATGAAAGAACATTTTTTTTTCTTTTTTTGTCTCTTTAGGGCCGCACCCGCGGCATATGGAGGTTCCCAGGCTATGGGTCCAATTGGAGCTGTAGCCGCCAGCCTACTCCAGAGCCAGAGCAACACAGGATTTGAGCCGTGTCTGCGACATTCACCACAGCTCACGGCAATGCCAGATCCTTAACCCACTGAGTAAGGCCAGGGATCAAACCCGCATCCTCATGGATGCTAGCCGTGTTCGTTAACTGCCGAGCCATGACGGGAACTCCCAGAAAGAATATTTTTTTAAGCAAAGTAAGTGATACCAGCTATGACTTCAGATACCTATCAAGTATTCACTATATTATCTCGGAATTTAGCAGCTTGATACAGTATTAAACATTTATTTATCTCATAGTTTCTGTGGGTCAAGGATTTGGAAATGGTTAACTGAGGGGCTACTGGCCCAAGGTCTCTGTAAATGTTGTATAAAGATGTTGGCTGGGCTGCAGTCATCTGAAAGCTGCATCTGTTTCCAGGCGTGTGCACCCAGCCTGCAGGTTGGTGCTGGCTGTTGGTTGGAGGCCTTAGTTGGCTTCCATGGGAGCCTCTCCATGGACTGCTTGAGTGTCTGTCTAACATGTCTGGCTTTCCCCAGAGCGAGGGATCCGGATGAGCAAGGTAGAAGCTCCAGTATCTTTTACAGTCTGATCTCAGGGGTTCCATACTGTCATATTCCTGATATTGTAGTGGTTACATGGGTTAGTGCCATTCAAGTCTGGCAAGAGCCTTCTCAAGAGCTACTGAATAGCAGGGGGCAGGGATTCTTAAAATCTCCATCTTGGAGACTGGCGACTACAAAGATGCGGTTACAATGAATGGGATCTCACATCAAGCGATGCTGAAAGTTGCTCTAAGACTGTCATCAGTCCAGAGCCACGGAAAATCCCTTGAAATTAGCGGGCTCTCACCCGGTTTCGGATTATGTCTGATTACCCTGAAGTTTTGTTGTAATATGATTTGAAATGCCTCACCAGGGAAACTAAATATTCTGCTGTTCTTATTTTTGAGCTATACCTAGTATCTCTTTTTGTCTTTCTATCACTGCTGTGATCTCCCAAAAGAGGTGGGGGTTGGGTGGAAATCATTCTTCATTGTTCAGACGGAGCTGAAAAGCCTCAGAACAGCTGGTACAGCCAGACCCTGGGGAGCAGGGTCAACTTGAAAAAGTACCATTTATAAAGTGGGTTCGTAGAGTGGACATCTATGGGGTTGTCCAGTCTCCTGGGTGCCCCACCCACACTCCCAAACAGTGTGTGTCCCAAACAGCGTGAAGCTGCCATGTTCTTAATGATGTCACCTGAAAACCACAGCTGACTGGAGCAGGGATGAGCTTGTGAGCCAGTGCAGGTCAATGAGTCCTTTCTCTGGGGCTTAGAGACTTCTTCTCTTGTAAACCTGCCTGCCGTATTTCTTACCTGTGGAGCAAGCCAGGCAGCACTGAGGGAGAATGAGACACATGCGCGCGCACACACACACACACACACACACACACACACGAGTGGGTTCCCGATGGGCTGATGCCCCTGTTCCTGTGTGTGGGGCCAGGCAGTATTTCCATTTTCCCCACAATTCGGTTGCTCATTCCATCCTTGGCTCCAGGAGCGCAGAGATTACCGTTTTGCCTGAATTAGGTTAGGTTGGGATTCTTTCCACTTAGAACTGAAAGACCTTTGCATGGTGGCGTTCTGAGCTGTAGGGGGAGTGAGGGCAGAGAAATAATTCCAGGGGCTGGGGGGAGGGGAGGAGCAGCTAGGCAGTGCAGGGGCGGTGCAGGCGGCGGGGGGTGGGACTGGGATGTAGGAGGGGAAGAGAGCCCCTCAGGGCCGAGGCTCCCAGGAGAGAGATGGGGGACAGGAGGTGAGAGCACAGCCCCTCTGCCGTGGGACTACCTGCGGCTAGTAAATCTGTCACCTCCCGGAGGAGAGGCTTAGCACCCTTCCTTCCTAACTACTTTTCCAAGTTCTCCTCCGCCAAGATGTGTCTCTCGAGCTGGTGGCTGTGGTGCCGCCACCTTGGGGTCACTCCACCACTCTGTCTGTACTCCACGTGGCCAGGGGTCCTCTCCTCCTTCCTTTCTTTCTCAGGGCCCATCCCAGTGAATCTGGGCCATGGCAGCCCCTTCCTGACCCAGGCCCAAGGGGGTGACTCACGTGGAGCCAGAGATCAGAGAACACTGTCCAGGCGGGCACTGGCTTGGGGCTGACCAGGCCCATCGGATCCTGGGGCCCTGGGGGGAGGAACCCCCGTCTACAGCGCATCTTCATTCTCGCTGGGGTGGGGGGGGGACGGGAGGGGGGAGGACCCACTGCAGCGTTGTTCAGGGCCTCAGTGAGGGTCCCGGCCAGAGAGGGATGGCTTGCTTAGCTGTGGATGAGACAGAGCCTGATGAAGGGCTGTGGACAGAGGGCTGGGCCAGGTGGGGAAATGAGTCCTGGCCGTCGTGGTCACCTGAGCCTTCGCCTCCACTGGCTCTGCCGCAGGGGAGGGGGCTGATCCCTGCAGGAGTGGGAGCAGGCAGCTGCGAGAGCTGGGGCTTCAGAAGGGGGTCCAGGAGCTCCCCACCCCCCGCCCCCAGGGGTGCTCAGGCAGGGAGGGAGCCAGCAGATGAGTCCCCACAGCGGGGCAGAGAGTGACTCCAGGGGGCAAATGGAGACCCCCAGCCCTCACGGTCCACACAGGCAAGATGCCGCCCAGGCCCCCGGGGGAGGTGCTGGTGTTTCTCCAGCCAGGGCCGCGGGAGCCGCACTGCCAGCCCCCGGCCGCGTCACTTGCCCCCACCTCGAGGACGCTGGAAAAGCTGACCACATCGGTAATTACAGAAGCCGGAGGTGGCGAGACCTCAGAGCCGCTCTGACTTCATCTTCCTGTCAGGGCAGGAGAAGGTCTCCCGGGAGAAGGAGGTGACATCTCAAGTTAGTCAGAGGCCGAGAGGAATTCAGCTCAGACGCTGCTCTGTGAACCAGGGCCGGCGTCTGTGAACGCGTGGCAGGCCCCCTTGTGCTGGTTTGCAGGCTTCGTGTTTTGAAAAATCATCCAAGGGAAATGTGTTTTAACAGCGAGGACATGCTTTCCTGAGCGTTTTCTGAGAGGGCTGACGCGCCTGGAGCTGGCCCAGAGAACGAAACACTCGGCTTGTGAACTAGGGTGTGCACAGATGTTTATACTCCTTGGCGGCGTGGATATAAATGATTCTTTTTGCTTTAACTCAATGTAGTAGTTTGCTCTTTGTGTTACAGCCCCTCCTCCCCAAAGGCCATTCCCGCGTCTGGCATCAATCGCGGTGCAGAGAGAGGGCTCAGGAGATGCCTCCCTTGGCTGGCACCGTGCATGTATCTGGGGAAGAAAGACATCTCCCATGGGTTGATGGAGGAGCTCTTTCAATCCTGGCCCTTAGGACTGAATGCTGGGCAGGAGGAGGTGTCCTGGGCCGTACAGCCGGGAGGATGGCGTGTACCCGCTGCTGGACCGAGGGGGAGGGGACAAGCCCAGGCCGTCTCTGGGCGGGGAGAACCCTTCCAGCTGGAGGTCACGTGGGCATCCTTGCATGCGGTTTACCTCTCTGCTCATTGAAGTTGTTGTCTGGCTGCCACTTCCAGAGCCCACTCTCCTTGTAAAATTCTAGGCCATTGGCCCAACCCAACCTCTTATTTGCTGCTCATGTTTTCTGGTTTAAGCTGATTTCAGCAGCTTTTGCCCACTACCTGGGCGAGAGTGTTACCTTAGCCGTGGGTTCCCGGGTGGTCCCCCGCCTCGGGTCGTGTGACCTGCGGGGGCTCTGCCCGCCCAGCCCAGCCGCCATGGTGCCTTTGCTCGGTAGGTGGCCTCTAAAACGGGTCCCCCATGAGCCCCTCTCGGGGGTCTCCATGGAGACACGGCCTGTCACTCCAGGTGACTTAATCGGTGTGGAAAGCTCAGCTGGAGGCCTTCTGTTGGTTTTCTGCCTCCCAACACAAATGCTCTTCAAGTGGTGGTGACCTGACATGGACTTTCAAAGAAAGGGCTTTTGATCCCGGCCTGGGGTGCCTGTCCCCGCGTGCTCCCGGCTGCCTCCCTGTGGAACCGTGGCGCCCAGCTGCCCAGCCGGGCCTCTGCTGGGAGGAGGCTGACCTGAAAGTGGTGTTATTTTTTTAACGTGGGTTTTAATACCCAGAGCAATAATATTTTCAGCTGGTTATTGAGGCTGATTAGTGAGTCTCGGGCCTCCGTTTGGTTAAATAGAGCCGCCTTCCCGGATATATTTTGGGACAGTGCAAATCCAGGGTTCTGCATGGGATTGAGTTACCCCCAAAGGTAGTCGGCCATTTGCCTGTGGCCTGGGCCCTGCAAAGCATTTTGGGTATATTCCCGGGGCACCAGACCACCAGGCAGGGTTTCCAGGGCAGCTGGGCTCTGGGAGCATCTCTCCTCCCCCCTGGAAAATAGGTGAGCAGTTGTGTTCAGTCCCCTTAGAGATGCAGCTCCAGCCTGGGAGGGTCTTCCAGGCTGGCCTGGGGAGAGATTGGCCCCAGATGCTGGGTTGAAAGTCTGTCTTGAACCAGGCCAGGGGGACAGAGCTCTAACCCCACGTGGTTTTAAACAATTTGCAATTAGTTCCCTTGTTTAAGTGAGAAAGGCAGGCTCACCCAGGCCTCTCCTTAACTCGAGGCCTTTTATCCACTTGGCAAGTGGGTCAGTGCCCATGAAGGAGCCCCTCATGGGTGGAGGGAGATAAAACGGTCCGTCTTTCAAGGCCTCATTTCTTTCTTCCCGTTGGCTCGGCCGGCAATCTGGGTTCTAAATTCCTTGGTGTTAAAGAAGAGATTTGAGCTTGGAGGTCCAATGCCCGGCCCTGCCACGTCCCCCTGAGTGACGCTGGGCAACTCTGCCAGACCCCCTGATCTTTACATGCGGATGGGGGGGTGGTGCACCAGCAGCCCCTGCCCTCCCCTGTCTTCCCGTGTCCCTACCTGGGCTCTTTTTAGGTTCAAATAAGAGCATCTGAAAAATCTCTGTTTGATCACTTTGTCAACTGAAAAGCTGTAAAAGGTACAGCAATGCGTATTGTTGTCCTCTCTTGCAGAGCGTAGTGATTATAATGATAAGTATGGGAACTATTTTATTTAATTTTATTTTATTTTTGCTTTTTACAGCAGCACCTGCAGCATAGGGAAGTGTCGAGGCTAGGGGTTGACTCAGAGATGCAGCTGCCGGCCTATGCCACAGCCACAGCAATGCAGGATCCGAGCTGCGACACCACAGCTCATGGCGACGTGGGACACTTAACTCACAGGCCAGGGATCCAACCTGTATCCTCATGGATACTAGTCAGGTGCTTAACCCACTGAGCCACAACGGGAACTCTGTACGGGAACTATTAATTGAGTATTTATCGTGTGCCCGGCTTTATCACACTCTCTCTGCACAATCACTCTACACATAGGTGCTTTTTCTATCTGCTTTACTATTTTTTGGCTGCACCTGAGGCATGTGGAAATTCCAGGGCCAGGGTTTGAACTGGCACCACAGCAGGGACCCAAGCCACAGCAGCGACAATGCCAGGTCCTTAACCCACTGTACCACCTGGAAACTCCTCCATCTGCATTTTACCGAGGTTGAAGAAACTGTCCCAGGTCAGGCTGCTTGTAGGGTCTGTGTGATCTCAGGCAGCCTCTCAGGACCTTACAGTTTGGTGGCTCCTGTTATTTTCCAGGGGCTTCCTTTGAGTTACCTAGCTTGGTGGTTCTCAACCCCAGCTGCCTGGCTGCCCGGCCCCCATGCCAGAGGGCCTGACTCCGTCGGTGCAGGGTGGGGCCCGAGCACCAGCGTTTGCTCCCAGTGACTCTCACGTGCTGCTGCTGTTCTAGCACGTCCTGGGCTGCAGCAGAGTCAGCTGGACGTCGGGGTCCCTCTCCTCCCCAGGCCTCAGCTCCCTGCCCTACCCAAGGAGGAGATGGGTAAGGCGACCTCCAGGATGTCTTCTGCAGGGACCTCTAAGGTTCTCCAACTCTAAGAAGCTTGTGAGGAAATCTATCATTGTTCTCTTCCTTCTGTTTTAGGCAGAATATGAAGTTACTCCAGATGAAAAACTGGGAGAAAAAGGGAAAGAGATTATGATCAAGTACCTCACCCCAAAGGTAAGAGGCCCCCCAAGCCCCATAACAGGAGTGGGAGGCCTTATGCCGGAATACGGACCCCCCAGATCTGGGCCAGGCCACGTGGAGAACGCCTGGCCAGCGGCTGCCTTTACGTCCAGACTTCTCCTTCTCCAAGGGCACCCACGCCTGGCAGGGCTGAGGTGGGTGGCCAGGCCAGGTCTGGGGCAGGGAGGGCTTGCTTCTTGGGGCCCTCATGCTGCCTGCTCCAGTGTTTGTGGTAGGACCAATGGAGGCTCGGCTGAGGCAGGGGTCCAAGTGCCCTGAAGAAATGGCCTAACAGGGGTGGTTCCGAGGGGTCGAGTAAGGGGAAGGGTCCTGGGGTGATTAGGAGGAAAGGGGCTGGCTGAAGCTGTGTGGGTAGAGGCCCTCTCAGGTGAACACACAGGGGAATGCAGAGTGTTCTGAAGCGTTCCAGAGTGTGCTGAAGGGCGAGGGGCCACCCCGAGCCCACCTTAGGAGCACCCCGATGGCTTGGGTCCATTGTTGATGGCAGTGGTGCTGAGTGCAGTTAGGCATGGATGCGGCAGTGCCTCAGGTTGGCTTCTGCTCAGGGGACAGAGGTAGGACTGGAGACAGAAGGAATCCAGGTCACAAATGGCACCTCCTCCAGCAGGTGTCATGAGGGGCTTAAACCCGTAGTAGCTCCATCCGAGTTTACAATCAGGCCTCGTCCTCTCCCCTGCATTTATGGATGGTTTCTACATCGTTTTATATGTTTTATCCACACAACGTGGACATCCCTCAAGGCAAGTAAGCCTCACCTCGTTGTCCTTCTCGGCAGGGGGCGCAGGGGTCCTGGGCAGCCCTGGTCCTACCTCACAGCCTCACTGCCCCCTCGGATGTAAGGGAGAGGGGGCCCAGGGGCCTGAGCATGGGATGAGGGCAGCTCGTGCTGCCCTGAGACCTTGCTCCCAATCAGGTCTGCTCGCCTCCAGTATCTGCAGGCGACCAGTGGGCATCTCCTGGGGACCTGCCCAGCCTCCCCACAAAGGTGTCACCTGTGTCACTTTCTCCAGAGGCACCACCTGCAGTGGCTTCCCTCTGTTGTTCCTCGGCCTCTGTCTCCATCATAATCACACATGTCTCTTAACGGAAGGGCAAGCACCCCCGGTGCCTTTGCACTTTCAGAAGCAAGAGCATTAATTTCATAAGCGCCACCTGACGCTAGACAGGGCTGGGTCACCCTGCACAGGGGTGGCCCTGGGCACACCAGCTGCCTGTTCTGCCTGCAGGGCCTCCAGGCTGCACAGCCTCACTTTGTCCCAGGTACAGGTCTGTTGGCATCTGTGAAATTCTTTAGGTTGGAAATGGGCCAGGAGGAGACCCTGTTCACCCACAGTTGCAGCTGCAGACATGTTGCTGAGGCTGCGGGCAGATGTTTGGTTTTGTTTTGTTTTGTTTTTGTGTTTTAGGGCCACATCCATGGCATATGGAGGTTCCCAGGCTAGGGGTTAAATCGGAGCTGTAGCTGCTGGCCATAGCCACAGCAATGCCAGATCCAAGCCGCATCTATGACCTACACCACAGCTCACAGCAATGCCGATCCTTAACCCACAGAGCCAGGCCAGGGATCGAACCTGCATCCTCATGGATGCTAATCAGCTTCGATTCCGATGCATCATGACGGGAACTCCTGCAGGCAGATGTTTTTGATCTCCTGTGTTGACACAGGATGAGCACCCTGGGCATGGCAGCACCCGCCCCCCCACCAGGGGGGGAGTACCCCAGGGGGATGAGGACAGCTCACCACTGAGCACCTACGTGAGCCAGACGCCAACTAGACACTATCGGTGATGGTTCTGGCCTCTGAGAGGTGAGAGGAGATGGTCCTGTTTCCAGGTGGCTGCAGGGCCCGGAGGGCCAGGTAACCTGTTGTGACCTCGCAGCTGATAGTCGCTTGTTGCCCTCGGGGAAGGTGGTTTCTGCGGTGGCTCAGCTTGTCCATCTAGCTGTCCATCCGCACCCCCGTTTGGGCTGCCCACCTGCTTGGGTTCCCCCCAAACAATGGCAGCTGATATGTACTGAGGACTCGCTGTGTGCAGGCACCATCTCACTCTGTCTTGCTGTCACCGTGTGATGTGACTCCATTGGCTCCCTCTTCCAGACGAGGACTGGGAGGCTTAGGAGGGGCCGTTATTGTCCCAGGTCACATGATCGGGAGCTGAGCCCAGGCCGGGGTGATCCCGGAGCCCCTGGCTTTTCCCTGTGGGGTACTGTCTGCACCCTGCCCCCTCCCTGGCACATCTGCAGGGGATGAAGTGGTTCCTTTGCTCGGCCTTGCTGATCTTTTGGGCCAGTCCCAGGGCTGCTGCGGGGGCCACTGCCCTCTCTTCCCCACCGGCCAACCTTGAGCGGAGGCCTCTGCCCCAGAACCCCAACCTGAGCCCTCCAGACCTCCCTACCCCTGCTCAACGCTGCCTCCACCTCCTGGAGGAATGGGGCCCAGCCTCCATCGGCTCTGATGGTTTTACAAGTGCCTGGGAGCTTGCCAGCATTTTTTCCTTAAGTACTCCTCAATTTAAAAAATTTAAACCACACCATATTTATGGCCCAGGGGTCTGGGGGAGGTGGAACAAGGGGCCGTGGGCTGACTGTTTTCCTCTAATGAATTTCACGCTGCCTTAGCAGTCCTTCTGGAGTCACTCTCTCAGGAGTCCATTTAACCTCTCAGGGCTGCCAGACACCCCAGATGCAGCAGCACCGGCTCTGAGGCCTTCGAGAAACCCCCAGAACTGTTGTCCCCAAACCTAGATAGACCTTACCTCCTCCTGAAGGACCCCCTCCTGAAGGTCCAGCGCATGCGTCTCGGCTCCAAGCAGCATTTTCCAAAGGGTGCCCAGTGGGACACTGATCATTCAAGAAGCTCTGTGGGAAAAACACCTCTGTGATCAATTACTTGTGAGCAACACTGCTTCTTACATCTCTCCCTTGAAAAGAGGCTCTGAGAAGTCCTGCAAAAAAGAAACTCATGTAGGAGTTCCCAATGTGGCTCAGGAGTAATGGACCTGACTAGTATCTATAAGGATGCAGGCTTGATCCCTGGCCTTGCTCTGTGGATTAAGTATCTGGTGTGGCTGTGGTGTAAGCTGGCAGCTGCAGCTCCGATTCAGCCCCTAGCCTGAGAACTTCCATATGCCACAGGTGGGGCCATTAAAAAAAAAAGAAAAGAAAAAGAAAAGAAACCCGTTTAACTGCTAACAAAGCATTTCCTAAACTTTTTTTTTTTTTTTTAATTTCCCGTTCTGTTGAATACATCTTGGGCTGCAGAGCATCTCCTAAGGTCTTCACAACCTGACCTCCTCCTCCTCTAGCATCTTTGCTCCAATTACCTCTCCCACAGGCCCCTCGCTGGGCTCCAGCCACCCCATTTCCCAGTCTCATCTTGACATCCAGCCCTGATCTGCTTTGTCCAGGTTGTTCCCTGCAAGTTCCCTCACCTGGAAGGCACTGCCCTGCTCCGACTCTCTCCCTCTGAGGCTCTGCTCTGGGGCACAGAGCTGATTCTGCCTCTGGTCAGAAGCTGTCACTCCGACCTGGGTGGTCTCTGAGCACCCGCTCTGTTGTGCTTCTGCAGGTCCCTGGGGTCAGGGCTTCCATGCCTGGGGGTTGGGGGGTGTCTGGAGCCCGCCCTACAGAGGGGCTGAGAGCACGTCACCAGATGGGTCGAATGCAGTGTGAGGGGAGCAGTGGTGGATTGTGCACAGGAAAATGGGGTGAGGGCGTTCCTAGGAAGCTGTACCGAGACCAGCCTGGGCGATCCGGGGAGGTGTCTGGGAGTTAATGTAGCTGAATTCAATTTTAAGGTGATGACCAGGGGGAAGCCAGATGCAAATGAAAGGGGAAGGGAAGTTCTCGTTGTGGCTCTTCGGGTTAAGAACCTGACACAGTGGCCATGAGAACGCAGATTTGATCCCTGGCCTTTCTCAGTGGGTTAAGGATCTGGTGTTGCTGAGAGCTGTGGTGGCGCAGCTCGGATCCTGCGTTCCTGTGGCTGTGGTGTAGGCCGGCAGCTGCAGCTCTGATTTGACCCCTAGCCGGGGAACTCCCATATGCCACAAAAAAAAAAAAAAAAAAGGGAAAAAAAAAGAAAGGAAAAGAAAGGAGAAGGGCCTTTTATGCGAAAGGTCTAGAGCCACGGTTCTCACCTGGGGAGGTTTTGCCCCTCAAGGGACTTTTGGCAGTGTCTGCAAATGTTTTCGATTGATACCCTGAGGAGATGTGCTTTAGCATCTAATGCACACAGGCCAGGGATGCTGCTGAACCCTGCGATGCACAGGACGGCCCTGCAACAAAGAATTATCTGCCCGAAATGTCAATAGTGCTGAGGGTGAGAGGCCTGGGTGCAGAGGTGGGGAAGCGGGTGGAGCGGGGAGGTCCGGGTTAACAGGAGGGAAACGGTGAGAGATGGGACCCTCTGGGTGGCAGGACCTAGAAAACCATGGTGGGGAGTTTGACACCTTCCTAAGGGCGGTGGGGGGCCCCTGGGGCTCTGAATACCACGTAGGATGGTCTCTCCTGCTGGGGAGATGAGAAGGGGGTGCTGGAGGCAGGAGGCCATCCGGGAGCTGCTGCAGCCACCGCTGTGGGGTTGGGGGGCCAGGCCTTGCGAAATGTCAGGAGGGAGGAGCTCTTTGGAGGATGGCAGGTATGGGTGTGAAGGGAGGGGGGCAAGAGTAGTCTCAGGTGAGTCTCTGGTTTCCATTTTGAGTCACCGAGTGGGTGCAGGGGTCCCCAGGGAAGGCAGTGTGTGTAGGAAGAGGGCCATTGCTCTTGGTGGCCGTCTTTGGCTCACTGGGCAGATGATGGGATCTGTTTTCTGTGTCCCCTGCCTCCTGCATGGTGCTGGATGCGTGGCTTTCATGCACCGAGAGTTGGTTGGAATGAGACAATGAGGGAGCCCTGGGAAGCTTTCTCCGCAAGCCCCTCCCCTCTCCCACCAAAGTCTCTTTGGGGAGCTGGCTTGTGTCACCTGGTGACTGACAGGGTGTGTTTGCTGGGATTCTGGCTGCAAGGTCCCTGCTCAAAGGCAAAGCTTGTGCCTGGAGCTGAGTTCTCGCTCCCTGTGGGATGTTGCTGTCCAAACCCTGCCTTGAAGGCGTCCATCCCAGGAGACTAAGTCCACGCCTTGGACGCTGCCCAGGATCCTGCGTCAGTTGCCTGTACCCGGCCAGCTTTGCTCTGGAGGCGGTTAGAGGACAGGAGCTCCCGGTGGCCTTTGGAATGGTCTGAAAGGTGTTGAGATCTGACGCAAAGGCGGCAGGTGCCATGAGAAAGTGAGTTTTAGAACCAGGTAGACCTGGGTTGGAAGCCAGGCTTGGCCTCTCTGTGCTGACTGGCCTCCTGGGAAATCTGCTTTAACCTCCCGGTACCTCTGGCTGCTCATCTGTCAAATGGGCCAGGTACTGGTGAGGGTCCCAAATACCAGCCAGGAGCTGGTACGAATAAGACAGTCCCGAGGCGGGGGTGGGGAGGGGAGGTCTTTGCCAGAGTTTCCCCTCCCTAGTCTGTGCTTTCAAAATCAGGCCATCAAATGAGGAAATCATTCAGACATGAACACCAGCTGTGGGGTGTGAGAGGCCGAGGGCTGGCCAGAGAGGCTGGACTCATTAAAAGGCAATGCATTAGTCAGCATGATTAATGCTAGCTGCCACAACAAACAAACCCCAGATCTCAGGGGCTTCACACACCAGAAATGTCTTTCTCGTGCATGATCGGATGAGGTCTCTTCTGAGTGAAGACCAGAGGCCCTGGCTGCTCTCGGGTTTCCACCACCCAGAAGAGAGGGTGAAGGAGGCACATGAACTTCAAGTGCCTTGGTCCTGATGTGACAAGTCACTGTCTCTCCTGCCCAGCAGGGAGGCTGGAGGACTGCAGCGGGGTCGGGGCGGGGGGTGGGGGGGGGCGCTGCATATGGAATATTGCATCCTCCCCACGTTCCCCTACCTGCAAGCTGAAGACTTGGTCTACGTGGCAGGCTAATCTCCAGTGCTGGCAAGACAGCCCTGAGCATGGCACGTTCTGTAGATAATCTTGAGCTTGGTAGCTCAGGGAAGCTGCCCGGAGGATGCTTGAATCAGACATGTGTGCTGGGCTCTGAGATCTGGGCGGCTCACCTTCCAGGTACCTACAGATCAGAAGTCATACAGGTGTCACGAGACGGGGTTGCTCTGAGCCTGGGGGTGGGCCGGGAAATAGTCCAGTTATTACTATTGATATTTCAGGTGATCCTGAAAACAATACTATGTATCATTCATCACCACAGACTTTATTTTTAAAATGCTAGCTTTATAGAGTTCACATACTATAAAATTCACTGTTGGAGTTCCCGTCATGGCTCAGTGGTTAAAAAATCCGACTAGGAACCGTGAGGTTGTGGGTTTGATCCCTGGCCTTGCTCAGTAGGTTAAGGATCTGGTGTTGCCGTGAGCTGTGGTGTAGGTCGAAGACATGGCTAGGATCCCACGTTGATGTGGCTCTGGCATAGGCTGGTGACTAAAGCTCTGATTTAACCCCTAGCCTGGGAACCTCCATATGCCATGGGAGTGGCCCTAGAAGAGGTAAAAAGACCAAAAAAAAAAAAAAAAATTCGCTGTTGGGGTTGTTTGTTTGTTTTTTGGCCACCACCATGGCATGTGGTGGTTCTCTGGCGGGGATCAAACCCAGGCCACCTCAGTGATAACACCGGATCCTTAACCTGCTGAGCCACCAGAGAACTCCAAAATTCACTGTATTAAAGCACACGGTTCAGTGGTTTTTCACAATTTTCACAGGATTGTGCAATTACCACCATTAGCTGATTGCGGGACATTTTATCACCCCCAATAGAAACCCCAAACCCGTAGCAACACTCCCTATTTCCCTTTCTTCCCACCCTAGGCAATCACTAGTCTACTTCTTGTCTCTATGGATTTGCCTTTTCTGGACATTTAATATAAATAGGATCATATAATATGTGGGGTTTTGTGACTGACGTCTTTCACTTAGTATATTTTCAAGGTTCATCCATGTTGTAGCAGATGGCAATGGTCCCTTTTTTATGACTGTGTAGTATTCCATTTTATGGATAAACCCCTTTTTATTTATCTTCTCATCAACTGATAGACACTTAGGATGTTTCCATTTTTGGCTATGATGAATCATACTGCTATGAACATCCATGTTCAAGTTTTGGCATGGATACCTGTTTTACTCTCTCTGGGGTGCTTTAGAATTGCTGGGTCCTATATTAACGCAATGTTTAATCAGTTGAAGCATGTCCAGGCAACTTTCAAAATGGCTGCACCATTTGACATTCCCACCACGGTGTATGAAGGTTCCAATCTCTCCACATCCTCTGCAGCACTTGGCATTTTCTGTCTTTTCGCTTTTATTCATCGTAGTGGCTGGGAAGTGCTGTCTCATTATGGTTTTGATTTGCAGTTTCCTAATGACTGTTGATGTCAAGCACCTTTTCATGTGCTTATCGGCCGTTTGCGTATCTTTGGAGAAAAGCCTTTTCAAATCTTTTGCCTGTTTTTTGAAACTGAGTTGTTTATCTTATTAACGTGGAATCCTAAGAGTTCTTTTTATGTTCTAGGTCCGAGTCTTTTGTCAGGTATATGATTTCCACATATTTTCTCTCATTCTATGGGCTGTCTATTTATTTGTTTGTTTATTTTGGCCACACCAGAGACATGTGGAAGTGTCCGGGCCAGGATTGAACCTGCGCCACAGCAGTGACTCAAGCCCCTGCAGTGACAATGCCAGGTCCTTAACCTGCTGAGCCACAAGGGAACTCCCAGTCTTTTGATTTTCTTGTTGGTACCCTTGGAAGCACAAAGACTTTTCATTTTGATGATATTCAGATTTATTGTCATTACTTGTTTTTAAATTATTTATTTTCGCTTTGTCTTATGTGTCCCTGTACAAAGGCCTTAGTGTTTGGAAGAACAGGGTGTGTATGGAAACACACTGGGTCCATGAACCTCTCTTCCTCTGGAGAATCAAAGCCCCATTGCCTCTTGGAAAGAGCAGGCCAGGCCTGGCCCTTCATGAATATTCTAGTCCCTCCTGGGTGACACGACAATGTTCCTTAGGCCCTCTGGGTCCAGCGCTGCAAGGACCTGCTCTTGGATCTTCCTCGCAACTCCCTAAGATGGGTAACAGTGCATCTCTTTCACAGATCAGGCACCTGAGGTTGGAGAAGGGAAAAGACTGGTTTGGAATAATGGAGGCAGGGCTTGAAAGGAGACGCTTAGTGTCCTGTTTCAGCAGTGCCATTTGTAGGACATCTTGCTGTGGTTCATTTTAATTGAGCCCCTGAGCAACGGTGTCAGGTCTCTACCCCAGTCACTAAGGCCTGGCAGGTAGCACCCAGTTTCAGTGTGGTTCTGCTGGGAGTATCAGTGGACTCCAGGAGGGGATCAGACCTGGCAAGGGTCCTGTTGAAAGAGCCTGCTTGGGGAGTTCCCGCTGTGGCTCACTGGGTTAAGAACCTGACTAGTATACCTGAGGATGCAGGTTCGATCCCAGGCTTCACTCAGTGGGTTAAGGATCCAGCGTAGCTATGAGCTATGGGTAGGTCGCAGATGTGCCTTGGATCTGGCATTGCTGTGGTTGTGGCCGTGACCGTCAGTTCCAATTCAACCCCTGGCCTAGGAACCTCTCCATATGCTGTGGATGCAACCCTAAAAAGACAAAAAAGAAAAAAGAAAAAGAAAGAGCGAACCTGCATGGGTTTCTTCCCACGATGAGGTGACCAGGTGGGTGGGGGCAGGCTTCTGACACGAACCAGCGTGGCCCCCTCTGTGGGAGGCTGGGAGTGCCCCAGCGCAGCCCTCATTGGGAAGGCATTTCTTGCAGAGGTCGGAGGGTCTGCTGGCAGGATGTGTGCTCCAGACCCTCCCCAGATGCAGGCCTCTTTGTTCTGTAAACAATGATATGCTGAGGCGGGGAAGTTTGTTCTTGTTAAGGGGGAAATTACCCCTCAGCCGGAGCTGCTGCACAAAAGAATTCTATTCCTAGCGCTTGTTTGGCTCGCCGGAAAACATCCACCTTTTAAAAAGTAAGGAGCTTGAATGAGAGGAAGTAATGATTCCAAGTTGCTCTTTCTCTGGCCCCCGGCTCACAGCCTCGCAGCCTCTCCCGGCGCCGCCCCCTCCCCCCAACCCCGGCAGCAGCCTTGGAGTCTGAGCTGCCTGGACGCCGGGACGGGCTGGCTTCTGGCAGGGGACAGCGCCTCTGCCTCTGGGGCAGTCAGAGGCGTCAGTCTTTGTCCTCAGGGGCACATGGAAGCCAGTGCCGTTACTTTGCCGTTGGGCATCCTTTGAGCCTCAGGTTCCGCATCTGAGTATGGGGATGATAGCAATGGCGCTCAAACAGGCTCATTTTTCTTTAAATCACCTCATCTTTTAACTTAAATGAGTTTCAAAAGGAAACTTTGTATCAGGAATTGCCTAGAAGACCAACATCAATTTGTTGTACATCAGGATCACTGGAAATGATGGCATTAAATCCTAGCTGGGTGCTCTTTGGCTCACCTAAGGCACTGGGCCTCCTTTCTCTTAGTTCTGAAGGGAAATCAGTGAGTATTAGAGCCATGTTAGCAAGATGGTAGCATTGCACCCAGGCTTTCTTCTTGAGGATGGGAGGCCTGAAGGAAAATTGTCAAGGGAATATCTTTTTCACCGAGTGATTCAGTATTATTTAATTGTGTCCCTGTCCCTCGAGGCTAAGACCACTTCATCTTTGGAGAATGCGGGGCTGCCTGCTTTCCAGCTGTGATGCCTGTTATAAGTACTGCTTGTTGCTGGAAGAGACAGCATGACCTAAAGCGAAGGGCAGCGGACCAGGAGTGAGCTCACTCCTGGATCTTTCTTCCCGGGTCTGGGGCCTTGAGGAGCTGGCTTTGAATCCACCCAACCATCTAACCAACCCTTGGTCCTCAGGGCAACCAACGCCTTGGAATACGGTGGCTTGGGCAAAGGCCTCCCTTCCAGGTGCCGACCCTGCCCTCCAAGGGGTTTGGGCTCCTAACCGCCGGTCCTGGAGCCAGCTTTTCATCTCCGCTAAAATCACTTGTCCCTTGTCTGTCTCCAGCGCCCGCAACAGCATCTCCATCCTGTTGTCAGTGAATCCGGTGAGATCAGAATCCGTGTTTGCTTGAACCACCCCCTCCCCAGACAGAGGCTGGCTAAGTGGCTGGCTGGGGTGGAAGGCCAGCTGGACCAGCGGGACATGGACCCTGGATTTTCCCACTTCCTGCTTCCCACTTCCTGCCACAGCACTGCAGAAAGTTTCAGGGGCGGCGAAGGGTTGAAAAGGAAACTCGGGAGAGGAACTTCCTGGGAAAAGCTCTTACTGTGTGCCAAGCCCTGTTCTTAAGACTTTAAAGAACTCACTGAATCCTCACGTCTACCCTACGGATTATTAGTTCTCTTTTAAAGATGGAGAGATGAATCCATAGAGAGGTTACGTAACTTGTTCACGGTCCCGCAGGAAGAAGCAGAGACTTCAGAAGCCCTCTGGACACTTGCCCGTCCTGCTCTCCTAAGATAACCTAACCTGGCTCCCTGCCTTGGGCTCTGCTTGAGTCCCTTCTTGATTGAGGGGCTGTTAATGGTCAGGGAGCTACGGTGCCCTTTGGAGAGCAGCAGTGTTCCTAGGCCATTTCAGTTTGCCCAAGCGCCCAGCACTGCATTGCTCCCCACAGAGGGCCCCTGCTGCTTGAGCCACACTCTGAATGGAGGTCCGGGCCTCCAGCAACCCTGGTACATTGGGAGGTGGCCCCAAAGCCCATCCTTGGGAACCATTCCTCCAGTTCACCCCAAGGGGAAAGAGGACACCACCTAGAATAGGCCGCAGCACCCACGGGCATCTAAGGGGCCACCCAGGCCAGGGCCTTGCACAGAGTGTTAGCAGTAGATTTCCAAATGCAAAGACACGTGAATCTGCCGTGGTTGACCAGCCTGGGGCCAGGACCCCTTTTGCTCCCACCCCCTTCCTGGGCCCTCCCTGGCTTTGAGAAGAACCCTCATGGCTCCTGGGAACCCAGTTTTAAAACGACTGGGCTAGGCCAGATTCTGTTTCCTAGATGAGGGAACTGAGGCCCAAAGAGGGCCCGGACCCCTGAAGGTCATATGGCTGGAAGAGGAACCTGGGACATTCTTCCTTGGGCTTTCCACACCCCTGTTCTGGAATATGGAACAAAGGCATGAAAAGGAATGCTTCCTGACTTCGTTTTCTTCCTCCTCTCCTGGCTGGCCTGAAGCTGGGCCTGAATTCCTCTGAGGCGCTTATTCTCAGGGCCAATACTTGTCTCAATACTGGGACATCTGTAGTGTGCCAGAAAAGCAGAGAGGCTGCTGGTGCTGGAAGTTCCACCATTGACGCATCCACACTTTTTATTTTTTTTAATTATTTTTTTGCTTTTTGGGGCCACATCTATGGCACATGGAGGTTCCCAGGCTAGGGGTCTAAATGGAGTTGCAGCCGCCTGCCTACACCACAGCCACAGCAACGCCAGATCCGAGCCTTGTCTGCGACCTACACCACAGCTCACGGCAACACTGGATCCTTAACCCACTGAGCGAGGCCAGGGATCGAACCTACAACCTCATGGTTCCTAGTTGGATTCATTTCTGCTGCACCATGAACGGAAACTCCCGCATCCATGCTTTTTAAATGGAGACGCCCTTTGCCGGGGCACCGCTGAACACTTTGCCCTTTCACACTCTTTTACTAAGGGGGGGCAAAGTAACATTGTTTTAGCACCTACTGTGTGCTGCGTGCTGTACATCTTTATCACAGTCTGTCCTCATGACAGTCCTGTGTATTAGACACAATTGTCCCCGTCTTACCTTGAGTTCAGGCCTTTAGCCATGAAGAGCGAAAACTGGGGAAATTGAAAACAGAGACAGAAACAGATACTTGTATGCAAATATCCACAGCGGCGTTATTCACAATAGCCGAAAGTGGAACCAACCCACGTGTCCATCAATGGATAAATGGATACAAAAAAATGCGGAACAGCCAGGAGAATATTAGTCAGCCACAAACAGCAGTGACATCCTGACACTTGTTAGACGTGAATGAACCTTGAAAACATTATGCTTAGTGAAAGAAGCCAGACATAAAAGACCACGTTATGTAATTCCACTTCTATGAAATGTCTCGAATAGGCAAATTCATGGAGACGGAAAGTAAATTAGAGCTTACCAGGGGCTCATAGGAGAGAGGGATGGGGAGTTATTGCTTAATGGGTGCAGTTACTGTTTGAGATGATGAAAAAAATTGGAAAAAGATGGTGGTGATAGGAGTTCCCATTGTGGCTCAGTGGTTAACGAACCTGACTAGCATCCCTGAGGACGCGGGTTTGATGCTTAGCCTCGCTCAATGGGTTAAGGATCTGGCATTGCCATGAGCTGTGGTGAAGGTCACAGATGTGACTCAGAGCATGAGTAGCTGTGGCTGTGGTGTAGGCCAGTGGCTATGGCTCTGATTGGACCCCGAGCCTGGGAACCTCCATCGGCCCTAAAAAGACCAAAAAAAGACAAAAAAAAAGATGGTGGTGATAGTTGAGATTATGAATGTAATTAATGCTGCTGAGTTGTCCACTTAACAAATGATTAAAATAGCCATTTTTCTGTTATGCCTCTTTTACCACAGTAAAAGAAAAAGAACTGTAACCCCGCTCCGTCTGATTCTAGAACCTGTGCCTTTTCTTTTCCACTGTGTCGCCTTCTTTAAAGTTAACCGGAGACAAAAACTCCCCCTGAACCAGCTTCCCAGCGGCAGCACGCAGAAGCGAGTCCGGAAGGACAAGTGGGCTGTAGGCTGTGCACATTGGCTGGTCCCTCCTGCGCCCTGTCCAGCTCTGGCCCCGAGCTTTTGCACTATGTCATGAGCATGCTGTCATGTCACAATCTCCCTGCATGGCTGTTTTTTTACAACAGTGTGATTGTCCTTCAACTGGACACGTTTTTTCCTCTCCCCCAACCTTTCCTGGAAAACACATCCTCTTTGCCCGCAGCCTGATGTCCTGGGGCTGGTATGCCAGCCAGGGCTCCTCATAGCAGGCCTGAGCGTGCCCAGCTGGGTCCCTCTTCCTTTCTCGTGACCTTCCAGGGCAGAAAACTGGATGTTCCTTTGATGCCAGTAGAGGCGGCTCTGCCTCCGACCCCCGTTCCTGTGTGTGTTTATGTGCATAGTGTTTCCTGCCTAGAGTCGCTCTTTTTAGAGCAGCTGGAGACAGAGAAAAAGCAGCCACAGGCTTCCCAAGGACAATCTCTTCTGCCCCCAGCCTTGCCCTGGTCAGGCGGCCTTGCAGGTCTCTGCACTGCCTGGGCTCGGCCCACTCTGGCCGGACAGGCCCTCCCTGTCTGTGGGCCTTAGGCAGAGAGATGATAAGCTGGGGGAGTTCAATTGAATCCCCCGGGGTCTTGGGAGCTGCCTGCCCCTCCTTCACTCCCAAGCTGCACGGGATGAAATCTTTGCTGGAGAAAACTCTTCCAGGGCCAAGATATTTCCAACACAGTTTCAAATGGAAGCCGGTCGGAGGCCATGGACTGGGAGAATGTTCTGGAAGATGGAAAGTTGGCTTGCTGTGCCTTCCGCTTTCACACACACAAGGATCGAGAGACTCCCCTGGGCGTGAGCATCCTGCACCCCAGCCCCTTCGGACCCGGCTCTGCTCACTGATACCCGCACATGGCCACCCTGACCCAGAGCAGAGTTGACCAGATTTAAACCACTTGCCAGGAAAACCCCCCACTTCTCTGGGTCCTGAGAGCCGGCCCCCGGCCTGTGTAAACAGCAAATCATCTCCCACCTCTCACTCGGGGCCTGCAGGTCTCGACCGGGGATTATCAAGTTGACAGAGCCCGGCTGGCCTCGCATCTCCACGTCCAGGCGCATTTCGTTCTGTTAATTATCCTTTTCTGCCTTTGACGTAAAAAGTCAAGGTCTGGGTCATGGCCACTTGTGTATTTTCCTTTCTTCCTCATTAAAGTTGCCCAGCTCTCAGGGCCTCTGGCTAAATTCTGCCCGTGTTTAAAAATGTCCTCTCTCACTTCCTGACCCCTAAAAATCCTTCATCCTGATTTCTGCGAAGCCACTTGAACAGCAAAGGAAGTAAAGGACAAGGCCCTTTAAGTCCCATCTGCTTTTCCCTTCTTGGAGGGTTGTGGCTGTTTCTCAAGGGCTGTGTTTCTGCACTTTGCTGACCCGGGGACTGTGACACCTTGTGACCTGGGGTGGCCAGGCCAGCAGGGGCACGCCGGACAAGGGCTGGAGCCCTCTGTGGTGGCAGGCTTGCTCAGAGCACTTCCTGGCCCCGTGGCCCCTCACCCAGTTACTGATTTCTATGAACCTGCCATCTGTTTGGGGTCCTCGAAGGCAGTCCTGCCATCTTGGATTTGTCCAGAAAAGGGTCGACTTTTGGTTTTGTCAGAACCCCAGTCTTCTGAGAATGCTTCCCAGAGTACAGATTCCAGGAGGGGCCTCCTCACTGCCTAGCCAAACGCCCTTCATCCTCTGAGCCTTTTTTTTTTTTTTTCCCCTCAATTTAGGGCCACACCCGCGGCATATAGAGGCTCCCAGGCTATGGGTCAAATCTGAGCTTCACCTGCCGGCCTACGTCACAGCCACAGCAACACCAGATCTGAGCCACGTCTGCAACCTACATCACAGTTCACAGCAATGCAGATTCTTAACCCACTGAGCAAGGCCACATCCTCATGGATACTAGTCGGGTTTGTTTCCACTGAGCCTCGACGGGCGCGCCCATCCTCTGAGCCTTGATCAGCCCTCACCTGAGCTCTGACCTCTGCTTCCTAGGGGCTGAGAGGCTACACCACACTCGGCCACCCCCAGTCCCCACCAGCCTTGAACTCCTGCCATTGGCCGAGTGGGTCAGATTAGAAGGTCCTTGGGGTGGAGCTCATGACCTGGGCATGGACTGAATTAGCTCGGACCCCAGCTGGAGAAGCACCAGGCTCCTTGCTTTCTGACTGGTCACAGCAGGAGCACCCCCTCTAACTCTCCTTGCAGAGACAAACCCCATCCCCCGAAGCGTCTTCCTGGCACAGCAGAGGAACCAGGGTCACCATCCCCAGAGTCGCCCTCAAATTGGTGTAAGAGGTCATTGCCTAAAGACTTGAGGAGATGGCCTGGGTGGCTGCGTGTGTCTGCATCATAACAGAACCATGGGCCTCGCACGGAACACTGGGCTGCTTCCCAGCACGGTCAGGCCGCTGGCCTTCCTCACCTTCTCCAACCACGAGAAGCCGCGGAGCGTCCCGTGAGCCCCGCAGACTCGGGGCCTTCGGCTGTTCATCACAGAGAGATAAAGGCGCAAAGTGGCCACTGGGCAGGAGGCCGACTCCTGGGTGTCCCTCTGAAAAAGGCCCCTTCAAGACTGAGCGCCATCCGTCCGAGACCAGGGAAGATGCAGGTTTTGTGGGGGCTGAAATTTAAATAGCGTGGGGAGCATCCTCTTTAGGAATAAAGAGGTGCAGAGGGAGCACTTCCCGAGAGTGAGCACAGCAGCCCCAACCAATGCCTTGCAGGGTCCGTCCTTCTCATCTGAGATCTCGTTTTACGGGAAGTGCTTGTGCAGAAACGCCTCCCCTCCCATCTCGAACACGCCGGGGGTCCCACGACTGCAAGTCAAGGGCCCCAGAGCTTCAGCTTCCTCTGCTTCTGTGTGGATTGCTTCTCAGTGGAGGCCGCACCCACCGAGCTTAGGAGAGACCCCACGAGACCTGTCATTGTTCCAGCCTCTGCCCCGAGGACCTCCAGCCACCAACCGCCTGTCCAGCATGTGTCCCTGTCCAGCGGGGCTGCATCTGGCAGGGTGCTCAGGCCGTGCCGTCCAGCCACCACGCTGACCACATGGACACTTGGGGAGGAGTGTTTCTGCCGAAAGGTGCAGGATGCGACAGCAGGCTCAGAGCGAGGGGGCCAGAGCCCACGGCCCTTGGCGCTGGGCCCCGAGCCAGTTCCCTTTCCCCCCGGTGACCAAGATAACCACGCTCTGCCCTTTGCTTCGGTTCTGTTCCTGTCTGGGGTCGGGGACTGTGCCGGCGGCCTGGCTGGTATGGAACAGGAGCTACTCCAGATGCACCCAGGCTGCGTGGCCATCGTGTTGCCACATGGCACTGAAGGTTCTGATTTAAAAGGTGGAAGAATGACGCTTTTTCTTCCTCAGCCAGACCTTAAATCAAGCCCTGAGTGAGGCAAGGCCGCCCGAGGCTGCCGTTCAGTGGACGCTCTCCTTTGTCAGCTTGGTTGTGATTGTACGAGCAGCTTTACTTTCAAAACCAGGGTTTGGGGTGGAATGAGCCCCCTCTTTGCCCACCTCCTGCTTTCTTCACCCAGTTCCCGTCCCTAGAGTCAGGCGGGCTGGGCTGAGTTAGTTTACAGAACTCGGAACCAGCCACCTTGAGTCGGGGCGAGAGAAAAGCGAGGGGAGGGAAGCCTTTGGAGGGTCCAGGCCGCCTGGCCCAACTCCTGATTTTGCAGATGGCAAATTCATCTGGATTATTGGCGGCAAGCGGCAGATACCCAACTCCCAGTGGCTCAAACAAAGGAAGAATTTATCGGGAGGGTGGGGGACGGTTTAAATGAAACTGGGAGAGACACAGTGGTACACGGGCTGAGGAACCCCTGGCACCGGAATGCTTCTCCAGGGACAGCTCTAGATCCTCCCAGGCTGGCCGACCTCAAGCCTCCAGCCCATCGCTTCTGCTCAAGACAGGCACGCAGACCCATTATAGGGAAGAAAATCCCCAAGAACTTTGATCGGCCACTTGTCCCAAAGGCAGGGGGCAGGCCAGATGACCTCATCAAGGGACTTCTGATGGATGGAAAGACCCCCTTTCTTCACCGCCCTCTTCCCTGCTGTAAACACATATTTGCATGTAGACACACATTTGTTCAACAAAGATCCTGAGCTCCTACTATGCACCAGGACCATGGTCAGTCTATTTCAGCAAAGCAGGGCGGAGAGATTACAGGTTGTGCAGCCGGGCAGGCCTGGATTTGAATCTCAGGTCCTCTGTTTACTATTCTGCCTACGGGCATGTTTGGCATACTTGCTGCTCACCAGCCATGCAGAGCGTTCCTGCCCCTCAAAGAGCTCCCTAAGGCTCAGCGTCCACATCATGATGCTGGAACAAGTGCCACCGATGGCATCATTCTGGGGAGCCACAGAAGTGGGAGCTGGTGGGCCAGTGATGGTCAGCCAGCCCCTCTCCTAGGTGCCTGTGATGCCTATGGCCCGGGCTCCTGCTAGAGGCCTGATTCCCGCCCCTGCCCCTGCCCACGGCCAGGCCCTGGCAGGCGGGTGCAGAGCTTCCTGCAGCTGACGCAGATCCCCTCTGGAGGGGTCAAGGGGCGGCCAGGGTACGGCTGTGGGAGTGCCCTTCCCTGTTCCTATCCTGGAGGAGAAATGGGGTGCCCCCCTCCCTGAGAAACAGCTGCCTCCATCCTGGTATGGGCCCGACAGGAAGCCCCCCAGGCAGCCCCTTGTTTGGAAGGAAGGGGGACCCCCGGGACCCTTTTCTTCCAGAGTGTCTTGCCTTTTTCTGGCTCAGCTTTTCCTGAAAGCTGAGTCTGTCCACGTTGAGAAATTGCAAATAGTTTACATGGGGAATGTCAGCTGCCCACATATGAAAATATACACATCATTAAGCCCTAAGTGCTTGCGTCTGGAGATAGAGCGGACAGTCTCCTGGGCTGACCTTTTGTTCACTGATGGAACCACTGTTAATGAGTATGGAGCTCCCAGAAGGGATGTTTTCATATGTTGAAGCGAAGCATATGCTGGCCATTAGCCTCTGTGTGTGTGTGTGTGTGTGTGTGTGTGTGTTACACACAACAGCGCTATACAAATAGTGCTCGCCAAAACATGCAGAGTCCACTGCACCTCATTGTTCAGCCCCTCCGGGCCTCCAGAGAGGGCTTGCTCTCCAAGGCCAAAGTCATATCCTCCTCAGGCTATTCTAGAGAGGCCATGGCAGCCTTGAGGACTTGATGGTGCTGAGGGATGAGGCTCTCTGACCAGATTGCCTGAGTGTGAACCCTGTCTCTGCTCCCATGCTAGCTGTGTGATCTTGGGCAAGTTACTTAACTTCTCTGAGCCTATTTCTGCATCTATCAAATGGAGACAATAACGATAAAACCTACTTTGAGAGGATTAAAAAAAAAAGGAAACCCAGTGAAAATCTCTAGGACTTAACACATACCAGGTGCTCAAGAAATAACAATGATGACAGTTGTCACTGGGAGGTGGGATGGGGCGGAAGGTCCTGCCTGCTCAGAGAATCATCTTGGATGAGGCTGTGAAGACTGGGTAGGATTAGTGTGCCTTGAGGGGACAGGGGTGGGAAGGAATCCTTCCAAGGAAACAGCAAAGGCCCAGCAGCTGGAAAGCTGGAGCTCGCCCAGGAAACAGCGGGTGTGGGGTGAGAGCTGCGGCAAGCAGAGGGCGCGATGGGGAAGCAGCTCAAGAGGGGCATTTGGGTCAAGAAGGCCTGGATGTGGTCCTTTGGCGGTGCTGTGTGCTGTGGCAAAACTCCCTTGGGGGCTGGGCGTCCACATCAGAGCAGGTGGGAGCAGAGACCTGTGGGGGGCCCCCTGGTTAGTCCAGGCGAGAGGTGAGGGTTCCAGACACCAGCGCAGTGGGGATCGAGAGGAGGGGCTGGGATGAGTGATACACAGGAGCTAAGACTGCTGTGCGTCTGTCCTCACCTGCGAATGGCGACAAGCTGGTTTTGAGTGGGGCCAGTGAGCAGGCTCAGGATACTTGGTCTGGAGCCCTTGCAGCTCAGATCCACTCCCTCCCCCAACTCTGCCCCCCATAGTGCCTCCAGGGTTGGTCCTGGCTCCGCCCTGGGCCCCCACTGTCACTTGGAGGGGTCCTTTCTTTCCGTTTGCCCATCTGTGCCACAAGTGGGTTGAATCAATGAGGCCCTGAGGGTCTTTCCAGGGGAGGCTCTGTGTCCTCCTGCTCCCTCTCGGGTCCTAAATCTCTGAACAAGTACAGGGCGTGGGTTTCTAGGAGGCTTCGCCGACAGCAGAGGCGCCCCACTTCAGGAGCACTGGCGGCCTGAGGCCTGGGAAGCCTTTCATGGCCCACCCCTGGGCGCCGCCAGGGACATCAGCTGGGTACAGTGGATCTTGTTTCCACTCTGACACCTTGAAACAAGTGACTTGGAAGCTAGGAGATGCTGTGGGAACGAGGTCCTCAGAAAGGTTCTCTGATGCAGGAAATAAGGCCCCTTCCTGAAATAAGGGAGGCGGCGGCGCCAAGGAGAGCAGGGGGCAGTGATGCCAGGCGCCCTGACGACATCACCCTCGGGGCTGATGACTCAGCCATCAGTGAGAACCAGCCTCACAAGACCTGACCCGTGGTGACCGTCCCATTTATTGAACATGATCAGATGAGTTCTCACTCTGAGCAGCAACCCCCCACCCTGCGCCCACTTGCTTCAGTCTCCGGGCCTTCGTCCTCAAGGCCCCTCCCCCCATCCCTCCCCTGTTACCCCCACCCCGTGTAAATTCCTATTCCCCCGTAAGGTGCAGCTCCCTCTCATTTTCCCCCCAACTGTTTTTACAAAGGCCGTCAGCCCCCAGGCTGGTCTGCCCTGGGGTGTCTGTGAGTGCAGCAAGGGCTCAATAGTGCCACCTCGTGGATTGACTGCTGGCCTGACCGAGCCTGGGTGACCTGGGCCCTGGAGGCAGAGCTGGGGTTGGGCTGAGCTTCCAGGGTGGGTTTCCATCCCTCTCACAGAAGTCACTGAGGGTGGGAGAGCCTTGGGTGTGGGGGATGCTCCTGGACTGAGTGCTGAGGTAAGCACCCAAGGGGAGGCTTCGTGCCCAGGTCAAGCCCCCGCTTTCCCCACCACCCTCCCTCCCTCTGCAGCCTCGGTCCCTGAAACACCAGATAATCTCTGTTAGCCTGCAAGTTACCCCAAACCCAGCACCTGCTCCCCCTTAATCCATTGCTGTACACATGCAGCTTCAGGACAAGTCCTTAGCTCTTCCAACCAATCAGAATCTACCCTTGACCGCATCAACCCCCAACTAGCTAGCTCTTTTTCTTCTTTTTTTAATTAACGTATAGTTGATTTACAATGTTGTACCAATTTCTGCTGTACAGCAAAGTGACTCAGTCATTCATACATATATACATTCTTTTTTTAATATTATTTTCTATCATGGTCTATCTCAGGAGAGTGGATGTAGCTTCCTGTGCTGCACAGCAGGACCTTATTGTTTATCCATTCTAAATCTAATAGTTTGCATCTACTAGCCCCAAACTCCCAGTCCATCCCACTCCCTGTCTTCTCCCTCTTGGCAACCACAAGTCTGTTCTCCATGCCAGTGAGTCTGCTTCTGTTCTGAGGATAGGTTCATTTGTACCATATTTCAGATTCCACGTATGAGTGATATCATGTGGTATTTGTCTTTCTCTGACTTATGAGACTCTCTAGTGGCATCCATGTTGCTGCCAATGACATTATTTCATTCTTTTTCATGGCTGAGTAGGATTCTATTGTATATATATATGTACCATATCAGTTGATGGACATTTAGGTTGTTTCCATGTCTTGGCTATTGTGAATAGTGTGCAGTGAACATAGGATGCATGTATCTTTTTGAATTATAGTCTTGCCTGGCTGTCTGCCCAGGGGCGGATTGCTGGATCATACGGTCATATTTTATCAACTGTTCTTCTTTAGAAATCCCAAGGCCTCCAGTGCGCTGCATCATTACTGGTCTTCAAAACCGTCCGTGTCTGAAGAGGTTTGCCTTGTTGATGGAGCAGAGGAGGAGAGGTCGGCTTAGGCCACATGTTGAAGCTGAGGGGCAGTGAGGCAGTATGAGGGCACTGAGAACTTAATGGGGGGGGGGGGGACAAGAGGGAGGAGAGGGTTTAGGGAGGTGTGAAAGTCAAAGCCCCCTGGGCCCCTGCAGCCATTTCACTGGCCTATCCCACTCATGGGCAAGGCAAAGGGCTCCTCTCAATGCCCTGTGGAGCCCAGAAATCCAGCCACGCCGCCTTCCCCTCTTGCCGCGTTCTGGTCACCACACAGCAGGATGCCCAGAGCCGAGGGTGGGGCTGAGCCGTAGGGGTTGGAGGTGCAAAGGAGCAGGTATTCTGAGGCAGCAAATAGGCTGAGCCTGTCCTACCATGAGGGCCGGGCTGGCTGCCTGGCCCCACCCAAGTGCAGCCCAGGTTCTTCTGGTACCAGATTCAAGGTCAATTTCACATTCCACACGGAGGGAGGGAGCGGGTTCTTTTCCTTCTGGTGAAGCGGGCTTTTATCCAGGGGCCCGGACCCACAGAAAATGGATAAAGCACACCCGAGCTTTAATGCCACGTCTGGGCCCACGTTCAGCCTCAGGGGAGAAGAAATGGGGAAGAGTCTTAGCTAAAGAGGAGAGCGAGGCATCTCCTCTTGCTCCCCATGTGATTTCAGGGGCAGGACAGGTGACCCTGCGGCCTGCGGGTCCTTTCTCCTCAGGCCAGCGTGTAGAGCTGTGTGGTCAGCAGACTGGGGCGCACATAGCCATGTCCCTGAGGCCTGTCTTTTCTGCATTAAGCTGTCCTGGACTTGACTGTGGAGCCCTCCTTCAGGGCAGCTGGGGCTCATCCTGCCACCATCAGAGTGGACATTCTGTGTGGCCCGGTGGACTGGTCACATCAAGGTTGTCCAGCTAGTTGGCTTCAGCTGACCGAGACCATCAGGAGCCAAGCCTTCATGGTGGAGCCTCCAGCAGAGAAACTCTGTCCCCAGTCTTCCCATCCTCTGAAGCCACAGGGAACCTTGGTGCCTCACTTTGCCGTGTTGTGTTAAAGTTAGGGCCTGCCGGCTGGAGCCACTCAAGGAGAGCAACTGATGACCAAAGAAAGTGTCACTTCAAGCCACTGCTGGCCTGAGGGGGTCCCAGGCCCCAGAGGGAATTTTACCAGCTACTTCCTCCAATGCCCTGGGCTGCTTTTCATCCTGCAAATATCTAAGGGCTTGGAGGTCCTTTCTGTTGGGTCGGGAAGGAGAGGGACACCTTTGGTCTGGAGGAGAATGACTCCACCCCTTCCTCCCCATCCTGACCCACAGTTTCACCCCAGAGGGACAGTCCCTGTTAGAAGGGGTCACAGCACTGCCCAGCCATGGCTCAGCTGGCATTCCTGAACCCTCAGTGCAGTGAGGGTGACATTCCTGTCTGGAGCCCACCTGGCCCATAGGACATGCCTCTCGTTTTGTCACAAGCCTCCTGGGACCAGAAGGGATGAACTTCCTGGAAAGAGATCTAAACGTGTGTGCAGTTCTCCCACCTTCAAGCCACAAAGGGTAGAACGTGGTTACGGGGACCCGGCGCCCTCTGAATGTCTGACGGCCCTTTTTCCTACGTGATGCATCAGACTTGCATGTGGGCTGGGGAAGCCTTCTCAGCGGGGCTCCCTTTGAAACCAGCTTCTCTGAACTGGGGGGAAAAGGACCGGCCCTCAGATGCCATTGATGCAAATAGCCAATGTCCCTTTGAGCAGTGGTTCAGCCCACCCCCTTGGCAGGTTTGGGTTTCCGTTCCCAGCTTAAACCAGCCAACAGCTTCTTATTCCCTTCTTATTGGCCAAAGTGTCACTCCCCAGAGTTACTTGAGAAGGGGCTTGGTTGAAATTGCTTAATCTCTTCATGTCGAGCCAAAGGCTGAGTTTAAACCTGTGGTCATTAAATCAAACGCGTATTACCCGCTATTAACTCCCCTCAGGGTTTTGGCTGTGGGCAGCCTCCCCAGAGCCCTCCTGCCAGCCAGCCCCAAGGAATGTGTGCTGTGACTTCTCCCACAACTGGGCCACCCCCAGACTCTGGAAGCCCCTCCATCTGCTTAGGAGTGTGGTTGACCAGTTGGATGGCCGATTGCCCACAAGTGAGAGAAGCTGGGGGGGTGGGAGGTCTGAAGGCGCCTTCTGCTCTGCCTCTGACCCCACCCTCTGGGAAGCTTTCCTAGATGACTGCCCCCCCTCTGCCCCTGCCTCCAGCCCAGCAGCCCACTGCCCCGAGCTGCATCATCTTCCATATGAGCTCTGGCTGCCTCTGCTGGAGGGCCTCACTGTGCCACGTCAGCCCACAGCTAAGGCCACACTGCAGGGGCCTCCTGGAAGGTGGAGGTGGGTGAGGAGAACATAGGTGGCCCAGATACCCCACCACCTCCAACCAGACTTGACCTAGACCCACCCAACCTGGGGTAAATCCCCTCTCTGCTGCTTATTGGCTGGGTGACCTTGGGCAAATGTCTTAACCTTTCTGAACCTTGGTTTCCTCATCTGTGAAATGAGCATCATAATAGTTCCACTTCGTAGAGCCGTAAGGAAGATCAAATGAAAGAATGTGTGTAAAGGAGTTCCCGCTGTGGCTCAGTGGGTTAAGAACCCAACATAGTGTCCATGAGGATGTGGGTTCGATCCCTGGCCTCGCTCAGTGGGTTAAGAATCCAGCCTTGCCGCAAGCTGTGGTGGCAGATGTGGCTCAGGTCCAGTGTTGCTGTGGCTGTGGCGGAGGCTGGCCGCTGCAGCTGTTACCCCTAGCCCAGGAACTTCCACATGCTGCAGGTGCAACCCTAAAAAGAAAAAAAAAGAGCACAAAGAAAGAATGCATGTAAAGTATTTCGCACGGTGCCTGACCAGAGTGGGCCTCAATGAAAGGAAACCGTTGCTACCCGTTATATTGTGTCTGTGGGTTTTCCTTCAGTATTGGGTCTATAGATACATTTCATTTGGAGGAAGAGTAAAGGAGTTTGCTGTTTAAAAAAAGCTTGAGAGCCATGGAGTGCCACCCGGCTCATTTTATATATCCCTGTAGCCCAGAGAGGCAAAGGAGATTTTCTGGGAGGATGTGACCTTATTTATGTCTTACGGAGAGAAAGTGCTTTGAGGTGAAGGACAACACTGGCTTCACCTCGTAACACCCGTCCCCGCTTCTGGTGGCAGTGAGGCAGGACCACGGCCAGAGTCCCACAGCTACGAGCAGCAGGTGTGGGATTGACCACACACCTGCCAGCACCCAGGCTGTGCCCGTGTCGAAACCCTCCGCTCGCTGCCAAGCCGTCCCTCCACCTGCCCCCGGCCAATTGCTAACCCTTCCATGCCTGGCCTTGATGGGCTGGGGGTACCTCTCACACCCGCCCTCTGAGGAGACGGACCCCAGCGGCTAATGGACGGGGGCAGCTCTGGGGGGCTCCTTATGCTGTTGAGCGCTCACACCTCTCACTCGGTTCAGCCCAGGACATGGGGACGATGCCGTGTCCTGCAGATGGAGACAGCACCCTCAGAGGAGGAGCTGTGTGGCCTCGTGAGGTCACACACACCGGCAGTGGCAGAGCCAGAAATCTGCCTCTAAATCTGGCCAATTCACCACCGTTCTGCCCCGCCACCTCCCCGCATCCCCACCCCAGTGCCCAGCAGCTGGCCGGCTCCCTCCCTCACTGATGGCACCTCTCCTCTTCCTCCCTCCAGTCCCCAGGTTTCATCGCCCAAGTCAGCCAGGACCTGGTCTCCCAGGCTGAGGAGAAGCTCCTCCAGAAACCCTGCAAAGAACTCTTTTCCACCTGTGTACAGTAAGTGCTCCGGCCGTCGGGTCTCCCTCCCTCCTTTCCCGCCCGCCCGGGCATCAGGCCCCTCAGTCACCTCTCAGCCGCCACACAGTCACCTGAAAAGGGGCTGCCTCTAGCCTCTGCCTGGAGTGCCAGGCGCCCAGGGCAGGGCTTCAGTGCCCATAGCGTCAGTGCCCGCGGCTGTAGGCTTCTAACGAAGGGAAACGGTACCAGGTGCCACGTCCAAAGAGAAAAGCTGCTTCAGATGGTGCTGAGGGCAAGCAGCTCTCCAGGCAGAGACAGAGGAACGGGCAAAAATCGGACCCAGGCAGAATTTGACACAACATTGTAAATCAACTATATATTAAAAAAAAAAAAAATCAGACCCAGTCTGGGTGATTTAGAAATCCTCCCCAGCCCCCACCCACCAGCACTGCTGCAGGAGAGGGCCTGCAGGCGGCCCTCTCGGCCACATCCCATCACCTCGTTGCAGGCTGTACGGTGACCCTGAGACATAAGACAAGTAGGTGGGTGTGGTGCCAGCTGTGCACCAGTTAAGCCCCATCTTCCCACACACACGTGCCGGGAAGGTGTAGGCAGCTAGACTCACACGGTTCCTGCGCCCACACACAGCCCCCTGCCCCCTTTCATTGTGACATCTAGGCACACAAACGTACATACATGCCCAGATCACAGCTGGCATGAGTCCTGTGGGCTTTTTGTGCACCTTTGTTCAGACTTTGTGCCACAGACATTAGTGGGGCACCTGCTGTGGACCTCACACTATGCTATGTGGGGGAGACCTTGTGAGCAAGAACCCAGGCCTGCTTTCACGGACCTTCTTGCCAGCACCGCATGCGCTATGGGAAAAGCCGAGACATTCAGGAGGACAAACGTGGGTCCCCGCCCTGGGGTGGGTGCTGGGGAGAGGCCACCATGAGCAGAAACAAGCCTGACTGCTGCCCTCTTGGAGGTGGCGGAGTGTCAGCTCTGACAACAAGTGAGGTCCCGGGTTGTCCACCTGACCCCAAGGGTCCCTGGGCTGTCCACTTGACCCTAAGAGAGTGGCCATCCTGGCCCACAACGCCGGCCCCCATTCTCAGGTTTGGCAGGACACCAGCATGTCCCCCACTCTGCGTGTCCCCTCCCTTCCCCAGGTCCCAGGTGCCTGGTCTAGATTGGTCAGCATGGCCGCTTTTTAAAGGGTGAAGCCCACCCCTGCCTGCAGCCAAGTTTAAAACCTTTCAGGACCTGGCCTAGGGCCTGGCCCACAGCAGGTGACCAGGAGATTGTGCTGCAGCGTTGAGAACCTTCCAGAGGCGTCACTGGTCCTGACCAAATCCAGAGCCTGCGCCCCTCTGCCCCTTCCCAAGACACCCAGCATCCCAGAGTCTCAGTCTCTCCCCTGCACTTAGTTAAGTATCCCCCTGTTCTCACCTCAGCTCCTGTCTCTTCTCCCCAGCCTCCCAGGACCTCACCTACCCCTGACTCATGATAACATGCCCCCCAGGGTCGTTTACTGATCTGTTATGTACCCTTTGTGTCCTCCATCACGCTCGCTGCGTATCCTGGAGCCTGGAGCAACGTCCACGGCCAATACTCGCTAAGCCTTTGCAGCACCCATCAGTCAATTTCACACAGCCTTTGTAGGATGATGGGGCCTCTCGCCACTCCTGCTGCATCTGTTGGAGGCCCCTGTGTGTTTGCATTTCCAAAGTCTGGAAGTGGATGAGGCCCAGCTCTAACCTGCTGGATGAAGCTCTGTCCACCTGCTCCAAGATCAAGATTGTAAGCTGTCCACCTCTTTGTTTCCCCTGAGCCAGGTCCGTCCACGAATACCTGCGGGGAGGACCCTTCCACGAGTACCTGGACAGCATGTATTTTGATCGCTTTCTCCAGTGGAAGTGGTTGGAAAGGTGAGCACTCCCCAGGCACACCCCCCACACCAGGGTGTGCCAGTCTGCGTGTGCACGTGTGTGTGTACACATGTGCCCGTGTGTGTGTGTGTGTGTGTGTGTTGGGGAAGGTATGGGTTTTTCACTTGAGAAGTCATATAGAAATCTGTTACTTCCCATGGTCCAAATAAAATTAAACGTTCTCCTTCCGTTAGTTAAGTTCTTACATATTCTTCTAAAAATGGTCTGTGCTTATTAACATGGACCGACACACACTTGTGCATGTGTATACTCAGCATTGTGTTCTTACCATTTTGGTTCACTGTCTTTGGGAATTCTTTCTCTGCCAGCAAATAAAGAGCTGCTATATGCTTAGAAAGCTCTGGAGTTCCTGTTGTGGTACAGTGGAAATGAATCCGACTAGTGTCCATGAGGATGTGGGTTTGATCCCTGGCCTCGCTCAGTGGGTCAGGGATCCAACGTTGCCGAGAGCTGTGGTGTAGGTCGCAGATGCGGCTTGGATCCCTCGTTGCTGTGACTGTGGCTGTGGCCAGCAGCTGTAGCTCCAATTTGACCCCTAGCCTGGGAACCTCCATATGCCTTGGGTATGGCCCTAAAACGCAAAAAAAAAAAAAGAAGAAGAAGAAAAGAAAGATCCATCATGTAACCCACCCCACGATGGGCGCAGAGTTTGTTCTCAATTTTGCGTTCAGCCTTCACTAAGTAATGTATGACTTTGTGCATACAGCTTCATGTACTTTTGCAAACACACCCATAGAAATTCCCAGCAGAGGGATTTCCCACTTTGAGGGGACAGCTAGATCGTCCTCCCCAGCCGCTGCCCCAGTTTCCAGCCCTGCCAATGCCAGGCGCCTGCCTCCACCCCTCTGCAGCAACATTGCTCCTGGCACGTGAGAGTGGGGTTTCCTGCTTGTGTGTCTTTTCATCTCTCATCACGGGTGAGACCGGGCATCTTTTCATGTTTTGCTTGCCACCTTACTCTTTGCAAAGTGCTCTCGCATGAACGGCAGTGACTTGGAGGGGCAGAGGTGGCCTCCGTGCAACTGAAAAGGAGGGAGAGGCAGGGAGGATGTGGCTAACTGGGTCACCCAGCCATGACAGCACAGCCAAGGGCAGACTCTGGCCCAGGACCCCCAGATCAGTGCTCTGCCCACCACAATGTTTCAGGATTCCCAAGCCGGCAATGCCTGCATTAAATCTATTCTATGTGAGCTGGTAGGTGAGGCTGGGAGTGTCGCCCACGGCCATCGTGGTCAGAGAGCAAGGAGCCCTCCTGGTCCTGCAGGTGTATTGACATCGGTGCTGCCAAGTCCCCTGCAGATGCTTAGAACATGAACCTGCAGGACACGAAGCCCCAAAAAGCTGCATTCACGGCCCTTCCCTGCCCACTCAGGAAGCCCTGAGGAATCTCCCTGCCCTATAGCCCCTGGGGGACATTTCTCTCCACCCTGACAGAAGCAGGTGACATCGAGCAACGGATGGCCTTCCCTGTTGACGCACTGCCTGCCACTGGCCACCTTGCTGTGCATATCATGGCTCCAGGAGATAGAGAGGCCAAGCGTGGGCCACCAGGAGCCCACAGCCTGGGTCTGTGTCCCGTTCTGCCTCCTCCCAAGGGGCCCTGGGAGGGCACACCTCTCCACAGCTTGCTTCGCTCACCTGCAATGTGGGGATGTTAACAATGCCTCCTTGTGGGCATGGGGCAGGGATGAGAGGAGACAGCATGGCCCACACCTCAACAAAGCCAGCCTCGCAGATGCAGGAGGGAAATGGCTGACCATAACCGTTGTGAAGAGCTGTCACTGAACTCACCGGCATCACTGTGGCCGTCGCCTCCCCTGTCTGGTATTGGAGGAAGTGGCTGTCCCTTGCAGAGAGGACAGTCTGTTGGGGGCGGCGGAATTCATCTTGCCCCGCCTGCCACTCTGGAGCCCCGATCTGCACCCACCTTCCAGTGGGGGGCAGGAGGGGGTCAATGGAGGGTCAGGACACCCAGTGTGGGCTCTGCAGCAGGCTGCCTGGACTCCAGCTCCAGCCCCCGCACCTATCAGCCGTGACCCATCTCATTTCACCTCTCAAAGCCTAAGGGTTCTCATCTGCAAAGTGAAGACAGTAGTGGTCGCACCTCCTGGGGCTGGTGTGAGGATTACACGAGTCCAGGTGCACGTGGCTTTGAGCAGCAGGGTCTGTTACCATAGAGACCCCCAGAAGGGGCTGTGTCCTTTATCCCTAGAGTTCTGATAATGACATCTGACACTTAGCAGCTCACAAAGAACCTTCCAATGCATGTACTTTCTCAATAGCTACATTTTCCTGAAGATGCAAGGCTCAGAGAGGTTGATGGGTTAGCCCTGGGTCACACAGCAGGGGCCTGGCTAGGCTGGAACCTGAACCCCAAGTCCCTCACTCAAATCCTTCACCCTTAGCCCACCCAGCACTGCAGTTCTAGTGGACTGCTTTAGCCATGGCCACCAGCTTTCACTTCACTTGTCAGTACCAAACACACGAAACAAAGAAATGGCCTTTTCAAATCTGTGTGCCGCCTGCAAAAAAGGTATGACTTTTTGAGGGTCTTAAGCACTGGGAGCCAGCAGGGCAGGCCTCTGGCCTAAAAATGCCCTATATGACTGACAGCACTCCGCCTGCCCCCTTTTGTTTTTTCTTGCTAACCAGATCACAGCCTGCTGGAGCTGTGCTGTTGAAATATTAAAGGGATTCTTTTCCCTCCCAAGGTTAACCAAGAAATTCCTCGGAAATTGTGTTACACTCGTTTCCCCCAGCAGAGGAGCTCTGCGGTGATGTCAACCAACTGTTTGCTCTCCGTGTCTCGTCAACTGTCAGGCCCGGGCGCCTTCATGTGGTTTTGAGGGCAGCTGGGGGAAGCGCTTCCCAGGGCAGCACAGTGGGTGCAGGCGCATGGCAGCTGCTCTGGGCTGGGCTGCCTGTGCGGAAGATGCAGGGCGAGGGGGAGTCCTGAACCCGGGCAGTCTGTGCGGGGGTTGGGCCCCCGCTTCCTCCAGAAATGCCAGGGAAGAGAGAACGAGTCACAGCACGTGGATTCGAGACAAGCGTGCCCAGGAGTGCCCGAGAGTCTTCAGGGCTGTCCTAAGAGAACAGCGTGGTGCAAAAGAAGCTGTGATTTCCAATGAAACCCAAATCCTCTTCAGGACCCAGCAGCGAGAAGAGTTTCCATGGAAGATTCATTCAGGAGCTGCCGGGTGACCAGAGGCTCACTGGTCTTTCTCGAGCTGACCCAATTCTTTGGTCCAGTTTGGCCTCACCAATCCCTGCCCTGATTAAGACTCTTGGGGTGGGTTTGAGGGGATGCTCAAAAATAATCCAAGAGAGGTATTCCTGCTGTGGCACAGTGGGTTAAGAATCCCACTGTAGCAGCTCAGGTCAGTGCAGAGGCATGAGTTCCATACCCAGCTGGGCACAGTGGGTTAAAGGATCCAGCATAGCCACAACTGCAGCGTAGAACACCACTGCGGCTCAAATTCCATCCCTGGCCCGAGAACTTCCATAAGCCATGGTTGTGGCCATTAAAAAAAAAGAGAGAAAAAAAGGCCAAGAGAGCCAAGAGTCAGTTTGAACATATAAGCTGCTCATTCTTACCCATTAATCAACTGATGGACATTTAGGTTGTTTCCATATCTTGGCTGTTGTGAATAGTGCTGCAATGAACGTGGCAGTAAAAAACGATAATGTTTATACAATGGACTATTACTCAGCCTTTTAAAAAAGGGAAGGAAATCCTGCCATTTAGGACAACATGGATGGACCTGGACCACATGATGCTAAGGGAACCAAGCCAGACACAGAAAGACAAATCCTGCGTGACCTCCCTTATAGGTGAAATCTAAAACCGTCAGGCTCACAGGAGCAGAGAGCAGAGCGGTCCCGGCCAGGGGTGGGGAGGGAACGGAGAAAGGGGATGTCGGCCAAGGGCGCAAGGTTTTGGTTATGTGAGATGAGTAGGTTCTGGGATCTCCTGTACAACACAGTGATGGTGCTTAGCGGTACTGTATTTATTGTTCGCTTGCGGTTTGCTAAGAGGGTAGCTCTTAACTGCTTTTTTTTTGTCTTTTGTCTTTTTAGGGCCACACCACAGCATATGGAGGTTCCTGGGCTAGGGGTCTAATCAGAGCGACAGCTGTGACTGTGACCTACACCACAGCTCACGACAATGCCGGATCCTTAACCCGCTGAGCCAGGCCAGGGATCGAACCCGCAACCTCATGGTTCCTAGTCGGATTCGTTTCCGCTGCGCTGAGATGGGAACTCCTAAAGTACCTTTGAAAGAAGGGAAGGAGAAGTTCCTGTTGTGGCTCAGTGGTTAACAAACCCAACTGATATCCATGAGGATGTAGGTTGGATCCCTGGCCCCGCTCAGTGGGTTAAGGATCCAGTGTTGCTGTGAGCTGTGGTGTAGGCTGGCAACTATAGCTCCAATTCGACCCCTAGCCTGGGAACCTCCATAGGCTGTGGATGTGGCCCTAAAAAGACAAAAGACCAAAAAAAGGAAGGATAAAAGAAGGGAGCGTAGGGGGATGGTAATTTTGTGAGGTGACAGAATGGTAATTAGCTTGATGGGGTGGTCATTTCATAATGTATACATTTATCAAAACATCAAGTTGTGCTCACTTTGTCGATTATATCTCACTAAAGCCAAAGAAAGGGGTGGGGGGGACCTGAATTTTCTTAGCCAAACAGGCCAGCGATGAAAAACCTCAAGCTGTCTGCAACTTTGCTGGAACTAAATGGCCATTTATTTATTTACTCCAAGAGTCCCATCCTTGCCTGGTGATCAGAGGGTCTGTCTTAATAGACATTATAAATGACTCTGGCTAATTAAAATGGGGGGTCGGGAGAGGCAAAGTGATTCGTCATAAATGCTGCTTCTGGCAGACAGGATCTCTGGTGTTCGGGGCGGGGGAGGGGGAATGTAATTGACTCCCTTGGTGATGGGAAGGCTGGGGACAGGAGGCCAGAGAGTCCCCAGACTAGACGTGAAGACCAGCAGCCTCTGCCCCCGGGGAGGCCGGGTCTTCCAGGGATGCAGCCAGGGGCTATGGGGGCACCTCTGCAGGAAGGAACGGCCAGGGCGCCTGGGGACAGAGGTGCAGCCGCCTGCCCGGCAGGTGTGGGAGGGCTGTGGTTTCCTCTGTGGCCACTGTGGGACACCGAGGCTCTGTGGCTCCTGGCCCCTTCCCCCTCCCTGCGCTGAGGACACAGCTTCCCTGGGCGTTTAGCCGCATGATTTGCATTTGGGAGAGAGAGGGCAACCACAGGGAAAGTGCGGTGAAGCAGCCTCGGCTCACATTTTTGAGCCTCCTGCTTTTTCCTCCCAGCGCAGGGTGGAGGGCTGAGGCCTGGGATTTGAACACCCAGCCCCAGAGCAAGTCCCCGAGGGAGGGTCCCGTCTGCAGCGATGATTCCTGGGGGGCCCCAGGGCCCGGTTTGGGGGGCGTGGAGTTGAGCCTCACTTTGGCTGCTCTCAATGCTGCCGTTGTCTATTTCTTCTGGATTTTGCATTTTACTACTACAAGACTCAGGTTGGATTTTTGCTTTTTTCCAGGCAACCGGTAACCAAAACCACTTTCAGGCAGTACCGAGTACTAGGGAAAGGGGGCTTTGGGGAGGTGAGTGAACGTCCCGCATTCATGGGCAGTTGCTGTACTCTTGCCCCCTTTTCTGTCCCTTTCGGATTGGCCTGAAGTGTTCTAAGCAGGGCTTCTGAGCCAATGGCTCAGTCTTACGCCCCCTGGTGGAGAGGGAGGGTGAGGCTGCAGCCTCTGGGGAGGTGGGCTGTGTCTAAGGTGGGAACTGTGCCTGGCCGGGCAGGTGAGAGGGAGGTGCTCTTGGAGCCAGCCTCAAGCAGCATTCAAGTCTGGAGACAGAAATGGGCACTTCTGGTTGTGTTTGGAGGGAGAAGTGAGGGCGTGAGGGGCCTAAGCAACCTGGCCTGACCATGTGGTTAATTTGCACTGTTGCACTTAATCTGATCTTCCCAATACATGAGGCAAGCCTTGTTATTCCCATTTTAGAGATGAGGAAAGCGGAAGTTCAGAATGGTTAGGTGACCCAGGCAAGCTCACACAGCCAAACAGGGGCAGAACTGGAATTCCCTGGGAGCTCAGTGGGTTAAGGATCCGGCATTGTCACTGCTGTGGCTCGGGTCACTGCTGTGGCATGGGTTTGATCCCTGGCCCTGGAAGTTCTGCATGCCATAGGTGCAGCCAAAAAGAAAAGAAAAAAAAAATAGGGGCAGAACTAAGACCAGACCCAATGCTCTGGTTCTCATTCCTCCGAATTATAAGGGGTCTCCCTCCCATCGCTACCCCCACTCCCCAAAAAGCCTCTCTGACCAGCACCTGGTGCTTGAAAGTCCCCATTATCTGTGGCCACATCTGGTTGGAAGCTTGAGACAGAGAAAATCTGGTTGCCTCTGAGAGAGGCCCAGTCCTTTAGGCCTTGGCCATCCATCTAAACATGGGTGTAAATGGCTGATTCTGTACCTTCAAGGGCTAGGATTTGCCTAAGGTGGCACCAAAGCCAGATCTCAAGGGCAGGACCCTGGGACCAGTGGGTCCAGGACTCAGGCATTGTCAGGTCCGAGGCTGGGACAGCCCACGCTGCAGTGCAGCCGGCTCTTGGTTCCCAGCCCTGGAGACACAATATCCTGACCTTGAGGGAGCTTCAGGCCGCCTCGTTTCACGTGCCCTGTGCCCTTGGCTTCCTCCTTGCCCTTCAGGTCTGTGCCTGCCAGGTTCGGGCCACGGGTAAAATGTACGCCTGTAAGCGCCTGGAGAAGAAGAGGATCAAAAAGAGGAAAGGGGAGTCCATGGCTCTGAATGAGAAGCAAATCCTGGAGAAGGTCAACAGTCAGTTTGTGGTGAGTGTCAGGGCTCTGGGACAGGCCCCCTCCTGGCGACAGGACTTCCATCCCTTGGGAAGGGGGTGATCTTCCGGGGGGCTGGTCCTTGTCCGCCCAGGGCATGGAATGCGGTGAGGGGAAATGAGCCACAGAAAGGAGCCTGAAGTCCCCTCCGTCACAGGGCACCTGGGGGTCAGTCGTGGCCACCTTGTCCCGTCCCTGGAGCTAGCCTGGCTCCCCTCTAGTGTGAGACCAGGTCCGGCCAGGGACCAGCCAACTGCAGGGGAGGCTGGGAAATGTGGAGGCGGATGAGGGTGTTTGGCCATCTCTCAATGTCTCCGCTACTTGTTATTATAAAAAATAATATACATGCAGGTTAAAAAGTCAAACAGCACAGTAAAGTTAAAAGCCTCCCTCTTTGAGTAATCATTCCAGACATGGGTTTTTTTTATTATTTGCATTTTTAATGGCTACACCCATGGCATACCGGAGTTCCTGGCTAGGGATTGAATCCGAACTGCAGCTGTGGCAATGCCACGTCCTTTAACCCACTGCACCAGGCCAGGGATCGAACCTGTGCCTCCACAGCGACCCGAGCCGCAGCAGTCAGATTCTTAACCCACTGTGCCACAGCGGGAACTCCTCCAGATGTGTTTGATTCATGTACAGAGTTGCTTGTTTTTAGCTAATGGGATCTTACTACACATCTTAGGCTGCAGTGTTCCCCCCCTTAAATTGTAGAACTTTTTCAGTAACCAGGCCTATAGCTGCACCTCTTCTTTTAAAGCTGGGCAGCAGTCCCCTGATGTACAGGGAAAGAGATAGGCCATAACTTGTATAGCCGACCCCCATGGACGTACAAGTTGCTTCTGGCTTTGATGCCACCACAACAGACAAGGCTGCCATGTCCATCCTCCAGCACCCCTTTGGCATGTTCTGGGGAGAGGGTGCGTGGTGGATTCCTGGAGGAGGAGTGGCTGTGTCAGAGGGTGTGTGCGTTTCCCCAGTTACACACCATGCGGCAGCTGTGCGTGAAGGCGAAGGATACCATCAGCCTGCTGCAGCAGTCTTTCCCTGGAGTGGGTGGGTTTTATAAGGTGATGCTCAGAGTGGGCAGAAGTTTTAACCACCTGATGCACATACATGTTTTCATGACGTAAAAGCACAGACACCGGCTTTCAGGATCCCTGGAAGCGCAGGTGCCGGCTGCCCCTCCCTCGCTTTGCCCCCTCATCTGGAACCACCGAATCGGACTGAGGGGCAGCAGCCGGGGGACGGTGAGGCTGGCGGGGTGCAGGGGCTGGTGTGAAGCTGCCGCAGCTCCCTCACCCGAGCCTCCGCGCAGCTTCAAGGGCCCCAGCGAGGAGGAGCGGAAGTGGGGGTGGCGGGTCCCAGAACCTGACCGCAGGGCCACCTTGGGCTCCCAGGTCAACCTGGCCTACGCCTACGAGACCAAGGACGCGCTGTGCTTGGTCCTGACCATCATGAATGGGGGGGACCTGAAGTTCCACATCTACAACATGGGGAACCCTGGCTTCGAGGAGGAGCGCGCCCTCTTCTACGCGGCGGAGATCCTGTGCGGCTTGGAAGACCTGCACCGCGAGAACACCGTCTACCGGTGAGCGGGCGCCCGGCCCTGGCCCCCATCTGAGGCCGAGCAGCTGGGGCCCACCCTTCCTGGCCTGGACTGGACCGTCATCCCCTGGGAGGTCGAGGCCGGGTCGTTGCCCTCGAGTCGAATAGACGCCCACCCTGCAACCGAGTAAGGGTGGGGGGCGGGGAGGGGCGCTTAGCCGGGCCAAGTGTTGCCTCAGAGTCGATGCCCCCAGCACCCAGGCAGCTCAGTGGAGCCTGGTGGCGGAACCAACCCCAGGAAGGCTTTCGTAGGGTCACCGCCACCGCAGGCATCGCCTGGAGCCCAGTCCCTCCGAGACCGCCTGGCTTTGTAGAACCAGGTGGTCAGATTCTGTGAGCCTCAGACTCTTCTCACAGCCCACCTCAAAGAATCTTGAAAATCTGGAAAATGCCCTCATGCATTTTATAGACATCTGAAATAGTCCATCATGTGTTAAAATAGTGGCGCATGTTATTTTGAATGGAACTAAAGTGACATCTCATTTCCAAAGGTATCCAGTGGAATCTAATTGCTCCAGCAAATTGATGTTCCACCATCATCTAAAAAAACGCATGACAGCTCTTTAACAGTGAAGAATTTTCTGTCATTTTCTTATCCATTCTCCTGTACCACCACAGAATATTATATATATATATTTTTTTTTTTTTTTTGCATGTAAGTCATTTTTTTTAATGGCCGCACTCGCAACACATGCAAGTTCCTGGGTTAGGGATTGAATCCGAGCCCCAGCTGCGACCTATGCCACAGCTACAGCTGTGCCGGATCCTTTAACCCACTGTGGGGGGCCAGGGATCAAGCCTGCAGCTACCCCAGCTTGCTGTAGTCAGATTCTTTTTTTTTCTTTTTTTTGGGGGGGGGGGGTCTCTTTAGGGCTGCACCCACGGCAAATGGAGATTCCCAGGTTAGGGGTCCAATCGGAGCTGTAGCTGCCGGCCTCTACCACAGCAATGTGAAATCAGAGCTGCGTCTTCAACCTACACCACAGCTCACGGCAATGATGGATCCTTAACCCACTGAGTGAGGCCAGGGATCGAACCCGCCACCTTATGGTTCCTAGTTGCATTCATTTCTATTGCGCCATAACAGGAACTCCTGTACTCAGATTCTTAACCCACTGCGCCACAGAGGGAACTCCACATAAAAGTCATTGTTCCGCATTCCGCTCTGAAATATACGGATATATAAGATTTTTTTCAAAATTTGCTTTGACTATATGGCTCTAAGTGTTAAAATCGTGTCTTCTGGCCATGCTTATAATAAGTAGATGGCTCTTTTAGTTGGGACCCTAGAGGTTTTACCCTCTGGACCAGGCTCCACGGTCATATTGAGGAGTGGGGAGCTGCTTTTCTTCTGTCCAATGAGGGAAGAGTTACGGAGAAAGGGCAGGTGGAAGGGAGATCCCAGAGGGAGCCAGGCCAGGGCATCATGATGGTAAGGATCTAGAAATGCATATTCCTGAAGTCGCAGGCACATGGGGGCATGCCCACCCCCAGCACACACACCCGTTTGAAGACCTTTGCCTCAGAGCTCTTGGCGGAGATGATCTTGGGAGCCCAAGAAGGTTTGGAAAGCAAGGAGGAATGGTCTTGAGGACGGGCTCCCCCATCCCCCACCCCTCCGCCCCTATCCCAATTTATGCTTTTGTTTTGTTTTCATTCAAGTGAAAAGAAAGTCATAAAAGTTTCCCTAAGGGTTGAAAAAAAAATCCTCCACTTGATTCCTTTCCTCTTAAAAGAAGGAAAAGGGCAATCCTCCAAGTTCCAGCCCTGCATCTAGGGAGGAAGAGCACCTTGTGGCCTGACCGCTTGCTGTTACCTCTCTGTGGGTGTGGGTTCTGGCCCACTAGCCATCTGTCTTTCTGATGCGCTGGTCAGTGGGGGCTGATTCATTGAAATGATGGCTCCTGCCCTTATTTGGAATGGTCAGCACATCAAAAGCATGCAAGTTAATAACAACAGCAACAAAAGTATTTTGTAATAAATAGCTATATACAAACACCAATTATCACTCTGAGGTTGCGCCGCTGGATACGAGCACAGTAACCACTTCCCATGAGGACAGCTACCCTCAGTTTAATGAACAAAGCCAGTTGGTTGAGAACTGGATCCTCAATCCAGATGCCCTTATATCGTTTGCCCAGTGGCTTAACTGAGTTGCATACACTGTCCTGTTGGTATTCTTTAACTCACGGAGATCTTTTATTAGTAAAACCAGAAACTTCTGTTGCCACCCCCCCTTTTCTGGGAGTAGAGAGCTTCCCTTTCTCATGAGCACAATCATGTCATTAAAGAGGAGAGAGACATGAGGGATGGGATGGGGTGGTTGCAGCTACAGATGTGCCTTCTGGCCATGCTTCTTCCCAGGCTGTGGCTCAGCTGGCATCAGGGGATGTGCCAGGCTCCTGGGGGCCCCATCCCAAAGGGAGTCTCTGTCCTGGAGGTTGCCATTCTCTCCCTCACAATTCTCTGCCCCAATTCTATAGCCAGTGCTTTGTCCTCAGTAACATCCTCCTTCATGCCCAGGCCCTGTTTTGCCTTCAGGGCATCCTGAGACCTCAAGGTCTTCCTAGCCCTGGAGGGGACTGTCACCAGCCAGAGGTATTCTCAGCCATCAGTGTGTGGACAGGTGGCAGGACTGGCCTTTGCCTGACTTCCTTTCAGTCACTCCACAGGGTCAGAAAGACACCTGTGGTCAATAGCAGGGCTTGTTTTAAATTACTGGAGGTAGAGAAGTTAGCCCAAGATTGTCTTGATTCAGGGAGAGATCAGACTTCCTGAGCCCAGAGGTGGGAAGGAAACACTCAGCCTGGTTGGCTCAAAGGGGTCCACTCAGCGGCTACTGTGCCCATGGCACCCAGAACACCCACACTCACATGCTGGTAATCTTTCCCTTTCAGAGACTTGAAACCTGAAAACATCCTGTTAGATGATTACGGTAAGTCGGACAGTGGCCCTGGGATCCTTTTCCTGCTCTGTAGCTTAGGTGAGCATTGCAACCTTAAGGGAGCAGAGGGCCTTCCAGCAGAGACTCAGAGATGCCAACCCTGGGCCCACAAGAGGGAGAGGGCATGGATAAAGCTCCTACTTGGTGAAGAGGCAGTGTGGCCCAGCCAAGAGAGAGGGATGGGGAGACAGGGTGCGTGCCCAAGGGTGAGAGTGAGCACTGAATGAGGCATCGAGAATTCCAGAGACTCTGGGCGAATACTTAACTCTCGTGCAACTTCTCTGCACCTCACCCTCCCTGTTTGTGAAATGGAAACAGTGGGTCCTGCCTTTCCTTCTTCAGAGGGGAGCGGGGGAGGTGAGATTCTGACAAGATCACTTGAAGGGGAATTGTTTTATCAATTACAGCCAGCTATACACATGTTAGGCACTGTTACTTGTACATCACTGTTGTGATCTTCTAGTGTGTGTGTGTGTGTGTGTGCACGCAGGTAACAAGAGCAAGCACAGTAACTCCTCATAGCTGTTTAGCCTCTGGCACCTGTGAAAAGGTTGTCACATCTTCTATCTGACTAGATCTTCCCATTTCTACAGAGGGGCAAGGCCGGTGTCTCCCTGGGCCCATTTTACAGACGACAAGATTGAGGTTCAGAGGAGCCGACCCACCAAGGGCCCCCAGCCATAACAGTGGGGAGTCAAGGCCAGAAACCAGGTCTCACTGCCCAAATGCCCCAGCACCAGGCAGCCCCAGGGAGGTGGGGGAGGTGTTGGTAACCAGGAGAACAGGCTTGAGCGTGATGCTACCACGTGGAGGAGCAGGCACAGGGTTCCTCACGCTGGAAGCACCCAGCGCCCACAGGGGTCCTTGTTCCCTGCTGGCCTTGGAACTGTGCCCACCACTGATCGGTCTCCTGACAGCTGGAATCTGCGTGCTCTCTTCCCCCATTCCTGCCTTTGTCAGGGGCCACTGAGCCGGGGGAATCCACTCAGCTTTAGCCTCAAGGAGGTCCCTGGCGTTGGGTCTTGCTGAGATCCAGGCTGGGAAGGGGGTCATTGTTCCTTCCTGGGGGTCAGATGAGGCCACTGCTGGGGGAGGCAAACTCTCAGCACCGCGTCACTGCCTTTGGGGGTCAGTGCTGACCTGGGAACCCTCGTCCCATCTCCCTGTCTCTGCTAGACCCAGGGGCATCTTCTCTTTCTCCAAAGGGAGAAAACAAACAACCTCCAAAGAGCAGCAAGGCAGAGTAGGGAGCTGCTTCCCAAACTGCTTTATGATTTTTCCCCTCAAGCAAAGTGTTGCTAAATGTCAGGAGAATCTCACATTTTCCCATGAAACAATCCCAGAATCGGGCCAAGGCACTTTAAACTCTGTGACCTCAGCCTTCCAAGAAGCCCATTAGGGCATTTTATGAGGCAGGTCAGCCATCGTCCAACCAAAGCCAGGCGTCCTTTTGCATCTTTAAGTTTTTCTCCTAAAAAAATAATAATTTATCCCTCTCCTCTGACACCTGGACTGTCCCAAGGGTCTATAGTCACCCAGCGATGGCAGATTGGGTACCACTCTTCCTGGGATGGGTGGCCCACACATGGCACGTCTGGAGCCCTGCCCGGGGTAGGTAGATGTCCACGCAACCATCCCAGGAACTCACTGACTCTGCTGTCCCTACTCAGGCCACATTAGGATCTCGGACCTGGGCCTGGCTGTGAAGATCCCCGAGGGCGACCTGATCCGAGGCCGGGTGGGCACCGTTGGCTACATGGGTGAGTGTGGGTGCGGCCCCTGCCCAGCCCAGCCCACGGAGCCGCTGGCTTCTCTGTGTACCTCGTAGCAGAAGTGGTCGTGGTAGGAGGTGGGAGGTCTCAGCCAGGGCTGGGGGAGCATTGGGGCCCAGGGTGCAACTTGACTGCACTGAGCTCTCTGTGGCCCACCCCCGCAGTCCCTGCTGTGTCTCAAAGCCAAGCCCCTCCTGGGGTCAGGAGCAGAGCCAGCACACAGCACTGCCTGGGCGGAGGTGAAGGAGGTGTCCCGTGAGTTGGCAGACAGCCTTTTAGGGTGATGACAGAGTAGGGAGATCATTAGGACGGGCCCAGAAGGGAGAGGAGCACACCCCCTTCTGTGTCACAAAGCACCGTTCTAAGTAGAGACCCGCCTTGGCTTCCTGCCCTGCATCCCCTGAGCACCTCTGAGACCATCCTCCTAGGGTCTGCAGGGATGGGCCCCAGAGCTACAATGGTCCCCCAGGGTCCCCCTTCCAAACAGGGACCTCGCCTGGGCCTCCTCCTGGACACTTCATCCACCTCCGCCCACCTCAGGAGGTGAGGGGCCCCAGAAAGCTCTGGAGGCTGAGGACATTGTTGTCCTCTACCGGGCTTGTGCCAGCAACACATGCTCAGGCTTCTGGACTTGGTCTCTGGTTCTCAAGGGTTCTTTTCAGATTGCATGCCATGTGGAACTTATGGGGTATTTGTGGTATGTGGGGGGTTTGTCTACCCATGTGAATGCTGATGGATGGATGGATGAGGATGGATTAGTAAATGGGTGGGTGGATGGATAATGGGTGATTGGGTGACAGGTGGATGACAGCTCCATCGTGCACCTCTGTGCACAGAGTGTTGTACTCTCTTGCACATCGTGCACCCTCTTGCACAGAGTGTTGGTATAGCCTCTTTCGTGTGCACACCAGTACGTGCGGGTGCATTTGCCTCCCTAGATGTGTATGGTCTGCCTCATGACCTGAAACTACCTTTTTTGCACTTCCCTGGTGAATCTATGATTCATTTTATCCAAATGTTAGGGATGTCATATTGAGAAGCTGTTTGAACTCCAGATAAATTTAAAATCATCTTTACTTTGGGTGGACACACCTGCACTCATGGAAACGCATACGTGGGCGGTACCTGCTGTGTGCCAGGTGTCACCCCTGTTACCAGGCACCATGGAGAATCATGTGGCTCACATTCTGTTGGGGGGACATCAAGGGACCAGGGTGTTTTCATCCGCTGCGCTCAGGCTTCTAAATCCACAGAGTCTGTTGGGAGTACAGTGGAGAGCAACCAGGGCAGGCTCCCTGGAAGAGGTGGTGTTTACAGCCGTTGGTGGGGAGGAGGCAGCAGGGCCAAGCGGTCTCAGCCACGAAGCTCCAGGCAGCACCGTCACTCCTGGCTGCAGGACATCCTGAGGCCCCGCTGGTGTGAGTCACAGCCCTGGCCCCATGTGCCTGTCTCTCACCTCTCTTGGCCCCCTGCTCTGCCCCCAGCCCCGGAGGTCCTGAACAACCAGAGGTATGGCCTGAGCCCTGACTACTGGGGCCTGGGCTGCCTCATCTACGAGATGATCGAGGGCCAGTCGCCCTTCCGCGGCCGCAAGGAGAAGGTGAAGAGGGAGGAGGTGGACCGCCGGGTCCTGGAGACGGAGGAGGTGTACTCGCACAAGTTCTCCGAGGAGGCCAAGTCCATCTGCAAAATGGTGAGCTCCCGGTGAAGCAGTCGCTGCCCTTGGGCCGGGTGTCCAGTGCTGGCTCCCCTTCCTGCCCTTAACCGAGAACGGCAAACAGGCTGAGGGGGCAGGGCCGGGGCACACTAGGGTGCGGGTCGTGAAGCCAGCAGGCCAGGGAGCAGGCGGTGATGGCCTGGGGGGTGGGGGGCAGGGCAGCCCAGTGACAAGAGGGGGGACTGTGATGAGCAGTGGGTGACATCATCCCATCCAGCTCTGTGGGGAAGTCAGCATGGGGGAGAAAGGGGATGACCCCAGCTGGTCCTCAAGATGCAAAGGGACCTCAGGCAGCTCCTACCGTTGACCTTGGGCCTCCTGCTCCCTCCAGCTCTGGATCTCTGGGTGCTGGCTCGAGGCCAGAGGCTGCAGGTTTGGGGAGCGGGGTGATAGTTTCAGTCTTCGAACGTCTTCTAATCGAGTTTTCCACCCAGTACATGGATGTTGGTCACACTTGCTGGGGTCCTGCATGACAGCATCCATGGACAGTGAATTGGTCTGACCACAGGCAGGGCTCCCTTGGGGAGTGACCTTTAGACAGGCTCATTGGGTGGAGCCAGACTGAGGGTTTAGAAGCCAGATAGAGGAAGGAGTGACAGGAGCCATCAAAAGTGGAGCTGGGAGGGGGAGTTCCCTGGTGGGCTAGTGGTTAGGATTTGGTGCTTTCCCTGTTACAGCCTGGGTCCAATCCCTAGTTTGGGAACTGAGATCCCACATCAACCCACTGCATGCGGAGGCCAGAAAAAGAAACGGGGGAGCTGGGAGAGAATCAGTGCGTGACTGCGGCCCCTCCCACCAACCCAGGTGGGCCCCTTCCCTCCCTGCCTGGCTCTCGGGCTCCCACCTGTGCCCCCTGGGCCCCCTCCCTCTGGTACAGGTCCAGCTGTGCTGACACCCCACCATAGGCAGCTGCCCTCTAATGCCAGCCACACAGGGACAGGAAGGGACTGAGCACTGGTGTGGGGTACCTCTTGTCCCTGGATCACACTGCATGGGAGCAGCAGAGGCCACTGGCCCTGGGGTGGGGCTGCCCTCCCTCCCCCATGTCTGAATCCTGTGCATAAACAACCAGGCTGGAATCACAGAAGGGCAGCCCAGGGATCTGATTAAAAGTAGTGAAGTTCCTGCTTCTAGAAGACCCGAGGCTGCACTGCTAGGGGCCCAGGAGCCACCTGGCATAGCTCCCCCTGCCCACAAGTCTGCCCTCCTAAAGCCGTCTGCCCCTGCTGGACTGCTTTCTCTACCAGCCTCAGTCTGATGTCACAGAGGCAGGGGAAGAAGTACTTGGGCCTAGCTGCCGCCTGACCACTTCCTAAGGGAGAGGATCCGAATGTAGAGCTGTCGTTTGCATGTGTGAGACCCTGAGGGAGGATGGCGTGTACACAGGCAAACACACACCCAGACCATGAGGGCGGGCCTGCAGCTGGGCACTTGCCTGCAGCTGGGGCGCCTCCAAGAAAACAGGGTTTCACAGCAGCCAGAGCTGGGGCTGGGGGCACAAGAGGAGCAAGGCAGCAAAAGGCAGGTACATGGACACGTGGGGTCCTAGCAATGCTTAAAAACTGGGGTGGGGGGGAAGGCAACAATACCTGGTGACGGCGCAACCAGACATCTATCCAGTGGGACCTAATTGGGTGAGGGGTGGAAGAAGGTCAGAACATCCCCAGTTGTCCCAGGTCAGGGTCAGGAATTCAGAGGAGCAGGTCTTGAGAGACCCTCAATGGCAACGTGGACATGCTGAGAGGACAGAGAGCCACAGAGGGCCCCCTCCCTGCCCACAGTCATCGGCTTTGGCATGGGCTTTGGGGCACCAGGACCAGGGGCACTGCTGCTCCTCTGCTGCCTCCTGGTGGTCACTGAAGGAAAGGCGACAGCTGAGCCTGGGGTTCCAGGCAGACCTCAGCCTGTGGGTGCAAGTGTCCGACCAAGGTCCCCTTACCTTTCTCAGCGAGAAGAACCTTAGGAAGCCTCTGGCCTTGTTCTGTCTCCTTACAAATGACCCTGGAGTTGTGAGATTCTGGTCTTGGCTTCTTCTGCACCCTTAACCCCAGCCCATCTGCTCTGGCAGCCAGGCTTGTGCTGTCACTGCCAAGGGACACCAGCTTGGGACATGGCAGGGCCTGACTATAAGGAAACCATGGAGGCCCCAGACAGCTCCGGCCCCACCTGCTGAACAAGGCCTCGCTACAAACAACAAGGAAGCTGGACCTCCGCCCCCAGATTCCACCCCCCATTCCATTTTGGCAGCCACAAGACCCCCCTCCCCTGGAATCCAGAAACGCATGCATCTCATCACACTGTCCCCTGGGTCCAATCCCTGGGCCCAGACCTCAGCCCCCACTTTCTTAGGCCCTTGCTGAATCCCAGCACTTGCCCTTCCCCACCAGCCCCGTAGCCAGCTCACTCTCACCGGAAGCCCTCTCTGCCTGCACCCCCCTCAACTCACAGCTTCTCTCCCTCCCACTTCTCTGTCCATACCTGATATTGAATGTATAAACTTGACCTGATGCCCAGGTTGCAAACAAGCAGCGGGTACATGGGCGTTTACTTCAGCTTGCACAGTGTTTTAGAAAGAGGTGAATAATAGGCTAGACTTTAAAATGGGCTGAATTCACATTTAAAAACTTTGATTTTTCTGGCTTCTCTCAAAAAAAGTAGAAGCCCTGGACACTGGCCAACATTGCTGGCTGGCAGGAGCTGATGGGCCGCCTGACACAGCCCACCCAGCCTACCTCTCTCCTTTATAGCCCTCATTTGTGTTCTCTGTCTGGCCAGCCGCCAGCCCCTGCAGGCTTTGGGGTCCATGGCCTCCTGGGATTTCTGTGAGCAGAGCAAAGCCCCAGGAAGGCAGCCGAGGGAGGCCCCAAGCTGCTGGCCCTGGGGTGAAACATGCCGGGTGGTCAGTGACCAAATGGCTTAGTCCCTTCAAGACTGTGACCTGGTGCTTGCCCTGCTGCCCCCTTTCATTCCTTAGTGGGTTGTTGTTTTTTTTTTAGGGGGGGAGTGTCCCAGCAAAGCTACCCTCCAGACCATAAGCCCCAGGAGCTCCCCCCCCCCGCCGCCCCCCGCCAGTGGCTCTGAGGCAAGCTGCAAATGCGTGTTAAATGAACAAGTGCCAAGGATGCCAGAATATTGGTGAAAGAAAGGGCTGGACTCCCTCCAAGGTGCAGGCAGGCCACTCATCTTGATTGTAGACTCAAAGCAGACACTTAGTAGACTGCAACTGTATAGAGGGTGCAGTGCTCAGTGGGGCAGGAGAGAGAAGCTGGGGCTGGAGCCTGAGACTGAGGGGAGAGGCGTGGCGGCCCTGCCCCTCCCACACTAAGGCCCGCCCCTCCCTCTCCCCCTCCCCTCCCTTTCCCCTCCCCCTCCCCCTCCCCTCCCCTCCCCTCCCGCATCTTTCATTCACACCTTCCTCCCATCTGGCTGGCTGGCTGTTGCTGCAGCCTCTTCCTCTATTAAGTGTCCTGCCTTTTGACTGTGACGAGGATACTCGTCTACCCCAACCATCTTTGGCTCCCCACTACCTTGGGATTAAAATTCCACCTCCAGACCTGGCCTTCAGGACCCTCTATCCCTGTCCTCCACCAGTCTCCTTCTCCCTGAGCCGTCCGTCGCACTCAGCCTTCGCTCAAACTCAAAGACCAGTGTTCCCCAAGCACACCCTGAACGTCCCTGCTGCTCTGCTCATGCTGATGCAAGTTCCTCCTGCTTCGCCAGCATGTCTCAAAGGCCACCTCCCCAGGAGGCCTCCCGGTCCCCCAGCCTGCAGCCAGTCCCTGTTCCTCTGCCACCTTGGTGTCATATCTGTATTGCCTTGATGGGCCCTTTGAACATGGTTTTGCCGAGGCCAGACACTCAGCATCCTCTCTCTCGGGACCTACTGGGTACCAGGCTAGAGTGTACCTGTGAATTGAGTAAATGAATGAGAGAAACTAGAGATGAGCCCTTGCCCTTCGTAGCTGACCTGGAGCAGAAGAGATCCCACCAGCTCCAGGCAGGCACTGGCGCTGGACACGCAGTCGTGGGGAGCAACAGGATTCCTGCTCTCTGGGGACCAGGCATCTGAGCACCCTGGGAATGTGGGACCACCAGGCACAGCGCAGCTCAGGAGGCCAAACTGAAGTCTGAGCAGGGTTGGGCAGTGTCCACTGGGTACCTGGAGTGGTGCAGGCACCATGGAGGTGAGAGGACGGATGTCCGGGGGTCTCAGGGACACGTGTGAGAAGGAGATAACTAGGGGCTCTCCAAGCTCCTCAGCCCCTTGGGCCTCCAGGCAAGAGGAACAGCCCCAGGCATGTCCTCATGGGACTTTCCTGTCACAGCTACTCACCAAAGATGCAAAGCAGAGGCTGGGCTGCCAGGAGGAGGGGGCTGCAGAGGTCAAAAGACACCCCTTCTTCAGGAACATGAATTTCAAGCGCTTAGAAGCTGGGATGTTGGATCCTCCCTTTGTTCCGGATGTGAGTAGCCTCCCCAGCCTGGATCGAGCCTATGCACCTACTTACCACTTTTGACTTCGCTCAACATCTATGCTGGGCCCTGGGGTGGGGTGGAGACCCAGGGGGCAGGGGGCAACCCCCGGCCTCCAATAGCAGGACCCCTGGCCTCCAGCAGCAGGACTCTCAGTCTGGGGGCTCCCTCTGCACCCAGCCTGGCATCATCCCCTCTATGAAGCCCTTATCTCCAGAATCCCAGGCTCTCAGAGCCCCCTGGGCAGCCCCCATGACTGACCTTGAACTCCCGGAGGGCAGGGCCCGGGTTTGTCTCTGAGAGTCCCAGCACAGCAGCCCCAGACCAGTGAGATAAAAGAAATCATTGTGGTTACAGTGCCACGTCCATACACAGCCCCTTGGCCAGGTGCTTCCACCATCCCCATTATGCAGGCAAGTAAACTGAGGCCTCAGGGGATGTGTGACTTTCCCAAAGTGCTGAAGCACCACGGCTGGGACCCCAGCCCAGGTCTTTGTGGCTGCAGAGCCTGCGTGCTGACCCACCACCTCTGACTGGCCTCTGATGTGAAGTCTTCCTGGGACATCCCCGTCACAGCCTGTGTGGGGCAGTGACAGCGGGAGGGGGCCCTGAGCTCTTATCACTCCAACTGGGGGCCCTTGGCACCTCTGAGTGAGGGCAGCTCGGGTTCCCAGGGCTAGGGTGGCCCTGGGAGACCTCCCTTGTTTCCCATCAAGACCCCCAGGCCTGGCCGGGGGCCACCAGAGCCCTGGGCAGGGCCCCCGGTGACAAGTGCCCTGCCCTCCCAGCCCCGGGCCGTGTACTGCAAGGATGTGCTGGACATCGAGCAGTTCTCCACTGTCAAGGGCGTCAACCTGGACCACACGGACGACGACTTCTACTCCAAGTTCTCCACGGGCTCCGTGCCCATCCCGTGGCAGAGCGAGGTGAGCGCCACGGGGTCCTCGGCTTTGCCCCGGGGGGAGGGTGCAGCGGGGACAGGAGAGGGACGTCCCTGTGGCTGGCGTCCCTGTGGGCGTCCCTGTGGCTGGACTGGGGCGTGGTGGGGTGTGGAGGGGACATGGTGTGGTGCCGGGTCAGGAGCTGGCGGGGCGGGAATAGGAGGTGAGGCAGACACGGCCTGTCTGGAGGACTCTGGAGACGTTCGGCCGGGAAAGAAGAGAAATGGGGCAGCAGCCGAGTGCTTAAGGGGGTCAGAATTGGGGCAAGTTCTAGCTGGTTCGAGTGAGATGGAAATGATGGGGCAAGGGGGCTGCAGCTTTGGGGTGGAGGAGGAGGTGGGTTCGGGGCTGGAAGATAAGCGCCCCCCCCCTCCCCTCCCCCCCCTCCCCTCCCCATGACCGGCTCTGCTGTCTCAGGGAGGGCGGCTTGCAAGGCTGTCCAGGAGGAGCGGTGGGCAGGCGGGGAGCTGCCAGGTCTCAGCCTGGTGAGATGGAGGGTGGGTGGAGGCCCCCGCAGGCTGAGGACCAGGCTGAGGACGGCGTCAGCCAGGGCTGGCCCGCTGGGATTCCTTTCCACCCAAGATGACCCATGCAGCCGCTCACACCGCCCGTGTTTTGACTGCTTCTCCAGATGATAGAAACGGAGTGCTTTAAGGAGCTGAACGTGTTTGGACCTAACGGTACCCTCTCACCAGACCTGAACAGAAGCCACCCTCCGGAACCACCGAAGAAAGGGCTGCTCCACAGGCTCTTCAAGCGTCAGGTAAGCTCCCCCCACTACCCCCCACCCTGCTGTCCCAGCCTCTGCTCTGGGAAACCCCCAGGCCTGGCCTTTCCAGGAGACAGAGACCAATTTGTGGGCTTGGGAGACCCACAGCAGCAGTGGCCTGGGGGGACAGGTGGCCTGTCTGAAGTGCCCTGAACCCACTGGCTGATGGGTCCCCCACGCAGAAGGGGCAGGCCAGCCGCTTCATCAGAGTCTCAGGGTCCCTCAGCCTGGGTCGTGGGAATGACCTGTGCCTTGGGGGGTCTTTAGCAGCATTTCCGGCCTCCACCCAATAGATGGCAGTAGCACCCACTCCCATGTGTCAATCAAAATGTCTCCATGGAGATCTCTGGTGGCACAGGGGGTTAAGGATCCTAAGGTTGTCACCGCTGTGGCATGTGTTTGACCCCTGGCCTGGGAACTTCTGCATGCACGGGCATGGCCAGTAGTCTCCAGACAGGTGTCCAGTATCCCTGGGGACACAGTGCCCGTGGTTGAGAGCCATTGTAAAGATGGAGGCAAGTTCTGTAGATAAAGATTTGACATAACAAGAAACAGGGAACTGGTGTTGGAGAGGCGATCCCCACAGAACCTCATGGTTCCTAAGGTGCAGCCCCCATAGTTTGATGCTGTGCGCCTCAGCCAGAGGAGACTGCCCCTTGGGAAAAGGTACTCTTCCCTCAGAACCTGTCCTTGGATCAGGGTTGGTGTGAGTCAGGTGGAAGAAATAACCCAGGAAGGACCTGGCAGGTCTTCTAGAGTGAGACCCCTAACCTCCACCCTGCCTCCAGGAGGGTGGCCACAATAGCGCCCCCTCCTGGCCAAGCCCTACAAGAAAGCTTGGCCCCAGCGTTCTGATCCCAAAGCCTGGGAGGCCCCTGGTTTCTTACTTTCCTTCCCCCCTCCCTCAAGGGAGCAGCCTCTCCCCCAAGGAAGATGAATAGGCGCAGGTAGGTGCAGCTCCATCCCCAGGCCGCTGGGAATCGCAGCTCCCTCCCGCTTGGATAACAGGGAAGTGGTGGCCGTTCGTGGTGTTCCACTGTGGACAGGCCCTGGGCTGGGTGCTTTTTGAAGGCTTCTCTTATGTAATCTCCACAAAACCCCAGACTTTCATTCAGCTAGACCTTCATTCCTCCAGTATGTACTGAGCACCTGCTCTGTGCTAGACTATTAACTCAGGACTTGAGAGGCTTCAGCCGGGAAACCACATCCCTCCTTTGGGGCAGCTTAGTGAAGTGTGAGTCCAGGGTGTGCTCCTATCGCCCCATTTCACAGATGAGGAAACTGAGGCCGAGAGGGGTTAAGGAACTTACCCATGGTCGCACAGCTGGTGAGCCCATGAGAAAGATCTGGGATAACAGGGAGGAGGGCAGGGATCTGGCAGAGAAAATGCAGGCGGAGTTTTCCATTTTGTCTAAAAACTTCATGTGAGCTTCACATCCTGTTGTACTCCTGTCCGTTTACTATAAAAATATAATTTTAAAATGCTTCCATCAAGTAAAATTGAAGTTTCAGGGTGTTCCCCTTATGACTCAGCAGGTTAAGAACCTGACTAGTATCCATGAGGTTGCAGGTTTGATCCCTGGCCTCGCTCAGTGGGTTAAGGATCCGGCATTGCCACGAGCTGTGGTGTAGGTCGCAGAAGTGGCTCAGATCCCATGTTACTGTGGCTGTGGTGTAGGCTGGTGGCTGCAGCTCCGATTCGACCCTCAGCCTGGGAACGTCCATATGCCATGGGAGCAGCCCTAAAAAGAAAAAAAAAAAAAATGACCTCTGTCTCCGACATGGGTGGGGGACAGGACGGCCCCAGGCCTGGGACAAGCATTTGCTGTGAAAGCTCGTGGCCCGGGTTCAAACCAGGCCCTGACCCTCCTCAAACGGGCAGCAGCTTATTGAACCACCCCAGCCTCAGTTTGTCCACTTGAAAAACCAGGACGGAAATTCCTGCTGCCCGGAGCAAGGAGGAGGCTGAGGGAGGTGGAAGACAGTGGCCTCGGGGCAGAGCTTGGCACCCCCACCACCATGGGAGCAGACACTCTGGGTCTCTCTTCTCCTGTGGTGTGAGGGACCCTCGCCCACGGGGTGCCAGGAGGGGGCCAGGAGTCCTGAGGACCAGCAGCTTGTGGTCCCCAGGTCTGCACGGGGAGAACGAAAAAGGCAGCAGCAAGCAAGGAAAGGAGCTGCTGCGTGGTCCAGGGCCCCATCTTCCTTTCAGGTTCAGAGGCCCTTGTGGTGTGAGGGCCCCAGAGCTGGACTCTAAATGACCGACTTTCTCTCTCCATCTCTCTCTCTCTCCATCTCTCTCTCTCCTCCCTGCTCACCCCACTCCCAGCATCAGAACAATTCCAAGAGTTCACCCAATTCCAAGGCCAGTTTTAACCACCACATAAATTCAAACCATGTCAGTTCAAACTCCACCGGGAGCAGCTAGTTGCAGCTCTGGCCTTGAAGTCCATGGCGGGACCAGCCTAGACCCTTCTCATTCGAAGCAGACTTGGGACCGGTGGAGCTTCCGCTCTGGCGGGGCAGATGGGACAGCCATCCAGGAGCAGGAGAAGGAGGCGTCCTCTCCCGCGACCAGGGGCCTCCAGGTTCCTCAGAGAGATTCCCACTCAGCTCTGTGTTCGGAGGCATCCCTCAAGCCGAGGTGGATCGGCCGTGTCTCTGTTGAACATTGCAATAGAACTCCAATTGGATACCACAACTTGCACGTATTTTAATAGCGTCATAACTAGAACTGAATTTTGTCTTTATTATTTTTAAAGAAAAGTTTTGTAAATTTCTCTATTGTCTCAGTTTACATTTTGTATATTTGTATTTAAATGAAAGTCAGACTTTGAGGGTGTATATTTTCTGTGCAGCCACTGCTAAGCCATGTGTTTTGACATTTTAGAGGGGGTGGGTGGGGGGTTTACAAAAAAAAAAAAATGTGACTCAAGACTTCCAAGAGCCTCAAATGAGAAAGTGTTTTTATTAAATGTAGAAAATGATTCACATTTCACCTTTAAAGGATTGGGTGTATCCATCTCTCTAACTTTGCCCTCGCATTGGTATCACCATTCTGTTGGCTTGTGGACAATCTGAATTAAGAGCTCAAAGACCCACTGAGACTTCACCCCCAGCCAGAATGTCTTCTTTTGGGGTCCTCGGAGTTGCCGGGGCAGCTCTGTCAAGGTTTGCACGTTTCCTTTCGGGGCATGTGAGGCTGTTGTTGCTTTGGCCTCTGCCTCCTCTTCCTTCTCTTCCTTCTAGAAGGTGGCCGGTACGTGGATCTAAGGATCCTCTCACCACAGTGGTGTCTGGGCCTCTTTCTGAGCAGGTTCTGATTACTAAAGCCAGTGTGTTTTCAAGAGGCTTGCATTTGGGGATTGTTTTATTCCATTTTTAAGAAAAGCATAGCAAAGATGAGTAGTCATGGAAACCCAAGAGCTTGAAACCCTTATGTCCCATGGGAGTGTCAGGGAGCAGTGGTCGTAGGGTCAACCCTGAAGTGTCTGTAGAAGGGGAGAGTGGCTTGCCCAGGGATTCCAGGCACATCCCTTGAGTGTTTACAGGGTCATGAGGTCTTGAGAGCTTCGTGAGGAGCCACAGACTCATTGGCCAGGCGGCATGGATGGATGGGGTTGGCTCTCCAAGCAAAGGGGAGCCCAAGGAGAGGCTGGGCCACCAAAGAAGCCCAAGACAAACTCACTGTCACTTCTGGGAGAGGTGGGTCAGAGCTGAGTTCTAACTGGGCATCTCAAAGCTTCAGGCCCAAGTAGCCCCAGGAGGACTTGGTGGCTTTGCCAGACCAGAGCCTCTAAAGGCAGCCCCCGGGCCCTCTGAGCCTGACCATCCAGCCCCAGGGAGTTGCCAGCCTTCCCCTGCTGCCTCCACAGGGTGACAAGGGGCAAATCCACATCCCCACTCAGACTTGTTCTGGACCTCTGGTCACCTGCCAGGGTCTCTCCCCATGTGTGTGTGCCCTGCTTCCTACAGCGGTGTCTCCTATTAAAATACAGATTCTGGGCTCCACCCCAAACCTACAGAATGGGATCTCTGGGAGTAGAGCCCAGGAATCTGCATTCTTAAAAAGCTTGTCAGGTGGATTCTGCTGCGCGCCCTGCGCCCTGCGGAGTGACAAGCACCGCCTTAGGCGGGTGTGGTTTGGATGTGATCCTCCTAGACCTCCTTCTCCCCGAAGCCTTGGAGCCTGAACTTCTTGGGAGGAGAGAAGCCAGCATGTGACTGTGGCCCAACTCCCGTGCTCCTTCCCCAGACTTTGCCACTGGGTCCCAGGGCACACTGGCAGACAAGGGCCTGACCTTTGCCACTGACCATCCTGAGGCCACTTTACAAACAAAGGCGAGAGAAGAAAAGGTTGGGCCTCCCTCAGACCCCTTAATGTGCGGCATTATTTTCCTCAAGGCCAGCTCTGGTCCCCGAGGCTGCTTCCCTTCCCTTTCTAGGGCTGAATACAAGATGCATACAAACAGCCACACTCAGTTTTGGCCAAGAAGTGGAAAGCTCTTTGACCAGTGTTTTCAGATCCCCAAGGTCTTCCCGATTGTCCTTTCTAATGAAAAGGACAGTCATCTTCCTGAGACAGTCACCGCTCTCCTGTCCAGGAGTTTGGTCATTTTGCCCAATTTACAGCAACCCCAACCTTTCCCCCCTGGTGTGAAGAGACCAGTCTCTTTCCAGCTCAAAGCCTGTCCGTTGGCAGTAGCGAATCCCCAAAGAGCAAGAGAAAACCTAAATCTGCTCAGTGTGTTTCTGCGTGAGAAGCACAGATGCTGCGGCGCAGAGCTCTCCATGGCGCCTAAGATAATGGGAATCTTCCCATTTGCTACTTGTCCCTGGAGCCCCCAGAGGACACGGGGTCAGAGTCACCGGCCTTTGCAATTCTCCTCTTCTTTCTGGCCCATTGCTTCATACAGAGAAAAGGCATCTTCATTGAGAACAGTGCCTGAAAGGCAGCCCCTTGGGGTCCCCAGTCATGACAGGTCCTGTCCCTGAGCCCTCCCCCTACTTCTACTCCAGCTTGTTTTCTATAGCTGCATTTTAAAGATTTTTTAATTAAGAAAAAAAAAAACAAAAACTTTCCACTATCCACCTGTCCAGGCATATACAGGTTGCAAGTGGATTGAAATCTTCTTACTGCACTTGAGCTCTTCATGGAAGAGCCTTTCTTCCTCCACGTGTGACATTTTCTTACCGGACCTTCGCTGACTTCGTGCCTTTGAGGTGAGACGCAGGGTCTTCCAGAATCGTCTCTGCTTCCACTTCAGGAGACAAGCCGCGGTCCCAGTGGGACAGAGGTGGTCTCTGCCATGATCACCATGACCCGTGAGTGCTTCTCGAGCCTCTGGGAAGCTCTCATAAGTTCACGGTGACCCAAGCCCACCTTCACCGAGGATGGCACCGCCACCTGCATCAGCTCATCCTCTGGTCTTCCCAGGCTGGGCACATCACTTTTTAAACCACGATGCTTCTTGGGAGGGTGGCTCACTTGCCCAGGGGCTAAGAGTTGCTCTGTCTCAAGCCCCAGGAAGGCTTATTTCCTGAAATGCACGGCTCTTAGCAAAGCAGAGCACTCGGGCTTGGAGGCCGTGCTGCTCAGAAGCAGGTGGTGTGGCCTGGGGTATGCACACTTCTTGGCAGCCCATGGGGGCAAATGGCAATTCTGGGGACACATATGTGGACATGGCCTTAGCCTAGAAGGCACAAGAGGGACACGGCTGCCTGCCCTTGAACCTAGCAAGCCCTGATGATGCTGAGGACTTGCCCTCTGAGAAGCCAGGGGTCCCCATGTCCATGTCCTTTCCCAAAGCGTTTCCCACCAACTTTCTCATGCAAGTTGTGGGCCCTGACCTCAGTACCAAGGGAACCTGGCATCCCAGGCCTCGTCAAAGGGAACAGCAGCCAGGGGGACCACCGGAAGTCCACCGAGATGAAGAGGAAAGGCCAGTCAGAGTGACAGCTGTCTCTCCTCTCATGCTGCTGTGTGCTTGAGCATCCGAGGGCCACCTCTCTGGTTGTCTCCTATTCGCTAGCTCCACGTTCTGCAATAGGACTGTCTAACAGTCCAACCTTTGTAGGGAAAGAGTAGTGTGACATCTTTGCGCATTTCCATGTGCCAGAACTGTGAGTCATCAACAGCAGAGAGCTGCTGCTTTCTGATCACAACAGACCACGATGGTGAGGCGATGGTGACAACTTTTACAACCAACCAGCCCAGCTACTGAAGCTCCAACAAGTGTGGGTCAGACGCTGCTCTGGCGCAGCAGCCTCATCTGTTCTAACTTTCTTTTGTTTTTTTTTTTGTTTGTTTGTTTGTTTGTTTGCCTTTTGTCTTTTTACGGCTGTACCTGAGGCATGTGGAGGTTCCCAAGCCAGCAGTCGAATCGGAGCTGTAGCCACTGGCCTACACCACAGCCATAGCAACGCGGGATCCGAGCCTCCTCTGCAACCGACACCACAGCTCACGGCAACACCACACCAGAGCCTCAACCCACTGAGTGAGGCCAGGGATCGAACCTGCACCCTCATGGATACTAGTCGGGTTCAGTAACCACTGAGCCACAATGGGAACTCCTGCTCTAACTTTAAAAGCTTGTGCTGGGGACACTGGTTAAAACATTTGAAAAGTTGGCTCTCCTTAGGAGGGAAAAACACCTCCCCAAAGAAGAATCTCGATGTCTTTTCCTAGCCCATCAATAAGTCATTTTTGTAATAGATTGAAAGCAAATGTTCTCAATTAGAAGAGTTTAGTGGCTGTTGGCAGTGATAAAATAATAATCCTACTAGTATCCAAAGGTTTCTATTTTGTTTTTCAGGGATATTTTAACATTGATGAATAAAAATAGTTCCATTTGGGAGGTCATTCCTGAAGATGTCGGCTTTTGTTCTCCTGCTGCTCTGAACCTTTGTATGTTCCGTCAAATATGTCACAGTGCTGCTGTATCTAGATCGAACCACTGTTGTTGTTTTTTTTAAGAGAAATAAATTCCTTAATGAAAATACACTGCATTTCTTTCCTTCCGCTGTGCTGTTCTGTTCCTTCTGCAGAGGCCAGCTGTCTACAAGATGCCAGGACCTGCTGCTTCAGTCTTTGAATTAATTTTAATCTCTCCTTTGGGTGGGTGGGTGGGTGGTTCAGCCCCACCTAAAGCTGACCTCACCCTATGCATCCTGACCTGTCCACTCTGACCTGTCCACAGATGGCCCAGCGCCAGTAGGCGGGGCCTAAGGAGACCGCCTAATCTCTTTGCACGTTGACTGGCTTCTGATCCCAAACCCAGCAGAGGGCTCCAGAAGTGTCCTGCCATGTGGTACCATGCAGGAATGGGGTGAGAGGGCCTGAGCCGCTGCTGATACCCTGATGGCCGGGCCCCTCCACCTGCTTGTACCTGACAGAGGCCGTAACTCAGAGGTGGGCTCCTCATGCTCTTCTGGCCGTTTTGGCCACACAGAGCCAGCCACATGCTAGAACTGGTCACTAGCCTCAGACTTCAGGGTCCCAATCTAGGTCCCAAGACCCCGTCTGCTTGGCTTTGTGGTGCAACAAGCAGGGCTTTGGGCTTGAATCCCTTACTGACCCTCAGTATGAGCCTGAGTGGCCACTTAACTCTGAGCCTCAGTGTCTTCATCTGTACTGGGATGACACCTGCACGGCGCAGGTGGGTTCCAGAAGATTCGGGGAGGGGGCATGTGTGATACCCAGAATAGAGGACTTTGCCCTGCTGTCTTTGGACCCCTTTTGATCCTTGACCTCAGGACAGGGTGGGGGTCCTAGACCCACACTCATCAGACCCTCAGCCCAGCCCAGGTGCACTCCCAGCACCTGGCTGAGGGGAGACCTTGAGCTGGGGGTCAAGGCTCCAGCCAGCCCGTCTCACAGGGAAGGTAAGAATTGGAATATTACTCCCCCACTCCTGCTCCCAGAGCAGGTGTCTTTCCTAATGAAAGAAAAGGACTGAGCAGGATTCTGCTTATAGGGGGGCTTAGGAATTTGAGAGGGGGGCTGGTGAGCAATAGGGCGGGCTGGGGAACCTGGTCAGCAGGAGGCTGAGGGAGATTCACCTGGAGAAAATGGGGTGAGGGGAGGGAGCCCTATGAGCCTCTGAACAGGGGCCCCCTCACAAGGACGGGGACCACCCTTCCTCACAGGGGCTGTTCTCTCTCGCTGGCCATAGAGCTTCCTCTGGGTCTTCCACCACCACGCAGAACCCTCACCTGTCTCAGCTGCCGTCTTTCTGGGACAGGGGCTGTGGGAGAGAAACTCCAGCCCCATGGCCCCTTTTCGGGGAATGGGTGGGCTGGGGGACAAGCCGCACCCCTCCCGGCCCTGCCCCCCCATCATCCAGACAGCCATGGGCTTGGTAAGTGAGGGACCAAATGGCCTCCATTTTCAGAGGGGCTCAAAGTGGGCGCCCAGGGCACTAAGGGCCTGTAGGCCACTATCCCTCTGGGAAGGGATCCATGGGGCTGAGTGGCATCTACCTGCCACCCCTGGCGACTGTGAAAAGGAAGGAGAGGGAGGCCCTCGGGGATGGGCACCCAAGCTGCAGCAGGTCAGGGCTCCTGGGGACAGGGGCGGAGGACCACAGGAAGGAGGCCCGATCACTGGGCTAGCAGGCAGGTTCTCCCCCTTCTCAGCCCCCATGGTAGTAGGTGTTTACTGAGCACCTGCTATGCCGGGAGCTCTGGCTCACAACCAAACCAGATAAAGCCCCTGCCCTCTCCAGCTGGCGGTCCAGGGGGCATTAGCCCCCACCCCCACTCCTGGCATAAACCAGGGGGCACAGAGACTTAGGCCAGCTCCTCTCATATTTCAGAAGCGTAGCTTCACCTGGGCGTTTTGGAAACTACAGGTTCTGATTCAGTACACGCCTGGGTCAGGCTCCGCACTTCTAACAAGCTCACTTCTAACAAGCTCCCAGGAGAAGCTGCTGGTCCACAACCTGCCTCTGAGGAGAGAACTTTAACCTGGAATGTCAGGCCAGAGTCTGTAGTCAAGCCAGGGTCTCCATTCCCTCCAGGCCCCGCGTTCAGAGAGAGAAACGTCTTCTTAATACTCAGGTATATGTATCCCGCCCATGAGGGAGGCTCATACTAGTGATTCTCAAAGTCTGGTCCCCGGAACAACAGCTGCAGCCTCCCCGGGAACTCGTGCAAATTCTCAGCCCCACCTGGGTCCACTGAATCAGAAAATCTGGGACTGGCTAAGAGGCCCTCCAGGTGATTCGGGGGCCACTCAAGTGTGAAGACTCCTCATTTACAAAGTGCATTCAGCTTGAAAGCTCCGGGATGCGCCCACAGGTCCGCCGGGACCGCCGGGTCCTCGCCCCAGCACGTGTTAGCTGAGGGGGCGGGGCCACGTCGTCACGTGGCCCAGGCTCCGGCCTATAAAGGGAGGGCTGCGCGACCCCCCCGCCCCCCCCCCCCCGCCTTTGGTCTTTGGAGAAGGGAGCGAGGAGGCAACGTGTTGTCCTGTTGCCTTATATTTTAGATAATGAAGTGATGTGGGGAAAAACTACAAGGAGAAAGCTACAGTGGGCGGGAGGCTGGGGAGAAGCCAACTGGGAAGGGAGAAGAGGGGGTGAGGGGACCGACATAAAATCCGGGCTTTCTCTGAGGGAGGCTGTCTTGCAAATTTGGCTTTGGAAGCGGGGGGTCAAAAAGCAACTTAATGTAGACAGATTTTTTTCCTTCAAAAGGGTTCTTTCAAAGGGTGGAAGAGGGGCTCTTGCAATGTTGCAGAGAAAGTAGCTTTGACCCCTTGCTCTGCGAGGGCTCGGGGTTATGTGAAAAGGGGTTTTCATTATGGGGGGGGCACAGACAAGACTTTTCTCACCCCACTCCCCTACTCATGTCTTTTTTTCTAAAGGAACCCTTTACCCTGAGGCCGGCGTGTTTGTGTGCTGGTTCGGCCTGAGGGCAGGTTAGGGTTCAAGGAAGAAGGAGACAACCAAAGATGTGGAGACAGGCGTTTATGTTCAGAGGGGCCAGTGAGGGCCGACAGTTCAGCGAACCATTTGCGGGGAAGGATGGGAATTTTGGGGGTCTGTCTGGCCTCGTCCTAGATGAACAAGTGGGGTGTCTGTGGGTCTTAAGTCACATGGGAAGGGAGATTCTTTACAATGAGCTGTTTGGGTTTTTTGAACATGAAAGTGAGGGCTCTTTAAAGTCTGTTTTTCAGGAGCCCCGGGACTGATAAAATTCAGCACTCACCTGTAAATGCTTTAGATGATTATAAACTAATTTTTTTAAAGCATTCCGTAAAAATAATAAAAACCATGTGGGTACACAGCTGGTGGCGTAATCACACAGAACATTCTCAAGTGACTTTGAACTGGAGCAGGACCCAGGGGTGGGGAGGGCTCTCAGGTACAAAAGCCCCTCCGTATCCTGTTAATAAGGGCCTTGGTCTCCCAGGCTTTCCCTAGGTTCCCCAACGTGGACTCGGGCAGTCGATAGGGCAGTAGTGTTGCAGGACTCCTAGTCTCCCCTGAAGGGGTGTAGGAAACCATAGTTCTCAGAAACTAAGGCACTGGGGGGAAGACACTACGAGCCGACCACAAACACGTAGACCTCACACTGGAACCCGAAGCTTGAAATTCTGGGGACATCGCCCTGTTTGCCTCACCACCGACCAATCAGAAGGAAATGACCCTGCAGCCCTCACCCCAAACTTTGCCTTTAAAAACTCTTTCCTGAAATCGTTAAGGAACTTGGGTTTTTTGAGCATGAGCTGCCTGTTTTCCATGCTCCACCCTGCCGTGTAAGCCTTTTTCTCGGCTCCAGGCTGAAACTCCAGTTTGCTTGGCCTTGCTTGAGCACAAGGCACACAAACTTGGGTTCAACAATAGCAGGGAGTCCCTTGGGGCCCAGACTCTGGCCTCCAAATACCATTTCCCACTAAAAGGGCCTAGGACTCCTCGTGAAATGGCTGATTCCTCCCAAGAAAACAAACCTATCAAAGGCTACTAGAAATTTCCCATGCCCAAATAGGGGACAACTAGAGTGTAAGGATAGTAGATTAAATCACATCAAGCCAGGAGTTTGGAATAATATTCACAAGTTTTTAAAGAAAAACGTCATGTTTAGAGGAGCCTAGAGAACTAATACATTATCTTTAAAAAGTAGTAAATAATGGGAAAGAATTACAGTCCCGTTTATCATCCAGTAGGTTTCATGCCAGGGATGCAACGATAAACACACTTTATGTGGATTCTCAGAAACTCTCCACCACCTCGAAAGAGTTTGAATACACACATGATACTCATCCATAAATTGGGAAACTGTGGCTTCGAGCGAGTAACTTAACTGAGCTCTCCCAGCTGCATAAGTGGAGGGGCTGGGATTTGAACCTAGGCAATTGGGCTCCAGAAGTTAGTTGCTTAACTACCAGGTAATGCAGCTGCTGCAATGGAGACACTGAGTTTCCCAAGCAAAGGCAGAAAGCTTCAGAAAGGCCCCACAGAGCCCGAGGCTCGCTGAGGCTTCTGTGTCTAGTCTAGGTTACTTTATGGAAGAATCAAGCTTCACTTCAAGCATGGAAATATTTTACTCGCCTGATAAAATGGGCCTGGCACGCAGGAGAGATTTTAAAAAATTATCATCCCTCCCTTTCTCGTCCTCCCCCCTAAGGCAAGAACAACGCACATGACCACATACACGAAGCCAAGCCAGAAATCGCCGTTTGCTATTCCCAACATCAGCGTCCAAGTTTCTGCAAACCTGAACACTTGTCGTTGGCTTGGGCAGAAGCCTCATCTGGATAAACCCTCTTGTGCAGATTTTGGTAGTGATATTTTGAACACATGTCTACACTGGGAGCCCTGAATTCCTGATTAGGGCCCTGCATAAACTAGCTAAGCACTATGAGGGTGTAGGCTAAATTTGACCTCCACACATCCATTTATTTCGCTGTTTATTCCAGAGTATTTCAAAGTAGATTACACACAAGATCACATCTGAGTAAGGCCAAACCTCAGACACCCCCCCCCCCCCGCCCCCGTTCCAGTACTATGGAATTTATCAAAGCCTGAGAAAAGCTGAACTTTTGCCCAAACTCAAAGCAAATAGATTTTTCAGCCAATGGGAGAAAATGCATGCAGCAAGCCTGTGAAAATTGCCTTTTAAAAAAGTGGGGTTTTTGTGGAACACAGAGTTGGGTCTTTGAGAGCCAGTCGAACAATCTCTTAACTAGTATGTTTGTACCACTCACACTTAAACACATTCACGTTAGTTATGAACCATGGGTAGATCGAAACCTAACCATCCTTGTTAGCTTTTCCATTTAGTCCATCCTTCCTTTTCTGCTTTCTATGGGTTTAATGGAACATTTTTTGATTCCACATAACTCTTCTGTTATGTTCCCTCCTAAAGCACTTGTAGTCGCCATGGGGCTTACAGTATAAATTGGTCACCCTTCAAATATATTGCTCTGAGTCCTGCAATGATCTTAAAACATGTTCCCCATTTCTCTCCCATCCTTGGTGCTAGGGTTACTGTGCTTTACGTGCTATAAGCATACAGGGCATTGTTGCTATTTTTGCTTTAAAAATGCAGTTGTCTTTGAAATTTTAAAAAAACCTCATTTACCCTCACTTATTCCTTTCCCAACGTTATTCATTTCTCTGCATGAATCCAAGTTTCTAAGCTATGTCCCATTTTTTCTGCCTGAACTTATGTCCTACGGAGTAAGTCTGACAATGAATTTCCTCATTTTCTGTTTGAGAAGGTCTTCAATTTTTTCTTTTAAGTGTTTTGCTGGGCATTGAATTCAGGGTTGACTATTTTTTCCTTCAGCACTTTTAAGATGTAACGTCACTGTCTTCCTGCTTGAATGGTTTCTGATGTAATTTTTACCTCTGTTTCCAAGGAGGTAATTTTGTCATTTCTATCTACCTTTAAGGTTTTGATTTAGCATTTTAAGATATGCTTCAATGTGTTTGATTTGGGTATTTTTGTCTTGCTTCAGGCTTACTGAGCTACTTAAATCTGCTTCTCGCTGACTTTTGTCATTAATTTTGGAAAATTCTGTCTTTATTCCTTTTAAGCATTCTGCCCCAGTCTCTCCTCCTAGGATTCCAATTATGCATGTATTAGACTGTTAAAAGGCCATTTTCCTCCCTCTTTTTCTTCTTTGGGTAATTTCTATTGACCAATCTTCAACAGGGACACTTTGCCCAGCTGTGTTGGATCTAGTGATGAGACCTTCACCTGTTACTAGTTTTGACTTCTGGCCTTTTCGTTCAATTGTCTGCTGAAATGATCTACCTGATCTCCCATTCTCCAAATTTCATATTGTTCAGTTATTTAAAATTCCCTAATCCATCATCTATCAGATCATCCTATTGGATGCTTGGTCTCTTTGGGGTGCAGTTTCTTTTGCCTTTTTGTATGCCTCAGTTTCAGAAGCTGGATACACTGTTGACGGCAGATCCTGAAGTAACTGGTAAACAGTTGTGCCATCCCTCCCTGGGCCTTTCAGGGTGTGGGTTGTGTGTCGGCTGGGGTGCAGAGATTATTACCTTCAGTTGCCACAGACTTCCAAAAACTCCTCAGGCAAAACCGTACATTTAGGCGTGAGCCGCTTTGCCAGAGGAACTTTCTCAGTGGGTCCTCCTGGCATGGATTTGGTCTCCTTTGTACTGCCCTCCAAGGAGAACCTGTCCCAACTCTCTCCTAGCTGGATCACTGTTTTTGCTTAGTGCTTTTAATGTGGCGGGGGATGCATCTCTCATCTTCTCACTAACCTTGGGTCTCAGCAAACCCTGGGAGCATGGATCTAGGGAGAATGGCTCCCACCTGTTCCTGCCCCTCCTCCAGCTCAAAAGCCAGGCCTGGCTCTATTCCCACCTCTCCCCTGGGCTTTTTTCCTAGTCCCTTCCCCCAGCTGCAAAGAGTTCCTGAGCGCCTTACAGCTACCTTACAAACCTTCCCCTTAGAGATGAAGGGTTTTTCTTAGGGAGACTGAGGAGCTGGCTCTCAAAGGAGTTTCCACAGTTGAGAGTCGTTCCCTTCCCATGTGGCCCCTAGGGAAAGCTTTCTCAGGGGTCTCCTTGTCTTCCCAGTCAGTGTCTGGTGGGATCCTGTAGGAAGAGCCTGCAGGAAGGTGTTTGCAGCCCCAGCAGCTTCACACTGTTTTTGGCAAGTAGCTAACGTTTTCTAGCTTCGTTTTCCTGCCAGCACGTAAGTGGCCAGAGGCATCCGCCCACCAGATAAGCAGATGCTTTAGGTCCTGCCTCTCTCCCCAGGTTTCGGGCTAGTTGCTTGTCCCGCAACCCCGGTTCTCTGGGTTTGGGAAAAGCTTTATAGTTTGCCCAGCTCCGCTCCTCCTGCAGGTGGGAACTATGCCCTGCTCTCTGTAGCTCTGCACTGAGGCCAGAGGCTGGAAAACACTTTCAAGGCTCTAAGGTGTGTCAGATCCTGACTGTGGGTCAGGCTTCCCTGCGGGAACTCGGGCTGATTTGCTTTCCCCAACTTCTGCAGTCAGTGTCAGGGACACCTGACCGGCTGAGACTTCCACCAAGGAAGAGCAGAGGGCAGCCCTGAAGTGCCTCTGCGTGCTGGAAATTCCGGGGGGAGGGGGTGCTCCTGGCCGAGTGGAAGCCAGGGGAAGGGGCTGGGTGAGCCAGGGCCAAGAGGAGAGGAGGGGCTTCCTCTCCCCACACCTGCATCCTTTAATTCATCCTCAAAAGGCAGAGCTTTGAGCTCAGTTTAATAGCCCTCTAACGGGTTTTTCCCCTTATTGTGACACGAAGAGTCAACATTCCTTCCTTCCCCCCACGTCGAGGGTTTGCCCCAGAAGAAGAGAACGAACACATCCTTCCTTGATCCCCATATAGAGACGGGGCGGGAAGGAGAGGGGACGCTGAGAACAGATTAACCCAGCCGGAAGTAAACTTCAAAGTCCTGCCAGAGTCTCTATCCAGCAGGGGCTCTCAAGTGCCAGGCCTGCTGGGGGCCAGCTTTACCCCAGGACCTCCCTCCCCTCTCCACCCATGTTTCTCTGTCCAGGAGCTGGAGAAAGACAGGCCTCTGGGCATCACTGTCAATACCCAGAGGAGGGTGGAAGACACTGTATCACAGAAGGGCCCCCTCCTGGTTATGGATTCAGGTCGTCTGGCTGAGGATCACTTTCTGGGAGATGTGGGGGCTGGCCAGTAACGGATTACTAGCAGTATGGTCAGGCCATTTAAGACGTCTGTTCTGGGGTTTCCGTTGTGACTCAGCAGGTTACGAACCCAACTAGTATCCATGAGGACTGTGGCTTTGATCCCTGCCTTGCTCAGTGGGGTGGGGAGCCGGCACGTTGCTGTGAGTTGTGTCGGCTGGCAGCTGTAGCTCTGATTAGACCCCTAGCCTGGGAACCTCCATATTCTGTGGGTACAGCCCTAAAAAGCAAAAAAAATTAAAAAGGATGGCTGTTCTCTGTACATCTGCTCAACCACCCCCTGCACCACTCACACGACTAGCCAGTCTCTTAATTATAGAGCTTAATTAGTCCCTGGTAACAGAGCCCACCTGCCATGAGTTCCCCTTATAAAGAGTAGCCTCCTTCTCCCCGGGGGCAAACACTGCTGTCCTGTCCTCCCCGCCATCTGCTGAGCATATGGGGGTGGGGGTGGGGTCGCTCCAGGACCCTTCTTGTATGATCCCCTATCAATCCATAAGCCATTGGTGTCTCTGTCTCTGAGCCCTTGAGTCTGGAAGGTGGGCAACTACAAGGCTTGCAGGCCTGCTCGGTGCAGCCCAACGCCAGTTTACACACACGAAGGCAGGAAGAGAGTCTGGAGGAGGCATGCTTGTGTGGGGGACTCTGGGCACCGTCTAGGGAGAATAACAGTACAAGGGCAGTCATGCTAAAGCCCTCCCTCAGGGAGAACATTCTAAGAAACTTGGATCCTTCTGGGTACCAGGTTCCTGAATTGCCCTAGTGGGTGACGGTGGCTAGGTTGGAAAAGGAGGCCCGTCTCCTGTGGTGGCTGCCTGTTTGGCAAGTGGGGGATGTGGCTCTGGGGCCACTGCCAGGGAAGGGTCAACCCTGAGACTAGGCATAGGCCTTGGGGTATGTCCTTGGGGAGCCCTCTGGGAAGATCTCTGTGGATCTGTGGGTGTTGGGGACACAGTTCAGGCCCAGTTTCAAGCTGTGTCCTCCCATCCTGTGACGGGAGTCCTTCTGTGGCCCCTCCTTCAGGAAAGTGTTCCAGATGCAGGGCCTCGAATGGGGAGAGGGAGGGATTTGGGGTCCTCCTCGCAGGCCCTTCCGCTGAGGCTGCCTACTGGAAGTGGCAGCATTCGGGTCACGCTGGACATGGGGCAGGAGCCCAGGACAAGGAAAGGAAAGAGCCTGGGGAGGGGCCTTTAAGCATAAGACAGCAGCCTGGTGGATGCACCCTCTTCCCCCAGCCCTTAAGATCCTGAAAAAATTGAGCCTTGAAGGGCAGGAGGGTGCAGAGGGACCACTGGGTCCGGAGGCTAAGCTGACCACGTGGCTCCTCTAAGACCCTCTGGCTTCCCCATCACCCACCACCTCTCACTTCAGGCCTTTGCACATGCTGGGCCCTGGCCTGCACCATCTTCTGCTTCTATTAATAAACTTCTTTCACTAGACTTTTGAGAGGTTTTAGGTTTATGAAAAAAACTGGGCAGAGTTCGGAGAACTGCCCTATGCCACTCCTGCTCCTACCCACCCCCACCGCAACTCCACGACAGGGTTCCCCCTGTTGTCAGCGTCTTGCATTCATGTGGTACTTTGTGACAATGACTGAGCCAATAGTGATAGAGTAACTGCAGCTCACGATTTACGCTAGGGCCGTCGCCCTGTGTTGTACAGGTCTGTGGGTTTTGGCAAATGCTTGATGTCGTGCTTCTACCAGGGGGGTATTTTTCAGGATGGTTCATGGCCTCCAAATGCTCTGCTCCCTCTACTCGTCCATCCTTCCCCAGCCCCTGTGACTTTCTTTTAAGTGACTGTTAATACCCATTTTTCTCCTTGACAGTTTGCTTTCTTTTGATTCCTTCATCATTGAAACTTTGGCATGGGCTGATTCCATCTATACTTGCAGGAAGTCATTTAACTTTTTGAAACTTGTATTTGACAATGGAAGGACACCGGGAAAGTGACAGCAAATGGGGTGTACTTTTCCGCCTACAAAGAAGTGGTGGCTTTGGTTTTTTGGGCTTTATTTTAACTCTCAAGTGATCGGTACAACTACCCAGCAAGGCAGGGCCTGCTACCCCATTACAGATATGAGCAAACCATGGTTTGCTTGCTTAAATGACTCACCCAATGTCACACAGCTAAGAAGTGGCAGGGCTGGGACTTGAACCCTGCATTCTCCAGCAGCAGAGGCCTGTTCTCTTTCAAGCACAACCAGAGTTGAGCCATCATAGTGTTGCCTTCAATCCGTGAGCTGTTTTTCCTCTGCAGTCTCACCATGTCTGACACTTGGCTTTGACACAGCTGGCCAGAGAAGGCTCCGTAGGCCCACCTTCCCTCACTGCCCTCATGGGCTCTTTGCCAGGATGACCATTGCTTCTGGTGGCTTCTTTCATGCTGGGGACCGAGGGGCTCATGTGGGACTCCAGAATCAGAAGGCCTCTTGGAAGCCTGGACCAGGCTCCATAAGTGGCCCCAGGCCACTGCAGACCTCACCTGTCGTGTGGCACAATTCCCCCTCCCCAGACAGTCGGCTTCTCTCCCTGCTCTCACCTGTCCACCTCGCCCTGGACCTCAAACAGCTGGGCCTCAGAGCCTCAGCTGGTGTCTCCTGACCCCACCCAGTCTCTCCAGGTCTCCCTGCATCTGCTGCCAACTGCCCAGCTCTCCACGTGTCCCACCGCAAATCCCGGAGATGGGCTTGATGCAGAATGGGAGTAGCTGGCATCCAGTGCCTGTTGGGAATAAATTTGCTCCCCAAGGCTCTCTCCCTATGCTGGCAGGCCCATTCTTGGTCAGTCCCTGCTGCCCCACAGTGGGAAGGAGGGGGGTAGGGAGAGTGGGTGGGCATCACATGATGGCAAGCGTAGCCAACCCAGGGCTGTGGGCAGGTTCCTGGGCTTGGCGCCTGACCACTCCTCCTGTCCCTACCTATAATCCCACCTGCCATCTGAAAGCTGGGAGGGTGGATGTGTCACAGACAAGATGCAGGACTGGAGTCCAGTGGGGTCTCCTTAACATGAAGCTTATTTTCCATCACTCTAAATGTTTGTCAGTGGACTGCAAGGCAGAGTACCAAGTGCTAAGTTTTCAACTGACTTTCCTCACCTCCCAGTCACACTGCACAGCCCTGTGAACCCATTGTAGACTTCTGACACCAGAATAGATCTGTTCTAAGCTGCTAAGTTTGTGATACTTGGTGTCAGCAGAAAAATGACACCGATGCAATACTCTATCGATATATTCAATACCGGAGGTCTTAGACTCGTAGTGGGCTTTACTGTTTCCCAAGCATTTCACATCCTTGTCTCCCTAACTAGATTATACATTCCTCAAGGATGCAAACTCTCTTCTAATTCTCTTGCACCCCAGTCTCCCAGCAGGTTCCTCATCCTCGAATCCCGAGGGCCTGCATTATCTAACTCCTCCAGGAGGAAGAAGGGAGAGAGCAATGTTTATTCAGCACACTTAAAAAAGGGGGGCAGGGAAGGGAGTAAAAAGGAAAAAATCTGTTTTTTAAAGTTGCACATTTTGTAAGTCCTCCTGTTTCTCTTGTTTATTTCCCTTTGGGCTTTGCGGGCTGTCAGTAAAGTTCCATTTGAAAACCTCTGTCCTTTAAGCCAAGGGAAACACAGAAATGGGACCACATTGCCCACACTTGGCCGGAGAGAAGAAAGAGCCAGGTCTGGAAGGAGGTGGAGAGTGGGGCTTGGAGCCAAGAGAGTTGGGTGCAAGACCAGCTCTGCCACCGACCGGCTCCATGAACTTGGACGAGTTACTTGAGTTCCCCAAGTCAGAATCTCTTCTGCTGTAAAATGCATGCAAGCTTCACCCCACAGATGGGTAGTGAGCTCTTACTTAGCATGGGCCGGGCACTGTCCCTGGCCCCAGAGATGAACAAAGGAATGACAAAGGTACAAGTCCCTGCTCTTAATGGGGCTTACCCTCTAGAGGGGTAGAGAAACTAAGACAAACGCATGTTTAGGGGAAACAAATGTCCTTCAAGCAGTTTAAGGGCAGTGCGTCCGCTATCGTGGCATATTCAGCCAAAAGGTAGTATTGATACACACAACTTGTGTGGATCCAAAAGGAATTCTGAGCGAAGAGAGCCCATCTCTAAAAGTCACGTGCTGTGTGATTCCACTTCATGTCCTTCTCAGCGTCAACACTGCAGAGACGGGGAACAGAGGCCGCCCAGCGTTGGGGGGTGGGTGTTACTGAAAAGGGCAGCATGAGAGAGCTTTGGCAAGGGACCATCTCTGTATCCTGGCTGCAGTGGTGGTTTCACAAGTCTACCCACGTATTAAAAGTGGCCTAACACTGCACACACATTGGACCAATGTCAATTTCCTGGCTTTGATGTACTCCGGTGACATAAAATGCTGACATTGGGGGGAAACTGGGCGAAGGGTGCCTGGGACCCCTGTACTTGTCTCTGCAACTTGCTATAAATCTATAGTTATTTCAAATTAAAAGTGTAAGAATATAGGAGTTCCCGTCATGGCGCAGTGGTTAACGAATCCGACTAGGAACCATGAGGTTGCGGGTTCGATCCCTGGCCTTGCTCAGTGGGTTAGGGATCTGGCATTGCCGTGAGCTGTGGTGTAGGTTGCAGACCTGGCTCGGATCCCGCGTTGCTGTGGCTGTGGTGTAGGTCGGTGGCTACGGCTCTGATTTGACCCCTAGCCTGGGAACCTCCATATGCCATGGGAGCGGCCCAAGAAGTGGCAAAAAGACAAAAAATATATATATAAACTAAAGCAGGGAGGAAGGCTTGGCACTATGTGGGCCATGGGTGATGAGATTTTACGGTATAAACTTCAGGGCAGGGGGTGACGGATGTTAAATGCCAAGTGCCATGAACCTAGAAATGCTGCAAATACTCAGTAAATGCCAGTTTATTTTTATTAGAGAGCTTAGGGTTCTGTTTAAATGCTCCTTTTTAAAAGTTTGATATATCGCCGTTATTTTAGGTCTAGAACTTTTGGAGATGGCACTGAAATATTGACAGATGACCTGCTCTGAGGTCCAGAATTTCAAAGTAAAGCACAAGGCAGAGACGCGGACGGTCAGGGCTGGTGAGGGTTTGGGGCCGGGCAGGGCTGTTGAAGCTGGTGTCCCTCGAATCCCATTGCTAGGACACAGCTGCCTCTCGGCCCAGACACGGACTCCGAGCACAGCAGGAGCCTGTTCTCCTAAGGGTCCCTGAGGTCAAGACCATGCTCACATCATAGACTTTGTTGCCGAGAAGGGGGTATGACCTGCCAGCCCAATGGACCCCCATTTTTGGGGCGGGGGGGGTCTTTTCATGCCAAAACCATCTCCTGGTTCACTGTTTGGAGCTAGTTTTAGGGTTTGTCCCTGTTTTTGTTAATCTGTTCACTAGAAAGCCAGGTTCTGAGGGCAGAACACACAGCAAGATGTGTGTTTTGCCCAAACTTGTTTTAGCAGCAGAAACTCTTCTCCAAAACAAAGTCCAGTGAGGCAACCAGTTGTATGAAGCAGAAAACCTCCCTAAATTTTCTGTGATCATGAAGAAAGGGCTGCTTCTCCCTTTCAGTGTCATGCACAGCACTTTACAGTTTATCAGCTCAGCTCCAAAGGGTAGGCAGACTAGACGAGCTCTTGGAGCAGGAAACTGGGAGCAGAGGGTTCTGTCATTTGCCCCAAGTCCTGTGGTTGGTGAGCAGTGGGGCCCCTTTCCTCCTGTGTCCTGCACTGAACCCCATGAAAGGGTGGATGCGGGGGCGGTCTCGTCCCTGCAGCCCTACACACAGGGTCCGGGGACGCATGTGGCTGAAACACCCATGTGTGCTCCGGGCAGTCAGGGCCAGACGGTCTCCAGCTGGGGAGACCCACTTGGTTCCAGCCTTCGGTCTGTTGCCGGCCACCCAGGGACACTCATGGCTCCCACATTCCTTCAAAAGGGTGTTGGCCTCTGAGGCACAGTGGCCTGTGCGAGGGGCCTTTATGAATGAAGATCATAACAGTTAACGAGATCAGGGCAGTGCTTAGCCTCCGTTTCTCAATCATCCCAAACGCCCAACTGTCTGGGTGTTGCTATGAATTATCCTCATTTCACAGATGGGAATACTGAGGTTTTGCAAGAAATGAACCTACCCGAAGTCTGACAGCCAGCAAGTGATAGAAGCAGGACCCCAAACTCAGGTCTGAGTCCATAGGCCTCGCTCTTGAATTTTTTGGTAAAAAATTGTCACACAACAACCCCCCTTCCTAGGAGAAGGGTTTTCCTGCAGGTTTTGTTCTCCGGAGCTGTTCCTCGCATACACATTCCTTTACCTTTCCTCGGGGGAGGAGGAGGGCTGTGCGCTCACCCGTCAGTGTCTCCGAAGGTGGTCTTACAGCAGCAGGTGCAGGATGTTCTTGTCACTTTTATCTGCTCAGTATTCTGTACATGTGGCCATAAAGATTCTTCTCATTCTTCCGTAAATGATCATTTAGGTGGGTTCCAGAGATATCTTTCCCCAAGCCCTGCTAAGGCCAACACCCTCCTCAGCCAACATGCCTGACCGCCTCTTGTCCAGCAACGTGGCCACGACCCCTCTCTGGGCTCCTCATCGAAGATTCCTTTCAACCCTAACGACAGCCTCTGATGCTTCAGCTGGAGCAGGAGTGGAGCAGGGATTCCCAATTCCCCTGGCATAGGTCAAAGGTCCTGCGGGAGGGTAGGAGGGCCGGTGAAGGGTCAGCTGGTCCATTTGCCGCCCTCAGGCCTGGCTGCCCGCAGACCCCCCCTCCCAGAGGAGGCCCCCCTTTGGCACGCTTCTCCCTTAGAAGGAACACGTGGCACATGCAGGCGGCCCCCGGGTCCCGATCACTGTTTTCCTGCCTTTCCTCGTGGGCCTCAGCCTCTGATCCCTCTTTTCCATCTCATCACCTCAGGCCACCTCTCCCTCCTCAGGTCCTCTCCGCAGAGATTGGAGCAGGTGGCGGCCTTGTTCTCCAGGGTGCGTGCTGCTGCTCCTGGGAGGTGGCCTCAGATGGCGCAGGGACTCTGTTGAGGGAGGGGGTCCCGATAGGCAGCAAGTCTGTGGCCTGTGACAGGAGCCGTTTGGACACGAAGCAATGGCAGGACAATGCAGCCTCAGGCAGGTTGGGAAGTCAGCACAAACCCAAAATGCCCTTGGTGCCCCAACCGAGTCAAACGAAGCACCAACAGCCAAAGCCTCTGTTTTCCTTTTATTCCTACAAAGCTTAAGAGGAGGGGGGAGGAAAGGCTGCATCCTTCTCAGTGGGGTGCTTCTCCCCTCGGGGGCACAGAAATCTGGATTTGAATTGGCTCTGCAACAAACACACCAGAGACAATGAGTTACCCACTCTTGGCCTCAGTCTCAAAAGCTGTAAAATGGGTGTATGAATACTAACCTTGTCACTTGCTATGACAAAGCATGTAAAGCATTCTTCACACTACATAGCACCCAGTGAAAACTCAACACACGCTAGTGACGTTGCTGTCTGGCTTGGGTCAGATTCTCTAGAAGCAGAGCCTGAGGCTGGGATTTGTGTGTAAATGCAGGTACAGGCATATATCTTGGAGAAACGGCAGGCTTGGTTCCAGACCACGATCAAGCAGATCACATGAATGTTGTTTTCTCTGTGCATGTAAGTTATATTTACCCTAGACTATAAAGTATGAAAAACCAATGTGCATACCTTAACTTAAAAATGAAAAAATGGTGTCGATAGACATGTTCCAAGTAGGGTTGCCACAAGTTTTCAATTCTTTATTTTCTGCAAAGTGCAAGAAAGCAAAGCGCAATGAAATGGGTATGCCTGCCCTGAGGGAAAGGAAGCCGGCCAGGTGGTGGAAGAAGCTGGGCAAAGATGCAGTTTCAGGGGAAGTCCAGCCTCAACCGATCCCACAGGGAGCTCTGGTGTATACATGACAGCACAGAGCTGCTCCTGGGGCTGGACAGTTGCAGCCCTGCTGCATCCATCGGCCATTAGCCATGGGTATGGGGGGAGCAGGAGCTGCAAACCTGCCAGGCATCTCTGCGTGAGAGGCAGCTGGGGCAATTCTCCAGGAGAGAATGAGGCTGTGGGTCCTTGACAACCAAGCCCTGTAGCACTCGTCATGCGGGCCCACCCACCTGGTGGAAAGTCACCTGCACAGGGCACCAGCAACCTCTGCTGTTGTCATCAGCAGGAGCGGCCACCCCTGCCCTGTGCTGAGGAAAACTGTGACACTGAATAGTGGCTCAGTGGGCAAGGTTGACTCCATTGACTAGTAATGTCTGCAGTGGTTGTGGGAGGACAGACAATGGCAGTGAATTTGCCCATAAACTTGACCTCTTAGCTATTTCCTGCTCCACCTCTAGAATAGCATGTGCTGATCAACTTCTCATTCATTCACCACGTGTTGATAGGGGAACTACTGCATGCAAAGTGCTGGGCCTTTGCAGGCCGTTCAATGGCCTTATATAAACCTGAGAGGAGACACATGCCCACAGAAAAGGTACCAAATTGCACACAAATGAGAGCAAGCTGATGCTGAATCCACGCCATCACTGCCAGCCATGCCATGGGCCTGCCGGGAAGGGCTGTGTTTGCCAGCAAAGCAGCACCATCCTCAAAGCGTAACCTGAACGATCCAGTCTCTGGATTTTGCTCACCTCCTCCTAACACATGTCCAACTCTTCGGGCCGCTTCCGTGGTACTCCAGGTGCTGTATGTACAACATGCTTATTAAGGCCTCAGCTTTGGACCCAGAGAGCTCAGATCCAATCCTGGCTCTGCCACTTACTAGCTGTGTGACCTCAGAAAGTTATTTAATCTGAGACTATTTCCTTGTCTGTTAAACTGATCTTAATAACAGCAGCTGCCCCATATGTCTAATGTGACATTGCTGAGGTGGCGTTTGATTGCCAAGGAGGACGTATGTCCCACGTAGAAGTGTTTCTGCAGCAGTGGGGGCCTCCCACCCCCTAAGGGGCCTCCTCGGCTGGCTTCCCTTCCAGCGTTCTCTCATTGAGGTGGGGGCTGGTGGTGGGGTGGGGTCAAGTGTCTATCCTGCCTCAGTGATTTCAAAGTGTGACCCCCTAGCAGGCTGTGATCTTGGCCCTATTGGGGGAGTCTCTGAGCCACTGTTTCCTCAGTGTTGCCTCGGCTGCAGCAGGAGTCTGGGAGCCTCACCCCTGCGGTGGCTGCTGACACAGCCCCCCAACCCCCAGAGACCCCAGGTGCAATGCCAGACTTGGGCTCCGAGAGTCAGGCAGGCCCTGGAGGGGGGGCACCGGCTCTCCCAGTGAGAAAGGACTGGGGCGGCAGCCAGATTTGCATCCCTCTGGGAAGTGCCAGGAAGGGGGAAGCTGTGGTGGGGCGGGGTGCCCATTGCTTGGGCCCGAGGGCCAGTCACCACACAACTGGCTCTGGATTCTGGGTTGGGTCATGTTTGTTTGCTCAGCGGCACCCGATGGCATTTGGCACCACCTGGCACAGTGGACCGGGGGCCCTAGACACCTCTCAGCTGCTGGCCAAGATGTTCCAAGTTCACCCCTTTGCAATTTCCAGGTCGCCGGCTGTCCAGGCTCCATTTTAACTGGAAGTCTGTTGGCACAGAGCTAAACCAGCCCTCTCTGCCAACTTCCTCACCACCTAGCTTTTGATTTTCAAGCCCTCTTTATGCCAAACCCACAAAAGAGAGACCAAACCAGTAACAAACAAGGAGGAGGGAAAAAACAACAATAAAAATGTGATGGACTGGGTGGGTTTTTACAGCAGGTCCCGGGGTCTGGAGATGTCCTTTTGTGCAGCCTGGGCTCAGCCCGTGATGAGGGTGGAGCATTCTGGACTGAGTAACTGGCCAAGCTACAAAGGCGTCCCTTTGCAGTGGGTCCTGAGTCACCAAAGAGTCCAGAAACAACAAGAGTTTGAGGTTGAAAAGCATAGTCCAGGGATTTTGCTCATGTTCTTGTAAATGATACACAAGTATTCATCCGGGTGAACGGGGAGAACTTAGGCAATTTAAACCTAACATAGCAAATAAAGGTCAAGGTGATGGCCCTGGGCCATCGTGGGGCCCTGGCCATGGGCAATCTTCAGAACAAGCCTTGGTCCTCTCTGGCTGGTCTTGAAGTCGGGTGTTGGGACGTTTCTAGAGGACAGGGAGGGGTTTGGTGACCTCACACCTCTTTGCCACTTAGAAATGTGTGCAGATTCTGAAAGGCGTGAAGGAATTACTTAAAAATATTTTTCTAAAGAATGGATTTGAGCTTAATCTGTCCTTCTAAAGCTGCTTTGTAGGTGTGTCTCTGCTCGTTTCCCCGCCCCCTCCTTCATGGATCCTCTCCGCAGGTCTGAGTTCACCATTGGCTTGGTTTTCTAGTCACTCTTTGCCCAACCAAGGATGTACTTATGGGTTTTTTTGAATGATCCCCCAACACACACCCAGTCCTATGAATTAAACAAATTGATATTTATGTCTATTTATATCCATATACCTATATCCATTTTTTTTTTTTTTTGGCTGTGCCTGTGGCCATGCCACAGCAGTGATAACACTGGATCCTTAACCTGCTAAGCCACTGGGGAACTTTGATGCCCATTAAATGATTGTTTCATCAATCAATAGACCAGGAATTCAAGCCTCTGTCACCTACCTGCCCAGAGACCCCTGATGGTATATTAGAGACAAACCTTGCTTGGAAGTGCTCAGTGGTGTGCTAGGAAATAGTTAACAGGCTCTTGGGGGAAGGGGGTGAAAAGCCCAGATTGAAGCCTTTGCTGATTTCTGTGGTGTAGACATTCTCACCATGGCTGATGTCACCACCAGTGGTGTCACATTGTGTGGAATTGCTCTCACAAGCTGCGTTTGCCCGACACAGCACACCACACGAGAGATGGGGCTGGGGCGGATGTGGATGGCCTCTGTGGAAGTCCCCTGACCCTTCATCTGTCCTCTGCAGTCCCAGGGGATTGGCGGTACTTTCCCCTCGATTCCTGGTCCACCTTCCGCCCTCCCCTTCCTCCAGCAAGTACAGACAAGGAGGTCAACAAGTCCTTATTAATCCAGCAACCAGACCACAGCCGGAACAACAGGACTCTTTTTTAAACTAGAACTTAAACCAAACCAAATAAACTTATTGTTTTTCCAAGATATGCAAAAAGAAAGTGTATACTTGTTACTGAAAACGGCAGGGGGCGGGGGAGGAAAGGGTGGTGGCCCCTGAGCGCGCTGATCCCTGAGGTGGCCCAGGCCGGAAGGTCATAGCCAAGAGCGTGGACTTTGTGGTTGACGGGGTTGTGCATGCCTCAGGCTGGAGGAGCGGGGGGGGGGGGGACGTGCAGACTGGGTGGGTGTGGTCAGCTCAGCGCCCTGGAGGTCACCCTGGCTGGGGAGAGGAGCTGGGCTCCGACCGAGGGTCTCTGAGTACAAGGAGGTGCCATCAGGATTTCACTTAATACAAACATTCAGCTCTGCCCACTCGAGAGAGGAGCAAGCTTCTTGAATAGCTGAAGCAATTGCACACACCATCCCAGGCAGAGAGCACATTTCCCGAGTGAGGCCACACGGGTCCGAGAAGCTGCTCCTGCTGCCCCCGCGCGCTGAGAACACCCCCTCCCCCACTGCGTGTAATGCAGCTGGTTAAAGACGTGTTTTTCACCCAGGCTGGTGACTCCTGGGCTGGCACTTCTCCTCAGACCCGGGAGTCCCACTCTGGAGGGAAGCAGACGGGTCCCTTTCCAACATAGCATCTTCTTCAGGGAGGGGAGGGGGTCCCAAGGGAAATTCAGGCAAAGCACAGTTCTCCCCGATGTAAAGGAGCAGGGAGGCAGGGACGCGGAGGCTCATGAACCGGAAGGAGGGAGGGAGAGGTCAGGAGGCTGTGGAAGAGTCAGAACCCGCTGACCCAAAGTCACTGCTGGACCGAACTCACCTGCCTCTTAGGTGGCTGAAGAGCCTCCACCCATCACCCTCACTGAGGCTTCCACCCTCCCCACTTCATGGTAAAAAAGTAGAAGGCTCCCCCTGGGAAAGCTGGGGACCCCTGAACCAGATGTGTGCTGTTTCCTCAGCATAGCAGCTGCTTTTGGGTGGTGCTCAGACCCCGAGTCAAAGAACATAAGCTGGCATCTTAGAAAAGTGACTTCTGTTCATTTTTGAATCATTCTGGTTACCTTGCAGGGAAAGCCAGTCTTAATCTGCTGGGGCTGCCGCACCAGGTCCCACGGAGCAAGGGGCCCAAACAAGAGAAATTCATTTTCTGGCTCATGTGGAGGCTGGAAGCCCAAGAGCAGAGTATCTGCAGGGCTGGCTCCTCTGGGAACCTGTAGGTGGCTGTCTTCTCCCTGTGTCATCACATGGCCTTCCCTCTGTGTGTGTCTGTCCTCATCTTTTCCAAGAACACATCAGGATGGATTGGGGCCCATCCTAATGGTTTCATTTTAACTTAAAGGCCTCTAAACCCAGTCACATTCTGAGGTACTGGGGTGGTTAGGGTTTTAACATGAATTTCAAGGGGATACAGCGCCCATGACACCTCAGTGTAGTGCTGATGTCCCTATGTCTAGCTTCTCTCCGTAGAAAAGCAAGAGAAGGGGTCAGGCTGGGAGACTTGGGAGGGAAAGAGAGACTGAGTCAGAACTAAACACATCATTTCCATCAATCACACTTTGTCTTCTAAGGTGACATTGGCCACTTATAGCAGTGACTTAATTTCTTTTTAAAAATAAGTCCATTAAGAAGTGAGAGAAGTCTTCAATGTATGAAGTGCCTTATGAAGGTAGTACACAGAGGACTCAGGTTGGGGGAAAGGTGATCCAGCCTAAGGCTTAGCAAATGTGATGGGATTGATGCCCAGGGGATGGCTGTGTTAGAGCCAGAACTGGAACCCAGGGCCCTACCTCCACACCCGATCCTTTCCAGCATGCCCAGTGCTATGCTCAGGGGCACTGGAGCTCAGTGCTTTGGTGTCTCAGTCTGTTTAGGCTTCTGTAACAAAATGCCATAGACTGGGTGGCTTATAAACAACAAACATTTATTTCTCTCAGTTCTGGAGGCTGGAAATCTAAGATCGGTTGCCAGCATGGTTGGGTTCTGGTGAGAACCTTCTCACTGTCCTTGCAAGGAGGGAAGGGATGAGGGCCCTCTAGGATGCCTTGCATAAGGGCACTAACTATTGACCTATTGACGAGGGGAGGGCCCCACCTTCATGACCTAATCCCCTCCTGAAGACCCCATCTCCTAATCCCATCCCCTTGGTGGACAGTTTCAGCATAGATTTGGGAAGGGGACCCAAACCCTCAGGCTGGAGCATGTGGAGAGCGTGGTCTTACAAGCCTTGACCCCACCCCTTCTAGGCTGTGTACCCACTGGACTGGTTTAAACTCTCTGTGCCTCGGTCCTTATCCACGGGGCTGTGGTAGGATTTAAAAAGCTAATAGACATAAAGCCTTAGCCTAGCACGTGGTCTGCAGTGAAGCCTTGATATTAACTATTGATCATGAGCATACAAATCATGGAGCACCCTCAACAGCTGAATCCCAAGTGTTCATTTTTTAAAGAAAAATCTAGAAACCAACATCCTGTGGGCACTTCATCTGACGCTAGCTCATGCACACACTCACTCTGGGGAATGAAAGGAGGCAGTGCACCAGGAATGAGCGACCAGTTTCTGTCGGAGGCTCCTGGGGCCCTTGTTAGAATGCAGGCCCTTGGGCCCCGCCCAGAACAGGGCCCCTGGGAGGAGGGCTTGGGAATCTGTTTGAAGCTCCCTCTAATTCTGATGTGCTCGCCACGTCAGAACCACTGGCCCAGAGCCGGACTTGTCTGCCTGTATGGCCCGTGGGCCAGTGAGCCTTTAGCCAGGCCCAGCTTGGCTCCCCTCTGGCTTCTAGAGGCAAACTACCTTTCTCCAAAAGATATGTTGTTATATTTTCCCATAATTGACTATAATATAGAAATGCGGGGGCGGGGGGGGTTGTTACTTAAAGTGAACTCATTTTGAGGTAACTGTAGACTCACACAGTGGTAAATAGAGCCCCCAAGTACCCTTTCTTCAAGCTCCCCCCACAGTGACCTCTCACAAAACTCTAGTACTGCATCCCAGCCAGGATAGTGACATGGATGCTGTCAACCTACAGACCACACCTGTCAGCCAGCACAAGGATCCCTCCTGCTGTTGTTTGTTTCATAGCCACTCCCTTCCCTCCTCCCCTCCCCAGATCCTTAACCCCTGGCAGCCACCAAATAAGTGGCAGAAAGTGAGGCCACTGCAGATAGCCCAGAATCAATGCAGAAGCACCAGTTCAGTGGCAGGAAGGAGAACCAGTGGGCCGAGGGCTTGGCAGCTTGAGCCAAGGGGGGCTCTTTTTTTTTTTCTCCAGGAAAATACTTGAGGCATATCTGTTTAAGGGGAAGCCTTAAACAGTGTGCATGAAAGTGAAATCTCTAAAGACCCAGAGGTGAGGTGGAAAGGAGACAGGACGGGGCATCAGAGCCCCAGGTGCTCTGCCAGCCTCTACTAAGGGAAGCTGACGGGGGAGAGTGGTGACGGGGTCGGGGGGGGGGGGGTGGCATAGTAGGGGAGGGGGGCTGGGGAGAAACCCAGGGGGAGGTCAGGTGATCTCTGCCTCTCAGCATCTGACATGAAGGAATAACGAGATCAGCTGGCCCCTTCCCACTCTAGATCTCTCTGCTACTTTACATTTTGCCTTTTGGAACCCGTCCTTTCTACATTAAAGGAAAACATAGCCCAGTGAACTGGTTCCACCTCGGAAGAAACCCTGTGGTTTCTACAGCTTGAACTTAAGCAACACTGGAACATCAGAAAATTCTTTCCTTCTGTGGCATCTCGTAAAATCTTCCAACATGATGCCTAATCTATTCTCCTACCTGTTTCCATTAAAAAAAATCTGGGTGAGTGAGGGGGGTCTCCATATATTTGTTGTTCTTTCTGCTCCTTCTGCCCCCTCCACTGCCCTTGCTTCCTCTGGGACCCACAGAAGGAGGGTTCCTGTTGGAAAGGGTGATCCACGAGCCAGCCCCTCTTTGACATGAGCAGCCAAGAAGTTTGTTTGCTTTGCTTTTTCATCTAAACTCCAAATACCACAGAACCAGCACCTGCAATTTTCCTTAACACAGCCTTTGAACTTGCTGCAAGTGAAACCATAGAAGACTTCATCTCTCAGTTGCCATGTATGTTGCCCTCCCCCACCTCCCAACAACAACAGAATGGAAATATGAACTTCACCAACAGCGCCCTTGCTCGGCTCTGTGTCAACAGCATGGTGAGACCAAAGCCCTGGCTCCCTCACCCTCTCCTCTTTCCAGTCTGAGCCGAGAACACCATGAACAGCAATGGCTCTGAGGGGCAGATGGGCACATCCAGACGGGACAGGTGTGATTAGCGGCATCGTTGCTTCCTGTGTGCAGAAGAGAGAGCAGAATGCTGCCACCCACATGAGGCTTTGACAAATGCACTGTCACTCATTTTCACAAACAACCCAATGGGCTTTTAAAAAGTGCTGACAACCAAGCCAAAAAAGGCTCGGGAAGAAAACAGAATGACAATTCAGCCAGTGTTCCAAAGTTACTGGAGGGTTTCTCTGGGGATCGTGAAACTGAACGAAGTTAGTGACTCTATGTCCAGGTTTAGATGGTTAAGAGATCCTGGGGCTCACATGACAGGCAGTGGACAAAGCACCAGATTGAGGGGGAAAAAAATAAGCTTCAATGCCCCCGAGTTCTTCACGGAGCTGTCACGTGCCTCTGAGCCTTACCTTTCACATCGGCTCCATGCACACGTCAACACCAGTGTTCCATCGCTGGATCCTGGCAAAGCGCAAAGGCGATCACTTTGGAAAAGTGAGGGCTTTGGGGTCTCTAGGATGCAGGTGGTTGTTTAGGGAGCCAGAAATTGCAGCTTAAGACACCAAGCCTTAGCTCCTCCACAGTGCTAATCCCACCAGCCACCCTGCATGGACCGCAAGGGTTAACCAGGTAGCTTTGATAAAACCTGAACCTCCACAACTGAGTCTCAGTGGCCATTGCACAGTTGAAAGGGCACCGTCAGGTGTGTTTTTATTTCCCCCAAACCATGAAGGAGATCCAAACAAGCTCTGGGGACGTGTTCAAATCCGTTTCTCTCCCACCCACCTCCCTCATGCCCTGCCCAGCTTTTCTCCTCCCCCACTTTCTGTGTGATGGGGCTCAACCTGGGCTCTGTGGGCTAGAAAGAATCCTTTCTGTGTGTGGGGTGGTGACCAGCTAGCCGCGATGGGATTCTTGAGGGCAGCTGTTTCCAGAGGAGAGCTCAGGGATTCATATTTATTTATGATGCCAAAGCAATTGTTTCTTTTGATGGTGTCCTCAAAATGCTCTGTGGCCCAGACTTAATAGCTTGTACAAATGCTGAGAACAAATTATATCTTTGGGGCTATTTTTTTTTCTCAAATCTCCCTTTAAGCTCATTTCCTGCTTTTATTCAGGATGAAAATGAAGATTGGAGTTCCTGCCGTTCTTGAAGCATCTTCCAGAACATGAACCCATGGCCTCCCAGAGGTGAAAGAGGCTTCAGGGTTCCGCTAGTCTAATCACAGGTCCCACATCCCATGGGAGGCGGTCCAGCCTCTGCTTGGGTGTCTCCAGGGAGACAGGGGTTCTCCTACCTGAGGCCCTGGGGATACTGTCTGACTTCTCCCCAAGGGGCACCTGGCCTCTGGGTCTGGGCTCCGCACCTTCCCAACCCCCACAGCTAGCTCCCAGGAGAGGCTGTGGGAAGTCAAAGGAAATGACCCAGAAGAACCCACCCAGGGCCCGGTGTACAAGAGGTGCCCCAAACATTTGAGTGGGTGGAAGCTTTGGAGGAGAATGACTTAACCTTGATCAACCAGAATTCTGCAGTTTCTGAGAAGGGAACTGGAAAAGCACTGAAGTCGAGAGCGGGGGTTGCAGCTGGGCCTCCTGGCAGAGGCCAGCTCCCAACACTTCAGTCGAGAAGTGTAGATAATTCACCAAGGAAATACGAGATTTTCATGGAAAAAGCACCCTCACCTCCCCCTGCCTATGAACATTGTGGGGGAGGGGGAAATGTCCTTATTTGGTCCGGGGAGGGGAGGAAACTGCAATGACAGGGTTTAAATCCACCCTGACACTTGGAGTTACCGTCATGTCCCTTCCCCCTCAGTAGCTGCAGACACACAGGCAGGGCTGACCTCGCTCCTCTCTGGGTCCCGAACTGCCTGGCACTCTGGGACTGTCACGTGAGCTGCGCCTATCCAAGAGGACAGGTTTTCCAGCAAGGGGTATTCACAAAGCCACTGAACTCACTCTATTGGCTAGATCCAGACCCAGGCCTTATTCATTGAACCTTTATCCCATCGTCTTTCATTTTCTTCTCTTGACAGTGAACTCTGGGTCAGAGATGACCTCAGAGGACTTGTCGGAACACAGTGGGCTTTGGGTTACGTAAACCACCAAGGATGCTCCTTTCTTAAACAGGCACCTGAAACCCGGATCAAGTCCCCTGGGGTGGGGGTGGGGGCGGTGCTCAGGAGTGTTTGCTGTGATAGGGTCCCCAGATGTTTCTGAAGCATAGTGAGGTTAGGAAGACCTGCTCTAGGTAAGGAGGTGTTCTCTGTCCATCTAGTTGAGACAAACTTGTGCTTGCTCATTTCGTCTTCAGGCCATTTGTAATCCTTGCAGCTGAGGTGGTCAGATGCTGGATTCATACTACGGTTCCCAAACTGCCCACCAAGGCACCCAAGCACCACAGTAAACTGACAGGAGTGCCAGAGGACATCCCAGTTTTCAAGGGAAACATGGGGGCAGTTGGCACTGAATTAGCTAAGGTAGTTCATGGTTTCAACACTAGATCATGCTGCATTCCTTCTGAGGGAGTCATATCTTTCTATGCTGGGTTTTCAGTGGTTGCTGTGCTGAAGAGGAAATACCACACAAAAATCACTGGGGCAGGACCTAACTAAGGACGGTGGCATCCATCTGATTCTAAGGTTGGAGAAGCTGGCTAGAACCCGCAGGTACACCCATTCTATTAGTAATTTGGTTATTTTAACATTTGAAATTATTTCTATTTCATTCAAAATCAGTTATGAAGTTATTAGGAAACAATTTTTTGGACCTATTTAATGAACAATTAGTTTGGGGTTAAGACCTAAGAACACTGAAAAAAAAATGAGATATCAAGGGCATTGTGAACTGAGGAAATTCAGGAGCCTCTGGACCAAGAAGGGTCAGCATAAGTAATAATCGTCTCAGAAGCAAAGTCAATACTAGCTAAATGACACCATGGAGAAACAGTAAGACAAATCAAGAACATGCAGCATACACTAAGCCTGATTTCTTCAAAAAGGGCAATGCCATTAAAAAATATAAAAGATCGGGAGACTGGTCTAAATTGAGAGACATTACAATGCCAGCTCCTCGATTAAATCCTGGTTTAATTTCTAAATGCTCTCTAGTTCCAGAAGTTTGAATATGGAGTAGGTGTTAGGTGATATTGAGAAGAATTGTTCATTTGAATAGGTATAATAAATACGAGGTGAGATCAAGTCTAATTTTCTTTAAAACTGGCAAAAAAAAATGAACAAGTGGAAGACACATGGCTAATAGTGATAAGTTATTAAATATTAAATACAGACAATGGTTTTATTGTGACTATTTTTTTTACCTTTCTGAATGTTTTGAAACTCTTCCTAGTTACCTAATGTAATAGGTTGGTGGTTGAGTGATAAAACTGACCAGCACTGAAGAAGCACGATGTCAAGATATGGACAAATCCATCAAAATCCCTCCCAACTTTGCCATAAGCTTGTACAAAGGCAGAGTGGCACCTTGGCTGCTATTTGCAAAGTAATTTCCCTAATGAAAAAACTCAGGCGCTCCCATTGTGGTTCAGTAGACACAAATCTGACTGGCATCGGTGTGAGGACACAGGTTCACTTCCTGGCCCCGCTCAGTGGGTTAAAGGATCCAGCATTGCCGTGAGCTGTGATGTAGGTCGCAGACATGGCTCAAATCCTGCATGGCTGTGGCTATGGTCTAGGCCAGCAGCTGCAGCTCCAATTCGACCCCTAGCCTGGGAACCTCCATATGCTCCAGGTGTGGCCCTAAAAAGACCAAACCAAACAAAACAAACCCTCGAGTCTCAAAGAATTCGGTGCATGAAGAAGGGGCCGTGCTCACTCCACATAGCTGGGCAAGGAGTTGGGGACAGGGCAGTAACCTCTGTCTGTGAGAACTGAGGCAGGAAACAGGAAGGGTGAGAAGAGGAGCACAGCAGGGGCCCTGGGGTTATAACACCCACCCATCCAGAAAAGCACACCACAAAAACGACTCCAGATGCTGGCAGTGTGGTGGTTACATGTGTGTAAACAATTGTGGACATTTATTGAGCAGCCCACTCAAGGTCTGTATACTTTACTGAACATTATTCCTCACTCAAAAAAAAAAAGCACCCCCCCCCACCAAGTAATCATCCCGAGAGCTAGGAAGGAGAGTGAATACTTTAGCCTCTTATCTCGGAAGCTTCAGGAATAATAACTACAGTTCAGAACAAACACCAGAGATAAAAGATGAGGATCTGGAGGTAGATTTGTAAAATCCACCGATGAGAAAGGGAAATACTTACTTATCTGAACCATTTTAAACCTTTGAGCTTCAGTGGATGAAGCGAGTCCTTTCTTGATCTTTGTTAATGCAGCTTTAGTACCTGGCAGCTTATTGTGCAAAAAGTCCTGCAGTTCTTTGAGAAACTCGCATCAAAACACTGTTGCGAAACACGGTTTCCAAGTGCTTAAAAAAAATTAGCAAGTGACTTTAGAACCGGGTGAAATGAAAGCCCCCCACGGTAGCCCATCTGGGTCTTTGGAGCCAGCAGAAGCCAAGGCTGGTGTGTGGGGGCGGTGGTAGGAAGACGGGCTGGTGGGGGGTGGGGAGGGAGGGAATCAGGAACCAGTGAAAAGAAGTAAAAGAACTTCCGTGCAAGCCCAGGAAATGCCTCATCCTCCTGCCTAAACAGCCATGGGACCGCGGGTGCTAGGAAGGGTACCAGCAACTGCTCCGCCTTCCTGCCACTCTCACTGCTAGACGCGAAGGCCATGGCACGGACCCAGCAGTTCCGGGGCTGCCCCATCCCCAGACCTGGGCTCTTGGAAGGTGTTTAGCACAAAGATCCTTTTACAACCAGACCTGGGGAGAGGGGCAACACAGGGCGCTCTGGTGGGGAGGACCACTCCCTGGGGGCAGGGGTGATGCTCAGGGCCTTAGAAGTTCCTCCTAAGTTGCAGGACCGTCCCAGGGAGCCCAGCTGCTTGCTCCCTCCATGGCTCAGCAGCTCCCCCATGAGCCCGAGCTGGGAACTTCAGGAGGGCCGTTCTTACTGGGTTCCGTGGAGTCGTGGACATCCTGGAAGGCACAAGAGGCAGCTCCTCCCCCAGGAATCAGTCATTTTGGAGGGCCAAGGGAAAGTTGCAGAGCGTTTGAGCAGCTCCCCAAAGGTCATCTGCTGGGTTCCCTTCTCCTTCCCTCAGATGCAAAATGTCTCCAGAGGTGACCACCAGCTCCCTGTTAGCACTACTTTTCCTTGGTCAGATACCAAGCCCTTCGGAGACTCTCAGACTTCTGCCCTTTAACTTGGCCATTTGGCTGAACTAGGAACCTGGCTTTGGGTTGGCAATGGAGCCATCTCCCAGCCTTGATACCCGATCCCAGGCCTACCTTAGTTTCCCCCTCCCCTCCCCTCCCCTGTTGCCCGCTATGTCCACCAGTGTTGACCCAATCCTGCTCTGACACCTACCCACTTTCTACCTCAATATTCAGATCTAGCTCCCTGGCCCTGGGGCCCTTCCTGTGGCCACTGAAATGACATGGAGGAAGAGGCCCAGACTGGTGTCACCTTGAACATTCCATATGACTCTGAATCATGAATATTTGACACACTATGGATGGGATGCTGTGCTAGGCACGTTACATGTATCATCTCATTGAATCTCACTGAGTCCCTCTTAGCCCCATGTAACAGGTGAGGAAACTTAGGCTTGGAAAGATGTGACCTGCCCAAGATCACACAGCTAATAAATGATGGAGCTGGTTTAGAATTTAGGCAGTCGGAGTTCCCGTTGTGGCTCAGTGGTTAACAAATCTGAATAGGAACCATGAGGTTGCGGGTTTGATCCCTGGCCTCACTCAGTGGGTTAAGGATCTAGGTCGCAGATGCGGCTCGGATCCCAAGTTGCTGTGGCTCTGGCGTAGGCTGGTGGCTACAGCTCTGATTAGACCCCTAGCCTGGGAACCTCCATTTGCTGCAGGTGTAGCCCTAAAAAGACAAAAAGGTAGGCATTTGAACTCCATGACGTGAGCTTAATAAAAATTCTCATGCTAGCCAATAGTAAATCATAAAATAATTTGATTCTGGAAGAATCTCTAGCTAAAATTCTGGGGTAATCTGCATTTTTAGGAAAAGTGGACCCAGGTTTTCATGTCTCCAGATGGGCCATGATCTTAACTACCTAAGGAAACTCAGGAAATAGTCCCTCCAGGAGGGGAAGGGATGGCCCTCCTGGGAGACCAGGGCCTCACCTCTGTTATCAACAGGATCGGTAAATATATTTACAAAGCAGCCCAAGGCACTGTATTTCTTCCCCCTGCTGCTCTTATTGAGGGTGAGAGGGGCAATATGTGGACCAAAAGCCACATACTTGCAAAGGCATCCTTCCTCTGGAGACCAAGAAGCAGCAAATTCTTTTCCTGGGAACATCTCTATCAAGCAGACATCTGTTACTCTTAAGTGATCTGTATGCCATAACAGTTTAAAAAACAGAGTTTAAATGCTTAAATAAGAAGAAAACAGTTTGCCAGCATTGCAAAACAGCATATAAACTGTGCTGGAATTAGCACAACGGAAACATTTATCTTCCCTAGATAATCTTGAAACTGGACCTTTTTTTTTTTTTTTGGATGATGTGTAATTATGTTTGTTGGCATAGAAAGATGGTCATGATATATTGCTAAAAGGGAAAAAAATGGTTGCAAATACCGAACCAGACTTTTTAAAGGAGCATTTGACTCTACATCCCTGGCTAGGGTGAGACACCCTCTGCATGTCCTGCAGAGGTCAAGACTGGCTGGGTGGTGGCCTCCTTCCTGGGAAAACAGAGACCCATTCTTCAGTTGGAATGGCCAAAGGCTTGTCTGAGCTGAAATGTGGCTCAGCTTGGTATAGAGAAAGATGGTGGGCTTGGGGGGTGCGGGAGCTTCAAAGACCTGGGTTCCAATCCTGACATCACCAACCGTGAGCCATGGTTACCTGGTGCGTGTTCCATGCCTCCAAAGTTTGGTCCCCATTGATACAGTGGAAGCCACACCCACCGGCCACGTTTGATACCATCTGCAATGCGCCCAGCACAATACCTGGCATGAGGGAGGAGCTCAAGAAATGGGGAATCTCCCAAATCTGCATTTATATGACAATCGCAAGGGTTGACCATTACCAAGAGGCCATAGTGAGATGCTAGGGTGTGAATGGGCTCAACCAAAACTTGAGATCCTGACCCACTTGGCATTTCTTGGCTCACTCCAGAAACGTTTACAGAGGGCTACCATGTGGCTGCTCAAAGGCAGGCAGGAGGCTCACCTCTGGGAACTCGGTGAAACACATCCAGTCCCTGTCCTTGGGGAGAGAGGTCACAAACTGGTAACAGAAAATGAGCCATGTGCCAGGGCTCTGGAGATACTGGAGAGAGGGGGTGCAAGAGCGGGGGGAGGGGGCTGCTTAGTGGGGCCCCCAGGAAAGATCTCTGCCAGGAGCTGACATATGGCCTGAGACTTGAAGGACAGAAAGGACTGAGGTCAGGAGGGGCGGCCTGTGCAGAGGCTTCAGAGAGCAGCATCCGTGGCCCACTCACATCTGAAACCAGGCCACGGTCACGATCTGAATTTTTACTCTGAGAACAAAGAAAGCCATAGAAGGGGCTCAGGCAGATGAGCAGCCAGGTCAGGTCTGGGCTTTTTAAAAGGTGGGTGGAGGAGCTCCCTGGTGGCCCAGTGGGCTAAGGATCTGGCACTGTCACCACTGTGTCTTGGGTCACTGCTGTGGGTTCGATCCCTAGCCCTGGAATTTCCACATGCTATAGGCATGGCCAAAAAGAAAAAATTTTAAAAAAAAAATTTTAAAAGGTGGATAGATGCGAGCTGAAGATGGGGAAGGGGGTGTGAGTGAGGAGAAGTGACCAGTGAGGAGGCTCCATCAGGCAAGGGATGAGGGAGGCAGCTTGGTCAGGACCCGGGGCCATGTGGTGGGAAGGATGGACGTGTTCACTGGATTTTGGAGCCGAATCTAGGAAACCTGCTGATGGATCAGACATAAAAATGCAGGAAAGGGGAGACCCTCAGGGCACTTCCAGGTGCCCCAACTCGGTTGTGGTAACTGGGAAAACCCCCATTTCTTCTGGTGGACACAGCACTGTGACCAACACAAACACCTACCGAGGGTACTGACCCTCACTCAGAGGCCACAAGGAGAGACACGCCTCCCCAAGTTTACTGCTTGAGCAACTCTGGACCTGCAAAGCTCACCATGCCTGTGGGAATCCGAGGAGAGCCGTGTGGGGACCATTTTGACAGTGATTCCATCCCGCTCCCCGCCCTGCCCAGGCACAGCCCTGCCGCAGGGCTCACCGCATCCTGTACAGCCAGCCTCGAGAAGACACACACAACTTTCAAACCCTGGAACCTAAGGGGACAAGAAGACCCTTTAGCGCTTAAATAAATGCAAGCTCTAGAACACCCGCAGCCAAAACGAAAGTAAATAATGACAATGTGAGTCATGCCGGTGCTTGCCTAGTCGTTTGCAGAGCATATAAACAAAGCGTGCTCACAAATTCAGAGCTGTGACCTGGGCGTTGGGTACCTGTTCATCAGCTCCCAACTCTGTAACACAGGAAAAGATGTATCGGCAAAACCGTAATGGGAAACTTGGCTAATTCTTCATTCTCTGCAGTCCACCTGAGACTAGAATTTTTTTTTTGTCTTTTTGCTATTTCTTGGGCCGCTCCCGCGGCATATGGAGGTTCCCAGGCTAGGGGTCGAATCGGAGCTGTAGCCACCCGCCTACGCCAGAGCCACAGCAACGCAGGATCCGAGCCGCGTCTGCAACCTACACCACAGCTCACGGCAACGCCGGATCGTTTACCCACTGAGCAAGGGCAGGGAGCGAACCCGCAACCTCATGGTTCCTAGTCGGATTCGTTAACCACTGCACCACGACGGGAACTCCCTGAGACTAGAATTTTAAACGCTTATCCCCATGAGAAGAGAGCGCTCATTCTCATGTTTTTTGAATGAAATCACTTCACCGCCGGTGTCAGTATGAAGCTTAACGTCCTGATATTCAGGGAAAAGACAAAACAACCGAGCACGTAAACTTGGGATGAACACAACCAGCAGGTGTGTCCCATCGGACCCTCTCCCAGGAGCTAGCCACTTTCCCCTAGCAGAGTTTTTTGGAAAAGACTCCATCCCATCTGCCCAGCTGCTCCCTTAAAGGCAGGGCTGATGCTTCATTCTTTAACCCCACTACCTTCCTATGGCTAGTGTTTGGCCTTGGATATAGTAGGTGCTCACTAAATAGTTGTCGTGTAAATGAGCATCTTTTCCAAATGCCAGTATTTACCCCCACTATGGGTGGTGTCCCTGGGCCCCTGTCCGGGCAGAGGATGGACCAAAGGAGGAGCTGGGGTCGGAACACAGAAGGCTTGTTTCGAGCCTTAGATTCTACCACTCACAAGCCCGTGCCTATGTGAGTCGTGTCCTTTTATTTGGTTTTCCCATCTCTGAAGTGGGAGAAAATAGCTGTCCTCCCACTTTAAGATTGCATGTACTAAGGCAGTGGGGAAAAAAGATTTGGAAAGGGGTTCAAGCAGGAGGCATTCCTGGCCCACCATGGGCAGAGTTGTGTGATTGAGAAGGCAGGACTATGCGGGGGCATGGACCAGAACTGACACTCAGAAGGCCAGGCGGGGCCAGCAGAGCTGAGGTAGGATTGCTTCCAAGTCACAGAGGACAATGTCACCCAGTCCGAGCTCTCTCTGCCCATGGGAGAGATCAGGGCACAAACTGTGGAGCCAGTAGATAACATAAACTAAATGGCTGGTTACAAGGCCATAGGGAATGAGGGGGCCTGCTGCTAACTGGAGACCACACACGTGACCCACCCCAGGCAAAAGCACCGCAAGCTTTAAAACCCATGCCCCATAAGCACATCTATGGCCTGTGAGCCGAGATTCTGAGAGCCTGCAGGCTGCTGTCTTAAGCACGTTTGCGCTAATGCTTTGACATCTGGGTCCTGGCTGGCACCGGTGGGACTGCCTCTCCCAGCACTAGATTCCCAGAGACAGTAAACAGCTGACCAATCGGGGGCTTATGTCCCCAGGCCCCTTCTTTATAGGGCTTTCCCACTCTGGGCCACCTGCCCTAATCACTCAGACAATTAGGTACGGTCCCTAGGCCCCAGAGCCCAGAGAAATGATTCAAGCTAGCCCATCCTACCCTTTAGCCTGCCCTGCCTTTTCCAAGGAAAAACTGCAAGACCCTTTCTTGCCCACCCTCCATTCCCCTCACTCCCCTGGCTCCTGGTTGACTCTGGCGATTCCTCACATGGCCCTGTGTGGCATGACCTGCCTCCTTTGCTGAGGAACTGTAACAAACTCTCCTTTCAATGGTAGTTGTCACCTGATCTGTTAGGCTCACCATACCTGAAATAATACTCAAACCTACACTTTAGAACACCTGTGAACTCCACTGGTGCATGAACTGTCACAACCGCTTTATTCCCCCCCACTGAATCTTGGCACCTAACACGGTCCCGAGAACATTGCAGACACAATTTAAATACTAATAAATCGGTGGATGAACAGACTAGCGTGAAAGTGAAAAGCCGAGTAGAAGCATCAGTCTGGCTACACAGACCCCCTACACTCCATCTCACTTCTGCAATGGCTTTGGGAAGCTGAATGCTGCACCTGCCTCAGTTCTGGGATTGGCGGAGGTGTGGGCAGCCAGGGAGGAGCAAGCCGGGGGAAGTGGTGGGAGTGCACGCTGGTGGGAGTGAGATGCGGTGAAACATAAGCTCACCCTCCCAGTGGCTGGCATTCAGCTTTTCAGGCAGCTCCTATGCGAGAGGTTTTTCAGCAATCTTCAGGCCAACTCTGGCTGTTTCCTTTCTGTGCTGATGACGAGATCACCACCTCAAAGCATCTCTGAACCCAGTGGTAAAAGGGTAAAAGCCAGAAAGAGGGTTTCCAGCCAACCCACATTCTCTGGGACCTGCCCAGTAAGGCCCCGCAAAGGGAGCACCAAGCAGCTCGTTCAGCTCCATGGCACCCCAGGACTATCCTGCATCTGCAAAAGGGCAGGGGTTGGGGTCTGCATCCTTGCACTTTTCTGGCTGGGAAACTGCCAGCCGAGCTTGAGGACACATATTGTTTTTAATCCTTACCCTCTAAAGTGCAGCAGTCGCTGTGCTTGACGATGGACAGGACTTCAGATGACAGAGCCCTTGGGTATCACTCTCATCCCAGGCTGAGAGGAAGCCAGTCTGGAACATCTTGAGGGAGGCAGAAACCTGCTCCCCTATTGAGGAAGGTGAAGCATTTGCTGCTTCTGAGGAATGCTCGGTGGGGTGGCTCAGTTTGCAGCAGTGAATGGCTCCCTGAAGACCGTCCCCTCCCAAGGCCCAAGACAGAAGAACAGGGGAGCATCTGGCCACAGGAATGGACACTGAGAATGTGGGGGCTGCCCAAGACGTCGTGCCAAAAGAGGGTGGTCGGGTAGGGTGATTCTGCAAACTGGTTTCACCCACAGCAGAACCAGCTGCCGCCTGTTATCCCAGAGTAACGAGTCAACTCACTCCCTTCTCTCCCAAAGGTCCTGGTTTTGATTGATACACCATATGGTCACGCTCAACAGCAGAGAATTTTTTGCAAATGGGGAACAACAGAGCTGAAAGGCTCTCAGTAAGAGTCTGGTGGTTCGTGTGTACAAACAGGAGTTTAAGGTTTGGCACATGTGATGAAGAAGGTCTGGTGGCAGCAGATGGCAGGAGCAATAAGCAGAAGGGAACTGTGCTTGACCTTGGGCTCTGCTTGGGGGGTGGACACTGTGGGCTGGTTGGGACAATCTGGGCCGAGCAGGACTTGACTCACAGCCTCTCCGCACAAGAAGAGACGACTTCCAAAGACAGCATCTCTTTCCCCTGGTCGAAGTCTCAAGGCCACAGACAACAAGTCCAACAAGGGGTTCCACCAGATGGGCTACCAGAGAAGGGACCAGCCCCCCCCCCCAACTCCATCGGCACAGGCTGGGCGCCACCATCCCATTCCGCACCTTGCATTGCCGTGGGGACCCTGAACAATCTCCCATCTTTCTTTTTCCTGGTTGAGATCTCGTTTCTGTCAAAACGAACTACTTGTGTCACATGAACTGTCACAGGCTGTGGGCAGAACCAGGACAAACCCACGTGTAAGAAATAGCCCTCTGAAGACGCTCACATGCAGCCCCCCAAATCCTTAGAAGCCGTGATGAATTTTCTTTTCCCAGCACTGAACTTACTCTCTAGGAGTACTTAACCCAAAAAGTACCTGATAGGCCAAAGCCCCAGTGGCCCGAGTTTGTCCCATCAACTCATTCTTGAGCTGATTCACCAAGTGAATCTGTGGACACCCATGGCCGGCCCTCCCAGAGGCAGAGCAAAGATTTCAAAGGTTCAAGCTGGCTGTAAGCCTCACCTGGTGGCCTCACATGAAGTTTAATCAAGCTGTAAAATACTCAAAATGTCCAGTGTTTAAGGCCCTCTTCCGCCTTTGTGTATGTGTTTGTGTGAGAACTAAAATTTCAAAGCTATTTGTCTTTTTTATGTAAGATGAGCCATCATGCAAAACTTACTGGCCAAGCAGGTAATTGAATACACATATCCCATGGAAGGGTTTTGTACATTTCAGTCCTTGCAGATAACAAAGCCGTTATGAATCCTGCCTGGCCCTGAGAATGAGTTCCTTTGCTCCGGAAAGCTGCCAGTCCTGCCAGCTTCTTTGGGGGGGGGGGGGCTCATGTATTATAAATTCTCGAAGCTCGTTTAGCCGCAGTCTGGGCATCGGTGGAATCTTCATCCTCTTCCTCGGTTCGCTTGTGTTTTAAGAACAAGTCAGACTTTAAGAAGCGGCTATAGCTGTCATACTTCATGAGGTTGAAGATCTAAGGGGAAAGGAAAAGAGTCTGAAGGATGAGGCTAACCAGGCTTCAAATCATCCCATCAAATGTTTATTAAATACCTAGCAAGTGCCGAGGCATGTAAATACGTGTCAAAACCCACAAAGAAAGCTAAAGTAAGTCATGCGCTAGACAAGGCGGGTTTCCGGGATATTTGGGGGTCATTGCAAAAGTATCTCAATGGAGGATAAGAGCTTAACGAATCCCACAAATCTATACTTTCCACGGAAGTATAGGTTCACAGAGCTCTGATTCATAGCCTGGTATCAAGAGGTTCTTTAAGAATCTCCACTTTATTTGGGCAATTAATACAGGGATGGAGTTCTCCAGGAACTTGAGATTAGCAGAACAGAAACCATTTCTGTAAAGATACGACGGTATAAAGGCCACTAACACATCAGATGATGCCAAGACAGTTAAGCTCCCCTGGAAGTCTGGCATGAAAATCTCAAGCAAACCTATCATTATGCCTAGAAACAAAATGGGGCTTATTCAGTGCAGGGCAGGGAAGTGAAATGACAATCGAATAGCCCTAATGCAAGAAAATAGCAGTCAGCTGCAGAATGCAAACACCTGCTGGCTCAAATGGGCCAGGAGTGCATCTCTGGGAGAAGAATGCATTGGAAGGTAAAATCGTCAGGTGCAAAGGGAAGACAACTCCTGCCTGCCCCCTGCCCCACTCCAAGTCCTCAAAGAGCTCCCCCCTCTCTCCTAAGCCCCTACTCCCAGCAGCCCTCTCCCTACTCCCACCGCATCTTTGCTAGCCTCCTCCCTGGCCCTGCAGAGGGGTGAAGAAAAAAGAACTTTCCAAATATCTGGGGATACCGTCTTTCTTGGGGAACCCCTCTCCATCTCTCAGGCCTTTCGACTGAATTTTCAGGACACACCGCAGGCTGAAAATCCACATGGCACACCCTGATGCCTGAACAGCACTGCCATAGGCTCAACAAGTGGAAAGTTCCAGGGGTGTCTCAGAATGTCGCTCACTGCCAGGCGGGGTTATCAAGTGGGTGGTAAAACAGCTTTTAAACCCACCCTCTCCCAAGAGGCACACAAACTACTTTGTAAATGAAATGTCCGATGGTGTCCGAGGACTCAGGACATCTGCCTGGGGGGGATGGGAGAACTCGGCCTTGGCACCTTCATTTTCCCAAGACATCCTCAACCATGGGAGAACTGCCTAAGTCCCTTCGCTCTCAGCAGAGTCTGGACCTCGGGTTTTTTTTTTTTAAATTTTTACTGAAATACAGTTGATTTACACTGTTTCAGGTGTACAGAGAAGTGATTCAGTTATATACATTGGAGATCTTTTCCACTATAGGGTTTTACAAGATACTCCGTATAGTTCCCTGTGCTATACAGTAGGTCCTTGTTATCTATTTTACATATAATTGTATTTTAATCCCAAATTCTCAAGTTATCCCTCTCCGCCAAACCTTTCCCCTTAGTAATCATAAATTTGTTCTGAGTCTACTTGTTTTGTAAATAAGTTCATTTACATCGTTTTTTTAGATGCCACATATAAGCAATATCACAAGATATTTGTGTTTGACTGACCTGGGTTTTCTTGGAGCTCTTAAACTACTACCTGCCCTGCCTTGGGTGCCCTTCCAGTCTAACTGCTCAGAAAGACTAGGTCTCCGGAAGCCCCCACCCTGTGCATCTCCCTAGCAGTTAATCTATTTTGTAGCAATCTCATCATCCAATATTATTTACTGAGGTTTGGAGAAGTTATTCATTTAAAAAAAAAATCTCCCAGAAAATACAAAAACCATTGCCAGGGGCGAGGTGGGGAATAAAGAATGTCACCATTTCGCGGCCTCCCACGTATGTGCCATCCCTCAGCACCTGCATTACTCGGGAACGAGAGCCCCCAAAGGGGACTTTGAGATGCCCACCTAGTTCAAATTTGGAATGATGCTCGAAGAGGAGCTAATGGAAACAACTTCGTGTGAGAGTGCCCCTCCTGGCACCCCACCCCCACCCCGGTCCGCAACAGACGGGACCCAGCGCAGCCAGCAGGATGCGGTTCAACCCGAGTGTCTCGTCTGAGGCTCCACGTGTGGGAGTGGAACATCCTGTTTGCCTGCCGTGGCTCTTCAAAGAAGAAAAAAGGCTGGGCTGGAGGCTCCCAGGGCCAGAGGCGGTGGAGGAGGAGGAAGGGTGTTGCTTGAGCAAGGGGTCAGGGGCCGGCAGGACTCACCCAGCCTCCAGGAGATGCCAGGACACCGCAGGCTCTGCTCCCCCTTAGGCACTCTTGGGGCTAGCAAGCTTGAGGGGGCGGGTGGCTACCGACTAGAAGAACCTACAGGCCACTCCCTGCCTGGGCAGGTACGAGGTACCGGTGGAGGCCTTCGGGCAGGGGCTTCCCTCTCCACCAGCCCTCGCCTGCCTCCTGGTGCAGCCTCTGGTGCCGAGAGTCACTGGGTGGCAGCTGCAGCCCTCAGACTCAGACAGATTTGAAGGAAAGGGATGCTGCTCTCAAGAGCCTCATTTTCTGGAGTGATGAGCTGCCTGGTATCTCTGCTCTGGGTCTTCACTGCCACGGGCCACAGGTCTCCTGGGCACTGGCCTAGGAGCATGTGGCAGTAGGATGCTCCCATCCCGGGGCCCCTCATGGGTGGTGCTCAGTGCAGATGGCTTAGAGGATAGGGACTGTGCCTAAAAATCTCTTCCAAGAAAGTGGCCAAAGATCAGCTACTCAGCTGCTGACCACAGCATCTTTATCACTGGGCAATGGCCATGACGGGGGTCTGAGGAACGTTTGCCCAGTGAACGAACAGAACCCACCTGCCGAGCAACGACAGGGCTGGTTAAATGATTCAGGCTGGTACCAAGCCAGCCGAGAGCGCCTTCAACCACACATCAGGCCCTGCATGGAGCAGCCTCTAATCCTCACCAAACCCCTGAGGTCCCCAATCCCACAGGGGAAGAAACCAGGCCTTGGAGGTTCTGTGCTTTGCTCCAGTGGCTGGTACATTATCAGCTCAGGTGCTGTGGCAAGCACCGAGGACTGGGTAACTTAAACAACAAAAATTTCCTTCCTCCAAGTTCTGGAGTCTGGAAGTCCAAGATCAAGGTGGCAGCAGGGCTGGTTTCTCCTGAGCTTGGAGGTGGCCGTCTTCCCCAGGGTCTCTCTGTGCGTGTCTATGTCCTACTCTCCTCTCCTTATAAGGATGTAGCTCAGGTTGGACTAGGACCCACCCCCAAGGACCCCATGTAATGTTAATCGCCCCTTTAAGGAATCCCCATCTCCAAACAGTCACATTCGGAGGTTCAGGGGTTTAGGAATCAAACACATGAATTTGAGGGGAGACACAAGTCTGCCCACAACAGTGGGCAAAAGAGCCGGGTGGGCTGCAAACCCCGGCCACCCAGCTCTGGAGCCCACACTCCTAACCTCTGGGCTCCCCTGCAGCTCATATGGCAGAGCAAGAGGCTGTCCTTAAAAAAAAAAAAAGTGAACAGGTGAGAAGATGTACACGTGTTAAATGGCTGAACACTGCATTTTTTTAAATGCCCCGAACCTAGAGACAAAGACCCCAAATATGTTTAATGTGCGCTTGTGCGTGTAAATGGGAAATATCCCCAAAGGTCAGCAGAGGAGGTCAGACAGTGTGCCCCCCCAGATGTCTGTCCACCTGGAAGCTCAGAATAGGACTTTATTTGGGAAGAGACTTAGTTGAGGATCTCGACTGACATTGTGTATTGAGGGTGGGGCCCCGCTCCTTAGAAGTGGAGAGGAGGGGCTGACACATGAGTGAGGGAGGAAGGCAGGGCAGGGACTGGGGAGATGTGGCTACAAGCCGAGGACACCAAGGAGCACCGGCCACCACCAGATGCTGCAAGAGGCAAGTTAGGATGCTCCCCTCCAGCCTCCCGAGCAAGCTCGGCTCTGGCAGAGCCTCGCTGTCAGACTTCTGGCCGCCTGAGCTGGGAGAGGAAAAAATGTGGTGTTTTAAGCAACTCAGCTTGCGCTCATCTGTTAGGACAGCCCTTGGATGTGAACACAGTCAAATTATGGACTACACCTCATACCTCCTTGAGCACAGAAAACAAGATGGCCCTAGGGGGTTCCAGAAAACCAGGACCCTCAGATGGGGAGACCTGGCCTCACCAGGACTGAGCCGTGACCTTCCCCTGACAAATCTGCTTCACGTTGTCCGCAGGGGAGCAAAAGATCACAGAAGGTGGAGCTCCATCTGTGCTGGGGCTCCAGGTGGGCAGACCATCGGAGCAGAGTCATAAGCAGGCAGGAAGGCAGCTGCCGATGGAGCGGAAAACTCAAGTTGGCAGCTTCAGTGGCATTACCTAACTTTTTTTTTTTTTTGGCCAGCATGGCTGTGGCCCAGCAGGTTTGGGGCTTTGGTAGCCCCACATCTGGAGGTGCATGCCGGGACTGTCCATTGCTTAGTGTCGTAGCCTCAGGATCCAGCCCTACAGGCTGCTGGACATGGGACTCAGGGTGAAAACAGGTTCCCCAACTCAAGGTCATTACAAAACAAGGAACCCCACCATCCCCAGACAGCATGACTGATGGAGGGTTCACCTTCCTGTGAAGGAAACTCTCCGTGAGGTGCTTCGGTCTGAGACTATTATATGTCTGCGGCTCTAGGGAAGGGCTCCCTCGGAGACACATGCTCAACGACAGAGTGAGAAGCTTCACTAGCTGTGAGGGCCCCTCTGTGAAGGTTTCAGCCCCATCTCAAGCAAGTGCATTGCAGGCCAAATCAATCTTTTAACCCCTCCTCGGAGACAGGGATGCTAAAGACCGAAACTAAACACGCATCCTGCCTGCTCTTCACAGCCCCCCTCCCTGTTATCTCAACCGGGCATCAGGAGGAAAAACACGAATCCCTTAACACAACAGAAAGTCTTAGGCGATTTCATATTTGCTTCAGGAACTTGGTTTAGTTTTCACACGAAAATGGTTGAAAGAACGCACACCTGTCCATGAAGCATAGTTCTGGAACACACCTGCGAGCCTAGACTGCAGACAAGCTGTCAGAACCGCACAGATAAAGCCAGCTCACGCTCCATTCCTCACTCAAGGGTCAGCTGGGCAGCACAGAGGCTGCTGGGACCAGACAGAGGGATGTTCCCATCCCGGAGTTGAAGACCCCCCTCCCCCTCTGGTGACAGGGAAATGGGGTGAGCCCCCCGTACCCCAAGTGGGGAAGAAGGCCTGCGGGCAGCTGGCAGAGAGCAGGTGTGAAAAGAAAGCTCAGGTCCGCGCTTCTCCCAAAGTACCAGGGAGGGCGACACAGAAGGTTCTGTCACCTGGACAGTGCTCCTGCTTCCTGGACAGGCCTGCAGAGGCCGACAACGTGCCAGAGTGGGATCAGAACTCCAGAAAGATGCTGAACAGGCACAGAGACCCCTGCCTGGGGTGAAATCCCCTCACAGGCCCTCAAGTCTGGTGCTGTTGCATTGCAGGGGGTGGGGGTGGGGCTTTGTCCACCTGTTCCCGGAATCCTTAATATTAAAATTCAAAGCTGAAATGACATGCTTTCCATATGGGGTGAAGGTGTTTTATTTTTGCCTTTTGCCATCAGGGAGGGAATTAAATACTATTCTGGCATTCCTCCCCCATGCCCTCTTCTTCCCCTAAACACTGTCTTAAAGTTGTGAAAAATAAAATAACTCTAAGCATTTCAAATGCTGTCCTTCCCGCCCCACCATCAGCCGGCAGAGAGCTGTGGCAGAGGCCGGGAGCCAGCGTTCCTTCCATTCGAATGAAAGCCCACGGGCTGCTCGTTCTGGCTTGGCCATTGGACCATGCTATTTTCCGGACTGGGCTTGGTCTTTGGGAGCAAAGGTCAGCTGGCACTAAGACTGAGGCGACCGGATCCCTGGCTCCAGCCACCACTGCAGACTTGGGACCCCTAAACGACCCCCATTGACAGGGCAGCCCCTCCCCCACCTCTGGGTCCTCACCAGCTGGTCCGCCCCTCTTACTGAGGTCTAAAAAGGAAGCGCTTCTCACTTCTTGGGTTCTGGGGAAATTCAAAGAAACGACAGTGCTAAAAAGGGGCCTGTGCATATGGTTCCTTTCTGTCAAGGATGTGGCTGGGAGCGCTGACATCTCACTGAAGTCTTTCAATTTTTTTTTTTTTTTTTTTAAACATCAGAGGTGGAGGACTTCCTTTTCAGTGGAGAAGGCTGCCTCCACTCTGCCCTCCCCAGACCAGACTTAGCATCGACCTCGAAGCCCAGGCGGCTTAGCGTCCTAGCAACACTCAAAATCCTCAGGAAGTGTAGACACCAGGGCCCCTAAGATTTCTGGAAGAAACCTGCGGCCTTCTCTTTCATGGTCTGAGAAAGCAATGACCTCAAGTTGCCATTTGCAATGACTTTGACTTCCGTCTTCTCCAATTTCCCTGCTGGTCCAGGGAACCCATCCTGCTAGGCTATGGAATTCAAACCAGAGGCTTTACAGATAGAAAGGTGTGTGAACTGGGGCCCAGACACTTGTAGGAGCAGAATTCTGTTTTAAATCTTTCACATGGCACAACCTCAAGTCACTGAGCAGAGTTTAAGGTGTTCTATTTTCAAATACTCAGGGAAGGTTCTGGAAGAATATACAACATAAGGCAGAAAGTGAGAGGGAAGAGGCAGGAACTGGGTGGTGTTAGCTTTTCACTTCATGTAGTAATTTAACAAAAAAACTTTAAGGCATGCCCTTGTGGAACAGTAACTTAATGATCCAGGCATTGTCACTGCAGAAGCTCAGGTCACTGCTGTGGTACAGGTTCAATCCCTGGCCCAGGGAATTTCCATGTGTTGCAGGCACAGCAAAAATGACAATTTTAAAAGTTAACTTGTCCAGAATCCTGGGTGGAGCAGTAACAGGATGTGCTCATGGCTAGTGCTGGTTTAGTGGGTTCCTGTGCTGGCCTTCCTCCCTGGAGTTCTAGCCGTGAGGGTGAGCAGGACACATGTGTTCAGGCCACCAAGCTGACAGGGCCAGCACAGGCGGGCATTGCCATTTCTTGTACAAAAGAAAGGCATGTCAGGCTGCTGTGACTAATCGGACCCCTTCATGTTGTGGGTGCCTCTCAGCGCCTGAGTGACTGGAGGGAATGTTCTAGAATCAGCAAGGGCTGGTTGTATGGGAGATGAGAACTGAGGAAGGCGGGAAAAGAGAAGCCGGGGGAGAGCATTGGTTGGTCTTTAAATGCCAGAGACCACGCTACTGTCCCAGGAGCCCCACGAGCAGTGGTGGGGCAGGAAGGGTCCAGCTGAACCAGAAGCCCTGGGCTCAGGCTCCATTTCCCCTCCTCGCTCTGCGACCTCGGGCAGTCAGGTCACCTTCCTTCCCTCGAGGGAACTTTCGTAAACTGAGGTGTCAGGTCCCTCCTTCCCCAGACAACTTGAGAGTCAAATGAGACGCACACACAATGACATTGTGTAAACTGTGATGAGGTTCAGTCCTACTGGTTTCCCAGGATTCACTAAAGTGTAGAAAACTGACATCGATCATTTCCTGCTTTTTTAAAAGGTAGGGCCTGGGGGCTCAGTGCAGCTAAGGCACGTGGACTGTCACGTTTTCAGAAGTCATTAAGCCAGGGTTCCTCAGCCTTGGCACTACTGACATCTTGGACCAGATGCGTCTGTTGGGAGGTGGAGGGGGTGGTCCCGTGCACTGCAGGGCATTTAGCAGCATCCTGGCCTCTGCCCATTAGGTGCCAGGGGTAGCATTCCCACTCCAACTGTGACAACCAAAAATGGCTCCAGACACGGCCCAGGGTCCCCTAAGGAGCACAATCCACCCCCAGGTAAGAATGACTGCGTGAGGCCAAGGCACATCTTCCTGTGACATTCTAAAGGACAGGCACAGTTACCTCTTCTGGGGAGCTGACTGCACACCAGGCACCGCACTAAGTTAAGCACCTCACTGTGTTTCATCCTCACGACTGCCTCATTGTAACCTGAATTTCACAAATGAAGAAACTGAGGCTCAGAGAAGGACCACATCTTGCCTAAAGTTTGATAACCACTAAATTCTAAAGTCAAAGAAAAGAGAAAAAAATCAGGTCTAAGGAAATAAGGTTGCCATCAGGGGGTGATTTTTCTTAAACACAGGGGCATGGAAGGCTTGCAGGTGGCTCTGTGTGTAGCTTGGGGAGGCAGCAGTGTTTGCCAAAAGCCCCACGTTACTGATGAGGCCACAGAGGCCCCACCAGGAAACAGGATCCACGTGGGCCAGGATGGGAGGTCGAACTGAAACATCGGTTCCCACTTCCCCCTCCTGGCTGACCTGACATGCAGTGACAATGACAGTGCATCTGCATTGTCACTCAGCATCCAGGAAGTGATGGGCAGGGAGGGGTAGGGAAGGGGGAGGGGAGGCAGGCCATCTGGGTACAAATGATGAGCCATGGTCAGGAGACCGAGGGTTTGCAGCTGACTTTCTAGTAACAGATCACTCTGCATGCAGTCATCCATGTTCTCTGCCTGGCTGACGAATGACGGGCACAGCTGGAGCTGGGGATCAGAGCCAAGGTGCCCAGCTTTCAAGAGGTCCTTAGTCTAGCTGGTACATTTTATAAATAGCACAGTGTTGAAATTAAACTGGTTACCCCAGCCTCAGGGTCTAGCCCCAGCCAGTCCCTCCCAACTTAGCTTCTGTCACTTCCTTCCCTCACGCCACTCCAGCCACACAGACCTCCCCCAACACAGAGGGTGGATTCCAGCCCCAGGGCCTTTGCACCTGCCATTAGCTCTCCCCGGAAAAGGTCCTGCCCCTTCTCATTGGGCTCCCCTTGGCCACTCAGATCTCAGCCGCCTCTTCAGGGGGCCCTCCCTGACCACTTGACCCGAAGTGGGCTCTTCCCAGTCACTCTTAGCCCATCACCTGTTGCATTCCCTTCCTGGCATTTATCGCCCTCCAGCCTCCTGGGTGGACAGGTGCTGCTTTCCTTGCTGCACACACAGTTCCTAGCACAGTCTCTGGCACAGAGCAGGCCCTCCATGGATACATACAGCGTAAAGGACTGAAAAAACAAGTCCACACAGCAGCAAACCAACCGAAACTGAACTGAGACCTCCCAGGGGAATTCTTCAGACAAAAAGCCACTGAAGAAACCAGCTCTCTGTAAGATCACCTCCCCCTTCCTGCTTCCTACAACTTCTGTCCCATAGCAGCCTTGGAGTCTAGGCTAAAGAAATGCCTCCAGTACTGCTCTCGCCTCTCCTGGGCTGGCCAGGTGGGCACACCGCTGGGCCACAGGAGCAGAGCTGAATTAAAGCAGAAGACAACCTCTCCAACTATGTATTTTCCAAGTAACAAAGCCCCCAAACTTAAGGGATCATTTCGGATGAAATTCTTTTAAAACGTTTAACACTTTCGGCAGTGAATATGCTGGCCAAACTTTGTTTTTTGCTTGATACTTTGGGGTCATTACGATCCCTAACTGCATCACCACCCTGTAGCACAGGGATGCCCCTAGTGTGGTGTGTGGGGAGCTGTGGCCCCCACGCTTGGTGGTTCCCAATCACCGTGCTGTGGTTTTGTGTTTAGTATCATGTTTGTTTCCTCCCTGGCTGTTAGCCACGGCTTCTTGCTGCCCATTACTCCACAGCCTCTACCACCAGCACTTCAAACGGGCTGTGAACTGAAAAACCAAAACTGTCAGAACTGCGTGTAAACCAAGAGTCAACAGGACCTGAACGAAGACCTGAGACGCTCTCCTTTAGATGAGACTCGTGGATGTCAGATCATCTCATGTGAGGCTCAGGGAGGATTTTCCCATCCTTCTAAGGTTCCAGCTGTGCCCCCAAATCCATGCTGCCCTATCAGCAGCCTCCAGGGCATGGAGTGCTGCCCACTGTGGGGAGGAGCTGAGGCTCCCTGAGGTGTTCCTGGTGAGCCAGTGCTGAAAGGAGGCTCTTCAGACAACTCGGCGATAAAGCCAAGGGGTGCTTAACAAAGCCAAAGCCGCGGAGGAAGTCTTTTCAAGTTAATGTGCAGTCTTGTTCCAAACACACTCCCCTCAGCTTCATGCTCCTTCATTTAGGAAAACACAGCTTTCGCGGGAGCCTTTTGGGAGCAGAGACCCACAGACTGTGCTGAGCATCCATTATGATAGCTATGAGCAAGTTCCTCCACCCCACGTTCCCCCCAACTCTGCCCTGAGGCAGAGTTTTCTGAAGCGAAACAGAACCCAGAAGCCCTTCCCAGGGACTTGCTGTGGAATCAGCTCAGATTCCAAATATCTCGTCCCCACCCAGTTTCACCTCAGGAAGATAGCTCCTCTTCCCCCCTCAAATAAATGACTTTTAACAACAGGGTATAAAAGCACTTTTTTTTTTTTTTTAGAGAGAGTAGTTTGAATGAACTCTTGTGCCACACGTGTTAGATGTGTGTGCACATGCATATTCATAGAAAAAAAGATGGAAAGCCTAGACATCAACAGGAATGGAATGAAATTGTTTTCAGCTTTACATTTTGGTTTCCCAAGTTTCTTTTGCCAAGCCTGTATGATTTTTCCAGTTAAGTAGATAAGTTTTGGGGTCTGTTTTTTTGGCCGTACCCAGAGCATGCAGAAGTTTCTGGGGCCTGGTATCAACCTCCACCACAGTAGTGACAGCACCAGATCCTTTAACCGCTAGGCCACCAAGGAACCCCAACAAGTCGTTTTTTTTTTTTAATAAAAATTATTTTTAAAATATTTTTGTCACTTTAAGGAAACATCCTCTGTCCCTTATTTCCTCCTTTTTATATAACACTAAACCTTCCACGTCTCAATCCAGTGAGGGTGCCCAGGTCACAGAGACCCAGCTGGCCTAATGGCAGGACAGCCAGGCCCTTGGATTTTGAGACGTGTCACAAGCCTTAACGGCAGGAGAGCCAGGTCCTCGGGAGCCCGTGGTCTCGCACATGGAATGGCAGCAGCCCATCCCACTCCTCGCCACCCCAGGTGGCTTCTGCAGTCCCAGAAAAGAACCATATACAACCATGGCTTTCCAATCCCTCTGCTCCAGCAGATCTCAGGTGGCTTTGAGGAGCAGTGTGAGGCTGCCTTGGAGCCCAGGGCAGCTGCTCAGGCTGTGGGGGACACAGTGTAGTCTTTGAAAGCAGGCGTGACAGCCACCAGCACTTCCTATACCTGCGGGACTTTGTGCTAACAAACCACTTGTGCCCTTGACCCCAGCTTTCCTCCCCATCAAAATGGGAATGCCACTGCTCACTGGAGCATAAATGTGATAGTACAGATGCCAAGGGGGCTGGGCACAGAAGGGCACCTCTGAAAGGTAGATACTGCTCTTACTGAGAATAACTAGAACACAAGAAGGTCAGTGCAGTTCTCAGCCCTGGCTGCATGTCAAAGCGCCCTAAGAAGCCGGGGAGCAAATCAGGTCCAGGTGGGGTGGATCCCTGTGGGGTTACAGCCCAAGAACTGCCTTGAACCATTCCTCCCACTTCCCTTCCCCTCCACAAATTCATGTCCACAGCACCCCTCTTGTTGGCTCAAAATCACCACCTCCAGGAAGCCCTCAGCAAGTCTTCCATGCTAACTGGCGTCCATTCAACCCCCAAACTTGATTCAGAATTCATGCGGAATTTGCACTTGCCACTGTATCAATTGGAAAACAGTCTCCAGCTACTTCTCATACTTGTATTTGCTACCTGTCTTGTTTTCTATCTGATGCTGAGCAAGTGAGGCCTGCTGGATGTTGGGATATGTCCTGGGCTCAGTGCCCACTCCAGGTGATCAAAAAACGCCAAACGATGCAATGGGCCAGTGGTTTCTCAATGTGTAGTCCTGGGACCTGCAGCATAAGAGTCACCTGGGAACTTGTTGGGAAGACAACATCTCGACCCACCTGGGAACCACCAAGCCTGCTGACTAACTCTGGGGCTGGAGTCCAGCCTCTGTTTTAACAAGCCCTCCAGGAGTTCCCTTCATGGCTCCGCAGTTAAGGAACCCAACTAGGATCCAGGAGGATGTGGGTTCGATCCCTGACCTCGCTCCGTGGGTTAAGGATCCGGTGTTGTCGTGAGCTGTGGTGTAGGTCACAGACACAGCTTGGATCCTGCGTGGCTGGGGCTGTGGTGTAGGTGGTGGCTGTAGCTCCATTTCGACCCCTAGCGTGGGAATCTCCATATGCCATGAGTGCGGCCCTAAAAAGTGCAAAAAACAAAACAAAACAAAACCCTCCAGGTGGCTCTGGGCTTGTTCATGTTGGAGGAGGGCTGAATTAAGCTAAGAGCTAGTCTCCACCTATGTGCCAAATAAGGCCTTGGCTTCCCCAGTAAGAACAGGGCTGGCAGAAGGTTGAAATCTGCCAGTGTTCCATGCTCTGCAAGTGTGTACATACCATTTCCTAAGAACAGAGTATGCTATGAATAGTCACATTTGCAAATTCATGTCAAAAACAAAAACCTCTGCAGTACAATTTCATCCCTTTTGCCTATCTTACTTCTGGCATTCCTCCTATGAAAATTTGCCAGAAAACTAAAGTTTACCCCTTATAGGTCCTTTCTTGAAACCTAACTTTTCCTGCTTTAAGTGCACTTATGTTGGCAAAGTGGGCTCCTGAGCCATCAGAAGCAGGTGGCAATATCTGGGCATTAGCACAGCAACCTTAGGTTCCCTGCCACTTCGAGTCTGTGTGCTTGTTTGCTAGATTTTTCTGGCTGCTCCTACCTTCAGTTATATCACGTGTTGCTTCCTCTGTGGGTTCCTCAACTAACTCCAGCCTCCCTTCTAAGCTGGTTGAGAAGCCAGATAACCCTGCTGGGTCAAACTGTGTGTAGACAGAAAGAGGCCTGAGGGAGGCTCCTCCGGGCCAGCTCCTGGGCCTGGCAAGTCAGTATCTGTCTGTCACCAACCACAGGCCCTCCACGGGCCTCAGCCTGTCCATCTGGAAGAGACGGGTGTCTAACGTTTACTCTTAACTGAATTCTTCCAGACTTGGGGTGGTGGGGGGATGTCAGTTTTCAAGTCAAGGTCTAAGTAGGGAAGTCTGATTACCTGGTCCTGGAGTTTTTGGAACATCAGTGGGTGTGGTTCCTCCAGAATCTTCTCATTGAGCCGGGACTGGCCCTCAACATTGACTTGTGATGAGGCCTTGCTGGACAGAAAGGTCATGTATATCTCCTTTGCCTTTTCCTGCATCTGGGGAGACACGGAGAGCTTGTCTGTTATCTGCGAGCATGGCCCTTCCGGGCCCGAGCCGGCTCCCCTCTCCAGCCCAGTCCAGCAGGAGACGCTGCTGCTGTAAGAGCCCTTGGGGGGTGGGGGTGGGGCTCGGGGTCAGCCTGGCCCCCTCCCCTCCCCTCCCCTCGCCTTCCATGCACCTGTAGTCGCAGCTCCTGTCACAAAACTGCCTTACTATCCATTCAGAAATAAAGACGGAATCCTGGCCCAGAGTGAGTGACATTAGGTAGCATTCCTGACCACCCTGTGACTTCTCCAAAGGACTCTTGGGAACATCACTCAGCCATAAAAAGGAAGGAAGTACCGACACATTCTACAACGGGATGAACCTTGAAAGCATTATCCTCAGTGAAAGAAGTCAGACATGAAAGGCCACCTGTTACACGAGTCTATTCATATGAAATATTCAGAACAGGCAACTCCATAGAGACAGCGAGGAGTGGTTGGCTGGGGGAGGGGGAAATGGGGGGGTGGCTGCCTTGTGAGTAAGGGGTTACTGTTTGGCATGATGAAAAGGTTCTGGAACTACATAATGGTGATAGCTGTTTAACGCGGTGAACGTGTTTAACGCCACTGACCTGCTCCCTTTAAAATGGTTGAACTGGTAAACATGAGAACCCTAAAAAATGGTTATGGTAAAATGTACGTCTATTTTGCTGCAATTAAAAAAAAATTAGGAGTTCCCGTCGTGGCGCAGTGGTTAACGAATCCGACTAGGAACCATGAGGTTGCGGGTTCGATCCCTGCCCTTGCTCAGTGGGTTAACGATCCGGCGTTGCCATGAGCTGTGGTGTAGGTTGCAGACTCGGCTCGGATCCTGCGTTGCTGTGGCTCTGGCGTAGGCTGGCAGCTACAGCTCCAATTAGACCCCTAGCCTGGGAACCTCCATATGCCGTGGGAGCGGCCCAAACAAATAGCAAAAAGACAAAAAAAAAAAATTAAACGATGAACACATATCCCAGCCAGTTACCAAGCCCCTACTATGCTCCAGATACTCACTAGGTGGTTTATAACTAGGGGCCCATTTCCTTAATCCATTGGGTGCCTAGCCAAGTGCCCTCCTCCAGTTAGGGCCACATCCCAGATGAGGACAAGGAGGCCAGGAGAGCTAGCGTGGCTTAACCAGGGAGACGAAGGACCACTTGGTCCAAAGCCTGGCATTTCTGCTCAGTTCCACGCTTACAAAAGACATTAATCCCCCAGGTGGTGCTACCAGGCACCAGGACTGGGGGTCGTTTTCAGGGAACAAGCTATGAGTGTTAGCAAGATAGAACCCTCGGCCACCTGCCCCAAGGCCTAGGTAGCAGTCGGGCCGGAAGGCGTCTGCCCTCATCAGCAGAGGTTGGCAAAGGCGTCCACACCTGCAGTTAGGCTGCACCGAATCCCAGCAGCGGCTGGTACAGGAACGCTCTCAGGGTGATCGCTTTGTCTTACAAACAGCAGGCACCTGCTGGGTCCTGGAGGTGTCCCCTGAGGGTTCTAGGCTCTCTGACTTCCTGTGCTCTCACCGTGCAGGCAGCAGACATGGGGGCTGTCTCTATGCATCAGAGGCCTCATGGTACCTCACCCGACAGAGGAAACCAGACAATAAATGCCTCTGAAACAGAGCCGCAGAGATGTGATTTGCAAGGAGAAGCCAGGGGGCTGCTCAGGGTCTCTCTAGAAAACCGCCCTTCTCTCCAGAGCCCACCTGGAGCCCCACACGTGCTGCAGAGCTTGGCTTAGGAAACCCCGGATTCTGAAAACCTCTGGCCTCATGGAAACCCCCAGAAGGTTCAATTCCTGGTGCTTGAAAGGAGGGGAAAAGCCATCTTTTAACTTTGTATAGTTCTGGGGACCAGTTGACAAAAGACCCCATGAGGCGGAGGCCTGGCCATCTGCCAGCCCCAGGAAGAAAGCCTGGGCAAGACGCGCGGGAACATTGCCCGGGTGGGGGCCTAATGGCAATGTGGTTCTTCCAGGGGACAGGCTGGAAGACCCGAGTGGGGCAGCCCTTTGGGGCCGCCTGCCTCTCGAAGACGGCCTCCCCCCACCCCCACGAGGCCTGGGCCTCCCCCACCACCCCCATTCTGTCAGGAAGGAACATCTTTGGAAAACCACTTCCTGTTGTAAGAGCACTTCATAGTGGCAGACGTGCAGCCAGCAGATTAGCAACCTCCACGTGGGGCTCTGGAAGCACAAATCACTGTAGGCTTCTCCTCCCCCTTGAACACACACACACACACACACACACACACACACACGTGTTCCAGATGGAGCCGGGCTGTCTTGGGTGGTTCTGAAAAGAAGTGTAATGAATAGCTTGAGGCTTAGAGGTGGGGGTGGAGGGAGGACAGGAAGCAGGTTGGAGGGGGGGCTGGCTCTCGGCCCCACCCACATGTCCCCAGCACCCAGCGTCCCTGTCTGCGGAGAGTGCAGGGTCCCCAGTCCGCCCTCGTCTCTGACTAATCGTTCAGGGTGACGGCGGCGTGGGCAGAGCTTATCGGGCCGGGGTAGGAAGCGTGACTGAGAAGGGAAACCCTGAGACTGCCGACCGCAAGCCGGTCACGGGAAGGCCTGGTGTCCACGCCGAGAACACAACGAAAAAGAAGAACCGGGTGGCTCGAGTTATTTTGGTATATTTTCCAGAGCTTGGTTAACCCAACTCTAGTTCCGGTCGGGACAGGGTGAGAACATCCCCCACTAGGGGTAGGGGGGGAGACAGGTGGCAGCGCTCAGGTCCCCTACCCTGGGCACAGCCTGGGTGGCCTGCCGCGCTCCTCCAGCCCTTGCAGCCTCCGCTGCGAGTGTCTGTCCTGCCAGGACAGCAAATGGGCCCAGCACCCAACTCTGCCCCAGAAAGTGCTGGAAAAGCATTCCTCCCCCTGGGCCCAGGTGATGAGTCTCAGTATCCACCTGAGGACCAGTCTGTGGAGCACGGACCAGGTCTGCCTCCCAGACACCCCACCAGCCTGGCAGCGCACCAGCCGTGGCAAGACTCGGGCAGAAGTTAGCCCTCAGACGCTGCTCCCAGCAAGTGCAAGTTTAGGAGAAGCAAATTCACTTCAACATCAGCCCCAGAAACAGAGATCGACCCGGAACAAGGACAAGAGCATCTGCAGCCCACAGTTTGGACGGGCTGGTTCCTCTGTCTGTTCTGGTTCCTCTCTCCCTCCCAGTGAGCGTGCTTGGATTTTTTTTTTTCCCCCCACTGGGAAAACACAACCTTTTACTCCACATCCTCCTATAGCTAATGACCTCTTACTGAAACATCTCAAAAGAAAAATGTGCATTTTGTGGCTCCACTCTGTCCCCCCGCGCCACCTGCTCCTCAGCCCCCGGCTTCTGCCCCTCCCACCAGCTCACTCATGTCCTTCCACCTCCAGCCCCTGGTCCTGCTTACCGCGGCTGCCCTCTCAGAATTCTCTAGCATTTCCCAGCTTCCACCTGCCTCCTTTTCCAGCTCCTGTCCTTCTGTGCCCCCCCATAAATTCTGGAGTTTCCCAAGTCCTGCCCTAATATGACTGCGTTCCCAGCCACACCGTGTCTCAAGATTTCAGCCCATTTCTCTCTCCCAAGCCTACTGACCATGAAGCCAACTGATTTCTAGAAATATGGGCTTGAATGTCACCTCAAACGTAACAGCAAGGAAAGTAGTGGTTCCCTCCTGGCCGGTGGGTCCTGCTGTCTCTAATCCAGGAAGCTGGGAGCAGCCATCCCCTAACACCCCCCCCACCCCTGCACCCTGCCTGTCACTGAGTCCCCGCCTTGCCTCCATCAGCCCGCTCCCCTCCATTTTCATCACTCTGCCAGAGATGGACAATGGGACAGGACACATAACTGAAAGTAATGGCTCGATCCTTTCATTTTAACATCAGCTTCAGAAAAAGAGGCAAAGAACGTGTCAGGTGAACAATCTGAGCATATTTTTGCGCACTGACGCAGGACGTGGAAAGCGTTCAGAGGTACAATAAGGGACTGCAGAGAGCAGCAGGAAGAAACCTGGGCACCTGCCAGGTTGGAGTGGGGAGGCAGAGCCAGCAAGAAACCTCCAAAAGAAGCAGGAACTCCAGGGCATTGGGGAACCCTGGCCGGAGGGATGAGGAGGGCAGCAGAAGGGAGCTGTTAGCCCCCCAGGTCCCTGACCCCCAGCCCTGAGCAGTTATCCCGCCGCGCCCCACCCCCCAGAAGAAAAGAGCCTGGAACTTTCTCCTCTATAGAAACTGACTCGGGGAAGTGGCAGACACGAAGGAGGGCAAGGAAGAGATGGCAAAGTGGATACAAGGACTAAGTGGAATCCTTCACGGAAACACCCTACAAGTTTCTCCCAACTCAGATGATCTGAGATGTTTATAAACATATCGGGCTTGTGGCCACCAGGAAGGGACTAGGGGGCCCCAGTCTATAGAAAAGATGAAAGAGTAGGAGGGGAAAAAATATAAAATTAAGGACTCATCTAGGGGATGGTCATCCTTGGGGGGAGAGAGAAAATGGAGAGAAAGAAGTTACTTTAAAAATGATTGTGAAAATAACAATGTAAGATCATTTCCCAGAACTACAAATTTCCAGGTTAAAGGGCTCCATCAAATGCCCACACCATGAATGAACCCACCCCTTCTCCATAAGCCTCTGATTGTACAGTTTTAGAATACTGGTGACAGAAAGAGGATCCTATGCCATTCCAGAGAGAAAAAGCAAAACACAATAGCTTACCTGTAACATACTGATTCTTAACAAAAATGGAAAATAATAGGCCAATGTCTACAAAATTCTGAGTTTCAACCTAGAATTCAATTCTATGCTCTATGACATGGGAGAATAGGGAAAAAATAGAAATGTCATTCAAGATCTTTAAAGGTCTATATGCCCAGTCCTCTCTCTCAAGAAGTTATTGCTGGTTCTGCTCCACCAAAATGAGTGACTCCGGACAGAAGAGGACCTGGGTGTGGGAGGCCGGCCGGAGAGGGGCAGGGAAGGGCTAGTGGTGGCAAAGGAAGACCTGGGGTCACCCCGTGGGAGCTGTGGTCAGAGGACCCCAGGAGGACTGTCCCCAGGGGAACTTGGATGGTAGAGATGATCTGAGAGGCCTGTGTAAGGGGTTCTAAAGGGCTATTAGTATAAAAATAAGAGCAAAAAAAAGTCCAAGAAGGAAAAATGTAATCTCAGCGTCCTCTTTGGCTCAGCAGCAAACAACAAACAAAAAAGCCTCAGTAATGAAAATACAGCAGACAGAGGTCTAGAGTAAGTGAAACCTCAGTTATAGTAACAGGATGTTAGAGGCCATCTGAAAGTGACAAAAGGGGCCAGGAAGGAGCGGGGGTGTAGGGCAGGCCCATGCTAGGCCCCAGGCCACACCATGAACAGCTAAGCTCCCACCCTGTCCCACCTGAACTCAGCCAGGTCCACGGGCAAAAGCAAAGCTGGAAAAGACACAGCCCAAAGCCAAGAGGCAGTGAAATCTAGAGTGTGCTGAGGGTTTAAAGGCATGAGCCCGTCTTACTTCACTCACCTGTGAAATGAATGAATTTCATGGAAGGAGTGCTTGGTCACTTTGGATTTTTAGTTTTGTTTTTTTTTTAAACAAAAAATCAATCGCTGTTAAATATTGGGTCAAGTTTTAGTGTTAAATACAATGTAATAAAATGAACAAAAACCACAGACCCCCGCTCCCCATAATTAACTCTAAAACACTATAAAAATGCACGGTACCATTAGAATTAAACATATCAGTGCAAGTTGCTTTCAGAGCTATGATTATTAGAAATCTTGCACCATCCCACCACTTCCCCGCCCCCACTCTGTTTGGTTTTTACAAATCTGTACCAGCGGCTGTATCCATCTCAAGCCCTGTCACACAGTAAGCCAACTTTATATGCATGAGCTGATGACGGAAGGAAGGAAAGAATTCAGGAGTAGTCAAAGAAGCACCTTTTTGGAGCTTTTTTTGAGGTTTTATGAGACAAATGCTGTTTTGTATTAGAAGATTGATGTATCTCATGGGCTAATTCAACAGGAAGAGGCCCTTTATAGGAAAATTTTAAACTGTAAAGAAATTGCAAAGGGAGAGAACAGCTTTGAAGGCTGACCGCTGAATCTAAGTGCCTGGCATTACACCCTGGGACCGTCCCAAGGAGGGAGGGTGGGAGGCATCACCCACCCATCTTCCTAAACCCCAGGGCTCCCCCCCAGAAACAGAGTCGAGACCCTCCCAAACAAAAGGGCTGCTTTCCAGGCTGCCAGGGGGTGAAGCACAGACTGGGGAAGACACAGCCCCAGCCCGCTGTTCGGAGCTTCTGAGAACAGAGGCCCCAACAGAACGGAGGGCAGATTCCTCACTCAAATCCAACCCCTTGAGTGACGGACTGCATGTCAAGGTGAGCAGGGAGGCCAGGACCCTGCCCACTGCGGATCCTCAGGGGCTCAGCAGGTAACAGGAGGTTAGAGGTCATCTGAAAGTGGCCTGAGTGGAAGGACAGAGCCAGCCACTGTCCTAGGTGCTCGGATACAGTGGGGAAGAGGACAAAGATGACAAACCTTCCAGAGTCCACATGACAGAGGGAAAAGCAAATCGAACTGAAGATAAATACAAGGTACCAGATAACTGGGTAAGCGCTCTGGAGAGATCCGGCTGGATAATTAGAGTCAAAGAATGCAAAACCCAACCAGCACGGGTCCTATTTAAATAACAGAGGCCAAAGCAAGGCTCACGTCAGTCTCACAACTGCCCTAGTTCCCTGTAGAGAGAAACCGTCCCCCCTGGATCAGACACGGAAGTCTGATTGTGCAATTCAGTTAGGCCGACTTCTCCCTGTACGATGGCCTCCTCTGCTTTTTAAAATTAGTGAAACAGAACTTACTTCTGGTTTTACTTCCCCTGCAGCCAGACCCACCCGTGACTACACAGGGGATCTGGGCCTGCATCCTGGTTCTCTCTGCACCAAGCCAGGCGGCTGTGGGTGAGCTTAAGTGCTCAGACCACAGCTCCAGCATCTGGAAGGGCGGGAATTGTCATCACGAGGCTGAGTGATAAACCCAGATTGAGGTGTGGACACCACCTCCCTTCCCAGTGCCATCTGCATCCTCGGGCAGGTGGGAGAAGTGTCGGTCATTGCCCGGAAGCAATGGCCAGGCACACTCCAGGGCACTAGCCTTCAAGGAGTCCTGTTCTGTGGGACAGGACTGGCGCACCTCTCTGGGCTGGGCGCACAGAGAGAGGGCCAGATTCTGGAAGCTCTGACTGTGGGTTGTGGGTGGGCCAGTACAATCCAACACCGTGGCTTTCCAGCATTCACCTTGGTGCCCGGGGTCTCCAGGTGTGCCCCAGGCAAGCAGAGCCAGCCCGCCCCTGAAGCACGGCGCCTGCCTCTGGGCTTCCTTCAGCTCTTCTCTCCAGGCCTTGCTCCCCACATGCTGTTCCCCTCTTCCAGGAACACTCCCCTGGCCAGACTCCACTGAGATGTGAGTCCAAGAGTCACTTCCCCAGGGGCCTTCCTGACACCCGCGGCCTGTGCTCCCACAGAAGCTGGACTTCCCATTTCTGTACTCGTCATCCTTGCAAAGGACTGTTTAACAAGCAGCTTCCCCTCTGAAAGCCTGTTCCCTAAAGAGGCTCCTCTGCCTGGTCCCTGTATGTCATGTGCTTTTCACAAGGCCTGGCCCTGAGCAGGTACACTGCAAAGATCTGGAAAACTCAATTGAATCAAAGGGTACACTGACACCCTATGCAGGGGAAACGACCAGGCAGCTTAGGGTGCAGATTCGAGTCCCAGCTCGGGCTGGCGGGGACCTCAGCTGCCTGGTTGTGCAATGCAGGGGTGGGCCAGCTGACCTGTCGGCCCCTCTCACCTCCAGCATGCAAACTAAGGGAATGGACATCTGTCTGCCTGCTTGAGTCTGAGCAAGGGTTTTAGGGCGAGGCTGGACATATCCATTGCCCAGGCCAGTATTTATTGAGGGTTGTCCTGGCCTTGGCCTGGGTGGGGGCAAAAGAGAGCAAGGGGCACGCCTGTCTCAAGGGATGCAGCCAACACTTGGCTTTCCAAAGCAGGCCCTACCACCTGAGGCCGTTCACCACCCAGGAGCTCGGGCAAAGCCATCCTCCAGGGGGAAGAAGCAGGAAGGAAGCAAATGCCAAGGGTTATGTTGGGATGGTTTTCTCAGCTGACTGAGGAAGTTCAGCTAAAGGGACCTCGGATCCACCCTTGTCCCCACAGAGCGGAAAGTGGTAGAAAGACCACACGGCTTGATCTTAGAGAAAGGGTGCCTGAGGCAGAAAAGCCTTTGAATAAACCAATACAGACATCTTCTGCAAACACATAATGGCTTCTGGCCTCAGGGATTCCAGCTATGTGGAGCCAGAGGCTCAAAAACTGGCAGCCTACGAGCCAGCCACGGCCCATGGCTGTGTTTTTTTTGGCAGGCAAGCTTTTCCATCTTTTAAAAGAATGAGTTCCATCATTTATAAAATCGGAAGGTTTCCTATAAGAAGCCAAATGTCCAGCGTCTCTGGAAAAACAGGCAGCACTGGGCTGAAGATAGAAGTTGCCTTGGGAGGAAGGGTCCCTCAGAGTTCTGGGGTGAGGGGTGTGCAAGCCAAGACCTAGGTGGGTAGAACTCAAAGCAGGGAAGGCTCTGATGGCCATAGACCACAAAGCGTTCACTGTCAAAGTCAGCTAAGCAGCCCGCTACATAGAGCCTCTGGAGGCAGGGCAGGCTACCCCCTAATGGCTCCAGTCCCCACCACTCCCTACAGCCTCACACCAAAAACCTCCCTCGTGTCCTATAAGTTACCAGCCGCTGCAGGCATTTAGCCACTAGCCTCTCAGAAATACGCAGGCATGGGCCTCGTAAGCACACCCAATCCACAAGCCGCCTTCTCCATAATCTCCTCCACCTCTCCTGACACCCACCCTTCAATGGCAGAAAATCCAGCTGACATTGGAATTAAAGGCTACCTCCTGCAAAGAGCACATATCCACCCAGGAGAACAGTCAGAAACTTTTTATGTGGGATGCCTGCCAACCACAAGATGTTCTGCAAAGATACACTGAATAATTGACAATCCATCTGATGCATTATCGCCACACGCCTGCTTTACAAGATCCATGCAAGATGCCGGCATGTCAAACTCTGGGAGATGCATTCACATAAATTACTCCTGAAAAAAAATCCTACTCAATGATGAACTCTCAATGACTTAAATCGTTATTTTTACTTTAAATATTTGTCCATTTGAACAGCTCCCTTTAAAAATAGATTGGGAGTTCCCCTCGTGGCGCAGTGGTTAACGAATCCGACTAGGAACCATGAGGTTGCGGGTTCGCTCCCTGCCCTTGCTCAGTGGGTTAACGATCCGGCGTTGCCATGAGCTGTGGTGTAGGTTGCAGACGCGGCTCGGATCCTGCGTTGCTGTGTCTCTGGTGTAGGCCGGTGGCTACAGCTCCGATTCGACCCCTAGCCTGGGAACCTCCATATGCCGCGGGAGCAGCCCAAACAAATAGCAAAAAAAGACAAAAAAAAATAGATGAGCACACTTTTTAAAAACTTAATATTTGCTCAATACAAGATAGCCTAATCTGAAGCTTAAATCTCCCCCCTCCCCCAAGTCCAAAACGGATTAGATTTCTCTAGGCAACTTCAACATTTATTGGAAAGACGGCTGTAACTTTATAAGAAGGGGAAAAAATGATCAAGAACGTGATTACAGGAAGTTCCCTTTGTGGCTCAGTGGTAATGAGTGTGACTGGTATCCACAAGGATGCAGGTTCAATCCCTGGCCTTGCTCAGTGGGTTAAGGATCTGGCATTGCCGTGAGCTGTGATGTGGTCACAGACATGGCTAGATTCCACATTGCTGTGGCTGTGGTGTCGGCCGGCAGATGTAGCTCCAATTCAACCCCTAGCCTGGGAATTTCCCTATGCTGCAGGTATAGCCCTAAAAAAAGGCGCAAAAAAAAAAAAGTGATTATAGAGTGGAAGAAGTACCTGCTTTTTATCTTGTGTTTTCTTAAAATCTTCACAGGCTAGCCAAAACAAAACATTCTCTTCACTGAATTCTTTTTTTAAAAACTCCTATGGACGAAAAGAAAAATGTCAAACAGTATTCTACTTCAAAAACAAAGCATTTCCCTTTAAGAACAGATATGTCAAAATTCAATAACTGATCAAGCTCCGCCCTGAAAAACCCCATGTATGTTTAATGTTAGATAGAATTCCACGTGCATTTGAACTTAATGACTTTGACATTGTGAAGAAGAGTAAAAAAGCAGGAATCTACTTACACTTCTCAACTGACAATAAATTACCAGAAAGTAAATTAAAGTGGAAGATCTATTCATTCCTTCTAGACAGTGTTTAAACAACGTACATTCCTCTAAATTCAGGCCCCCCCCCTTTTTTTAAACAAAAGAAAACATATTAAGCATGTCTAGAAATGCCATGATGAAAACTATCTGAAGTTGGAGGTGTGCTTTCCTTTGGCAGATGTTGGGGGGCTTGGTGGCACAGCCAGCTCTCTGGCTACGCATGGAAGTTTTCTCCTCGAGATGCAGGTGGTGCTCACTGGGGTCCTCCGTCCAGAACTGTGAGTAGCCCTGCCTGCTACCCCCTCCTTGGAATCTGCAACAGGGAGCAACAGCACGAGAGCTTATCCTGGCCTGACCCAAGGCTTAAAGACAGACGTCAGTGGGAGTCGGGCCGATAAAAGGCATTCTTGACATTCACATGTGGTTCTTCTGACACCTGGGGTTTCTGCAGACCCTTTCTAGGCAGCACTGGCCTTGTCATCCACCTGCCCTCCTCTTTGAGTTCAACTTCACCTTGCCAGCTGTCATCCGGCCTCTTTCACTGCCACTAATATATCCTGAAAATCCCCAACACACAAGAGAACAAACCTTCACATCACAGAAACCCAGGCCACCCCCTTCCAGGTGTCACAGAGCTAGAAACGCTTCGTCAACAAGCATGGAACTGCGTCCCCAGCATCTCTACCCCTCTCAGCCTGCTGTATAAGAACTGTGCGGGAAAGCGTTTCCATCTTGGGCATGACAGGTGCGACGGTCTCATTCTCAAGTGGGGACACGCAGTGTTAAAAACTGGCCTGGGTTTCCCCCACAGGCTCTGAAACCGCTTGGTGTGTTGCATCAATCCCAGTCAACAACAACAAAAATGCAAACCCTAAATCTTTTCACGCCTTCTGGGTCTTCAAGCAGATTCTCCAAAGAAGCCGCCCACTTGGCTGCGCTCTTGGGGTTCTGGTGGCTGCTGCTGGCACTCCCATCACTGTCGTGGATATCTGCAAAGCAAAGTTCAGACTGTGTATGTGGCCCAAAGATACTGTCTTTTTACAATGGTCACTATGATCTTCATAACCACAGCGGCTCACCTTTAGCACTGTTATAATCCAGAAGCGACTCGAGGTGCTTAACGTAGCGAATTCATTCTAGTCCTGACAACAACCTTATGAAGTAGGTGCTACCAATCCCTCCATTTTACAGGAGTGGAAAACTGAGGCTCAGAGCTAAGAAGGGACGTGTCATTTCCCAACACTCCGAGTACATCATCTTTCGCCCATTCACCTTTCCACCAGCTCCCTGGAGCCCTCCTCCCATGGACCTTGATTCAACGGCAACTCTTTCTCCCTACATGCTGTGCACAGTCTTATCAGGCTGTGTTGTGATGGTTTGCACGACTGGCTCTCACTAGTCTGAGAGCTCTTGATCTTCTGTCTCTAGCAGGTAGCTCACTGCCCGCTGGCACATAAATAAAAGTATGTACCAGGGCTGGGTCTAGGGTGGGGAAAGGGAGGCAACTGGCTGGAGGTGCAAAATTTAAGGAGGTGCCAAAAACTCAGGCATCAGATAAATGAGATGGTCCTGCAATCGTTTGAAAAAAATCAAAATTAATGCAAAAAAATCCATCACAAGCAAAATACCAAAAATTTAAACAATGCAGGATAATAATAACTCATTTTTTCCTTGTGCCTCTCAGGCTCCAGTATGGTTCGGCGCCAGGCTGTTTCTACAATGGTAGACAGAATGAATCAGTCACTCTGTATCTGGTGCACTCTCATTCTATCCTCTGAAAAGAGAGCCTCTTGACTAAAGGAAAGAGGACAGGGACCTCCAACTAACACACTCTGGCTACGCCTGAACAAGGAAGTGACAACACAGCTACAGAATTTGGCCCCTTCCCGGAGATAAAGGAAAAAACGTGGACTGTCACTTCGGGTGGGCTCAGGTTCCAAAGCCAGTTTGACTAATTCGAACAGTGTGACCACAGACAAAATTCTGCGTAAAATGAAGATAATCTCCTTATCTCTTGGAGTCATCGGAAGGATTAAAGGAGGAAGCACATTAGGTCCCTTGATGATGCCCACTGTGGCCCCTCCAGAAAATATTCTTTCTTCTCTCTTCTTCCTTAAAATAATGATCTATTAAGTGAACAATTTTAATAGCTAATACTCCTTCCTCCATTTCCCTTTTTTCAAAGTAGAGACATGTTTCTCTTTAAAAAAAAAAAAGTCTGAATCTAGGAGAAAGTAAGTTTTAAATTCAGAAGTTTACAAAGCAGATCATTTTAAAAGGATACATTTTAAAATTCTTGGAAGTGTTCATTGCTGCAAGTAGCAAGGGGGCCATATGGTTTAAAATGTTTTTGGAGGAAAGTTGTATCAAAACATGTTGGACTTAGTAGTAACTCAGCTTCTATGATCCCTCCTGTTCTACTGAGGTTCATACACACGTTAATTTCTCAGGCAGCAGCTGACACTGACTCCATCTCTCAGCATCTGGGAAATCTACCTGGATTTTAGACATTGATTGGCTGGCCTGGCCTAAATAAAGTAGAAGCCAGAAGCCCACAGGGGCTGTGTTTCAACATGCACTGGTGATGGACCACGTAAGAGAATTGTTTGGAACAAATGCATTTCTTTAATCGAGAGGCAAATTCACTCAAACATCTCAAATGGACCTGCCGCTTCTCTAAAGTGAATCTTTGGTTTGTGGATATTAAATTAGTCCCCTGCTCTCTTTGCAAATGCTAAAACAGCAAGCTTCTGAAGACTGCATTTCTTTGCAACAAAGTATAAATCAAATTAAAAGATCATTAGCATGAGAACTTTCTGCAACAGGGTTCATTCTACAAAGCATTTCACAAATTGACTCTGTTCCCTACCTGAAGAATGCACTTTGGCAGTTTACTCCAATTCCCTACCAGATCTTCTCTTGAATAAATAAATGTAGAGACACAAGCTTGCTGTTCCACGAACAATGTTGGGCAGCCAGAAATTTCTCTTTCTCTTGTTCTTACAGAACAAGTCTTTTGGCTGTAAGTTTTCAGCCTTGGCCTGAAATGATTCTAAAACTCTTAACATTCTTTTCAATAATAAACCAAACCACATTTGAGTTTTCACAGCCGAACTGTCTTGCAAGTAAATACACTTGGGGGATTCTCATTTAGCCAATAGCGTGCTCTGGTTAATTGGGTCTTCTCCCTTCCCCCTTTTATTTCATACTCTAATTATTTTTGCATATTAGGTTTCTGCACGAGCTTGCATTTGAACAAAAAGTTTTACAACTCAAAATCCACTCATCTGGTCTAGTCCCCTTATTTAACAGACTGAGAAATCCAAGTCCAGAAAGTAAGGTGTCCTAGTTTAGGAACTCCTAGAAAAAACCAGTACTGGACAATATCCAGGCAACTGTCCCCTTCCCCAGGACCACCTCCCCAGAACCCCACTGTTCCTCAGAACACAAGAGTTTGCAAATGGATGGCCCTTCCTTTTCAGTTTCCTCCTGGGGAACCAGCTTCCTTCCACTGACGTCATGAAACACATCTACAGCTGACACTGTAACAGAAGGCACAGAATTTTCAGGGCTGGCTTAGGAAGTACACCAGGACACGGACAGTATCTCCACGACCATGGTTACCTGGCTGCTGCTGGCTTTGGTGCCCTGGACAAAGAGAAATTCCTTCTTGCCTTTCTGCCCACCTTCTGCCCCAGCAGTCCTTACTCTAGGAATCTTTGGCTCATGTTCTGTCATGTGTCTTTGCTTTCCTGGAAATGTTGGTTTGAATTTTGCCAAGACTTCCTGACGGTCTTTTGGTTTTGATTAAGGCCTGTGGCTATGCCTTTAAAAAAAAAAAAAAAAAAAAAAACCTTCTTGATTGGTATCAATAGAGAGCTCTAGATAAAGGAATATTTGCAAACGCATTCACTTAATGGTGTCTCTTTGTTCATTATCCCACCACCATGAGATTGGCAGAGGTCCACCCCTTTGGCATCGCCCTATAGATCACCACGTAATGTGGGGAATTTCCGTTATTCAGTATCCTCTGCCCAAGGAGATTTCTGCTATTTTCCAACGCATGTAGGTAAAGTCTTCCCAAGCCATCTCAGCTCTTCCCCCCCCCCATTGGTCTGAGAAGTTCCTGGGCCAGAGATCAACCCTCATCACATAGGTGACCTGAGCCACAGCAGTGATAATGCCGGATTCTTAATCAGGATACAGTTAAGCCACCATGGAACTCCTCTCGGCTCACTTAAATGTCACCATCAGCCCAATAATGTGGAGAAGGAAAGAACCTATCTTCATAGTAAGAAAGTTTTACTTCTGGGCTTAAGAATAAAGCAAAACCAAGAGTTCCCTAGCGTCTCATCTCCTCCCCAGTTCCTGGCACTTGGGAACACAAAGATCCCCACACTCTTCTTTCCTTTGTCATTGATAAGAGTTTCATTTTAGATGAATTACACAAGGAGGAAAAACACTTACACCTATCTTTCTAGCAGCAGTAAGATCACTGAAGCTACCAAGGACCTGTCAGAGGTAGCGTTTGTTTCGATTTTGTCCAGCTCTGCTTATTTGTTGTTGTCCATTAGACCAGCTGGAAAACACTTTTGCAATGAAAAATTTTTATCTCCTGGACTCTTCAAAGCATTTTAGATCTGCAGATTTTTGCAGGCACAATATTACCTTCTTTGCAATAAATTCATCTCTTTTCAATAAATTCATCTTCAGATGAACCTATCATTGGCTAATAAGAACCACTAACACAACAAATTATTCGCAATGCGCGGGGTACTATTCCAAGCTTCTCCCATGGGTTAAATCATCTGGTTTTCATAATGACGCTCTGATATGGTTAATATTAGCTCCACTTCACAGATGAGGAAACCGAGGCACAGTACCTTATAAGGGTCACCCAGCTAGAAAATAGGGAACCATGGCCCACGTCTAGGTTATCCTGCTCTAGAGCACATGCCACTTAGCATAGGCTCTGCAGCCATTTTTATTTTTGACATCTGCTGATCCTCAGACAGAGGCCAGAACACAACAGCCTTATTGATTATAGCTATTATTTGGGAGAGGACTATGAAAACGGAGTCGAATTCCACAAGACAAAAACCCATAGAAGACTGTACCAGAGTCATCCAGCATGAAAGCACGAGGTATATACTTTCCCATTACATTGATACTGTCCTATGTGGTCTCTGACTTTAGTAAAAGCCATCATTTCAAAGCCGGCTCAGCATCACGGCGTGGAGGCCTGAGGCTGGCTGCTTGCAGCATATTGTGCGGTGCATTATTTATAGATGGTATGACGTCATATCTATCAGGGACCTTCTCCAGACGTTAATTCCTTGGAAATCCATACTCAAAAGGCATCTCCAGCACTCAGAGACCTGAACGCTCACGGTATGACTTCCTGCTATTAGTCTGCAGAAAGATCATGGTAAATGATCCTGCAGACAATTTCCCCAAATCAAAGATTTTAGCAGAATCTCAATATCCAGGTTCCTCAACAGCAGTCAACTTTCATCCTCAAACTTTTTGCCTCAAACACCCCCCCAACAAATGCACAGCATATTAAAGAAAACAAACCATTCAAGCCCCAGAAAAAGGCAGAAATGTGAACCCTAAACTCTAAAGTGGTTTGGTGTCACACACACACACATCATACTCCCTTAAAATACTCGGGGAAAGTACACACCTCAGAAAACTTATTTAAAGAGCTGGATCACTTATACCACATCAGACATGACATTTTTTAAAAAATTCATCCCAACTTAGAAGCAGAGAATCAGTTTGTTACAACTGGTGATCCATGTAAGGTTCCAGCGAAACTAGGTCATGGAAACCCTCTGTCTAAATATTAAGTGTTTATCAGCTCCAGTATCTAGCTTCGGAGAACAGCGACCCTTCAGGCATGCAATTCCCTCGGTGGGGAGGTTTGCCTGAATTGCCATGAGCAGAAAATAATAATAAAAACAAAAACGTTTTGAAATAATCATACTAATAGCAAGCACCACCAGAGCAGGCCAACAGGCTGGAGAGGATGGTTTGGCTCAGAAATGGCCTCATGGCAGTTTTTCCGCAAGGCCAGAGGCCTCAAAGAAAGTCAAACGCCCAGGCAACCCTTTCAAAGGCCACCTATGCCCCCTGTGTGTGCACTGCACCCCTCCCGCCGCTACCCCCGCCTGCCAGCCCCCAGCGATGGAGGAGCTGAGGGCATCTGCCAAAGTGGTGGGGGTCCGTCCTTACGTGCCATGCTCTGGGGTCCGCCTGGGGAGGTGCCCACAGCCTAAAACGCCGCTGCCTTCCAGAGACGCTTTGTTCGAGACAAGCAGAGGCTGCAGGCCTCCTGAGCACCCTTGGGTCCCGAGGAAAAACAAGCCCCAACATCCTCTTTTGAGTGGACTAAACAACAGATGGCCCCTGGTTTCTAGTTTCTACCAGAGGGAAGGAAATAAGAACGTCAGGCTGCTATGGGCAGCCTCCCTAGAATCCTCACTTTCTAGGCAAAGGCCCAGAAAAAATTAAAACTACCCAGGAGCCCAGTTCTGGAGGTGAAAGTGAAGGCGCCATCATTATTGTTTTTAACCTTCCAGAAGCACCCCTGTGCTTCCTCCAGGACCTGACATTTATGCAGAAATGTGCCCTCACTCTCCCCTGGCCCCCACCTTGGGGCAAATTAGTGACTTTTTCCCCTCCAATAGCAGTAAGTTAAGCTGTGTATTCCTCCCCACACACCCTTTTTTTTTTTTTTTTTTTTGGCTGTGCCTGTGGCATGCAGAGGTTCCCAAGCCAGGGATCAAACCTGTGCCACAGCAGCAAGAATGCCAAATCCTTAACCCGCTGCACCATGAAGGAACTTCTGACTGTGTTTCTTGAGAGTAAGCGCTGTGTCTTCAGAGTTCCCGTTGTGGCTCAGCCGTAACAAATCTGACTAGTATCCATGAGGATACGGGTTCGATCCCTGGCCTCGTTCAGTGGGTTAAGGATCCAATGTTGCTATGAGCTAGGGTGTAGGTTGCAGAGACAGCTGGGATCTGGCGTGGCTATGGCTGGCAGCTGCAGTTCTGATTCAACCACTAGCCTGGGAACTTCCATATGCCATGGGTGCAGCCCTAAAAAGACCGAACAAAAAAAAAAAGTCTTCTCAGGGTCGGCAGTGTCCGGCACCACATATAGATTGGTAGTGATAAATGTTTTCTGGTAGACTGTCGGTGGGGGGAAAGGCAGAGAGGAGGGTGGTGGCTGTAAAAAGAGCTGGCATTGACTGACCACTTACTATATTCCATCTCAACCTCATTACAACTTTTGGAGGCAAGGCCCATCATTGGCCCATTGTACAGATGAGGAAAACTGAGGCACCACAAGGTTAAATCACTGGCCTCCACAGGAGCAAGCCAGGAAGTAGATGAGCTGGGATTCAACTCTAGGCTGTCTGGCTGCAGAGGCTGGAAAGAGAAGGGCAGTGAAAGATGCAAGAACCAAAAGGTGGGCCCAGAGCTCCCGTTGTGTCACAACAGGATCGCCAGCATCTTGGGAGCGCTGGGACGTGGGTTCAATCCCCGGCCCTCACAGTGGGTTAAAGATCCAGTGTTGCCACTACTGCAGCTTAGGTGGCGACTGCAGCTCAAATTTAATCCCTGTCCCGGGAACTCCATATGCCATGGGGTGTCCCAAAAATGAAAAAAAAAAAAAAAAAGTGGGCCCTTTTTCTTAAGGAACTTAATTGAGAGGATGAGGCCAGTGTTCCCAGATGCCACACACCGACATGAAGTTTTCTTCACTGGTTCATGAAAGAATGAGAAGGGAAAGTTTGATCACGTGAGCTGTGTTGTGTAAGGATCATCCTGGGTTACACCTTCTGTAAGTAAATTACACTTATGGACACGGTGCAAAAGACAAGAACTACACAAGAGAACACAGTGGAACTGGGCTTCCGGTCACCCCCGCCCCTCAGCCACCCAGAGCCTCTCCTTAATAGCAACAGCTCTAGAAGATTCTTGGGTATCAGGACGTTCTTTACCTGAGATGATTTCTTTCCTACTATTTGGGATGTTGAAACATCCTTCATTTGTGGGATAATAAAGATGGCTGATGATGGTGGGGTTTGTTTTTAATGTCCTGACTAGAGAGAGAAAGGGAAAAAAAAGGGGAGCAGGGAAGGAAAGAGAGAAGCTGCCTGCACCACACTCAGTCTCTAAAGACATGTGAGCAAGATGACCAAGGTGCCACTGCGTGAGGTCACGCAGGTAGCTCTGGGCGCAGGCAGAGATTCAAGTTCTCCATTCTGTCCCTTCTGAAATGGGTGGTTCTTTGAAGTTCCTGCTATGGCACAACAGGATTGGTGGCCTCTTGGGAGCTGTGGGACACAGGCTCGATCCCCAGCCGGCACAGTAGGTTAAGTATCCAGTATTGCTGCAGGTGCAGCTTAGGATGGATCTGATGCCTGGCCTGAGAACTCCATATTCTGCGGGGTGACCAAAAAAAGGAAAAAGAAAAAATGAAAGGGGGGCTCTGGACAAGTCCCTGCACCTTGGTGGTTTCTGCAGCTGTTTAGAGACACACAGGCTGAATTTCAGGAACAGAAAGGGACAGGAGTTCCCGTCGTGGTGCAGCAGAAATGAAGCCAACTAGGAACCATGAAGTTGTGGGTTCGATCCCTGGCCTCGCTCAGTGGGTTAGGGATCTGGCATTGCCGTAAGCTGTGGTGTAGGTCACAGACGCGGCTCGGTTCTGGCGTTGCTGTGGCTGTGGTGTACATAGGCTGGTGGCTTCAGCTCCGATTAGACCCCTAGCCTGGGAACCTCCATATGCCACAGGTGCAGCCCTCAAAAGACAAAAAAAAAAAAAAAGGAAAGGAGCAAGAAGCCTCAGGGAGACCCGGCTTTGGGAGGGGACAAAAGACAGAGGTGGGACTGTCCAGCCACCCAGGGGAAGAGCGGGGAACAGAAGGAACGGGACCAGGAGGGAAGGCAGGCCAGGTGCAGGGTCCCTGAGCACACCACAGCGTGGCGACAGCAAAGCTGAACCCCAGGCATTTGGCAGAAGGAAAATTTGTCCCCGGAAGGCTGCAAGGGACTGTTCAACTCTAGCGGACCCCTCCTGACAGCTCTTATCAAGGAGCTGCTGCTGTCGCCTGCCTGGGCCCCCACTGCCACCCCTGAGGCTGCTGCCGTGGAGAGCTATCTGGGGGAAGCAGAAGAAACTGGTGAGTAAATTTAGTACAATTTAAACAACCAAGTTCTCAGAGCCCAGTGGCAGGGGGCCCAAGGGATTACTCAACCCCAGGGGAGGGAAGTGACTCAGTCCACCCAGGAAGCCCTAGGAAATGTCCCAGCCAGGCACCTGCTTAGTTTTCCAGAATTTCCAACAGCGAGGAAAGAAGGCATCCATTCCAGTACAAAGTCTGTGAAAGACCCACGAGCGCACCCTCCCCACCAGCCCATGGTGGCATTCAGAGTTGGTAGCGGGCACTCAGCCGGCTGGTGGGCTGATTGCACCTGTATTTAAACAATGCCCTTCACCCAGCCCAGCCTCTCTGCCTGCTTTGATCTCCTGAAACTGCAGGCCCCGGGGCTGGTGATGTTCTGCAAGGAAAACTCCCCCCAGTGGCCAAGTCCGCCCTGCCGCTAGGTTGTTACAACAAAGACATTGAGTTGTTATGTCAACTGTCATCTTTAAATAAAAACTTCAGCCAGCCATAAATCTGAGACTGGTCCCAGAGGTTTAATGGGATAATATATAACAGGCCCCAGGGCTGAGCGCCGTGGTGGGGGATTCCCCTGGCGGTTCAGCCCTCAGTCTGGACCCAGGGGGTGGACGGCTGTGGCTGTGGCTTTGCTTTTCAAATGAAGAGCATCCCAGTTATCAACAGTGCACATGGTTATAGGGGGCAGGGTGGGTGCATAGAACCCTTCGAGGGGTCCTCACAGTTTAGGGGCATGGCCTAGAAAGCTGCATTTTATCAACCCCCCCCCCCATGTGGTTCATGAACGCACCTTGAGAAACCTCAGAAAGAAGAATAGTCACATTTTGAATTGCACTTGGAATGAGGGGTTAGGAGTGCCAAACCTCAGCTTAAAGACATTGTTTCCAATAAGATTTTGCAGGAAAGCAGGAAAAGTCTAGAATAAAAGGAGCTAGGAGGTAGGATGGCAGCCAGGTCCAAATCAGGGTCCTGCAGGGGTGGATCCAAATTTTGTGGGGCTGGAAGTTTGTACAATCTAGAGAACCACTTAAAAAAAAATTCAAAATCACTCCCCCCCCCCCCCGATTCAGTCTAGGGTCCCATGGATCGCTTGGCTGGCTTCCAGTGCCTTTGCCTCAGGGCCCACGCTCCACCTTTCTCAGTGCTGGGTGGTGATGACCAAACTGGCAAGGGGTTATTTGTTCTTTCTCATCAGGGGACAAACTTTAAACCTAAAAATCGTTAACAACATCAGGCTCTTGGAAGCCAGGCATTCATTACCAATCCATGATATTTAGCTACCGATCTTTCTATCACAACCTAATCACATTTCATCAGCCTTAAAATGTGTTACCCTGAAAGCAGTACACTCCACTGAAACAGCCTCAGTCTTTCTGGCGTACAACATGCGCCCATGCACCCCCAAACCATGCATATCCCATAATTCAGTTGATTTGTTTGGAAGACTTCAACTCAAAAGCCACCTGTGCAGTGATGTTCACAGAAGCTCTATTTATAATAAAAATGGAAAAGATAACAGCTAATCATTACTCAGTAATGCCGGACACTGTACTAAAAACTTCATATACATGCTTTTCTGTGTTTTATCCCACCACTCTATGCATCTGTTTTACCGTCTTTAAACTGTGTTTCAGAGGTGTGTGGGTGAACCAGCTCTCCTGGGCAGCGGAGTGGGGGAACCTTGATTTTTAGCATCTGCTGATTTTTGTGGTGTAAATAGCCACCGACAGCCAACTTCAAGCTACCTATGGTTTAGCAACCAGCTCCCAAATTTCCTGATGATGTAGCAATTGGTTCAGAGGTCAAGTAACTTGCCCCCAAGTTCACTGAATGATAGTCAGTGTGGGAAGCAGGAGTTTTTCAGAGTCCAGACTCTGACCATCACTCCATAGGCCTATAAATATCCAACCATAGGGAGTAGCTGATACGAAGACCCACATGGATACTTTGACTCACAGGCAACACAGAAATGTTTACATGACCACTAAGACTAAATATAAGCAATTTACAATAACCCTATGAAATCCTACTTTATTAGGGTGGAAACCCTACTTTATTAGGGTTCTAAATATTAAGTGCAATAACATGCATCATTTGATAGATGGGAAACCAGCTGTAACTGTTTAAAGAGGGATATTTTATTCCCATTTTGCGGATCCTTATTTGCACAGGGAGGCTCCATAGCTAGTAAGTGGTGGAGGTGGGATTTGGATCCACCCAACTTAGCTCCCGTCCTTTCTCTTAACCACTGTGTGTCTCATAAAATATGATATTCAGTGGGGAAAAAATTCATGAGCCAACATGTACACACTCTGAGTATATACAGAAGCAACTCCTGGGGTGGAAGGCGACAGAAAAGCCTCTCACCTCCAGAGTGGGGCCAAGCTGGGTTTGAAAGAGTCTCTATCACTTCCTAAGTGTGACTTGGGACAAGGTACCTAACAGCTCCTGGCTTCCCTTCCTTCCCTTCTCCATAAAGGGGCGAGAACAGTACCTATCTCACTGGGTTGCCCTTAAGAGTGGAGAGAGAATTCACCGAGCCTAGTGAACACAGAGCTTGTTCCCCATTAAGCACTCCAAAGGGCGTAGCTGTTATCATGAACAAAAAGGGTAAGATGGTTGGAATCAAGGGCATGGTTTCACCATCACCGTGGGTTCTTTGTCCTGTCGAATCGCTCCAAATTGTCCTCGGGCTGGACCAGAGTGACCGCCAAGCCGAACCCTTTGCAAAGCCGGCTCTTGCCTGGGCGCGAACTGCAAATGCTGGACCAGAGGGATGGCCAAGCCGAAGTCTTTGCAATGTCGGCCCCTTGCCTGGGCGCGAACGCCCTTCACCTGGCATTCACCCTTTCTTCACCCCACATTTCGGCTCCGCAGCCCAGAACAGAAGGCGCTCGGCAGCCCCAGCCCGGATGCCCGGTCGGATGCCCGGGGTCCAGGCGTGCCTTCCTCAGGCACTGCACAGGCATCATTCACACCAACGCCTGCAGCAGAGACAGAGAACTCAAGAAAAACGGGGGGGCGGGGGCGGTGACGGTCTGCTTTCAGAATCTAGATCCCATACTACCTTCAAAGTTTGGGATCTCATTTTTCTCCCCGATCTTCACTAAAAAGAAAAGTGCTGCTGTTCCTCTTTTTAGACAAACTTCCTCCCTGGCGCACCTCTCGCGGCTCTGTGCTCCCGCCGCGGCTGGAACCGCAAAGACGCTGGACGGAGCTGGGAGAAGATGCCGCGCCCGGGCGGGAGGAAAGGATGCCCTGGACCGGCATCGCCGGCTCGAGCGGCTCACTGCTGCCCCTGGGGGCACCCCAGTCCCCAACCCATGGAGCCCCTTACCTGACGGCGGCCGCTTCCTGCTCAGCCGGCTCACAGCGCGGTTAAACATCGCTGCGACACCCCGGGGAGGAAGGAGGAGCAGCCGGGCGGCGCGGCAGTTGAGCTGGGGAAGACGAAGAGCAGGAGGAGGCCGAGGAGGAGGAGGAGCCGGCTCAGGACCGCCCCGGAGCGCGCGCCCCCGCCCCACCGCCCTCCGCCGGGCCAGGCGCCGCGTGGCGCGCTCCTTGCGCCCTGCCCACCCCAGCTGAGGCCTCGCGGTCCAGCCCTGGGGTGCCTGGGCGGGCAGGGCGCGCGCGGGTGACTCCCAAACACCAGAATCCGGCTCAGCGCCCGGGATGGTGCGCACGAGCGCAGAAGGAGTTTGCGCCGCCTAGGACTTAGGAACCCTGCCCAGGCGGTTCGCGGGTCCCAGGGACCCCTCGCTGCCCCGCGGGGCTGGCCAGAGAAGACGCCCGCAGTCCCGCCCTGCCCGGCCCCCAGCCGTCTCCCTGCAGCCACGAGAACTGGGCGCGGCGCCGCGGGAGCACAGTGCTTCTTTGACTCCCTGCACTTTGGCGGGGAGGCAGGCCGGGGTCACATCCCGGCTCAGAGACCGGGAAGCCGAGGCCTTGAAGTGCTGCAAAACCTAGGCGTGGCCAACGGCCTTCTTCTTGTCCCGGTGATCTAGGATCCTTGCTCCCCAGGCTTGCCTGTCCCGCGACTCCGTGGGCACTGAGCCATCCCACCGCCACGAGAGCTAGTGGGGCGTCGCTGCCGAAACCCGGGCGGCGGTGTCCACCTGCAGATCGAGCGGAGCTACTGCGGGTGGGCGCGCCCTCTTCCAGGTGGGCTGCGTGGGCGCCGAAACTTGGGCGCTAGAGCCTTGGTCTCGAGGGAATTCTATAGGAACCCCTTAACGTTCCAGCCCAGAGCGGTGCCTCTGCCCCGCACACCCGCTGACAGTTGGGACTAAGTTTAGGGACACGTGGCTCATCGTCCCAGAGGGCCTTTGAGCTCAACGCCCAGAATACGAACCACTAGGGTCCGCGCTGCGCCCTACTTCTGATGTCTCCTCTGTCACCAGTCACCTGCTCAGCGCCACCAGTTCTACTCGAATATATTCTCATTTCTTCTGCGAAACAGCCCAAGAGGGGGTGTCATTAGCCCCATTTTCTTGAGGATTTGGTTGTGAGAAATTCTTTCGGGCGATTCCTATTTTTCCCCTTGTGTATCTGGCTTTGTCTCTAAATTGGTCTTTATTTTTAGCTGTACTAATTGCTATTTTTCTCAACCGTTATACCCAGTCTCGATCCCCCTCCACCCATCCTTTCTCAGTATTTTCCCTAGTTGGCACTTTCTTTTATATCTGCTATTCTGAGCTTCCCATTCGCCAATTTTTCCTCCTCCCTTTACCCACCCCTTCAGTCCCAACCCCACCCGGCCCATCCCTGGCCTTCTGTGGTTGCCTCTCATTTCTCTCCCTACCTCCCCTTCCCCTCTCAAAGTATGCTTTTCCTCAGAGTATTTCTAACCCCCCCCCACGCCCCCTCTGCTGCATAGAGAGGCTCTTCTTACTCCTGAAGGGGTGGGGTGGGAGTGCTTTCAGCTGCAACTCCAGGAGACCACTGTGGTCAGGAAAGTAAAACCCAGCTGGGAAGTTCAATTTTAAAAGCTTCTCTTGTTGTTGGGCTCCTCTGGGGCTGGGCTCCTGCTAGCTTCCTCTCATTGTAATGGGACTGAACGGGGTGATGCTTAAAACTATAGGCTGCAGGTTCATCCATTATAAAGGAAGGACCTTTCAACTCTGCAGAGTCTTGGATCCAGATGAGGTCGCTGCAGTTTCATTGCAATAACCAGGGACTTTGTGCAGCACACTTCCCCAGAAAACGTCTCCAGAGACCAAATTACAAGTAATCTTAACACAGGAAATAAGGACACTGGCACGATGGGTAAAAGTCAGGCACAGCTGAATGTTGCCAGGTCCACCCCGTGTCCTGATAAAACCGGGCATCGTCTAGGTCATGCTTATGAATCTGTCCTGAGCTGAAGGGGCCAGGTTTTCCTGAAATGAAAATAGAAGAGCTTCAAATCACTTTTACTGTCCCATTAGCATATCAGATAATGAGTATAGGAATGAAGACCCACGATTAAGGTTTAATGTTTCAGGACACTAAAAGGCTGTCCTCATGAAACTATAAATACCTGTTTCAAGTGTCTGAAGATCCAAAAGCCAGTTTTCAACATGTACTGCACAAAAGCCTGAGTACCAAAGTACAGAACCACACAGTTCCTAAGTCTTGCCAAAAGAAAACACACACACACACACACCCCTCCCGCATGATTCAGGTTCTGCCTGTGGCTGGCGGTGGCTAAAGATGCTTACCATCCAAATAGCATCACTCACTTTGTGTAGCTCATCTCAAACCTTTACGCACACTGGTAGCCAGTCTGAGCAAGAAAAGGACAAGCAGTCTGGCCCCTTCCTACCCCTGCTGGTCTGGCCTTTAGTTGCACAACTTTCATTCCAACCAGGAACAGAGCAAGAGACTAGAGTGTCCTGAAAAGCAGAACCCCAGAATGATCATTAACTTTAGAGTTTGCTGGTTTTTATTCTCAGAAACTTACAACTGGTAAGCTGTGAATACATTATAGAGTCTTTTATAATATACATAAAATAAAACATATTTTAGAGTCTCTTAGAAATTTCTACCATTTGAAGCAGGTGAGGTATGGTCAAATAAGTAATTATGTAAGCGCCCAGCTTGGAGTCAAGAGATCTGGGTACAAATCCTGGCCAATCTTTACACAGCCTCTTGGGATTGGACAAGGAAAGGATGCCACCTACATTCTAAGAGTGTGGTGTTCACTAGCAATAAACAAGAAAGCACCTGGCACGGTGCCCGGCACATGTAGGTACAAAAAAAAAAAAAAAAAGCCGTGGAATCTGAATAACTTACTCCCCCTCCAATGCTGTTTTAATAATAAATTTTAGCTTGTATGCAGTGAAAAATAGCTTTTTAAGAAATTATAGGAAGTTGGCAGGATTAGGAACCATGTGATGCAATTGACACCCAGTGTAGACGGGGAAAGTAAATGGTTACAATCTCTCTGGAAGGCAAGCGAGGCAGATGTATTTGGATGATGTTTTGGCAGCATGTATAAAAGCCTTCCAAATGTTTATACCCATTGGACCCGTGAATAATTGTACAACTGGTAATTTATGCCAAAGAATAAGAAATACAAAGGTTTATGTGCAAAGTTGAATATCATAACACTTCTTTTATTAATGCTATTTACGGTAGCTATAAATGGCCATTAATAGAATGACTAAGTTACAGTATATTCCTATGATGCAATGTTGAACCCAGTAAGAACTGGGTGAGGAATATTTGGTGATGTAGGAAACATGTTTATGAAGCTGTCATTGAAAAAAGCAGGATACAAATAGAGACATTTTTGAGTGGGACAAGTGAGGAAATATAGCATATTTATGGATAGAAAGCTTGCAGGAAGTGATTCCAAATGCTACCAGCATTTACCTCTAGATGTTGGGGTAATGGGTGATTTTACTTTTCATTGTTATATTTTTCCCGTTTTGCAAAATCTCTTCAGTGAATATGCTTTTCAACTGGGGTGAGGGGAAACCAGCAATTGGAAACTGATCAAAATCTCTACTAGATTTGGAGTTCCTGTTGTGGCTCAGTGGTTAACAAACCCGACTAGGATGCATAAGGATGTGGGTTCAATCCCTGGCCTCACTCAGTGGGTTAAGGATCTGGTGTTTGCCAGGAGCTGTGGTGTAGTTTGCAGACATGGCTCAGATCTGGCATTGCTGTGTCTGTGGCATAGGCTGGCAGCTATAGCTCTGATTTGACCCCTAGCCTGGGAACTACCATATGCCACAGTTGGGGCCCTAAAAAAAATACTCTACTAGGTTTAATCTACAAATGTTCAAGCCTGCATCTTTATATTAGTTGTGCTTTCCTTAAACTCTTCATTTCCCATGGAAGGAGTGAAGAGACATCAACTGCTTTTCCCATCTTTGATCTCCCTTGCTTTTCAAGTCACACATTCATGGTATGTCACAGCTGGATGGATCCCTGGAGAGCAGCCTAGTTCCCTGCAGATCAGGAAACTGAGGCCCGGATGGCTTTGGCTGGGAGCAATGCTAGGTTTCCCGAGTCACAGGCAGGTGGTCCTCCTGGTACAGCACTCTTATACCATGCTGCATTGATGAAGATGCACCTTAATGTGTGTTTAAGATTCAAATTAGGGAGTCTTGTTGTGGCCCAGTGGGTTAAGAACCCAACTAGTATCCACGAGGATGTGGGTTTGATCCCTGACCTTTCTCAGTGGGTTAAGGATAAACTATAGCATGGGTCGAAGATGTGGCTTGGACCTGGCATGGTTGTGGTGTAGGCCAGCCAGCTGCAGCTCTGATTCCACCCTAGCTTGAGAACGTCCATATGCCGCAGGTGTGGCTCTAAAAAGAAAAGCAGATTCAAATTGAGATTCCTGCTAAACAAAGGCAGATGAATATCAGCATGTGGTCATGCTTGTATTTCTCCAATCTCAAAAAGCACACCAAAAACCCCAAACCTTTTTGTGCTGCCCTATTTCACTGAAGCACTTCTCAGCCAAGTGTCTCAAATGAGTTGTCTGTATGCACCGTCTCCCATCGCTCTCCTCCCACTCTCTAAGCCCTTTCACATCTGCTTGTACCTCTACTACGCCTCTCAACTGCTCTAAGTCACCATAGCTTCCCCTTGGGAAATCTAACAGTTCTGTCTCTGTCTTGACCCACTGTCAGCATCTGACCCTACTGGTCCCTCCTCTTGAAGCAGTCCCTTCCCCACCAGGGTGGTGCATTTGTTCCAAGAGGAGCCATCATCAACACATCATTCTCACCTAAGTCCAGATGAAATGCCCCTTTTATTTTTTTAATTTTATAATTTTTATTTTTTCCATTATAGCTGGTTTACAGTGTTCTGTCAATTTTCTACTGCACGGCAAGGTGACCCAGTTACACATACATGTATACATTCTTTTTTTTTCCTCACATTATCATGCTCCATCACAGGTGACTAGATATAGTTTCCAGGGCTATACAGCGGGATCTCATTGCTTATCCACTCCAAAGGCAATAGTTTGCATCTATTAACCCCACATTCCCAATCTATCCCACTCCCTCCCCCTCAGCAACCACAAGTCTGTTCTCCACGTCCATGATTTTCTTTTCTGTGGAAAGGTTCATTTGCGCTGTATATTAGTTTCTGGATATAAGTGATATCATATGGTATTTGTCTTTCTCTTTCTGACTGACTTCACTCAGGATGAGAGTCTCTAGTTCCATCCATGTTGCTGCAAATGGCATTATTTTGTTCTTTTGTATGGCTGAGTAGTATTCCACTGTGTATGTATACCACATCTTCTTAATGCATTCATCTGTCGATGGACATTTAGGTTGTTTCCATGTCTTGGCCATTGTGAATAGTCAAATACCCTTTTTAGACTCACAACCCCACGTTTCTATCTCCAGCCTGGACTTGCCTATTTGACATCTCCTCTTAAATGCAGACTAAGACACCAAAGACTGTGTCCAAAACAGATCCTCCTCTTCCTGCCCACACCTGATCCACCTGCCTTCTCACCACAACTAAAGACAGCTCGACCCTTGCCCTTGATCAGACCAATTATCTTGGAGTCATTTCTGATCATCCCTTTTTTCACACCTCACCTTGAATCCATCAAGTAACCCTGCAGGTCTATCATCGAAATAAACCCAGAAGCCCACCTTGAATCATCTCCAACTCCATGTCACCCTCGTCCAAGCCACCATCCACTGCCCAGGTTTACTGTGGCAGCCTCCTAACAGGCTGCACTGCTGCTAGTTGCTCAAGTCTATTCTAAGCCCAGCGACCAGAGTGAGCCTTTCGAAACAAGGGAATTCTCACCATATCAACCCTCTGCTCAAAACGGCAGCAGCTCCCCACGCGGCCCCAAGAGAAAGCCCGAGACCTTATAAAGATGGATGAGGGACAAAAGAAAAAAAAAAAGGAGTTCCCGTCGTGGCGCAGTGGTTAACGAATCTGACTAGGAACCATGAGGTTGCGGGTTCTATCCCTGGCCTTGCTCGGTGGGTTGGGGACCCGGCGTTGCCATGAGCTGTGGTGTAGGTTGCAGACTCGGCTCGGATCCCGCGTTGCTGTGGCTCTGGCGTAGGTTGGTGGCTATAGCTCCGATTCCACCCCTAGCCTGGGAACCTCCATATGCCGCAAAAGCGGCCCTAGAAAAGGCAAAAAGACAAAAAAAAAAAAAATGGGTGAGGCCCCATATGACCAGGACCTCCCTTCCTCTCCGACCCTCTTCCTCATTCTCCCCACTCTCCCAGCTGCTCCCACCAACTCCCCTCCTTAACCTTCAACCCCACCCCCTCAACAATCCCACCCATGACCTTTATTTGCACTGGCCATTCCCTCTGTCTGGAACCCTCTGCCCTGGGTATGCATGGCACACGCCCTCAGTTTCCTCAGGTCTTTACCCAAACGTCACCTCATCAGGCTTTAAAGTGGCCACTCACTCCTCCTGGACTTCCTTGTCCTGTTTCCCTCCATCCCTGCCATGTTTCTCCATAGCATGAATCACCTTCCAACACACTGTAACTTACTATACGTGCATGATGTTTCTCCCTACTGTGCCTGCATGCACCCTCCCCTCCCTTCTCCCTAGAATGTTAGCCCTGCTCTCCCAGAACCCAGAAGAGTGCCTGTCACATAGTAGGCACTCAACAAAAATGTGTTGATGAATCGAGGAAAAATACTTTTCTCTCACAAATCACCAAAATGACAAGAAAATATATTACCAATAAGGTATATTTTAATGATGTACAAACCTTCCTAGACAAGGTTTATGGGAAAGGAAGCATTAATGGAAAAGAGGTTTTTTTGCTGAAATTTAGTTGATTTATAATATAAAATTTCAACCCATCTGAAAGCAGATGGAGCAGCAGAAACTGCTTTATCAAAGAGAAAGGAGCTACAACCCAACGCAGGCAGCTGGGTGCCAGTGAGGAGGCCAGTGTACCCTGCAGAGCCTCAGATGAGCTCCGGATAGAAAGGCCTAGGGCCACTGACAGCAGGGCAGGCCAGGGCTGGAAATGGGTTTTGGCTAAGTCGGTATAAGGAGGCCTCAGGCTCCCTCCTACCCCAGACTAGGAAACCAGAAATGACCATGGGAAATGGAGGCAGAGAGGCTGTGGACGTGGGGGCCCCTGGCCAAGCTGGGGTGCAGTTGAGCCTCTGGGCTGTAAGAGAGTTCAGCAAAGGTCTGCATCCTGAACCAGGAGACCCCTTCCCCTCCCTCTAGAAGGTCAGCAGCTGAGTGTCCTGCACACATTACATATCTCCCTCCAAATAAATAAAACACCATAGATATTAATATTTTGGGATTCCCCAAAGTTATGATGCCTAACTAATCATAGAGAAATACAGCATCCACATGCCTCTTTCACTCACACACACACACACACACACACACACAGAGCTTCTGAGAGCCTTTGATGCCCCCCTCTCAAATATGAGGGGTATGTGAGGATAACAGACATTCAAAGGATGCCTCCAACAAGATAGACCAGAACAAACAGAAGATCACAATTCAGGAGAAAGACAATAGAGAAGAATAACTCCTTTTAAAAAACTAAAATTACCTTAGAGGTAGAGAAGCTACTCTATCCATAAAACAAGAAATAGATCTTGGAATATAAACATAAACATAAAAACATTTTGGAGTTCCCTTTTCATGCAGCAGGTTAAGGATCTGGCATTGTCACTGCAGCGGCTCAGGCTGCTGCTGTGGCACGGGTTCGATCCATGGGCCAGGGAATTTTGCATGCCACCGGGTGGCTCAAAAAAAAAAAAAAAACCCACATTTTTTTTAAAGGGGATGGGAAGGGAAAGTCAAGGAAATCTAAAAATTAGAACAAACGAATAAATGTGTAACAGGAGGGAAAGAAAAATAGTAGAGAATAAGTCCAAGGAATAGGCATTCTAGAAAGACATTGCAGAGAAGATAATAGAGAGGAGATTAAAGATACAATTCAAGAATATTGTCCAGAGTGAAGAAAACTCTTCTCCAAATTGAAAGAGCCCACAAAGCAGGCACCATGACACACCCGCAACAAAGTGTACCAGCATGAAATGTCAAAAGAGATAATTTCCAAAAAGCTAACAAGGAGCACACCGCTGGTGGGAATATGAAAGGTACAACCACTTTGGAAAGTAGTTGGAAGTTTCTTTCAAACATATACCACCTGTATAATTCAAATATTCCACTTCTAGGGATTTACCCAAGAAAAATAAAAGCGTATGTGTATACAAAGACTTGTACGCAATTGGTCACAGCAGCTTTCTTTGTAATATTCTCTATCCGGAAACAATCCAAATGTCCATCGACAGCTGAAGGAATCAACAAATTGTGGTATAAATATACCACAGAATCAATTTTCTAAATAATACATTTTACAGAGTTCCCTGGTAGCCTAGTGGGTTAAGGATCTGGCATTGTCACTGTTGTAGCTTGGTCACTGCTGTGGCCTGGGTTCAATCCATGGCCCAGGAACTTCCACATGCTGTGGGCACAGCCCAAAAAATAAAAAGAATTACTGATACATTCAACAACATGGGTGAATCTCAAAACAATTATGCTTAGTGAAAAAAAAGGCAGACCGAAAGGGGTTCACTGTATGATTCCACTTATACAAAATTCTGGAAAATGCAAACTAAACCAGAGTGACAGAAAGTAGATTGGTGGTTGCTTGGGGATAATAGGGAATGAGGTGGGAAGGACAGATTTCCAAGGGACATGAAGTTTTGGGGTGATGGATATGTTTATTATCTTGATTGTGGTGATAGTTTCACAAGGGTATACATTTGTCAAAACTTAAATCATATACTTTATTTTTTTGGCTGCACCTGTGGCATGTGGAAGTTCCAGGCCAGGGATAGAACACATGTCATGTGGCAGTGACAACACCAGGTCCTAAAGCTGCTGAGCCACATGGGAACTCCAAAATCATATACTTTGTATATGTACATTTCATTGTATATCAATTATGTAAATAAGGGGTTTGTAAAAATCACCTATGAGAATATAAAATAGCCCCTTTGGAAACAGTTGGGCAGTTCCTCAAAAAGCTAAACATGAAATTACCATATAATTTAGAAATTCCACTTCTATGTATCTACTCAGGAGAAATGAAAACAAATGTCTGCACTAAAATATGTGTGTATGAATGTTCATAGCAGTATGATTAACAGTAGCCTAAATGTCATCAACTGATGAATGAATAAAACGACAGATATGCTATATCCACGCAACAGAATATTATTCAGCAATAAAAATGAAGCCCTGATGTATTGCTACATGAATGCACCTACCACACATTTTGCTAGGTGAAAGAACCACAACAAAAATACCATATATTGTATGATCATATTTATATAAGGTTCAAAATAAGCAAATTGGTGGGGACAGAAAGTAGATTAGTGATTACCTAAGCCTGGAAGCAAAGACAGAATGTGGAGTGACTGTTAATAGGTACAAGCCTTCTTTTTGGGATGATGAAAAAGTCATAAAATTGGATTATGGTGATGGTTGCACTGCTCTGTAAATATACTAAAAATCAAGTGTGTATGCTCTAAATAGGTGAACCCTGTGGTATATAAGTCATCTCTCAACAAAATTGTTAAATTTGTTTTAATTGCAAAGATCAAAACCAGCTCACATACAAGGGTTCAGAATCAAATTGTCATTGGACTTCTTGGAAAACTATTGGAGGATACGCTGCAGCAATATAAGAAAATGCAAAAAGTCAGGGAAACACAGGCTTCTGGGAACAGGGGCAACCCAACATCAAAGAGAGGCAAAGTCCCAGCCGGGATGATGGGTGAGCGTGTGATAAAGCCAGGACAGCCAGTCCAGAGAGAAGCATGACAGGGAAGGTTCCAGAAGCTTCACCTGATGAGTCTGAATGTTGATGTATTGTAGAGCGTTTGATGAATCTGTTGCTCTATTTGGTTAAAATTAGTGACAAGTTTATAGAAAACTAGCCAAAGAAAAATCAGACAATTATTAACTAGAGGAAAAACCCCCAAAAGTGCAAGAAAGAAAACAGTCAAAATATACTACTTGTAATCAATAACGGCATAGTCATGATTCATAAACACTATTAACTGAAAATTGACATATTTGGGGTGGAGGGGCTGAGGAGAAGGAAAAGTAAACCCTCATCTATCACAATGGGAAGTCAGCAGAAAAAGTCTAAGATTGTTTCTTTAAGAAACAGCACTTTTGCGTGTTGTCTGTTATATGGAATTGAACATCAGAAGGAGCAGCTAAACATTTTACATGGTGGCCTCTGAGAAGTTTAGCAGAGGATGGGCAAGGGAAGTGAAATTTTCCTTGAGTTTTAGAACTATTTGACTTTCTAAAAACTATTTTACATGTATATCATTTTAATAAAAATTTCTTACAAATTCTAGTAATCATCACATGCCTAGTATGTAACAAAAGAGGAACACCTTGGTGATATTGCCAACAGCAGTACAGCTGAGGTCACCGAGCACTTTCTACGTGCTTGGCATGGGTCTAAGTGCTGTTTTAAATCCTGACCTCATTTAACACACCCCCTTGGAGGGTCTCAGTTCTAAACGGCCTCTAATGCAGGCTGGATCACCAACTGCGAGTAAAGCTGTGGATCTCTATGGATTCAAAAACATTCGCACACATTTTCACTTGATCTTCACTAAACCTCACAATACAGGAATGTAGATATAGAAACTGAGAGAGAGGAGAACTGGTCAATGTCACAGGTACAGTTGAAAAAAAGCTAGGGCTGGAATTCAGATCTTTGGGCTCCTGGTGCTCTTGATACAAGAGTCTTTTTCCTGTGGAAAAAATGGTTCTTAAAATATCGCTGTCCTTGGTGTCCACTTTGTAACACTGTTCCCTCGTCTTATTTTTAAATGTTAAAGGAGAAATGAGCTTGGCATTTCCAGGTATCTTAACTGGAACTTCCTTAAAACTCAGGTCAAAAGTGCCCTCCGAAAAGCAAAAAGGGAAAGAAAAAGAAGGGGAAATGAAAAAAAAAAAAAAGCATTTGTGCATATCAACTCACACATGCACATATAAGGCGTGACCATAACATAATCATACGGTTCTGGGGTTTTCTTGAACAACTGTATTGGAACACACATGTCCCACCAAGTGTGGCCTTTTCAGTGTGGTCACAGACACTTTCTTGAGGCAACTGGGCAGCTGTCACTGCTCAGAACTTTTCAAAAACTTCTCGGGTATGTCTGAAAAGTGAACAATATCTTGTGGACATATCTAAATTTTTGAAAATGACGAAAAGCTATTTGATGAAAACTGACAAAATGAGGTGGGTGATAAAATGCTGGGGGCGGCGGGGGGGGGGGGGGGCTATGCGATGCAGCTATAAAATACCTGGACCAATTTGAGTGTGGCTTATAAGCCACATCCAAAAACTACTTCAAAAGAATCACAAAAAAAAAAAAAAAGGAGTTCCCGTCGTGGTGCAGTGGTTAACGAATCCGACTAGGAACCATGAGGTTGCGGGTTCGGTCCCTGCCCTCGCTCAGTGGGTTAACGATCCGGCGTTGCCGTGAGCTGTGGTGTGGGTTGCAGATGCGGCTCGGATCCCGCGTTGCTGTGGCTCTGGCGTAGGCCGGCGGCTATGGCTCCGATTCGACCCCTAGCCTGGGAACCTCCATATGCTGCGGGAGCGGCCCAAGAAATGGCAAAAACACACACACACAAAAAAAAGAATCAGCTTTGGGGAAGAAGATTACAGACGACTACTTTTTAAGACAAACATACACCTTCACATTTTGGATATATAAAATCAGGCATGATTAAAAGAAATTTACTTTATAAAAGCACCCACAAATATTCCTTGGTAGCTATTAAAAACAACGGATGTTCTGTGAACTAATCAGTCGCATAAGACAGGATTCTATGAAAACATTTTAAAAATTATTTAACTCAAGTCTGAGGGATATTAAAAAATACAAAAGTTTTAATTATCTTAATTAGGTCTTCTGGTTATTCATCTACACTTACATGCTCATCTCCAGGATCCTTTAAAATGGTTTTTAAAATCATAAAACCCGACCAAGAAAGTTAGCAATCTTCAAAATATGGATCATTTATCGAGATGTTCCCAACTACCATTTGACTAGCCATCCAATTTCACTTAAAAGCTATTTTATGCCTATCTTGCATGTAGTTGTAGAAAAATGTCAAAAATGGTGGTAAACATACAAGAAAATCACCTGACAAAATATGGAACAGCAAACCATGTCATTCTTGCTTAAATTTTAGCAAGAACTAAACTTGTAAGCCAGAGAGAAACTGTTCTGAATCACTACTTCCTAGATATTCATGGCCCAAATTCTCAGGAAATGTACTTTGGCTTACAAGTTTGATTTATCAAGTATTAAAGGAACATTGTATGTGAGTTTTTGCACCCTAAACCAAAAAAAGCTTAAAAAACATACAGTCATAACTCAGATCTTAAAGATACTTGGAATGGAAAATACATGTATATAAACACACATGAACATGTATGTATATATGCACATGCATGCATAGATGCAGATACATATTTAAATGAGTTTGTGGGTAGTTGAAAAGCAGTGAAGGTTGTTGGCCCAGCAGCTGGATAAATGCATCTTAGAGACAGTCTGCACAGCTACACTCTCAAGAGGAGCCATTAATTCCACACAGAGGTCTGGCAATCGTCAGATCCAAAGTCTTAAGCCCATAAAAAGGAATTACCTTTATGAGGAGGCAAATACCACAAATTTCTGGCTATCAGGATCGTTAGATGATCTCCACTGATAAAGATGGGAGAATGCACCAAGAGTACTTAAGTTTTACATGCTTCCAGTCATAAATACCAAAATATTTTCTTTAATAATGGAATCCCACATATTTACATAATAGGCTATAAAGTGTCGTTTTCGGATCCGGTCCATATTTTGAAGGGATTTATAGATACAGGTAAAATCTATTGCCAGGCACCATTTACAAGCTCAGTTTTTCCAGCTGAGGCCACGTCTGTTCTCAGCCACCACTGCCCACAACCTTTTTCAGTCAGGGTCACCAGAAAAACTTTTCACCCTTAGCATAAACAGCAGTAAATTCTCCAAGTGCAAACACACCATCCCTGACTTTATAGCTAAATGGGTATGTGGCAGCTAGGGAATAAAGACTGTGGTTACCGACTATATTTTGCAGGCATTGCGCTGGTGTAGCTGAGGTTGATGGCCACTTTTTTTCCATGGCTAATGTTTTTATGCAATTAGCTTAAAAATGCCAGTACATTAAAATCACCTTAAGGCAACTTAAGAGGCAATTTGCTAATAAGCTGATGACTAGCTGAGATTTTAGCTCGCCTCAGGTCTCAAACTCCTTCTCATAAATGGAACTTGATAAAGCAAAGATGTCGAAAAGTTATTGTTTCTCAAAAGGAAAACTATCTTATAATGGTCACCTAACAAGAAGAAAGCTGATTAAATTTACACAGAGACTACTTCTGTTGAGAGAAAATGACAAGAATTTGGAGAGCAGTGATAAATCTGAAAGGAAAATAGTATCTAGGCCTAAGCAGTAATGATGCTCCTGCTCATTATTATTTTAATGTGATCTAGAAAATTCCAAAGGCTTCACTGTGTTGAAAATACACATCAAATCTTCCGTCTTCGCCGTTTTTACGTGTACAGATCAGTAGGGTCATGTGCACTCACATTGTTGTGAAACCCCTCCAAAACATTTTCATCCTGCAAGACTCAAACTATGCCCACAAATATATGTAATTCCCCCTTTTCCATCCCTTTGGCTGGTAAAACCTCCATTTTACTCTGTCTCTATGGATTTGACTACTTTAGATACCTCAGATAAGTGTAAATTACAATGTTTGTCATTTTATGACTGGTTTATTTCACCTAGCACATCTTCAAGCTTTATCCAGGTTGTGGTCAGATTTCTGTGTCAGATTCCTTTTAAAAGGCTGAATAATATTCCATTGTAGGTATACATATTTCGTGTAATCCATCAATAGACATTTGAGTTGCTCTTGGCTATTGTAAATAGTGCTGCTATAAACATAGGTGCACAGATATTTGAGAATCTGCTTTTGAGTCTTTTGGATATATGTGGGAGGGAGATGGCTGGGTCATACAGTAATTCTATTTTCTAATTTTTTTTTTTTTTTTGAGGACGCTCGACTGTTTTTCACAGTGGTGGCACCATTTTACAATCCCCTCAACAGTACGTCCCTACATCCTCACCAACATGTTATTTTCTGGCTTGCTTCTTTTTCTTTTAGATTAAAAATATATATAATTTTTGTATCAGCAGTAAAGTTTTCACTTATTGAAAACTGGTAAATGGAATTGTCTAAAATTTTTCAAAATTTAAAAATGTATGTAGCGGACAAGATGATTGTTCCAAGAACTTAAAATTTCAACTCCAAGTTATTTATTTATTTTGGATTGCTGCTTATTCTTCCTTTTGAACACCCTGTCCTTATTCTGATCCATTAGGGAGCAGAAGATGAGTAAGGGCCCATTCAACTGCAGAATAGCCAGTGGAAAAGAGGATGAGGCAGGCATGCATGGCAGGGACAGGAGAGGGAAGATTTTGCTCTTGACTGGTGGGATTTCCTTTCAAATCATTGCCCCAAGCATGCTGAAGCACAGACAGGAGCTCCTGAGACAAAGCTGACTTGCCTGTTTCCCCAAACCACTGAGAACTCAAGAGGCTCTCATCACTGGCAGTGGCCACCCAGACTGCCAGAGGAAGCTCTCCACGCCCACTTGACTTTGGGAGTAACAAGGTGGGAGGTACAGCAACTGTGCCTTGAGTAAGAGAATGACCCATGCGGCTTCCTGCAGCAATGCGGTTCCCTCATGCTAACAGAACCAGACCGCTGCTCCAGTTCTGTACACAAAGCATTTCCCTTCTGTCCCCAGTCTTTATCATCATCTTTGCCGAAAGGCGTTAAGTGACCGTTTGCAAACTTACCTCATAAACTTATTCACTAAACAACTACTCATTAAGCATCTAATACAGAGGCACTATGAGAGTGCTAAGAGACAAAATCCCCACTCTTTCATACAATTGATAATCTGGCAGAATGCCATTAATGAAATACTATCACATAAATATGTCTATTTCAAGGACCATACAGAAAAAAAAATTAAGGGATCATCAAAGTATAATTAGGGAATCCTTGAATTAGATGGTGGGGATGACGCAGTCAAGGAAGACGTTTCTGGAAAAAAGGCCAAGCTGATGTAAACAGCCATGGAGACAGTGGTAGGAGAGTTTTCTAGACTGAGAAGGCATGTCCAAGGGCCCTGAGGTGCGAAAGCTCAGCCAGGGTGACTGGTGCTTGCTAACAGAGACAGAAGACGGGCGAGATGGGTAAGAAGGCACCCAGCTGTGCAGGCTGTAAAGCCCTGTCAAGGACTTGAGATTTTAGGCTAAGTACAGTGGGAAGTTACCGAGGCATTTTCAGGCTACATGTTAGTCAATGTTTTTTAAAAATTAATGCAACTGGAGTTCCCGTCATGGCACAGCTTCTGATTAGGAACCATGAGGTTGAGGGTTCGATCCCTGGCCTTGCTCAGTGGGTTAAGGATCCGGCATTGCCGTGAGTTGTGCAGGTTGCAGACACGGCTCGGATCGCACGTTGCTGTGGCTGTGGTGTAGGCTGGCAGCTACAGCTCCGATTGGACCCCTAGCCTGGGAACCTCCATACACCGTGGGGAGCAGCCCTAGAAAAGGCAGAAAGACAAAAAATAAAAATAATGAAAAAATAAACTGATCAGACACATATCTTAGAACATAGAATTCCATCACTAGGTAGAATGTATTTTATACACTCAACAGAAATGTGTACCTATGTTCCCTAGGACATTAATAAAAATTCATTGCAGCACTATACATAACTCCTGAACAGAAAAGCAAGTGTTTAATGGAGAGTAGAACAGATAAAATGTTGCACATGCACACAGTAACATAACACTGCAAAACTCAGCTATAGGAGACAAGAAACTGACAGCACCAAATCAGAAACAAAAGCATACTGCTTAATTCCATATAGTTCCAAACAAGCAAACCGATTTTAGATCACATAAACCAGGTGAGTGGTTATCTTACAGGAAGAATGGAGCCTAGAGACTAGAAAAAAAGCATGGAGGCTTCTAGGGGTGCTGTCAATGTCCTATTTCCCAATCTTGGTGGCATTACATGAATTTTCGCTTTGTAAAAATCCAGAGCTATGCACGTGTACTTTTCAGGGTCATGTCCTAATTTTTAAAAGTACGCATACCAGGTAGGAAGCTATTTCAGTATTGCAGGTGGAAGAAGACATTAAGTTGAAGAGGTACGAATAGAGAGCAAGGGAAAACAAGATCTATAAAATAGGGTATTTTTGTATTTCCATTCTGCTTTTGCATTTTGTCACCAGTCTAGCAGGTCTAATAAAAGCATCAGCAAATTTAATGTCAAGGCAAAGCATTTGCTTGAAAGAGGTAGCAGACGAGTAAGGTTGTGACTACAGGAGAGTAAATGCAAGTAGTTTCCAGGTATATTAGAATTTTAAAACTTCACATTTGATAGCATGAGATTTAGGAATCAAACTAAAAAAGTATAGAATACAAGGCCTTCAACAAACATGGAAGGGTAGATCAAATTTTAAATAAAACACAATTTTAAATGTGTACTTACCACAAGAGAACACCACTATTAAAATTACCTGTTTTCCTACAAGTCTTTTCTAAGTTGTTTTATTCTCATTTTTAGAGGTTTCTTTTCTCACAATTAGGAAACTTCCTTGTACTCTAACCAGTTTGTCAAGTATGCCAATACAGACTTCAGGTGTTTAAGTGATATGTATATATTCATACATGTCACTTTAAGAATTTCAGCTGTGTCACTTCCTATGGCTATTCCCAAGTAGTCTGTTATGCTAAATAAGATGCTGCCTGTCCAGGAACCCAGTTCTGCCTTGCTAATATCCTCTTCCGAGAAAATGATGCTCCCCAAACTACCTGACGCCAGGGCCCTGTATTGCTCACATTCTTGAAGAGCGCTGTTCAGGAGCAGCTTTGGTTCCCACCTGGTGCCTTCAGATGTACCACCACTGGGAGGACATCCTCATCACTTGGAAAGAGCCTTAACAAACTGCACTGGGAAGCAATCAGAGAATATGCACTCTAAAGCACCTGTTTTTCTAGGATGTTTGTGACCATTGACAGTTTTTTCTTCCCCTGACAAGAGCTAGAAAAGGAAGAAAGGAATTGGCACTAAATAATTTTATTTCAGATTATCTTCAGCCACAACTGTGGAGCCTCAGAATCTGCATTTTAACCAGCACCCAGTTGATTCTGATCAAGTTCCACTTACCAAGTGCTGTTCTGGATCTAAGAGGGAGACTAAAATACTCATTTACCTTTACTTCCTCAATTGCCTTCGTGTAGTCAACATTTACTGAACACCTACCATGTGCCAAGTATTGCTGTAAAAGGCCTAGGGTTTGAGAAGGTCCCTGCCCCCATGGAGCTTACATTCTAATGGAGGGAAATGGGCATAATCAAAGATACATAAAAATAGTGAAGAAACCTGGGATGAGTTTATCCATTTTTAAAAATAAAAGATTCTTGATTATAACAAACTAAATGTGGATTCTGAAAGATGTCTTAATCCCAGCATTTTACTGAAAATGCTCAAAGGCTGTATTTTGTAACAGCGGCACTTTCCCAACATCCTAATAGTTGGGGGGGGGGAACAAACACAGTAAGAGAAATTGGAAAAAAAAAAATGACCAAGGCCAGTAAATAAGACAAAGACGTTGGTAATATTTTATTTCCAATCACCCGTTAAGTCTCCCAATCTTCTTGATAAATGTGCATAGCTTAAGCTAATATAGTAAATATCAGCATCCAAGCCCTGACTATCCTGCATGGTTTACTACATCTGCCCAGGACTGTTATTCTCCTGTCAATGCTCTTCAGAATCAAGGACTTCTCCCCTCTTCATTAACCTAGCCACCACTCCTTTCCCAATCTCATTAAACATATCAACAAGTAGGAGCTGGGCCACGTGCTGAAATATAACATAGCCAAAGGAAATGAGTTAACAAATGTTTTTCCCAGTTTAGCTCTTTTCAAAAAGAAGCTAAGATTATTAAATCCATTTGTTTAGCTACATTAAGTCTTATGAGTTAGCTTTATTTTTGTGAGCAAAAGCAATCACGTAAACCACCTATATATAGAACAATTCAACTCACAACTCTTAACCAGTAAAATGAACTGTGAGAATCTGAAATTTATGCAAAATAGTCAATTCTCAGAACAGGCAGTTACATATGGCTACATATTTCATGCCCATTTTGTCCAGACGGTTTCGGACTTCTCTTCATTGGTATACCAAAACCCAAGGAAGAAAGATACAGGAACAAGAAAAAAGAAAAATCACAGTTGGTGATTTTGTACATAGCAAAACCTGGTTTACCTCAGACAACTTCAAAATATTAGACACGGGTCATTTTCCCAGAGGAGTATCTCAGAGGAACAGTGGTTACTAAATTTTGAACAGAGCAACAATCTAGAAAAATGCGAATGTAGCAATATGTATTACAACTGAGTTGGAACACTAAGGAAATAACTTATTGGATACACACTTTTTGTCAGCTGTTACTCTAAGCCACATTACTTAAAAAACAAACTATGAATGTTACACGGATTAATATTCTTTTCCCTAGGACAAAAAAAGCCTACCTCAACAAAAGGATCAATGAGTATTAAAACCCCCTACTCCCCCACTTTTTTGCCTAAGATAAAAAAATATATTTAATTCCCCCTTTGTCTATTTCCTAGATATAAAATGAACTTTTCACATTGGAGCAATTCTAAAATCAAGTTTTTCTTGTCCCTAAAAGAGGTATTTACACAGAGTACCTTGTGAATCACAGTTTCCAGTGTATCTGCACTAATTCAAAAAAATAGACCTCCCTCTTCCCCAAAACAGACCCAATTTACATAGGCACAAGCCCATTTTTCATACTAATATGGCATTTGAATACCATTAGACTACAGTTTAGAATAACACCTTTTTAAAATGTCGTAATTACTGACATTTCCTAGTTTAAAAATGCAATAGACGGAAACATAATTTACTGTGATACACCTGAACAACACTGGACATTAGCAGATGACCATTACATGTAGCAGAATTCATATTTAACAAAACCCGATCTTTTGGACCTCTTGAGAAAGCTTACATAATAGTAAAAGTCTAAATAATTTTTGCATCTTTCTAACACATACTAAAAGTGCAAATTCAATGTTTATATCATATTAAATGGAACCCCAAACGCTAACTTTGAATAAATAGATAAGATTTAAATTTGGGTATACCTGCTAGAGAGTGTCTGTCTATATATTAAATTTTTCTACTTTGTCTGTTGAATGCAATCTTTACTCACAAGTACTACCAAAGATCAATTTAGAAATGGTAAAATTATGGTTCCTATTATTTGTGGACTCTAATGAGCTCTTACTATATTAATATTCAACAGAGCATACGTCTTTAGAAGGATGCAAATTTCTACTCCATATCCAGAAATTAAATTTAATCCAACAAAGTAAACAGATTTTATCACTTACACGAAAGACAGAAATAGGTCCTGGATATATATAAACACTCTACATACCTTATTAATAACTTAAAATGGAATTGCAGCCTGGAAGGAATAATTATATAATAAACGACAATAAGAAAAAGCCACTTATATAGTCTCGTCTTTATTGAAAGACTTACTTCAACTGTGGTTTACAGCTTTGGCTTAAGTTGGCCAGTCATTTCAGCCTCTCACTGCCAGCAGGCATAAAAATCAAGTGGTCATGGCATGGGAGGGGAAATACTAGTAGAGAGATTAGAGCAAGGGAGATGGCAGTCAGAAACACATCACCAATATAAATCAGATCAGAAAATGATTATGAAATAAGAAACATTTTCTTGCATGCCAAAGAATCTCTGCTGATGTTTTTAATGAACATGGAAAAGGCAACGATTCTTAGGCTTAAACTGGATCAAGATAGCACTGACTTCAGTTTGTATTATGGCCTTCAGTCTGCGTTAGCTTGACAGTTGTATTTTAAAGTGGTGCATTTCATTTGGATAAGTAGCTTTATATTTTAAAAGCCATTTAATATGAAATAACTTCCATCACCTGAACGCAGCATGCAGTCTCGGTCGTCCGAATTAAGATGAAGGACACTTCAGTCATGTTTACTATGCAGTATCACTGGTCTGGGTCATTTTATTAAACTGTGGAGCATACAATCAGGAAACACCGAAGCTATATTTAGCTGGTACTGCAATAAGCTACTTAATTTACTGGCAGACCAAAAAAGGCAAACTGAGAGTTTAATAGGCTTTTATCAATATATATTAAAAAAAATCTTTAATTCAAGTTTCCCATATGTTTAAGAAATGTTTAACTAGGAGGCATAACTGATATAATTTGAATGTTCTCCTTATAAAATATAAAGTAACTTTTCCATAACATCCCCCAAAGATGCTAACCATGAACAAAAAACTAAGGGTAAATTTTAACATAAGAGTGTAATAATAGATGAGTACTGTGGTTAAAACTAAAGTGCCATAAAAAATTTGGCCTGAAAATGAGTAACTTCAGACCCTGTAAAATTTTATGTTTAATACATTTCTAAATGGGGGAAGAAGGAAAACACCAAAATTATTGTGGTCACCAATTTATAAAACCATCATTTTAAAGCAAATTGTAGCTCCAAACATTTAAAAAATAGTATTTTGTGGGTGCTATTTGCATCTTATTACTTAACTGTAGAGTTTTCTCATTTTGGTGTTCAGGCCTCAAAACATTTCAAATACACTGCCTAAACATATGCACCCCCTAGCTGTCAGAATTCAAATACATAGGATTTCATCTCTTTTACATTCCTGTTACGATAGAAATTTGAGACAGATTTTATCCACATGGCCTGAAAAATACCTCAAAAGCAAACATCAATCATATACACCTACCCAATCAATTCGTTTACTAACTCTGCACACATACAACTCAGCCTCTGTTCAGGCTTATCATCCCATGCACACTACCCACAAGGAAAAAAATTAATTAAAAATAAAAGTCACAACTCTGTGTACTAGTAAATTGAGTATCCAATTATAAATTGGTACATCAAAGTGTCTAAGATTTTTTTAAGCAATTTTGTTAAAAAAATTCTTGGGCAAAATATATCTAATTTTAAAAAACACCCCAAGATTTTTTAAAAAACAGTTGTACTTTACAACTTATAGGAACCTTGAAATAGGTTTACAAGGTTTTAATCAAGGTATTTACATACCAACTGATGTAAAGCAAAAAAAGAAAAAAAAAATCTAATTTTCAATGACATTTTAAAATGTACTAATGAATCAAAGATTTATATGAAATTAAAGTTAAGGCTTTTTCTGTATAGTAATTTGTATAATTTTAATTTTACATAGTAGCCAACCTTGGAAATGTCAGTCTTAAACATTCTTATTCATCCATTGCATTCAATGCAGTGGAGTGTGTTAAGTGTTACTTCAAATAATTACATTACTGCTACTTCTATGTTGAAGCATGCTTTTTAAACACTGTATTCAATTATTTACAATGTATATCATTTAAACTTCATGTAAAAGCATAAGTATGACTGACTTTAATATAAACACCATACTTTGAATTTTCCCCCCAAAATGAAATGTAATTCACTACAGCTTTAATAATCAACACTTTTTAAAGTTTTAAAAATATGTCTTAATGTGGACCACCAACATTTGCTCAAGTAACTGAAACAATGCTGTCCCTTATTTAGATGGCAAATTTCTTTTGTCAGTCTGGCTTCGGTTTCTTTAGGCACAGAGATAGTACTTCCTCCAAAGCGACTTCAAAATCATGCATATCTTCTCAATATCACACTTTTTTCTGCTGACTTCGAATGTGGTCCACCTCAGAGGAGGGGAAGGGAATATCAAGGTTCAGGATGAACTCATATGTTATTCCCAGTTTTTCACAATCCTCCCTTTTTTGCTCTTTTAAAAACACAGTGAGTTAAAATACTGAACAGCAAGATAAAAATGGAATAGTATCTAAGAATCAAAATGTATTACCCATTTCTCCTATTATATCAAAATTTGTAGTCAGAATTGTCTTTATTGACTTTATTTTAGTTTTTGTACACAAAGAAAAATCATGTTCATATCCATCATGAACAAAAACTTAAAAAGGCAGAACTAGAAGACATGTGTCCTTCACCAAAGCAAAGCTGTGCTAAAGGTTCCAAACATTTCAATTTTTAAAATAAATATTTTCATTTTCCGATGTCTACTTTCATGTCTTCAGAATGTCACAAGGAAACTGAAGCTATCATGAATTACATTTTGTTTAGAGTCCCAGCTCACTGTGTTTGGTAACTGGCCATGCCATATCCAGCCTGGTTGGGAGGAGGTATTACAGGGGGAGGGGCTTGTCCTTGGGGAGGCTGAGCACCAAATCCACCCATCCAAGCAGCTGAAGGTGATTGACTTGCAAGGAAGAAGAAAAAAAAAACTTTAGCAAACACAGAGAAAAAATTATCTACATACATTTATGCAAAAATCAAGCTGAGTTATAGAATAGACAAGAAATCAACATACCTACAACAAAGAGCAAAGAAATAAATGACACGTCATCCACATATGCGAAGTACACACTCCAATATCAGTCTTAAATTTGTGCTTAAATAACAACATAATGACTTCTACAAAAAGTATCAAAAGTATCTCAAAACTGATTCTTAAAAAATGACAAATGATTCAACACTTCATCTACTGCAAGGTGTATGACGCGTGTACTGCATACACACATGGTATATTGGTTTATAAGCAATTTTTTTTTTTTTTTTGCTTTTTAGGGCTGCACCTGCAGCATACGCAAGTTCCCAGGCTAGGGGTCGAATTGGAGCTATAGCTACCGGCCTGTACCACAGCCACAGCAACACCAGATCCTTAACCCACTGAATGAGTCCAGGGATTGAACCTGCACCCTTATGGATACTAGTTGGATTCGTTACCACTGAGCCACAACAGGAATTCCCTATAAACAATTTTAAAGACACAAGTTCACATTGGAAAGAGAAGGAATTGGTGAAAATAAAGGTCTGGGCTGGTCTGGGGGAAAAAGTAAAAGGGACCAACACAATCTATCAACAAAGGAAGAAAAGCAAGCTGCTTTGTATCAGATAAATCTCAGAGACTTCTCACACAAGCCAACAGGCATAGATCATTACATTTCTGAACACACCTAGACAACGATCTTTTCCAAACAAAAATAAACAAGTAGATAAAATAGTATATTAGAAATGTAGGGAGTTCCCATCACGGCACAGAGGAAACAAGTCTGACTAGGAACCACGAGATCTTGGGTTCGATCCCTGGCCTCACTCAGTGGGTTAAGGATCAGGCATTGCCATGAGCTGTGGTGTAGGTCGAAGACGCGGCTCGGATCTGGCGTTGCTTGCAGCTGTGATGTAGGCCGTTAGCTGTAGCTCCAATTAGACCCCTCGCCTGGGAACCTTCACATGCTGCGGGTGCGGCCCTAAAAAAGCAAATTAAAAAAAAAAAAAAAAAAATCTAAGAGTTCCTGTTGTAGCTCAGCAGTAACAAACCTGACTAGCATCCATGAGGACACGGATTCGAGGCCTTGCTCAGTGACTAAGGATCTGGTGTTGCCACGAGCTGTGGTGTAGGTCACAGATGCAGCTCAGCTCTGGTGTTGCTGTGGCTGTGGTGGAGGGTGACAGCTGCACTTCCAATTTGACCCCTATCCTGGGAAGTTCCATATGCCATGGGTGCAGCACTTAAAAAAAAAAAGAAAAAGAAATGTAAATCAAATTCTACCAACTGCTCACAGAGATAGGAGGACACACCAAATGTTATTACCCCAACCTCCCTTTCTACCTAGATAATAAAAAGCAAATTTTTAGCATTACAAATCCTTTTGCATAAGGTTTCTACAATGCCTGTACATGCCAGATAGTTCAATGTTTAAGCAGACTCTCCTTAGAAAAACACACTTTTTAATTCCTTTTGTCACAATCATATCTATTTCCATTCTAGAAAAATTCAAACAACTCACTCTACTCCAAATCCTTGTTGATTCCATGGCTGCCCGTATACTCCGTAAGGTGGTACTTGCCACCCATTTGCCATATACTGTCCATACTGTTGTGGATTTCCATAAACTTGGCTCCACTGGCCCCACTGACTATAGTCGACCTAGGAAAAAGCGAATTACTGTTTTAGGGAACAAGAAAGAAAACACAGTATTTGAAGAAAGTGGGAGACAAGGAAGAGAAAAACTAAGTAAGCACCCTTATGTGAATAGGACTCTGTTATTTATCATTGTCTAAGTTTATTGGGGTGGTGACACCTGTGAAAAGAAAGTATTAAGATTCAGTTAATACCACAAAATAATCACTTTTGAAATAGCATTAACAAAATCAACTGAAAGCAGCTAAATGCTTTTTTGTTGTTGTTTTTCACTTTGTTTTCTTTTAAACGGTGTTTCTAAAGCTTTTATGTAGATATGTCAGATGGAAACCTTAAAAAGTGCTATGAAAAATCGAATTACCTGTTGGAAGTTTTTAGTCATATCAGGAGATTCTTTACCCCAATAGCATTTAACAACATGTCCTTCGATCGTAGTACCATTCACTGAGACAATGGCATGGGCTGCACTTTCGTGGGTGGAAAATCTAAGAGAAAGAGAATGAGGTTTTTTTGTTTTTGATTTTTTAAAAGAACTTAGTAATACAGAAACTCATTAGTTTATAACTAAAGTACATGATGAAGGTAGTTTATAGTTCTACACTGCAACGAAGTCCTAAAATAACAAACTCTAATACCTGAAGGGAACAAATGATATAACTGAAAGAAATGGATCAAATGTACACGTAACAAAACTATACGTAGAATTTTACCTGACAAATGAATAGCCCTTCTCCGGAAAAACTCTGATTTCCATAATTTGCCCAAATGGTGAGAATGTCTGTCTCATAAGCTGATCTGAAAAACAAAAACATACAAATAATTTAAGGTTCATGTTATCATGAAAATGCTAACAGTGCAGCTCCAGAGAAGGGAGTTAGAAAACCAGACACTATACCTGTTAACCCAGAAGCAATTCCTCCACAGTACACAGTACAATTTTTTGGACTTGACTGGTTTACTACATCTTCAAATCTCAACTGCTTAGTGTTATCTACATGCAGAAAAAAACCAAAAATGTTGGTAGTTATACAGCACTGTGAAACTAATTACTGTATACTATTAAGATGTGCCTCAATGTAGGGAGAAACAGAATTTTTTCTCTTGACGCTATGATTTGACCTGTAAAATCTGCTGATTCACAACTCCAAATATACTTACATCAAAGCCCAGTTACTTTCAGACAATTACACTGAAGATGAAATGAGTCTTGGAATACTAATAAAATTCAAATTTTAAGAAATTAAGACTAAACACATGATTTTTTGAGGTATCCATAAAAACATGTAAAGCAGACATTTTCTTACTTTCTTGTGTACTTTTAGGTGCAGGTGGTTTACGTGTGGCCCAATTGGTTCTGATCTGACGACCACCCAACCACTGACCTCCCATATGCACAATTGCATTTTCTGCATCCTACAGAGAAAAAGAGAGAAATAAAAAAAGAGCAATTACAAACACAGAAAATGGTGGTATATAAGACCCAGAAAGATGAAACAAAATGCTGGCACCACTGGATCCAATAAATCTTATCAGTAAATGAATTCACTCAGCATCCTAAAATAAAACTGAATTTCACAAGTGAACTGAACTCGAGTGATTCATTAAAGCCATTTTTATACCAGGACAGCATTTAAGCATCAAGAAAAATTTATAATTTGGGAGTTCCTATTGTGGCTCAGCGGTAATGAACCCAACTAGTATCCATGAGGACGCAGGTTTGATCCCTGGCCCTGCTCAATGCTGCCTCATTGAGCTGTGGTGTAGGCTGCCAGCTGCAGCTCCAAATAGACCTGTAGCCTGGGAACTTCCATATGCCACAGGTACAGCCCTAAAAAAAGACAAAAAAAATCTGTAATTCAAATATGCAAAGAAAAATCACTCCCACTGATTACCAAAAAAGGACAAAGTTTTCAAATATCTTAATTTAACGGTTGATTTGTAATATAACATTTTTACTGAAGAATATCTAAAAAAACTCTTCAACCTACTCCCCCAATCTACATTCTAGTAACAATAGATTTTGACTATAACACAAGATTTAAAACTTAAGACAAAAGACTTCTGCATTATGATTTAGAATGCTGTAAAAGGGCTGCCAATAATTTTTCTTTCTCAGCAGCATCTGTGGCATATGGAAGTTCCCAGACCAGGGATCGAATGTGAGCCAGACCTGCAACCTACGCCAACAGCTGCAGCAACAATGTATCCTTAACCCACTGCTCCACAGCAGGAACTCCCCAAAGCCCATTTTATTATCTGATGCTATATTTAATGTGAATACTTAAGATATTTTGGTACCCCTTTCTTAAATACATGCAAAAATCAGGAGGAATTGCTTAAATTTTCATTTACACAATTTGCTGTAGTCATTAATATCCCACCTACAAAAATATGAATAATTAAAAAGCTAAAACTAAGATTTTTGCGGTTAAGATAAATATAATTTAACTCCCTTCCAAATTCTGAGATTAGCTCATCTGTTCCAGTTTTGAGCTTTACTTTTATCACACATCTTATTGTTACCAAGTCACAAATGCAAACTAACACTCTGTAAGGAAGAATATAGGTATGTATCAACCTCTATTTTCCCAGTTATTTCCAAGCTTACAAATGAAAAGAACAAACTATACCCTATTATTAAAACAGACAAAGCTACACAATAGTTGTTTGTAGGCTTTTTTTTTTTTTTTTTGGTCATGCCTGCAACATGTGGAAGTTCCTTGAACTTGTGTCACAGCAGCAACCCAGGCCACTGTAGTGACACCACCAGATCCTTAACCCACTTTGCCACAAAGGGACTCCCAGTTGTTTACAGTTAACATCCAAAAATATTTATTAATGACTAAGTCTTGTATTAAATTTAAAATGAGTTAAAAAAACATACCAGTTTGTTATAAAAAGATACAAAGCCATAGCCTTTAGATTTTCCAGTTGCCATATCTTTAACTACTCGGGCATCCCTGTGAAAAGAAGCACAGCTAAATGAGGGAAGTAAGAGTCATCCTCAAAATAAAAACTAAAAGGAACCACACACACTGTATTGTGAGCATTTTTTTAAATAAAATTTCAGTTAGCCCTAATTAACTACTGCCATTCCTGAACTCTCCCTAACGCTTCTTTACCTGTTAGAAAAAAGCAGTAGGACAAAAACATGTAATAAACATGCAACCTAATCAAATAGCCTGTGCTTTCTAAACTAAATGCTCAAATTTGAAGATTAATAGGAACAATAGTTTCCTTTTCTAATATTCTATCGGCTAGTGTCCTCTAAGGTTTACTGCTTCTATAAATTACTGTAACAATGCTAACTACTTTACCATGCAATTTCTAAATAGTTAAATGTCTTCTGCCTAGTGATACAAAATATATGAAATATTAAAAAATTGAAAAAGAGGAAAAAATAGGAATTAAAAAGGCATACATGGCCTGTTAACAGATTTCTTTATTTTTCTTGGTCAATTCTCTACCATCATTTTGGAGTTTGGGCAGCTGTAAATTTTGAAAAATTGACATTTTCAGAAATTTAAGAAAGGAGAATAAAAAACTAACAACAATGCTAAGCACACCAGTACGAAAACAACAAATTTACACAGAAATTTTAGTGAGTAAGTTAAAATGATTGGAAATATAGAACTCCACTGAATATAGAATGTTAAAATGTAAATACTAAAATATGTATATATAAATAATGTATAATAAGAATAAATAGAAATGAGAAAAAAATCTACAACTGAGTTCCAGTGTGCACAGTTCCTTGCAGTTAGCCTTCAAGATCCTGTCCATTCTTATGAGCAATTCTGCAAAATAACCAGAATGCTATTACTTTTAATTGTGACTTGGACTTCAGAAAAACTGCAGGTCTCAGGTATAAATAAAGATTGAAAAACAGCAACCTTTATTATTTTTATATTGATTTTTAAAACAGTACTACTTACCACACTTAGAAATTAAAAAGCAAAGCAAATATCAGAATAGAAAATTAAGAATTAAATCTATCAATAAACTCTATAGAACAACAAATTATAGAGAGAAATGTATTGTTGTTCTTAGTTGAAGCATTTCTGTAAAGTAGTACTAAAACATTAAATTTAAATCCACAGGAAATAAAGTGATTTTAATCAGAAAGATAAACTATGACAAACATTTTATCAACTTGTAACCACTTTTAATTTCCCAATATAGTTGATAAAGTAACACAGTGAAATCTGATCATAAACTTTGTTTAAAAAAAATCAAATCACAATTGGGCCCTAACAAGCAGAATCAAATACCACTAACAAAAAAAAAAAAATCTACTGATTAATCCCACATTTATGGCTCAGACATTAAAACATTTCAATACTATAATAGTGCTATTTTTCACCTAAAATATCAAAACACATTTATCATTATAATTAAACATATACATTTCTAATTTCACCACAGCACACCCCAAAATTTACCTACTTCCCCCACTTATAAACTCCTATAAAAGTTTAATACACAGTATAAATCACATTTATTTTTGTTTAACCCATTTCTTTAACCACCAAAATCTGAAAACATTTGACAAAAAGCTAGATTTTATAATAGGTTTTATCACCCAACCATCTGCTTTAAAGATAACAAACAGAATTACTTAAAAATTTTTAACATGTTATACACAGGATTAGATGAAAACAAGACCCCAAAACACTGAAATGACATTAACATTTTCAACAACACCTACTGATCAAAAAAACAAACCAAACAAACAAACAAAAAATCACACTAACTAGGGAAAGAAAATCTTAGTTCTGATACAAGTTAATCATATACAATCTTGCCTATCACTACTGGGTATAGTATTGATTATGATACTTACGATATTTTACCAAAGGGGGCAAATGCTGATTTGATATCTTCTGTTGTAATTTCTGGACTCAAATCCCCAACAAACACGTGGAAATGATCTGAAATCAAAGCATTTGGCAATCAAATACTTAAGAAGTTAGCGACGAAATCTTTCTTAGGCAACACTAAAGGAAGAAAAAAACCCTCTTTGAGCTGGTAATGCTGCCAGGATAATTTCAGAACTCTTCCACAGTAAAATGCAGCAGAAGTACTTACTGGAAGTATCTTTTTTCTGGCTACTTGGTGTTGTTGCCCAGTTTACTTTGACCTCCTAAAAATAAAGATTATATTTAATACAATTATTAGGTATTTCACTGTGAATCATAACACTTACCACTTATTAAATCATTTATCAAGCAGGATTATTTTGGTAAAAGTACTAGGCTGAATAAAGCAAAACCATCACTTGGCAAAGCTGAATATTTGTTTAAAAATTTGCTAAAGGAAGAACACAAAACAACCTGACATGCAAATATATACATTCATAAGGTGCCACCATTCTATTATCTTACCTTTCCCAAAATTTTTCTCCCATTCATAGCAGCTAATGCAGCAGCTGCATCTCTGTGTTCATAAAATTCCACAAAGCAATATGGGTCATTGCTTGTATGCTGCAAAACAGAAAATCCAACAGAAGAGTTGACCCTTCTGCTATCGGGTTGCTGAGAAGAAAATCCAGGAAAAAACATTACTGATAGCTAGGAATGTACGAGGTGAGACTGCACAAGCTTATGAAAGCCTAACAATTTCAAAATAAAATTTACACCTACAACTGACTATGCACCTCAGAATACTGTTGTACTCAAACAGAACTACAAAGGAATACAGAATCAAGACTATCAGTATTAAATCGAAATACAAAATTCTGGTGAAGTATGCTGAATATAAAATAGAAGTTTATATTAGACCAAACAAAACCTCAAGTTCAGATTTGATAGATGAGGACCACTCCTTACCACTGCTCTTCTCTCCCAACATTATTTTCAAAGGGATGAATTCTACTTATGCATCATAATCCTTCATAAACTGTATCCCATGACTATAAAAAAATACAGAAATGAACCAACTTTACAAACTTTACTCCTGATGAAACTAGGATTAGTGCTATATATGATGAGATGAGATTACGTATTTCTTTTCTGGATAAGGAAGGAATGAGAGTGAAAACAGAAGAAATTCAGATTATAACCAGCTGCTGAAATGAATTCCCTACCTTTTAAAATCTTCGAAAGCACTAGAGATTCTATTCACTTTGAATCCGGTCTTCCAAAGACCAAAAAAATATACATACTAGTGACGAAGAAAAGATTTTCTGAAAATGTGTGTGAATAAAATATTCTAAGACAAAGCTACAATTTTATATCACAAAAACACCAATGTAAGAAATCTTTATTTTTATATTCTGCAATACTATGCTTGATGGTCACTGTCAAATAGATATTTATAAGGACGATGAGAAAGTACCTAAAGTATAGCAAGTGTATCATCACTATCAACCAAAATGGAAATGAATTTTATAAGAATATAACCTACACTGAATAGTTATACCACCGTACAAACATATTTTTTAGATAAGGTTAAAAATATCCATCACTGTAACACACCCTAAAAAACATTCAAAATGTAGAATTCCAGTTGCACTTACAAGGGATTAAAATACCAGATAAAATAAAGCTCTTTCAACAACCACTGTTTTTCATTCCAGGAAAGTTTTGGAAGAAAAATCCAAAATAAGACGTCTAAAACAATAGTGGTGAAGCAACCAGAAGGCATTTCCTTGAGAGAAAAAAAGTGTAATCATTAATACTGACAAGAATACTATGGGCTCCCATACAAAATCCTACTGTTGTAGCCACGTGAATGCTGTTCTTACAAGGCAGAGAAAGGAAATAGAAAAGAGGCCAAATAGAAACGCACTCAAATTCCTCTCGTAAGAGTTAACACTTACCAGTGACATTCATTGAAGGATTTAAAGGCAAAGAAGAAGCTAAATTGTGTTAGCTGGAGTTCCCATCATGGCTCAGCAGAAATGAATCTGACCAGTACCCATGAGGATGCAGGTTCGATCCCTGGCCTAGCTCAGTGGGTTAAGGATCCAGTGTTGCATGAGCTGTGGTGTAGCTTGCAGACACTGCTCAGATCCCACGCTGCTGTGGCTGTTAAGCGTAGGCTGGCAGCTACAGCTCCGATTAGACCCCTAGCCTGGGAACCTCCATATGTCGTGGGTGCAGCCCTAAAAAAAATAAAACAAAATAAACAAATTGGTGCTAGTCAACTTCTCCTTTGACTCCTACCTTTCCTGCCCTAAAGATCTCTAAGGAAAACACTGATCATTGTAACAAAATACACAGAAGTCTAACTAGTAACCTAGATCCCATTCAATGTACATACGTGCATGTACACACACATTCCACTACTATATTTACATCACACTGCATTTTATCTCTCTGAAGATACCACTGATTTTTGTCACCTCCCACCTGCCAGAAATGTTAAAGTTTAACATTCGCCTTAGAATTGATAATATATACTTACGACAGGGCAGGCTAGAATCTAAGATAAACAGTAACTAAAGTAAAAAAAAAAAAAAAAGTAAAATTAAGGGGAAAAAGATTTTGCATTTATTAAAAATAAAATTTATAAAAAGAAAATAATACTCTAGAGTTCCCTGGTGGACTAGCAGTTAAGGACCTGCCATCACTGCTGCAGCTCGGGTTCCATTCCTGCCCTGGGAACTTTGGTATGTTGCAGGCACAGACAAAAAAACACCAAAAAAACAAAACCCGCAAATAAAAAACAAAATAATAGTATGTACTAGAGTCCACACCTTTGCAAGCTTCCCATTTACACCACCACCAAGTAACACTCTAAAATCAACTGTGTCCTTATTCTGGTGTTGTCACCAATTTTTTTTCTTTTAGGGTCACACTCGTGGCATATGGAAATTCCCAGGCCAAGGGTGGAGTCAGAGATCCAACTGCTGGCCTATGCCACAGCCATAGCAACACCAGATCTGAGCCTCGTCTGTGACCTACACCACATCTCATGGCAATGCCGGATCCTTAACCCACTGAGAGAGACCAGGGATTGAACACACATCCTCATGGTTACTAGTCGGGTTCGATTCCACTGAGCCACAATGGAAACTCCAACTGTCACCAATTTTTGTTGGATGACATAAATGTCAAGAGAGAGAAAATTTTACAACTATTTACAAGTTCAAATGTAGGAGTTGTAGAACACAGGTAAGTTGTGAAAGTTCATTTCAAATCCCTCTACCCCTCAAGTGGCTGTGCACACACAAGTTAAAAAACAAAAACTGCTAAAATAAATCTTTATCTAATGTTTCTCAAACTCTCCTCCTCTTCTAAACATTCTCCTGTAGATTCTACCATATTCTCTTGGTTTTCCTGTTTCCTCACTGGAGGATCTTTCCGAAGGTATCTCTTCCTCCTAAACTCAAACTATAAATGTCACACAAGTGTTGAGATGCTTCAGGGCTTGAACTCAGACCCCTCTACTCTTCTCTATCAGCACTTTCTAGATATAGGAACTAGACCATATTCAGTCCCATGGCTTCAAATACCCCTGCAAGCTAGTATCATCAACATGGGTCTCTGTTGGTCTCTCTTTTGTCTTTTTAGGGCTGCACCCATGGCAGGTGGAAGTTCCTAGGCTAGAAGTCAAATCTGAGCTGTAGCTGCCAATCTACGCCATGGCCACAGCAACAGCAACGTTGGATCTGAGCCACATCTGTGACCTACACTGCAGCTTGTGGCAACCCCAGATCCACAACCCACTGAGCAAGGCCAGGGATCGAACCCACATCCTCATGGATACTAATCAGGTTCTTAACCCAATGAGCTACAATGGGAACTCCCATCTCTTTTTTTTTATGGCCACACACATGGCATATGGAAGCCACCAGGGGCGGGGAATGAATCTGAGCCACAACTGTGACTTACACCACACCTGCGGCAAAGTCAGGTGCTTTAAGCCACTGCACCAGGCTGGGGATCAAACCCGTGCCTCTGCAGTGATCCAACACACTGCAGTCGGATTCTTAACCCAGTGCACCACAGCGTGAACTCCTTAGGGGTCTTTCTTGATGTCTTCCTTTCCCTGTATCCCACAGCCAAGCCAGTCCTATTGATTCTACCTCCAAAATATATCCCAAATTTATCTCCCTCTATGTCTGTGGCTACCACCCTAAAGAACAAGCCCTCCACATCATCTATTACCTAGACTAGTGAAATTAAACCCAGCTGGTTTCCCTCTCCTTCCACTCTTGCCCCTTCCAATCTATTCTACATACAACACTCATTTTCCAAAGAGAGTAATATTTAAAATGCAAATAAAGAGTACTTCAACAGCCTGCTTTTAAAAACCCTTCCTGCAATCAGAGTAAAACCTGAACACTCTTGTCATGGCCCCTACTGCCCTAGTGATTCTGGACCCTGCCTGCCTACCTCGTTAGACTCATTTCTCACCATTCACCAGGTTCCAGCCACTCTGGTCTTTGGTTCTACAAATATACCAAGCTCATTACCAACTCAAGGCCTCCAGCTTTTAATGTAGATGGTGCCATCCTGTCATTCCTGTCTCAGCTCGAAGAGGTGATTTCTTGATTTCTTCCTTCCTTCCTTTCTTTTCTTTTTTTAGTTGTCTTTTTTGCCTTTTCTAGGGCTGCTCCCGAGGCATGTGGAGGTTCCCAGGCTAGGAGCCTAATCAGAGCTGTAGCCGCCGGCCACCAGAGCCACAGCCAACGCGGGCTTGCTTTCTTCTTTTTTAAGGGCTGCACCCACAGCACATGGAAGTTCCCAGGCCAGGGGTCCAATGGTAGCTGTAGCTGCCAGCCTATGCCAAAAGCCACAGCAAAGTGGCATCCAAGCTGCATCTGCAACCTACACCACAGCTCACAGCAATGCCAAATCCTTAACCCACGGGGAGAGGCCAGGGATCGAACTGGAGCCCTCATGGATACTAGCTGGGTTTGTTACCGCTGAGCCACAGTGGGAATCCCTGAAGAGGTGATTTCTGATAGTACTCATCACATTGGATCCCACAGCAAACATCCAGTCTAATAAGACTCATTTGTTCTTTTAAAATTTGATTTGAAGCAAATGTTTGCTGAAGAGAGATTTCTAGACCACAAACCATAACCAAAAAGCCTCAACATTAAATCAGGGAACTTTAGTTCCTGTCTCCTTAAGAAATTGTATTGTTACATTCACAAAATAGATGCCAACTGCAGCAAGACACCTTTCCCCTCACCACCCAGCCTACAGAGCACCAACACTCCCATCAACTGTTTTATTCTCTTGATAGCTCTTATTCCTATCTGGAATTATCTAGTTTACCTGCTATCTACAAGACTCTCACTAATATACAAACGCTGGGACCCTCACTGGTCTACCTCTGCATTATGCTTTGAATAGTGCCAAAACAAAGTAAAATTTCGATTAATGAGAGAATGAATATAATCAAAGGCAAGAAGGAAAGAAGATATAATATAACACAATGATGATTATCATTAGTTACAAAAGATCAAAAGGCCAATTTGCTTTGTAGGTTTTTAACAGTCCTGGCATCTCTTAATCCCATTTGAAACTCTAGCCTTGTTACAGTTTCTGTCTTTTCCCCTATCTCCCAAACACTCCTGCCCTCTGTCTATCAGGCGAGATCAACACTCTTCTACCTGGAATCCCTTCTTCCTCAAATTCCTATCTAGTCAGTTTCCACAACTATCCCTTTCAGTTTTCAGCCTAGACACTGAATCCTCCAGGGATCCTCCCCTGACCCAAGACTATGGACCCAAATGCTTCCAGAGCACTTGAACCTGTCAGTTTCCATAGCATTTATTTTCCTCTATCATTAGTGCTTGCTAACTCCTCTGTCTCCCTCATTAGACTGGAAAATTCTATGGGGCTGGAACTGTCTTATTCATCACTGTATTTCTAGCACTTATAGTGGTATCTAGTACATACTAGTACCCCCCCCCAAAGTGTTAATAAACAAAAAAGAAAAAAACAAACTGAAACACATGTCACTGGGCACTGCTACGGTCTTTACCAAGAAAAGATAAAAAGTAAGATTTTTTTGGAAAAAGAAGAAAACAATTATTATCCCAACAACTTAAATTCCTATCTACATAAAGCTGTTCAGTCAGTATTTACTAAAAATGTTCAAATTTGTTGTGTAGCACTATGCGCATAATAACCTCATGTTTTACACACACCAGTTCCTGAACTTCAAATGTAACACTCCTGTTGGAAATGTACGAAACATCATCTAGTTTTTCAACATTTTGAGATACACTCTAACAATTTTTATAAGCAGAATCACCTGAAGATAACTACATCACAAAGAAGCATTTGAGAGTAACAGCACAGAAACTTTGTCCTCTCAAATAAAACTCCATTCTAAACTTAGTCTGTCAGCCAAATCAAATAAGTCAACACAACAAACAAGAATCTATCTAGTAACTCGAGGTTTAAAACAGTACTAATTGACTCATGTATCTTAAAATGTTAAACACATGCTATCTGACAACACGTGGAACTGGGAGGATCTTACCTCTGTTATCATTTTACAGCTTTTACAGGGTCCAATCTGACTGAATAACTGAAGAATAAGAACTTCTGTTACATCTCTGGAGAGGTTACCTACGTATCTGTACAGGAAGGAAAAAAAATACTGTCAGCGATCTTCCTTCAGCTCTGGTTCTAAAACTTTATCATTTAGTTACCAACTTTTTTTCATTTTAACTTCCTCTGTCTTCAACAAAATTTTTCCAATTAAGCCTGATCCTTTGAATATTAACTCTCATTTAGGAAAGCAATAATTGTTCTCAGGCTACTAAAACATCACTTCAAAAGACTTTATAAAGAGCAAATCGACGTGACCTTGCATACCCCCAAAGCATAGCATTCCACATACCCTATATGTCATTTTCTCATCTTGTTAGAAAAAAATAATAAAAATTTAAACCGGTATCAACTACAATTTCTAGATGTCAAACACGATTCAAAATAACATACATACACACTCTACCAATACTGATTAAAACACCTGAACAGAGGGATATCAGACAAAAGGTGAGTTTATCTCAGACCCCCCCCCTCAACCAAAGCAATTACATGAACAAAGAGCAGAATTAAAGTTATAGTAAAACACACAAGAGACTGAAGGGTTTTGTTCTGTCCTGCTATTAGGATTGTTATTGGTGCTATGTCTTCATTGTTTTGTTTCAGGAGAGCAGGGTAAATTATAAAACCTTCTAGTCTAAATGTATCAGAATCAACAAAATACATTTTTATGTAGATAACAAAGCAAATATAAAGATTTCTTTAGAAACTGGGAGAAAATCTGGAGATTCTAGAGATCTCTTGTGGTGCAGCGGGTTAAGGATCTGTCATTGTCACTGCAGCAGCTTAGGTGGCTGCTGTGGTGCAGATTTGATCCCTGACCCGGGAACTTCCACATGCAGTAAGTGCAGCCACACACACACACACAAAAAGAAATTTCAGGAAAAATTTAAGACAAATCCAGGTATATTTTTGACTACAACATATCTAAAGTTTGGATTTTTTTTTTTAAGATTACAAATGGAATATATGTGTTTTATATAAAAAATTTAAATACAGATAAATGTATGGAGTTCCCATCATGGCTCAGCAATAACAAACCTGACTAGTATCCATGAGGACTCAGGTTCGATCCCTGGCCTCGCTCAGTGGGCTAAGGATCCAGCGCGGCTGTGAGCTGTGGCATAGGTCACAGACACAGCTCGGATCTGGCCTTGCTGTGGTTGAGGTGTAGGCGGGCAGCTGTAACACTGATTCGACCCCTAGCCTGAGAACTTCCATGTGCCAAGGGTGTGGCCCTAAAAATTAAAAAAAATATAGTTAAGTTTAAAAGAAAACAAAACAAAACAAAACACTACCCAAAGGTAACCACCTCGTACCATGGATCTATCCTAATTTAGCTTAATAAACTTTTAAGCCTCTCTAATACTCAGTATGTAATTCCTAAACCTCACATATTATGATCCTCGTAAACCAAACAATATCTGTAAAATTTAACATAGTTTCTTCTGGAAAGTAGAAGGGCAAAAGTTTTACTTTCCTAGCTATACTATATAACATATGGAAACTGTGTACCGAGACCAATATAAGCCTTACATCTATGGGTGCCATACTTTTAGAGATATTCTGAAAGAGAAACAGACTGAGAAAAGTAAGGTTAAATGTCAAAAAAAAAAAAAAATCTGACTAAGTATGAATTGCCATTTTCTTCTTCAGCTAAGAATTTCGTTGCAATGAGTGCTAATAACTTTAACATGCTTTAAAACTAAAACAAGTCCAATGTTACTTAAATGGGAGACTAAACCAGTGACAAACTAGGCACCTTTTTGTTATATTTAAAGTAGAGCAGATCCATTGAAAGGCATACTTTTTCTAGCAGTCATGAAAGGTTATAGGCTTATGAGCTAGTCAGACAGTAGTCTTTATTTAAATAAAAAACAAAACAAAACAAAACTCATAGGGGTTTGTGAACGTGTTGAATTTCCATGGAATTTCTCTTCGTACAAGGTAGACCTATCTATAAAGAAAATGAACAGAGACCATGAATTGGTCTCTGAAGTGTAAATACTAATCTAACCTAAAGTGCTACTTATTTCTAACAGAATAAGAGTGGATAAAAATGATTTTCACATATCAAAGTTAATTAGTAGCAAAGTTAAACAGAATCATCATCTTAATATAACAAATTTTAAATGACTTAAATAATTTTATTTTTTTTGTTTTTTTAAATGACTTAAATAATTTTAAATCTCTATGACTGTTTAAACATTTTTTTCCAGAAAAAAAAAAAAAACTGCATAGGCATTTACCTTACACACCTAACAGTCACAATTAAAGCTATTACTGTTCCATAGGATTTTTAGTCCAAGTCAACCCATTTCCAATCATAGGATTTTTAGTCCAAGCCAAATGTGCCTCTGAAGAATTTCTAGAGGCACATTTAGATACATTAATTTACATTTTAAGTACCAATAACAAAGAGCAAAATGTTAATCTAAGATTAGATTGTCACAAAATATTTATAGAAAAAGTCCACTTTTCAGGTTTCCTATTTTTCAAATTATCTCCACTAAAAGTTCAATGGTAAAGCAGCAAATTCTTAAAACTAATATAAAAATGGCCTTCCATAACAACTTGTAGAACATCTTAATTTACTAAGATAAAAAGGATATAATTCACCATATAATTCACCTTAATTTTACCCAAATCTGACATTTTCCTTTACTCAAGAGTTCTGTAATTCATTCCTCTACATTTGCCATCATCGTAATACTTAATAAGAAACATTTTATAGTTTTAAAAATACTATACTATACAGCTTAAGGACCTTGACATTATCATAAAATTATCTATCCCAAAATAAATACTAACAAAAATATTTAAGGCAAATGTTCAACGCCCAATTTAGTAAAAACATCACCTCTTGGTAGTACACTGAAATATTATCTTTTTTTTTCTAAATCACATATAGTTTTTACACTTAACTTTCTTTTTACTCTGGATATAAAGTAGTCACTACATTCTAACGTTCCAAAGGTTTAAATATAAAATCTCTACTTGAAGAATATACACAAAATAACAGAAAAAGACAAATGGCTCAAACTCATATTGAGGTCAATTCAAAGAGTAAACACTTATGAAATTCCAAAATGATTTTTAACTCAAGGGAGGGGTGGCACGTACTATATAGGTCTGTTTTGTTTTCCAAGAACAAGAACTATTGGAACTAAAGCATTAATAATGGAAAATGATGCCTTTATCCCTAACAGGGTAAAAATCAAATTTGAGACTAGAACTTGGCAGTTTCACAGCAGGCAAAAGTTCACATTGCCAAACCACTTCCTATGTCCAACTGGGCAGAATTTTAAGTTAAGAACATCATGCCTTTCAGAAGACTAATCATACTTTTCCACACTGAATGTGCTCTCACTCTAAAAAGATTAGCCCTGCAAAAGCTGAAATTACCAGCACTTTTACACAAGATACTAAAGCTAAATTTCTAAAAAAGTAACATTTTTGCTTTTGTTCTTTAAAGTTCCTATATAAAAGGAGATTTTGCAACACTATCCTTCAATGGGCCTCTAAGCAACAGGATCAATCTGTCAGATGTTTCATTTTAGAAAGGAGGCAGGGTGGAGGAAGGGTGCAGGAGGTACAAGTGAGACCTGCTACATAAGGAGGATCAACACACATACACATTTTAAAGAAACAGAATGTGATTAAATTGAATGGGAGGCTTAATTACAGCCATATTATAGCCAAATCCATGATACAGCTAATCAATTTTATAATGGGATTTAATAGTATTTACTTCTGCTATTGCCCTTCTTAGAGGTTCAGATCATGCTCTAAACCAATGGTTTAATTCCTCCTTTGGACTGACCCTCTTATCAGGAAGAACCCAGCCTTAAAAGGTGGCATTGCATAACATGGTATAATCCCAGATCCACAATTCCTACTACTCATTTTGGTGTATCAAATAGATGAAGAAAATAAATTAAACTACAGTTGAACACTATTACATTTTAATGTGGTATATAACACATTCAGATATACCATGGATCAAATCACTGCACTCAAAGTTACTACCCACAACACAAATCTAAAATGTGGGTCCTACAAGCTATGTGTCAGTCAATCCACCTCCAACACCAGTGTTAACACAGCAAGATCTCATTTGCTTGGTTTTTTTTTTTTAGATCCCAAGTTATCCAATACATGTTACCCCCCAAAAAATGTCAAAGGAGAACAAAGAATATCAGAAAACAGACCTTCAAAGCAACTATATGACAAACTTAAGGCTCAACATCAAAGCAATTCTATACCACTTTAAATACCATCAAATAAATTAGTAATACTGTAGGATAATGAATATTTAAAGACCTACCTAGGCTATAAACACCATATTGTTTTCTGATGATAGAACCATATGTCTTAGCTTGTGTGTGTCTGCAGGAAAAAAACCTCACTAGTAACACACAGGCATTTTAAGGAAACAGTTTAAGATAAACTTGTTAAGAGTACATTCTTTAAAACATACTAGCCACTTGAAAACCTAATCCATAGATAACAATGTAAAATAAAAGAAGGATGGCCATAAATAAACAAAAAACTCTACCAGGTATCAGCCTCTAGTCACTGTCAATGCTTTTATCACGTTACTTGTATCTAAAAGAACTTTTAGAAAAAATACGTAAAATGAACATTTTAAAAGTTATGCATTATTCTTATTAAAATCTGACAAAAATCCAAGTGTGAAACATTTGCTTTTATCTCAAAATTTTACATTTGAAGGTTTTTAAAAAAATACATAAAAATCAGCAGACTGCACCACATATGACAGTCACGTCTGCCTAAAATTTTAAATCAATCAGGACTTTAAAAAAATGGACTTAATACTAATTTAATGAAAAGAAGTATAATCATTGTAAAATATTTGAGTACCTCTTATGTTCCAGGCAGTGAACTAAGTGCTGCAGGGGTAAGACCTAGGAAGATGTAGCAGTCCTTGTCTAAAAAAAAAAAAAAAAAAAAACCCTTCCCATGGAGAAGAGTGGGAGAAGGAAAAAGGAAGACAGAATAGTAAACATGTACTGACATACACGTACAATGAAGCTCAAGATGTTTCTTTACTTATATGTATACATGTCACATTTTTTAGACAACTGTAAACATAGACAAGTTAGGTGTGTTTCTGAGAAAGAACAGGAAATTGGAGAAGGTAGGGGTAAGAAATAAGTGACACAAAGACGTTAGCTTATTAGTCTATGGCCTAAGGTCTGATGGAGATGAAGACAAGGCAGATGCAAAGACAGCGATACGAATTAAAGGTACTGAAATAGCATATTATTTAGCACAAAACCAAGAATTCTTCATAAGGAAGAGACAGATACAGTTAATCAGAAATGTGCCATGAAAATTTACCAATTATTCAGTAGCTATTAGGATGCAATGGTGACATTTCAGATTTTTAAATACAATGTAACTTTTATCTTTATTAAATACATACTAGCTAGACCTAAATCCAGCTTTCCCAGATGCTTCCATCAAAGAACACACTGCTAACTAAATACCAAGTCTTGACTTCAACAGATGTTAGGGGACAAACTTCATGTTTGTCCCAATTCTCTCTCTTCTGGGAAAATAGAGCAGAAATGGAAGACAACACAAGACATAAATACAAAACTTCTACCAAGCAGGCTTTCCATTCAAGTATTTGATGTGCTTAAGTTGGCCTCAAATTCTCAAAACAGTATAGCAGATACTTTAGTGAGACATTAAAGAAATAGGAATAAAAAAAATGCAACCCCCCCCGCCCCAACAAAATGAAAATCCCAACTATCAATATTGAACATAAGACATCTATTTTCTGGACTGAGCAATCTTTCTTTGGCAGGAGTAGAGATCAGAAACTAGTCAAACTTCCTGAGCACCCGTCCACCTGCATCTATTCCCCAAAAAGTAATTACCCCATCAGACAGCAGAGCCAAGTGAACTATGGTCATATAAATACCAGGCAGAGGCGAGAGAAAACAAAAGCAGCGTTCTGACTGACTCCTTGTACTCGAAGCAGGTGTGTTGAGCTTCGTAAGGCGAGGAAAACCCAGTGCCCAACTTAACACATTTAATTAGACTCACACTTAAAAAAAAAAAAAATGCAGGAAAAAAGAAAGGAGTGCCACACTAGTTGGAAAGGAATGCAAACGCTGAGTCATCACTCTTCATTAGGAAAGGAAGGAAAGCGGTGGGAAGATGAAATTCATTCATTACATTTGGGCTTCAGGGTAAAGAGCAACAGCAAGGTGGAAGAAAAAGCACTCAAAACACACACATCGAATAGCTGATAAAAATATCATTTTATCCAACTCCGAAGGGCTCGACGCACAAATAGATTAGGTATTTAATAGAGAAGGTAGCACCAATAGAGCAAAAAGCTGTTTAACAACTGGTTGTCAGTTTAGCGTAGGTAGCGCTCAAAGTAAACTTCGTCATCCAAGAAAGGAAAGATGCTCCGGCGGCAAGAGGCATCCCTTTTGCACTTCAAAAGTAGCGGGCGCTTGGCGAGTGTTTCTGACAGCGTGGGCGGGGGCACGTGGGGCAGAAAGAGAGTAGGGGCTTGAGTGGCGGAAGAGTGTCCGGCTTCCTCGCAGAGCTTAGCTTGGGAGAAGAGCCGGGAGCGACTGGAGCTGGGGACGTGGAGGGCGTGAGTGCTAATTCCTCGCAGCACGCAGGGGATGTGGCCGCAGTCCCACCCCCAGTCCCACCCCCACCAGGCCCAGCCCCCGTGGGGACCGGCAGCTCCCGGCCCAGCCCAGGGCCCCCAAAGCACAGGGGGAGCAGGAGCTCTCCCGGGCCTGACAGACTCTGCCGTGCAAAAGCCCGGCTCAGGACGGGGTTGCAAAGAAGGGCGCGAGAGGAAAAGGTCGAAACTAGCCCCGGACCCCAGGAAGTGACTGTGTTTGGGGGAAGGGAGGGCTTCCTTCCCAAGGAAAAAGGGACAAATGAGGAATGCACTTCGCGTCCGCGCCACCCCAGCTAGGGAGCCGCCGAGAGTCCTGGCTTCGGCCCCGCTCTCTTGCTCCCTCCCATAGCATCCCGCAGTGCCTGGGCCTCTAGGCGCCTGGCACCCCCCGTCTGGGTACTCACAGAGTCCGGGGCTGCCCGTCGTCTTCCATCATGGTGGGTGCGACGGAGCGATCCCGGGACAAGGGGGAGGGCAGGGCTGGGGAAGGGAGGGGGTGGGGAGGAAGGGGAGGGGGGCTCCGGGCACCGGCTGGGGACAGAGGAAAAGGCACCGAACCCTGCTCTCGGGCTCTCTCCCCCCAGCCCGCTCCGGACACTGCGCTCCAACCAGGAGGAGCTGGAGGAGGAGGAGGATGAACAAAATGGCCGCCGCCACCAGCCAGGCAGGAAACGGGGCAGAGCGCAGGCGCGGCCCGCCAGGTCACCGCTCAGGCCAGCCGCGACGGCCTGAAAAAGCGGATAACTGAGTGGGAACAAAAGGGGCCACTGAGGAAACCTCGTGCCCGGTCACGATGGATCACGTCGTCGTTATTCGCCGGCTGGCCAGCGAAACCCAGCCAGCTCAAGAAGAACTCGAGAAAAAAGAGAACCGCCGTAAAACTGAAGTCTCTGGGAATTGTGGTCCTGGAAATGAGAGAGGTAAGCACTTCCCCGGAGGACTTCTGGGAACTGTAGTCCTGAGGAGCCGGAGCCGCTCTGGGAAGCGAAGAAGAGACTTCTGGGTAGTGTAGTCGTACGTGAGACGTGCGGCGACCAGGAAGTCGGCGTGCTGGGAGGGGAGGGAGAGAATAAAAGCGACGTTAAAAGGCCGGGAATCGAGCTGGGAAAAAGCGGCGTCGGAGAAGTAGACTGCAAGTCCCATAGTGCCTCGCGCTGGGGGCTGTCCTAGGACTGCTTCAGGCATTTTAAGGCTCTTCTGTTGGCTCAGCGTGGGCTGCTGCTCCGCCTCTGTCCAGCCCAAGAGCGGTATCTTCAACTGCGGCTAATGCGGTCCTCTGGCTCCGCGTGGCGTCCCAGCCCGCAGGCCTTTCTGGCCCTCCTCTATTCATCAAAACCGCCCGCCCGCGGTCGCCAACTGCCGCCCCGCGCGACGAGCGGAGGGGCTGGGGGGGACCTCCGGCCCAGCGCTGAGCTGGAAGCTGCGCTCGCCGGGGCCCCTCCGGCTTTCTCAACAGCCCGCCGATTCCTCCTCTGGGCGTGTTTTCCCGCAAATAGGTATTCTACCCTGGGTAGACGGCTTCTTCATTCGTTATCTCATCGGATAAGGGGGTCAAAAGAACAGCCCTCCACTAAGATGACTCATCGAGTTGGTGTAAAGAGGGCGATAATGCCCTTCTGCCCCTCATTTAGTTATTAGAGTGAAAGTCTTTGGGCAGAGACGTGCACAGACTTAAGATTGTGTTTACAGACATCCCTCCATCCATCATATGGACGGGGATGAAGTCTTGCTCGAGTATGTGGGAAACCCCGTTCAAACTGGCTACGTAACCTTGTAGAATTTGTTTTTTTCACCGGCGGCAGTTCACCCTACGCTCCCACTCCTTCACCCCACCCCCAAGCGTCTTTGGGAGAATGCTTTTGAGCTCGTACCCCCTCTTGTAGGTTAGTGAAGTGAAGGATAATAACGGCGAAGAAAGGTTTTTCATCCTGTTGCCAGAGCTAGAAGGTCCCAGGTAAACTGTGCCTTGAGAGTTGGTATTATAAACACTACCACTGACTCCTAATCCTGTGATGGGAGTCAACCGTGCAGCAAAAACGTTGTAATGTCAATATGGGGAGGAAGGAGGGGGGGTTCAACCTGGAAGGCTTCATAAGACCTTGAGAAGAGAGTTGAGCCCCCTGAGTCAATGGGAACGTCAAGGGGCACCGAGGCCAGGACCCATGGGTAAAAAAAATGTATGGGTTTGGTTGGGGGAGAAGTGGGGGAAGGCATGGAGTAGGAATCTGGAGAGCTAAGTTAGAAAGGTGGGCAAGGGTTTTATAGCACCATGTTGTTAAAGATGGGTACCAGGCTGAGGAGTTTGGGCTTTGTCTCCCAATCAATGAGGAGCTATTCAGAGGTTTTATTTTTAATTGAACCGACATCCAGAGCTGTAACCATCATCATCCAATTCATCCTTGATCCACGCCCACTGTGTTAATTTCCTATTGTTGCTGCCACAAACTTAGGGACTTAAAACAGGACTGTATTAGAGTTCTGGAGGTCAGAAGTATGAAATTAGTTTCACTGGACTAAAACCAAGATGTTGGCAGGGCTGGTTCCTTCTAAAGTCTCTGGGAGAATGGGCTTCTTGCCTTTTCCAGCTTCTAGAAACCGTCTGCATTCCCTAGCTTTTGGCCCCATCATCTTCAAAAACAGCAGCATGGCATCTTCTTTCCTCTCTGACCTTTCTGCCTCTCTCTCTGTGACTGATCCTCCTTCCTCCCTCTTTGACTTCATGAGGACCCTTTGTGATCACATGGGGCCAGGATAACGTCCCATTTCTCTGAGACATTCAATCATGTTAGCAAAACCCCTTTTACCATAACCTAATGAGTACACTGGTTCTGGGGATTAGAGCATAGACATCTTGGGGGGGGGGGTGGTCATTATTCAGTCTACCACTCCTGCCTTCATTTAGTTTGTTACTTTTTAAAAAATACAATAATAGCTGTGAGCCCTCCACCCTAAAAAAAAAAGTTCTTAGGGACGCAGTTTAGTCTAACTCTTGGGTTTGCTCACACACACACTCTCTCATCCTCCTGCCTCCCCTCACCTGGGTTCACCATCATGCTGAATTCTGAATTTAGCATTTCTTGTTTTTCTTTTTACAGAGTTTTATTCTCTATATATGTATATACCTAATTTTTTCCCCAAAAAGTGTGTGTGTATACACATGTATTTTTGAGGGTTTTTTTTGGTATAATAAAAAAAGGGTATGTCCCTTACGTACTTATTAGGATGGCCAAAATCCCAGACCCTGACACCACCAAATGCTGGGGAGGATAAAAAGCAACAGGTACTCTCATTCCCTGCTGGTGGGAATGCAAAATGGTGTAACCACTTTGGAAAATATTTTGGCAGTTTCTTACAAAACTAATCGTAGCTCCTAGGTATCTCAAATGAGTTGAAACCTATGTTTGCACAAAAACCTGCACATGAATGTTTATAGCAGGGTTTATTGATTTATTTGGTCACACCCATGGCATGTGGAAGTTCCTGAGCCAGGGATCAAACCCACGCTTCAGCTGCCACCTGCGTCACAGCCACAGCCATGCCAGCTCCTTAACCAACTGCACCACAGGGGGCTTCCTATAGCAGGTTTCTTAGTAACTCAAAACTTGAAAGCAACCAAAATGTCTTACAGTAAGTGAATGGGCAAACTAGTACATCCAGACAATGGGCTATTATTTGGTGACAGAAATAAATGAACTATAAAGCCACAAAAAGACATGAAGGAATTTTAAATGCACATTGCCGAGTGAAAGAAACCAGTGTCAAAAGGCTACAAACTGTATGATTCCAACTGCGTGACATGCTGGGAAAGACAAAAACTATGGGAAAGGGGAAAAGATGAATGGTTGCTGGAGGTGGGGCTGCGTAGGTAGAGCACGGGGATTTTTACAGAGGTGAAACTACTCTGCGTGGTACTATAATGATGGATCCCGTAGAATGTACATCATGAGTGAGTCCTAATGTGAACTATAGACAATAATGTATCAACACTGGTCCATCCTTTGCAACAAATGTACCACATAAATGCAAGGTAGTAATAACAAGGGAAACAGCATGTGTGGTGGAGAGAGGATGGCTTGGAACTTTATCCTTTCTATGTAATTCTTCTGTAAACCTACAACTGCTCTAAAAGTCAAGTCTGTTTAAAGGGGAAAAAATGCCTTTGCATCTTTTTGGACTCTCTTCACCCTCCGTAACATGCAGAAGATCCAGCCATATTTTATGTATTTAGTTCATTCATTTTCACTATTGTGTGCTATTCCAGTGTGTGATCATACCAACTTTGTCTGACTTCTCATGAATGGACATTTGGGCTGCCTCCAGGTTTTTACTGTTGTGAGCAGTGCTGCTATGAACATTCCTGTACTCTTCTGTTACAGATGTACATGAGCTCTCTTTGGTTTATTCAAGTCTGTACCTAAAAGTAGAATTGTTGAGTCATGGGGTATGTGAGTATTCAATTTTAGAAGATAACGTCAAACATTTTTTCCAAAGTGGATACCTGGGTTTGTGCTCCCATTAGCATCATGTAGGAGGGCTTATAAGGGGACCCACGTCCTCCTCAACACTTGCTTTTGTCAGACTTTTTACATTTTTATCAATCAAAGTGTTAGCTCAGTGTGGTCTTAATCAGTAAGATTGAGCATTTCTTCATATTTTATTAGCTCTGTGTGTTCCCTCTTTTGAAAAATGCCTGTTGGTATCTTTTGCCTGTTTTTCTTTTGGGTTATATGTGCTTTTCTCATTGATTTTAAGGAATTCTTAAAGCTAATCTTGTGTACTGCAGTTATCTTCTCCTAATTTGTAACTTGCCGCTCTAAATGCCTTTAATGAAAAAAGTACTTAATTTCTTTTTTTAGTACTTAATTTTAAAGGGTCAAATCTATTTGCTGTGCGTGCGTATCGTTTAAGAAATATTTCCCTACCTCAAGGTCTAAATTACAGATCTAGGTCTAAATTAAATATCTAAAAGATACTTAATCCATAGAGTCTACTAAAATTTTAAAACTTAGTATTTGAAATTTAAGTCATTAATCTAACTGGAGTTAAATTTTATACAAATGTAGGGATCCAATTTCATATTTTTCCATGTGCATAACCATTATTTTTTAACTCCATGTTTGAATAGTTCCAGTCAATCTTTCCCAATTGATCTGACATGCTCCTCTTGTCTTTGTGTAGTCTGGGTCCTCTAAGAGGATAGCAAGATAGAATTAGATGTGCAAGAGATGCATTGAAAGGAAACTCTTGGGGAGGATAAAAGGAGGAAATAGGCAAGAATCCACAATACAGGCTGGACACTTGTGCAAAGAGGGAAGGGAGGAAGGAAGATTGGCTAGAAATTGTCTCCAACTTGGTGCAGCTCTAAGAAAACCTTGGGTAGGCCATTGGGGACCCCCAGAGCAAAGGTTACCTATTAGAGGAGTCCTATGCCATTCAGAAATGGCCTGGCTGCTGCACCCCAACTGTCTCAGTCACTGGCTGAAAGCAGCCTTGGGAGAGAGCTTGGTCTCTGCATGAACACTTCAGTGACTATAAAGTTACTGTCTTCTAAGCTGGACAAGAAAGACCTGGAGGCTGTCCACTAACTGTACTCCCAACAGCAGGTTCTCTCGGAGGGGGATCTGAGCAGGGCACCAGAGCCTTATACTAGAGTTTCAGATACTCACAGGTTTTTTTTCTGGGCCCTCTATTCTATGCCTGTGTCAATAAAAAGCTATTATCTTCATAGGAGTTTGAGTCATGGTAGAGTCAGTTAGCCTTCCTGCTTTTCTCTAGAAATGTCCTGACTATTCTTGGTCTTTTATCCTTCCATATATACTTAGGTTTTAAGCAGGGGAGTAATATCAGATCTGTTCTGTAGCAGGATGTATGGATTATCATATGGTTGTGAGATTTCAGGCTGAGAGGGCTTCTGGAACATAATTTCAATAGTCCAGGTAAGAGATAAGGAATTACAAGTTGAGAGGATTTAGGCAGTAACAGTGAAAAGAGACCAAGTTATGGATACAACATAACAGAGAGGCAGAAGGGTGGGAGAAAGGGAAAACTGAGTTAACTCCCATGTTAATGGCTTGACTGTCTGCCCAGATTATGGGGTCTTTGATTGAGTCAGGAAATACAAGAAGAGGCATTTGCACTTGCAAGGCTTTGCACTTGCTCATCATGAATGTATTTAAAGCTTCGCAGTGTTCAAATAGACAGGTCTAGAGCTTGTTTAGGGACCCAGACTGGCTTTGGGAGGAATAAATCTGTAGGTGTAACTGAAGTCTTAGGTGTGAGAAAGTGTCACCAGGGGAGGGAGTGGAAGACAGGAGGGTTGAGAATCTGAGAGGACACTAACGCATATGGAAGAATCAGAGGTAGAGAAACTACTTTTAAAAAACCTGATGAAGAATAATCAAAGGAAAGTCTGCTCTCCAAAACCTGTTAAGATGGCTATTATCAAAAAATGCCAAAAACCGGAAACAAAAAATAGCAAGTGTTGGCGACCATGTGGAGAAATTGGAACCCTTGTGCACTGTCGATGGGAACGTAAAATGATGCAGCCACTGTGGAGAAGGGTATGGCAGTTCCTCAAAATAAAAATAGAATTACCATATGGCCCAGTAACTTCGCTTTTGAATATATATCCCAAGGAATTGAAAGCAGGATCTCAAAGAGACACTGTACAGCCATGTTCAAAGCAGTATTATTCACAGTAGCCAAAAAGTGGAGACAAGCCAAGTGTTCACTGATGAATGAATGGATAAACCAAATGTATATATGCAATGGAATAGTATTCAGCTTTAAAAAGGAAGGGTGTTCTGACACATGTACAACATGGATGAGCCTTAAAGAAATCATGCTAAGTGGAATAAGCCAGTCACAAAGGACAAGTATTGTATGGTCCCACTTATATGACGTCCCTAGAACAGTTAGATTCAGAGGGAAAGAAGGTAGAAGGGTGGTGGCTGGGGGCTAGGGGAGCGGGTGGAGAGCTATTTAATGGGCACAGGGGTTCAGTTTGGGATGATGGGAAAGTTCTGGTGATGAATGGTGCTGATGGTGAGGGATGGTTGCACAACAATATGTAAGCACTTAATGCTACTGAGCTGTACACTTAAAAATGGCTAAGATGGTAAATTTTGTGTGTATTTTACCACAATCTTTTAAAAAGGATCTGAGCGATGGGGAGTTCCCTGGTGGTCTATTGCTTAGGACTCAGCACTTTCACCTCTGTGGTCTGGGAATGGAGAGTCTACATCAAGCCACTGCATGCCGGTGCCAAAAAAAAAAAAAAGAGTCCAAGAGAGATTTCTTCAAGATGATGATGAAATGTAATGAATACTTAATTTGTTTGATCTCTTTCAAAGGAGAGCAAACAACTGAGGGAGAACTGGGGAAGGTGTTAATCACAAGCATGTGGAAAACGACGTGAAGAGAAAATAAGACATTTACCAGCTCCTTAAAAGGAAACCTGTGTAGGAAAGGAGAAGTAATTATATTGTATTATTTGGCTCAGCTGTGCATAGCATTTCCATGGCCATAATAATAAAAGCATTGAATATCGATGACAGGGAATCTGCATTTGTGCAGTAAATGAGGGGTGAAAGAGAGATAAAGCCTTTTAGAGTGGGAAGTCACTAGGTAATACCTAAAATTGAGGAACCAGGAAATGGCAATAGAGTCAAGCTATTTAAAGATAGGGAGGTAAATACTAAACATTCAGTTGAGTTAAAAATGAATGATTCTGGAAACAAGAAATGGGAGAGTTACCAGGAGGGAATTTCTGGTTTTCCTCACAGGCCCTATAGATTCTGATTCTTTAAACTCTGTATATAGATCTGATAAAGATTAGAATTAATCTAAAAAAAAAAAGCATCACTGTGGTTGCACTAGTGGAAAAACATACCCTCCCCCACTCTTGGTAGGCTTCAGACCTGAGAGTGCCCTCTAGATGATGAAAGGCCCTACTTTTCGTAAAACCGCACGAAACAAATGGCAAAAACAAACAAACAAACAAAAAAAACAAACCCAAACACACACACACATATATGGAAAAATGCTAATCTAAGTTTGAATTCAGACAAATAAGGAACATAGGTGTGTTGAAGAGATCCCGTGGTGGCTCAGTGGTTAACGAATCCGACTAGGAACCATGAGGTTGCGGGTTCAGTCCCTGCCCTTGCTCAGTGGGTTAAGGATCCGGCGTTGCCGTGAGCTGTGGTGTAGGTTGCAGACGCGGCTCGGATCCTGTGTTGCTGTGGCTCTGGCGTAGGCCGGCGGCTACAGCTCCGATTCAACCCCTAGCCTGGGAACCTCCATATGCCGTGGGAGTGGCCCAAGAAAAGGCAAAAAGACAAAAAAAAAAAAAGGAACATAGGTGTGTTGAAAACCCAGCACATAGCAATCTCAGCCTCTACTCTGTGTAAAGTCAAATAGAAACAATTTTTTACAAACACGCACACAAACCTCTGATCCGATGAAAAGTTAAGGGTCCTTGAATCTGCGGTATCTGACAGTTGGGGACCGGGATCTGTTATATCCTCCAGAGGCCTTAACACGCTCTTTCCTATAGTTCGCCAATCCCTGATCTCACAGTCTGTTAGATCAGGACCCCAGCCTGGTCATCAGTTAAGAGACTCTGAGACTCTGCCTTAATTCCTCACCCCTTTAACCACTTTGGAAAACAATTTGGCAGTCACCTATAACATTAAAAATTACTGTATGATCCAGCTGTCCCACTCCAAGTTATTTCCCCAAGTGATATGAAGACTAGTGCCCACACAAAACCCATGCAGGAATGTTTAGTGTTCATAGCAGCTTTATGAGTATTCACCAAAAACTGGAAATACCTTGTGACAATTTTATGTACCAGCTTGGCTAGACCATGGTGCCCAGTTGTTTGGTTGGACGTTAGTCCAGGGGTATTTTGTAGATGTGGTTAACATTTACAATCAGTTGACTTTAGGTCGTGGAGATGACCCTTAATAATGTGGGTGGGCCTCGCCTCATCAAATCAGTTGAAGGTCTTAAGAGCAATCACCGAGGTTTCCTAGAGAAGAAATTCTGCCTGGAAAATATAGCATAGACGTCCTGCCTGAGGAGTTCTCTCTGTAGCACACACCAGGATGGATGGTGTTGCTGAAGTGGCAGGGACTCAGGTTTGATCCCCAGCCCAGCACAGTGGGTTAAGGATCTGGCATTGCTGCAGCTGTGGTAGTTTCCAGCTCTGGCTCAGGTTTGATCCCTGGCCTGGGAACTCCACATGCTGTGAGGCAGCCAGAAAAAAAAAGTCCTGCCTAAGTCTGCAGCCTGCTGGCCTACCCTATAGATTTTGGACTTACTTGCCCCCAGAATGACATGGGCCAATGCCTCACCATAAATTGTTTGTCTAGAGAGAAGAAACAGAGCGGGCGCAAGAGGAAGATAAGTGTAGACATAGATACTGATAAAGGGAGAGATGAATATAGGTATGTATGTATATGTCTAGGTGTATGTGTACGTATATGCACATATATACACGTATATATATATTGATACAGATCCTAAATGTCCTTAGACCTCTGAATCTAGATAAACTGTTACATCATTCACACAATAGAATCACACTTAGCAATGAAAAGGAATGAAGCAACAGGAATGAATCTCAAATGCATAATGCTAAATGAAAGAAGCCAGGTCCAAAAGTCCTCATACTGTATGACTCCATTTATAAGAAATTCTGAAAAACTGGAAAACAGATCAATGGTTGCCAGAGGCCGAGGGCTGGAGGAGGAATGGACTACAGAAGGGCTTTGGGAGATTTGGGGTGTGATGGAATTGTTTTATAGCTTGATTTTGTGACAATTACATAATTGTATATAAATTATACCTTCATAAAAATATGCCAAAAAATGAATAGGAGGCAATCATGAAAATTATTCTCCTGAAAAGAAACTGTATGGTGACATAAAACTGCCTACTTAAACGTGTTAATGATACACAGAGATTGAGTATAAATCTGCAAAATTAATAATATAATTTAAGGAGTTCCCGTCGTGGCGCAGTGGTTAACGAATCCGACTAGGAACCATGAGGTTGCGGGTTCGGTCCCTGCCCTTGCTCAGTGGGTTAAGGATCCGGCGTTGCCGTGAGCTGTGGTGTAGGTTGCAGACGCGGCTCGGATCCCGCGTTGCTGTGGCTCTGGTGTAGGACGGTGGCTACAGCTCCGATTCAACCCCTGGCCTGGGAGCCTCCATATGCCGCCGGAGCGGCCCAAGAAATAGCAACAACAACAACAACAACAACAACAAAAAGACAAAAAAAAATAATAATATAATTTAGGTAATTATCTTAAAAATAATATGTCATGTATATTAAATTTACATACCCTACATAAATATTTTAAATTTTTAAATATTGTTATTTAAGAAATTTATATAAAGCCCCAAACCGAGTTCCCATGTAGCTCAGTAGGTTAAGGATGCAGCATTGTCACTGCCTTGGCTCGGGTCAATGTCATGGCACAGATTTGATCCCTGACTGGGGAACTCCTGGAAGCCGTGCGCACAGCCAAAAAATAAACAAATAGATAAAGTGTTTCTTCATTTCCTTAAAATCTAGCATTATCTGTATTGCCTACAAAATAAAACCTAAGGGACCCTTGTGGCTGCATCAGTAGGCTGTCCTGAGCGCTGGCTTCTGTCTGAGTTTAGCCAATGAGGAGCACAGGCTAGGCTTGCCAGACCTAATACACATCAGCTAAAAGTGAATTTCAGATAAACAATACTTTAGCAGAGGTGTTCCCCATGTAATCTGGCGACCCTTGTACTAGCAGGTAGGAGGAAAAAGACGACAGTATTTATTCCCCCAGCTTCCTGCCCACTGAGCTGCTGCAGTGGGTTGGCTGTGTCTCCCATAGCTCCTGTCCAGCGGCCCTCAACATACAGCTCACCAGGTTCTAGTAACTGGTCCTTTTACTTGCTCCCTCAGGCCTAAAAGTGGTAGTTGATAGCTCCCAACTATTATTAGTACCAGAGGACTGTACCACCTCCTCCTCCTTGCTGTTACTAAACCCTGCCCACACTTTTGTAAATAGATCCCTGATTCATTTTCTTTCAATTCCCCAGTTTGAGCCTGTTGTGTCCTGGATAGATGAGGCTGTTGCTGGCATTTTGGGACACAATAAGGAAACCTTTCCTTTCTTGGCACTCCCACAGCGGTTGGTGTTTGCCTTGAGCTCCTGGAGAGACCAGCATATAGGGCCTCTCCTGCAGACTCAACAAATCAGATCTAGTTAAGCCCCTCTGATTCTTTCTCTCCTACTGGTTTGTCATTACCATCTCCTTTGGGGCAGGAAAACAAACAAAAAAACAACTCTTCCAGGGACCTCATGGCTTCCTTTCCCCTCTGTGCTTTTGGGATGTCACTGCCTTTGTGGATGAGGGCTACAGGGCAGTAAGAAATGGGGATAGAATAAAAACCTCAGTTATCTCCAAATTTTATCTCACCGCATGGGACCCAGTACAGCAAGAGTTTAGTGCAGGTGTGCTTAAATTAAGAAAGATGGAAAAGGGGGAGTTCCCATCGTGGTGCAGTGGAAACAAATCTGACTGGGAACCATGAGGTTGTGGGTTCAATCCCTGGCCTCGCTCAGTGGGTTATGGATCCGTCATTGCCATGAGCTGTGGTGTAGATCGCAGACACAGCTCGGATCCGGAGTTGCTGTGGCTGTGGCGTAGGCTGGCAGCTACAGCTCCGATTAGACCCCTTGCCTGGGAACCTCCATGTGCTGCAGGTGCAGCCCTAAAAAGACAAAAAGAGAAGGAAAAAAAAAGGTGAAAAGGGGTTAATAACAAAAGTTATCCCTTGTTGAACATTTCATCTGGGCTGTGCAAACAGTACCAGTCTTCCCCATGCCTGCAAGGCAGGTTTTATTTCAGCTCCCCCTATTCTGCCCAGTTCTCTGATTGATGCCCGGGCTGGGAGTCTGCAAGCTACATTTTCCCCTTGTCAGCTGGCCAAAAAAGGACCACTGGAGGGAGATCAGAAGGCAGAAGGGACTTGTTCCTTCTATTTGGTTGCCGGGAACAGCAGATGGTTCCAATTTCCAACTTCTTTCCACACTCCCGGCATAGACGGGTGGCGCCCACTTTTCAGCTGTCTGTGCCCCAGCTCCATGAGACACCCCATCCTGCCATGGTCCTGAGGTAACAGCAGTAGCTGGAGACCCCTCCTCTAAGCTTGTAGGTTCTTGAGATAATTGACCCTGGATAGATAATGCCTCCTGAAGTCAATGTTCTCTCTCCTGCATGACTCAGGCCATGTGACCTGCTGGGGCCAGTAGGATATCAGCTAATAGGAAGCTAAGACTGGATTAGCACTTAGGCTTTGGGACTTCTTCTGTTGGACTGTTGCTGCCACCCTCACATGAGGGAGCCTGGGTTAGCTTCCCTGAGGTTGAATGAGACATAGAGAAGCCAACCCACCCAGGTATCCCAGCCTACCTCCCAGTGGAAGACTGCAGCCTGAGTGTGTCCAGGAGAGACCCACAGAACTGTCCAGCCACCCCAGGGGATGTGAAGCCTCTAAGCTTTGGGGTGATTTGTGGAGCAGCAAGAGATGATGGAAGCAGTTCTGATAACCCCAACCTCTTCTCTCCACCAAAGGAATGGTAGCTGCTATTTGTGATTATTATCCTGTAGCCACAAAAGACCCATTTTATTTTTTCAGTCCTCCAACCCATGTTTAACAATTTCCCCGTGCTCTCTCTGTTAAATCAACTAGTGCCGTTTCTGTTTTGCCCACTGGACCCTGACGGATACAGTATTATTATATCCATTGTACAGATGAGAAAACTGAGGCTCAGAAATTAAGAAACACGCCAAAGGTCACTGCCAGTAAGGGCCCAGGCTGGCTCTAGAGCCTTGCTACACTTCATATTAACATTATTGGTCTATAGCAGTAGATCAGTGTATGAGATAAGAAACAAATTATTACAGATTATTATGATGACAGTTCTTTGAGGCTGATGTCACATAGGGAGGGTTCTATTCAACATCTGGAGCCAGTAGAGGGAGCTCTGTCCCTAAGGACCCAGCTGGCCCCTGGCTGACCCAGCAGGGAGTAAGGATAACAGTACTTCTCACCACCCAAAGGTTTGGCAGAGGAGACCATGGGCTCTTTGAGGGGAAGGAAGCGATGTAACACTTACTAAGCCCCAAGAACTGTGTCAACTTAAATTTTAGAAGAATAAACTGAAGCTGCCCTGTTTGCACAGATTGTCCTCCAGGCTCAGGAATCCAGGTCCCTTCCTGTCCTGCTCCCACCCAATGCCTGCTCCCCCCTGATGTTGAGAGGAGGTTCTCTGGAACTCAACATGGGCCACATTTGCCAGTGGACAGTGTTACTGAGTGAGAAAGACCTCGGGTACAACGTGGCTCCTTCCTAAGTCCCTCCCTGTAAAATGATAGCAGGATGAAGAAAGGGGGGGCCTGCTCCCTCCATAAGAGCCTTTGCCCAAACCACCGTCCCTCCCCCCTTTCCCTCCCCACCTGCACCAACCAGCTCTGCACTTGGCGCCTTTGCTCTTGCCCCCTGGGTCCATTCTCCCTGGTCATGATGGCTGTGTGTGAAGCCCACTTTTCTTCCCATCGCAGCAGCACAATCTAAGGCCCAAGTCTGTGTTCTAGGGTAGGAAATTCTAGAGCGCAGAACCCGTGAGCAGGCCCCTTGGCCCAACCAATCCGGGTAAGAGGGGCAGTACTGCTCTGCCCAGCTTCCCCCTCTCCTGGGATGGGGTTTGGTGGAACAATCCATGGTCCTTGGGCCCCCAGTTACCTGCCATTGCCTCCTCTTTTGGAACTAGAGCCATCTTTTGGCTAGAGATGATAGGCCAAAGGTAAAATGTGGGCATTCCTGACTTCCCCGAGCCAAAATGCCACTTTAAAACACCATGTAATATGTCACACACGCTAAAGAATATTTGTAATATGTGACATTGTCAGTTTAATAAAGTGCATTCTCAGGAACTGCCCCCCCAACCTAAGAATTAGTGCATTACTCACCCCCAGGTGTCTATCTACCTGTAAGTTAAGGGGTAACTTATACTAGGCTGAGTCTGTGCTTCCATTCCCTTCTTTCAAATACTAATTTATCACAATCATATTTCTTTTGAAATTACATTGACGCTTTTTAAAGGTTCAGGCCCTCCCTTTGTATTTGTCTCATTGTTTCCTCATAAATATATTCAGGCTAAACATTTTTGGTAGGAAGACCTTATACGTGATGCAGTGTCCTCGGCACATCCCACTAGAAGCTGTGTGGTGCTGATTTGTCGCATCGTTGGTCATATTAAAGACGACGTGAAAAAGGTGACTGACGAAGAAGATTCCTCCAGATTTCCCCTTTGGAAAGAGAGCTCTTACTGTTTGTAATTAATAAGTAATCTGCGAAGTAATAATTGGAGTTCTGCTCAAGTATCTTTTTCACCAGTGGTTTTAGCACTTAAGGATGACCCTTCCCTGAATCAATCAGTAATATATTGGCTCCAACATTTTCTAGTAAACTCTTTTCATGAGCCCTCCCACTCTCCCAGTATTTGAATTTTTTTTTTCTTTTTTCTTTTTGGTCTTTTTAGGGCCGCACCCACGGCATATGGAGGTTCCCAGGCTAGGGATCAAATTGGAGCTGTAGCCGCCAGCCTACACCACAGCTCATGGCAACACTGGATCCTTAACCCACTGAGTGAGGCCAGGGATTGAACCTGCGTCCTCATGAATGCTAGTCAGGTTCGCTAACCACTAAGCCACAATGGGAACTCCTCCCAATATTTGATTTGAAGTGACATCCTTGAAGAGCCGTAAAGTAATCAAAAATTTATTATCCTATTTCACCTTCATCCTTTACTTTCTGCCAGTATTTGGAAGATAATGTCTCCTCTTTCCTGGCTGCTATTTTTGGTAGTGAGCAGTCTCTTGGCACCCAGGGCTGCCTGGACAAAGTACCAGAGGTTGGGTGGCTTAGACAGTAGAAGTTTATCTTCCCCAGTGCTGGAGGCTAGAAATCTGAGGTCAGGGTATCGGCAGGGTTGGTTTCTTCTGACCCTCTCTCTGGGGCTGGCAAGAGGTTGTCTTTCACCTGTTATTCCTCCAAGTGTATCTGCCTCCTAACCTCATTTAAGTTAATTACTTCTTTAAAGACCCTGTCTCCAAACAGTCACCTTCTAAGGTACTAGGGCTAGAACTTCAACACTTTGGTGGGTGGTGGGTGGTGGGTGGGAGGTGTGGTGGGGGTGCACATTTCAGCTCAAAACAGTCGGAATTACATTATACACCAAGGATGACAAATAAAAAGATACCCATACCCCAACACAATATAGTGAAATTGCTGACACCAAAAGACAAAGAGAAGATCTTAAAAGCAACTAGAGAGAAAAGCCACACCTCATGGCTTCCTGCCAGGAATCCTAGAATCCAGCTTCTAAAAGTTGTCAGAGCTCAGCACCGCCGACCTGTCCCTCAGACAGCTCTTGCCCTGAAGTTTGCTTCTCTGGACTCACCTAGCACTTGTTTAGTCCTGGCCTGTACTGTAGCCTTTCAGTCCCCAGGTGGAGCCAGACCTTAAATCTCTCTCCCACACAGACCAGAAATGACATACCCACTTGGGTTACAGCATCACTTTAAAAGACAGATGTGGGGAGTTCCTGCTCTGGCACAGTGGGTTAAGAATCTGGCTGAAGCGGCTCGGGTCACTATGGCGGTGCAGGTTCGATCCCTGGCCCAAGTGGGTTAAAGGATCCAGCATTGCCATAGATGTGGCATGGGTCACAGCTGTGGCTCAGATTCAGTCCCTGGCCTTGGAACTTCCATAGGCCACACTAAAAAAATAAATAAATAAATAATAAATAAATAAATAAATAACGGATGTGGGAGTTCCCTTGTGACTTGGCGGGTTAAGGATTTGATGTTGTCCCTGCAGCAGTTGTCGCTACTATGGCGCAGGTTCGATCCCTGGCTTGGGGATTTCCATAGAGCACAGACGCAGCCAAAAATAAATCAATAGAAAGCAAGTGTGGGGAGTTCCCTGGTGGTCTAGTGCTTAGGACTTGGCACTTTCATTCTGCTAATTGGGTCCAATCCCTGGGCTGGGTACTGAGATCCCACATCAAGCCATGGCCAAAAATTAAAAAAAAAATTAAAAATAAAAAGCAGATTGTGTTGGGGTGGCTAAAGCTGGCATGTGGGGTCTGAGTAGAGGGTCGGTGTGAAAGATGGGGTGAGTCTGTATTCCTGGCTGGGGAAATGAAGGCAGTAGAGACAGTACAGGGTTCACAGTTTTGCCAAGGATCCCAAGTGTCTGTGGGGCCAAGGAAGTTGTCCCTGCTGCTCTGACTCGTGCCCACAGTCACAAATGCCTGAGGCCTGGCATCTTATGATTTAATTTGTATGTGGGGGTGTTTGATGTACCCAGTGAGACAGGTATCTGTCTTAATGTTTCCTATAAACCCTGTGGCACCAGCCATCTGTCCCTGTGCTCAGCAAGTACTCAGGGGATGGCTGGTGAGGGGTTGATGGGAAACCCTGGAGGATCATTGTATCCTGGAGCCTACAGGGGGCTCAGCCTGCTGGCGGTATCTGTAACTAAGCTGTGCCTCTGCTGCTGTAACCACTGCCCCCAGCACCATCATGTCTTGCATGGAAAACAGCTACCGCCTTCTCCACTGGTCTCCTTCCGTTCCATGCACTCTCCACACAGCAGTCAAGTGGTCTTTTTGAACAAATAAGAACCAGACCACATCACTGTTTTGCTTAACACCTTCAGTCGCCTCCCAAGGCATTGAGAATAAAATCCAAGCCTGGAGTTCCCGTTGTGGCTCAGTAGCTTCCAAACCCAGTTGGTATCCATGAGGATGTGGGTTCGATCCCTGGCCTTGTTCTGTGGGATAAGGATCCTGCGTTGCTGTGACTGTGGTGTAGGCTGGCGGCAGCTGCAGCTCTGATTGGACTCCTAGCCTGGGAACTTCCACATGCTGTACCTGTGGCCCTAAAAAGATGCAAACAAACAAGCTACTTGCTGTGGTTGATATGACCCTGCAAGATCTGGGCCCCACTGTGGAGTTTCCTCTCCTTTTTGTCCCTATGATCCAGCCACCTGGGCTTTCTCAGTTCACCAAACATACCAGTCTCTTTCCCACCCTGGGGCCTTGGCCTTTGTTCTTCCTTTCACCTAGAATGGTCTTTCTTAGCTCTTCCTGGAGCCAGACCCTTCTTATCTATCAGGTCTCAGCTCACATGCCCCCTCCCTTAATCTCCTATGGAAAGTGGCTTCTCCCAATAACTCTATTTCATCACTTTATTTCCTTCTAGGTACCAACCATAAGCTCTATTCATTTTTTTTGCTTGCTTGCTTGCGTCAAGTCTTCCCAAGGAAAATCTTACAGGACAGGGACCCTGCTCAGATCTCATCCTGCTGTCCATTGCATCTCTAACTCCCAGCACAGTGCCTGGTGCATTCAGCAGACTTCGCATCCAGGTGCTGGCCACCCTGGGCTGCTGCACCTGGCAGCAGAACTCTTTCCTTACATTCCAAGGGAACCCAAAGCTCAGCAGAATCACCAGAGCTGCAGCCTTGACCCAGTCCAGCTTCCAACCATCCAATCTATTATCAGAATTTCAATTGACCCTGGGAACCAAAAGTAGTTGAAATGCAGAGCTAGCAACAGTTTATCTCCATAAATTTGACTCCCTGTTGCTCATAGTATTAACTCTGGTTTCAGGCACTTCCACTTCAATTAAGACTTGGCACACTTCAAAATACCTCTGAACAGCAGGGCACTGATTGAATTTGAGGTGCCAGGAATCCAAATGGAAAAATAACAGTAAAACCACTGGTGCTTTTACATTGCAGTTAAAATCTTGAGCAAACAACTATGACACTTTCTGTAACGTTGATTCTGTGCCAAATTAATCTGGGATAAGTATAGTAACTTACGATGTTTTTAACTGGCCCCATTAGGCACGTCCAGTCTGGTCCACAGTGCTCTTGACCTGAAGTTCCAGTTTGTTTCTCTGCACCACTGTGGGCACACAATGTGGGTCAAGTTTATAAGATTTGTAAACATTGTAAAGGATGTTTGAATTATTTGAATAGGTTTTGCACATATGTTGAAATATAAAACCTCCAGACAAGTATGCAATTATATATTTTAAATGCTCTCCTTTGGTCATATAACATTTGGAACTCATTTCATGAAATACTGTCCAGTTCTTTAAAAAGAATGTGGTAAATCAATATGCATTAGTGTGGAAAGATGCCCAAGATGATTTTTAAATGCACATAGCAAGTCACAGGGCTTAAGTGTATCTCTCAGAGTGCTCTTGTGGTGGAGTGGATTAAGGATCTGGCATTGTCACTGCAGTGGCTTGGGTCGCTGCTGTGGTGCGGGTTTGATCCCTGGCCGAGGAACTTCCACATGCCTCAGGTGTGGCCAAAAAAAATTGTTTAGCATCTCTCTGTGTGCATGCGTATGTAGGTATATTTTCTTGTAAGCATGGAGTATTTCTGGAAAGAGACGTATATCATCGCTGGAAGTAGAATGGCTACGATGACTATCACTAACATATGTGAGGTGCTTGCTCTCAGCCAGGCATTGCACCCAGTGTTTTTCAAATGCTTTCATTTAATCTGCACAATAACCCCAAGAGGAAGATATGACTGTTATCTCTGCATTACAGATTAGAAAACTAAAACCAGAAGTAACTCATTTCTAAGGTCCTAGATTGTTTGAGTTTTTTAAAATTTGACTCTACATTACTTCTCTTGTAAAACCTTTCCCTCTTGGATTTTGAAACCAAGTGGGGCAGGGGAAATGTTCAGTCCCAACAAGTTCTATTTGGGCAGTGAATGAAAACCCAGGTTGCCTGCCTTCTTGCCGGATGCCCTTTTTCCGGCAGCCTGATGTGGAGAAGGTGGCCAGGAGCCACGTGGAGCTCAGCAGAAGCAGGAAGGAGGAAAGGCCTGTTGGAGGCCCTTCAGGAGCCACCAACTCTGGTTTCCCAAGGATGTGATTATGGATGAGCTGACCCCACTGCCACTATGGCGACGTTAAAGAGGCCCCAAAACTGAAGGGTAGCACTCTCCTCCTAGCAGCCTAAACAGTTCAAGATTAGCCTTTTAACTGGCTGCAACCGCCTATCCAGTGGCGCCTGGACAACACCCCTTACTGTTCGACACTCACTCTGACGCCAGGTCTTACACTGACTTCATTTGACCCCCGCGCTAGCCCCTGAGCCCCCTTGTCCACATTTTAACAGCAAGGAATCTGGTATTTTGTGAAAGTCAGTCATTTCAGGCCCACAGAAAACTGCAAGATTAAGACTTGAACTCTGGTCTGTCCGACCTCCTGTGAACTCCCATTGTGGGCTTCCTGCAGGTGAGCTGACAGTGGCCAGGTGCCACAGGTTTCACAGGTTCAGGCCCCCCTTCCTAAGCATCCTCCACCCAAATTGTGTCGGATACAAAGAGTGGATAAGTGCAAGGCTCCTGCCTCGTGAGCCAGCCTCTCTCTGCTCCCAGGTCTTCTATGTTGAGCCATGTGGCACCTGCTATCAGATCGCCCTATGGGCACCTGTCTGATGACCTCTGAAATGGCCCTGAATCTTGTTCTTAAGATCTAGAGCCGAGAACTTCCTGGACTTACAGTTGTGTCCTGGAATATCCACCCAGGCCCTGGTTACTCTGCCACCCACAGACCCTAATTCTAATACTCAGGCCCCACTGTACTCTAGAGATCCAGCTTGGAAATCCCGCTGTTTGGCCTCTGCGGAGCAGGGGAGGGCTCACTGTGCTCTGAATCTCGTGCCCTAGAAATGTGGTGTCTTGGAGATAAGATACTGGGGCAGTTCCTAGAGGATTTTCTGAGGCTAAAAATGATGGTGATGGGCAAAGCTGATCTTCCGCCCCCCCCCCACTTGAATACAAGGCAGCCCGGAGGCATGTGCACACATGCACATGTGCACGCACACACATGCAGCCATGCTTACACACCACATTTCATACCTTTGGGTCTTGGCTTATTCTTCCCTCTGCCTGAAATGCCCTTTGCATCTCTCTTCACGTGGCTGACTGCTATTTAATCTCAGAGATTCAGCTTGGAGGTCGCACCCTCAACCCCATGCTGGGCTAATGGTTTCATAGCACCAGGGTTTACTGCCATGCCAGCTCCAACAGTGAAATGCACCTTCCCCTTTGGGCTGCAGGTATTTAAGGATGGGGCCCAGGTTCGGGGCCCCTGCGCTGCTCAGACTCACCTGATGTCTGTCACACTGAGAGCACTCAGAGCAGGTGGCTCTGTCCAGCAGTTGTGTTCTGAGCCTCCAGGTGGCCTATTCACTTGTGCTGCCCCAAGGTTCCCATCATGCAGACTCCTTACTGAAGTGCAGGGCTGGTAAGTTTGCGCTTGTCTGAGGTTCATCTGCAAGAAGCCATAATTGAAACAGCTTCCACGATGGAAAACTCACTTCTAGAATTCAATTTCCAAGCTTGGGGCCTGGATCCTTCAAGCTGATTACAGGAAATGGTTGGAGCCCTAATGCTCCCTGCTGAATCCAGATGGGTGTGTTTACTAGGCTGAGAAACGTTAATCCTGTCTTTGGCTACAGAAATGTCTGGCATTCACTTTGGAGGAAAATAGAAAAATCGAGTAGTACAGCCAGCTAGGCTCAATTATATTTCTCATAAAGAATGTTTTTTTTTTTTTCAAAACAAAGTGGTAGTGGTGGGGGGTGTCTGCCACTTCTCACCTGGGGCTGCTGGGGGGAGCTTTTGCTGTTCAGGAAATAGTATGCTACTGACATTGAGTTTCAAAGTTCAGAAAAAGAATTGCGAGTCATCAGTCTTTAGCAACATACGATGGTGGCCAAATGCCGGGAGGGTCCAAACACGGATGGAGAAGTGTTCAGAGACAGGGATGGAGCAGAGGTCTAAACCTGCTCTCTTCCCAAGGATGCAAGAGCATGCATGTGATCAAATGACAGCAGGAAGAATTGATTGAGCCCTGGCTTCTTGCCAAGCATTGTGCTAAAAACCCATACATCATTTGACCCAACAATTCTTTGAGGTAGATACTAAATTTAATTCCTTAAGAATTGGGGAAGCCGGAGTTCCTGTCATGGCTCAGCAGTTAACAAACTGGACTGGCATCCATGAGGATGCAGGTTCGATCCCTGGCCTCGCTCAGTGGGTTAAGGATCTGGCGTTGCCATGAGCTGTGGTATAGGTCGCAGATGCTGCTCGGATCCCACGTTGCTGTGGCCCTGGCATAGGCTGGCAGCTACAGCTCTGATTGGACCCCTAGCCTGGGAACCTCCGAATGCTGCAGGTACAGCCCTAAAAAGACAGAATGACCAAAAACAAAAACAAAAACAAAAAACCAAGGGTTAGAGAAACCAAGATTGAAAGAGTGGCTTGTCTGAAGCAGCAGGAGTTCAATGTGCTTTGCTAACACTTTTACACCTTTAAACAATTTTTAAATACAACTTTTTAGGAGTTCCCGTCGTGGTGCAATGGTTAACGAATCCGACTAGGAACCATGAGGTTGTGGGTTCAGTCCCTGCCCTTGCTCAGTGGGTTAACGTTCCGGCGTTGCCGTGAGCTGTGGTGTAGGTTGCAGACGCGGCTCAGATCCTGCATTGCTGTGGCTCTGGCGTAGGCTGGCGGCCACAGCTCCGATTTGACCCCTAGCCTGGGAACCTCCATATGCCGCAGGAGCGGCCCAAGAAATAGCAAAAAGACAAAAAAAAAAGAACTTTTTAGGAGTTCCCGTCGTGGTGCAGTGGTTAACGAATCCGACTAGGAACCATGAGGTTTCGGGTTCAGTCCCTGCCCTTGCTCAGTGGGTTAACGATCTGGCGTTGCCGTGAGCTGCGGTGTAGGTTGCAGACACGGCTCGGATCCTGCGTTGCTGTGGCTCTCGCGTAGGCCGGCGGCTACAGCTCCGATTTGACCCCTAGCCTAGGAACCTCCATATGCCGCGGGAGCGGCCCAAGAAATGGCCAAAAAGACAAAAAAAAAAAAACCTTTTTAATCCCCCCATGGTGGCATTGTAACCAGCCCTGCCTCTGCCTGGCCACCCCTGTCCTATGTAGTAAGAATTCACGTCTTTCCAGCTGAAAGATCAGCAGGTGCTTTCCAGGTAGTAGGGCAGGAGGTATCCATCCTTCCACCCAGCTCTCAAGACAGCAGGTGCATTAACTGAATGGGTGACTGGCCACCTGCCTGCCCTGTTCAAGCTCTCTGAGATTCTGACTTGGGTTATCAGTGTCGGAAGTGACCATGGAGAGGAACGGAGCTTTTGAAGCTCTGTGGCCCTGGCGTGGAAGTATTTCTGCGCCTCCCATAGCACCTGCCCATGGAGGCTAGGAGGACAGCAAGGAGGGAAGAGCCCAATCAAGAATGGCACCTCCTGGAGTTCTCCAGTGGTGCAGTGGGTAAAGGATCTGGCATTGTCACTGCTGTGGTTCAGGTTGCAGCTGTGACATGGATTCGATCCCTGGCCTGGGAAATTCTGCATGCTGTGAACACAGCCCAAAAAAAAAAAAAAAAAAGAAGGAAGGAAGGAAAGGAAGAAAGGAGAAAAAGAAAAAGAGTACCACCTCCTGATGCTGGTGCTGAACCTCCCTCTGCCCCTGAGCTCGGCCCTGTGACTCAGCCCCACAGCCCTTGCCTTGCACACAGTTTGTGGAATGCTGTAATTACTCAATGAACCATCTGAATGATATTCCTCTAGTCATTCAACCAGCCCCCTCCTCAGAGTGGTAATTGTATTTGCGGTTATTTTAAAACATTACTGTATCCAAATAGAGTTTACATCAGCAGACAGTGTGATTAGCAATCTTGCTCTCCCTGGTGTTTCTAAACTGTGCTATGAACTGCCTGGTGAGTCGTGCAAAAATGGCCTCTCCAGCTGCGGACCCCTCGCCCCAGCCCTAGAGGGGCTTCTCTGCCAACTAACCATCTGGGAGGGGACGTAGTAAAAGTAACTTGGGGCCAGAATCCAGTTGACCTTGGTTTAGAGCTGACTGTTTTCCAAAGAGGTGCTCCACTCATCCCATCACCATCTTTAGATATGAACTCACCCTCCCTTTTCTCTTTAGAAAATATTCTGAGACTAATCTTGGTCTGCCTTCCTTTTCCACCTTTTTGGGAAATATTAGAATGATACCATTAAAAGCATGTACCCATGCTTACTAAACATCCCCAAGCCTCCGTTTCTTTGTCTGTAGAATGGGGATAATCATAGCGACAGTAATGAGAGTTAACACTTTAGTGTTTATCATGTGTCAGACACGGTTCCAAGTATTTATCTCATGTGAGTCCCAGGATAACCCTGTGAGATAATGTGATTAGATCATATAGCTAGACACCTATGAACACCCTCGCCTGCCATGTCAGGAAACTGAGTTATGGTCGGTAATTTCTTCAAGATCATTTCCCTGTGAGTAACGGAGCCAGAATCCAAATTCAGGAGACTGATTCTAGAACCTACGCACTAACCACTCTGCTACTCTCCTTTTTTTCATGAGGTTGTGAGGACTCAGTGAGACTCACTAAAAAAAAAAAAGTTACCATGTGCCAAGTACTGTCACAGGTATTAGACTTAAGAACAGGAGTTCCTGTTGTGGCTCAGCGGAAATGAATCTGACTAGTATCCATGAGGATGCAGGTTCGATCCCTGGCCTTGCTCAGTGGGTTAAGGATCTGGCGTTGCCGTGAGCTGTGGTGTAAGTCACAGATGCGGCTCGGATCCGGCATTGCTGTGGCTGTAGTGTAGGCCAGCACCTATAGCTCTGACTTGACCCCTAGCCTGGGAACCTCCATATGCCTCAGGTGCAGCCCTAAAAAGACACACACACACACACACAGAGTTAAGGACAAATCCCTGCCCTTGTGGATATCACATCTGAGTAGGGACTCTTAAAGCTTTTAGTGCAACTCTTAGGAGAAGGTCACTGCTCACTTCCAGGTGTTAGGGCTTTAGAAGATTCTACATGGTATCTTCATTATTTATATACACATTCCAATCTTCCCATTAGATTATAAATTCCCTGAAGGCAAGGTTAATTTCTGATTCCTTTCTATATGATTTCTATCTAACTCCTTACGCATAGCATGAAGTCAATAAGTATTTGTTGAATTAGGAAAACTATTGATCCCATATGTATGTGAAAAATTTCAAAAAGTGCTTTATCCATGTACTAATGCAAACGTTCTCAGTGTAATCTATAGCAGTAGGTATATCTGAGATGTTGAATTACACATCCATGTCAATTGCTAAGAGGATCAGATGAGACGTGTATGAAAAGCTCTTTGAAAACTAACACATCAAACATAAATATCATGTTATTGGTATAACCAATACAGAGAGATGTATTATAGTTCTTCTATGCTTCCAGTGGAGCAGATGCTAATCCCAGGGCATAAACTGTCCTGAGTATGTGTGGGAACCCATCAACCACACAAGGCATCAGTGAGTAAGTGGTGAGTATTTACACATAAGCCAACACAGGGAATTTTTATTGTAAAGAAACAAAGTGTGTTAGTTGTCTATTGCTCATAACATATTACCCCTAAATTCAGGGGCTTAAAACAACAGCGCAGTTCCCATCTTGGCATGGTGGAAACGAACCTGACTAGTATCCATGAGGATGCAGGTTCAATCCCTGGCCTCACTCGGTGGGCTAAGGATCTGGCATTGCTGTGAGCTGTAGTGTAGGTCGCAGACACAGCTTGGATCCTGTGGCTCTGGCACAGACTGGCAGCTACAGCTCCGATTCAGTCCCTAGCCTGGAAATCTCCATATGCCACACGTGCAACCCTAAAAAAAAAAAAAAAAAAGACACACACAGACACAGCAGCAAACACTTATTATCTCACTTAGTGTCTGTGGGTCAGGAATTTGGGGGCCACTTAGCTAGAGGCTTTGGCTCCGTGTTTCATGCAGTCAGCCAGGCCTCCAGTCATCTGAAGGCTTGACTGAGGCAGGAGAAGCCACTGCCCAGGTGACTCACTCACCAGTTGCGCTGATGGCTGGTGGGAGGCCTCAGCTCCTTCTCATCAAGGCCTTTCTACAAGGCTGCTGGTGTGTCTTCACAATGTGGTGAATGGCTTCGCCCAGGCTGAGTGAGTCAAGACACCAAGGCAAAAGCTGCAATGTCTTTTATGCTTTATCTTGAAAGTCAGCCAGTCTCTTCTGCACTATCCTATGGGCCACACCCGTCAGCCTTATTCAATGTCAGAGGAGACTATACAACGGTGAGTACCAGGAGGTTACGGTCATGGGGCCATCTCGGACGCTGACTATCATGAAGGGAAACTGGGACTCAGAGACCAAGAGCGGTGACCACAGCCGGCCTTCTTCTTCTCCAGGGGGTATCCTAGAGTCAAGACAGCTATGCTATGGACCTTTAGGTAGAAGGCCTCCCTCTGTCTTCACTTTTGTTCCCTCCCTTCATGTGACTCCGTCACGACCCCATCTTCTGCCAGTTCTTTCTATGTTTCTTACTTCACATTCCTAAAAGCAGAGCCTAAGGACTCAGCTCATCTTTTTTCCCCAGGTCATCGCAGGTGACATGCCAACCATTGGGTTGGCTTCTGGGGATTCACTCCTAGCCGAGACATTTCAGTGAGTCAAGGCTCACATGGTCCAAAACCTAGACCCCTTAGCACAGGGCTGTGGTCAGGATAGTCTTGCAATGAGATTGGGCAGAGGGTGGCGGTCAGAATTTGGGCAACATAGCCTGCCCAGTTTGGCACTTGTTCACCACGTGCTCTGTGGGATGGAGGGGCCACAGATGGTGAGAAGGAAGAAGAATGAAAACAAGTAAGTTGATCCCTGGCCTCTCTGTTTAGAGAGGGAGATAACACACAGCCAAATAATCATCTGTACTTGAAGTACCTGGGTCAGGTGGGGAAAGTTTTTTAGGGAGATTTCTGTCAGGGTCTCAAAGGAAGAGGTAGAGAGAAGATCCAGATGAAGAGAAGGGAGAAGCCCATTTCTGGCAGGAAGGAACCCAGCTAGGATATTTTTGGGGGAGGTGAGACTCTAGTGGGAATGGATAGTGGGGTGGATGGGAGAAGAGTTTGCAAAGTTGGATGGAGTGACACTGGGATGGGTTTGGCAGCTCAGTGAAGAGCTTGGGTTCTTGCTGAGAGCAGTGGGAGGTTCTCCAAGGTTCTGAAACAGGAATGGGGACTCCTGAGGGTGGCTCCAGGGGCTGAGTCTTCATTTGAAGCCTTCTTTCTTTTTTACTCTCTCTTTCTGTCTTTGGCCACCACACAGCATATGGAGCTCCTGGGCCAGGGATCAGATCCAAGCCATAGTTGCAAACTGAGCCACAGCTGCAGCAACATGGGATCCCCCGTCCACTGTGCCAGGCCAGGGATCAAACCTGCATCCCAGTGCTCCCAAGATGCCACCAACCCCATTGTGCCACAGCAGAAAGGTTTGTTTAAACACACTCCTGAAGATTTGTTTAAATGCAGGAGCATCCATCCCCTTTGGGTTCTAATTCACAGGGGTTGTGTATGATTTGAGGAAAGCCGTAGCTCCATTACACAAAGATATCCAGGCTTATGAGGAACTAATGATGGCCCCTCCACTGGTTTCCTTTAACAGCAATCCCTCCAAATGTAATTTCAGAGGCATCCAAATTAAGCCAAGCTTTATTCAGCACCACCAAGAAGGCCACATCTGCATAATGAAAAAATGTCATCAGAACTCTGAGAAAAGTCTCCCTGTGTACTCCTCATTAAATAACTTGTCACAATCTTACAAACAACCTCCAAACCAATTCAGAAAATGATGTCTGGAAAAGAACGCCTTTCAGCAATACAGGCCTTACTAATAATCAGCTTACAGCAGACTCATTATTCCTTCATAAGTGAGCAATGAGCCAGAGATGCCAGTCACAAGTTTTATTATTTAAACATCCAAGCGCCAATTTTATGTCTAAGCTTTCACTCAGAGTAATGGTTGCTTTGGTGAAGCCCGGTAGGGGGACCAGTATGTTGCAAAGGCTCCTGGAAGCTGCATGGCCTCTGCAGCCAGCCTGCTGGGGCTTATGTTCTGGCTCTGTGACTTGGGGTAAGTCAGTTGAAATCTCGGCACCTCTGTTTCTTATCTATGAAATAGTATTGTCTTAGTCTGTTCAGGCTACTATAACAAAATAAAAGAATGGAAAGCTTCTATGAACAGAAATTTATTTCTCACCATTTTGGAGGGTGGAGTCCAACATCAAGAGGGCAGCATGGGGAGTTCCTGTCGTGGCTCAGCCATGACAAACCTGACTAGTATCCATGAGGACGCAGGCTCAGTCCCTGGCCTCACCCAGTGGGTTAAGGATCTGGTATTGCCGTGAGCTGTGGTGTAGATCACAAATGTGTCTCTCATCCTGTGTTGCTGTGGCTGTGGTGTAGGCTGTCAGCTGTAGCTCTGACTCAGCCCCTAGCCTGGGAACTTCCATAGGCTACAGGTGTGGCCCTAAAAAGACCAAAAAAAAAAAAAAGGCAGCATAGTCACATCCTGGGGGAGCCCTCTCTCTCTGTAGCTATGTCCTCACTTGGTGGGAGAGGGGCAGGGATCTCTCTGGAACCTCTTTCTTTTTTCCTTTTTTCTTTTTCTTTATTTCCTCCCAAAGGCCCCACCTACTATTACCATCACCTTTGGGGGTTAGGATTTCAACATATGAATTTTGGGACGACACAAACATTCAAAAGACCAGAGCAGGGATGATAACCTTGATACTTCCACTGGTGCGGCCATACAAAGAAAAAAATTCATTCTCATAGAAGATTATGAGCGCTTGGCATATAGCTCCATATCGGCATATGCTATTATTATTATCACCCTAGTATAAATTAATTGATCTGCAACTTTTCTCCCATTAAGCCATATCTGTAAAAAGTTTTAAGTTTGAATTCGCTGTCCCAGTCTTAACAAATGGCACAGATCATCTAGTGGGTTCATGGGAGAAATAAGTCAATCAATCACCAGGTTCTGTTGCTGTTCACTCTCAAGTGTATTTTGAGTCTTATCTATTTCTTTCTAGTAAAGATGGTAATTAAGCTCACAGGCTCTGGACCCAGAGTGCCCAGATTCAAATCCTGACTCTGCATTCACCAGCTGTGTGACCTGAGGCAAATGTCTTAACCTCTCTGAGCCTCAGTGGTCTCCATAAAACAACTATTAATAAAACTGACTTCACAAGTGCTTGTGAGGAGTGGATGAAATCATACAGGTGCCTGGCACTTAGTTATATGTTCAATCAAACCTTATTTTCATTCAATTTTCCCCATTCTAGTCTCAGCCACAGCATCTCTCACTTAATGTTCATCTGACCTCTTAACTAGCCTCCTGACCTCCAACCTTGCCTTCCTACAAGGCATTCTCCACAAGGCAGCCAAATAAGTCTCTAAAAACACAAATCTGGTCATGTCACTCCCGGCTTAAAATTCTGCAAATGATTCTCATTGCCCTTGGGAAAAGGTCCCACACCCCCCGAGAGGCCTCACTGGCCCTGCAAGGCCAAGGTCAGCCTACTTCACAGCAGGGCCCTGCTCTCCAGGCTCCCACCACACTGGCCTTGTTTCATTTCCTGAAGGTTCCTCAACACAGACCTTCACACCTCCTGTAGAAGGGCTCCTCTGCCCTCCTCTGCTCAGCTACCTCCTACTCATCTGAAAAAGGCCTGTGACTTCCTCAAAGACGCCTTCCCAACTTCTGTTCCTTTTGGCTGTTAACAACTGTAACTAAATTCTATTTTTTTTTTTTTTCATTTTTGGCCATCCCAAGGCATATGAGTTCCCAGGCCAGGGATCGGATTCGAGCCATAGTTGCAACCTACCCTGCAGCTGCAGCAACCTGGATCCTTTTAACCCACTGTGCTGGGCTGGGGATCGAACCTGCCTCCTGGTGCTGCCAATCCTGTTGTGTCACAGTGGGAACTCCTGTGACTAAATTCTTTTTTTTTTTTTTTGATGTAATTATTTAATGACATGGGAAAACATATTATGAAACAAGCTACAAATAGAGGATAGAGGATAACACTTCATTCTGATAAAAAATTAAAATGTACACAAAACACTGAAAAGTTACATATCAAAATGTTAACAGTATTTACTGCTATTCAGTGATTAAATATTTTTATCTTTCCTTTTGTGTATTTTTTTGTTTTGTTTTTTGTCTTTTTAGGGCTGCATCTGCAGCCTATGGAGGTTCCCAGTTTAGTGGTCGAATCAGAGCTACAGCTGCTGGCCTACCCCACAGCCACAGCAACATGGGATCAGAGCTGTGTCTGAGACCTACACCACAGCTCATGGCAACGCCGGATCCTTAACCGACTGAGTGAGGCCAGGAATCGAACCCGCGTCCTCATGGATACCAGTTGGGTTCATAACAGCGGAGCCACGACAGGAGCTCCGCTTTTGTGTATTTTTTGAAAGCTTGTGGCTAAATTCTTATCGGTATAACTTTCATGCCTATGTAATAACTTGATCTAGAGTTTATGTTGTTCATGGAAAATCCTCAGAGCTTGATGTGGTGCCCCATCCATGGTAACTGCTCAATAAATATTTAAAGAGTAGTGAATGAATGAATGAATGAACAAATGAACAAACAGATGTGGCGTCTCTGAAACTCACTCTGCAATGCCACTCCGCAGAGCCTTGATTCACTTTGTCCTCCCTTGCTCTGTGGGGGGAGGGCTAAGGAAAATGAGCACAGTGTTAGGAAGCCAGAAGACCAAGGGCATGCTGTCCCACCACAAAATCAGAGCAGGGAGGCCTTTTAGAGGCGGGTTGTTCAGTCCCCTGCCAGGTGAACACTCCCAGTGACCAGAGGCTCACTCCTGACCGTTAGCAAGTTCTCCCCCATCTCAACCTGCATCCTGTCTCCTTCAAAGCTCTCACCCTTGCACGAGATTTTCATTTTCTTCTGTGATTTTTGTATTTTCCAGCTTTTATAGAGTATATATAAATTGCTTATGAGATTACAGAGAAAATAATACAGTTTTTAAAAATTCTAACCACAAAATCTAATTCTGCTCTTTATATGAAAAAGAAAGAAGGAGTTCCTGTCGTGGCTTGGCAGAAACAAATCTGACTAGCATCCATGAGGATGCAGGTTCAATCCCTGGCCCCACTCAGTGGGTTAAGGATCTGGTGTTGCCATGAGCTGTGGTGTAGGTTGCAGATGAGGCTCGGATCCAGCATTGCTGTGGCTGTGGTGTAGGCCAGCAGCTACAGCTCCAATTTGTCCCCTAGCCTGGGAACTTCCATATGCCACAAGTGTGGCCCTAAAAAGGAAAAAAGAGAAAGAGAGAGAGAGAAACCTAATCGCTGGCCTCCTCTGCCACATTAGGTTGGTCACTGAGTCCAGCATGAGCACAACTTGGCCTCCCATGACTTTGGGACCGGGCTGCTATTGGCATGGCCTGTGAGCTGCCACTGACTAGCAAGGGCTTTCCCTGACTTTCAAATGCTCCTTTATCAGCCTAGAGCGGTGGGCAAGGAACACTGTATGAATGCCCAGGGGGCCACTAGGCCTGTCCCAGAGGATGCGGGTGGCCTCACCGGGTTGTAGACACCATGAAGGCAAAGGCTGCTTGCTCTGGTTCCCAAGTAGGTCCTGGCATCTTGTGGCCTATAAACAGTACAGGACAGCTGGATGGGTGAAGTGAATAAAATTAATCTGGGAAACAGAGAAATTTTGGAAAATCATAACAGATTTTTCTCAGGTGCCAATGAGTTAAGCACTGGCCTGCACCCTATAAAAACAACCCTAAAGAATGCAAGAACGTCTGGATTAAGACTTAGTGGATGAAATGCTTCATTTACACCTGAATTTAAAATTTAAAACACATGTTCATATCAGGACACATCTATCATTTAGGTGCTTAAAAATGAACAACACTAAAAAAAAAAAAAAACCCAACAAACTTAAACGAAGACAGTGCCGCTAATTGCTCCTTTCTATGTCCTGAGAAGAATGCTTCTTTTTATAAGTGAAGAGTGTTAAAAACTAAACCAGTTTGGCCTGTCAGGGTGAATAGCTGCTTGCCCAGTAGAAGAATGTGATCTTTAAACACAAACAATACTGAAAGAAAGACAAAAAATCGTTAAACTAAGAAGACTGAATTTCCAGAGGGATCTAAGGAAAGAAGTGAAAAGAGCCCTTCGAAATTAACAACCCGTTTTGTGTAAAGTGGAAACAGCTCCAAAGAAATGCTCTGAGAGGTTTGTTCCTCTCAGCCTTGGCAGGGGAAGGGACAATATCTTTTTAGGCACAACCACAACAAAAGACCACGTGGCCAGTAGCCAAGAGGTGGGACAGAAACATCCCAAGTGGGGAAAAGCTTTTGATTCTGTGAGACTCCCTCTAATCTGCTCATCACTCCCAGAAGGCAGGAAAAGCCCACGTCTGTCTATTTTGCTTTGTGTTTCACTCCCTAACGCAGGAGTACCTGCTCCATAAATATGACGGTCCTGGCTCAAGAGCAAGTGAAGCTCTGACAACGGGGCATCAAATTTAGAGTTGCCATCATGGCTCAGCAGAAATGAATCTGACTAGTATCCATGAGAATGCAGGTTCCATCCCTGGCCTCACTCAGTAGGTTCAGGATCCGGAATTGCTGTGGCTGTGGCGTAGGACAGCAGCTGTAGCTCTGCTTCAACCCCTAGCCTGGGAACCTCCATATGCCATGGTGCAGCCCTAAAACGACAAAAGCAAACAAACAAACAAAAACCCCACAAATGTATCACACTCTACACTTAATGGTGATTTAATGCTATTTCATTTCCATCTTGTCTCTGGGCAACAGGACTGTAGACAGTCTACTTTCTCTCCTTCTGCATTGTCTGAATTGCTTACAAGTATGCTTTTTGAAATGGAAAGTAATAAAGTTATTTCCCCGTCGGGAAAAAGCAATTCTCTTAACCATTGTTGCCAATTTCTTGACCCCTTTTGGAACAAGGTTGGGAATTCATTCTTCTAGAGATTGTAATTCAATCCGAGGACAAAGTGAATGCATTCATTCCACAAATATTTATTCAACACCAGCTCACGCTAATGGCCTAGGTAAGCACGGGGAATACGCATGCTCAAAACACACCAGCTAGTGGCCCAAGAGGGAGACAGGCATTGGACACATACTCCCACTAACAAGGTCTTGCTGCACCTCTGACGCTGCCATGGGCAAGGTGCCTGGTACCAGGAGCATCTGCATCTGCAGGATCAGTCCCGCTTGGGCCTCGCTCCACAGGTTCCCTCTTGCGGTTCCCCCTCCCAGAAGGCCTGTTCTCCTCCTTCTTTCATCTCTCTTGACCTTGCTTCAGAATTCTGCTCAACTCTCCAGTTCCCGCTCAAGGCCTCCCTGTCTGGTGAGGTCCTCACCTCCTCTCTCTCTTCGTCATCTTCCTCGTCCTGTGCTTAGTCAGATACCGCAATACAACTCACTAGTGGTTGTATTAGTCAGGGGTTTCCGGAGAAACAGAACCAGCAGAATGTATCTGTCTTTCTATCTGTCTATCGGAGAGAGGAGAGAGGGAGAGAGAAAGAGATATTTAAAGAATTGGTTCACACAGTTGTGAAGTGGCAAGTCCAAAGGCTTCAGGGTGGAGCAGCAGACTGGGAACCCAATAAAGAGTTTTAGTCCAAGTTCAAAGGCAGCCTGTAGGCAGAACTCCCTCTTGCTCAGGGGACATCAGTTTTTTGCTCTGATTAAGGCCTTCAGTGGGTTGGAGGAGGCCCACTCTCATAAAGGAGGGAAAGTCCATGATTTTAATTAACTAATTAATTAGGTTTTTTAATGGTCGCACCCATGGCATATGGAAGTTCCCAGGCCAGGGACTGAATCCAAGACACAGCTGCGACCTACACTGCAGCTGTGGCAACACTGGATCCTTTTAACCCACTGTGCCTGGCCAGGGATCTAACCCTCACCTCTGCAGTGACCCAAGCCACTGCAGTCAGATTCTTAACCCTGTTTTTTATTTTTATTTCTTTAATGTTTTAAAGTTTCTTTGAAGGATGGTTGATTTACTAACGTCCACTATTTTAAACACTTCACTTATCCAAAAAAAATATCTTTACAAAAAACATCCAGAATAATGCTGACCACATATCTGGGCACCAAGGCCCAGCCAAGCTGACATATACAATTAACTATCATAAGAGTCTTATTTCCCTAACTAGAATCTACCACCTTGAAAGGCACAGGTTAGTGCAGACACGTCTGAATCTTCCCACAGGGTCAAACTCAGAGATTTCTGTCCGGAAGTGTTCAATAAATGCCCCCAGGAATGGAAGGACAGCGCAGCAGATTTGATAGAACCCCTGGGAGCAACCCTGGGCCCCTTCTGGAAACAACAGGGGCTGTTTGACCAGCATCTGCCTAATCTCCAGAGTGCAAACACATGGCTGCAGAGACACCACAAGCATAACCCTAATCCTTTCTCTCCTGAAAACAACTCTTCCATACTCAGTCATACCTTCCAAGATAATAACAGATTTAGACAGAAATGTCTGCTCATTTGACTTTGAGCTCAGCCTAGCCCTAGCCAGTGAAGAAAAGACAAAAGAAAAACACAAAAGCATGTTGTGGTCTAGGGAAGAATTTCTGCACCTGGTCTCTGACTGTCTTTTTATGACATTTGTACCTGTTTCAAGCTTCATCTTTCTCCCAAGGCTGTTGTTACTAATTCAAGCAACAAGCTCCCATGTCTTATGTCCCACCCTGTCCCCACCAACTTAAATCACCCCCTTGAAGATAAACCAGGCTCAGAAGAGGGGCCCAGTGCTTTCTCACACAGTCCAAGCTCCAATTTGCAATTCTAAACCCAGAATCTAATTTCCAGGCTTCCTCTTGGTTCCTAAGCAGGCTGTTTCTTAGGCTTGAGGAGGTAGGAGGCCTACGCCAGAAATCTCAGGCAACTGGAGAGAGCTGGTGAGGTTAGGTCGTCAAGCCATTTTGCAGTGCCAGTCCCTGTCTTTGTATGCCTCACAATTATCTGGTGCCCTTTTTTATTTCCTCTTCAGCAACTGTAAACATCCTTTTCATTGCTCCTCAATTCCAGTAGACAAATGGGCAAAGGATAGGTACAGGCTGTTCAGAAAGGAATACCAAATGTCTCTTAAGCAGATGAAAAGATGCTCAGTTACACTCATAATAATAGAAATGCAAATTAAAAGTACAAAGGGAATATATCAGATTGGCAAAGATCAGTAAATTAGATACACATTCTGGTAAGACTGTAGGAAAACACGCACAGCTGGTGCAAGGCCGACCTTCTCTGACCTCCTTGAGAGAGCAATTTGGTAAAACATCTCAAATTTTAAAGATGAACTGGTTTGATGACCAAGCACTTCCACCTCAAGGTATTAATAGATGATGTACCTTCATGCAAAATGACGTCTTCCCCAAAATATACATTGTGGCATTGTTTGTAATAGCAGAAGGCTGGGAACTGTCTAAATGTGTATTAATAGGGGACCGGTTAAATAAATTATAAACTATGGTACAGCCACTTAAGGGAACAAGCAAGGTCTGTAGCGACTGCTATGGAAAATTTTGCAGGGTACAAAGTGAAAAAAGTAAGAAGGATGCCAGTGCATGTGGTGTGCTAGCATCTGTGGGTGGGAAGAACACACATACATGGTGGTAAATGCATGGAGGACCCCAGCAGAATACCCAGTAACCTGGGTAGGGACCTGGGAGGCTTGGGAACATCAGAAAGAAGGAGATGTATTTTTTGCTGAGTACGGTTACAGGTTGAATAGTGACCCACAAAATTCATTTGTTGAAGTTCTAATCCCCAGTATCTCAAAATCAGACCTTATTTGGAAATAGGGTCGTTGCAGATGTGTCTAGCTAAGAGGAAGTCATACAGGAATAGTGTGGGCCCCCAACCCAATATGCCATGCATCCTTATACACAGGGGGAGTTTGGATAGACAGGCACACATGGAGAACACTGTGCCAAGTGATTCTCAGCAAACCACTAGAAGCCAGAAGAGAGGCATGGAAATGGATTTTTCCCTTGCGGTTTTTAGAAGGTACCAACCATGCAAACACCTTGATCTTGGACTTCTAGCTTCCAAAACTATGAGACAATACAGTTTTTTTGGCCGCACCCACAGCTTGTGGAAGTTCCCTGTCCAGGAATCAAACCCACACCATAGTAGTGACTCAAGCCACTGTAGTAACTATGCTGGATCCTTAACGTGCCAGGCCACCAGGGAACTCCAGACCACACATTTCTATTATTCTAAACCACCCAGTCTGTGGGCCTTTGTTACAGCAGTCCTAGCAAATGAATACAGCATTCTTTGGTACGTTTTGAGTTCTGTATCGTGTACGTGTATTACTGATTTAAAAAAAAAAAATTGGGGAGTTCCCGTCGTGGCGCAGTGGTTAATGAATCCGACTAGGGACCATGAGGTTTTGGGTTCGATCCCTGGCCTTGCTTAGTGGATTAAGGATCCAGCGTTGCCGTGAGACATGGTGTAGGTTGCAGACGCGGCTCGGATCCCGCGTCGCTGTGGCCGTGGCGTAGGCCGGTGGCTACAGCTCCGATTGGACCCCTAGCCTGGGAACATCCCATATGCCGCAGGAGCGGCCCAAGAAATGGCAAAAAGACCAAAAAAAAAAAAAAAAATTTTAGCACAAATGTCCATTCCTCCTTGAAGTCTTCCCAGATTCATCAGTCTGAGTTGATGTCTCTGACTTTGGGGCTCTGAGAACATTTCACAATTTTGTGATGTGATTAACTGTTCATGGGGTTCTAACCTCCACGAAAGGGGCTGGGCCCACATGTTATCAATCTTTATGGTCCTAGAAACCAGCCCTCACATGTTTGCTGCAATGAATGAATGAATAGATAACTAGACATTTTTCACTCTCTTCCTCCATTTTTATGGCTATTCATTGATTTTGGATTTGCTAAACTATCAATTCATTGATGATTCGTCAGGGTAAGATCACTGAGACCTGACCCTAAGGTTTGGAGGATTTTGACAGATGAAAGGAAAAAGATCTCATTTAAAAACACATTTGGGGGAGTTCCCGTCGTGGTGCAGTGGTTAACGAATCCGACTAGGAACCATGAGGTTTTGGGTTCGATCCCTGCCCTTGCTCAGTGGGTTAACGATCCAGCGTTGCCGTGAGCTGTGGTGTAGGTCGCAGACGCAGCTCGGATCCCGCGTTGCTGTGGCCCTGATGTAGGCTGGCGGCTACAGCTCGGATTCGACCCCTAGCCTGGGAACCTCCACATGCTGCAGGAGCAGCCCAAGAAATGGCAAAAAAAATTTTAAAAATAAATAAATAAAAACACATTTGGGGAGTTCCTGTCATGGTGCAATGATTAATGGATCTGACTAGGAATCATGAGGTTGTGGGTTCGGCCCCTGGCCTTGCTCAGTGGGTTAAGGATCTGGTGTTGCCGTGAGCTGTGGTGCAGGTTGCAGATGCGGCTCAGATCCCATGTAGCTGTGGCTCTGGTGTAGGCCAGCGGCTACAGCTTTGATTGGACCCCTAGCCTGGGAACCTCCATATGCCATGGGAGCAGCCCTAGAAAAAAAAAGGCAAAAAGACAAAACAAAACAAAAAACAAAAACATTTGGGAGTTCCTATTGTGGCTCAACAGTAATGAGGATGCAGGTTTAATCCCTGGCCTCACTCAGTGGGTTAAGGATCCAGCGTTGCCATGAGCTGTGGTGTAGGTTGCAGATGTGGCTCTAATCTGGCGTCACTGTGGTTGTGGTGTAGGCTGGCAGCTGTAGCTGAGATTTGACCCCTAACCTGGGAACCTCCATGTGCCGTGAGTGTGGCCCTAAAAGGAAAAAAAAAAACAACGTATTTAAGAGTTTCACTTCCAATGAGTTGAGAGTTTAGTAGTTTTTGAGGGAAACAATTCCTCAAACAGGAAGAGGGTTGATTTCTACCTGATGGAGAGATGAAGAGTCTGGAAAGCCATCCAAGCTGTGCTTGATGAGGGACAAAGGAAACAATCTGTCAATCATGCTCCAAAGGGTGGGTCTTGTCATGGATTACAGAAGGGACATGTGGGTTAGGTAAAAAAGTTGCTAGTGTGGCTGTTTCCTAGGGCTTCCTCAATGAAGTACTACAAACTAGTTGGTTTAAAACAAATGAAATGTATTGTCTAAGAATTCCCATGGTAGCTCAGCAGTAACAAGCTCAACTAGTATCCATAGTGAAGGATCTGCGTTGCTGTGAGCTATGGTGTAGGTCCCAGATGTGGCTTGGATCCGAAGTTGCTGTGGCTGTGTTGTAGGCCAGAAACTGCCACTCCGATTTGACCCATAACCTGGGAACTTTCATACGCTTCGGATGCAGCCCTAAAAAGACAAAAGAAAAAAAAAGTATCTTCTCACAGTTACAGAGGCTAGAAATTGGAAATCAAGGTGTTGGCAAGACCACGCTCTCTCTGGAAGGCTCTGGGAGGATCCTTCCTGCCTCTTTCAGCTTCTGGTGTTGGCTAGCAAGCCTTGGCTTGTAGTCACATCACTGCAACTTCTGCCCTCGCTGTGTCATCATATGGCATTGTCCCTGTGTGTGTCCACGTTTCCCTCTTTTTCTTTCTTTCTTTCTTTTTTTTTTTTGTTTGCTTTTTAGGGCCACACCTGCAGCATATGGAAGTTCCCGGGCTAGGTACCCAATTGGAGCTGCAGCTGCTGGCCTACACCACAGCCACAGCAATTCAGGATCCGAGCTGCCTCTGCAGCCTACCCTACAGCTTGTGGCAATGCTAAATCCTTAACCCACTGATCAAGGCTGGGGATCGAACCCACATCCTCATGGACACTTGTTGTGTTTGTTACCCCTGAGCCCCAACAGGAACGCCCCACATTTTCCTCTTCTACGGATACCCATCCAAATTAGTGTCTTCTCTAATCCATTATGACCTCACCTTCACTTGAATACATCTGCAAAGTCAGGGCACATTCTGAGGTTCTGGGTGGAGGTGAATTTGGGGGAACACTCTCTACCCTACTATAGCTCAGTTGGAGAAAGAGCCAAAAGCAAAGGCATATTTAATTTTGTGGTTAAGCACAGCCATGGAATCAGACAGATTTAATTTCAAATACTGGTTCTACCTGCTGGTCAGCCTTATGAACTTCGGTAAGTTACTTAGCATCTCTAAGCCTATTTCCTCCTCCATGCAATGGGCTTAATGCCTCCTAGAACTGCTGAGAGAAATAAGATCACCTCCTAGTGTGCTTAGCACCTGCACCTGATATTTTAAAAAATTAGTTTTTAATACTAGTGTCCTCATTTCCATGGCTCTTGCCAATCCTTTTAGGGAAGAACATAGACAGTTGAATAGCAAAACAGAATAGTTTATGATTAAAGACCCAGATGCCTGGAACAGGATGTACCTGCCACAGGAGGTCAGAGAGCGCAGGACGTCTGGGTTGGAGCAGGCACAGACTTTAACTTTTAATAACAAACAGATGCAAAGTTAGTGCTGAAATCTGAAACTCTGAGCTAAGCCATATTGATTTCCCCCTCCCCCTCCACCAGGGTGTCTATCTGGAGCTTATCATCAAGTTCTCCACCACGTAAGCAGACCAGACACCTTCTATTCCTCTCTCTGCTCTACCACCTACTGCCTGTGGTCCCTCTCTCCCAATGAACTTGACCATTAGGACATTTGAGAGAGGCCCGAGCTTCCATCCAGGTGGCTCTGGCCTCCCCTTGTCTAGGCTGCCCATGGTGGAAGGGTCCCCATGGGCGGCATTGGCTGGTGAGGCTGCGCACAGCTGCATGTGTTGATCTCTGATCACATCCCAAGGCAAACAAAAACAACTTGGGTCGATCAGCATTTTCACAGACGGGAGAACTGGCTGTTCTTCTATGCCGCTTCATGTGTTCCATTAGAAATGGATTAAATCATCCAGACACTGGGATCTTTTGGGTGACAATTTTTTTTTTTTTTTTTTTTCTTCTTTTTGTCTTTTTAGGACCGCACCTGCAGTATACGGAGGTTTCCAGGCTAGGGGTTGAATTGGAGTTCTAGCCTCTGTGGCCTACGCCACAGCCACAGCAATGCCAGATCCAAGCCGCATCTGCGACCTACACCACAGCTCACGGAAACACCAGATCCTTACTCCACTGAGCGAGGCCAGGGATCGAACCTGCGTCCTCATGGATACTAATCAGATTCGTTTCTATTGAGCCACAATGGGATGGAACCTGCATCCTCATGGACGCTAATCAGATTTGCTTCTGCTGAGCCATCCCGGGTGACATTTTCATGTAGAAGGCACCATTAGAGCTGGGCTGGAGTTTTCGGCTCTGGGACCTATGCTATGAGTCAGCCAGGACCATCCACACCATTGACAGGGTGGATTGTGATCATCCACAGCCATCTGCTGCTGCCCTTGTTTCCTCAGCATTGAGACAATTATGTCCACAAAGTTTGTTTCTGAATAATAGCTTAAAAAACTTTCCCCCTTGGTGGCTAGCGGGACTAGCCATCGATTCACTTATTGCATTTATTGAGTATGTGGTCAAAAGCAGGGGCTCTAGAATCAATGACCTGAATTCAAATCCCACCTGTACAAATTGTGAGCTTTGTGACACTGAGCAAGTCACCTAGCATCTCTAAACCTTAATCGCTTCATCTGTAAAGGGAGAATCCTATTAACACCTACCCATTAGGCTGCTGCAAGGATTGTTTCAAGTTTGGGTCCTTGGGAAGCAGACTGTGAAGCAGAAGGTAGCCAGCAGGATTTTATGAGAGGATTCTCTTCAGAGGAACACCAGTAAAAGGGAGAGCAGGAAACAGAACTGGGCAGAGGGAGAAGCTGAGCTGGGATGCAGTACCAAGAAAGCAGCAGCCAGGAGTTCCTGTCATGGCTCAGTGGAAACAACTCTAGTATCCATGAGGACATGGGTTCGATCCCTGGCCTCGCTCAGTGGGTTACAAATCCGGTGTTGCTGTGCTGTGGTGTAGGCTGGCAGCTACAGCTCAAATTCACCCCCTAGCCTGGGAACTTTCATATGTTGTGGTGTGGCCCTAAAAAGACAAAAAAAAAAAAGAGAGAGAGAGAGAAAGGAAAAAAAAGAAAAGAAAGAACTGGTCAACCCCAGGGGTTGGAGCTGGGAGAGCATGTTAGCCTTTCCTAGAGTTGGACCAGAAGGGCAGGGCTATTATGTCCCTTGATAGATGGGTAGATCAGCCATTGGATGCAGACTGCCCTTAGAAGGAGGTATGACCTTGAGCAAGGCAGTTTTCTTCAGCTGAGCCAGTCCCCGAAGGACTCCTGAGATTGGTTTTCCTGATCCTGAAAGGGGATCCCAGCCTCCATCGCAAAGTTTAAATGAGATTATTCACATAGTGTGCGTAAACACAGTACCTAGCCTCCAGTAAATGCTTAGTAAGTGGTCACCATTACAACTGTTGGTTTTAAAACTGGTATTTGCCAGGCTCTGTGCTAGAGGCTGGGGACTCTGTATTGACCAAGATTCTGTACCTGCCCTCAATAAACTCAATCCACAGCAATTTGGACCATTAGACAAGCATCTGTAATGCAGTGCACTTGACAGGGTGCCACAGGATTTGTATGGGAGCATCTAGAAATGGCACGTGATCAAGACTAGGAGGGTGAAAGAGAGTGGTGTCAAAGGTGATGCCTGGAGATGGAGACGAGTCAGCCAGGTGAAGGGAGTGGGAGGCATTGGGGGGTGGGGGTGGAGGGAGAAGGTTGAGGAAGCAGTGTGTGCAGACAAGAGAAAGCGCAGTGTGGGCATGAGGTACACCAGCAGGGCTGGCATGGAGTGGGCACCAGCAAGAGGGGATGAAGGGTCTTACATACACCAGGCCAAGGAGTGTGGCCTTGGATATAAAGAGGCCAGTGGGGAGTCATTAAGGCAATCTAACCAGAGAAAGGACATGGTCCATTAATGCCTGAAAAAGGTCACGGCTGCCATTTGGGCAATGGACTGCCCATGGATGATATCAGAGGCTGTTGCCGGAGTCTGGGTGAGAGATGAGGATTACCTGGACCAGGCTAGACTGAAGAGAAAGAAGGGTAACCAGAGTGAAAGAATACTGAGGTGATGGCATCTACACACTTGGTGTTGATTGGATGGTAAGGTAAGAGAGAAAGGGGAATTCAGAGTCGTGTTTAAGCTGCTGGTCTGGGTGAATGAACTCAAGGAGGCCTGGAGTTTTAGTCTGTTCGGGCTGCTATAACAGAATAACACAGATTGGGGGACTTATAAACGACAGAAATTTATTCCTGGAGTTCCCGTTGTGGCTTAGTGGGTTAAGAACACAATGTTGTCTCTGTGAGGATGTGTGTTCTGTCCCTGGCCTCCCTCAGTGGGTTAAGGATCTGGTGTTGCTGCAAGCTGCGGTGTAGGTCACAGATACAGCTCAGATCCCGTGTTCCCTCTACTGATTTGACCCCTAGCCCAGGAACTTCCATGTGCCACAGGTGTGGCAAGAAAGGAAGGATGGAAAGGAGAAAGGAAGGAAGGGAGGGAGGAAGGAAAGAAAGAGAAAGAAAGAAATTTCTTACAGTTCTGGAGGTTGGGAAGTCCAAGATCAAGGCATCAGTGGATTCGGTGTCTAGTAGGGGCCAGAGGAACATCTGTCTTCTCACTTCTCACTTGAGGAAGCAAGCAGTGAGGGAGCTCTCTGGGGTTTTTTGTTTGTTTGTTTGTCTTTTTAGGGCTGCACTCATGGCATATGGAGGTTCCCAGGCTAGGGGTCTAATCAGAGCTGTTGCTGCAGGCCTACGCCAGAGTCACAGCAATGCCAGATCCGAGCCACGTCTGTGACCTACACCACAGCTCAAGGCAACACCACCAGATTCTTGACCCACTGAGCAAGGCCAGGGATTGAACCTGCAACCTCATGGTTCCTAGTCGGATACGTTTCCACTGTGCCATGACGGGAACTCCTCTGGGGTGTTTTTTATAAGGGTATTGAACCCATTCACCAGGGCTTCATCCTCATGACCTAATCACTTCCCAAAGGTCCCACCTCCAAATAGCATCACACTGGGGAATAGGTTTCAACATATGACCTTTGGGAGGATAGAAACCTCCAGTCTCTAGCACCTGGGGAAAGAGCATCCCAAGACTTAGAAGGAAAAAAGGCACCAAGGTCAGACATGCTCCTCGTTATTCAGCATGGCTCAAAGGAGCTTCTTCCAGGTAGTTCTCCAAGACTTATGGCTCCATTTTAGACAAACCCACTTGAAGTCCCTGGTGGAACATAACTCCCAGAAGCAGCTATATTAGCCCCAGGAGAACTTGCTTCCTCCTTGCTCCTGTCTAGTACACCTGCAAACAAAACATCAGCAAAGAATGCTCTCAGTGTGTAAATGTAGTTGTCATAGAATGCAAATGGAGTAAAGGAAAGAGAAATAAAAATTCGCTTTGGAATCAGTCTTCAGTATACATCAATATTATTGAATATAGATTCTGGAGCTCAGGTCTCCAGAAATAAGTTCTTCCTGATGGGAGTTCTCATCGTGGCTCAGCAGTAACAAGCCCAGCTAGTATCCATGAGGATGTGGATTTGATCCCTGGCCTTGCTCAGTGTATTAAGGATCTGGCATTGCTGTGAGCTGTAGCGTAGGTTGCAGACACGGATTGGATCTGGTGTTGTTGTGGCTCTGGCGTAGGCCAGCAGCTATAGCTCCAATTCAGCCCCTAGCCTGGGAACTTCCATAAGCTTGGGGTGCGACTCCCCTCCAAAAAAGCCACTGAATAAGGCGCTTGAGGGTCCAGCTCCTTCAATAGTAGTACTTAGGGTAAATTAGTGCACTGGCATTTGGGTTTATACATCAGTCTCTTGTGTGTTTGGTACCTGAGTCAGTCCTTGGGGCTTAATCGTCTCTGCGTTTTCCCAAAACTGAATTTTGTACTTTAAAGCTGATAAGAACACCTATGTAAGTGAGAATCATTCCATTGGAAATGATTGGTAGGCCTCTTATCGTTTGCTCCAAAAGGAGTAATTTGAGGGCAGGAAGAGAGGAAAGGTATTGCCTCTAAGGGTTCCTGGGTAGTCTCTGCATTTGAGTTGGAAAATTGGGCCCAGTATTAATCCATGGCACCTTCTTAAAGTGCTTCTGGAGAAAGGAATGAGTCTCGGGCCCAAAGATTTAAACTAGTACCTCCCCAACATTCTCCCTCTGGGGGGCACACACTCTCTCTCCCAGAGGAATTGAGGTGTTGGGTTCAGGCTACAAGTGCGATTATTGAAACAACCCAACAAATACATTTAATGATTCAATTTGTTCCCTACTTCTCAAGTAAAGCTCAAATTTTAAGACAGCAAGAACCAACCTCTACCATAAAAAAGACCAAAACTCCAAATAATGTGTTTTTTTCTTTAAAGTTGTTCAGCAATGATAGTTTCTCATTTGAGTTATGAGGTTCAGGAGCATAAAACCATGGGCTGATGCAATCTTTCTGTCTTCAGGTTTTTTTGAAAGAAAGGCAGGTGAGTTTCCATTTGCACTTCCATTTTTCCCCTGGCTTGGTTACTGTGTCAGATCAACATTCCAGCGCTCCTTCCGACAGCCGTTAAGCCCAAGGGAGAAAAGTGATTAAAACATAACGGAGGGACACCAGTGCCCCGAGTATCAGTATATGGGGGTACAAATGAGAGGTGGGGAGAGACTCTGGTTTAAACCCAAAGACTTTAAAGGCTAACGATGACTTTGTTTTTATAAGGAACTGCAGCAGATACTCTTGAGTGTGGACTCCCAGTCCTAAGAACAGGAAGAGGCAGTCTGAAAACCGAAACCGCCCAGGACACAAAGACGACGTCCCTGGGGCTCGCTGGTCCAGTCAGCCAGCAGCAGGGAGATGCCTCGGGTGCACCTTGGCCCACCCTGAGGCTGTCTCAGCCGGGATACACCCACCCAGGAAGCTGGCGCGAGGGAGGAGGTGGGGTGGAGGAGGGGCGGCAGGGAGGCCACGCCCGTGACCACGCCCACGCCCCGCCCCGCCACGATTATAGCCGATGACTCAGGGCGGAGCTCCGCATCCAGCCCTCGCCGCCGCCAACTTCTCTGGATGGGACCAGAAGTTTCTAGCCGGCCAGTTGCTACCTCCCTTTATCTCCTCCTTCCCCTTTGGCAGCGTGGAGGCTATTTCCAGACACTTCCAGCCCTCTCCGGCCACGTCACCCCCTCCTTTAATTCATAAAGGTGCCCAGCGCCGGCTTCCCGGACACGTCGGCAGCCCTCACGACTCTAGCTCCGGCCTCGGCCAGCGAGCCACTCTGCGCCTGGAAGTCCGGCACCCCGCGACCCTGTGACCCGGCACCCCGGCGGCTGCCCCTCCGGGCCGACCCCGACCCAGCATGAGCGCTGCCACCCACTCGCCGATGGTTCAGATGGCGTCCGGCAACGGCGCCGGCGACCGCGACCCCCTGCCCCCCGGCTGGGAAATCAAGATCGATCCGCAAACCGGCTGGCCCTTCTTCGTGGACCACAACAGCCGCACCACGACGTGGAACGACCCGCGCGTGCCCCCCGAGGGCCCCAAGGTAAGCGGGACCCGAGCTGCACTCTGGCCAGCACTTCCCCCCACCCCCACCTCCCCGCGCCCCGACGGCGAGCGGCGGGACAGGGCTGCGGGGATTGGGGTGGCGGGCTGGACTGGGCCGGGCTGCGGTGACGCGAGGAGCAGGGTGCCTGCCGGCCACAGCCCGCCCGCGCCGGTGTCCCAGAGGTCAGTGAAGGCCACTGGGAACATACAGACCCCCAAGAGGACACCAGCTCTCAGGAGTCGGCCTGCCGCGTCCCAGGAGCCCCCTCCCCAGGCCCGCCCTTGGCCGGCGTCGGGGCGAGGGGGAGGCCCCGGGGAGGACTGTCCTCTCTGGGCTGCATCTGGTTTCCGGAGGTCGGGCGGGAAGTGCGACCCGCCCCGTGGTGCCAGGTCCGTTCCACCGGCTGGATTCGAGGGGCCGTGGGCCAGGAGGTGAGGGGCGATCGGCCTGGTCAGCCTCGGAGGCCCGGGCCAGGCCCCGCCGCGGCCTCCGCCCGGCTTCCAGGGCTGAGAGCCTGGTTTCACTCTGCTGATCACGCTTGGTCGGACGCCAGGGGGCCTTTGGCAAGCTTGGATGGGGGGGTCTCTTAGGATCTCTAAGGACTTTTACCTCCCAAAGTTCCAGAACTTGCTTGAGGGTATCTTGACTTCAGTCTCCCACCTGAGGCACAGAGTGACTCAGGAGACTGACGTAAATACATCCCCCCCCCTTGAATTTGAAATTAAAACTGTATTCTTGTTTGAAACTGTTTTCGATAAGAATATATTCTAGAATGACTTGTTAAAAAAAAAAAAAAGATGCTGTTCTCCCAGGCAATTTTAAACTAAAGACGTGAGACTGTCGCCTAGTTGGCTATTGACTTAGACATTGCCTCACACTGGCGAGAAAAAGTGTTGTTTTTTTTAAATGGCAATACATTCCTTTCCTTGTTATGTTACTACAATACCCAGGATTTGTTTCTAATACACAAATAATTGAGTAGTAATGCTTTTTTGAATACAGATGTATGCCTTATTTACATTTATGTAAGGGTATATATTCTTAATCCTTAGGAGCCTGAAATTTTGAAAATATAAACTCGGAATGAGTCTGTTTAAAAAATTATGACTGTACTTTTCTCGTGATTTTTCTGTCCATTTGAGCTTTTTCAAAAGATAAAGCTTGGCAAAAAGAGGTCTACGTTAAGGGTAGCGTTAATGTTGTTTGGGCAAAATAAAAATGAAAGTCACGAGCTGGTAAGTTATTTTGAAGACTTAAAAATTCACCAAATTAAAGGCTTTGTAAGTCATTATTTCAGAAGAAAGATCTGTTACCCATTTTCATTTTAATGTACTTTTTTCTTAAAAGTGTGTATAAAGTTCTGGTGCCCAACAGTGAGACAGGGTATATTTAGCAACTTACATTTATAAGAAATTAATTGTATGTTTATTTTTGAAAATTAGTACAAGAGGCTGTAATTAGCTGGGATGGTCATGACTGCAGATACTTCTTTTTTTTTTTTTCTGTGTCTGTTCAGCCCATTGTTGAGTGAAACTAATGCCCATTTCAGTCCCCCTCTGTTACTGCAGTCTCCAGGGAAGAGGTCCTTATTGTGACCAAAAAAGAAAAAAAGAAAAAGGTTGTCATTTTGAGACTAACGTCCTGTAGAGACAGGGATGTCAGAATCCAGTGGTATCCTTGGTGGTGAATGAGGATCAAGTTTGAACATATCCACTGTGAGTGCAGTGTAAGTCCCACCTTCCCGGCACTTTGTTTTCAATGTGAAACTCACCCAGCAGGTTGAGATCTTTGTGTACCCGCACAGTGGATGGGTCAGGCTGTGGTTTCATAAACCTTCTTAAGGGGGAAAAACCAGGTTGAATTACTGTTATTGTTCTTCCCAAGTAGAAAATAAGAGCTACTCAACCAAAAAGAACTCTGATCCTGGAAAAGTTGATGTGAAAATTTAACAATCTGAATTTTAAGGTTGAAAGGTCCTTACAGATCTTTTAGCTCAGTCTCATTTATCTAAGAAATAAACCCAGAGAGTTCAACTGTGTTTCCAAAGGTCACTCCGCTGCAACCAATAGAAAAGAGAGAACTATACCAGAAGGTTCTGATAAGAGGCAGTGGATCTGTTCAGAAGAAGATAGAAATGTCTTAAATTTTTATGAAACACTGAAATTTGTAGACTGGAACACTACTTGGGTGGTGATGGCTGGGTGTGTTCAACTCAAGAAAAGAACTCTCTTTACCAGATTAATTACTTGAGATTTGTCAGCATGGCACCACATCATAAGGAGAAAACTAACATTCGGTTCATTAGCTCCATGGGCTTCATTGCTTTCAAGCCTGTGCTTTGATATACATAGAACGTCTGTGTGGCTAATTCACTGTCACTTATGACCCCATAGTGCAGAGTAAATATGATGGAAAATCTTTCTCTATTACCTTATACTGGGACATGCTTTCTTTTTATTTATTTTTGTCTTTTTAGGGCCACACCTGTGGTGTATGGAGGTTCCCAGGCTAGGGGTTGAGTCGGAGCTGTAGCCGCTGGCTTATGCCACAGCCACAGCAATGTGGGATCCAAGCCATGTCTGCGCCTACACCATAGCTCACGGCAACGCCAGATTCTTAACCCACTGAGCAAGGCCAGGGATGGAACCTGCATCCTCATGGACATTAGTCAGATGCGTTTCTGCTGAGCCATGGCAGGAACACCAGAACTTGCTTTGTGAATGAGGAATGAGAAAAGGGCTCTGTCTGAAAATGAAAGGTAGTTTTAGAGGAGCTGAGCTAAGAAGACTCATCAAGCATCCTTGCCTTCAAGAGGAGATGCTGTCAGTCAGTAAAGAGCTATTCCTTGAGCACGAAAAACAGAGAAAAGCCCTCTTTGGGGCAAGACAGTTTCCGAATGTTAAAGGAGTGGCTTTCATGGAAAGAAGAAAAAGACTAGAACTTTGGTTTATTAGTATCCTCTGCTGCCTTGTAGATGATCCTCCCCCATTCCCCTGAGGTTGTTAGAGTCTCTTTTCCTCCCCATTTTTACAGTGGGGGTGGGGGGGGGAGTGAAAGCAAGTGCCTTGTCCTCCCTTTGCAGAGGCCGGCAGCTAGAGGCCAAGGCTTTGGGCCTTATCCAGTTCCACTCTGAGCCACTGAACCTCCCCACCTGTGCTCTTCCTGGATATTGATTTTCTGCACACGTGGGCTTCCCACTAATCTGGCAAGTTCGTACCAGTCCCGGCCCCTTCCCCGGCAGAGAGTTTGGCATCCACTGTGGAGTCAGGAGATGTACAGTTTCAGTGCAGCCGCTCCTCTAAGCTTTCCTTGCTAAGTAAACGGAAGCCAGATACTTTGGAGAGAGGCGCTGAGCCACTCCCTCCTAAACCTCCCCAGGGACTAGGGCGAGTCCCTCCTCCATGTTCCAGCTTTGCAGGTCTTTGAGGTCCCAGGTCCCTGGCACAGATTCCCACGCCTGGCAACCTTCAGAGAAGCCTTTTAAGAACAGGGGTTGCCTGCTGTGTGTCCCCTTGTTCCCCCCCACCACCTTTGTTGAATCTGAATCCCACAAGGTAAGGCTCAGAAGTCTGTAGGTCAGAAAAGCTCCCCTGATGGTTCTTGTTCTGCCAGACTGGCATTTGGGAGCCACTGATGGACGATGAGCTGGGACATCGTGTGCGCCTGCATAGGCCTTGGCATCTTCAAGGGCTCCTGCTCAACATCTAACCTGCAGAGCCATTGGCCAAGCCTCCATTCCTTCGTGGTGAAACTTTGCCAGTGCTGGCTTCCAGGAGAGTGAAGGTAGGGCTGAGCCTGGCGGAGTGGCAGTGCCAGGGTGTGGGGAGGTGTCCCAAGACCCTTCTGAACCCCAGGAAGGAGCAAGTCAGAGCTTTCCTTCCTGTCTTCCTGTCCTAGCAGAGTCTCACCACTATAACTTGACAGATTATTCTCAGGCTCTGTGAGAGACAGGCAGAAACATCCTTTCAGAGGAAATTGGAAATCTTGTTTTGTTCTAGTTTTTTGTTTCTCATTTTTTAAAATTGTATTGACATATAATTGATTTAAAATGTCATATTAATTTCTGCTGTACAGCAGAGTAATTCAATTATAATATACACATATCCACTCTTTTTCAGAGTCTTGTCCCATATAGGTTAGGGAATGTTTTGAATTACAGTTGAAGTAAAGAGACCCATTTGTTCTGCTTCATGTTCAGCAGAGCCTCCTGAATCTTCTTAAAGATGAGATCATCTTGCTCTTTGCAGATCGATTGCAAACGTGTTTACCTCTTAGAATCAGAACACAGTCAGGAAATGAGTGGCCATTCTGCGCTTTGTATTTTCAGCAAATTGCAGTTATTCTGGGGCAAATTTCTTTATGACTGATGAATAGCTAGCTATTTGCTGGGGGTGGATAAAGAACATGGCCACATGCCTTTCGAGTCCAGCTCATCCAGGACCTTCATTTTCCCCTCTAAAGAACAGTCTGTGTTTGGATTATGCAAGAACTGAGCATAACTTGTCGCCTGTTTCGTAGAGTATATTTGCCCTTTACAAGGGGAGAGTCAGTGCACAGGAACTGTGGCGGCGTTTGACGTTAGCCAGGGCTGGGAAGGCTTAGTTGTTTGATGCTGTTGGGGCTGCTTGTGAGTCAGAAAGCTTCATACCACCCATGAGGCTTGATTAGCACTGTCCTCATTTCTGGAACGACACACAGTTGCCTTATATAAACCACCGTGCATGTTTATTACTTCCTATTGACATTTTTTAATGATCTGGTATTTTTCATAAAAATTAGGAAATGATGCATAATAAAAACCTACTCTTTCTCCTTCATGTTTTTTGCTGTTTTAATGTTGCTCCTACATATTTAAGACACCCTATATATGAAAACTGGGAGCAGCAGATGACAAAGGCCTTGCTTATTGGGAACCTCTGAGGACCCTCTAGTGCTGATGAACATTGAGGAAACCTCTCTCACACCTGACTCTGGAATTCTCCAGCCCCTCCTGGCTGCCCGGGGCTTGTGACTCCATTCTGCACCCCCATGATCCTCTTATGCCTCAGCCCTCAGCCTCACAGCTGGACTTGGAAGCTGGGCTCCAAATGCCCTCCTTTTGCAGATGTGGAAGTTGATCTCCAGCCCTTGTTTGGCATTGTGTGGCTGTGTGAGATAGCTCATGTTACTAAGTCTTCACATATTTCTATGACGATTTCTTTGGGGGCCTTGGCAGCTTCTCAGCAAGCCAGGCAGCTTGCAGGAGCTTAGTCGGAGAGACTTTCTTTAGGGAGGAATGAACCTTTTTTTTTTTTTTTTGGTCTGTCAACATATTTATTTATATACATGTTGTAGACACAGGTGGGTGCTGTTACAAACCTCTTCTCTTTAAATCCTCAGAGCAGATCATGGATGCTGTCACATGCACTTTATGCATAAGGAAACAGATTTGGAGAGAGAGGGCCCGAGGACTGTCAGCTGTGACAGAACAGAGACACTGCTGTGGCCAGAGGTTTACCCCCAGGCCGGTGACAGACAGACTGGCTGCTCATAGGCCTGATGGCGTCTCCTTTATGTTCAGATCTTGCCAGGCACAGCCCTGGTGATAAACAGCCTTGAGTCCACCTCTTTACAGCTGATCAGAAATGTTGGCTCATTTCTGGAGCCTGGGTCTGAACTTAGAAGCTGGGCCCTTGTCTTCACTCACTCATTCATCCCATCCTAAATTTTTGCATGCCCGTTCTCTGCAAGTCGTGGTGTTAAATGCCATATAGAGGACAGTTCTCTCCCCTTCAGTGCCATGCTCCTCAAGACGTTTGCTACGTCTCTCCACTTGGAAGCAAGCTGTCCCTGCTCTGGACTCCACATTACTTTAATTTGAATCTTTCCTTCAAAAGGGAGTGCTTTTCTGCCTTGCCTTGGGGTCACGTCCCTGTGGGCTGAGCGTTCCAGAGGCAGAGTCTGTGTCTCTTTCATCTTTCTGCCTCTTGGGGGCCTGGCAGGGTCTACAGGCTCAGTAAAATCGAAGGATTCTGCGTGGAGAACAGTAAAACGTGGGCCTGGGCTCCGGAGCGGACAGGCAGGTTGAAGAAAAGCATCCCTTATTAAAGTGGGTGTCGTGGGCAGCCTGCTGTCGGTCCCTAAACAGTGGTATCCTGGGCTCCCAAATGTTCCTCACTGAATTTTCTGAATGGCCTTTTCTCCACAGGGGACTTGGGTATTGCTTCCCTCAGGTCGTCCTCACAGGTCTGCAGGAGCTCTCTTCTGTCCTCACCAGTGACACAGCATCTTGGAGGCTGGTTCGCTGCCAGACGTCGCTAAGCCACAGCCGCAGAGAGCAGCCTCCGCTCTGTAGAAGGCGTCTCTCTTCGGGGTTTTCTTTGCAGTTTTTTGGTCCAGGCGGCTGGCAGGAAGCTCGGGTGCTGCAGGGCGAAGCCCCTCTTTCCCTGTCAGTTCTGAAGAGCCAGAGCTGTAGGTCACTCACTGCCTGCATGAGGAGCCTGTAAACACCTGCCTCCACAGGGCTGGGTCCCTAGTGACGGACAGAGGGAGCCTTGCCCTGCAAAGTCCTTCGCGTCCTGTTGAAGAACAGACATTTCCTATTTTGAAGCAACTTCCTTGGTTTCTTGAAAGTGTAATTTACTTTAAATTGAGGTAGAATTGTAGTTCTTTTCAGTTCTTTGAAAACATCTTCCTGGGCGGTGAAAGAGCGGCCGGTTTAGAGATGGAGGCGGCAGGGAGGCAGGATCGCGCTCGTGTGAGGGGCCGAGGCGGCTGCCGCGGGCTTTCGAGTCCTCGGGATTGTTGCACAGACCCTGCGGCGGAGCAGGACCGGCTCTCCTGCTGGGCTCGAGCTGGGCTTCCTCCCGGGGCGAGTGTGGAGTCCTGCGGCTGTGGTGACTCAGAAGTGAGCCCAGTGCCCTCACTCTCGCTGCCCTGCCACAGCCAGGCAGTGACTCAGCATCGAGCCCTGGCTCCCTGACCCAGAGCGCACCGAACTGAATGTTCCAGGTCTGCGCCTCAGCCCGGCTCCGCCACTGGGTGAAGGGAAGTGCCTTCCCTCCTGCTGCCTTTCACCCCGGGAAGGGGAGGGGTTGCCATCATCACCCCGTAGCGGGATGTGCAGGAAGAGCTAAGGGTTCACCTCTGTCCAGCTTTGGTGTCAGACACAACTGGGTTCTGGTGTCTCAGGTAAATGGCTCATCCTCCCCGAGCCTCAGCCTTCCCTCCTGAAAACGGGCAGCGACGAGCCAGGGCCCGACCCAACACGTGAGGGCGGTGGAGACAGGCCCCGCCCTCACCAGGCAGTCGGAGGGGAGGGGATTCGTGAGTAGCCAGTGCTGGCTGGACGTGGGTCTGTCGGGTCCTGATGAGCATGAGGTCTTGTTTCTCAGGGCACGGCCTCCTCCTAGCCCCCTGGAACCACTTCAGCTGACTCCTTCCACAGTATCTGGACGCCCTCAGCCTCCTTCCCTGGGGGTTCCTGTGCCCCTCGGGAGGGGAGGAGGAGCTGGGCAGTCACTCGGGGGTACAGCATGGGGTCAGGTCTTCACCTGTTGGCCTTCTGGAGCCTCTGCAGCCCCATTACCTGTGGACTCACCCCCAAAGGGCCAGGGGAATCGTGTATCCTCTGTTCTGTGGGGGCGCTGTGTTAACCCTCAACCCCCACTGCTTGAGGGGAGGGTCTCCCTCGGAGTCTCTGCACAGGCCCAAGGACAGTGCCTGCAGCAACCAGGTGCCCAGTGGTGTCAGGGGGGAAACAGAGCCACATAAATGGCTGGCTGGTCACCTGCAGGTGTATTAGACCCAGCTCTAAGGGGTAGAAATGTCACCGTGAATGGGAGCGGGTTCTGATTGCCACCACCCCTGTGGGGGAGTGTGGTTGTTGGGGGTGGGATGCTTTGGGAAGCTGTGTAGGGTGGGAGGGAGTCCCCCCAGAAATGCACCCCAAGGCTGCCTCCATCCCTCAGAGCCTCCCCTTGCCTGAGCTGTAGCTGATGAATTGGAGACTTCTTCTCTTGAAAATTGTGTTTTGCACAAAATGCGTGTCTAGTGAAGCCCAGAACCCTGATACCAACAAATGCTTTGCATGGTTGGTGTCTCACGGGCGGAGGAGCCTGATGAGTGACCAGTGTTCCACCTGAGTCTGAGACCAGACCTCCAGAAACCCATGGACATGCACCCATGGGGATGGAGAGGTCTCTTTATCTAAATTCAGACAAGAGTTTTCTTGATATGAAAATTTGGGGTACTTTCCCATCTGTGATTTGTGGCTTTAGATTGTTTAAAGCAGATCCCTACCCATTTATTTATTTATTTTCTTCTCCTGAAGGAGAGGTAGATCGCTTTTAATTTCCCTGAAGCTGTTGAGTTCAGGAGCTGACTCTGGTGACTGAGGTTCTCTGCCTGGTTCTGTAGTAACTTCTCATGTGACCTTGGGCCACCTCTGCTCCATTGAATCCTAGAGGAGGGCTCCAGGGGGTGGGGGACTCTGAGCCCCGAGCAACTCCCTTCAGCAGGACACACCCACCTGTGGCCTGGCTACCACTCCACACCCTGGGGAGACACCAGCAGGTGTTCTGCCCTCCCCCGGGCAGCTCCTCCTGCCCCAGCCTGACTTGGCGCTCTCCCCTAGGTCTCAGGGGCACCTGTGCTGGAGCCACAATCCCTGCAGGTTGGGTGTAGACTCCCAGGTGAGTTCGTCCACAAGGCAGCCCCCTTCAGAGCCTGGGCTCGTTGGAGGGAGAAAGGAGTAGGGGTTTGGACCCATGGAGTTGTTTTTGGCCATGTTGGCTTCTAGATTGTGAAACTTTACTTACATTCCTTAGCAGAGAAAAGGACATCCCTGCTAATTAGCGCTCTTAAGACTCTCAGGTTCAGGGGCATCTAACTCTGTCAGGCTTATTAGCAACTAGCCGAGGCCACTAAGGAGTTCGATCCAAATTCACAAGTTTGTAAACAATAGGCTCAACCAACTGTTGCTTGGGAAAAGCTGAGTCCATCAATAACGATTTGTGGATGTGTAGGGCATGGGACAGCTCAGAGTTTATAAAGACTTTCTCATGCCCTAGTTCACTTAAATCTTGCAAAAGTCCCTGGCAGGCATGGGGATTTTTATAGTTTGGGGGGGGGGGGGCGCGGACTGAGTCTTAGTAGCAAGGAGTCCTGTTTGAGGGCACACAGCTGGTGAGATTGGAGTCCAGGATGGCACCTGGGAGCCGAGGGCTCATGCTCCTTCATTCCTTCATGTTTGGATACAGTTGCAGAGAGAAGCAATGTCATCTTAAAAGTTTTCCCTGGTGAAAACACATGGGGACTTCCATCTTGGTAATCCCAGAATGAAGTCTACATACTTGAATACTTTTATCTGCATGTCCCATGAAGCCTCCAGTCATCCAGGACTTGACTGCTTACAGAGTTGATGGGCAGCAAAGACTCCTGTCTCACTGACTTCGGTGGATGTGGACTTTGCTTATTGCTCAGAGGTTGCCCAGTATCCATTATGTGCCCCAAATAGGGCTGAGGGCAGAGGGAGACCCTTTATAGTCAAGTGGAAATTTTGAGTTGGGCTGGGAATGTAGATGTCTGTTTATGTATCACACTGGCAGCCTCTTTCAGATCTACAGCCTGAAATACCAAATGGAAAGTTGGGGTAGGAGGTTGAAGCTCAGCTCTGTGTGTGCTTTTCAAATGAAAGGAAGTTTTTCTTTTGTTTTGCTTCCTGCCTGAAAACCAAGCCCCTTTATTTTGATCCAAGTCCTAGCTATGCGGGGAGTTCCAAGATTCCTATTTCCCTCCATCTATTTTTCTTTGTCTTAGAAGTTTTGACGTGTCATTAGTAAAAGTCACTACCAGACTGGTGGGAGGCTCTCCTGGCCTAAAAACCCAGTTAAGAGAATCTGTGTCCTACTTAAGACCCCAGGGCTGTCAAGGCAGAGGTCCTGCAGGCGGTTACCTTTCATTCAGACCACACGGACGGGAGCTGTGGTTTGTAGGTGTTGAGCCCATTTTTTTTTTCTTTTGCATTTTAGGGCTGCACCCGGGGCATGTGGAGGTTCCCAGGCTAGGGGTTGAATTGGAGCTACAGCTTTGGCCCCAGCCACAGCAATGCCAAATCCAAGCCCTGTCTGCAACCTACACCACTGGTCACAGCAGTGCTAGATCCCCAACCCACCGAGCAAGGCCGTGGATCAAACGTGCATCCTCAGGGATTCTAGTTAGATTCGTTTCCACTGCACCGCAGCAGGAACTCTAAGCCTGCTTTAAAAAAAAAAAAGAAAGAAAGAAAAAAAAGAATGCTTGTTTATCTTATTTTTATTTAAAAAATTTTTTTGTCCATGCCCACAGCAGGCAGAAATTTCCAGGCCAGGGGCTGAACCCATACCACAGCAGTAACAAGAGCCACAGCAGTGACAACCCACTGAGCCGCCAGAGAACTCCAAGGCCACTTTTTTTTTCCTTAGGGCCACACCTGCTGAATATGGAAGTTCCTGGGCCAGGGATTGAATCCGAGCTGCAGCTGTGACCTGTGCCACAGCTGCAACAATGCTGGATCCTGACTGTGCCGGGCCAGGGATTGAACCTGAACCTCTGCAGTGACCCAGGCTGCCCCAGTTGGATTCTTAACCCCTCTGCACCATAGTGGGAGCTCCATCTGAGCTCTCTTTTTTTTTTCTTATGGCCATACCTGTGGCATATATAGAAGTTCCAGGCCAGGGGTTGAATTGGAACTGCAGCTGCCGGCCTACACCACAGCCACAGCAACACCAGATCCAAGCCACATCTGCGAACTATGCTGAAGCTTGCGGCAGTGCTGGATCCTTACTTAACCCACTGAGTGAGCCCAGGGATTGAACCTGAGTCCTCACAGACACTATTTTGAGCCAAATAGAAACTCCTGAGCCCACTTTTTAAAGAGTGCTATACCGTGGAACTGAAGTCGGGGCTCCCAGGGCCTGTTTTCATGATTTATGCTCTTTCCTGCTTTTAAGGTGCGAGGAGTTCTTCCGTGGAGCAGCAGCTTCCTCCTCTTCTCTTGTCACGTGAAACTCTGAGGCACCTTGAGCTCCAGCAGTTTCCGACATGATTTAACTGAGTGGTCATTTTTAGCTTTCTGTGACATCAGCTCTTCCTTGTCTTTGAGTTTTATGTAAATGTTTAGAGCCAGGAGAGGCCTTGAAATCAGAGGTCATGGAGATTGTCAGGACTGGAGGGAACCTCATTTTGATAGTGTCCCCCGTGCCACCGGGCTGGGCTTCTCCACACACCTGGTGTCGGACTTTGCTGCATTTGAGCTTCGATCCTGCATTTGGGGGGCATTTCCTGGGTGCTCCTGATGCCCCTAGGGTCAGAGAACTGCTGCTTTCCAGAGCACCTGGGCCGCCCCTTCATTTCACAGCTGAGGAAGCTGAGGTCCAGGGAGGGGATGTGAGCTGCTCCCTTCATGCACAAACTGAGGGGCAGAGCCAACTTTAGGACCAAGTACGGTCTTTTCCCAAGTTACCTGGCTGTCCCCCTTAGCACCCACATTGTTACTAAGAATCAGTAGCAAAGTTCAGACATGCTCTTAAGCAAACAAGATTTGGGTAAGCCTCGAGGTCACTCAGGCTCAGAACCTGACCCCAGACTTGTCTGGTAATGATATCTTGCAGTTGAGAGGGCAGAGTTTGCTCATCTGAGATAATTTTTCCTGCTTTTTTAGCCTGGAGTTCTTTGGTATCTGCAGAGGTTTAATGCAGCACGCAAAGGAGAATTAATGAATTCATTGTCTAAGTTAATTCGGTGAGGTAAGCAGGGAAAGTCAGGCTCTTGTTTCCTACCTGGAGTCACATGTTTGTGTTCCTGTTGTCCATGAGCTGAGCTGGCTGGAAGATGACTCCTGCAATGCCATCACCACTCCTTACCAAGCTAAGCAGACATGACGTGGAGGAGGCAGGGCTCCTGTTGGCTGCTTGGTCACTGTGATGGTGTTCTGTCCCTCTATCGGGGTCACACTTCTGTGTGACCCTGAGGAAGCAGATTCCCCAGTCCCTGGTGAAGTCAGAGTGGGGCAGGTAGTGAGAGTGAGTCTTCTAGGAACGATGTTATAAAAGCCTAAAAGCTCTAATGGGCTTTTCCTGGACTTGAGCTTGAACTTGAGAACATATCTGATGGATTTAGGAGAGTTAGAAATATTAAACATTTTCGAACGTTTTTCTTTTTATGTATTTATTCATTGGCTGTGCCTGTGACGTGCAGAAGTTCCCAAGCCAGGGATCAAACTCAGGCCATAGCAGTGACCTGAGCCACAGCAATAGCAGCACCAGGTCCATTATCCCATTGAACCACCAGGGAACTCCCTGAACTTTTTTCTTAAAAAAACAACTACATCTTTTTTTTAACTAGACCGTGATGAAAACACCACAGAAGTTAGAAAGGGCAATTTAACTCTTTCAGGTGGTGCTTTTTGGTGAGTAAAAACTGAAGTATTTGGTGCCGGCAGCAATCTCATGACAGCAGAGTAGAAACAGAGGTGGCATCAGCATCCCGTGTGGACCTTGCCATGGATGGGCGTTTCATTGTTGATGTAAATTACTCATTCATGTAGAAGTGTTTGGTTTTCTACTCTGTAGAGGTGATGTGGTTTTTTAACTCAGCCAAAGCACCGAGTTCTAAACAAAATCCCCACGGACTGGCAGAGGAGCCTGCCTCTTTTAGAGGTGATGAGCATGAAGAGGTGTGGCTTTTTTATTAAATGGCATAAATGGCTCGTTAATTCACTTGGAACCCGGAGTGCAGACCTCAGGACTCTAGGAGAGCAGCCTCCAGGCCTCTCGTAACCACCCTGCCTCCCAGCTTGGACCCCTGAGAGGACCATTTCAGTCCCTGGCTTCAGAGCTGGCGCCTGCGCCGTAGCCCTTTTCCCTTAGCGCCTCCACCTCCCACTCCTCCTGGGTGCCCCTCCCTTTCCAGGTGCTCGGCTCTGCTTTGCCCTCACTTCTTTACCCTTGTGCCTGACCCCTCTCCTTCCTGATGTGTCCTCGTTCCTGCTTGAGGTTCTTCCCGTCTCGCTAGGTGACTCCTGTAGGCGTGGGACCCTCTGGCCTCCGGCTTTGTTTTCTTCAGCTTAGCGCTCAACTTCAGATGCCATCCCCTTTCCCGCTGCTGGTCTGACACCCGTTCCCCCCCTCCCCTGCCCTGCAGTGACTGTGTGCTTCCCTTCACTGTCCCCAAGATGTTTCCAAGACCCAGGTCAGATACTGGCCCTGGCCGCAGTCTCTGCTGTCACAACCCCTTGGGCCGGTGGAACTGCTCTTCCCTTCTCCCTCCTCCTTTTGTTTTTCTTCCCTTTTTTCTTTCAGTTGAGGTACAAAGTATGTTTGGTGAGATAAAGTGCACACCTCTTGGCGTGCTGGCTTCAGTCCCTTCTGGACCCCGGGGGCTTTCCCCAGGAGGGGCCATCCGCAGCCAGGCCTTTTCGAGGTGTCCGGGGAGGGCACTGCCGGCAGCCGGCTGTGCAGGGGTGGCAGGCTTGGCAGCCCTACCTGTTCAGTCTGAATGGTGCGGGTGGACTGCGGCAGGGGGCAGCCTGCGGGGGAGCCAGAGAAGCGAACAGCCAGCGAGGCCTGTACACAGGCTAACACCCGTTACCACCCCCACCCAGAGAAAGGTAGAGGATACTGCCGTCTCCTCCGAAGGTTCTTTCGAGACCCATTTCAGGCAATCATTTCCTCCAGGTCCAACCGCCATTCTGACTCCATTCACCACCAGATAACTTTGTCCTTCAGATTTGATTCCTTTGACACTTTGGGGTCTGAGTAGCATAAGCCTGTGCCTATTTAGGGAGAGAATTCACACGCGTTTTGGCCTTCTGAGCATCCCTCTTGATAAGCTCTCATAAAACCTCATGACAGTCCTGTCTGTGTCCTGTGACATGGGTGTCACTTGGTCCATTTTCTAGAAAAAGGATTAAGGCTCACAGAGGTGAAGAGAATTACCCCAGATCACATCACTAGAAGAGGTAAGCATGAACTTGCGTCCTCTCTAGGAAAGCCCCCTCCTGCTGGAAAAGCCCCGCAGCCCCACCCCCGTCTGCAGAGCCTCCTGTGCTTTCCAGGTGGTTTTGCTTCCTCTTTCTTTCATGGAGCCTTAAAGTGTCTTGTAAGCCCCCAATTGGCAGGGCTTATGCCTCACCGGTGTGGTAAACCCGTGGTACCTAGCAGCCACCAGGAAGGAGTTGCCTGGCGGATGAGGGCCAACTGGTCAGCTCCATGGACGGTGCGGATGGCGCAAGGCTTTTGTGTGTGGCCAGGAAGAAGCCAGCAGAGGCGGCGTCCTAGCACTTGCCCAAGCTCCTGCTCCAGGCTGGAAGGATGGGTGCCCCAGCGAGTGGAGTAAAGTGCCTGACAGCCTGTTATGAGTCAGCATCGAGCAGCACAGGGTTTCTTCACTGCCTCTTGCTGCCTGCCTTTCGGTGCCCACCTCGTGGCAGGAATTCGATTCTGAAAGTGAGGCCTGGACCTACTCCCTGCTCTTGGGTGACCTGAGAGTTAAGCAGGCTAAAATAATGCCGCCGCCCTGAGCACGTGGGTATTCTAATCTGAGAGTGCCTGTCTGGTGTCCCCAAGGACGTGGTGACACCCTTGCCTCTCCTGTGTGCTGGAGGCCCTCTCAGGCAGGGGCTCAGTAGGAGGGAGGCAGTTTGTGGGTATGAGAGGGCTAATTTCCAGGATCAGTCCTTGGCTTTCCCTACTTTTGGCCAGATTTGCCCCAGTGAGAATTACACCCCGAGGCTCCTAGGGCCTCAGCCTTCAGCTTTTTTTGCAAACAAATCCCTCGTTAGGAAGGATCACACTCTTTCTTAATAGTCCGCTCAGGTGTGTGTAAGTGGCACAGACCTTAGCCCCTTCTCCATAAAAGGACCTGCCAGTGCTCAGGAGATAGGACCTCAGGCCATGGGGGTCCCTGGCCTCAGTTGCCCAGCCTTTGCTTGGTGACAAGTGACATTGCCCAGTGAGTGACTGGCCAGCCTTGTTGTCTGAAACAAGATCTTTCTCTGTGGTACATCTGGAACTTGGCCTTCTCAAGGGTCCCAAAATAGCCAGGCCACAGAAGGGAGAACTTCATAAGAGGACAGGAGACCCCAGCCGCTCCTCGCCCAGCAGGCTCTGTTGGCATCCTAAGACCAGCACAATTAATCCCCGGCTTTTGTCCGCATCCTCTGCTGCTTCTGCATTCCTTGTGGTCCTCTCTTTCTTGCGGCTTGTTCTGAAAATATTCCTGAGGAGGCAGCCTCCCCACCCCCACCCCAGGCCCTTCTCTGCAGGTTTCCAGGCCAGGCCTGTGTTGGGTCCAGCACAGTGCTGTGTTGTTAGGAAATATGAGGACCTTTCAGGAAGCGGAGAAGCTGGTTGTGATTTACCAAGTTGGAATTGAATCTTCCTCACATCCTCTGATCTGGGTCTCTGAAGATTTGGGAGGCAGGCAAATCCTAGGTGCACTGTTGTCTTATCATCTGGAAAAGAAACCTGTCCTGCCAGTTTGGGAAACGGGGACCTTGCCTGTGCTCAGGAGATGCCTTGCTTCACTTGCTTTCTCCTGATGCTTCTAATTCTTAAACTGCTGGGCAGGCTGCAGCCCTGGAGGGGAGGGGGCTTTCTGGAAGACGTCGAGGGCGGAGAGGGGGGTCGCCCACGCTTCCAGTGCTCAGCAGTCCTTGCTGACACTGCGAGGCCCAGAGTCCTTCTGGAAGATGCACGCTTGGCACTGTTCTTTCTCCTCTTCAGGGGTCTTTCCTTCTCACTTCTGACTGGTCTGTGTTTCTTCTCCTTTGATTTTAGGAAACCACATCTTCTGCGAACGGGCCTTCGCGGGAGGGCTCCAGGGCACTCCCCACTAGGGAAGGCCATGCCGTGTACCCCCAGCTCCGGCCAGGCTACATTCCCATCCCCGTCCTCCACGAAGGCGCTGAGACCCGGCAGCTGCGCCCCTTCTTTGCCCACCCCCAGCCGGGGGTGCAGCGCTTCCAAGCTGAGGCGGCCCCCACCGCTCCACAGACATCCCAGACACCTCTGCGGGGTGTGGTGGAAGCCACCCAGCCAGATAAGCAGTGCGGACAGGCAGTGGCAGCTGCGGGAGCCCAGCCCCCAGCCTCCCAGGGACCTGAGGTAAGGAGAGGCCTGGCTCGCGGGCCTGTGGGGTACCACCCTGAGGGTGGCGGCTGTCGTACTTCATAGGCTGCCCCAGACCCTGGGGCGGTGCCCGGGGCAGCAGCTGGCAAGATGCGGGCATCTGGGCCTGGCTTGCAGCATCAGAGGTCACCCAGCAAAGCTCGCCGGCTTGCCAGCCCACATTCCCCTGCCATACCTCACAGGTTGCTTTTTCAGGTGGGCAGGGATCATGGCTTATTTTTGTAGTTAAAGCACTCGGGCTCAGAAGGGTAAACAGCTTGTCCAAAAGCATGAAGTAGGAGACAGCATCATGGGGACTGGAAGCCTGGCCTTCTGGCTCCTGATTGGCTGTCCCTTATTCCCATGGGGCTCTCTGTGCCAGACACAGAGGTACTCTGTTAGTTCATTCAGTTCACTATTGACAGGTGGTGTTAACTGCGTGGAGCTGTATTGATTGGAAATGGGAAAGCGCACCCGCCTTCACAGCATCCCACAGTTTAAAAGAAAGTCAAAAATTCGAAGTCAGGGAGGGAGCTGCTTTTAAGGTTTTAAGCCTGAAGCCAATACTTCTGTGCAGTAACGTCTAAAGAAGGGTTCTTAATCCAGTTCTTAGCTGAGATTTGAGGCTATGGACCCCAGTAGGCTTTCTGAGCCATAAGCTCCCTTGGTTTTCCTGTCGGCAGACCGTCCCATCGCGTCCCCTGGCACTGCTCTTGAGCACAAGTGCTTGCTCCAGGGGCAGAAAGTCATGGTTAATGTGGGACACCAGGAGGCCGTTTCCCTTTCTTGGAGAAGCAATAGTTATATTTGTAACGCTTTTGTTGTAAAAATCAAAAGTGACCCATCAGAGAAATTTTAACAAAGTTGAGTGAGCAGAGCTCTTTTTTTTTTTTTTTTTTTGCTATTTCTTGGGCCGCTCCCACGGCATATGGAGGTTCCCAAGCTAGGGGTCAAATCGGAGCCGTAGCCACCGACCTACGCCAGAGCCACAGCAACGCGGGATCCGAGCCGCATCTGCAACCTACACCACAGCTCACGGCAACGCCGGATGGTTAACCCACTGAGTGAGGCCAGGGACCGAACCCGCAACCTCATGGTTCCTAGTCCGATTCATTAACCACTGCGCCACGACGGGAACTCCAGCAGAGCTCTTAGAAGCCAGCTGGGGAAACGCCCTCTTGGTTTGCTAGAGCAGAAAGTAGAGGGCCCGGAAGGGAAGGGGGCCTGGCCTGCCGTAGTCCGCACAGCACACACAGTTCCCAGTGCCCAGCTGAGTTATCTGTAAATCATCAGGAAAGGAGTTAAAGGAAAGAGGAAATGAAGTGACAACAAGTAAAATGTAGCAAGTGCTCCCTGTGTGTGGCACTGGTGCTGGGGCACGTGCACGGACTAGTTTCCTGAACCTTCAGGCCAGCCCAGAGAGGGGGGAGGGAGGGCTCACTCTTTTATATATTTTATTTTATCTTATTTTTTTATTTTTACTTTTTCACTTTTTAGGGCTACACTGGCAGCATATGGAAGCTCTCAGGCTAAGGGTCAAATCAGAGCTGCAGCTGCCAGCTTACACCACAGCCATGCAGGATCTGAGCCATGTCTTCAACCTACACCAAAGCTCACTGCAACGCTGGATTCTTAAGCCACTGAGCAAGGCCAGGGATCAAACCCACGTCCTCATTGATACCAGTCAGGTTCTTTACCTCTGAGCCACGACAGGAACTCCCATCTTTTCTGTATTTTGAATGTGGCTCCTAAAGCTCTTGAGCTGTTAAGAATCTGAGCCCAGGCCTCTTGACTCCTGAGCTCCCAATCTTAACACTACATTCTGACTATGTAAAGGCTTTCAGATAGGAGGTCGTAATAAATCTGTTGTTCAGAGTTCCTGCTGGGGTGCAGTTGGTAAAGGACCCATCCTTGTCTCTGTAGTGGCTGGGGCTTGAACTTCCATATGCCCCCCCGGGTGCAGCAAAAACAAAACAAAAAGCAAAAAAACTTGCTGCCCTGAGTGGAGGGCCAGGCAGAGGGTCATTCATGGGGCCGGGTCTGCCCTTTGTGTCTTGCAGCGGTCCCAATCTCCAGCTGCCTCAGACTGCTCGTCCTCATCCTCCTCAGCCAGCCTGCCTTCCTCCTCAGGCAGGAGCAGCCTGGGCAGTCACCAACTCCCCCGGGGCTACATCTCCATCCCTGTGATACATGAGCAGAATGTCACCCGGCCGGCAGCCCAGCCCTCCTTCCACCAAGCCCAGAAGACCCACTACCCAGCTCAGCAGGGTGAATACCAGACCCACCAGCCTGTGTACCACAAGATCCAGGGGGATGACTGGGAGCCCCGGACCACGTGGGCCGCATCCCCGTTCCGGTCACCAGTCCGGGGCACGTCCAGCCGGGAGGGCTCTCCGGCCAGAAGCAGCCCGCCGGTGCACTCCCCACCGTCCCTCCGCATGCACACCATGGTCGACAGGCCTCAGGTATGGAAGTCGGTGTCGGGCCAGAGGGCTCTGCGCAGGTGCCCAGGGGCCCCCCGACCAGCCCCTCCGGGTTTACACACGTGTAAGGGGGGGAAAGTAAGATCTTGCACATGACTGGTTGTCAGCAGAAATGCAGGCAAGGACTGGGAACCTTCAGCACTCTCTACAGCTTTTGCTCATTTTTCATTGTAGCTGCCTCAGGGGCAGAGCCCCAACCACCACGATGGGAAACAGTAGGCAGAACATGGCATCACACACACACCTGGGCCCCACGTGTCCTAGTGCCCACCCCACTCTTTCAGGGTCCTTCAAACTCCTGGTGTCTCCTGCGCACTGATAGCCCTTCCCCACTCTGCAGGCCCATCCATTATATCTCCTCTTTTGTGCCTTTGCTTATGCTGAACCCGCTTCCTGAAATGCCTTCACAATCCAAGCTCTCCTCGTCCTTCAAGGGACGAGCCAGTCTTGCCGCTTCCATGAAGCCCCCTCATCTTGCCCACGGTGTCTCGTGTGGGTCCCTTACAGTTGTGCATCTGATTATTCTGTACATTTCAGAAGTGCTCATCTCTTCTCCTAAGCTGCTCGGACCTTGACCACAGGGACCACGTCCCATCCTTTCTCCTCCTTTATGTTACCTGGCTGATGCCCGGCTGGCTGGGGGGATGGGAGACTTTCCTTCCTGCCTGGTCAGAGTTACAGGCACGGGTCTACCCCTCCTTTAGTGGAGACATGTGGGCGCTGGTTCCTGGGAAGAAGGGCTCTGGTTACATGAGGACATTCAGCAACTAAGTGAATTCTCATCCACAGCTTTTAGGAAGAAAGCCCCTCATCGACACGTGTACTGTAAATAGTGACGTTGTCCAGGACCCTGAAACAGAGCACCATCCTTTTATTGTTATTTTTTTAAGCTTTTCTATTTGGAAATGATTTCAACCTTAGAGAAGAGAAATCCAGTGTATGTAAAGGTCATGAAAGCAAAGATTCACCCATATGCTGTTTGTTAACATTTTGCTACATTTGCTTCATCATTTCCTCTCTCTACATATTACCTGTATGTTTTAATTGTTTGTGATTTAGCTGTAGATATCATGCCCCTTTATCCCTAAAAACATCAGCATATATTTTCCTAAGAGGGAGACCTCATGCATAACAGTAGAATTATCAGACGCAGGAAATGTAACATCCTTACAGCATTGTTATCTTACACACAGTCTATTTTCAAGTCTGCTTTATAGCAAATCTCCTTGCCCTGTTCCGGGATCTAATCTAGGACCACAAGCACTACCTGTAAATGTCGTTTCCCTTTAGTCTCCTTTAATCAGAAACAGTTTCTTGGTCTTTCTTTGCTTTCATGACCTTGATATTTTTGAAGAGTACAAGCCACAGGGCATCCCCTCTAAAGTGTTTCCAAAGTCACTTAATTCAGCCATGGAAACCCAAACCTAGGGAAGAGCATGTGGCTGGTTCATGAGCGGTAAGAGCCAAAGCTGAAGGCATCTGGGTTGGCAGAAGAGATTTGATGGAAAAGGAGGTTGCTGGGTGTTCAGTCAGCCAGGTATGTGTCAGATCTTTACTCAGACTCAGTAATCCTTTCAAATGAGAAAGAAGTCCCCATTTGCATAGCTGGAGATATTTCTACTCATATTTTTCCCATGTATTTTCTGCAATTGGTGAGACAATATTTAATCCTATTTCCACTTCCTTTAACCTTGTTTGTGGTGGCCTCCCTTTTATAGCTTGTTCAAAGATCCCTTTTTGGAGGCTTGCAAAGATTTGATCTAACTGAACATTATAGTGGGATTTAGCCTTTTGAATTGGAAGTACATTAGAAATAATGTAGTCCAACTCTTATTTCCCAGTTGATGAAGTCAGAGTGTGTGAGATTTTTAAGGGTTTTGTTTGTTTGTTTGTTTGTTTATTTAAGGCCACACCAGCAGCATATGAAAGTTCCCAAGCAGGGGGTTAAATCGGAGCTGCAGCTGCTGGCCTCCGCCACAGCCATGCCAGATCTGAGCCATGTCTGCAAACTACACCACAGATCAGGGCAATGTTATATCCTTAACCCACTGAGGGGGGCCAGGGATCAAACCTGCATCCTCATGGATATTAGTTGGGTTCTGAAACCAATGAGCTGCAATGGGAACAAGGGTGTTTTAGATACTCACTTAAATGATAGATGAACCACGATACTTCAGTTTTAAGCGTCGTTCATTTTTTTTTAATGTGGCATAGCTTACAGTAACATTGAAGAAGTGCTGCCAGCTGAGTGTTAGCTCTGGCACAAGTGTGTCCCAGCAGAATTCTTACAAGGTTACCCATTTTAGGCATCTTGCTTATTCTCAAAAAATACATCAGTCTGGGCAGAAACCATGAGGCTTGTCATAGGTTTAAAAAAAAAACACACAATTATAACTTTTCTGAAACAGGAGATGGGACGGTCACACCCCGAGCAGAGACTGTCACAGCATAATGGAGACAAGTGGTAATAATTACTCCATGGCTCCATCACCTGAAAGTCTGAGTCACCCAGGACTTTGCCTTAAGCTGGAGTAACTCAGCACTTGGCATGTGTTTCTGGCATTTTCATTTTTCAAAATTATATTGGTTTTCTTTGTATTGCCATAAGAATACCATCTCCAGAAAAATTCAATGAGAGGTGACAGACCAGTAGACCAAGGTAACGAATGGAAGCGTAACAATAGTTTGGTCACATACGTGACACTTATCATAGTTTTATTTCATAATAGCTGTTGGTTGATGCCAAGAATCTTTTATACTGTTAAACTTTTTTTTTTTTTTTTGTCTTTTTAGGGCCACTACCATGGCATATGGAGGTTCCCAGACTAGGGGTTTAATCAGAGCTGTAGCTGCTGGCCTACACCGGAGCCACAGCTATGCAGGATCTGAGCAGCATCTGTGACCTACACCACAGCTCACGGCAGCGCCAGATCCTTAACCCAGTGAGCAAGGCCAGGGATCGAACCCAAGTCCTCAGGAATGCTAGTTGGGTTCGTTAACCACTGAGCCACGACGGGAACTCCTATACTGTTAAACTTTTGCAAGTCATTTCTGTTTTCTTCTAGTCTGTGCTAGCTACAAACTAGTGTGTCATTCTCAGCCAGTTGTTAAAACCATCTCTGTGTCCTTGCCTCTTCTCAGCAGCCCATGACCCATCGAGAACCTTCGCCTGTCCCCCAACCTGAAAACAAACCAGAAAGCAAGCCAGGCCCAGCTGGACCAGATCTCCTTCCTGGACACATCCCGATTCAGGTGATCCGCAAGGAGGCAGATTCCCAGCCTGTTGCGCAGAAGCCCCAGCCTCCCTCTGAGAAGGTGGAAATAAAAGTTTCCTCTGCTCCAGCGCCTTCTCCTCCCAGCCCCGCCCCTCCTGCTGTCCCCTCTTCCCCCAAAAATGTGGCTGCGGAAGAGAGAGCAGCCCCCAGCCCTGCCCCTGCAGAAGCCACACCCCCAAAACCAGGAGAAGCTGAAGTTCCCCCAAAACATCCAGGTGTGCTGAAAGTGGAAGCTATCTTGGAGAAGGTGCAAGGGCTGGAGCAGGCTGTGGACAACTTTGAAGGCAAGAAGACAGACAAAAAGTACCTGATGATAGAAGAGTATTTGACCAAAGAGCTACTGGCCCTGGATTCGGTAGACCCTGAGGGACGAGCTGATGTCCGCCAGGCCAGGAGAGACGGCGTCAGGAAGGTTCAGACCATTCTAGAAAAACTTGAACAGAAAGCAATCGATGTCCCAGGTCAAGTCCAGGTTTATGAACTCCAGCCCAGCTCTCTTGAAACCGATCAGCCACTGCAGGAAATCATGGAGATGGCAGCAGACAAGAGCAAGAAAAGTACGGGAAATGAAGAGGATCTCAAAACTGAAACCCAGCAGCCAGAAGCCAAGGAAGCAGCAGCTCCAAACCCCAGCAGCACGACAGATGCAGCTGCTAACCCAGCAGCACCGTAGTCTCCACTAAATAAAAATCAGACCTGGAGGCTGGGAACTGATTGTGTGCGTTAGGGAATTTTAAGTTGCATGCATTTCAGGGACTTAAAATCAGTTGGTTTTTACTCTTCATAGCCGCTTGATACGCAGTAACCTGGGTGGAGGCAAAACACACTAATGAAAGGGCTAAAAGGAAAACGATGCTTTTCTTCTGTATTATTCTGTACAAATAAGTTGCTTGTTACAGAAGTTTAACCCCATCGCTTATTGTTTTTGGGCCCTTTCTGTATGGGCCCCGGATGTCAGCCATGGCTGTGAACTGTCTTCCTATAGTTTTGGACCGAAGGAGTACTGGGGCGGGGGGGCAGTTAGGCAGGGAGTCAGTTTCCCATCACTAAGTATGAAACCCATTTTTCAGAAATGTTGCCATTTTAATGGGATGACCTTCATCATCTCATAGCTAAAATACTTTAGATGACATAAAATGTGTATGGAGCCATAGGAATATATCTGTATGTTGGATGACTTTAATGCTACTTTAAAAAAAAGGAAATAAAGTAATAACGTAACTCTGAATGTCTTCTGTGGTTTCTCAACTTTGAAGAAGGGCAGCATCAAGACAGTCTCTTGCCGGCTTCAGGAAAAATGAACAGCAGATGCATTTACAAGCCTGTTCTGGGATTCGTAACATCTCTTTTGGTCCGGCGCATGAGACAATGAGTCCTAGTCATTTTCAGTCTCAGGTTGCAGCTAGAGCCTGGGAAGGCCCAGAGCTGTGAACTCAGCTAATGGGAATGTGCCTGTCACACCTCTTCAGCCTGCCCTGGCCAAGGTCCATCTCTGCCCACCTGACCCCAGGCCATCCTAAGCCCCATCAGGGGGCTGAGTGGGTTCAAAAGTGCATGGGAAAACCAGTCTCCAATGTTGCTGGAGGCTGGCCAAAGCGTTCTATGCAGGTTGCTCGGGGTTGGGCACGTGTTCTATGAGAGTCTTGGGGTCATCTTTATCTGACGCTCTCTGGGTCACCAAACCAGCCCAGGACCAGGTTATCTTCCCAGCTTGGGTTCCTAGAAGTCACTGGGGTTAGGGATCAGCTGCTCTCTGAAGCTGCTGAGTGGAAGATCTTCCTGTTCTCACATTTTTAAAAGAGCTTGGGAAGGACCACAGCCCCAGAAGGTGGACATGTGCTAGATTTTGTTTTCTTAAGTCCTTGGCCAAATAAACCTGAAAATGAGGAGAGAGAGGAAGATGGGCCTGAGATCTTGGAACTGCCAGGGAGCACGCTGACTTAAGAGCTCCAAGCTGAATTCCTCATGACTGTATTGAGTTTAATATGGGTGCCTGACGATGCCACACAAAAATACCCGCTGGTGAACTTGCCGCTCTCAGCTTGATGAGAAAGGTTGAAGTCATTCCGATGGGACCCGCCAACGTCTTTGCAGGCTGAACTCATTTGAGAAGTACAAGCTGACTGCTAACGACACACCACTGATTCTAGAAACTCAAGTGTGCAAATAGGATAAAAGCCCACTGGGCTATTTTTTAGATGAATCAACAGCAAAGGATGTGACCCCTTCTTCTGTGACGTGGGCATCTGTTCTCAGTGGATCACAACAGTAAGACTTCTCGAGTGGTTACTGAACTAGGTTGGTGTTTCATCACTAAAGATCATCCACAGGAAGCCCTTTAACAGAATATTTTCAGTCACCCCAAAGGTACATGGACATCGGGCAGGAGTTACCCACCTGTGATCGTGGTCGCTGGGCCTTGCATAGGGTAACAGGCCAGGCCTGGGGCTGACTGCAAGGCTCTTGTTCATGTGGCTTGTCTTGGCTCCTGAAGAAGTCAGGGCACGCATATCTGCTGAGTGTCTCCCTAGTGTCGGGCTGTTGGCTTGTTTAATCCTCCCGGTGGATGAGGGATGCCTTTGTAGTTGAGGGCTTGATTAAGAACTCCTGGGTTCAAATCAAAGCTTCAGGGAAACGCTCTGGGACAGCAGACAAGTTGCACAGCCTTCTCCTTCCTGGTTTCCTTGGCTGTGAAATGGAGGGGAAAATGATTAAATGAAATCAGACATGTGAAGGAGTGAAAGTAGTGTCGGCGGTGACAGTGTTAACTGTAATTAATGTCCTGCGACGGGTGAGGAAATGGGAAGTGGCTTGTGCCCGCAGGGGCAGGATTGCATCCAGCCCAGGAGACATCAACCCCCGTGCCGGTCTCACCCTCTTCTTTAGCACCAAGAGGGAAAGGACTCTGTAAGTACCAGAGAAATTTGAAAATAACCTCTCACCTCTTCCTTAGCGAGGGCTTTGGGGTTTTTTTGGTTGTTTGTTTTTGTTTTTTAATGTGTCAAAATCCTATGAGATTATTCCTACCTCCCAGATGAAACAAATGGCTTGGAACTTAGAAGTAGTGACGTCTGTAGTGAGAGTCACAGCCTCAGTGCTGGCCGCCTGGCTCCCTGGATTTGGTGTCCAGAGATTCTTGGAGTGCCCCTCCTCCCTCTCACCGCCCTCCGCTCCCCTCCAGCCATTCCCACCTGCTTCTTGGCCCACCCTCGAGGTCCACCTCTCTGTGAGAGCTTCCCTTCCCAGCACCCTTCTCAGACGTTCCTTCCCCAGAACCCCCTTGAGTCTCTTTGCCAGGACCCAGCTGTCATCCAGCTGTCTTAACATCTCCAGCCAATTCCTAAGTAAGACTGTAAGTCCCCTGAGGGCAGGTCCGTTCCAACACCACCTGATTCCTACACCGTTGTCCAGACCTAGCACAGGGCCCCCCTGCATGGCCACGAGGCCCTTAAGCTTCCTTTGACTTGGATCCCCACGTTAAATTGAGGTTTACTCAAAAAGAAACACCGGCATCAGCTGAGAAGAGTTTAGGGCCCGCTCTCCCACGGGCTTTCTCTTGTAGTCCCAAAATGTGAGTTTGGGCGAGTTGTTTCTCTCTCTGGGCCTCCCCCTCATCTGTGAAAGATGCCCACCAGAGGTCCCCACTTGGTGGTCTGGCTGCTTCTGGCTAGTGGGCCCCTGTACTGTGGTGGTCTCCCTGCTTCCTTTTTCTCCAGCCACACAGCACAGAGCTCCGTCATGGGCTCTGCATCCCTGCGACGCCCATGGGAGCGTGGCCACTCTCTGTAACTTTATACAAATGTAATCATACGCCAGGGGACAAGATCCAGGGTTGCAGTTATTTTGGGACGTGCAGGAGCCTGTGGGAAAATGCTGGAACATGTCTGAGTCACCCAGGCAAATACCTTTCTTTCCGTGTTCCAGCATGTTTTGAACTTTCAGGCGGCACAAAAAAAGCCCTGCAGGCGTACACACCCTTTGTGCCTCCCATGCCCTTCCTGAGCTGCCCCTCTGTTTCTTGGCTGTGCCACCACATCTGCGCGCTGAAATGGGGAGCAAGGCAGGCCTGGATCAAGCTCTTGGAGACCCAAAGTGTGGAATAATCATGGTCCCTCCCCATCATCTAATTTAAAATAACAACAGCAAGCCACAAGAATAAGGATCATCTGAATTTGCCATGTTATACTCTTGTGGCTTTTTTAAAAATTAAAAATTCCTCCAGCTATGTGTGTGTGTGAGGTTGGACATGTGCCTACTTTTCTGACATTCGAGCTGCCTGTTGTCCAGCGCTGCCCACTAGGAGCCGGTGGAGACCAGGAAGGGCTGCTTCGGTCCCAGGGGAAAGTACTGATCGGGGCGAGAAAGGTCCAGAACCAGAGGGGAGAGCAGGCGAGGCCAGTGCTGGTGCCATCTGCTCTCAGTGGAAGGGAAGGGGAGGCAGCCTCAGGTCATCTGCTCGGGTCACCAGGACAGCGTGGTGTTGGGGGGTGGGGGGGGCGCGAGGTCCCAGTGCGTCTGGAAGGCAGCCTGAAGGAGGTACAAGGAGGTGTGGAAGGCCTTGGAAACAGAATTCCAGGCAGGAGAGGCCTTTTTCTGCAACACTCCCTCTCCTGCCCTCGCCTGCTCTGGCCAGCACTTGGCCCTGGTGTTCTGGGCTGTCTCCACAGCCCTATTGCTGAGGAAGAAGGTCTCCTCTTCTGCAAAGAGAGAGCCTCCCACCAGCCCCTCCCCTGTTCCTCGCCACCCCACCTCTCTTTCTTTCTCACCTGGCTCCTTCCTTGTTCTGAGCCTACAAAGTGCAAACAAGAGGCAGTTCCTTCTCCATCCTCAGTGTATCCCCCTCACTATTAAATATCTTGAAAGAGTAGCTGGAGTCACCACCTGCCCCCCCATCTGCTCCCCCACTGCAGCATGCCCCCCACCCCCACGCCGCCCACTCCTGTGAGCCTGGGCCGCAGCCATGGTTGTGGCCTGCCCGACCTCCTCCACAGCAGAGCTGCCCAGACTCACCTCCCCTGCCCACCTTTAAACAGGGAGGCATGATGATTGGTTTCACACGCCAGCTTGGCTAGGAGATAGTACCTAGCTCTTTAGCAGACACCCAGTCTAGGTGTTGCTGTGCAGGTATTTTGTAAACATGGAGGAAATGACCCTCACTCATGTGGGCGGGCACCCAATAATTAGTTGAAGGCCTTCAGACCACTAACAGATTTCTTGAAAGAGAAGGCATTTTGCCTCCAGACTGCAGAGTCAGCTCCCTCCTGAGTCTCCAGCCTGCCAACCCTGCTTGCCTGTCCCACAACTGCATGAGCCAGTTCCTTAAAATAATCTCTTTTATACACACACACACACACACACACACACACACACACACACACACTTCTGGAGAACCCCGACTGGTGATGCATACTCTTGACACTCTCCCTGGGTCACTGGCTTCCACTTCCCAAACCCCAGTCAACTCTGGGTCTGTGTTTCTGGAACTTGCTTTCTCCCAAACACCAAACTCAGTTGCCTACAGAGCCCACAGGAGAGTCAACATCCTTCTGATCTCCTCCAGGAGCCTCGAATCCAACGCCCAGGGTTCCTTCAGCACCAAGTCAGCGCTGTGACAGCACAAGCCTTCCATGGGGCTCGATCCCAAACGCTCACAGAGGCCACCAGGTGGAGGGGCGGCAGAGCCAACTGTCACAGGGGCAGGGGGCGGGGTGGAGGGGACGGGGGCAGACACAGCCCCTGCCTGATTCCAGCCTGGGTTTGCCATATGAGGACAGTGTCGTAAGAGCTTTCCAATGTTCAAGAAAAGTCAGAAATCTGTTTTTGTGAGATCTCTCAATTTTTAAATATTTTTTAATGTTTAAAAAACCCAGGAGGACCAACGAAACCCATCTGCAGGCCAGATTTGACCTTCAGCTGCCAATTGGCAAGTCTCAGGTCCCACTGGCCTGTAAATACTTAATTCGGTCTCAATCCCCCTGTCCTTCCTTCTGGGAGACAAGAGTTGAGAGAGCAAGGCCTGTGTCCCTGGCGCTTGGGCCACCACAGCCTCGCGGGGTGGAACATGTGAGCGGGAGAAAACGCAGTGCGAAGAGGGGCCCGCTTCCCTGCTCCCGTTCTCTCCATCTTGCTGAAATCCTGTTTTATTCCCCACCCTATCCAAGGCTTTCATCCTGTTGCTCAAAGACCGCCAGCAGTGCCCTGTGGTGTCTAGTCCAGAGGTGACTTACCTTCAAGGTCCCCAGCCCCTGACCCCTTTGTTCCAAAGAGGCAGTGTAGGCTGCCTCCAGGACCCTCGTGCAAACGCACACTCAAGTCCCTCTTTTCCTGGCCTGTGCTCGTCACACTATCGTAAGGGCAGCATCTGGGAGTCAGCTCTGCTGTCACATCGGCTGAGTTCCCATCGCAGCTCCCTCACTCAATAACTCTGCGACCTCAGGTCGGGCTCTTAACCTTCTTGAGCCTTGGTCTCTCCCCCAGCTCGATGGGCAATAAGAGTACCTAACTGTATGTGCCGTGACGCATCTAATCCTGGACTCAGCACTTTGCCCAACTGGGAGCATCGTTTCTACCGTCCTTCCCTACACACCACCCGATGACAAGGAGAAAGGGGTCAAGGAACAGGTCTGTGGTGTTGTCCTGCTCTCCAGATGGCATCTGGGCAGAGTCCAGGTGAAGGGTAATTGCGCAAGTCTCTTTCCTCTCTTCCCTGCCACCGCTTATCCATCCCTGCAGCACCCCCCCCACACACACACACACTCTCAGGCCCAGAGGACATCTTTTTACAGTGCATTCCAGGCAGGGATTTTAGGGTTGCAAGGAACAGGGCCTCAAGTAGCAGGGTTAACTGCAAAGCTCTTTGATCCCTGGAACCCAGGAAACACCAGGCCAGGCCTTGAGGGCATCAAGAGCTGAAGGAAGGCAGGGATGCAGGGTGGCCTGGGCTCTGCCATTGGGCTAAGCTGCCAGCTCTCCCTGCAACTGCTCTGCTCTTCCCTCCCCAACAATGATGAGGACATAGGAATCAGGGCGCATGATGCCATCAGGGAAGCACTCAAGCTGGCAACCACTGGCCATACCAGCTGCTGTGAGGTGGACTCTTCAGGGAGAATGACCTCGGCGTGGTTCCTGGGAACTGAAACCTGCTGTTGGTAAACACAAAGGAATATAGCAATGGGCTGTAGGAACACACTGGCCCTCAGGGCCCCTGACTGTTGGTACCTAACCATGGCAGTTACCCTCAGGACCCCTCAATAGTAGGTAGATGAAAAAGCAATGATGAAGGGGGACGTACAGTTCCAGAACTGAGACACAAAAATGAGGTCCCTTGGAGTTCCCATCATGGCTCAGTGGAAACGAATCAGGCTAGGAACCATGAGGTTGCCAGTTCAATCCCTGGCCTTGCTCAGTGGGTTAAGGATCCAGCAGCCTTGAGCTGTGGTGTAGGTCGCAGATGCAGCTCAGATCTGGCATTGCTGCGGCTCTGGCATAGGCTGGCAGCTACAGCTCCGATTCGACCCCTAGCCTGGGAACCTCCATATGCCACGGGTGCAGCCCTCATAAGACAAAAAGACAAAAAAAAAAAAAAAAAAGGAGGTCCCTTTATACATTTCTAAGCAAAATGTAAGCAGATTCAATCCTAGGGAGTGGTGGGTTTGATCTAGACAGAGCATGTGCCAGGGCCCACTCGTGGTCTAGAGCCTCACAGGCATCCATGCTCAGCCTCAAGAAACCCCACCCGCCCACATGCCTTCCCACCATTCCCCTACTGATACAGGAAGGGTGTGACCAAATAGACAAACTTCCAGCAAAAAGGCCTCGATCGGGAATCAGTCACGTGGGAATTCACAGTGGACAAGCTGGGAATACCTATAATGTGGCTCCTTAAATTCTATAGATTCTTGGAACTGCTTAGCTTCAAATGACCACTCCTGTGTGTGCATAGTGGGAACACCAGCAGTAACTCTCAAGTGAGAAGGCTGCTGGGGCTGCTTTCTTGCCTTCTGGAGGACTCGGGTGTGCTTCTGCTGGCTCAGATTGTGTGAGTTAGAGACGGGAGTTCCCTTCATGGTGCAGCAGAAACGAATCCTACTAGGAACCACGAGGTTGCGGGTTTGATTCCTGGCCTCACTCAGTGGGTTAAGGACATGTTGCCATGAGCTGTGGTGTAGCTCGCAGTTGCAACTTGGATCCCATGTGACTGTGACGGTGGCGTAAGCCAGCAGCTACAGTTCCATTCGGCCCCTAGCCTGGGAGCTTCCATAGGCCTCAGGTGCAGCCCTAAAGAGCAAAATAAATAAATCAATAAGTAAAAAGCTAAAATGTACACTGCAGTGTTTTTAAATATATTCAGAGCTGTGCCACCGTAACCACAATCAATATTAGAACATTTTCGTCCCTCCCCAAAAGAAACCCACACCCGTTAGCATTTCCCCCTCATTTCCTCCTAACCCTCTTCCTCCTCCCAGCCCTTGGCGACTACTAATCCATGTCCTGTCTCTATAGATTCACTTATTCTGGACATTTCATATTGAAATCATTCACTATTTGATTTTTGACTGGCTTCTTTTACTTAATGTCATGTTCTCAGGGTTCATCCCTGTGCCTCATGAATCAGTACTTCTTTTTATGGCTGACAGATATCTATCGTGTGGATATATCACATTTTATTTACCCAGTCATCAGTTTATGGACATTTGGGTTTTTTCCACTTCGGGGCTATTGTGCTGCCGTGAACATTTGCATATTACATTTTTGTGTGGACATACATTTTCATTTCACTTGGGTATAGCCCCAAGGGAATATACACGCTGGGTCCCTTGCAAACTCTGTTTAACTTTTTTTACTTTTTTCTGGCTACACCCTCGGCATATGGAAGTTCCCACACCAGGGATTGAATCTGAGCCACCGCAGCGACCTAGGCTGCAGCTGCAGCAACACCAGATCCTTTCACCCACTGCTCCAGGCCAGGGATCCAACCCGTGCCTCCACAGCGACCTGAGCCCCTGCACTTGGATTCTTAACCTATCGCACCAGAGCGGGAACTCCTATGTTAACTCATTGAGGAACGGCCAGACTTTTCCAAAGTCGCTGCCCCCTTTCTACAGTTCCACCTGCAGTGTAGGAAGATTCCAATTCCTCCGCAACTCACTCCCTACACATTTTAGTTTAAATGTTTGAGCACAGGTTTGGCCGACAGCACATCTCTCTTCACCAGGAGAGAGAGCTCACTGACTAGTCTAGGGGCTGTCTGCCTTGGGCGGGGGACTCAGGTTTGGTCAAATCTGCTGGGGCCGAGGGGATGACGCCGAGTAACATGGTTCCAAACAAGGCTGCAGAATGTCCACACCTTCAGCACAGGCCGTGGGGAAGAGGAGAGGTCTGAGCAACATGATTCCCTAAAGACAGAGGCGTTGAGATGGTACCAGCTTCATCTCAGGACCATAGGCCTGCGGAGGGCAGCTGGCTGTTGAAACAAAATAGTATTACTTTTTTGGGGACTTTAAACAAGGTAAATGGGGAGACCTTGTAACCAGTTTCATCTGCTTCAACCAACGCTTTGGGGTCCACATTCAGTCAGCTCTCTCATTTGTCCAATTAGTTGTGGGAGCACCTGAGGGCCCTTATGGTCCAGAAGCCCAGTGTCTCCATGGCAAGGCCTCTCCCTTCCCCCCTGAGTTGTCTGAGACCCTCCGGGAGCACTCACTCGGCTCAGTGGGCTCTGTCGTACTGCACCTGCAGGAAGAGAGAACAGGAGGTGGGACTTGCTCACCAGCTAGTGCCTCCAAGGCACCTCAGTGTTGCTTTGAAAGAAGACCCTTCCTTGCTGGGTGGACATCTGCTCTTTTGCATTCTTGGCCTGGATCCCTAAGGCCACCACCTGGGGCCCCATTCCAGGCTCCAAGTTCAAGGCCCTCTTGGATTACACTGATGCAACCAGCAGTTGGATCCAGAGTTTCCTCCCCAGCTACACCGTGACAGAACCAGCCTGTGGTCCCCGTGAATTCTCAGCCCAGGCTTTCGCCCAGGAGTGAGAAATGTAGACCTTTCCTGTTCACTGGACTGCAGACCACACCCCTCTTAGCATAAGAAGATAAGCACTTTACCTAAGGTAAGGAACAGGGCTGCTGCATGGGGCAAGAAGAAGATATGCAGGAGTTCCCATCATGGTGCAGTGGAAACGAATCTGACTAGGAACCACGAGGTTGCGGGTTTGATCCCTGGCCTCGCTCTGTGGGTTAAGGATCTGGCGTTGCCATGAGCTGTGGTGTAAGTCACGGACACGGCATGGATCTGGCGTTGCTGTGGCTCTGGTGTAGGCTTGCAACTGTAGCTCCCATTAGAGCCCTAGCGTGGGAATCACCATATGCTGTGGGTGAGGCTGGGGGAAAAAAAAAAAAGATGTGTAAACCACGTCCTACACGAAGAGGAACCCACAAATTCATGGCCTTTGTCAAGTGGCAAAACCAGGAGGGAGCCTGAGAAGCCCTTCCTGGGGCTGCACGTTAGCCATTCACCTTCCTTCCCAGGTGTGATGCAGAAGAGGTGTTTCTCACCATTAACAAGACTCTTCTGAACACCTTCACCTGAACAAGTGTCTTAGCGCACTTTAAGAGAATGCAGCTGAAAACCATCAACCAATTCTTACCTGTGGACCTCTATCTGTGGGCCGCCAGGTATGTCCTCCCATGAACCCTTCCTAAGCACCTTGCCACCTCCCGCCCATCTCCCCTCCCCCAGCCCCCACCCCCCTGCTCTCTGGTTCAGATCTCGCTCAGAGTTCCCCCCGGACTTGTATTCTTTTCTGTCAGCGACCTTTTTTCTATCCCAACAGGTTTTCCCGTCTTTGAACCTTCAGAGAGAAAGGGCTGGGATCTGGAGACTTTGCCCCAAGGGGCCTCTTAACTATTAGGCAAGTTTATATTCTTTCTCCTTGGCAACTGGATTTGCTTATTGAGAGGCATTAAGGAAGAAATCCTTTGAAAAAGCTTTATGTCACCTTCTACTCATGGCAAACGAGAGCCTACTTGCCCCAAATTTTCATAACTAAAAGAGCCTACATGAAGACTCTTGCCTGAATAATGAAAGTTCTAAGATGACTCGGTCCACTCTCTGACATAGTCATAATTATGGCATAATTTATAAATTTCTTCCTAAATGTCCAGTTATATTAAAATATGTTTAAAGATAATTTTGATGAATTATTGGGTCACAAAGTTCTTTCAGACAAAAAGAGACAAAATGATCATTATTCCCAATGACAGAGTTCCCTGCTGGCTCAGCGGGTTAAGGATCCAGTATCGTCACTGCTGTGCCTCAGGTTGCTGCTGTGGTGCAGGTTTGATCCCTGGCCTGGGACCTTCCACATGCTGTGAGTGCAGCCAAAAAAACACCAAAGCCAACCAAACAAAACATTATCTCCAATATATTTTTAAATCCTCAGGATTTAAAATACTAAATATACAGTAGAAATACTAAAAATACAGTAATTTAGAAATACTAAAAATACAATAACTTTTATTTTTGATTATATTTCACCCTAATGATCAAAATTTTATAACATATATAGTTTAAAAATAAAATGGCATTTCATAATCATTTCATGAACAGGCTTAAGGATTATGTTTCTTAAAATGGGGAGTTCCCATTGTGGTGCAGCAGAAACCAACCTGACCAGTATCTATGAGGATTTAGGTTTGATCTCTGGCCTCACTCAGTGGGTTAAAGGATCCGCCGTTGCCCTGAGCTGTGGTGTAAGTCGCAGATGCAGCTCAGATCCCGTGTTGCTATGGCAGTAATGTAGGCCAGAAGCTGTAGCTCCCATTCGACCCCTAGCCTGGGAACTTCCATGTGCAGGGGGTGCAGCCCTAAAAAGCAAAAAAAAAAAAAGTTTCGTAAAATGACAAGGAAAAGGAGTTCACTTGTGGCTCAGGTTAAGGATCTGGCATTGTCACTGCAGTAGCTTGGGCTGATACTGTGGGGCGGGTTTGATCCCTGGCCTGGGAACTTCCACAGGCTGCAAGTGTGGCCAAAAAAAAAAATGATGATGAGAAGGAGGGAGGAAAAAGAAGAAAGGAGGGGGGTCTCAAGAATAACATTAATTAATACAAAATGTACAGCTGAGACGGTTTATTTTATTATAAATGTGATTTTATTTGTGATACATTGGAATGTGAAACTCAAAATATTTCTTCAGAGCTCAGGCTTTACCAAAAGCTGTTTGACAGTGAAATCTCTGGCAGGGGTTGTGGGGGCAGTTAATTTATGAACACAGGTTAAGCCAGGCAGCTTCTGGCCTGGATGGATGTTGGCTTAGTTAAATCAGACCCTGGAGTCCTGAGAGCGTAGCTTTTCATTCCAGCATCCCCAGTAACTCATTGTGCATTTTAGCAAGCCACTTCCCCTTGGACTCATGCCATTCTGCTTCCATGGTTCCTAATAAAGCACTGAAATAATTAAACCCTGGAGTGAGCGATTTCACCTCGCTGTGCGGTAGGGGGCGACTCATGACTGCGCCTTCCATTTTTACCCCAGCCAGAAGAAATCCTTTCCCGTGTTCTCAGGAAGTCATTCTTGTGACTGGGGGCTCCATTTCAGAATGAATTACCTCTTTCATTACTTTTTATTTCGTCTAATACACGTGAAACACTAACAAAAACCGAGACCTTATTTGAAAACCAAGTGAAAAAAAGTAAGTCCAGGATGTGGTACTGGCCTCAAGATTAAAACAGTCATCATTCATTCATGCTTTCATTCCGTGAATAAATAAGACCCTCACTTTCTCAAATTGGGGAGATTTGTGAATCAGAAATAATCTAATTCACGATCTGATGAGAATTCTATTCCAGTAAAGGGAACTGACCACACCCACCAAGATGGAATCTTGGTTGGTTTCCTATCAATGCAGTCTTGACTTTGGGGGGGAAAGCCAAATGTTCTTAATATTTTAATTCTAGGCTTACTCTTTTATAAGGAGCAGGGTCAAAATAAAATTTCATCATGTGAGACAGGGCTATTTTATCCTCGTAAGAGAATGGAAAAATGAATGATGAGTCATGCTTATTTCTTAGAAAACTAGTAAGAAACCCCACTCCCGCAGCTCCCCTTCTCCCATAGCTCTTACTGGTGGCAGTAATTATGGGAAGTCAGAGCATTCACCATCATTCCTCCTATTGGGACTAGAGCTGCCCTTCTTCAGGCAAAATGGGCAAGGTCTGGGCAGAGAAGAAACTCAACATTGTGGTATAGCCTAAAGCCTGCATTTGAAACACTCAAGTGAGAAGCAACTTCTTCCCTCTGTGGAAAGGGGAGGTTCCATAGTGGCAGATTGGCAGGTCAACCCTCCTATCAAGAACAGTTAAGAACTCCCTGCTGGTCTAGGAAAGGACATTAGAGATTTGGGGGTACAGCCTTCTCATTTTCAGATATGCGTATCAGTGTCCAGAGACAGAGAGGTTGAGTGACTTCCCCACAGATAAGGGAGATCTAAGAAAAAAATCTGATCGCCAGTATGGGCACCTGAAATTGTTATCTGCTCATTATTTCCTCTTCTGCTAACAGAAGACCCTCAGTTTTACTTTGGGAAAATTCTGATCCTCCACACTCAGGCCATGTGGCTCAAATGGACCAAACTCCTCCCTTTCTTATGCCGTTTCTCAGGCTTGGTTGACCAGAGCCTCAGGACCTGGAGCTTCCAGGGGTTATCATGCAGCTAGAACCTGCTCCCAAACAACGTCAACCAGAGGAAAACAAAGCTGAGAGGTGGTGAGAGACCAACTTCTGATAACAGGGTTTGAACTCCTGGATCCAACCATGCCTGATGGACATCAACTCCTGGACTTTGCAGAATGTAAACCAATTCATTTTCTTATTTGTTTTGTGTTGTGTTTCTCTTGCAACTGTGTCTGAACCAATACATTCTTGACTTGTATTCATTTTTCTTTTTGACCCACAAATGCTACTCCTTGGGCTTGTCCAGCAGGGTCACTTAGGTCTGTAACACAATTTCTCTCCCCATCTATTATTGCCTTTTGCTGTGAGGATTCTGCAAGTGGATGGTGATGGCAGCAAGGAGTGAGTGAGACAGGTAGCCATGGGCCTGCAGCAGGGATAGGAGACTTGGTTTCTAAAGGCTTGGGCTGCAGATGCGGTGTGACAGGGTCTGCAGCATCTCTGGAGTCCTGGGATGCAGGTTTGATCCTCAGCCCAGCATAGGGGGTTAAGGATCTGGTGTTTCCGCAGTTATTGCTGCAGCTGTGGCATGGGTCAAAATTGCAGCTCAGATCTGATCCCTGGCCCAGGGAACTCAGGGAGACCAAAAACAAAAAAAAGACTTGGGCCTGCATTTCACCATGCATCCCAATGGATTTCTGTAGTGATGTCAACATTAGTAGCAACATAGATAACTCATTCAAATGAGAAACTAACCAGGATATAGATAATTCATCTTTTTGTCTCTTGTTTTCAAATACACTTGTAGATATATGTATATGTGTGTGTGTGCAGGTACACATATTATATGTGTGCACATATGTATGTATATACAGATTATACATGAGTGGGTGACATATATGTCTGTGTGTGTGTGTATGTACTCTGATTTTAGAAGTAATTTACTGCCTGCATCTGCTCCCCAGGCCAAAGTGGGTCTCTTCTCAGCTGTCCCTGTGATCGTGCCTCTTGGTAAGAGAGGAGCCCATGAAGACTCCGTGTTCTGTCTTAATCCGCATGCCATCCTATCAGACCTTCAGTAGCTTGGGGCACAGACTTGCTAAGTCACTGCCCAGAAGCATCTGACTGCTGTATAGGGTTGCTCACCCATCACCCAGCTCTAACACAGAGCGCCAAAGATGGCCTTGGTTATATTCTGACTGTTTCTACCTGTATCCTTCAATATCTGTGCGCTAGGATAGAGCTTTTCTTCTACTGAAGAAAATTTGGGGAGTTCCTGTCATGCCTCAGTGGTTAACGAATCCGACTAGGAACCATGAGATTACGGGTTAGATCCCTGACCTTGCTCAGTGGGTCAAGGATCCGGCGTTGCCGTGAACTGTGGTGTAGGTTGCAGACGCAACTCAGGTCCTGAGTTGCTAGGCCGGCTGCTACAGCTCCAATTAGACCCCTAACCTGGGAACCTCCATATGCCGTGGGAGTGGCCCCAGAAAAGCCAAAAAAAAAAAAAAAAGGAAAGAAAAGAAAGAGAGTTCAGAAGGCAAAAAATATATGCAATGAAAAAAATTCTTCCATAATCTTAACACCCAGGGAATCTTGCTATTGGCATTATCTGGTTGTATATTCCATTTTGAGTACTGTTAAGTGGAAAAGCAAGCCATGGACAAGAAGGTCAATGAAATTTGTGTTGTATTTATGTGTATATCATATGTTAGAACTCTCAGGTCTGAGAGATATATGTCATATTTATTTATAATCTATAAATGATTCTATAATCTATTTATGATTCTCTCTGGAAATGAAACAGCAAACTCTTACTTTGTAAGTCTTATATTATTACGTTCCTTGAACTTTTTGGAAAATTATGGGTTTCCCTTGTAGTCTAAATAAAGGAAAATAGCAATTTATCATCAATTCTGCATTCCTTGTTTGATATCATTTTTATACTGGACATCACTATTATTCCCCAACTCATCTGCTAAAACTAGTGTTTATAATGTTTAAGTGAGCTGTTATTCTAGAGTACAGATATTCAAAGATACAGCTAGAAACAGTCAGAATATAACCAAGGCCATCTTTGACGCTGGGTGATGGGTGAGCAGTCAGATGCTTCCGGGCAGTGACTTAGCAAGTCTGTGCCCCAAGCTACTAAAGGCCTGATAGGATGGCATGCGGATTAAGACAGAACACAGAGTCTTCATGAACTTCTCTCTTACCAGGAGGCATGATCACAGGGGCAGCTGAGAAGAGACCCACTCTGGCCTGGGGAGCAGATGCAGGTCAGACGCATCTGACTTGGCACTGATTCATTAGTGCCAGTGGCACTGGGCTCATGGGCTCTGTTTGAGGGTGATCTCACCTCCCACGTCTTCTGAGACCTTCCTTTATCCATCATCTCAGCTCTTTTGTGTGTCTAACTTCTCTCTTTCTATTTTCCCATCAGCATTAAAATATCCTTAAGTCCTTCTCACCACACTATCCAGTTACTGCCCCTCTCTTCCCTCCTTTATGAAACCAAATCTCTTGAAGGAGTTCTACACTCACCACCTCTGCTTCTTCACTTCCTGTTCTGCCAAGTTCCTTTGGAATAGAGACCCATCCGACTGACACAGGGAGCTGTCTCTTGCAGGGTTACGGTGGAAACCAAGTACAGATCTAGAGATAAGACACCAAAACACAGCTAGTCCCATAGAAACTTGGGATCAGGATCACAGGCTCATCAGGATTCAATGTTCGTCTTCCCTCCCCTCTCCTCTCCTCCCTTCCCTGTCCTCCTCTCCTCCTCTGTTTCTCTCTGACCATCTCTTCCATTCTCCCCTCTCTCCTTCTCACCTAGCACCATCCCATAATGACCATGCCAGCTCCAGTCAACCTCAGGATCTTTAGCCCAGCTCCCACTCTCCACAGACAGATGCCCAAGAGAGATGGAACCTAATTAGCCTGGTAATTTCATCAACAGAGGAGACAAGTCAGGTCTCTGACCTCATATTACAGGATGTGGCTATTTAGGGCCAAAGGATCATGCACAGGACTGTTTCCCTCAGAAGGGGCTGTGGAGGGAAGAGCAGGCCGTCAGAAGTATCTTTGTTTTCCTCCAGTTCATTCTTCATTCCTAGGCAATAATTGGCTTCTGTGCTCAGCAGCCGGAAGCCGCTCTCACTGAGATCATAAACAATGTCTGTATGGTTGAATCCAATGAATTGTATTCATTTCTTTCTGCCTCTGAATGCCCTCTGGCTTTTAAAGCTGTTGACCCTTTTCCTGTTCCTTTCCCTCCATCTTCTATGAAATGGAAACTCCTTAATTCTCCTTCTACTTTTCTGGCTGCTTTCGTCCAGCCTGTCTTGTGGACTTGCCTTTCTCCAGCCCTCCTTTTAACTTGGCCTTCCTCTAGACCCAGATTTCCTTTCTTCTCCGGGGTCCTTTCTTCCTTCTTGGTCCCTCTCCAGGCCATCTCATCCTCCCTTCTGGTCTCCACCACCTGCTCTATACTAGTAGGTTCCAGCCTTCTATGTCTGCCTGACCTCTCCCCAGGCCTCTTAACCAACTGGACAGCTCCACCTGGATGCCCCACAGGGACCCCAAAGTCATTGTGTCTCCATTGGAACTCACCATCTTCTCCCTCAAATTTTTTCCTCCCTGGATGTTTACTCCTTCAGAAGATGGCACCACCCACTTGCTCAAGCCAGACACTGGGCCTCGAAATTTACACCCAGCTCTCTGTCACCCTCTGTGCCCACCTGAATACCAAACGAAAAAGAATTGACAGTAATTCCTTAATATATCAAATACTCAGTGTTCTACTTTCTAAGTATCTCTTAATTTTTTTTCTTTTTTCCTCTGCCATCACCATCATTCCTAAGGTCATAAAAACAGCCTCTAACTGGGCTCCCCACCTCCAGTATTCCACCTCTCTGTCTAGCCACCCCACTACAGCCAGAGTGTTCTTTTTCTTTTTCCTTTTAAAAAGAAATGTAGGGAGTTCCTGTTGTGGTTCAGCGGTAGTAAACCCAACAAGTATCCATGAGGACACAGGTTCGATCCCTGGCCTTGCTCAGTGGATTAAGGATCCAGCGTTGTCATGAGCTGTGGTGTAGGTCAAAGACATAGCTTGGATCTGGCATTGCTATGGCTGTGGCATAAAAAGCAAAAATAAGTAAACAAATAAGAGAAATACAGTCTTAGTACTTTCATATATACACAAAGACTCAAACAACTATAAGAAATGGGGACAGGTCTGCTTTAATATATACTTTTATTCTTTTTTTTTAATTTTTTTATTTTCCTACTGTACAGCAAGGGGGTCAGGTTATCCTTACATGTATACACTACAATTACATTTTTTTCCCCTACCCTTTGTTCTGTTGCAACATGAGCATCTAGACAAAGTTCTCAATGCTATTCAGCAGGATCTCCTTGTATATCTATTCTAAGTTGTGTCTGATAAGCCCAAGCTCCCGATCCCTCCCACTCCCTCCCCCTCCCATCAGGCAGCCACAAGTCTCTTCTCCAAGTCCATGATATTCTTTTCTGAGGATATGTTCATTTGTGCTGGATATTAGATTCCAGTTATAAGTGATATCATATGGTATTTGTCTTTGTCTTTCTGGTTCATTTCACTCAGTATGAGATTCTCTAGTTCCATCCATGTTGCTGCAAATGGCATTATGTCATTCTTTTTTATGGCTGAATAGTATTCCATTGTGTATATATACCACTTCTTCCGAATCCAATCATCTGTCGATGGACAGTTGGGTTGTTTCCATGTCCTGGCTATTGTGAATAGTGCTGCAATGAACATGCGGGTGCACGTGTCTCTTTTGAGTAGAGTTTTGTCCAGATAGATGCCCAAGAGTGGGATTGTGGGGTCATATGGAATTTCTATGTATAGATTTCTAAGGTATCTCCAAACTGTTCTCCATAGTGGCTGTACCAGTTTACATTCCCACCAACAGTGCAGGAGGGTTCCCTTTTCTCCACAGCCTCTCCAGCACTTGTTATTTGTGGACTTATTAATGATGGCCATTCTGACTGGTGTGAGGTGGTATCTCATGGTAGTTTTGATTTGCATTTCTCTTATAATCAGCGATGTTGAGCATTTTTTCATGTGTTTGTTGGCCATCTGTATATCTTCTTTGGAGAAATGTCTATTCAGGTCTTTTGCCCATTTTTCCATTGATTGATTGGCTTTTTTGCTGTTGGGTTGTATAAGTTGTTTATGTATTCTAGAGATTAAGTCCCTGTCGGTTGCATCATTTGAAACTATTTTCTCCCATTCTGAAAGTTGTCTTTTTGTTTTCTTTTGGGTTTCCTTTGCTGTGCAAAAGCTTTTCAGTTTGATGAGGTCCCATGGGTTTATTTTTGCTCTAATTTCTATTGCTTTAGGAGACTGACCTGAGAAAATATTCATGATGTTGATGTCAGAGAGTGTTTTGCCTATGTTCTCTCGTATATTTAAGTCTTTCATCCATTTTGAGTTTATTTTGGTGCATGGTGTGAGGGTGTGTTCTAGTTTCATTGCTTTGCATGCAGCTGTCCAGGTTTCCCAGCAATGCTTGCTGAATAGACTTTCTTTTTCCCATTTGATGTTCTTGCCTCCCTTGTCAAAGATTAATTGACCATAGGTGTCAGGGTTTATTTCCGGGTTCTCTATTCTGTTCCATTGGTCTGTCTGTCTGTTTTGATACCAGTACCACACTGTTTTGATGACTGTGGCTTTGTAGTATTTCTTGAAGTCTGGGAGAGTTATGCCTCCTGCTTGGTTTTTGTTTCTCAGGATTGCTTTGGCGATTCTGGGTCTTTTGTTGTTCCATATAAATGTTTGGATTGCTTGTTCTAGTTCTGCGAAAAATGTCATGGGTAATTTGATAGGGATTGCATTGAATCTGTAGATTGCTTTGGGTAGTATGGCCATTTTTACAATATTGACTTTCCCAATCCAGGAACATGGAATATCTTTCCATTTCTTTACATCTTCTTTGATTTCTTTGATTAAAGTTTTATAGTTCTCAGCATATAGGTCCTTCATCTCCTTGGTCAGGTGTATTCCGAGGTATTTGATTTTGTGAGGTGCAATTTTAAAAGGTATCGTATTTTTTTATTCCTTTTCTAATATTTCATTGCTGGTATACAGAAATGCAACTGATTTCTGAATGTGAATCTTATATCCTGCTACTTTGCTGAATTTATGAATCAGTTCAAGGAGTTTTGGGGTTGAGTCCTTAGGGTTTTCTATGTATAGTATCATGTCATCTGCATACAGTGACAGTTTTATCTACTTTTATTCTTTATTTATTTTTTTGTCTTTTTAGGTCCACACCTCTGGCATATGGAAGTTCCCAGGGTAGGGGTCAAATTGGAGCTGCAGCTGCCGGCCTGCACCACAGCCACAGCAACATGGGATCCAAGCCGCATCTGTGAACTACTCTATAGCTTATGGCAACACTGCATCCTTAACCCACTGAATGAGGTCGGGGGTCGAACCTGAGTCCTCATAGATACTAGTCAGGTTTGTTACCACTGAGCCACCGTGGGAACTCCTTAAATTTTGAACACACATTAAAGAAGACAAGACAGAATGCTATAATGTTCATGTGTTTCTATTCCCCCAGCCCCCCAAACCGTCAACCCAGGCCAGGCCAGGCCAGCTCCCTCTCCCAGCCCAATCCATTCCCCACTCAGATAATTTTGAAGCAAATTCCATATATCCTATAAGTTCATTCATAAATATTTCAGTGTAGATTTATAAAAGGTAAGTGTTTAAAAAAGACCATTATCACACCTAAAAATTATTAACAATAATTCCTTAATATTAAATATCTAGTGTTCAGATTTCCAGTTGTCTCATAAATGTCACGTTTTTAAAAACTTGGATCTAAATAATGTCCATACGTTGTGATTATCGCTTTGTCTTTAAATGTCTTTAAATCTGTTGGTTCTCCTATCTCTTCCTTTTCCTTGCAGGTTATTTACTGAAAGAAAAAAAAGAAAGAAACATGTAGTTTGTCCCAGGTTTTGTTGATTAATTACATCCCCATGGTGTCATTTAATTAGATCCTCAGTCTTTTGTGTTTCTTATATGTTGATAACTGGACTTAGAAAATATTTTAGGAGTTCCCTATGTGGCTCAGTGTTAATGAACTTGACTAGTGTCCATGAGAACGTGGGTTTGATCCCTGGCCTTGCTCAGTGGGTTAATGATCTGGCATTTGCCGTCAGCTGTGGTGTAGGTGTAGGTCCCAGATGCAGCTCTGATCCCGAGTTGCTGTGACTGTGGTGTAGGCTGGCATCTGCAGCTCCAATTCAACCCCTAGCCTGGGAACCTCCATATGCCTCAGGGGCAGCCCTAAAAAGTAAAAAAAAAAAAAAAATTAGTCAGGTCTGGTTGCCATAACATAAAAATACCATAGACTGGTTGACTTAAACAATAGAAATCTATTTCTCACAGTTCTGGGAGCTAGGAAGTCCAAGATTAGGGTGCTAGGATTGCTGGGTTCTATGAGGGCCCTATTTCTGGCTTGCAGACCACTGCCTTCTTGCTGTGTCCTCCCATGGTGAAGGGAGAGCTCTCATTGCCTTTCCTCTTCTTCTGTTTTTTTTGTTTTGTTTTTTTGCTTTTTTAGGGCCACACCTGCAGCAAAACCGGATTCAAGCCTCATCTGCGACCTACACCACAACTCATGGCAACACTGGATTCTTAACCCGCTGCGGGAGGCCTGGAATTGAACCTGCATCCTCATGGATACTTGCCAGGTTCGTAACCTGCTGAGCCACAACTGGAGCTCCTGCCTTTCCTTTTCTTATAAGGGTCCTAATTCCATCATGGGGGCCCCACCCTCATGACCTCACTTAAACCTTAAAGACCCGCCACTTTGGCAGTTAGGGCTTCAACCTATAAATTAGGGGGAGGGGAGCACAAAACTTCAGTCCATGACAGAGAATATCTTTTTTTATTAGTAGCATCTTTGCAGCAGACTCTATGCTGGGTCTTAAGGTTAATTGGTTTTCCTTAGCAGTTTAAATTTCCTAAATAAGGGGAGTTCCCGTCGTGGCGCAGTGGTTAACAAATCTGACTAGGAACCATGAGGTTGCAGGTTCGATCCCTGGACTAGCTCAGTGGGTTAACAATCCGGCATTGCCGTGAGCCGTGGTGTAGTGGATCCGAGCCGCGTGGCTCTGGCGTAGGCTGGCAGCTACAGCTCCGATTAGACCCCTAGCCTGGGAACCCCCGTATGCCATAGGAGTGGCCCAAGAAATGGCAGAAAGACAAAAATAAATAAATAAATAAATAAATGTCCTAAATAAGTAGATGTTTCCACATCTGATTATGTCGCCCCCACTACTTAAAATCCTTCAGCAATGTTCCCATTTTCCTCAGGATAACGTGCAAAGGAGTGATCATGTGCTTATTCCCCAGCCACTGGGATTGGCCAAGGGGTGAATGTGTGACCTAGGGTTGACCAATCAGAGCCCTTTATCAGCTTTTTCTGCTGGAGCTGCTGACTCTTTTTTTGCTGTGGGTTGAACATAGGTTAGGTTCTGAGGGATTCCTCTGGAAGTTTTCTTGTTTCTGTGAAGGGACTTCCTCTAGCACAGTGGTTCTTAATCCTGACTGCCCGACCAGAGCGATATTAAAAAATACACAAGCCCATGAAAGAAGCCAGACACAAAAGGCCACGTATTGTATGATTCCATTGGTAGCAAATGTCCAGAAATTCTGTAAAGAATAAAAGGAAATTGATGGTTACTAGAGGTTTGGGACAGGAGGAATGGGCAACTGACTGCTAATGGATCTGAAGTGTCTTTTCGTGTTTTTTTTTTTTTTTGTCTTTGTTGTTGTTGTTGTTGTTGCTATTTCTTGGGCCGCTCCCGCGGCATATGGAAGTTCCCAGGCTAGGGGTTGAATCGGAGCTGTAGCCACCGGCCTACGCCAGAGCTACAGCAACGCGGGATCCGAGCCGCGTCTGCAACCTACACCACAGCTCACGGAAACGCCGGATCGTTAACCCACTGAGCAAGGACAGGGACCAAACCTGCAACCTCATGGTTCCTAGTCGGATTCGTTAACCACTGCGCCACGACGGGAACTCCTCTTTTCGTTTTTTATTTAGGGCTACACCTGCAGCATATGGAAGTTCCCAGGCTAGGGGTCAGATCAGAGCTGCAGCTGCCGGCCTACACCACAGCCACAGCAACAGCAACACCAGATCTGAGCCGTGTCTGTAACCTACACCACAGCTCAGGGCAATGCCAGATCCTTAACCTACTGAGCAAGGGATCGAACCTGCATCCTCATGGCTGCTAGTCAGATTGCTTTCCACTGAGCCACAGGAACTCCTGGTCCTTCTTTTAAAAGGGCACCAATCCTGTTCAGGAGGACTCCATCCTCATGACTTAAGCACCCTCCAAAGCCTCTACCTACTGATATCAACTTTGGAGCTTAAGATTTCAACATATGAATTTGGGGAGGTGGCAAATATGCAGACCATAGCAGACACTTTTCTTCACATTAATCCATCTTCACACAGTTCCCATATCATGGCCCAGCAGTAATGAACCCAACTAGTATCTAGAAGGATGCGGGTTCAATCCCTGGCCTCACTCAGTGGGTTAAGGATCTGGCGTTGCTCCAAGCTGTGGTATAGTTTGCAGACGTGACTCAGATCCCACAGTTGCTATGGCTGTGGTGTAGGCTGGCGGCTGCAGCCCTGATTTGACCCCTCGCCTGGAAACTTCCGTATGCTGCAGGCTCGGCCCTAAAAAAGACAAAAAAGCAAAAACCAAAAAACGAATCCATCTTCACAAACCACTTTGTTTCCGCTCACCTGTCTAGACGCTTCTGTGGTTTCCTCTACACATTCACTAGTCTGTAAACAAAGTGAACTACAGGCTGTTTTCTGGATTTGCCCTGATCTTTTGTGGCTCTGTGCCTTTGTACATCTTCTTCATCCCAGGAACATCCTCCCCAACCTTCAAATATCTGGCAGCTTAAGGAGAACCAGATCAAATTTTAATTTCCTCATTAATTTCCTCTTTAGATTCAGGACACAGGGACGAAGATTCCTGCTTCTTTTTCCCATTTGGGAGAATATCAGAGAAATAGTCCCATCACCCTTGCTCTCCCCCAGGGGAGAAGTGGACAGTCTGAACCACGCTCATCAGTGGGTAGGGGTAACGGATGCTAAAGGCAGGGCCCAGGCCCCACCCTTCTTTCACTTCCTGAGTTCACACATGATGCTGACCACATATGTGCGGTCAGCACCGCAGGGAGTGGGGAGCAGGAAGCTCTCTTTTCCAACATCTCCACTGTGATTGGGTGGGCAGGTGTACTGCCCATTGCCCCGAGGTTCTTGCTCTTTTCAATTCAGCGGAGAGAGGGGAGGACGTTGTCTCCCTTAGGCTTAGATTTAAGCATGTTCAAATTCAGCTTCTATTGGAGCTTTGCTTCAAGGTTGGTTCTCAGTTTCCCATTTGGCTAGAGAGCCTTGTGAGCTGTGCTGTAGGTCTCAGACATGGCTCCGATCCAGTGTGGCTGTGGCTGTGGCGTAGGCCAGCAGCTGCACTCCGACTTGACCTCTAGCCTGGGAACCTCCATATGCTGTGGGAGTGGCCTGAAAAAAAAAAGGAATGATCTTTTTCTTTCCTCGCCATCCTGTTGCTCAGGGGACATGAAGACTGGATATCCATCTGGGAACATGATGATGGTAGAAAGGAACCTGGAAGTAGCCTGTGTCCCCAGATGCCTGGAGAAACACTGCTAGTTTCCTGTGGTGCCATAACAAATACCATGAATTGTGTGTCTTGAAACACCAGAAATTAATTTTCTCACAGTTCTGGAGGCTAGAAGTCCAAAATCAAGGTGTTAGCAGGGCCAGGCTCCCTCTGAACTCCAGGAAAGAAACCTTCCTTACTTCTTCCACCTTCTGATGGGTCCTGCTGTTCCTTGGCTGGTGGCCACATCCCTCCAATCTCTGCTTCCATGTTAACACAGCTTTCTCCTCTGCACATGTCTTCTTTTCTTCCTTTTTTTTTTTTTTTGTCTTTTTAGGGCCACATTCATGGCATATATGGAAGGTCCCAGGCTGGGGGTCAAATTGGAGCTGTAGCTGCCAGCCTGCAGCACAGCTACAGCCACACAGGATCCAAGCTGCGTCTGTGACCTACACCACAGCTCCTGGCAATGCCGGATCCTTAACCCACTGAATGAGGCCAGGGATCAAACCCAAGTCCTCATGGATACTAGTTGAATTCGATACTGCTGAACCACAGTGGAAACTCCTTTTTATTTTTTTTTCCTTCTCCTCTTCTTATAAAGTCAGTGGATTTAGGGCCCACCGTAAATTTATGTTGATTTCATCTTGATATACTTTAGTTCTATCCACAAAAACCCTATTTCCAGGAGTTCCTGTCCTGGCTCAGTGGTTGAGGAACCCGACTAGTATCTGCGAGGATTTGGGTTCGATCCCTGGCTTCACTAAGTGGGTTAAGGATCTGACATTGCTATGGTGCTGTGGTGTAGGTCACAGGCATGGCTCTGATCCCGCGTTGCTGTGGCTGTGGTGTAGGCCGGTGGCTACAGCTCCACTCCAATTCGACCCCTAGCCTGGGAATTTCCATATGCTGTGGGTGCCGCCCTAAAAAAAAAGACCAAAAAACCCCCCAAAAACCCTATTTCCAAATAAAGCCACATTCTGAGGGTCCAGGTGGACATGAATTTGGTGGGGTGGGGGGACACCATTCCCCCCACTGCACCCACTATCCATCTCCAGAATTTTTCATCTTCCCCACCTGAAACTCTGTACCAACTAAACAGTAATTCCCATTCTCCCCTCACCCCAGCCCCTGACAACCACCTCTCTATTTTCTGTCTCTCTAAATTTGACTCTTCTAGGTACTTCTTCTAAGTGGAATCATACAATGTTTGTCCTTTTTGTGACGGATTTATTTCATTTAGATGATGTCTTTGAGTAGGACTGCCTTACTCTTAACTGCCTTAGCCCAGAAGTGACACATGTCGCAGTCCATTGGCTAGATCTGGTCACATGACCCCAGATGACCCTGCAAGGGAGGCTGGAAAATGTAGAGGAGAACATGGAATATTTGGCGAGTGCTACCTTCCTTGAAATACACCCATGTCATGTCATAAATTCTCCTTTTTACTTAAGGTGGCTCGAGCTGGCTGCTGTTACTGACAACCAAGGAATTCAAATCATACCCTTTCTGTACATGATGCTCAGAATCTTGTGAATGGAGGAAGCTAAAACCTGAGGGCTCCTTATTAGTAACTGGTAATATTTTCGTGCTGCTTTTCTTTTTCTTTCTCTCTCTCTTTTTTTTTTTTGGCTTTTTGCCTTTTTGCCTTTTCTAGGGCTGCTCCTATAGCATATGGAGGTTCCCAGGCTAAGGGTTGAATTGGAGCTATAGCGCCGGCCACAGCCACGGCCACAGCAACGCGGGATCCAAGCCTCGTCTGCAAACTACATCACAGCTCATGGCAACGCCGGATCCTTAACTCACTGAGCAAGGCCAGGGATCAAACCTGCAAACTCATGGTTCCTAGTCGGATTCGTTAACCACTGAGCCACCACGGGAATTCCTGTGCTGCTTTTCTAAATTAGAATTATAGGTTGTTGGCATGAAAAGGACCTTGAGTTAAGAGTTAAGGTACTCTGGAATTCCCGTTGTGGCTCAGCGGTTAGCAAACCCGACTAGTATCCACGAGAACTTGGGTTCAATCCCTGGCATTGATCAGTGGGTTGAGGATCCGGCTTTGCTGTGAGTTGTGGTGTAGGTTGCAGATGAGGTGCAGATCTGATGTTGCTATGGCTGTGGCATAGGCCAGTGACTGCAGCTCTGATTAGACCCCTAGCCTAGGAACCTCCATATGCTGTGGGTATGGCCTAAAAAGACAAAAAGACTGGGAAAAAAAAAAAAAAAGAGTTACAGTACTCTAATTTAACTTTCTGTAGACACATACCCATTTCAACCAGCATTTATTAGACAAAATCATCAAGAACCAATGAGGACTATAGTGATACAGTACTGAATAAAATTTGGTCCCTTTCTAGTTAATGGAAAATATTCTTTCCTCTGTTGATAATGATTACTTATTTGACCTGTGACCCAAATGTTTTACTATTAGATTGTGTTCATGAGGGAGATTTATGAGTATACCATTAGTATATTTTGAATTGTATAATTTCACTTCCTCCTTCTTTCTTAACACTTTTACTATTAGTAATACTGTATCAAAATTTCCCCTTTTTCCTTCTTTTCTCTGTATTTCCCTTTTTTGTAAATTTAAATATTAAGAATGCTATGTTTCACAAACTCTCATGAAATCTGCCCTCCTCCCAAAAATGACTTCTCAAAAAAAATTTTTTTTTGGCCTTTTTTTTTTTTTTAGGCCCAAACCTGCAGCATATGGAAGTTCCCAGGCTGGGGGTCGAATCAGAGCTACAGCTGCTGGCCTATGTCACAGCCACAGCAGTGCAGGATCTGAGTTTCATCTGTGACCTATACTGCACTCACGGCAACGCCAGATCCTTAATCCACTAAGCGAGGCCAGGGATCAAACCTACATCCTCATGGATACTAGTCAGATTCATTTCCACTGTGCCACAGTGGGAACTCCAACCTCTCAAAAATTTTAATCATTGGAATAACTTTTCTAAATCTACACTTGATAACACAGAACCTATGATTTGGCCTTATTGCACAGCATAAGAGATCAGCAAGAATGTCAGGAATATGAAAATTTCTATATGAACGTGGCATTAGGTACAAAGAAGGAATCAGCTATGTGTATCGGTGATCAAGACACCTGGGTTGGGGTGCTGGGTCCTCCCGCAAATTAACTGCATCACCTTGGGCAAATTCCTTAAATGAAAGCCTTTCATCTGTAAAATAAATCTGTCAAACCAATTGAAAATTCCCTTTTGTCCTTAAATTTCTACGCTTTTATGATTCTAGAGAGAACCATAAGGAAGAGAGAGTCAAACAGCAGGGATAATTAGGAAACTCAAGAAAGAAAAAAGAAAATTAGGGTAAAGGAAAATTCCGAGGACAAGGAAGGCCAATATAAAATAATTCAGAATCGCAGAAAGCGAAGGATAAAGTAAAACAATTGGAAAGGAGGAAGTAGAAGATTAAATGTTTTCTTGGAGTTGCCAAAGATAAATCATATGAAATTTCGTCTTTAAGCCAAAGAGGAAGAAGAAACCTGGTTATTTCTATTTCTCTTACATTAAGATGAAATCTTCAGAAGTTACTCTGACTTGACTCTCTGCAGTTTAGCAATTCTAAGGAAAAAAAGAGCTGACATCTAGTAGCTACTTTGAACTTGTTAATACTAGTATATATCGTTGTTGAGTGAATGCATGCTTTTTTTTGGGGGGGGGGGTTCTTTTTAGGGCTGCACCAGTGGCATATGGAAGTTCCCAGGCTAGGAGTCAAATTGGAGCTGTAGCTGTCAGCCTATACCGCAGCCACAGCAGCTCAGGATCCAAGCCCTCGTCTGCTTGTCTGCCACCTACACCACAGCGCACAGCAACACCAGATCCTTAACCCACTGAGCAAGGCAAGGGATCGAAACTGAGTCCTCATGGATACTAGTTGGGTTTGTTACTGCTGAGCCACGACAGGAGGTCTTTTTTTTTTTTTTTTTTTTAAATAACTGCTTTTTAAGGAGTAGGTAGACAGAGAATGTTGTGGGGGTAAAATGAGGCAAGATGGGGTCATCCATGAATGAATCATTCAATTTTGTTGGTTCTCCTCCAAACTAAGAAAGAAAGATTACATTTCATGACTTCCTCCAGCCTCTCAACAAAGCACGGTACAGAGGAGGAGAATAATGCTTAGCTCACAGCCACCTGACTCACATGACAATGGGGCCCTGTTGTAGGGTGTTGTGTGAGTGGCTTATTCCGATTCTGTTGGTCAGTCCGAGGCAACACACTGCACAAACAGAAACGGCAGCCCCTATACACACCATCGCTGGGTACACAAAGAAGGAAGGAAACATCTATTTTGGGCTTTTCCCATCCTCTCTCCCCAGTCCCAGCTGTCTTGTTCTTGTGGTCAGAGGTAGGATGCATCTGTCTGTCCCCTTTATCCTCTTACGGCCTCTGAGATCTTGGCAAGTTCCTTGTGTGCTCTGCCTTTCCTTTTCCACATGTCTAATAGGGACAAGCGTGTACATCATGTTAAGTGGACTGCTGGTGGCTCCCGCAGAGTCTCATGCAGAACGAAAGCTCAAAAATGTCAATCATTCCTATATTGTGTTTTCCCTCTGTGGATACTCTTTTTTCTTTCCAAAGACTAGATGAATTGTTTAGGCCAGAATACCACATGGTGGAAGAAATTTCTCTGACAAACCCTGTTACCAGCTTCAGGGATGGGAATGTGAAATTTTTGTAATGGAAAAGTCACATAAGAGATTATAGATAGATTCCATGGGACGATAAGTTTTAAGTCACAGAATCATGAATCTTAGAAAAGGGAAGAGCTCTTGGAGAACTTATTCAGAAACAGATTCTGGGCCATTTCACCCGTAAACGTTTTTAATCTCCCTTTTGCCTGGAGAATTATGACTTGTGGTGGCTTTGAGTATGTTTGCCTCTAAGTAGCAATATCTTGTTCTTAAAATGACTGTTGTAGATTGAATTGTGTCCCCCCAAAAGGTATGTTCACGTCCTTACCCCTGGTATTTCTGATTGTGACCATGTTTGGAAATGGGGTCCTTGCAGATACAATCAAGTTAAGATGAAGCCAGACTGGAGCCCTAATCCAATGGCTGGTGTCTTAATAAGAAGAGGAAAATTTGAACACAGACATACAGTCCCACAGGGAGAGCACCATGTGACAATAGAGGCAGAGACTGGACTAAGGCATCTACAAGTCAAGGAACACCAAGGATTGCCAGCCACCATCAATAGTTGGAAGAGGAGGAGTTCCCACTGTAACAACCTGACTAGCATCCATGAGGATGCGGGTTCAATCCCTGGCCTTGCTCATTGGGTTAAGGATCTGGTGTTGCCGTGATCTGTGGTGTAAGTCATAGATGTGGCTTGGATCCCACATTCCTGTGGCTGTGGTATAGGCCAGCTACTGCAGCTCTGATTCGGCCCCTAGCCTGGGAATCTCCATATGCCACAAGGATGGCCCTAAAAAGCAAAAAGAAAGGTATTGGAAGATGCAGGAGTCTCCTCTAGAGCTTTCAGAAGGAGCATGGCCCCGCCAACACCTTGGTTCTGGACTTCTAGCCTTCAGAACTGTGAGAGGATAAATTTCTGTTGTTTTAAGCCACCTACTGGGGGATAACTTATGACAGCCCTAGAAAACTTAACACATTGACCAAATAACATCTCTTTGTCCCCTCTCTAATTTTAATCTGTAGACTAGGACTAATCCTTGCTCTCCACAGGTTTGAGATTTCTATGGAGATAATTCTCAGTACATAATATTTTATATTAAACTACTTTCTTTTTGGATTGGTGAAGCTTTCTGATGGCTGATTTGGTAAGCTCCTGGGAGAAGTTCAAGTCCTCCTTTGAGCTGCTCCTTCAAGGGCTGTAGGTCCTGCCAGGAGAACCAGGAACCACCAAAACCATCTGGAAATGCCGCTGATATTTCCTCCCTGCTCCCTCAGAATAAAAATACTCGTTTTAATTATTTTGAGCCCTATATATAGGCTGCTGTGGAAAATTAGAGGTAGCAGAATCTTCCCTTGTCTACTCTTTTTTATTTTTAAATTTTACTTATTGATCGATTGATTGATTGATTGTCTTTTGTCTTTTTAGGGCTGCACTTGTCACATATGGAGGTTCCCAGGCTAGGGGTTGAATCAGAGCTGTAGCCACTGGCCTACAGTCACAGCAACAAGGGATTCAATTCGTGTTTTTGAACTACACCACAGCTCACAGCAATGCCGGATCTTTAACCAGATCCTTAATCGAACCCGAGTCCTCATGGTTGCTAGTTGGGTTCGTGAACTACTGAGCCACGAAGGGAACTCCTACTTTTTTGTTTTTTAAATCAGATTTCCCTTCCTCAGAACTTGTTATTCATATCTTTTCCCTCAGGACACCTTCTCCTTGGTACCTGATGATAAATAATTCTTGTTCTGATGTCATTGGTGATTCCACACCTGAGCAAAGGTATGGCTTTTCCATTCTATCAGGAACTCAGCTATTTATTTCCATTCATGCATAGACATGGAGCTGAGAAGGATATCTTGGTTGAATATATTCCCTTACTTGTTGGGTTGTAACGATGAGTATAAATGGAATGCATCCTTAGCACTGTGGGTTTTTTTGAAAAACATGTGAAGCCCTGTTTTAACATGTAAACCCTGTTGACTTCATGCCCTTTTTTTTTTTTTTTTCACTTTTCTCACTACCGTGGTAAGTCACATAGAACCTGAAACTGCCACTCAGCTGATGACCGGAAAAAGGATCTGTTGCTTAATTACTTTACCATTAGTGATAAGCTCTCTGGTCTCATACTTTCCAACTCCAAAAAAGGCTTCGTCTTGCCTGTTGAAAGAGGAATCCTCTGTTCTGGTGTTAGGACTCTTTCTGTGTGCTGATTTTCTGGCCTCAGTGTTAACTCTTCCCTAAGGCATCGCTTGTGTCTTTTCCCTCCAGCTGTAAAGAGAAATGCTACTAGCTATTTTGTTTCATTTTTCTATGCATACAACCCTTTGGCTCTCATTCTGTGTCTGAAATGTAGGCTTTTTGTTGTTGCCTATTAGTCACCTTTTTTGTGTGCTTTAAGAAGAAGACACATTCTCATATTAGGTGTTGCTTATGGTTGAGGTTTTTTGATTTTTAAAAAAACTGTGATTATTCTCAGTCATTTGCTCATTCAGACTTTTGGTGCTATTTTTTTTTTCTTGGTGCTATCTTTAGCATACAGCAAACCTGTGATTTTAGATGAGATTAATAACGGACCTGAATTTCTCAACTCTGATTTTTTCCATTTTCTCAGTTAATGAAATACTTGTTATATGTCTCTAAGATGACCTTTTTTTTTTTTTAAGTCTTCAAGGCTAGAGTTAATTCTTTTTGCCTTTTCTAGGGCCGCTCCCGTGGCATATGGAGGTTCCCAGGCTAGGGGTCCAATTGGAGCTGTAGCTGCCGGCCTAAGCCACAGCCACAGCAACGTGGGATCCAAGCCATGTCTGTGACCTATACCACAGCTCACGGCAGTGATGGATCCTTAACCCACTGAGTGATGCCAGGGATCGAACCCATAACCGCATGGTTCCTAGTAAGATTTGTCAGGCACGATGGGAACTCTGTAAGATTATCATTTTTAACAGGTACTTTCATTTATCCAGTAACTTTACAGAATATTTCAATCATGGGTAGATCATTACAAGTATCTAGTTTATAGGTACCTATATTATTTCATGTATTTCACCTTGTACTTAGAAAAAAAGATTCCACATCTTGTAAGGTGAATGGATGGACCCGAAGGATGGGTAGAGGGTGAAGAGAAGAGAGGAGAGTAGGTAAGCTGATGATGAAATCTTTGGCTGGTGTTTTAGGCTGAATTGTGTTGTCCCTCCCCTCCCCCCAACCCTCCAATTCTTATGTTGAAGTCCTTAGACTGTATTTAGTGACAGGGCCTTTAAAGAGGCAGTCAGGAGTTCCCATTGTGGTGCAGCAGAAATGAATCCAACTAGGAACCATGAAGTTGTGGGTTTGATCCCTGGCCTCGCTCAGTGGGTTAAGGATCCGGCCTTGCAATGAGTTGTAGTGTAGGTCACAGATATCGAGTTGCTGTGGCTGTGGTGTAGGCCGGCTGCTGCAGCTCTGATTTGATCCCTAGCCTGGGAACTTCCATATGCTGTGGCTGCAGAGCCTAAAAAGCAAATAAATAAATAAATAAAATATAAGAATTAAAACATTTTTTAAAATTAAAAAAATAAAGAGGACTTTCCATATGTTAAAAGCCTTCGGTGCCACAAACCTTGATCCCAACACTAGCATAAAAGAATGTTCTGTTTAAGGAGTTCCCATTGAGGCTCAGCAGAAATGAATCCGACTGGCGTCCATGAGGACGCAGGTTTGATCCCTGGCCTTGTTCAGTGGGTTGGGGATCTGGCATGGCTGTGGTGTAGGCTAGTGGCTGCAGCTCTGATTCAACCCCTAGCCTTGGAAGCTCCATATGCCACTGGTGCGTCCCTAAACAGCCAAAAAAAAAAAAACAGTCAAAGTAAAAATGAGGTTATGTGGGTAGGCCCTAATCCAACAAAGTTTTATTTTACTTTATTTTGTCTTATTTATTTATTTTGATTTTTGCTTTTTAGGGCCATACACGTGGGATATGGAAGTCCCCAGGCTAGTGGTCAAATTGGAGCTGCAGCTGCCAGCCTACACCACAGCCACAGCAACTTGAGATCTGAGCCTTATCTGCAACCTACACCACAGCTCACGGCAACGCTGGATCCCCAACCCACTGATCGAGGTCAGCGATCGAACCTGCATCCTCATGGAGACTAGTCAGATTCATTTCCACTGTGCCACAATGGGAACTCCCTACTTTATCACTTTATTGCTGTGCCTATGGCATATGGAATTTCCTGGGCCCAGGACTGAACCTGTGCCCCTGCAGCAACCCTAGCTACTGCAGTCAGATTCATAACCCGCTGTGCCACAATGGGAACTCTGATGGGGGTCCTCATAAGAAAAGGAGAGTAGGACACATACAGTACCTGACAGAGAGAGAATCATGTGCGGACACAGCAAGAAGGTGGCTAAGTGCAAGCCAAACAGAGAGGCCACAGAAGAAATGAACTCTGAGGACACCTTGATCTTGAACTTCCAGCCTCTGTTAACTGTGCTGAAATAGATTTCTGTCGTTTAAGCCACCTAGTCAGGGGTTCTTTGTTAGGACAGCTTGAGCTGCTAGTACAGCTGGGTACCAGTTGCAAGTCCTTCCCTCCTGTGGAGCTCAGCTCAAAGGGCAGTGGGAGGGGCTTGAAGGAGAAGACAGGTGGCAGAGCTGTCAATTTGGAGACCTGCTTGGTACAACTCTGAAAGCTCTAAGTATGCTGTCATATGTAGGCTGGCTTGCAGAGATGGAGCCCTTCTTGAGGGTAGGGAAGGGGAAGCAATGCAGGTAAGAGGAGACACACACATAGCCCTAGAGCTAGGGGGAGCTGGTAGGGAGGGGCTGTAAATATTCACAATTTAATATTTGGTTGCTGTCATAACAAAGTCCCTGATGATTGATGCTTTACTTTCCTTAGGAGTAAATAAATCTGTACTTTCTAGAAACAGATGAGAACAAGGTAATTAATTTGCACAGGCTTCTCTTACGCTCTATACGGCTTTTTCTTTCTGAGTGGCATGAGGAATTGGTGTATTAAAAGGAGCAGTAAAAGAAAATCAAGCCATCCAAAGAGACCTGTAAATTTCCCTTGGGCAAGCGTCTTTGGTTGAATAGTGTCTGTCCCCCATCCCACCCCACCCCCATTCATGTCCATGAGGAACCTGTGAACATGACCTCATTTGGAAATAGAGCTTTTGGCAGATGTAATTGGTTATTAAGATGATGTCATACTGAGTTACAGTGGGCCCTAAATCCCATATGACTGGAGTCCTTATAAGAACCGAGGGAATTCCCATGTGGCTCTGCAGGTTAAGAACCCAACCTAGCGTCTGTGAGTATGTGGGTTCCAGCCCTGGCCTCACTCAGTGGGTTAAAAATCTGGCGTTGCTGCAAGCTGAAGTGTAAGTCACAGATGTGGCTCGGATCCCATGTTCCTGTGTCTGTGGTATAGGCTGTAGTTGCAGCTCCAATTCAACCCCTAGCCCAGGAAATTTCATATGCCATGGGTTCACCCCCAAAAAGAAAAAGAGGAAGAACTGAAAGAGACACACAGAAGCAGAGGGGAAAAAGGTCCTGAGACATAGGAGGCAGATATTGGAGCAATGCACCTGCAAACCAAGAAATGCCAGTGTTGTGGCTCAGCGGGTTACGAACCCAACTAGTAACCATGAGAATGTGGGTTTGATCCCTGGCCTCACTCAGTGGGTTTTGGCATTGCCATGAGCTGTGGTGTAGGTTGCAGACACGGCTCAGATCCTGTGTTGCTATGGCTGTGGTGTAGGCCAGTGGCTGCAACTCCGATTGGACCTGGGAACCTCCATATGCTGCGGGTGTGGTCCTAAAAAGACACAAAAACAAAAACCTACCAAGTTTATGGTAATTTGTAAGGCAACCCTAGGAAACGAAGACAGTCTTTTCGGGAGGTTCCTGGCACTGTAGGCCTCTCCCCGGGGAACCCAAGTAGTCCCTGCTCTATCTGATGGTTACAAGCCAGGACTGCCTGTCTTTTCCAATCTCTGCCAGACCAAACACCTGTCGAATTCTAATGAGGCTGGTATTAGTTTCCTATGGTGACTTTAAACAACACGTCTTTGTTCACTTAAGAGTTCTGGTGCTCAGAAATTCACAATCAGCCTCGCTGGGTCAAAATCAAGTTGTCAGCAGGGCCCTGCTCTCTCCTGGAGGCTCCAGGGCAGAGTCTGCTCCTCGCCTGTCTAGTTTTTGCTGGCTGCAGCATGCCTTGGTTGTGGACATATCCATCTCCAAGGCGAAATCTTCAAGTCTCTCTCCGCTCTATCTTCCTTCATACCACCTTCTCCTCTGTGCGTGTAAAATCGCCCTTAGCCTCTCCTTTTTAAAATATTGATATACAAGGAGTTCCCCTTGTGGCACAGCAGGTTAAGGATCCAGCATTGTCACTTCAGCAGCTTGGGTCACTGCTGTGGCACAGGTTTGATCCCCAGCCTGAGAATTTCCACATGCCGTGGGAGCAGCCAAAAAAAATAAAAGATAATTGACATTTAACATTGTATTAGTTTTAGGTGTACAACATAATGATTTGATATAGATATATACTGTGAAAGGATTACCATAAGTTTAGTTAACATACATCACCACACATAGTTACAAAAATTTTTTTTCTTATGATGAGAATGTTTAAGATCTGCCTCTGGGGTTCCCATCATGGCTCAGTGGTGATGAACCTGACTAGTATCTATGAGAATGCGGGTTTGATCCCTGGCTTGAGTAGGTTGAGGATCTGGTGTTGCCTTGAGCTGTGGTGTAGACTAGCAGCTGCAGCTCCAATTTGACCCAGAGCCTGAAACTTCCATATGCTGAGGGTGTAGCCAAAAAACAAAAACAAAAACAAACAAACAAAAAAAAAAAACCCCAAAAATCTACCTCAACCTCTTTCTTAGAAGGATACCCGGGATTGCATTTAGGGCCCACCTGTGTAATCCAGGAGCCGAACCTCAATCACATCTCAAGATGTCCAATCATATTTTCAAAGACACTTTTTCCATGTAGAGTAACATTTATACGTAGAGGGAAAAAGGCTGGTTAGCTCAGTCGGCTAGAGCATGGTCCTAATACAGGTTGCAGGAGTGAGTGGGTAGGGGAATTAGGCTCTTGTATCTGATATTTTTTGTTCTTCTGGCTACAGGGATTTAGACGGAACTTTTATCAAAATGTCAGATAAGCAGCCTAAAGCAGTCCTGTGGTAGGGTTGGACGCTACCTTCATCTAACTTAATCTTCTCCTCCTGTCTCTCTTGGGGAGGGAGAGGGAGGGGGACCAAGCCTCTCAGTTTGGGCCTTCAGGAGATATTCTGAGTGGATTCTACCTGTTTCCTCATTTTCACCTCTCATTTCTGAGTGTCTGTCTCCTGCCTTCCTCTAATTCCCCTCCCAGCCTGTTGTCTCCCAATTTTGAAAGTCCCTTCCCTTCCTCCAGGTGGGGACCTGCCCTTTATCTCCCCAGGTAGCTCTCACTTCAGGCTTCATCCTGATGGTACTGAGGATGTTCCTTTGTTGGCTCTGGATTTGGGGGGCAGCGGGGAGAGTGAACTTGGGTTCCTACAAACAGGGGGAGGACCGTGGTGCCTTGCTTGCTTCCAGGGATTTCCTTAATCAGGTGGTTGTGGCCAGGATTCAGTCAGCCTCCCACGGGCCAGCACGCCCGTTCATGGAGTGTTACATTTCTTCCAAAGACAGCCTAGTCTAATATCCTATGATGAAAACCCTTTCTTCTATTAATAGTACTTCGGGATCCACGTCTGGAACATCTACAGCCCTAGCATTACTGAATCAAAGAATTCGTCCTAGCTCTACTTCCACTATAAGGGCTCCACATTAACCGGGAATAGCTCTCTCTGAGTCATTTGGGATGAATGGTGCTATCCTTGAACATGCTCTTTCAGATCTCTAAATTTGTCTCTTGATAGAAGTGAGTATGTACATATACGTGTGTGTGTGTGTGTGTGTGTGTGTGTGTGTGTTCACTCAGCTATGCGGTTGTTAGTGGATTAGAGAATTAGAGTATCACAAAGTATATCTGGGTTTAGAAAGAGGGGAGGGGCTAAAAGGATACAAGGAAATTGACCAAAGAGGGAAAGACAAATCAAGAGATGAGCAGGTTCCAAATTCCCCTGCTGATATTCTTTTTTTTTTTTTTTTTTTTTCATTTTCATTTCTGCTGTGCCACGATGGGAACTCCCTAAACAGAACACTTTTTTTTTTGTCTTTTGTCTTTTTAGGGCCGAACCTGCAGCATATGGAGATTCCCAGACTAGGGGTCTAATCGGAGCTGTAGCTGCCGGCCTACGCCAGAGCCACAGCAATGTGGGATCTGAGCCGCCTCTGCGACCTACACCACAGCTCATGGCAATGCTGGATCCTTAACCCACTGATCGAGGCCAGGGATCAAACCCACCACTTCGTGGTTCCTAATCAGATTCGTTAACCACCGAGCCACGACGGGAACTCCTAAACAGAACATTCTTTTATGCTAGTGTTGGGATCACGGTTTGTGGCACTGAAGCCTTTTAACATAGGCAAGTTGCTCTTTATTTTATTTTTTAATTAAAATTTTTTTTAATTCTTATTTTTTATTTTTTTGCTTTTTAGGTCTGCATCCACAGCATATGGAAATTACCAGGCTAGGGGTCAAATCGGAGCTACAGCTGCCGGCTTAACACCACAGTCACAGCAACAGGATCTGAGCCTTGTCTGCTACCTACACCACAGCTCGTGGCAACGCTGGGTCCTTAACCCACTGATCACGGAACCCACATCCTCATGGCTACCGGTCGGATTCATTTCCACTGCACCACAGTGGGAACTCTGGAAGGTCCTCTTTAGAGAGAAGAATACATAATAATGAATACAGAACTAGGTATTCATTATGTGAATGAAATCCCCAAATCCTGAAGCTTAATGTAAGATAAATAAGCACCAGGATATATTGTACAGCACAGGGGAAGTATAGCCATTATTTGGTAATAACTTTAAGTGGAGTATTAAAACAAACAAAAGTCCTGAAGCTTAAGCTTCATTAGCCTCAGGGTGACTCTGTTTCTGGTTGGGAATCTTATGGTCAGACCACTCAAAGTGGCTCTTGCTCTCTGTACATCCCCTACTCGACCAGGCCCTGCTCCTCTCACATGATTAGCCAATCTTCCTAACTATAGGGCTTAATTAGTAACTGTCTACATGCTTGCCTCCTGCCCCAGCTGTTGGTTTCCCTGGTAACTGATGAACCAATCGGATGTCAATTTCCCCTATAAATGGGAGCCTCCTTCTCACCCAAGTAGTCAAGCTTTGCTGCCATATCCTGCTTGCTGTTTACCATGCACAGTGGGGGTGTCGCTCTAGAACCTTTGTTTGGGACATGTAAGATCTATCCAGCAAACTGTTGATGTCTCTCACCGTGTCCAGGCTCTTTCTTCAGTCAAAGTTGGACAACTACAAGGCTTGCAGGCCTGTGGGGTGAAGCCCAGCAGGGATCAGGACCAACATCCTTCTAGTTATATGATTAATGTATATCACTTCTATGTCCCAGTGACATGAGTTGAGGTAAAAGCATCTGAATCATACATATTAATACATTCTTCTTTAAAATATATTAGCATAGGAGTTCCCATTGTGGCTCAGCAGGTTAAAAACCTGACTAGTATCCAAGAGGATGGGGGTTTCTTACCTGAGCTCACTCAGTGGGTTAAGGATCTGGTGTTGCTGTGAGCTGTGGTGTAGGCCAGCAGCTGCAACTCCAGTTTGACCCCTAGCCTGGGAACCTCCATATGCTGCAGGCTCGGCCCTGCAAAGAAAAAAAAATTGTTTTAAATTAGCATAATATAGATGTAACAGGTGTAAGGTGAGTGTGGAGAAAGAGAATGAGGCTGGTGTTCAGGCAAAGAGAAGAAAATGTATTAGAGGGAAAGGAGAGGGTGACTGACCCTTGAAAAAGAGCCAGCCCCCCACCCTTCTGGCGGGGCCTTCTTATACCCCACAGATGGGAAATTGGATTCCCTGAATCGGGGGGAGGCTAGTTTATCTTTCATCTGCAGCTGGACTCTGGTGGTCTGGTGGTCACGTAGTCAGGAGGAAGTGGGAAGTGTCTCATGGTAGGGTGGTCTCGTAATCCTGAGAAAACCAGAGGTGCGTGGTGTCCCACGGTAGGGAGGTCTTGGGAAGGTAGATGGCAGCGGTGAAATCAGGATGTCACTTGAGCAAGGTGATCCATCTCATGGGTCACTGTGCCCTCATATTTTATTTGCGAGGTCAGCACAATGAGCCATTTTGACAACGAGTCCCCATGTAGGCCCTAACAATAGGTACATCCATATACATTAAAAATCTGTGTATATAGTAGTTCCCGTCATGGCTCAGTGGTTAATGAATCTGACTAGGAACCATGAGGTTGCGGGTTCGATCCATGGCCTTGCTCAGTGGGTTAAGGATCCGGCGTTGCTGTGAGCTGTGGTGTGGGCTGCAGACGTGGCTCAGATCCCGCGTTGCTGTGGATGTGGTGTAGGCTGGTGGCTACGGCTCCGATTAGACCCCTAGCCTGGGAACCTCCATGTGCCATGGGAGCAGCTCAGGAAAAGGCAAAAAGACCAAAAAAAAAAAATCTGTGCATATAGAATATGTTAGAAATCTGTCAAATAAGCTGAGATCTAGAGGGGAAAACTACACATAAAATACATTTTTTAAAAAATTATAAAATCACATCTCTATAATGCTTTATAGCTTAGGACACCCTTTCAAAGATGACTTCATTTAATCCTGAAAAGGAAGTTTTATATTTTATCCCCATTTTACATAAGGGAAACTAACCTTGGAGAACTGGGAGATTTGCCCAAGAACCTCAGGCTTGGGTTAATAGGGCAGGTGGGCTGAGACCCAGGGCTCTGCCAGGTGCTGGGGTGGGGGAGGGGAGAGGGAGAACAAGACGAGGGAGTTTGTCTAAAACACCTGCCTCCTGACACTGATCCTTCCGACCTGTCTCTCTCCATCCCCCACCGGATTTCTCAGCTCTGAGCTCCAGCAGCGGAACAGTAAGTAATTTGCTCCAAATAGGCCTGATCGGCAGAAGGCATGAGACTGGTATTGCCTTGGGGAATGCCTTCAGTCAGAGCTTGTCTGTCTCTGCAGGCAGATACCACTTCCCCAAAGCTCACTCTCCTCCTCTGAGCTAATTGTGTTCCAATCATGAAATCACAAGGGAAGAAAAGGCCAGAAATTACTCTGTAGTCTTTTAATGTAAGGGCCCCAAATAAAATTGTTTACAGGCCATATATTTTTTTTTTCCCCATTCAAAATGAAAATAGATTTCTCGAATCCCAAAGGAGAAAGAGGCTCTTGCTGAAGTAGTGGGACAGATTTATTAGTGTCTGAAAAGTCCCAGCCTGTCCTGCTTTCCCCACAGCCAGAGGCCTTTCTGGCTTAGCCTCTGCTGTTTTTTCCCTTCTTCCCACCCTCCAAGGAGGGCCTGCCCTCTCCAGGGGAAATAGCCCTGCATGGTCAGATTTCACAGCAAAGAACTGAAGACGAGAAAGGAAGCCGGAGAGGATTTTGGAGAGGAGATGTATCAGACTGTCTGGGCTGTAGGATGATGCCGAGAAGATATGAAATAAGATTATATTAAAAAAAAGTACAGAGGGCATTATAATATTTGAGAAATACATGCATAAAGGACTTGAGTTTTCTCAAATTATATTTAATTTTATGGAATGGGTCTTTTTTCAACTTGGATATTGCCCGGGACTGAACCCCTTGCGTTGTGGCTTTATAAGGCTCACCCCCTGCAACCTAGAATCCCTGCTTGGTTAAATCATAGAACAGTGATGCAAAAAACCACAAGAAGTGGTGCACTGCTCACAGGCAACTTCTGTGCTAGTGTCTCGCCATGTTCAAGAGACACAGCAGGTATTTGAGGGAAGGCCGAATTTTGAAAATCTATCTGCCACATTTGTGGCTGGCTTCTGATTACACACCATGGGCCTCATTAAAAATCTCATCTTGCAGACTTTGCAAATCAAGCAGCATTGTTAATTCCTCCCACCCGAGTACTCCCCCTCTCCCCCTAGGGCCTCGGTCAGGAGCAGCCCAACACCCTTCCCCCAACACACTCCCTTCACTGAGCTTCCTCAGGCTCTTTGAAGAATTGCTGTAAAATTGAAGGAAAAGGATGGAGCAGTGTGAGGAAAACCAAACCCCTATATTTCCTTGTCACTAAGTGCTACTCTTACAAAATGGTGAAACGATGTGAGCTGTTATTATTTTTCTTTTAACCAGGAGAAGAAACAATAGGTTTAAAATCCACCGGGCAGCTTTTCCAAAGAAGTACCATTTCTACCAGGGTCATTCCACTCCCCCTCTCCCTGCTGCCTGGCACTGTTTTCTGCTACAATACAAAGCATTCGCTGAAAAATCTCTAAAATGATTATCTAACAGAAGGCATTTTTGACCATTGTTATTGATTTACGTTGGTACAGGCCCCAACAGGCCATCAGCCTGAGAACTACAATTGGCAGAGGAAGGACAAGCCGCAGCTACTGCTGTGGTTTAGAAAAGGTGCTAAAGAAAAAAACTCTTACCTTCCATTTAAAAGAGGATACAGTGCAGAAAAATGCCTTATATACTTAACTATACCTCACTTTGACAGCATTTAAGATGTTAAGAAAATTCAAAAATATTAAGCTGCTTGTGAAGAATAAAAAGAGCTAGAGTTCCCGCTGTGGTGCAGTGGGTTGAGGATCCAATGTAAATTGAAGCTGCAGCTCCGATTCAATCCCTGGCCCAAGAACTTCCATATGCCGAGGTGCTGCCAAAAAAGAAAGAAAGGAAGGAAGAAAGAGAGAAAGAAAGAAAAGGAGACATGCTCTGAACTCCTGGCTTGTTAAGCCAAAATGCTCTAAATCCTTGGGTAATAAGTTACCTGAAAATCTGTTTTTGTGTGTGCTGGAAGAATGAGTTTTTAGACAGACAGACACACACACACACACACACACATACACATACAATTTAACATTTTTTTTTTAATTTAAAGCATTAAAAGCACAGGAAAAAAATCAAAACAGCATACAGGAATATAAAATGAGAAGAAGCTTCTTGCCATCCCTGAGTGTTCCCCTTACCCCATCTCTATCCCTCAGAGGTAACCACACTTCCAGGGTTTCATTTCAGAAATGTTCTGGGCTTAAACATCATCTCTCTCCCATTTTCCTCTTTTAAAAACCCAAATAGGATAAATTAAAATACTGCTCTGCAACTTGGACTTTTTCTGTTTAACAGTATACCTTGGACTTAAATAAGCTTATGTGGAACTAATTTTTAAAGATATTTTTAAAATTGAAAAAATAAACGCATAACAGAGGAAGTGAGAGACAGCTGGCTTTAGACAAATATAAAATTAACACTGTAGAAGGCTAATTATCTTTCCTCTGGAAGGAGAAAGATGAGATGCAGAAAACATTTCATTTTCTTTCTCTCTTTCGCATATACACTCGCACGCATGCACACACACACACACACAAGAATTATCATAGCCAGTTTAAACAATAACATGGATCCTTGACAATTTTGTCAGGCCATACAACTAAAAAGTCAAGGTACTTACTAACCCCCAAAGTATAACAATGGAAGAGAAATGATCTCTATTGAACAAAAGGATTGCTCTCATTTAGACCAAAGTAACAGTCTTCTGAGGGACTTTTCCCTTTTTTTGTTTGAACGTTCTTCTCAAATGAACAATTTTACGTGTGTCAAAGTACTCCAAGATGGTTGTTACAATTTCCAGTTGTCCTTCATGAAATGATGGGAGGAGCTATGGCATTTAAATCCATGAGAAATTGGCTGACAGTTGGTCAAATGTGAAAATTTGGCTTGTGAGTACCTAGGGTTCTTAAATGCCCGGACTGCTGCCTGAAGAAATTACCAGCCTCCTAGAAGGAAGAATATATATACATATTTTTTAATCTCTGCTTTGGAAGATTTCTCATATACAAACAAGACTGAAGAGAGTTCTTGTAGAAAAACAACATCCAAGATTGTGGACAAGTAGATAGGAGAGGATATTAAAAGTCAAACTACACCAGAGGACACTAGACTCTAATCAGAATGCCACCATCTCAAACAAATAATATACATGACATTGAAGGCCAAATCGACCATCAGAATTGAGTCATTTGCCATCACTATTTGTGGACATTTTAACTATGTGACACATTTCCTCACATTCATTGATTGCAGGGCTAGAGGAACCCATAGTGATCATCTCTTTTCATAAATAAGGAACCTGATACTAAAAGAGATTGACCTAAGATCACACAGAACTGACTAGAACCTAACTCCCCAGTAAATATACTTAAATTAGTGTAAATATACCATACACGTGAAAGAAGATATATAATATAGAAGACGGTCAATCATGTTTACAAAATAGAAGAGCATCCCATGAACTTTCTTCCATAACCTGAATGATACCATTCAAGGGCAGGAGGGCCTTGAATTAAGCTGGAAGAAATTGGAGAAGGCCAGCAGATAGCCACGGCCAAGGTTGGGAAAGCCAGAAAGGGAGTGGACAAGCTGCAGGGTCTGGAGCACCTGATAGGTAAACAGCATTCAAGGTCCAGGCAGTCCTTAGCAGGAGCAAGGCAAGACAGCTGTGGCAGAAAGGGGGGTGTCATAACTGCCAGGGACAGAGCATACTCTTTTTACTCATTCTGCTTGGCCAGGCGAGGGCTCTACCTACCCTGAAGCCAAGTGTGCACTTAAAATAAGAGGGAAAAAAGCAATGTGCATCTGGGTCAGATAGATTCCAGGAGCATCTTCAGGTTTTCTCTCTCCTAAGGACTCTGCTTGTTAACTCTGGATTTATAGGTAATCACCCCTATACGTTGGTATTAGTTAATGACCAACTGCTGTTCTCTGCTAAGCTGCTGTGAGGCAGAGTTTTCCAATTAATTTCCCATAAAACAGTGGTGCTGAACCCTGGCTGCGCATCAGAATACTCTGGGTAGCTTAGGAAAAAAAAAAATACGGATGCCAGAACCCATCCCAATTATTTTTTGTTTGTTTGTTTTTAAATTGGAATTTATTTTTTAATTACTTGATGAATTTTATTACATTTATACTTGTACAATGATCATCACAACCAAATTTTATAGCATTTCCATCCCAAACCCCCAGTGCATCCTCCCACCCCCCAGCCTGTCTCATTTGGAAACGTAAGTTTTTCAAAGTCTGTGAGTCAGTATCTGTTTTGCAAAGTTCACTGTGTCCTTTTTTTTTAGATTTCACATGTAAGAGATAGCATTTGATGTTAGTATCTTATTGTCTGGCTGACTTCACTTAGCATGATAATTTCTAGGTCCATCCATGTTACTGCAAATGCTGTTATTTCTTTCCTTTTAATGGCTGAGTAACATTCCATTGTGTATATGTACCCCATCTTCTTTGTCCATTCCTCTGCTGATGGACTTTTAGGTTGTTTCCATGTCTTGGCTATTGTAGAGTGCCAATACTCCAGTGTTTTCGAGTATGGTTTTCTCTGGATAGATGCCCAGCAGTGGGATTGCTGGAGTATCTTTTCGAGTTATGGTTTTCTCTGGATAGATGCCCAGCAGTGGGATTGCTGGATCAAATGGTAATTCTATTTTAAGTTTTCCGAGGAATCTCCATAATGTTTTCCATAGTGGTTGCACCAGTTTACATTCCCACCAACAGTGTAATAGGGTTCCCTTTTCTCCACACCCTCTCCAGCATGTATTGTTTGTAGACTTTTTGATGATGGCCATTCTGGTTGGTGTAAGGTGTTATCTCATAGTGGTTTTGATGTGCATTTCTCTACTAATTAGTGATGTTGAACTTCTTTTCATGTGTTTTTTTGGCCACCTGTCTGTCATTGTCTGTTTAGATCTTCTGCCCATTTTTTTGATGGGTTTTTTTTTGATTTTTTTTTTTTTTTTTGGTATTGAGCTGCAGGAGCTGTTGATAAATTTTGGAGATTAAACCTTTGTCAGTTGCTTCATTTGCAAATGTTTTCTCCCATTCTGTGGGTTGTCTTTTCGTTTTGTTTAGGGTTTCCTTTGCTGTGCAGAACTTTTACGTTTCATTAAGTCCCATTTGTTTATTTTTGGTTTTATTTTTTGGGGTTTTGTTTTGTTTTGTTTTGTTTTTTTTGTATTTTCTAGGGCTCCATCCTCAGCATATGGAGGTTCTCAGGCTAAGGGTCTCATCAGAGCTACAGCTACCAGCCTACGCCACAGCTGCAGCAACTCGAGATCCAAGCCTCGTCTGTGACCTACACCACAGCTCAAGGCAATGCCGGATCCTTAACTCACTGAGTGAGGCCAGGGATCAAACCCACAACCTCATGGTTCCTAGCTGGTTTTGTTAACCATTGCGCCACGATGGGAACTCCTGTTTATTTTTGTTTTTATTGTCATTACTCTAGGAGGTGGATCTGAGAAGATGTTGCTGTGGTTTATGTCAGAGAGTGTTTGGCTTATGTTTTCCTCTAAGAGTTTTATAGTATCTGGTCTTATATTTAGGTCTTTAATCCATTTTGAGTGTATTTTTGTGTATGGTGTTAGGAAGTGTTCTAATTTCATTCTTTTACATATGGCTGTCCAGTTTTCCCAGCACCATTTATTGAAGGAGAGCTCATCTAAATTAAATGCTGGTTTAATTGGTCTGAGATCCGAGCATTGGCATGTTTGAAAAACTACCCAGGTGGTTCTATTAGGCAGCCAGTGGAACCGCTGATTTAAAACATCAGGGAAAGTTGTGATCAACTAATCAATTGTTTTAAAACAGGTACAACAGCATTTTCTTCACATCTGGCAATGTGACTCGTTAAAAAATAATGAAATAATTTGCAGAACATCCTGTCTTCATAAGACTTTCTCATTATTCATTTTTGCTAGGGAGCGTCAACATACGGCTGAATTCAATAATAAATCAGAAGCTGATGGTTCCACTGAAACTTTTTACTGTCTTGTCTCCATTATCTTCTTTGTCCATGTCACATCACAAAGATTTGACATAATAATCTCTCCTATTGACCTTTAGGTTGAGGTGTCTGGACAGTTCAAGAGGCCTATTTATACTTATCAGAGATTCCCGGACAGTTTGTCATCATGGGACTTTCTGTGCTATGGAAATTCAACAGAGAAATCAGTGTGGGCTGGAATAATTAGTAAAGTGGAACTCCTTCCTGAAAAAAGGGCCTCTCACTTTTATCAAGCAGAAGGTTAAAAGCATTGCCTTGCTTTTCTTGTCTCCTACCTCATTTTTGTTTTGTTTTGTTTATTCTCTTCCCTTCTAAGGCATTAGAAAAGGCAGGAGATAGGAGTAGAAAGACTTGATGACTTATAAAACTGGGAGTGTAATTAGTCATTTAGTTCACCCACCATCTGAGACCAAGAGGCTTTCCCAAGATCACACAGCTAGATCATCCCTGGAGTGGGGCCTGGAACTGGGGGCCCAACTCCCAAGCTCCATTCTGTGTAAGGTACCACCTGGCCATTCAAGTTAGACAGCTCAAAGATACTCAGGAGTGCTTCTGACTTCCACAAGATATTTTCCAACCACCTTAGCCTTGTCAAACTAGATCCCTTTCACCTCCTTGACATTTTATTGTCTTTTCACATGCATCCTGCTGAATTCAGGGCACGATAGCTTATGAACTTTGCTCTCTTCCTCCTAGTTATTTAGAGCACTGTGCTGCTAATACTTGTTCAATTTCTATTGTTACACGCTCTTCACTGATGTGTATTTATTGAATGTCTGCTGCTGTCAAACGTCGCAAGATTCTAAGAGGAAATTCCAAAACAGACGTCCCGGTTCCGCGGAGAGTGGCTGGGGATGGACCCCTGCAACCTGAGCTGCCTTTCCCGTTCTCCTAGTCTGGGGTCTCTGCGGGCAGACTAGATTTAGGGAGTCGGCCTGGCTTGTCTCAGGGCTGGTGAGAGAAACGAATAACCTGCTAGTATTGGAGGGGAGGCCCAGGAGTGGGCTTCTGTTCCAAAGGTCGCAGAGCAGTAAGGCCCAGGCTGGGAAGTGGTCGCCCGGGGTGGGAAGGCGATCCCGCCAGGGGCGGGGCCTGGAAAGAGCGGGAGGAGGAGGAGGGGGCTGGGATAGGGAAGAGAAGAAAGAGGAGGAAGAGCCTCGGGGTAGGAACCAGGAGGAGAAACTCAGATGAAGAAACCCAGAAGCTGGAGAAGGCGGCGGGAAAAAGCAGGAAGAGGAATGGAGAGGAGAAAGGGGGGGAGGGGGAGGAGACGGGGAGGGGGAGGAGCCTGCGGGAAGTCGGGGAGTGGGTGGAGCAGGGGGAGGAGCCAGGGAGGAGCCGGGCGGGGGCATAGAGGGGCGGAGCCGGGGGGAGAGGCCTCCCAGGCCGCAGCCGCCGCTGCCGGGGCGCGTTCCCCTGCCGCGGGTTTGGCCGCCGGGGCGCTCCCTCAGCCGCCGCTCCCTGAGGCGCCGGCTCTGGCGGCCCCGGCCGACGAGGACGCCCCGCGCGGGCTGCCGCCGCTGGGGCCGGGGGACCGCGGAGCCGCGGGCGCTCCCGGGCCGCCGCCGCCTCCCTCGGCGCCCGGGTCCGGCATGGAGCTCTTCCAAGCCAAGGACCACTACATCCTGCAGCAGGGCGAGCGCGCGCTGTGGTGCAGCCGCCGCGACGGCGGCCTTCAGCTCCGACCCGGTGAGCCTGGCGGCGCTGGGTCGCCCTGGGACTGGGAGGGGGGCGAGGAGGGGGCGCGGCCCGGCCCCTCAGCTCGGGGCTGGGGTTCCGGCGCCGCCTGGGGCCCTGGCGGGCGGGGCGGGGCGGGCGCCGGCGAGGGCGCGCGATCTGTCATTATTTCCTGACGCGAAGGAGCGTTCGCCTCGCCCCTGCCCCTCTGAGGGGGACAAAGGGCCGTCGACCCTCGTCCTTCCGAGCGCGCTTCCGCTTGGAGATCTGCTCCGCTGCCCCGGAGAGCGGACCCGAGTCGCGCCGCGGGCGGTCAGGGTCGGGCTGCCCCCCACCGGGAAAGTTCGGGCGAGGTGCGCCTGGCCTTAAAGGCCTCTTCCACCCTGGAGTGGCCTCTGACCCGTCCTTTGGGAAAAGTTCTGGGTTCGAATTCCGATCTCAGGCCGGAGCGATCACACCAGTTCAATGGAACGTCCTGCCGAAGCTTCACTCCCGGTTGACATCTTTGTGTCACTGGTCCTTTATCATTAAAGGTGTGACTTCATTTTGGTTACCTCATAGGCACTCAATTTCCGGCGCCCTTTCTTTGATTTTAGTATTACAGTTAAACAGCAGCGTGATGTTAAACTTTTAATATTTTTGTGTCACTCAAGATCGTGCGATTCGGAACGTCTTGGTGGGGGGGTGTCCATGTTTGGGTGTCCTGCAAGCTGTCCCGAGATGCCTGAGTCTACAGCGATTAGTTTGCGTGAGAAAAACTAGGTCACAGTGGTGAGTTAAACGGGGCAGGCCCTGCCCTCAGAGAGCTGACAGTCCAGGGGTCGGTTTCTTTTGAGGGGGCTCAGTAGCACCCCTCTCTGGAGGGGACCAGTCCTTTTTCCTAATGACCACAGAGATCTTTCATTTTAGGAGAGGTGAGAGAATAGAGTTCTTTAAAGAAGTAGTGTTTCAAGTTGTAATTCTTGCAAGTAACTAGACAAAAGAATTACATGGTATGAATGAAATGTGTGAAAGGTACTAAACGAACTTTTCATATATATCACAGCAGTTACCATTTATAGGGAGGTTTCCAAGGAACTGGTCCCTCAATGTATTCTTGCCAATCCTCACAACTGCTTTACCAAGCACGTGGTGGTATCCTCTTCTTCAGGTGAGAAGACAGGTGTGAAAGGTTGAGAAACTTGCTGGAGCTCATAGAGAGTAGAATTGCCCCCCAGAACATTTTCTCATGGTCCTGTTGCTTGCTTAGGAAGGCCTGTTAGTTGATTTGCTAGAGCAGTGAAGGAGAATTTATTTTTTCCTAGGTTCTGAGTGTATTTTCTTGCTATTGCATTTTATTTCCTCTATGCAGAATGGATGAGAAACTACTGCACCCAGATAAGGTTCTTGATAATCTTGAGACAAAAGTTGTTGCAGATAGGCTAATTTTGGCCAATTGCCAGTCATTCTCTTCTGTTTTTCCTAATTTGATAATTTGCCTGATCTTCCCCACCCCTACCACCCACCCACCCACACACCCTTCCCCAGTATTTGAATAAGACTTCAAGTGCAGCCTGAAGAAAGGTAGATTGCCAACTCTTTGGATTCTAAGAGCTTAAAATTAACTATTACAGCTAGATGGAACTTGACATCATCTCCAACTCATTGGACAGAACACTTATCTGCACCTCATTTCCTTAGCTATAAAGTGAGGGTTGGGCTTTTTGGTCCTTGTACATAATAAAATGTGGTTTTTTTTTTTTTTTCCTTTTCTAGGGCTGTTCCCACGGCATATGGAGGTTCCCAGGCTAGGGGTCTAATCAGAGCTGTAGCCACTGGCCTATGCCAGAGCCACAGCAACATGGGATCCGAGTCATGTCTGTAACCTACACCACAGCTCACAGCAATGCCAGATCCTTAACCCACTGAGCAAGGCCAAGGATCGAACCTGCAACCTCATGGTTCCTAGTCGGATTCGTTAACCACTCCTCCATGATGGGAACTCCCATAATGAAATGTTTTTAAAACAACACTAATTTGTTAAGTGTTTGTTCAGTGTACCTCTTGGAAGATAATAATTGATGCGCTTTGTGAAAAATACTCAGGAAATCTCTGGGTGGTCACCTGTGTATTGGGACAGTGAATTAGGGATATATGAGTAGCGGTGGCCTTGGTTGTCTCCATTTCCAGGACCACTCTCTCCTTTCTCTATGTCCCTAAGATTGACAGAGATGAACCAAACTGGTGGAATTACATGGAAGGAGGTAAGTTCCCAGGAGTCCTCTGAATAGATGGTTTCTGTTTGGTTTGTGATCATTTCTTGTGCAGAGGAACCTCTCAAATTCTAGTGGCTTTAGGGATAAATTGCTCCCTTCAAGTGAAGTTAGTCACCTCTTCTATGATCTTACTTACCTTTCAGTGGAAGGATACATAAATCCATACTTCTGAGCTAAAGAAGCTCAGGTGAGCTACAGGCTTAAGCTTTTTAAGGAATATTCACAGGGAAACCTGGGCCTGGATTTTGGATTAAGCCACGAGGTTTGAATTATTGTGTATATATCCAAAGTCCATATCAGAAGGCAAACGAACTTTTCTGAATAAGTGGCTGTAGTCTTTGCAATTAAATTTATCTCACTTCTTAGGATATAGCCTACCACAGGCTAAAGTAGACCGAAAATACAGAGGGAGGAAGAGGCCATTATTTTTCAGAAAAACTTGTTTTGATCGATCTTTAGGTGTTCAAGTACATATAGCCAGTGAAAGAATCTCATGTACTTGACTTTACCAAATAGTTTATCCTATCCAATACTCAAGACCCTTTCTGGAGAATGGCTATTGAATAATAGCATTTTAATTGTTAAATGTTTTTCAGATCTTTTTCTATAGACTCATTTAAAATTCCCCATTTTATTGGACCATTTTCCTCTGCTTTTATGGACGGTTTTGCTATTGTTTGTAATGAAAGTGTTTAAAATCTTTTATAGTTTCCTATTTGTTATTCAACTGAATAGATTCCTGACCAAGTCCTTTTCTTTCCAAAGGGCAGTATCATAAGACCAAAAAAACTCGTGAGCATTGTGATTTTTGTTTGTGGCTACTGAACAACCTGAAACAGGACTTTTCTTTTTTCTAGTGACATCAGAAAGTTCAGTATTGATGTTTAAGGTTAAAATGAATTTATTTAGCCTGGAATGTTTGATACTGTCAGCCTGTAGTTCATTTTGTAAGACCCAGTTCAGATGCCACCCCTACACTGTGATGGCCATAGCCTGCATTCCTAGGCCAGAATTAATTGATCATCTATTTGTGTTTCTAGGGGCTTTATACACTTGGTACACACTTTGATTATAGCCCTTACTGCATCATATAATAACAGTTTGGGAGTTCCCGTTGTGGCTCAGCGGGTTACAAACCTGACTAGTATCCATGAGGATGTGGATTCGATCCCTGGCCTTGGGTTAGGATCTGGTGTTGCCATGAGCTGTGGTGTAGGTTGAAGATGTTGCACGGATCCCACGTTGCTGTGGCATAGGCTGGCAGCTATAGGTCTGATTAGACCCCTAGCCTGGGAACTTACATATGCCACAGGTAGGGCCCTAAAGAAAAAAACCCAAAAAAACAATTTGCTCTCTTCTTTCCCAGTGGACAGAGCATTCCTCAAGGTAAGGACCATATTCTCCTCATCTTGGTATCTCTGAGGGCTTAGGACACAGAAGGCATTTTTGGTTGTGTTGAGTTGAAATAAGTCCAAGTTTTTTTCAGTAATATCATTGCCATAAAAATAGGATGTTGTGTTATGCATATTACCCATTTTAGGCCCTGTTTTGAATATCTTCTAATTGGGGTGGAAAATCTCTGTCCAGCTGCATAAAGAAAGAAATGTGAGGAAAGGTGCATTTCCACTTGTGTTGTTTTTCTATCAGATTTAACATTGCTTAAGAAATTTTTTGTGATGGTATTCCTTATTTTCATCTTTAACATTGTTAAAATTTTTTCTTCTAGCTAAACAGTTGAGTATTTTTTTCAAGTATTTACATTTTTTTTAAGGATAGTGGGTAGTCTCTATTCATACTTAGAATTGCTTTTTGGTGGATGCTTGTGTCTCTTGCAGGATAATGACCACAAGGGGAAAATATTTAGATTGTTTTGTTTTCTACCAGGGAAAATGATAAGGCACTGTGTAAACACTGAATAATCTCCTGAGAGTGGAGTTTCACTACCTGAGAATAGGGATTGTAATTTAAAGACTTAAAAAGCAATGTAATATAGTCCACTCTTGGAGAAGGGTGATATGGTCTTATCGCTTTAGTCTTAAAATTGCTTTCATTAGTCCTTGTAGCTTTGTCTGATAATGCTGGTATTATGTAATTTCCTGCTGTGTATTGCTTCATTCTATTCTGGGACTGAGTGACCACGAAAAGATGGCAGAGCATCTGTCACACACATTAACATTCATAACCATGTAAACTATAGACAGAGGTGAAACTCTAAGTGATAAATACCAGAGAACAGTTTTTGGAGGGGATACTAGTTATCAGAATTCTCAGAAATATAAAAAGGCATTCCTCTTTTTCTTAGTTATTTTTTGATAATTTGATAATGAAATTACTCTTAGTATGTCATATGAAGACTAAATTTTATTGAAGTATAGTTGATTTACAATGTTGTGTTTCAGGTGTACAACAAAGTGACAAAGTGAATGTTATATATTTAATATGTATGTTCTTTTTTTTTTTTGCTTTTTAGGACTGAACCTGTGGCATATGGAGGTTCCCAGGCTAGGGGTTGAATTGGAGCTGTAGCTGCAGGCCTGTGCCACAGCCACAGCAACTCGGGATCCGAGCCACATCTGCGACCTACATCACAGGTCACTACAACGCCAGATCCTTAACCCACTGAGTAGGGTCAGGGATTGAGCCCGAAACCTCATGGTTCCTAGTCAGATTTGTTTCCGCTGTGCCACAATGGGAACTCCTATATGTATATTCTTTTTCAGATTCTTTTAATTTATAAGTTATCACAAGATTATGATTATATTTCTCTGTGCTATATAGTAGGTCCTTGTACGAAAACTTTTTTGAATGAGAAATTAAAGGATTGGGAGTTCCCGTCGTGGCGCAGTGGTTAACGAATCCGACTAGGAACCATGAGGTTGCGGGTTCGGTCCCTGCCCTTGCTCAGTGGGTTAACGATCCGGTGTTGCCGTGAGCTGTGGTGTAGGTTGCAGACGCGGCTCGGATCCCATGTTGCTGTGGCTCTGGCACAGGCCAGTGGCCACAGCTCCGATTAGACCCCTAGCCTGGGAACCTCCATATGCAGCGGGAGCGGCCCAAGAAATAGCAAAAAGACACACACACACACACACACACACACACAAAAAAGAAATTAAAGGATTGAAATCTACACAGAACTTTTATCTCTTTGAGGAATCATATTTTATGAAACTATTCAGTTTAGAGTTTTGTGTTTGGTATTTTCTTTTGAAAAAAAGTTATTTTTAACTTTACCTTTTTAAAAAATTGTATTTGCTAAAAATTCACAAATTGCCATGACAAAATGTAATAGGGCATTTTAATTTAAAAATAATTATTAAATTTATTGTAAACACCTTTTTAACTGTTTTTGGGTTGTTGTTTTTGTTGCTTTTTATGACTGCACCCGAAGCATATGGAGGCTCCCAGGATAGGGGTTGAATCCGAGCTTCAGCTGCCAGCCTACACCACAGCCACAGCAAAAAACGCCAGATCTGAGCCGCGTCTGCGGCCTATACTACAGCTCACAGCAACGCCAGATCCCTAACCCACTGAGCAAGGCCAGGGATCGAACCCACAACCTCATGATTCCTAGTTGGATTCATTTCCGCTGTGCCACGACAGGAACTCCTCTTTTTAACTGTTTTTGTTGCTGTCGAATGAGCAGTTTTTTTCCTAGTGTCCTTAGACATCAGTTTCTTTTAAATGGCTTTCCAGTTTCATACCCTGAAAACTTTTTACCCTGTGTTTTATATTTCTAACAGACTAACAATTCCATTGAACAGGGCTGTAAACTTATTTTTATGAACACTTATTGTTATGTATGCAAAATAGAAAAAATTTTTAAAAAGATTTTCTCTCTTCTTTGGCTTAAAAAAAAAAGGATCGTCCCTGGGGGTGACTAATGACAGTTTTTGGAATGAGGTTTTACAGGTAGAGGGAAGTTTTTGTGCATATTTTACTTTGTCAACTGAGATTAATAGTAGCTAATAACAGCTTTTGTTTATTGAGCATTTTTCTGAAGATACTGTTCTAAGCTCTATTGTGCTGTTTCATGTAATCATCACAATAAACCTTAGGAGAAGGTTTTTTGTTATAGAGGAGGTGCCCGAGGCGCAGAGAATTTGTCCAAGTTCAAAGAGTAGGAGGGAGAGCCAGACTTCTAACCCCAATTGACTCCAAAGCCAAGCTTTTCTCAATATTGACAAACATGTTTATAAACCTTTCTGCTTTCTTGACCACAAAGTTATAGGATTTATATTTTTATGGGTAATATTGGCAATGTATCTTCATCTATCATATCCGTTATAGTGTAGCCAATGTAGAAAGTAAAACAGCCTCTCAAATGGCAAAGCAAGCACACTGAGGAAGGATCTCTGTAGAATGAAAAGGCTGATGTGGGACCACTGGTTCGTTCTTTGACCTTTCACCTTTCCCGACTCCTTTCTTGCAAAACTAGTTCATATAGTTACAAGGAATAGCGTTATATAATAGGTTAACTAGTTTTTCAGTTATGATCAGTTTATCAGGTTTCGCTTAAGCTTTTAGAACATCTGCTGGTTGGGGAGGGACTAAATAGAGGGTAGACCTTTGAGTAGAAACTTTGATATGTACTGGATGGGAACTATTTCAGCCAGTGGTAAGAAACCTGAAGCCTTCCCAGTCTAGCTTTGCAAGAGTTCCAGATCCAATTTCACAGACATCCTTTCAGAGCATGTAAAGCAGAGAGGGACTGGAGGAGAAAAAGTCTTTAGGACAGCCACCTTCGAAGAGGGGAGGGACCTATGTAGCATCATTTCCTAGATGCTTGTGTTCTGACCAGGCCATGCCAGCGAAGGCCAGGACTTGGCAAAGGCTGGCTTCAGAGGAGAAGCAGAATCCAGGCCTTTAGGGTAGAGCATGAAAGTGCCAGAAACCAGGGTGCCCTGACAGTGTGGTCTTTTGGGAACATGACTACATTGTGGCCGCTGCAGCATCCCCAGAAACATGTCTCCCCCTTGTCCTGCCTGCCCAGGCTAACTTAGCCCAGGCAAGAAGGAGATGATGAAGATTCATCCCTATATCCCTAGCACCTGGCCCACTGCAGGTCTTCTGTAAAAAATTGTATTGAATGAATTGAAATACCCCTAGTTTCTGGTTGGCCCTGCATCCCTTGAGTAGCAAAGTTGTTGTTTGGAGTTTTAAATGAAGAACATAAGATTAGAAGGCTAGATCGCCACCTCTCCTACCGGCTTTAAAAAATGTGTGAATTTCTTGTTATTTTATTCAGGAAAGGGGGCAGTCTAGTTTTTAATTTTGTGGGATTCACCCAATCATTCTGAAAGAAAATAAATGAAACCCAGAAACATTTTTTTTTTTTTCTCTTTGGCCCTCATGCATTAAAAAAAAAAAGAAAAAAAGATTGCTTGTTGCTAATATTGATCCTTGTGATTTATGACAAAATTAGTGGATATTTGCAGATAGATACTAGGCTACTGGAAACTCAAACTAGTTTGGCTGTAGTATTGATTCAGCACATTTTCAGAGCCACAGTCTAACCTTGGAGTGGTTTTATGGGGATTTAAATTTGTGAGATCTTTATAAGCTCTATCACTATCCTTCTGTGAATCTTTTTGTAAACTGTTCTATTCCTGTTCAAATATGTTCTAAAATATAACCTTTGAAAATCTAGTCTTGCAAACACAAGTCTGAGAAGTAACTGCAGTGTTGTAGAGCCCCTAACGAATTATTTATTAGCTGGTTTAAGTCATAATCATATGTGTCAGCTGACTATAATTGAGCTGAGAATATTTATAGTATGTTTAACAAAATAGAGAAATGACATTATTTTATTGAGCTGAGAATATTTAAATTATAGTGTGTTTAACAAAATAGAGAAATAAGACATTATTATCCATAGCTATTGATTATACATTAAGTAATATATAAGAAGTTTTTTTTTTTTTTTTCATTTTCGGCTGCACCCTCATCATATGGAAGTTCCCTGGCCAGGGATTGAATCCGAGCCTCAGCGGTGACCTATGCCACAGCTGTAGCAACACCAGATCCTTTAACTCACTGTACAGTGGGAACTGCTAAGGAGTATTTTAAAAGCAAGGATCAACACTGAACATTAGCATTATAGTACTATCACAACACTTACTGGTAGTATCTTAATTAAATCCCATGCTCTGTTAGGATGACTCATTTTCCTGTTGCTGTGAGACCCTTAAAGAAACTGCTCTCATTCACAAAAAAATAAAAGCATTCACTCCTGTCTGCTTTCTTTGGTGAGCCTGGTTGAGTGAAGTGCAAGTGGATTTTAGGTCAGTGTTCCTTGTTTTTTTCTTTTTACTTCATTTTAATCAAGGATTCTTTTACATTTAACCTTGAATTTCTTTAACTTCATAGTGGGATTTTTAAAGGTACATTTAAAGTATTAATTTTTCTTTATGAAAATGTATGAGTCTTATTCTTTGAACCTGCTTTTTACTTATATTGAACTTCAAATTCCATTTTCTGCAATAGTCAATATAAACAATTTGAAACAGTCCTAATATATGACTGAAATGTTCGGACATTTTAAATGTGCTACAGTGCTTTTAATTTTAGTGGTTTGTGCGTATAATGTTAATGATGTGTCACAGTATCATTATACATTGCTTTTATGCCAGATATAAACATTCTACTTCCTATTTCTGGCATAGTAACCATCCCCTCTCCCAGGCAACAGCTGTGGTGGGCAGACCAAAGAGTTTGGCAGAGTTTCTAGTTAGCTCATCTCCCTCTGGGCATTTGTGCTCCTTGACTTCCAGGATTCATCTCTGGTAGCTATTGCATCCCCCCTTTGCCCCTTTCAAATACTCCTTTTTCTCAAAGAAACAGCCCCCTGCTCCCACAACTAATTTAGTATTCTATTTCTTTCTCTTTCCAAATAATATTAAGTTAAAATTCTGTAAAGTCATTTATTTACTATTTCAACAAACGTTTATTGAAGTTCTATCTGCTGGTCATTGTGCCAAGGCAAAGAGGTGGATAAAACACTGTCTTTACCCTAGGCCAGGTAGTGGTCCAACAAAGGAGAGAATACACAGGAGTCTGGAGTGACAGATTCTGTGACTGAGCTATAAGACTGAGTTCTGTGGGAGATTTGAGTTGGAGATTTGAAGTTCAGGGTCTCAGTTTTTTTCTAAGATGGTGAAAATCTGTTTTTCTTCATAATAAAGAAAACAGGAAGAAAGATGTTCTTTTGTTTTTTGGCTGTTGTGTCTCTGTCATGCAGAAGTTCCAGGCCAGGGATCAAACCCAAGCCACAGCAGTGACAACACTGGATCCTTAACCACTAGGCTACCAGGGAACTCCAGAAAGATGTTCTTTATTTGATTCTCTGAAGTTCCTTCCAGCTATAAATAATCTGGGATTGGTTCTTATTAAGAGTGGAAAGCCCTGGAAGACACTGTCTGTGTAAGTAGTGGACTTTTATGGAATTTTTGTTTTTTTTTTGTCTTGCCAGAAATAACTTTGCATGCACAATGCCTTGGGATCTAATTAGGTACTCAAAAAAAAAAAAAAAAAAAAAAGAATGATAGTGCATAAGTGTCCAGACTGAAATAGTACAGGTTCTGCATTGTACCTCCCACTCCTTAGGACACTCTGCTGTGACCCTTGTTTGATCTAGGAGCAGTTCTTAATTTGAGGACAATTAAAATGGCAGATCCTAGACCTGATGGTGGGTTGGAAGGCAGAGCTTTTTGTTGGTAAGGACTTATGGTGGCAGACTGATTATACAGACAATTCTGGATGGAAGAGAGTAAATTTTGAACAGTTTTCAGGAAAAGCTAGGAAATTATTTACCAACAGGGACAAAGCTTGCATCTATTTTTATGATCAAAGTGCTAATTTTATGCATCTCAGTTACGAGCTCTAAAATGAGTTATGGAAAAATACCAATTATTAGCTCACTTGTGCTGTTATTCAGCTCTCAGAATTCTATTTCTGAAAGTTATACCAAAGGACAGTTTTGGGGAGAGCAGAAGGTGAGTGGTACATCCTAACACATTGCTGTTTCTTAGGTGATGCATTATGAATTTATTATCCAGAGGTTTATCTAATTCTTTGAACTGGTTATATTTTCAGCTTCTTAAGGTAATGAGTTTGGAAACTTGTAATTTAAGCTGCACTTCCCTTCATTTAGTCCCAAACCATGTCTTTTAAATCTGTGTCCCCTATACTGGTATTTTGCATGTACTGTAAAGTCTTCACCTTTCATAATTTTGTATATTTTCTTTTCTTTCTTTTTTTTTTTGGTCTTTTTTAGTGCCACATCTGTGTTATATGGAAATTCCCAGGCTAGGGGTCGAATTGGAGCTATAGCTGCTGGCCTACGCCACAGCCATAGCAACATGGGATCTGAGCCACATCTGAAACCTAAACCAAGCTCACAGCAAGGCCAGATCCTTAACCCAGTGAGTGGAGCCAGGGATCAAACCCTTGTCCTCATGGATACTGCTGAGCCACAATGGGAACTCCCTCTGTTCTTTTTTGAGTTAAATACTGGGTCTTTCCTGAGATGTGATAATTTGGACTTTATGCTTAAGATAGAGAATCAATTTTTAGTTTGGATAGTATAGAGTTTAAAAACTGATTTCTAATATCCTTCATAATCATCAAAACTTTGTGGCTTTCTTGCTATGCTGTAACTAGATCCCTATTTTATGAGAAAAAGTCTAGAAATGCTTAAGGTCCCTTTCCTAGGTAGTATATATATCTCATCTTTCGACTATTCTTAGGGATATTTTTTTGAAATGTATTTTTTTATACTAGCTTATGTCAGCTTTTTGCCAGCTCACTATATTGTGAGCTTTTTATGCAGTCAGTAGCACTTGATTACATCAAAGAGTTTAAAGTTGTACATGGCACAGGCATCATCTTTGAATCAGGCTAGTAGGATGAAACTAAGCTACTTAACACAGGTTCCAGCTAGTAACATAGAATCACTTAGGACAGTAATTCTCAACCTGGCTGTACATTAGAATCACCTGGTGGAGATTTACAAAATACCTATGCCTGGGTTGCACCCTAACCAACAGAGTCAGACTCTCTGAGGGGTGGGGCCCAGGCATCGGTATTTATAATGGTGATAATGAACAGCCAGGTTCCAGGGCCACTGAGCTGGAGTTCGCACTGGGAAAGCAGCAGCTCTGGAACTTTTAAATTGGATTAGCACTAGCTGGCTGAATGGTGGAAAATAATTACTGTTGGAGAGTTCAGAGGAATGTGTATCAAACTTTGCATTTAGAAGATGGAAGCTGAATCAAGTCATCCTTTAACCTTTTTTTCTGATCTTATTAAATTTTGAGAACTACAAAGTATGGATGAGCTAACCATGCAGACTTTTAGTTTCGGGTTGTAGAACCCTTTTCCTCATCTCTTTGACCTTGGTGTTGGTAATTGTCTTTTCAGAGCAATAATAAATCCCTTTGTCTTTAGCAGGAAATGAAACTTGGGTTTGATTGTTTGTACGTACCCTGGCTTTTTTTTTTTTTTTTTGGATACAAGTGAAACTGCCTGTAAACTTCAGCAGCTGTGCAAAACCCAGGCTTGTTCTTGGGCTGAGGGAGCGCCATCACTCTGGGCTCTTGGAATGAGTGACTCATGCTCTCTGTAGGCACACAGTACTGAATCACTTGTTTTCTATGTACCAGGAAGAGGAGGGCATATGAAAGTAGAAGCCATATACTGCCAAATGGAAATGACCTAATGGGTCAAACAGTTGAGCTTATGACAAAATTCTTTGGGTGTATGTTATTTTAATGATTTTACTAATTAAAATTTGGCATTATTTCTAAAATGCTGTACTTTTGTAATTTTAAGCAACTCTACCCTTTACTAGATAGGTTTGATAATCCTAATTTTTGTTGTTGTTGTTGTTGTCTTTTTGCTATTTCTTGGGCCGCTCCCACGGCACATAGAGGTTCCCAGGCTAGGGGTCGAATCGGAGCTGTAGCCACCGGCCTACGCCAGATCCACAGCAACATGGGATCCGAGCCACGTCTGCGACCTACACCACAGCTCACGGCAACGCCTGATCGTTTACCCACTGAGCAAGGGCAGGGACCGAACCCGCAACCTCATGGTTCCTGGTCGGATTTGTTAACCACAGTGCCACAACAGGAACTCCCAATAATCCTAAATTTTAAAACCTATTTACAAACTTCAGATATTTCTCTTTGAATATGTGTGCCATGTTGGAATGTACCTTTTGGAAGAAGGATTAGAAAGCATGATTTGTTGGAGCACATCAATTACTTGGCTGTTCTTTGTGGAAGGATGGTATAAGCCCACTGGCCTTTTTCTCCTTCATTCCGATATCTTCTGTCTCCAGAGTATCCACTAATAATGGTGACAGGGTTTTCATTACTAAGCATAGTTGCTGCATATGCCTGGACTGATAGTGTTTTTTATACATGTCCTCCATACAGACACTCTGCTAAAGCTTTTTTATTTGTTTTTATTTCTTTAGTAAAGAGTAACAGATTAAAAATTACACACACGCGCGCGCGCGCACACACACACACACGCACACATTTTGAAGTGTCTGTTGTGTGCCAAGTACTATACTAGGCAGGAAAGTCATAGTGGCTCAAAAAGACACACTTAGCCTTCCTTCTTGTGCCAGTTACATAACCTGCTTCAGGCCTTCCTCTGCTGGCGTGTCTTTTGTCTCTACATTGGTGTGGAAAGTTTGTGGGCACCTGCTGGAGATTTTAAGATAGTTTAAAGTTTCCCAGAATTTTTAGTTAAGTCTTTCATTGTGAGAAGTCACATGCTCATCATTTATTATATGTATGGAAAAAGAAATGCTTTTATTATTAAAAGTGCCATATAGAGTCTTGAGTTTTGAGACTTTCTTTAAAAACAGTAAAAACTTAAGATATTCATCTTATTAAAAGTCAAAGAGAATAAGCAGTTGTTAAGAAATCATTTTCCAGTTCACTCTTTCATGCTTGCTTCTACTCATTTATTCATTTGGTTCAAGAACTATTGAATGAGTGCCTTCTGTGTATCAAACATATGTGAGGTTGCAGGCATACAGTCATAAACAAAATAGGCCCCAAACTAAATAAACCTTTCAAAGGGTTGAGACTTAACAGTCTGTCTTTTAATTGGTTAGTCAAAACTTTACATTTATTATAATTATTACTCTGAGTTATTTCTACCTTTTTATTCATGGTCTTCATTTATCATACTTTTTCTCAGTTTTATTTCTATCACCTTTTACTATCTTCCATTATATGGTATGAATTGTTGTCAGATGTCTTTCTGTTGCTGATTAAAAGTTACCCATTCTGTTTTTTTGTGCTTCTATGGTTTCTCAAAACTTAGGACCCCAGGACTTATTTTCACACATATAATAACTGAGGTCTACTGATGTCTGTCTTTTTCCTAAGCACATTTTAACCTCCATTTAGACTCTGCCTCTTCTAAATTTTCCTTCTCTCCAGTGTAGGGGATTTAGAGGAAGGGAGGAAGCTGGCAGCTTGCTTTGCCATTTGGATCTGAATTGGGTTTCTAGAATTGAGACAGGATGCCTAGTTTTGAGCTGCACCAGAGCCCTGTACTTTCACATCCTAAAGAAACAGAATTCCGGGGGCATATCTGAGCACTCAGATATTTTCATAAAACATTTATTACTTTGAGAATGCTTTTAGTAATTATGGCCTTACTATAAGATTTAATGTAAAAAACATTATCAGTTTTTTTTTTTTTAATCCTCTGCTTAAAAGTAAAGCCATATGTAGACCCTTGAAATAAAAGTCTATGGAGAGATTTATTGAGTGGTAGGAACCTGGAATTTTAAATGCATGTGTATTTCCCTACTTGAACTAAAAGTTATTGGACATTTATGTGCCAGACATTGTGCTGGGTACTTTCACATAATTCTTTCATTTAATCCTCGTAACAAACCCTGTAAGTTAGATGAAATTCCTGTTTATGAAAGAGGGCCCCACAGTTGAGAGGGGTTCCAAGACTGGAGTAAAGCTAGGACTTTTCCCTTGGGACACAGAACACTGGCTGTGCTACATCACAGAGTCTGTTGCCTCTGTCCACCGTTCCAGTTCCAGACTCTGCACCAAGCCACCTGAACCTCTAGCTTGGGGCTTGCCCCCTCGTGTCTACCCTCTGCATACTGGCCCTAATGTTCAGTCTCAGCTGCAGGTCTGCCGTCTATTGATGAAGTGGCTCCTGAATTTACTGTCTGTGGTCCTCCTGAGTTGGTCCCTGTGTTGTTTTTTTTTTTTTTCCAGCCTCTTGCTCACAGCTTCCTGCTTTTTTTCTTAGGGACTTAGAGTATCTAACCATTTAGAGGCTTCTTTGCGTTCAATAAATATTTGAGTGCCTGTTATGTGTTAAACAGCCTGCTGGATATGGGGCTGCCTAGGGCTTTTTTCATGATCCGGATGGGGGAGGTCTTGGCCCAGGACAAGGATAGCAGCAGTGGGGGATGGAGAGAAGTGAAACATTCATTCATCAGATATGAGAAGATAGAATCAATAGGACTTGGTAACGAAGAAAGCATTTTGGATGTCTCTCAGGTTCTGGCTTGAGCAACTTGGAATGATGGCGGTGAGCTGAACACCACTCCCCCCCCCCCAACAAATTTAAAATGAAGGTGTTTGGCCGAAAAAGAAAAAAAAAGGTTTTGTAGTTGCTGCTGTGGTGCAGTGGGTTAGAAATCCAACTGCAGTGGCTCAGGTCACTGCGGAGGCGAGGGCCCAATCCCTAGCTGGTGCAGTGGGTTAAAGGATCCCAGGTTGCAGCTGAGGCTCGGATTGGAACTTCTGTATGCCGTGGATGTGGCCATAAAAATAAAAAAAAAAATTAAAAATAAAAGTAATTATCCCTGGTAGGAAAACTTATGGTGTTAGAGGTGTGATATAGCCCTGGACTGAGAGTGGGAAATGGGGTTTTGATTTTAACAAGTTGTTAATATTGGACAGTTTATCTCTGCCAGCCATTATATCTTTATCTAAAATAGACCAGATGACTTTAACTTTGCCCTGAACCCTTGCACTTTGCCCTTTAACTTTGTACTGAACCCTTCTAACACAATTCAGTGCAAATTATCTGACTCTAGCCTGCCTTTCCATTCCACGTTATATGTCATTTGTCTGTTCAGCATTTTGGAACCTGCTATGCACTGGGGACATAAAGCTAAATGAGGCCAGGTCTCATTGCATTTCCTGTTCTTGATGAGTTTCCTGTTCAGTCAGTGAGACAAGTCAGTAATTAGGTGCAATAAATCAAAGTGAGATGCCATGATAGGAATATGAACAGGGGAGCCCAGAAAGAGAGCCTGATCAGTTCTGCTGGGTGGGTGGAGTGGGCAATGTGTCAGGGAACCCCGGTGACCCTTGTTCTGAGTGTTCTGAGTGTGGAATGAACAGCAGGCTGAAGTGGGTGGGGAGCAGCATTCCAGACCCAGCCTGCGCACACTTCTGGATGACTGAAGGAAGACCCAGATGCTGGGGTGGGGAGGCAGGAGGAGGGTGGACAGGAGCCGCCCATGAGGGCCTTTCCCAGGAGTTTGGACTTTGTTTCTAAGGCTCTGGGGAGTAGGGAAAGTAATATGATTAGATTAGCAATGTTCCTTGTTGTATGTTTGGGTTTCTTTCTTTCTTTCTTTCCTCTCTCTCTCTTTTTTCTTTTTTTTTAGGGCCAGACCCGAGGCATATGGAAGTTCCCAGGCTAGGGTTCAATCAGAGCTACAGCTGCTGGCCTGCACCACAGCAACGCCAGATTCGAGCCACATCTGTAACCTACACCGAAGCTCACAGCAACGCCAGATCCTTAACCCACTGAATGAGGCCAGAAAATGAAGCTGCGTTCTCTTGGATACTAGCTGGGTTTGTGTATTTTTTTAATGCCTAATGTATTTCACAATATTAATGCTATTCAAGCTAGACTTTAGGGCAAAGAGCATTATTTGAAATAAAGGTAGTTGTTACATCCTGATAAACACAGCAGTTTTTCACCAGAAAAATATAATAATCCTGAATTTGTATGTGCCTGAAAACATGGTTTCAAAAAACAAAAAGCAAAAATTAAGAAGGAAAAATGAGGGGGAGATACAAAGTATAAGATTTAATTTAAAAAAAAAAAAGCCTTCTCAAATTATCAGGTTGAGCAGTCCAAAAAAAGTTAGCAAGTACATTGAGCAGTTGAACGAAATCATTAACAAAATTGATATAATGAGCCCTCATTCCAAAATTAAATAATGTGTTCAAATATTTGAAGAAATACTTTTAAAATCACGACTTGGTGAACAGATACATATATTTGTATGTACCAGGAACAAAGTGTCATGAACTGTTCCTGTTTACATGGTGCAATTTTCCTCTTTTCTATTGTTTTCACTTCTGTTTATTATTCAAAATTTATTTTGTTACCCATGACTGGATTGACACCCTTTTTCTTGAAAATACTGAGTTACGAAAATATACATGCTTTTCAAGCACACACAGAATTATTTACAAACTTTCCGGATTCCCCACACCATGTCAAGCATCTGGTACTCCTCTTGTTCTCCCTCTGTCCTTCCCCTGCTAAAACAAAGATGACTTTGACGCCTATTTTTACTGAGTCAAAGCCATCTGATACATCCATCTGCTTTTCTTCTCCCATTTCTATATTTAGCCTTTTCATTTTTTCTTCCAGACTTAGAAAAAAGTAATACCTTTCCTTTTCAAGGTTAACTTTTACACCTGTACATTTGATTTCATCTTCTTTTTCTTAACTATCTCCTCTGGGTTTTTTTGCCTTTTTTTTTTTTTTTTTTTGGTCTTTTTAGGGCCACACCATATGGAGGTTCCTAGGCTAAGGGTCTAATCAGAGATGTAGCTGCTGGCCTACACCACAGCTCGCGGTAATGCCATGTCCTTAATCCACTGAGCAGGACCAGGGGTGGAACCTGAAACTTCATGGTTCCTAGTCAGATTTGTTTCCACTGGGCCATGATGGGAATTCCCTCCTCTGATTCTTATTCCTAGACATTTTTCCTTGACTATCCCATCATGAACTCAGTCTTAATGGGCTTAACTGGTTCTCTCTCTGGACCTCAAAGATTATCAGTGACTATTTTAGTCATTAGACCGCAAAACTTGGTCATTTTTAGTTTTTTTCTGTTTCTTAAGGTGAAAATTTAATTTTCTTGAATGGCTGATTATTCACATGGTTCAAAATGTCAAAGGTGCAAAAGGGTACTCTTGAGTTAAGACGTTCTCATCCATCTTTTCTCCCAGCTGCTGTATACCCTGCTTTTCTGCCTTACTTGAGGTCCTCATCTTCTCCCTCTCAGGAGAGGATAGATTTCAATGTCATTTTCAAATTTACCCTCTTCCTGTCCTTTGTGTAGCTTCCTTGGATGTGTTTCATGTTAATTTCCTTTTTGTACATTCTTCACCTACTGTTTACCTTTCTCCCAAGCTGCAGTGCCCTTTCAAGCAGGTCTTGTCAGAACCTCTTAGTTCCTTTCCTTACTCGCAGTCTCCACCTCCTTTCAGTGCTGTCAGCTAATCCCAGGCTGCAGTCTTGTTTTACTTTTGTCATTACCTGCCAAGGTCTCCAGGAAGTAAGGCTCATTTATCTTTTATTCAAGTCTCTCAGTTTACTTTTTTCCAGTCTTATCAATTCAGATCTCCACTATATTCATTGGTCTTTTGATCTATACTGTTTGCTCTGTTATTTTTACATCTTCTTAGCCTGATAACAGTGCCTGGTTTCTGGAAGGTACTTGATGTTTCACCAGTGAAGGGACAGATTCCAGAACAACGCTTGTACTTTATTTAATCCGCCTTATTTTTCTTTCTGATTTCCTTATCCTTGAAGTTCCACTTCCTCTGTGTAACTGTCCCTGACTGCTTTAACTCTTTTTCCTCCTTCTCCATATTCCTAGAGCTCATGTGGTAGCCAAGGGGTAGAGTCTTAAAACTGTGGTAGTTCATCAGAGGTTAGGGGGCGGTTTTGGGAATCTGGAGCTCTTTCCTTAGCAGGGCCTATTGTGTTGGCAGATTTTGAGGCTTGGCCTGCCTGACAGGGATTCAGGGTCAATATTTGAAAAGAAATCAGGGAGTCCCCATTGTGGCTCAGTGGAAATGAATCTGACTAGGATCCATGAGGACACAAGTTCAATCCCTGGCCCCACTCAGTGGGTTAAGGACCTGGCATTGCCGTGAGCTGTGGTGTAGGTCGCAGATGCAGCTCGGATCCTGTGTTGCTGTGGCTGTGGCATAGGCTGGCAGCTGAAGCTCCGATTTGATCCCTAGCTTAGGAACTTACATGTGCCTTGAGTGTAGTCCTAAAAAGACCAAAAAAAAAAAAAAGAAAAGAAATCAGGGTACTTTTAGTCTGTACACAAACATGAATTCCAATGGAGTTAAGAGTTAGATTTTTATAAATTAAAAAAGATGTAAAAATTAATAATTGCTAATGGGTAAGGAACAACTTAATAAGTGAAAAAATGATTTGTATAAAAATTTTAACCCTAAAATATTTACAAATATGTCAAAGAATTGATGTCCTAATACAGAAAAAACTCATAAATCAATAAGGAACATAAAAAAAGTTAGACTATAAATGAGAAAAATCATAGAAGAAACACAAGCAATAAAACATTAGAATTAAATGTTTGTGAAAAGAAATTAAGCATCATTTAGGCAATGGATGCCATCAATTAGCAACATTTTAAAAAATTCTAAATGATAGCAAGCATAAGCATTTTCATTTGCTTCTGGCAGAAATCTAACTTGGTGTATATATAACCTGTGTAGAAAGCAATTTAGGGAGTTCTAACCGTTATGGCTCAAGCTAAGGACCCCAGCGTTTGCTCAGTGGGTTAAGGATCCAGTGTTGCAGTAAGCTGCAGTGAAGATTGCAGATGCCGCTCTGATCCCGGGTTGCTGTAGTTGTGGCATAGGCTTCAGCTGCAGCTCCAATTCAACCCGGGAACTTCCATGTCCCACAGGTGCGGCCATTAAAGAAAAGGAAGGAAGGAAGGAAGCAATTTGGGAATATTTGAAAGCCTTAATTTTTTAAATGTTTTCAATTACTAATTTCATTCCTAGGAATCTATCATAAAGCTGTTAATTAGGGAGGCAAATAAAATATTTGCGTAATATACATCATTTATTGCAGTTTTTTTAAATTGAAGCATAGTTGATTTATAATATTGTGGTAATTTCTGCTGTACAGCATAGTGATTCAGTTATACATAGATATATTCTTTTCTAAAATGGTTTTACAGGATATTGACTATAATTTCCTGTGTATTATAGGAGACCTTATTATTTGTCTGTTTTCTTTTTTTTCTTCTTTTTTGGCTCCCTGCAGCATTTGGAGTTCCCGGGCCAGGGATCAGATCTGAGCTGCAGCAATGCTGGATCCTTAATCCACTGTGCTGGGCTAGGGATGGAACCTGCATCCCATTGCTCACAAGATGCCACCGATCCCATTGTGCCACAGCAGAAACTCCTATTTATCTATTTTTTATCTATTTTCTATATAATAGTTTGCACCTGATAATCCCAAACTCCCAATCCATCCTTCTGCCACCTCCTCTCCTCTTTGGCAATCATCTGTCTGTTCTGTACATCTGTGAGTCTGTTTCTATTTTGTAGGCAAGCTCGTTTGTGCCATATTTTATATTCCACATAGAATTGACGTCAAATGGTGTTTGTCTTTCTGACCTACTTCACTTAATATAATAATCTCTAGGTCCATCCATAGCTTCAAATGTCCTTATTTCATACTTTTTTGTGGCTGAGTAATATTCCAGTGTGTATACGTACCACATCTTTTTAATCCATTTGTCTGTTAATGGACATTTAGGTTGTTTCCATATCTTGGCTGTTGTGAATAGTGCTGCTGTGAACATTGGGGTGCAGTTATCTTTTTGAATTATAGTTTTGTCCAGATATATGTCAGGAGTGGGATTTCTGGATCATATGAAACCCTATTTTTAGTTTTTTGGGAAACTTCCATTCTGTTTTCCATAGTAGCTGTACCAATTTACATTCCCACCAACAATGTAGGAGGGTTCCCTTTTCTCCACAACCTCTCCAGCATTTGGTATTTGTAGACTTTTTAATGATGGCCATTCTGACTAGTTATTGAAGTATTAAGAGGGGAAAACTGGAAATCACTTAAATGCTCAAGATCAAGGAAGGGCTTCCTTAAGTGGAAAATTAGCCATGAAATTATGATTTTGAAGAGAATTTAAAAAATGTGAGAAAATGGTCATGAAATATTCTAAGGAAAAAGTTAGCATGTAATGCTATTTGGCAATATTGTAATTGGATATGCACACAAATATATGACCTGAAATGTAGCAAAATAATGGTATCTCCAGGTGGTGGGATGAAAGTGACAAATTATTTTTTTCAATTTTTACAGTGTTACTTTTGTAATAAGAATGCATGTTACTTAAAATGCAAATACTGTCTTATTGATTAGTTCCATATATAGGTTCTGAGGGAGGCACTGAAGTTGGATGGTTAAGAGTATAGGCCATGAGTCATGCAGACCTGGCTTTGAATCGCAGCTCTGCCTTTGATCTACTGTGTGACATGGCCACCTTTTCTAAGGCTCCAGCTCCTCATCTGTGAATTGGGATTCTAATATCTAACTCATAAGAGCTGTCAGGATTAGAAATAATAACAGCCTTTAGAAAAAGTTAATTCCCTATTTTACTTTAATTCTTGTATTAAAAACAGAGAAGTCAGCGTTTTTTTGCCTCCCATTGAATATATCATTAACAACAAAGATGTTCAAGATACAATAATCAAAACGAGTGAATTTGGAGACTAAACTATTAAGTCTTCTGTAATTACCCATGAGTTACAGATTGATTATAATTCATTAAAATAGAATTTAAATGGTAAGAAAGAATTAAAATGTGATTTTAATTTTCTGCTAAGAGAAATATTGTTTTCGTTCTTGCTGATCTTTTCCTTCTGTTGAACCCATCTCTAATGTTACCTTTATTTCCATAGACATAATAGCCTTTGTAGCCACAAGAGAATTAAGCCCTAATGTCCTCAGGCATCCATTGTGTGTGATGAATTAGCTTCTCTCTGTGTGTCTAGAATGGTACAAATTATGTGCCATCCTTGAGAGAATTGAGGAAATTGTCATCCACATCATTGTCTTGTTCTGTGGTTCAGGACGAGGAACCCTGATAGGATGCCTAGCACATAGTTAGGTGTTCAATAGAAATGGAAGTAATTTCTATTATTTTTGCCATAGGAGTCCCACGCAGAAGCACTGGTTTTCTGGATTTCTTTGCTTGGTGATAGCTTCTTTGGGAAAGGGTATTTTCCAGAGTGTGATCCAGTAAGTGAACCTCTCTGTAGTAATCTCAAGCCTTATCTTTGGATCAGGGACTGGCCATGGCAATAGGATCCTGGATAACTTCTGTGGTTTGCCCTCTTGTAGTGTACCAGCCTCTTTCCTCCACTGCAGGGCGCCAAAGTACTGCCTCCCATCTGAGTAGAGATTTAGAATGTTAGTTATCTCTCTCCCCATAGTTGTCCTTGTGTTAGAAACTCTATTCAAGCCTCGGATTTAAATTTTTTTTTTCTGCAGATTGCTTGATAGTAATGCATTCTATTGGGTGTTGATAACTGCTTTTTTGGGATGTTGATCATCTTTAAGTATACTGCTAAAGATACTTTTTTAAAGATCATCTTGTGACATTTCTGTGACATTTCTTTTATAAAAATTTTATGCAGTTTTTAAAGGTTACGTTGCATTTACAGTTTTTACAAAATATTGGTTATATTCTCTGCTTGTACAGTAGTACATCCTTGAGCCTGTCTTACACCGTTTGTTCCTCCCACTCCCCTCTCCCCTTCCCTCTCCCCACTGGTAACCACTAGGTTGTTTTCTATATAAAGATACTGTTTTAATATGTTTTCCAATGAATATTTTCTCATGAATCTCATGACTACTTCTTATTTTATTTTAGCTACTGATCTACTTCTCGCCTGGAATCCCATTTGTTTGGGGTTGGTAGAAGGTGTTATTGGGAAAATTCAACTTCATTCAGGTATGTTTCTGTAAACTCCTTAAACTTGTCAAATTTAATGTGGCATTCTATGACATTTTATTCTTTGAGGATAAATGTAGATTCTGTAATGGCTTTGATTCTTTTACCTTAATTTTGGGTAGGCCCAAAGTAGATCTATTTCCGTATAAGTGAAATAAAAATACAGGCATATCACATTTTATAGCTTTTTTATAGATATTGTGTTTTTTACAAATTGAAGGTTTATGGCAACCCTGTGTCAAACAAATCTATGATGCAGTTTTTCCAATAGCATTTGCTCGCTTCATGTCTCTGTATCACATTTTGGCAATTCTTGCAATATTTCAAACTTTATTATATTTTTATGATGATCTGTGATCAGTAATTTTGATGTTAACTACTATTGACTCACTGAAGGCTCAGATGATGGTTAACATTTCTTAGCAAGAAAGTTTTTTTTAATTGAAGTGTAATTGATTTACAGTGTGTTAGTTTCTGATGTATAGCGAAATGATTCCGTTTATTCTTTTTCATAACCTTTTCCATTATGGTTTATTATAGGATGTCGATTATAGCTCCTTGTGCTGTTCAGTAGGACCTTGTTGTTTTTTCTGTTTTATATATTGTAGTTTATATCTGCTAATCCTGAACTCCTAATTTATTCCTCCAGACCCCCTTTCCCCTTTGATGACTGTAAGTTTGTTTTCTGTTTGAGACCTTTCTGTTTTGTAAATAAGTTTATTTGTGCCATCTTTGGTATTTGTCTTTCTCTTTCTGACTTATATCACTTAGTATGATAATCTCTAGGTTCATCCTTGTTGCTGAAAATGGCATTATTTCATTCTTTTTTATGGCTGAGTAGTATTTCATTGTGTGTGTATGCACATGTGTGTGTACGCACATAACACGTCTTTATCTATTCATCCCTCAGTAGACATTTAGTTTACTTCCATGTCTTCGCTACTGTAAGTAGTGTTGCTGTAAACATAGGAGTGCATGTATCTTTTTGAATTATAGTTTTGTCTGGATATATGCCCTGGAGTGGGGTTGCTGGATCATATGGCAGTTCCATTTTTAGTTTTTTTGAGCATCTTCCATACTGTTTTCCATACAGCTTGTACTAACTTACATTCCCACCAACAGTGTAGGAGGGTTCCTTTTTCTCCACACCCTCTCCAGGTTTTGTTATTTGTAGATTAGTTTTAATGACGGCCATTCTGACTGGTATGAGGTAGTACCTCATTGAAGTTTTGATTTACATTTCTCTAATAATTAGCAATGTTGAGCATCTTATCATGTGCCTGTTGCCTATCTGTATGTCTTCTTTGGAGAAATGTCTGTTTAAATCTTCCGCCCATTTTTCAATTGGGTTGTTTAGTGTTTTTGTTATTGAGTTTTACAAGCTGTTTTTATAATTGGAAATTAAGCCCTGTCAGTCGCATCATTTGCAGATATTTTCTTCCAGTCCATAGGTTATTTTGTTTGTTTGTTTATGGTTTCCTTTGCTGTACAAAACTTACAAGTTTGATTAGGTCCTATTTATTTTTGCTTTTATTTCTATTGCCTTAGGAGACTGACCTAAGAGAACATAGATATGATTTATGTTAGAGAATGTTTTACCTGTATTTTCTTCAAGGAGTTTCATGGTGTCAGGTGTTATGTTAAAGTCTTTGAGCCATTTTGAGTTTATTTTTGTATGGTATGAGGGTGTGTTCTAACTCCACTGATTTACATGTGGCTGTCTAGCTTTCCCATCACCACTTGTTGGAGAGATTGTCTTTTCTCCATTGCATATTCAGCAAGAAAGTATTCTTAATTAAAGTTTGTACATTTTTTTAAAGACATAATGCTATTGCACACTTAATAGACTACAGTTTGGAGTTCCCATCATGGCTCAGCAGTAATGAACCTGACTAGTATCTATGAGGACCTGGTTCCATCCCTGGCCTCACTCAGTGGGTTAAGTATCTGGCATTGCCATGAGCTGTGGTGTTGATGGTAGATGTGACTTGGATTCTGCATTGCTGTGGCACAGGCCGGCAGCTGCAGCTCCAATTTGACCCCTAGCCTGGGAACTTCCATGTGCCACAGGTTTGGCCCTAAAAAGCAAAAAAAAAAAAAAAAAAGAAAGAAAAGGAAAAAGACTACAGTTTACAGAGCTTTTATATTCAGTGAGAAACAAAAAAATTCTGTGATTCATTTTGATGCGATACTCACATCATTGCAATAGAATGGAACTGAACCTACAGGATCTCTAAGGTATGCCCAAAAAGCTTAGAGAAAGGGAGGCGTAATATAAAAATCCTTTCTTCCTCTTTAAAAAAAAAAAAAATCCAACAACTTATTAAATGCCTGTGTGTCAGGAATTGTGCTACTTGGTGGAATAAAGTAGTGAGCAAAAACTGACCCATTCCCATCCTCATGGAGTTGACGGTTTGGGAGGGAAGACAGACTTTAGTGAGTAATCACTGAAATGTATAATTATTTGTTGATTGTAGTCAGTGCTCTGATAGAAAGATATACATACGGTACTGGTTTTGAGGGAGAGGATAGTGAGAATAAGGCTGGAGAGGGAGGTGGGCAGGTGACAGACCAGGACTGGTCGGCATTGGGTCTGCTGTCCATTCCTGAGATGGTCAGCTCTGGCCGGGGAAGAGTGTGAGTCTGTTAGCACAGAGTTCATCCTTTCCAGGGGCTCTATTCAGGAAGGTCTAGGTCATTCACCAGGTCCTCCCTTGGAAGGACAGGCACCTGTGGCCTGGCTTTAGAGGGAATTTTATTCATGAGAAAGTAGATGTTTTATAGGCAGGTCCCAAAAAGTCATGAAAAGGACCAAATGAAATATTTTAAGCATGAAATTTAAATATTTGTTTTCCCCTTGGTATTGATTTTAATATGTTATGAGCTATAGGAAGCTTTACAGTTATTCCTATGTAAATGGGAAAGTAGCTGTCTCTCTAGTGTGCTTTTTTTTTCTCTTAGAACAAAATATTGAGTATTTGGAAGCTAGGTTGATTCCTGGATATTATAAAGCACAGATTGCCAGAGACAGTCTAATTTTCTTTTGCTAGATTCTTTGGTTATTTTTTAAAATTTGTTTTTATTGAATATTTTATAGAGACAAAAAGCTATTTATCACAGATAGGCAATATGGTTTGCTGTGAAACACACAGACATTTTTCTTCCAGCCAAATTAAGAAATGAAACTTGACCCACGTCTTTGGAGCCCTCCCTGTTTTTTAAGTGTATCTTCCTGCTTTTTCCCTTCCAGAGAACCTGGGATTTTGAATGCTATATTTAATAGTCCCTTGATCTTCACTGTTGCTTTTATTACATATGTATCCCAAACAATCTGTTGCTAAGATTTGTTTTAGAAATTTTGTATGTAAATGATATTAAACTGTTTGTTTTTTTTACTTCTCCCCCTCCAACTTGATACTTTTGAGATTTATCCAGCTGATATATGAAACTAATTCCTTATTTTCACTGTTGTTTGTATATATCATAATTTGTTCTTTGCTGTCATTGGGTAATTTTTGTCTTTTTTTTTTTTTGCCATTAGAAATAATACTGCTGTGAGCGTTGTTGAATTCTGTCTTTGGTAGCTTTTAAATTCTTTCCATACAAAGGAGAAAAGCATTTAGATATTGTGTAACATGCTAAGTATTTTAGTCACACCCTCCTACCTGTCCACATTTACATATGTATATTTTTAATTCATTTATATGCTGACAGGATAATTTCACAGTTGAATGTTCTGAGCTAAAATTCATTTTCTATTGTTTAAGTGAAGTGTATGAAACTTTTGAGTTATTTTTCTCCAATTTCAGTTACATCTTGAAACTGTGAATAAATCACAGGCATCAGTCAAGAGACCTGAATTCAAGCTTTATTTATTAGGTTTGAGATAGAGCAGTTACATAACTTCTGTGTCATCTCTTGCTGTATAACAAGCAACCCCAAAAGTTAATGCCTTAAAACAGCAGTGTAGAATAGCTCATGATTCTATGACCACACAGCACTTCTGCCCTTTTCTTCTGTTGGCTGGGGGCATTTGGGAGGTAGCATTCAGCTGGGAGTTTGCCTGGGGCTGCTCAGTTTTCTTTCTTGTGGCAGCTCTGCTCAAGTATCTCATCTCAAGGCCTCTCCTTGGGTCCTCTCTCTCCTAGATCCCTGGACATCCTTTCACAGTGCCAAGATGACAGGTTCCAATGTATGAGGGAACTGTACATTGCACAAGCTCTGCTTGTGTCTCTGAGTATGCTAATATCCCATTAGTCAAAGGAGGTCACACAGCCAAGCCTGGAACCAACATAGGAAGAGACTTCACACGTGTTTGCATCCCAAAAGAATGATTCACTGGGGCCATAATGCCTCTGAGCCTCTGCTTCCAAAACTGTAAAACAAGGGTAAAAATCACTGCCCACTTTTTCCCTTAGGGTGTTATGAGTTTCAAATGAGATAATATACCTAAAGGTGCTTAGTAAATTATCATTGTTTTATTCTTTTGGTTGCAAATACAAAACTATCAGCTTATGCAAGCAAACAAATTTTTATTAGGAATTCAAGGCAATAAAACCAAGAAATGGATTTATGCAGGATCTGAGATTACCTTTTGTGGCAGGTGGTCTCTGGCCACCACTTTTCCTTGCACAGCTCCTATTCTTCTTTTGGCTTTCTTTGTTTCTGTGTATGTGGGACAAAATTACTGCCCTTATATGGTCCTCAAATCAGCTGCAGTCCTCAGACCAACCAACCAACATCTGATGGTCCCTACAGCCCCTGAAGACTAGCTATCTAGTTCAGACCCCTAGAGAAGAGGCTCTTTTTGGCTCAGCCTGAACCAGGGGCCTTCCCTCGTCACCAAGTTCAAACATGCCCACCATTCTAAGTAGGACTGTTTGTACTTGGCAGACAACCCAAAGTCATTTCCTACAAGCATTGTACAAATATGTTACTGGTTGACAAGTCTGATATAGTGAAAATAGTCATTAGGAGGTGGCAAAAGTGTGGTCATTTCCCATGGTCATCTTGTGTGGTCGGCCCCTCTTTACATGCACTTTCCCTCCGTGTACCACGTGCCTTTCTTTGGACCCAAAACAAGTTGGTAGGCAGTGTATGTACGTATTATATAGGATATTTTAGAAGAAGGAGAATTGGGAAGTTGACTGAACTAAAGAAAGAAAATATTAAAAAGTGAAGAAGTACAGGAAAGTGTCTCAGTTTTCACTTTTCTAACCTCTGTACCTTTTTTTTTTTTTCTTTTTTCTTGTCTTGTCACATCACTTCTAAGGTTTGGCTTTTAAGAAAGGGTGTGGGGAGGAAGCAAAGGAAAATCTTTTATGGGCTCCCTGCTGTTCTCATTTCCCTCACCCACTCGAGAACTGCAACCCCACCCTGTGTGTCACTCCACCCCCGGTTCCTCGCCCTCTGAACATCCATCTTACTCTTCTTGTCTCTCTTTGTTCATCCTCTGTCCAGGGCAGGCCTCATAGCTTTCCCTCACTGTGCCCCGTTAAAGCTCTTGCTCTGGCCACACCACCAGCTTGGCCAATGGGCAGTGTGCTCCTGCTGTGTGTTAGAACTGAGATAATTACACCATGTGCACTTTCCCACTGGAGCATCTTACCTTCTGTGGGTAGAAGATGAGGGGAGTAAAATGTACTTAAACTCTGTCTCACTCCTGTTTCCCTCCTACTTATTCTCTACATATTAATGCACGAATTTTTGTTCTTGCCTAGTGAGATGGGAACATAAGTTTACTTGAACAGTTGTCATTGACAGTCTAAAAGCAGCGTGGGTGAGCCATGACTGTCATCAGGCTCATGGGATGTAAGCGGTCGTGACTTAGGAACTGGATTCATTTGCTAGGGCTACCGCAGCAAAGTTTCACAGAATAGGGGCCTCAAACAGAAATTTACTTTCTTGCAGTTCTGGAGGCTTAAAGTCCTTCAGGGTTGGTTTCTTCTGAGGCCTCTTTTTTTGGCTTGTAGATGGCCATCTTCCCCCTGTGTTGTCACATCACCTTTACATTGTCCTCTCTATGTGTGCTTCTGTCGCCAAATTTCCTTTTATGAGGACATCAGTTATATTGGATTAGAGCCCATCCTATTGACCTCATCCTAAATTAGTTATATCTTTAAAGACTCCTTTCTTTAAAATAGGGTCGCATTCTGAAGCACTGGGGATTCGGATTCTAACGTGAATTTTGAGGGGACATAGTTTAGCCTATGACAACCTTGTGTCCGCTGAAATACTCGGTACAAAAGCATGTCAAAGAGAATTTCTCCCATTGCTTCTGATCCTTTATTTCACAGTGGGTAGGCCATTTCCCCAAGTCTCAGTGACTAGGCGTTGGCTCCAGTGGTGGACCAACCCTGAGATCAGCTCACAATTGCCTTGGATCAGGTTACTTCATCCAAGCCTCAGTTGCTGACTATAAGACGGAGATGATAACACCTCCTAGATATAGTTATTGTAAGATTTAATAAATTCACATGAAGTGCTTAGCATGGCTTCTTGTTCTTTTTTTTTTTTTTTTTGTCTTTTTGCCATTTCTTGGGCTGCTCCCACTGCATATGGGAGGTTCCCAGGCTAGGGGTCTAATCGGAGCTGTAGCTATAGCCAGCCTAAGCCACAGCCACAGCAACATGGGATCTGAGCCACGTCTGCAACCTACACCACAGCTCACGGCAACGCCGGATCGTGAACCCACTGAGCAAGGCCAGGGATCGAACCCACAACCTCATAGTTCCTAGTCAGATTCGTTGACCACTGTGTCACGATGGGAACTCCCACTTTTTGTTTGTTTGTTTGTTTTTGTTTTTGTAGCATGGCTTCTGATAGTAGTAGTAGTGATTCAATAGATACTGGCAGTTTTTTTTTCCCTTAGTTTTAAAGTAACTTAGAGATGTCAGATAGTTTATTAGAGAACCACTTGAGTTCTCACTGTACAATTTGAACAAATTTTTAAACTTGGACTGTTTTCCCCAATAATATTAATGTTTGCTAAAACTGTAATGATATTAGCCTTTCACTTAAAGACTACGTCATGGGGATTATAAAAAGTAATGTTTTTAGAAGTGAAATATTAGTAGCATTAGTTTATATTTCATAATCCATATACCCCTTTAGAAAAATGGGTGGTGGAAGAATTTAAAAGTATTACTTGGTTGTGGTATCCTTTGCTGATAGTTGCCCTTCCTTTTGGCAAGCTCTGCCCCCTAATTGTTCTTTTAACCTAGTGCCTAGAAAAAAAAAATTTAGAAATAGTTAGAAAGCCTCTTTCCCAGACATTTGCAGGCAGGTAGACTTTCAACCAGGGTCTAATGTAGTCTATCTCCAGTAACCTGAAGGTGTCTGACTTCGGTTTGACCAGTTGGGATTTATTAAGAGGAGGGACAGAAAGTAGAAGAGACATGTAATGTGCTAAATAGATGAACAGAAAGTAAAAAACTCCACGTAAAATCATTGTCTTCTATTTCTTGAAGTGTGCAAGAGGAAGTAAGAATAATAGTTAAATTCTTACCACAGTGGTAATTACATGTTAGTTTTTTGGTTTGTTTGTTTGTCCTGCCTCCCCCACTCTGGGGGGTAAGCTCCAAGACAGGTAGTGCAGTAGCTTTCCAAAAATATTCAGCAGATATTTATTTAACAGATACTTATGGGGTGCTGATTGTGTGCTGGGGCTGCAGGGAGCTTCCAGGAGCATAGAATCGTATCCAAGAGTTAGACATTAATTACTTGTTCAGAGTTTTATCATTAGACATAAGTTTCAGCAGAAAAACATAGGATGTTGAAAGCTCATGGCAGAGGGGCCTGATGGGTGGGGGTCGGGGTGGGGGTCCTGGAGACATCCCTGCAGAAGTGATGTCTGAGTTGAGGCCCGAAATATTAATAAGGTAATCCGGACAGGGCCAGGGCAAGAGGTGGGAGCCTGAAAGAAGAGTGCTTGTTGGCGGAGTAAGCAGCTGTGCAGAAAGACTCCTGCGATTGATGGGTTTCCTCCGTTTGCTTTGGTGTGATGTGGGGGAGAGCTTTGTCATCACTCAGATAGCCAGGAAAAAATTGCCTGAGGCTGGAGGCTTTAACTGGCTTACCAAAGCTCTTTAAATTAAAATCTGCAGGAGTCCTCCCCTATCTGCAGTTTTACTTTCCAAAGTTTCAGTTACCAGTGATCAACCATAGTCTGAAAATATTAAATGGAAAATTCCAGAAATAAACATTTCATGAGTCTTATTGCATGCTCTTCTGAGTAGTGTGATGAAATCTCGCCGTTCTGCTCCCTCCTGCCCAGAATGTGAATCTTCTTTTGTCCAGTGTGTCCGTGCTTTGGTAGATACACAGGACCCACCCATTAGTCACTTCATAACCATTTCAGTTATCAAATCAGCTGTTGAGGTATCACAGTGCTGTGTTCAAGTAACCATTATTTTTACTCAGTAATGGCCCCTACATTCAAGAAAGAGTGTATATAGAGGGTTTGGTTCTGGCTGTGGTTTCAGGCATTCACTGGGGGTCCTGGAACATACGCCCTGGGTATAGTGTTTTGAAGATTGAGAAGAGGATAAGCTCGTTAGAGTAAGAAATATCTGAATATAAAAATCAAAAGTATTTTTCCATGATATATTCAGAAAGAGTTTGAAGAGAAAATTGCCAAGAATCTTGATTAATTGAGGAATAGAGGTTCTTAGTTTAGTAATTAAGTGAATTACTACTCCTGGTATTGAACAGCTACAGATACAAATCACTCAAGCAGCTCCCATTCATTAAAATAGTACTCACCATCTGCTGTTTCTCCACTTTTGAAGTGGTGGGGATATCTCAGTCATTAAAATGGTAAAACATATCATGCATATGATTTTAAAAGTGTGAGTTTAGTCTGCTGCTATCTATGGAGACTTTGCTATGACACCAACGACATGAAGTATTTTTATACTTCAGTGATGAATGAATGGAGTGTCACTAGCATTGTTTTAGTACTTTTCTAAAAACCCCACTCTTCAAGGGTGCTGGAGAAAAGGGAAGAGAAGCCTAGCAGGGTCCCTATGGAGGAGCTCTCAGCCTCTGCTGGAGGCCTGATTCTCTGGCACAGCCTTTAGGTAGTACTTCTCTTTAAATCTGAGTTTAATTATCTGTGTACAGTTGCATTGTGAGAGAAGTAGATTATTTTATTGTCTTCTGACAACTCGCATTATAAAAACATGTAGGCATTGTGATGAGGGCTGCATAACTCTATACATTCATTAAAATCATTGACTTGTATACTTACAATGGCATATAAATTATATCTCAATAAAGCTATTGAAAATATTTAAGTCAGAAGATAGCTTTTCTTGTATCCTGTTGTCATCACTTCTGATTTGATCTTAATTAAAAAAATTAAATACATCTACCTTTTGGGAACTTAAAGGTGATTTTTTTTTCATGTACTAAAGTTACTTTGGTGATGATCGTTGTACAACTGTAAATGTAATAGAATTCATTGAGTTAAAAAAAATGAAGTTACTTTGAGGGACGTCTTCTAAAGAAACTTATTTATGACATAACCTGTCTACCAAAAAATAATCTAAAATGTAATTTTAAAACAGTCATTTTATATTCATTTTTTTAAAATGAGGGTTTCAGAAATATTTATTTTGGAGGTCAGGTTTTCATTGGTGACTAGGTTTCTGGTTAATCCTTAAAAGATTTTTTAATCATAGTTTGGCTGCCCTATTCTGTTAATAGCTTTGGGCCTTGGAAGCAGGCTGCTAAGTGGTGCAAGAGGTTCCTTTCTTTGGGATTTTGTCTTCACTCTTTTTGCTTTTCTCTTCTTTTTACTCTCTCTCCAGTTACCCAGGTGTTGAATGACCCTTCCCTCCTCTCTTTGCTCCCCTTAGTCTGCTCCATCACTTCATTGCGTCAGATTTTCCATCATCTCCCTTGTTCCTGATCTGAGCTGCAGTTTCTTTGGTGCAGATGGTTCCACCTCCCCAGCAGGAGCAGTGCTTGAACTGGACACGTGAAGGTGATCCACAGTTCTGAGCTCTCCCAAGGCTCATCAGACAAGCATGCTGTCTAGTTCTGAGCGTATCACTTACTGGCAGACCTTTATATCCTCAGGCAGAGAGAGACTTCATAGGCAGCTTGCATCTTCTATTTCACTATCAATCCATTTTCTCGTTATAAATGAATTTGTTCTTAAACTCCAGTTCTTTTCCTCAGTGATTCCTATGGCAGCGATGGTAAAGTTTTTAGCTCCATAAAGAGAAGAGGCTTGTTGAGATTGACTGTAAATATGAGCCACCTATAAAGACCTTTCTATATTTATTTCCTCCTTTATATTCTTACTGAACTTTTTTTATCTTATTGAACATTTTATCTTATAGGATATTTTGAAGTGATTACAATCAGATTATTATCAGGCTTAATTGTGTTTAAGAAAGGACATTCTTGGTAAATATAGTGAGTTCTCACTTACTTAGACACGGCCAGTATCAGCTGTCCAGAGAAGAACATGATGGTTATTCATTTAATTGACTTACTGTCTTGGCTATCAGGTTTCTACATTCAGTGGGCTTGGGTCTTTTCATGCAGAGAAGTCAGACACCTCCAACCCTGAAGCATACTTAGGTCCCCCCTCAAAGCAGTAATTTATCTTCATGATGGTAAACCTTCATTATGAATAAGAATCCCAATTATGTCTAGTACGGTAGGATTTAAAAAGCAGAAAAGCATGTAGTAAAGTTTTAAATAAATATGTAAGAAAGAACTTCTTAGCACTTTAGGAAGATAAGCTATAGTTATCTGGAAAATGTACTCTTATATAGAAACTCATTTTGCCCACTGATACTTTATAAGCTAGACTTCTCTAGTTTTCTAGGACTGTTGTATTTAGGAAAGACTATATTTTTATTGGCTATAAGAGATTATATCATTTATGGCAGGTCATTATTAGGGATTTTATGATTAGGATGAGTGTAAATTCATAGGTTAAGCTGAATATGCTTCTTTTTTTTTTTTTTTTTTGTCTTTTTGCTATTTCTTTGGGCCGCTCCCGCAGCATATGGAGATTCCCAGGCTAGGGGTCTAATCGGAGCTGCAGCCACTGGCCTATGCCAGAGCCACAGCAACGCAGGATCCGAGCTGCGTCTGCAACTTACACCACAGCTCACGGCAACGCCGGATCGTTAACCCACTGAGCAAGGGCAGGGACCGAACCCGCAACCTCATGGTTCCTAGTCAGATTCGTTAACCACTGCGCCACGACGGGAACTCCTGAATATGCTTCTGATCCCACTATTTGGTACCTTTGAAATGGAGCCTATTAAAAATGGCTTTTGGAGTTCCCGTTGTGGCTTGGTAATGAACCTGACTAGTAGCCATGAGGATTCGGGTTCAATCCCTGGCCTCACTAGTGGGTTAAAGATCTGGTGTTGCCGTGGGCTGTGGTGTAGATGGCAGATGCAGCTCAGTTCCTTCATTGCTGTGACTTTGGTGTCGGCCAGTGGCTACAGCTCCGACTAGACCCCTAGTTGGGAACTTCCATATGCCACAGATGCAGCCCTAAAAAGAAAAAAAAAAAGTGCTTCTTGCCCTAGGTGCTCTCCTTATGCGTTATTGTCAGTTTTCTATTTACCCAGACTTAGGAAACTTTGGTAGGCAACAGAGCGACTGATCAAGAAACACTGAGTAGCTACTAGTTTGGAAGATGAACAAATAATAGTTGACTCTTTAGTCACTGAGAAGCCCAGTGTGATGTTCTTTTCACTATAGGTACCTGGCAGTGAAAAAAACAATACTGGCGTGGTAAATACTAGTACTACTTGTATTTCTACTTATGTAATGTACAATGATGTAGAGTGCTGCCTGAAGAATATTCAAAGATGTATAATGCTTTTTTTATTAGGAAAAAGCATTTTTATTGTAGTTTTAAAAATACATTAATTTTAATATAATATAATTTTAATAAAAGTCAATAATTTTTTTAAAAACAAGAAATTATATTAAACATACTATGTATCTTTTTTTGGCTGCTCCCATGGCATATGAAAATTCCTGGCCAGGGATGGAACCTGAGCTACAGCAGTGACAATGCTGAATCCTTAACTGCTAGGCCACTGAGGAACTCCAGAAATCTATCCTTTAGTAGAAATTTAAATTCATACATAAATTTGCATAAAACCTACAGACTTATGCTCATATTCATTTAAAAGCACTAAATGGCCAATTAATAGCTTATGTAATAGGAATCAATAGGTTTTATGCACACATTGAGCTGAATTTAAATTCCTACCAAAGATTTGTTTACAAAAAAAGCAAGATCCTTCAAATTAGAACATAATTTATCTTGAGATGAGCCATTGCATTATTCATTTATTAGATTCTCTTAGAACGTATAGTGTATTAATATATAGTGAATCATTTAAAAATACTTCATATATTTAAAAAAATGAAATCAAGAGAAAGTAATCAGAGATTGTTTCTGACAGCAGTAGACTAGCAATGTTTGAAGAGATAATAGCAAAAGAATTTTCCAAAACCAACTGTAAATACAAATCACAATTTCAAGAAGTACTTTGAAACTGCGAGGTAAAAAAATATATAAAAAAAAAAATACACTTAGGCACCTCATAGTAAAACTGATGAAAACTAGAAGTTCCCATTGTGGCTCAGCAGTAACGAACCCAACTAGTATCCATGAAGATGCTGTACTGGCCCTGCTCAGTGGGTTAAGGATCTGGCGTTGCTGTGAGCTGTGGTGTAGGTTGCAGATGTGGCTGGGATCTGGTATTGCTGTGGCTGTGGTGTAGGCTCCGATTCAACCCCCTAGCCGGTGAACCTCCATATGCCACACCTGTGGCCCTTAAAAAAAAAGAGAGAAAGATAAAAAACTAATGAAAACTAAAGACAGAAAACCTCTTAAAGTAACTGAAGAAAAAAATACAATTAAATTCAAGGACATTCAATAAACCTTGATAGGAATAGTGGAAGCTGGAAGACAGTGGAATGATCTCTTCGAAGAGCCTGTCTAGAATTTTATACCTTCCTTTATAAATTAAGGAAAAGAAAGACATTTTGAGATAAACTCGGAGAATATGTCACCAGCAGTATCTGCACTGAAAGAAATACTAAAGAAAGTTCTTTAGGTAAAGGAAAAATAATTCCAGATAGAAGTGTGGAGATATAGGAAGCTCCACGGAAAGGGTAAATGTGTTGGTAAATTTAAATAAATTTTGCTCCATATGCAGTTTAAAATCAACATGGAATGAAAAAAAGACAACAGCAGTAATAATTAGGGAGCTAGAAAGGGCTGGTGTTCTAAGGTCCTTTCACTGTCCAGGAACTGGCAAGAGTACTAATTTACATTAGACTTTTGTAAATGAGGGTTCATGTTGTCAGACCCTACAGTATAACCACTAACAGAATAATAAAAGATTATAAAAAGCTAATAAATGGGGAAATGGAATAATAATAATCTAAAAACTTAATCCAAAAGAAGAAAGGTAAGTATATAGAACAGATGGGAAAAATGGTAACATGATAAATTGATTCTTACGAACATCAGCAATTACATATGAATGGACTTAGTTAAAAAACAAACCTTTTCATACTGGAAAAACAATAAAATTCATCTACAACCTGCTTTCAAGACAAACACCATATGCAGGACGGTTGAAAGTTAAAAGGATTGAAAAAAAAAGCAAACACTAACCTACTGGAAACTGATGTGTCTCTGTTAATATCAGAGCAGACTTTAAGGCAAGAAGCAGAGAAAGAGATACACATTTCAAAAATAGCAAAAGGTTCAAGTCACCAGAAAGATACAGACATTTTATATTTGTAAGCACCTAAACCTCAAACTATACAATGAAACCTCAAACTATAAAATGAACAATGCGTCATTTGGCTTAAAAGTATCAGTTCAGACTGTCAACTTGAAATGTCAGAATTGTCAGCTTGACACAGAAGAAAGGAAAGGTGAGCCTCTTAGAACTCCCTTTCCTAATTCTCTTTTTCCTTCATACCAACACATTGCAAATACAGGCTTTAGCGAGATTTTTAAAAATTTATTTAAAAAATTTTATTAGAGTATAGTTGATTTACAATGTTGTATTAGTTTTGGGTGAACAGCACAGTGAATCAGTTACACATCTATATAGTCTATATACACACACACACACACACACACATTTTTTCCTGTTCAGGTTATTACAGAATACTAAGTAGAGGGAGTTCCCATCGTGGCTCAGTGGTTAACGAATCCGACTAGGAACCATGAGGTTGCGGGTTCGATCCCTGGCCTTGCTCAGTGGGTTAAGGATCTGGTGTTGCCATGAGCTGTGGTGTAGGTTGCAGATGCGGCTCGGATCCCGTGTTGCTGTGGCTCTGGCATAGGCTGGCGGCTACAGGTCCGATTGGACCCCTAGCCTGGGAACCCCCATATGCCGCGGGAAGCGGCCCAAGAAATGGCAAAAAAACCAAAAAAAAAAAAAATACTAAGTAGATTTCTCTATGCTATACAGCAGGACCTTGCCAATTACCTGTTGTATACATAGTAGTATATATATGCCCATCCTATCCCCTTAATTCCTCCAGGCTTTTAGAGGAATAATGTGCAGAAGCACTTTAAGAATTTAAATATTTGTTATTTATTTTTGTTTTTGTTTGGGTTTTGTTTTTGTTTTTTTGTTTTTTTGGCTGCAACTGTGGCATCTGGAAGTTCCCAGGCCAGGGATCAAATCCAAACTTCTGTTGCTACCTAGGCCACAGCTGTAGTAACACTGGATCCTTAATCCTCTGTGCCACAGTGGGAACTCCTAAATATTTGTTATTCGAGTATTACATTACTAACAATTTCGGAGTATGTAGTAACCACCTAGGTTAGTATTTATTGGCATGTGGATATGATGATAAATTCTATTGTTCTGCCTCTTAGGTTCAAAATTGACTTAGAGTGTTAAGGCAGCAGGGTGCTCTTTGCTTTGTCATTTCTGGGCTTCCTCATGGAAACTCTAGAAGTGGGCCTAAGAGAGGTGAAGGGAGTGCTTGGTCCTCAGGAACATAGTTTGCAGGATTGGGGCAAGCTAAAGGAGGAAGACACACGAATCATTATCAGACCCGCCTTCTCTTTTTATTTTTGCCTTTGGTCATAACATGAATGTTTGGAAAGTGTCCAACAAAGTGGTGAAAACAGGACCTGCAGAATAAGTTATGGTTGTATGCTACAAAATAAGTTCATCTTAAAAAAAAAAAAAACCCCTTTGGACCAGTTCAAAATAGAACCAGTCTCCAGAAAAGATGAGCCAGGAGAAAAAAAAATCAGAAAGGCAAAATCTTTTTTTTGGTGGCTTTTTTAGGGCCACACCCATGACATATGGAGGTTCCCAGGCTAGGGGTCTAATCAGAGCTACAGCTGCTGGTCCACGCCACAGCCACAGCAATGCCAGATCCAAGCCGCATCTGCGACCTATACCACAACTCACGGCAACGCCAGATCCTTACCCACTGAGCAAGGCCAGGGATTGAACCTGCAACCTCATGGTTCCTAGTCGGATTCATTTCTGCTGTGCCACAACAGGAACTCCCAAAATCATTTCTATACAAGTATTTCATTCACTTCAAATATCTGACACAGAGAATATGTACTGTATATGTATTGCTATCAGAAGGAGTGCTTTTAATTGAATCTCACTTAACCTGTCTACTGATAGACTTGCCTCAATGCTTCTGTAAGTCTATTGGTAGAAACTGGGTAGGAAGCCCTCTCTCTTCTGGTGGATCTCTGGTTGTGTTTATTTCCAAACCTATTTATACTTGCTTTCTTCAATATTGTAATTACATAATTAAATATTAAATAAGCCCATCAAGCAAAAGTACAAAAAAAGACTTCCTGTTTCTGTGACAGCTCAATTGAATGCTTTGGAAAGATTGAATAGAGCTCTGTTGCATATTTTTAAGGGGTAAATTATAGCACCAAGTACTTACCAGGAGCTTATTCTCAAAGAAAAATTCTCAGTAAGTCAATGTACATTTGGATGTTTCATACAAAGAACAATTTATGTATTTTAAAAAGTCGTTGAGTTCCTGTTGTGGCTCAGCAGAAATGAATCTGACTAGTATCCATGAGGACGCAGGTTCCATCCTTGGTCTGACTCAGTAGGTTAAGGATCTGGCATTGCCATGAACTGTGGTGTAGGTCACAGACATGGCTTGGATCTGATGTTGCTGTGGCCATGGTGAAGGTTGGCAGTTGTAGTTCTAATTCAACCCCTAGTTTGGGAACCTCCATATGCTGAGGGTATGGCCCTAAAAAGACCCCCCCCCCCCAAACAAAAAGCCATTGTTAAACTCTCAAGTAAAATCAAATGGATTAATGCCAGCAGTGGTAAACAATTGCTCTTTGTCTCTGCTAGTCTCTTTATATGAGACAACTCACTAAATGGGACTTGGATTAGATTTAAAGAATTTCCATGAAGTGGGGAATGGTCATCAAAAGGAATGTTAGTTTTATCTATAAAGTAAACTTTTTTTTTTAGGGCTGCACTTGCAGCTTATGGAAGTTCCCAGGCTAGGGGTTGAATTGCAGCTACAGCTGCCAGCCTACACCACCACAGCACAGCAACACAGGATCCGAGCTGAGCTGCGTCTGCAGCGGTGACGTACACTGCAGCTCATGGCCAGGCATCAAATCCTCATCCTCATGGACACTTGCTGGGTTTATTGTTGCTGAACCACAATGGGAACTTCCATATAATGTTTACATTGATTGATTGATTGATTGATTGTCTTTTTGCCTTTTCTAGGGCCGCTCCCGCGGCATATGGAAGTTCCCAGGCTAACACTGAAGCCACAGCAACGTGGGATTCCAAGCCTCGTCTTCGACCTACACCACAGCTCACGGCCACGCTGGATCCTTAACCCACTGAGCAATGCCGGGGATCGAACCCGAAACCTCATGGTTCCTAGTCGGATTTGTCAACCACTGAGCCACGGTGGGAACTCCCAATGTTTACATTTTTAATCAAATGGAATGTCTTCCTATGTTTCCTGTATGATTAACATTAATAGAAATAAAAAGGATTGCTAGATACTCATTGTTGGATCAAATGCTTATCTTTTGTATACGTTGGTAGGATGGATAGCCATGTTGAGAAATAATATGTGAAGGTCACAGGTGAGAAGAAAAGATTTTCTAGAGGTGAGGTCACAGGTAGGAAGAAAAGATTTTCTTCTAATTTTAGAAAAGGATATTTTTAAAAATGAAAACCTTTACCCTGCCATTGCTTTCCCTCTTTTTAGTCAGTTATTGTATAGGGCAAGCAGTGGGATCTTTTCCAGAATTAACTGTTTTGGTTTACCCTAACAGGTCATGCTTTTCAGATAATCACTTCCTACCCAGTTTTCTTATCTTGCTAGGGAAGTCAGATTTTCTTGTCTGTCTTTTCCTGAAGGAGCCAGGGTTACAAAATAGACTTTTTCCCCCACTGTAGTATGTTAAAAAATTGAAAAAATATCTTTATTCCAAAAGACCTTGCTAGACTAAATTACTTTTGACCTTGGTTACACTGCATATCCTGATCTCAGTGTGGCAGCTTTAAATGAGCCAAGTGTCTTTTCCTGGAGGGTGATATAAATTAATGTGATACCCTACATTGGTGCTTTTTAAAACTTCATTACAGAATTATACCCGAAGATACTGGGATTGCTAAACAATAGGGATGCTATGCTTTTACATTATTGTTGGCTTAAAACTCAAACTAGAGAAAATATATTTGGATAATTTAACCCTGTTACTAACATGCTCATTCTTGCTGGATTTTCAGGCTTCTGTGTTATTGTTTTATTTTAGCCAAGGCAAAATTATTACAGAAATACAGATTGCTGTTATTTCCCATGAAGTTTTTTTGTTTGCTTGCTTCATTTTCTAGAGTCTGTCTGGAAATATCTTAGGTCCACTTTAAATATTTCACTTTATTTCCATTGTAATTTTTTGTTTTGTTTTGTTTTTTTAGGGCTGCACCTGAGGCATATGGAAGTTCCCAGGCTAGGGGTCTAATCAGAGCTATAGCTGCCAGCCTATACCACAGCCATAGCAAAGCAGGATCCCAGCTGCATTTGCAACCTACACCACAGCTCACAGCACTGCTAGATCCTTAACCCACTGAACGAGGCCAGGGATCAAACACACACGTCCTCATGGATCCTAGTTGGGTTTGTTACCACTGAGCCACAACAGGAACTCCTCTATTGGGATAATTTTAATTATTCTTTTGAACACTAGTTCAAATACTTATATTTCTGTGTTTGGCAGAAAATATACTTTTTAGTTTTTTTATTGTCTGCTCTGGTAAGCAAGACTCCTGACAAGTTCTTTTGTTCTTTAGAAAGAGCTTTTTTTTCAAAAAATTGAGATGTAGTTCACACACCATAAAAATTCACTCTTTTAAAGTATAATTCATTGGTTTTTAGTATCATCATAAGGTTGAACAACCATCTGCACTATGTAATTCCAGGACATTTTCATGATCCCAATTTATATTGTAACCAGTAAATAATGGATTTCCTCAACTATCTTACTCTTAGTTTTTTCGTTTTGATCAGTGTGTGAGATGGAACACATTAAGCTAACAGGAAACCGTATATTAAAAGACTTAGGAGTTCCCGTCGTGGTGCAGTGGTTAACGAATCCGACTAGGAACCATGAGGTTGCGGGTTCGGTCCCTGCCCTTGCTCAGTGGGTTAATGATCTGGCATTGCCGTGAGCTGTGGTGTAGGTTGCAGACGCGGCTCGGATCCCGAGTTGCTGTGGCTCTGGCGTAGGCCAGTAGCTACAGCTCCGATTAGACCCCTAGCCTGGGAACCTCCATATGCTGCGGGAGCGGCCCAAAGAAATAGCAAAAAAAAAAAAAAAAAAAAAAAACAGATAAGAGCAACCAGAACTCAATAGTAAGCAAACAATAAAGAATTAAACAATAAAACTAAAAGCTTTCTAAAAAAAAAAAAAAAGACTTAGAGATATTAACCGATTGTAATTTATAGAGCTGGTTGGAGGTCTACTAAAAAAGACATTTTTATCCATGGTCCCCACACTCCCAGCTGCTAAATTATTTCAAAGAAAATTCCATATATACACTTCAGATACTTTAGGGAGTTCCCATCTTGGCCCAGTTGTTAACGAATCTGACTAACACCTATCAGGACCAAGGTTCAATCCCTGGCCTTGCTCATTGGGTTAAGGATCCAGAATTGCCATGAGCTGTGGTGTAGGCCAGCAGCTACAGCTCCGATTTGATCCCTGGCCTGGAAACTTCCATATGCCATGAGTGTGGCCCTAAAAAGCAAAACAAACAAACCAAAAAACCCCAAAAAACAAAAACAGCTACTTCAGAAGATACTTCAGTATGTATTTCAACACAAGTTACTTACACACCAAGCTTTCTCCCTCTTGATCATTTACCAGATGCCCCTGTTTACATGGGTCTGTGCCTGCCCGCTCTGTTATTTTCTAGTATTCATTCGTCCATTCTTTTTTTTTTTTTTTTGTCTTTTTGCTATTTCTTGGGCCGCTCCCTCGGCATATAGAGGTTCTCAGGCTAGGGGTTGAATCGGAGCTGTAGCCTCCGGCCTACGCCAGAGCCACAGCAACACTGGATCCAAGCCTCGTCTGCAACCTACACCACAGCTCACGGCAATGCCGGATCGTTAACCCACTGAGCAAGGGCAGGGACCGAACCTGCAACCTCATGGTTCCTAGTCGGATTTGTTAACTACTGCGCCATGATGGGAACTCCCATTCGTCCATTCTTATACCAGTACCACTTTATTTTATTTATCATAGATTTATAATAGTTTTTTTTTTTTTTGTCTTTTTGCTATTTCTTGGGCTGCTCGCACGGCACATGGAGGTTCCCAGGCTAGGGGTCGAATCGGAGCTGTAGCCGCCGGCCTAAGCCAGAGCCACAGCAACGCTGGATCTGAGCCTCGTCTGCAACCTACACCACAGCTCACGGCAACGCTGGATCGTCAACCCGCTGAGCAAGGGCAGGGACCGAACCCTCAACCTCATGGTTCCTAGTCAGATTCGTTAACCACTGCGCCATGACGGGAACTCCTTTTTTTTTTTTTTTTTTTTTAATAATAGTTTTGCTACCTGGGAAGCATTAGCTGTTAGTAATAATATCATGAATTATAAAAATGATTTAATCCTTATACCTGCTCTGTGAAATAGGCATTTTTTATCCCATTTTACAGATGAGAAAACCAAGACTTGGACTAGTTAAGTATTATACTGAAGTACATGACAAATAAATAATGGAGCTAAAATTTGAGTCTGAGTTCTCTTCTCAAAGTTCAGAACATTGAGGCTTCTCTGAAAAGGGAAAGCTACTATTCACAAAATTTGTCTCTGTTGTTTGAGATCATTTACATTATATTTTCTCAGATTTAATCTTCATTATAACCCTCCAGGTGTATTAAACTTTAGTCTGTAATTTTTTTGTTATAGAAGCACCTCAGTTTTTCACTTTTTTTGTGTGTGAGTAGCTAACTAAACTCTAAAAAATATGCATATTTTATTTTTAAATGTATTTGAGTTTGTAAGTTGAATTTCCGTATTGACAAGACCAATGTTTTTGTGGAAAAAACATGCCTTTTGGTTCGCCAAGTGAGTCTGTGTATGGGATAAAACCTCTGTGTTTGAAATTGAGTATTTTTGTATTTTTGATACTATACCATTAGATGGCTTATTGGATAGACATTTATTACCCTTGATTAGGCACCTTTTTTGTCATTGCTATAATTTCTGAAAATCAAAATTGGTAACGTTAATGTGAAAGCAAGAAGGCATAAATTGGGAAGAGGGCTTCCTAATGTTGGCTCATCTAATCAGCTTCCAACACTCTAAATTGTTCAATGGAAAACAGAAATTATATTCCCGTGAGGTAAAGAGACCTATGGTAAGGAGTTCTTTTCAGTCAACACTGTATTAACATTTAACAGTTTTTTATCTATTATGTGCTTTATTTATTATGTATTTGGTTTATTGTGTGTTAGGTGCTTGGTAACCTTAATCCAGGCATGACATACTTCCCAGTGCACGGTAGGTCCTTGGTTAAAGTTTAATGATAATGAATAATGAAATGACCTGTAAAAGCTTTGAAACTTTGGAGTAGATTTCCACTCTATTTATAAAGAATTATGAGATATTTCCAAATTCTTGCATTATGAACTGCTTAAAGCACATCTCCAAAGCACTGTCCCTAAAGTGAGAGTTGATTGATGTTGGGCGAAAAATGAGGGAAATTAAAATACTGTATATCTTTTTTAAAAATACTTTTTCATTAGGAGAATGTATATCCATCATGCTCCTCTTCTATAATAAGAAATTCTCAAAACACTGTTTCAATTATTTTTATTTTTGGTACAATTAGTATTTTTATTTTTTTTTAATTAAAAAAATTTTTTTTGGTCTTTTTCAGGGCCGCACCTGTGGCATATGGAGGTTCCCAGGCTAGGGGTCCAATTGGAGCTGTGGCTGCTGGCCTACATCACAGCTGGAGGAGTGCAGGATCCGAGCTGTCTCTGTGACCTACACCACAGCTCACGGCAATGCCGGATCCCCAACGCACTGAGCAAGGCCAGGGGTCCAACCTGTGTCCTCATGGATGCTAGTTGGGTTCATTAACCGCTGAGCTATGGTGGTAACTCCAGATAGTATTTTTAATTGGTGTAGCCTCATAAAATGAAAAATTGCTTTTGCATACTGTCTTTCATAGAGTTTTTCTCACATAAGTAAAAATCTTTACTACGGTGTGGTTACATTTTCCATTTGTAACAGAGCTCAGTTACTCTATGTATTTCATTTTGGGTTCCCTCCACATTTTGGTTGATCTGAACTATTTTTCTTTCTTTTTTTTTTTTAGGACTGAGGGTCACATGTGTGGCACATGTAAGTTCCCAGGCTAGGGGTCGAATTGGAACTACAGCTGCCGGCCTACGCCACAGCCACAACAACGCAGGATCCAAGCCTCGTCTGTGATCTACACCACAACTCATGGCAATGCCAGATCCCCGACCCACTGAGTGAGGCCAGGGATCAAACCTGCGCCCTCATGGATACTAGTTGGATTCGTTTCTGCTGAGCCATGACGAGAACTCCTATTTCTTTATTTTTGAGGAAATGTGAAACATCACCATGGTTCTAAGAGTCAGAACTATGTGAAAGAGTATGCTCAGACAGCTATTACTCCCCTGGTCCCTTTTATCCCACTCCTATTTTCGCTTTCCATCCCATTTCCACCTACCTCTTGTTAGGTAACCAATCTTGTTAATTTCTAATTTCTCCTTTTTTTTTTTTTTTTTGTACAAACGAGCAGACGTGTGCCTATTTTCTCATATTTCTTTTACAGAAAGGGTAGCACACACTGGATGTTCTTTTGTGCTTTGATTTAATACTATATCTTATTATATATTAATAATATATCCAGTTTATCCCCTTAATATATTCAGGAATTTCTTCTTATCAATTCATGGAATGCTTCTAATTCTTTTTTACAGCCACATTGTACTCTACTACATAGGCGTACCATAGTTTATTCAACCATCCTCCTATGTCCGGGCATTCAAGCTGTTTCCAGTATTTTGCGGTTACAAACTTTAATGAATAGTTTTGAGTATATATACTTTTGTGTTGTTGAGGTGTGTCTCAAGGGTATATTCACAAGAGTGGGATTGCTAGGTTAAAAGCTAGATGCGTATGTTTTATTCTGTTATTGCAAAATTTCCCTCCAGAAAAGTGGTGGGAACACAAACAGATGCCTGGTTAGAGTGCTTGGTTCTCATAGTCTTACCAGTGAATGCACTGTCATATGCTTTTATTGTCCCCAAACTGATGAGTGAGAATGGTATTGCAACATTTTAATTTACATCTCCATTGAACATCTTTTCATAAGTTTAAAGGCCATTTTTATATCTTTGTTGCATTCTTTACTTTATGGAGTTGTATCTTTTGCACACTGTCTTAGATTATTCACCTTCCACTTGTCAGGACAGTAGCACTTTATAGAAACCAGACATTAAATATGACTTTTCTTTTTCAGATCTTCCATGGTGGCTTATTTTAATTCGACAGAAAGCTTTGGTGGGCAAACTTCCAGGAGACCATGAGGTCTGTAAAGTTACCAAAGTTGCTGTGCTGTCACTTTCTGAAATGGAACCTCAGGATCTTGAGCTCGAGGTAAGGTGAAGTCTCAGGAAATTTTATGGAAATATGATGTAGATATAATAGCAACAATGAGGATTTGGTTTAATAAGCAAGAATCATACTGTTTTAGAGCTGGATAATATCTTTAGAGTAATTTAATCCTGTGGTAGTGGAACTGTTGTTTTAAAATCTGAAATCTAGTATATAAGATGCATAAAAGCAGAGCTGCTTTGTTTGAGATGTGATGCGAGAAGGGTTCCTTGGGGCCCTGCCTACTTAACCTCTGCTGGAAAGTCACCTTCTGCTTCTGGGGATCCCTAGGACTCTGCATAGCACAATTTGAAAACTGATTTTGGGGAAAGCAGGGAGTCAGGGTGAGATTTAACTTTTTTTTTGTCTTTTCTAGGGCCTCATCGCAGCATATGGAGATTCCCAGGCTAAGGGTCGAATCGGAGCTGTTGCTGCTGGCCTACACCAGAGCCAGAATAACGCCAGATCCGAGCCACGTCTGCGACCTACACCACAGCTCATGGGAACGCTGGATCCTCAACCCACTGAGTGAGGCCAGGGATAGAACCCACAACCTCATGGTTCCTAGTCGGATTTGTTTCTGCTGCGCCACAATGGGAACTTCGAGATTTAACTTTTACTATAGCTTTTTTATCTATATTTCTTGAAATTTTTTTGCGGCTATATTTCTCATGATTTTTTTTTTTTTAAAGAAAAAACCACTGATCTAGTGAGACATTTTCATTTTCTAAGAAGAAACCACGCCCATAAGTAGAGTGCCTTTAGGCCTAGATAATGAGATTGCCCAAGGCCAATGTTTGTCTCCATACTGTGCTGCTTCCATCTGGTAGAAGTAACCCATGAAAGCATTTGTGTCACGTCATACATGTGTACCGGTGTGGGGATGTGGCATCTAGGGATGTCATCACTTTGTCATAGTCTAGCCTTTTTTTGATCACCATGTGATGTGTCAGGCAGGCCCTGAGGGTTAGATGGATTATCATATTTAATGCTTTGGACTATCCTATAAAATAGGAACTGTTAGAGTCCCTGTTGAACAGGTGAAGAAAGAAAGCTTGGTGAGGAATTAATCACACAGCTGACGCATGGTGGCATCCAGTCTGGACTCTGGCTGTCTGGTCCTGTATTACTCTGCTAAGCTTGTCTCCCCGTTACCTGAACATCAGGTAACAGGTAACATACTGGCTGCCGCCCCACAACTTAATACATGTTTTTCTAGGCTGAGTTCTTGGGAAGGAGGTCTGGAGGCAGGGTTCAATTTAAAAGAAATAATAATACCTCAGAAATACTGTGGGTTTGGTTCCAAACCACTGCAATAAAGCAAATATCACAATAACATGAATCAAACGACTTTTTTGGTTTCCTAGTACATATATAAAAGTTATGTTTATACTATACTGTAGTCTATTAAGTGTGCAAGTGCATTATGCCTAAAAAAAGGTACATACCTTAATTTTAAAATACTATTGCTAAAAAATGCTCACCATCCTCTGAGTTTTCAGTGAGTCATAATCTTTTTGCCTTAATATCAAATAACAAGTATAATAATAATGAAAAAGTAAGTTTGAAATCCTGTGAGAATTACCAAAATATGACACAGAGACATGAAGTGGGTAGATGCTGTTGATAAAGTGGTGCCAACAGACTTATTTGATACAAGGTCCCCACAAACATTTAATTAAAAAAATGCAGGATCTGTGAAACACAGTAAATAGGGATATGCCTGTAAAAATATAGTTATTTTTATGCTTCAGATTTTACTGGAAATTTGACAATCTAATTTGTTTTTCTTTTTCTTTCTTTTTTTGGCTGAACCTGTGGCATGTAGAAATTTCTAAGCCAGGGATTGAACCTATGCCTCAGCAGTGGCAGTGCCAAATCCTTAACTACTAGGCCACCAGGGAACTTCTTGACAATCTGATTTTAAGAAACCAACATTGAAATGAATTTAGGAGGACCCTGATATTCTGTTTGTTACAGGAATCAAAGATGAGAGTACCTTTCTTTTTTTTTTTCAGCTGCACCTGTGGCATGTGGAAGTTCTGGGGCCAGGAATCTAACCCACACCGCAGTAGTGACCCAGGCCGCTGCAGTGACAATGCTAGATCCTTAACCCACTGCGCCACAAGAGGAGAACTACAGTACTTATTATTTTCCTTTAATTGGTACTAGAGGTAGAATGCTCTTCACTATTGCTGATCCTAAGACAGATAACTTAGGTGGCAATTGGGCCTATTAAAAGCAGGTGTTTCCTTGCATTTTGTTTTCCTGAAGAGCAGCCAGACTGACAAAAATTGTGTCAGTTTACCAAGCTGGTAAACTTGTATCTTTTGGATGACTGCTGACAAATTGAAAGGTCAGCATGGCTTCCTGTCACTGGCCTTTGCCTTGAGGGCGAGCACTCCTTGGGCAGTATTCTGGTTTGAGCATTAAGCCTGGGGGCCATGGCAGTTAGATTTAGAGCAGGGACCAGCTTGACCAGCACCTTGATTACCTGTCAGTCATCAGTTTAGACATCTGGCATTCCCAGCCCTGGGGAAATGAACCGTCCTCATTCCATCCCTGGGGAAATGACCTGTTCTCAACTAGAGAACTGAATAAGACTCTTGCTGGAGTTTTCAGAAAGGTTTTCTTATGCCCTTTATTGTCACCAATCTGTAACGTTTGAGATTAGTAGGTGACTGTTGTGTAAGTGACAGGGGTGGGGTAGAGGTGGCAGGAATAGAGATCTTTAGGAAATAACATTTAATGAAATTTTAAGACACAAACATGTGAATATGATGAAAGCTTTTAAAGTGTCTTTATCTGAAGACTTTTCCTCTTTTGATACTTTCAAGTGAAAGAGATTGTCTTCAAATGAAAATGAAAATAAGGAGTTCCCGTTGTGGCTCAACAATTAATGAATCTGACTAGCATCCATGAGGATGCAGGTTCAATCCCTGGCCTCGCTCAGTGAGTTAAAGATCCGCTGTTGCCGTGAGCTGTGGTGTAGGTTGCAGACGCAGCTTGGATCCTGTGTTGGTGTGGCTGTGGTGTAGGCTGGCAGCTACAGCTCCAATTCAACCCCTAGCCCGGGAATCTCCATATGCCACAAGTGCAGCCCTAAAAAAGCAAAAAAAAAAAAAAAAAGATGAAAATAAGATATTCCCGCACATAGCTGAGTATTTGTACAACACTGCTGGACAGTCTGAGCTATGCGCTTGTCAGGGGTACTAAAAAGTATGGTCTGTGTTAAGAGTTGGAAATATGTAATGACCCTTGCTAATTAGGGGTAAACATGACTTTGGAGATTCCAGATCTCATTTTCGTAGTGTGGCATCCCTTTCTCTCAAGAGAATATAAGTTTAGAAATTTATATTTAAGTCTTTTTCCTCCTCCTACTAATTCTCTCTTCTGGTAATGGAGCTTTCCAACAGTGAACAATAGGAGGAAGGGCAAAGAACAGATATGTTGAAAATCAAGAGCAAGTTGCTTATTTTCTGACATGTTAATTTAAATCTTTAATATCCTTATTTCATCTCCATATAACTTCATTTAAAAGAAGTTTTTAGAAGTATGATAATTTATGTGTGGTTTTTGTTTTTGTTTTGCTTGTACAGTAAATTATAACTGAGGAGAAGGGGGAAAAAAAAACACTTAGAAATAATCATTGGGAGTTCCTGTCGTGGTGCAGCAGAAATGAATCCAACTGGGAACCATGAAGGTGTGGGTTCCCTGACCTCACTCAGTGGGTTCAGGATCTGGTGTTGCCGTGAGCTGTGGTGTAGGTCGGCAACTATAGCTCCGATTCAACCCCTAGCCTGGGAACCTCCATATGCCGTGAGTGCGGCCCTAAAAAAAAAAAAAGAACGAACGAATCATTGTCAATATTTTGGTAAGTTTTAATGGTTGTTTCCGTTTGGCCCCAGCTTATTGAAGGAGCAATATTACTTTCACATTTTCATAATAGTTTGTTTTTGTTTCTTTGAATATTTTTTCCTACTTTTTTTTTTAACTCCTGTTATTTTTCATGGCCATACATATCTTGTGCACATAAGACTTTCTTAAACAAAATTGATTTTTATGTCTTCTTTGTATGTTCTTGGAATTTGGGCATCTGTGTATCGATTTGTATACCCACTGTTCTTACCCTTTTCCAGAAGGACCTTCGGGCTCTATAGTGTGGTCTGTTCTCAGATTTTCTAGGGTCTCACCTGTCTTCTGTCATTGGAGCAATAACAGTTTTATATTATGTATACCCACTGTTCTTACCCTTTTCCAGAAGGACCTTCGGGCTCTATAGTGTGGTCTGTTCTCAGATTTTCTAGGGTCTCACCTGTCTTCTGTCATTGGAGCAATAACAGTTTTATCTCAAGAGTCTGGAATTAATAGAATTTCTAGTTTTCTACCTCAGTTGATTTTTTACTTTTGGTATAGGCCTTATTTGTTTGCCAGTTTTTTTTTTTTTTTTTTTAAGAATTCTCATACTATACAGTTCATCCATTTAAAGCACATAATTCAGTGCTTTTTAGTATATTCACAGTTTTGTAATCATCACCACAGTCAGTTTTAGAACATGTTCATCACTCTAAAAATAAACCTTGCACTCATTAGCAGTCACTCCTCATTTGCCTTCAAACCCCAGGCAAATCCTAGGCAACCACTAATCTATTTTCTATCTCTCTAAATTTGCCTACTCTGAATATTTCTTATAAATGGACTCATAACAGTGTGGCCTTTTGTGACTGGCTTCTTTTATTTAGCATCATGTTTTCAAGGTTCATCTTTGTTGTAGCATGTGTCAGTGCTACACTTAATTCCTTTTTATTCCATTGTATGGATATACCACATTTTATTTATCCTTTCATCATCAGTTGATGGACATTTGGCTGTTATGAATAATACTGCTGTGGACAATTGTGGACACATACTTGGTGGATATTGTTTTCATTTCTCTGGGGAGAAAGAAATTCCATACCTAGGGATGAAATTGCTGTGTCATATTGTAACTCTGTGTTTAACCTTTTGAGGGCCTGTCAGACTATTTTTCAAAAGCAGTGGCCACTGGGGGGAAAAAAATCTATACAGGAATATGAAGAATCTGTGGCGTTCAAATAAATGAGAACATAGATATTCTTTCTTTTGGAAAAGATGTCCTTTAACATCTTTAAAGTTTTATGGGCTTATGTTCCATGGCTGCATATCTTATTTTGCTGTATCTCATTGCCTTAATAGATAATTGCATCATTTTCCATATTTGGTTTCCCATTAGACATCTGTTTAAACTTTTAGCCCCAGATGGACATAGATAGATACCAACTGGTAAAGCATAATAATTTATTTTCCTTTTCCTAAACAGTAACAGCAACATCAGCCCTCAATCTTGGTTGTAAAATGTAAGTTGCTAGAGTAATTGAAAAACTAGGGCTGTAGTGGTGGTTTTCTTTTTGAGATTGTACGTGTCAGTGTTGTGATAAGAGCCCCTAAATACATATTACACAGAACTGGCTGGGCCTCTGGAAGAGGGAAGGTGATCCCTGTCCACACTATGTGCTATAATCCCAAAAGAGCTTTGTCTAAACAAAGCATTTTAAAACTGGAAGGGATCCCACAAAGTAATTTTCTCTATTCCTATTTCTTGGTAGGACTGAATTTAACCTTTTAAAAAAGGTCATGGTCTGTGCTTTCTTTCCTAAGTAACTATGTATATGGAAGCTTCTAAAATATTCACTGGAAATGTTTATGTTTAAAGTGATATTAAGTATCTATTTAGAAAAGTCAGCTTTAAGAGACAGACTTCTGGATAAGATGGTGTGGTGACTTCGCTAAATAGATGACCATCCTTATTTGAGACCTTTGGGGCCATATTTGTTTTAGAATTCAGGTTTTGGGGAATTTCTGAACGGTTACCCGATGTATTCTATGTGTGCTCAGTGAGTATAGGCCGTTACGCTACAATACTACACATTCATACCTCTTAAAGAATCATATGAATATTCATTCTAAGGAAGATAAACAGTGACCATAAATAGCCTCGTATCAGTTCAGGGCTTATTTTGTCATCAGAGGAGCTTGTAACAAGCTTAAAAAAAAAACTTTCAGGTTTCAGAGGTTTTGGATTTGGAGTTGTCGATAAGAAGTTAAGAAATATAGGGCCTCTATTATCAACTCTATTCCAAGTTCAGGAAGAAGAAAGATTTGAAAAACAAGAAAAGAAAAAGATGATGTTGCCAGGAAGAGGGAAGTAGCATCTTTTCTTCATGCACTGTAAATGGAACAGCAGATCAAACAGAGGCCACAGGCCTCCTAGGTTTGGACTCATAAGCAGGCAGTGTTGAGTGGAGATTTGGCCCCAGTGTTGTCAGGGGAACCAAACAGGCTATATTGGAGATTGGGGCCTGGAGCCATGTCCAGTACTTTAAGCCTGGTGCTGGAGTTGACTCCCCAGTTCACAATAGGAGGCTGTTAGGTTGTCTGCCCTAGTAGGATAATTGTGCATTAAAGAATTCTCCGTCTGTTAAGCCAGTAGCACCTCCCTTGAGAAACACTTGTCTGGGCAAAAGATAAGGTTCTGAACTAACATATTAACAGTCAGCATGAAATAGTTGGGTTGATGGGAGAGACCTTAGCAAAGAGAACAATGGAAGATGACTCCAGGTTTTCTCGCTTAAGTGATCCAGTGGTGGTGTAGTCGTTGCCTGAGATAGGGCATAGCAGAGAAGGAACGAGATTTGGGAAACGTGCTGGTCAGTTTTGGAGGTGCTGAACTTGAAGGGCTAGTGTGTCAGTTATGGGTAGATGTTATATTTTGGGGCCATGAGCTCAGAACAAGAGTGGAGTTAGAAATGTGGTGTTAAACATAGTGGTAGTTAAAATGAAGAAAGAGGATGAAATTTTCTGGGCAGAACATGAAGGGTGGGAATAGAGCTAAAGATAGAACCTTGGGAACCACTCTCATCTTTAGCGATAGAGATGCCAACAAAGAAGATGGAGAAGGAACAGTGAGAGGAAGAGGAAGAACCCAGAGAGATGGTGTCCTGGGGACCAGAGAAGGAGATGGCAGGGGAGTGATCAATAGTGTCACATTCTTAGACAAAAGGTTTGTCCTTTTCAGAGTGAGGGGGACCTTGTTTCACTCCACATGAGCAGTTTCAGTTTGACCTGCTCCAATCAGACTACAGTCCTCACAGTCCCAGTGGCTGTGGCGCTGCCCCACTAAATCATGGAGGAGATTCCAGGGCTGGGGAATGGATTTGAAATAAAAGATTCTGGTAAACTTGAAAGTGTTAAAAGGTGGTAGGAAAGGGCCTATTAGAGAAAGGAATAACGGGGAGAGAGGGGTGAGTAATGGAGCAGTGGTTCTGATCCTAAAGGAGACATAACAGGAGACTAGCCTTGCACAGAAAAACAGCTCCCATCCTTCGGAGAGTGAGGAGAGCGTGGGTGCAGACTAGGTGTGCTGCTTCAAGATTACTTTAGAATAGCTAGATATTTAGAATCATCTTTGATATATTCCTGGGGGAAAATTTTGCTGGCTTGAATGCTCTTAATTAAGAAATAACTGTATCTGACAAATGCATAATATCCTATTTTGAATATTAAAATTGTAACAATCTATAACTAGGTTTGAGTCATGTTTTCAGGTATTTTAAAGAAAATATTATTAATATGACTAGATAATTACTAACATTTTATGTAAAAATCACTCACCAACAGTTAGTTGCTCAGTGCCACAAGTAGGAGAGTGTCTCTGCTGCCTCAGTGATTCTGCACTGCGGGAAGTGGGGGAGTGTGAGGTATATTCATAGAAGGGGAGGAGTGGTGGTTTCCCAGGACTGCTTTTATGCCCCGTGAGTCAGTCTGGAGGTTACCACTTATATCTATAGCATCAGAGCCCATTCATTCATTTAACAAATGTTTTTTTGAGACCTCCTGTACCAGCTACTACTAAGGCTCTGGAGATACGTGAGTCAGTAAAACAAAGATCTCTGCTGTTATGGAACTTACATTTTAGTGGGGCGAGGGCAGATGATAAACATCAACATAATTTATTATGTCATGTGTTGGAAAGTAATAAGTGCTGTGGGAAATAAAAGTTGAATCCAGTAAGGGTGGTGAGTGGAGTGCCCAGGGGTGGAGATTGTGGTAAGAGACCTGGGCAGAGAGAACAGCTAAAGCAAAGGCCCTGAGGTGGAAGAAGTCTGATGTTGAGGAACAGCAGGGAGGTTGATTGGGTGGAGGGGAGTAAGCAGGGGAAGGAGAGCCGAAGGAGAGGAGGGCAGCAGGAATAAGGTGAGAGTAGTTTTGGACATGTTGAGTGTGAGGTGCCTGGTGGAAATCCAGGTGGAAACATTGGGATGTGTGCATCTAGAATTTTGAGAAGAGCAGGGAAGAAAACATATGTATAGGCGGGAAGGAAGGGTTGGCATGAAGACGGGAATTGAAACCTTGAGAGTAAATGAAATTTTTGAGGGTGTAAGTCCAAATAGAGAAGGGAGTCAAGGACTGGCCTTTAAGCTGCCAAGACATTAAGACATCAAATGGTTGGGAAAGAACCAGTAAACGAAATAAAAAAGGCAGGCAAGATGGTGTATCAGAGGGGATGAGGGCGAGATGAACTGTGTCAAATGCTTATGAGTGTTAAGATAAAGGCCAAGAATCCACCGTTGCCTTTAGCCAAGTGGAGGTCATTTGTCACACTGATGATGGGTTTGGATGGGTTTAGGTGGAGTAGTGGGGGCCAGAGCCGGGTTGGAGAGGGCTTGCGAGAGAAAGGGAGACAGTGAAGTACAGAGTACAAAGGAGGAGGACTGTAGCTGATCAAGGAAGAGTGTCAAGTGAAGGTGTTAGAGGAGAGATCAGCATGTTTCTGTGCTGGAGGAAGTGATCTGGCAGAAGGAGGGGAGAGCAGCATCTGTACGCTTGGTTCTCTCCCTTCCCCGTCATCTCAAGATTGGCTAGTTTTACTTATTTGAAGGGAAGTTAAGTTAGCTCAGTTTTGGAAGGATGACCATAAATATTTTTTTACTTCACTTTTAGTTCCCTTGTAATCATGTTGTGAATCATGTGTGAAGAGGACGTTTGATAGTCGTAACTTTGAAAAGGCATAAAACCCATAAGATTGTATTATTACATCTGAATTCTTAGTCCGATTATGTCTCCAATTCCATTCCCCCCCCCAAGTTTACTGAAGTATAATTGACGAAATTGTCCACTTCCAAATATGATAAAATAGGAAACATCCTCTTCCTTTTTAAAAAAAATTTATAACCCAAAGCTTTGACTAGTTTCTGTTCTCCTCATTAGGTGTTTTTCATCCTGTTTATTATCTAGTAATAGTTACTTTCTAAGTAAGACATTACTAAAAAACATTTAGTAACTGTTAGCTCTCAACAGTAGCCTACTGCATAGCATAGCAATAAAACCAGTGTATTGAAAAAGTGGAATTAGTCTGCATATGGCCGATAGGATCCTTGTGCCCTAAATTAGAATATTTGCTTTGTGTGCTGAGCCACGTGAAGTTAAATGTCAAATGCTTGACTCTAACTAGGTAGTCATCTCAAGCACCTCTGTGCTCTTCTCTCGTCCTAACATCTTCCCATTCTCTTCCTCACCTTTGTCGGCGGGACTGTGCATTTCCTGAAACCCCTACTTTCCAATTCTTCTAATTTAATCTCTGGACCCGAAGAGTGTGTTTTTATGCTGATTTCATTAGTATGTGTAAGGACAGGAGGAGAGAGTTGTTGAAATACCTGGCTTTTAAGATTCCCAATAGAGCACACTCATTTTTTTTTTATACAGTGATTTTTATTTTTTCCATTGTAGCTAGCGTACAGTGTTCTGTCAGTTTTCTGCTGTACAGCATGGTGACTCCATTGCACATACATGTATACATTCTTTTTTTTCACATTATCATGCTCTACCATAAGTGACCAGACATAGTTCCCACTGCTACACAGCGGGATCTCATTTCTAATCCATCCCAAAGGCAATAGTCTTCATCTATTAACCCCAAGCACCCCATCCATCCCACTCCCTCCTCCTCCTCCCCCTTGGCAACCACAAGTCTATTCTCCAAGTCCATGAGTTTCTTTTCTGTGGAAAGGTTCATTTGTACTATATATTAGATTCCAGATATAAGTGATATCATAAGGTATGTGTCTTTTTCTGACTTTCTTCACTTAGTATGAGAGTCTCTTAGTTCCATCCATGTTGCTGCAAATGGCATTATTTTGTTCTTTTTTATGGCTGAGTAGTTTTCCACTGTGTGTGTGTGTGTGTGTGTGTGTGTGTGTGTGTGTGTACACACACCCACCACATCTTCCTAATCCAATCATCTGTTGATGGACATTTGGGTTGTTTCCATGTTTTGGCTATATTGTGAATAGTGCTGCAGTGAACATGCGGGTGCATGTGTCTTTTTCAAGGAAAGTTTTGTCTGGATATATGCCCAAAAGTGAGATTGCTGGGTCATATGGTAGTTCTATGTATAGTTTTCTAAGGTACCTCCATACTGTTCTCCGTAGTAGTTGTACCAGCTTCCCGTTCCCACCAACAGTGCAGGAGGGCCCTTTTTTCTACATCCCCTCCAGTATTTGTAATTTGTGTGACTTATTAAAGAAGGCCATTCTGACTGGTGTGAGGTGGTATCTTGTAGTTTTGATTTGCATTTTTCTAATAATCAGTGATGATGAGCATTTTTTCATGAGCTTGTTGGCTATCTGTGTATCTTCCTTGGAGAAATGTCTATTCAAGTCTTTTGTCCATTTTTCAATTGGGTTGTTGGCTTTTTTGCTGTTGAGTTGCATAAGTTGTTTGTGTATTTTAGAGATTAAGCCCTTGTCAGTTGCATCATTTGAAACTATTTTCTCCCATTCTGTAAGTTGTCTTTTTGTTTTCTTTTTGGTTTCCTTTGCTGTGCAAAAGCCTGTCAGTTTGATTAGGTCCCATTGGTTTGTTTTTGCTTTTATTTCTGTTGCTTTGGGAGACTGACCTGAGAAAACATTTGTCAGGTTGATGTCAGAGAATGTTTTGCCCATGTTCTCTTCCAGGAGCTTGATGGTGTCTTGTCTTATGTTTAAGTCTTTAAGCCATTTTGAGTTTATTTTCATGCATGGTGTGAGGGTGTGTTCTAGTTTCATTGCTTTGCATGCAGCTGTCCAGGTTTCCCAGCAATGCTTGTTGAAAAGACTGTCTTTTCTCATTTTATGTTCTTGCCTCCTTTGTCAAAGATGAATTTACCATAGGTGTCTGACCAATAGAGCACACTCTTGACACCTTCTCACTCAAAGCACTCAGTTGCCTAGCATGAATGTTGAGCACAGATTGCTGTAAAGAAATGAGCCTAAAGTATAGCACATGTGTATTTTACAATATTTTAAATCTTAGGTGCTAATTTTTAAAGCATTAATGAACCTCAGAGTATTTGATTCTTCAGTTATATCAGATGAGAACCTGTTACAATTCTGATCCTAGCCTGAATTTTCTACTCCTAAATCCTAAGTATATCTTGCCCTGTATCCTTTGCTTATCCCCTACTATGACTTTCTAATCCTTGAAACCACAGCTGTGTTTCCTAAAATCAGTTATCTACAGGGCCCTTTTACCTGCTTTTGAGATTTTAACCACAGTGCATGAGCAGTAGCAGCACGTCTGCACTCATACTTATATGTTTAACAAGCAGATATTAGTAATAATGAATTCTTTCTCTTCCTAATTATTTAGCTCTGTAAGAAGCATCATTTTGGGATTAACAAACCAGAGAAGATTATACCATCTCCTGATGATTCGAAGTTTCTGTTGAAGACCTTTACACATATTAAATCTAATGTGTCTGCGCCTAATAAAAAGAAAGTAAGAGTTTAGTTGATATGGGCTTGGAATTCATCTTTGATTAGTTTTAAATTGAGGGGCGACTCTTCTGCTAGTAAACTTATTACTTGTCATATTAAAGCACCATCTCTGCCTGTCCTTGGAATTATTTTCACTTTTCTCTTAGGGGGTTGTGTGGTATTTAAATTCAATTCCTACAATAATAGTAGATTCATTTCTTACAGGTTAAAGAAAGTAAAGAAAAGGAGAGGTTGGAGAGAAGATTACTTGAGGAGTTGCTGAAGATGTTCATGGACTCCGAATCCTTTTACTATAGTTTGACCTATGACCTGACCAATTCGGTACAGAGGCAAAGTGCTGGGGAGGGGGACCCCCGCCCCCTCTGGCAAAAGGTACCCTTCACAGCTCAGAACAGGGTTTGCCCTGGAACAGTCTATGGACCCATTTATCTTCTATAGGAAAACTGAAACGTGTCTCTGAACTATTTATTCTCTACCTTCTCCAGGTTGATGACCGATTTTTTTGGAATAAATATATGATACAAGACCTTACCGAGATTGGTGTGAGTAGTTGTTTCTAAAATATTCTAAGGTAGTTATAGTTATTAAGCAAATATTTTTAAATTGTCCTGAAATAAATTTAAAGTCTCACATGGTGTTTTCCCCTGTAGAATGGGAATCATTTAGCTAGGAAAAATGAAGGCACTATTTTAAGGCAGTTCACAATTCGCCTGTATAGCCGCAGGCCTATCTTTTTAGAAGATTCCCGTGGGATAGTCTTAATTTAAGGCTGTGGAACTAATATCTGTAGAGTTCCTGTAAAAGAGGTATTTTGTTTGCACCCATTGGAAATATTGAAGCCCAGTTTTCCTTTGATGATACAGTTGTTTAACGTTCCTCTTTCTTCTTCTGGGAATTGCAACAGACAGAGCTCTAAGAATATTGCAGTACTGCCAGTATGCGAATCAGGGAAGACAGGGACTATGATGAGATTATTGCATGAGGTTCCTTCTGGTTTAATGATTGCCTTCTTCCTTTACTCTGTCATGTATGTCAGAGAATTATGACTGTCTAAGGGCAATACATTTACTCAATCAACCAGTATTTATGAGAGGCCTACTATGTGCCAATTACAGGTTGGGCAAAAAAGCTGAAGAGAGTCACAAATTTTCTTAAGCTTTCAGAAAGTTCACATTTTTTCTTTCTATTTCTCCCTCTTGGTGGTGGTTAGTATAAATGATTTTGGCTTCTTTATCTGGTAGTATCTAAAACTAGGCATCTTTCCTGCCTCACCTCTCTAAAATGTTCTCTTTTGTCTATGATGCTGATCAAACGATGACCACCAAACCTCAGTGGTAAAGGAGAAAACTAAATATCTATAATGACTTTTTGTCTTGTTTGCCGATATATTAAGTTTGAAAATATTTTGCAGAGTTTTTTGTCAGACACTTAGCATTACCATTTGAAACCGATGACATAATAAAGATGGCATTTGGCAGCATACATTTCTCTAGTCAAGAGTTTTGCATTTCTTGCTAGAACAAAAGTACAAATAATGAGAATGATGATAAAAATGAGTATAGCTAGACCCTTCACTTGACTATTTTCAACTCTAACCATCTTCCTAAGATCTTGCCTGCAGGCTTCATAAAATTGTGAGATAGGACCCCGATATGTGGTTGTAAAAGAAGAGGTAGATTTGAAGTTAATGCTGAATAGAGGCTAGATACAGTTATGGACATAGAGAAAGAGGGACTAAGAACACCTTCTCTGGAGCACCTTTCATCCTTTGCTGTCCCTGTGTACATGTCCCAGTTGAGAAATCTGAGTATTTTTAGTCTAAAAAACACAGAAGAGGAAATCTCTAACTTTAATTAATACTCTCGTAATTACATTGGATGACTTTTTTTTTTTTTTTTAGGGCCACACCCGTGGCATATGGAAGTTCTCTGGCTACGGGTCAGATCTGAGCTACAGCTGCTGGCCTACACCATAGCCACAGCAACGTGGGACCCAAGCCCCCTCTTTGACCTACACCATAGCTCATGGCAATGCCAGATCCTTAACCCACAGAGCGATGTCAGGGATCAGACCCACATCCTCATGGATACTAGTCGGGCTCATTACTGCTGAGCTGCAATGGGAGTTTCCATGGATGACTTTTTAAAATAAGATATTTATGGAAAGGATTTTTTTGGCATTTACTATTTAGATTTTAGCCTGGCAAAGCAAGACTTTTTCTAAACTAGGAAATAGAGTAGACCTCTGTGTTTCATAATAAAATAATCAGAGTTGGTGTATTTTTATTAAAGTTGGGAGTTGAAAATCAGCCTTTACACTTTTTTTTCTATACCAGCAGGAATAACCATAATAGCACTATTTATTAAATCCTTATTATAAGGAAGGCACCGTGCTAAAAACTCTTTATTTTTATTTATTTATTTATTTTTTTGTCTTTTTGCCATTTCTTGGGCCGCTCCCTCGGCATATGGAGGTTTCCAGGCTAGGGGTCGAATCGCAGCTATAGCCGCTGGCCTACGCCAGAGCCACAGCAGCACAGGATCTGAGCCGTGTCTACCACCTACACCACAGCTCACGGCAACGCTGGATTGTTAACCCACTGAGCAAGGGCAGGGATCGAACCTGCAACCTCATGGTTCCCAGTCGGATTCGTTAACCACTGTGCCACCACGGGAACTCCTAAAAACTCTTTAGATTTTACTCATTTAATCTTCACAACAACCTTATTGTGGTGGCATGGCGAGATTAAGTGATTCACCTGAGCGAAGTGGACTTGCATTTGTACCCAGTAGTCTGGCCCATATGCTATGGTGCCTCTCAGGCAGCTCTTCTTGAATGACTGCTATAAAGGGGACTGCCTCCCCTCCATTCCCTCCCTCCCTTCCTTGGTGGTCTCCAGTAAGCAGAAAACATGGTCAAAAGATGGAAGGTTTCTACTTCTAATAAACTAACAAGTATGTGCTAGCTACTGTTTGGATTTAAGAAAGTACCAGTGCTATACAGCATAGAAACGACATGATGTTCATATTATTTTCAGACACCGGATGTGGACTTTTGGATTATCCCCATTATCCAAGGTTTTGTACAGATTGAGGAACTTGTGGTTAATTATAATGAGTCATCTGATGATGAGAAAAGCAGCCCGGAGACCCCCTCTCAGGAGTCCACCTGCGTAGATGACATTCACCCACGATTTCTGGTGGCCCTCATTTCACGCCGCAGTAGGCACAGAGCAGGTGAGTGGAGGGCTGTAATATGTGCAAATGCAATCCAGGCGAGAATGGAACATCTGCAGATGTATTGAAATGCTAATGACAATAATGGATTTAGAAGCAGAGTTGGCTTCAAAGTGCTCAGTGACTCTCAATAGTATGATGTAATTGGGGACCAATTTTTTGGAGAGAAGTGAATGGGGGAGAGTTAACAAAAGGGGAAAGGAAGGGAGGTATATATATGGAAAAGAGATGAAAGTCGCTTGGGATGTGCTTCTAAATACCATTGTTCCTACTAATAGTCTGTTTCACAGTAATAAATCCTTCCTGAGTGCTAGCACCTTTGGGAAAACCCTCCGCTTTCAGTTCACAGGAACTATCTCAGCGTCAACTTTTAAAAAACAATGATGAATACAGGCATGATTTGGGCTAAGTGGATATTGTTCTGCCTGGCAGTTGCACATTAGATCCCCAAGGCCATCCTGAAAGATACAGATTTGGTTAAGAATCATAGATAGCTAGCCACTAAATAATTTTTTTTAAGTGTTGCTGTTTTCCGTTTTAATTTTTTTAGGAATGCGTTATAAACGAAGAGGAGTGGATAAAAATGGAAATGTTGCAAATTATGTGGAGACTGAGCAATTAATTCACGTGCATAATCATACTTTGTCATTTATTCAAACACGAGGCTCTGTGCCTGTCTTTTGGAGCCAGGTTGGATATCGATATAATCCAAGACCTCGGCTGGACAGAAGTAAGCCTGTTGCACACAATTTCAGAGGGAATATTTTAAAAATATTAGATACTTTATAAGTTTGGATTTGTTTTGCCAGCTACTTCATTTCAAACAGTAGCTTGTACGGTGAAATTTAATAATGATATAATAATCCTGAAAGTAATAACGATTGTTGACAATTTAAGTAATTCACAATTAAAAAATTCCAAAATAGAGCAAAACATGTTATTTCACAGATTTTAATTTGTTGTTTCTTTGAGGAACACTTTATTGCATACTTAACTTTGGGAAAGTGTAAATATAGCCAGTATTTGTAGAAGTAGGAAATAACTAGACAGCATCTACAAAAAAGGATAAGATGCCTTTACCACAGAAGTTTTGCTTTGAAAGGTTTATTGTTGTTGTTTTAAATATTAAAGATTTAATTTCTTCCAATATTTTAATTTTAGCACTGGAATAGCTAAATTATATCAATCTTAATAGATTACTGAATGAGGCTGATTTAAAAATTGTTTATATCTGACAAGTAGACTAGGTATATAAATAATATCATGGTTTCATAGTTGCCACCTTCAATATATTTCAGTTGGGGAGGAAAAAAGAAATTAGAGCTCTTCGGCTTAGCATTTCATTTTAAAATACTGGCTTTTGACAATCTTAGTTACATTTGGGCTGTCAGTGAACTATTTAAGAATAAAGATGGAATAAATACTAATTTCTGTCTTAAACATGGGAAGGAAAAATAGATTCTGTATCACTTCTTTGTAGGTGAAAAGGACACGGTTGCCTATTTCTGTGCCCATTTTGAAGAACAGCTGAAAATTTACAAAAAACAGGTGGGATTTGATCTGTAGTAATTAGTGTTCCTTCATATTTTTAGAATTGGTTCTGTATCTGTTTCTTTAAATTTTGTGAAAATAACAAACTAAAACCTCCACTCACACACCAGAATGACTAAAACATAAAAGGGAAATGCCGTTTTTGTCAAGGATGTGGAGCAGCTAGCTGGAACTCTAATACAAAATCAGTCAATCAATCAGTCAGTTTCCCTGAGAGAATCATGTTTTCAATCAGGGAGGTATGTATAGGAACATTTATTGCAACATAAAAAAACCCCTAACTCTTCATTAGAAGGTCAATGGGGCAATAAAGTACAGCATATCTGAATTGTTGGCTATAAATGCTTGAAAATGATGAAGTAGATTTATCTATGTACTAACGTGGAAAGATCTTAAAATCCTATAATGGAGTGAGAGAATTGTGAAACAGCATATGGTGTGTTACCATTTTTAAAACCCCACAGAACCGCCCCCCTCCCCCGTCATTTTATACATATGTTGTTCTCTTCCATATGTATGTGTGTGTTCTCTTGCCCACACAGGGCACGTGCATTTATATAGGAGAGCATTGAGGTGGTCTGAAAGGGTCAAACTGTTAACAGTTATCTTCAGGGAAAGCTGTGGACTAGAATGTGGTCAGGAAGTATGTGACCTTTATCCAATTTGGAAGTTTTTACAACGAGCAAATTTCATGTATTGGCAATATATGTAATTATCAGTAGCATTGTAGAGAATAAGCCACAATTTAAATGTAACACTTAATCATTGTAAAAATTGAAGCAATATTGAGGTGTGTAAAGGAAACAGAAGAAATAGCCTCCTCACCACTCTCATTCCTGCTTCCTCTCGACTTCATGACCTGTTTGTACACATCAGTTTTACGGGTGTATGTTGAGCAGACACTTACTCCTAATAGTACTCCAAGAGTGTCCCTTTATCCAATTCTCCTCCCTCTTCAGGAAGTGGGCCCACGCTCGGTCTGACTTGGGTGTTGTGTCACCACTGTTTATCTTGCCCGTGATCGGTTTAGGTGTTGGGCTGTGTGTTGTTGACATTTTGGCCAAGAGGTCTGATGTGAGGGGAAGTCTGCTGGGAGGCTCTGGGAAAGATTTCAGGCTCTAATAAAAAGAGATTTAGGAACTCATAGTTCCTCTCTGGTTGTTGTGCCTGGATTTAATTGGTACTGCTGCAGCTATGTCAGGGCTAGTTCATTAGCCTGAGGATTGACCAATATGCCTGAGATGGCAAGAATGAAAGGTGGAAAGAACTGGTAACCACTGAAGAAAGCAATTCTGTGAACCATTCAACCTCCAGACTTCTGAAGTTCAGAACAGACTTCTGTTCTGAGATTTGAGTCAGTAATTTGTCATTGCAGCATAAAACGTCTTGACACATGCATATATGTAATTCAAAATTTAACTCAAAAGAGGGCTATAAGCTGTACCTTATATACTGTTTTGCACCTGTTTTCACTTGAGAGCTCATGGTGGCTTTTTAACCATTGGTGGACCTTTAGGGTATAGCTTTTGCTATTCCAGAATTCTCTAAAAAAATTTTTTTAATATATTTTGGAATACTTGTGTGCTTTATGGAGCAAATATCCAGAAGTGAAATGGCTGGGTTAAACAGCACACTTATTTTAGGTTGACACCACTCAGTTACTCCCCAAAAGATCGTACTAGTTTTCACTGGCAGCAATAATGGGAGCTTATGCCCATTTCCCCGTGTATTCACCGATGCTGTCTATATTTAGTATTCAGTTTTTGCCTGTCCATAGGTGAAAACTAGTTTTCTGTTTTACATTTTGCATTTATTTGCTAATAAAGTTGTCATGTTTACTGGCTATTATTTGTTTTCTCTTGTGATATCCTTTTTTATCTTTTACCCATTTTTTTCTAACTGAACTTGTAGCACTCTAGAAAACCATTCATGCCATTGATACAAACAATTCTCATAAATCTAAGTGTAACAAATGAAAAAAAAATTTTTTTTTTTTGCTTTTTTAGGGCTACATGGGCAGCATATGGAAATTCCAGACTAGGGGTCAAATTGGAACTGCAGCTGCCAGTCTACTCCACAGCCACAGCAACTCGGGATCCAAGTCAAGTCTTCGACCTGCACTGCAGCTCACGGCACCTTAACCCACTGAGCCAGGCCAGGGACAGAATCTGCATCCTCATGAATACCAGTTGGGTTTGTCACTGCTGAGCCACAACAGGAACTCCCTGAAAATCTAATTTTTTAGGGGAAGAAAATTGATGCTCGAGTGGTTTAATTTGTGAGCTTGACTATAAAATAATTTCTAAGACATCATTCTAAATATAGTAAAAATCATGAGTCTAATGTCTGATTAAACTGATTTTTTTTTCCTTTTCTTGTATTCTCACAGGTTATTATTAACTTGGTAGACCAGGCAGGAAGAGAAAAAATTATTGGCGATGCTTACCTGAAGCAAGTATTGCTCTTTAACAACTCACAGCTCACTTATGTCTCCTTTGACTTCCATGAGCACTGGTAAGGTGGCTTCCCGAGATGAGTTTTGATCCGTTTCATTGTTTGTGGTATATACAACCGCAGGGACCTTGGTTTCTCTTTTTACTGGGAAGAAAAATTTCTCTTTCTCCTCATGGTGAGAAAGGAAAGGGGTATCCTTTGTTTATGTAGTTATGTTCATATGGGTTTTATTTTGCCTAGGAATTTAATTGTTCCTGAAGTACTTACAGTCTTTTTGTTCCAAAATGACTTGGAGACGTCAAGTTCTCTTTTTTCTTTCATTATCCACTTTCTGCTTGAGTTTGAGCCTGAGAGAAGTAATACGTTCCCTTACTTAAAAATCACCCAGCTGTCTTCATCTCTGTTAGTAATACTTCTCTCCATATACATAAGCTTCACTAGAGTTTGTTCTGGAAAAACAACAACAATTTGGATGGTGACTTTCACTTATGTGTATTCTGAAAGAAAGTTTCTTTTGTTGTATCCTGGCTCTAATGTGGGTGCATTTACGTAGATAATGAAAATTTCATGGGAGGAGTTCCCATTGTGGCTCAGGGAGTTAAGAATTCAATGTTGTCTCTGTGAGGATGTGGGTTCTATCCCTGACCTCACCCAGTGGGTTAAGGATGGTTGCTGCAGGCTGTGGTGTAAGTCACAGATGCAGCTTGGATCCTGTGTTGCTGTGGCATAGACCTGCAACTGTGGCTCCCATTTGACCCCTCTCCTAGGAACTTCCACATGCCACAGGTGTGATCATAAAAAGGGAAAAAAGAAAAAAGAAAGAAAATTTGGTGGGGAAAGAAGTTTCTGATACCTATGATATGTTTCAGTGTATTGATAAGCATATTTTCTTTCATAATGCAGATTAGCTAAACATGTATATAATTGCCTATATAATCTTTAATCATGTTAATCTCATGTATTTATAGTAATAATTTTCTTTAATTTTTCCAAGCAGCCTTAAATATCATATCTTGAGCTATAGGGGAAAAACTATTATTAAATATTTTTTTCTTTCTTTTGGCATGTATTTTAGCCGAGGAATGAAGTTTGAAAATGTTCAAACACTAACAGATGCCATTTATGACATTATTCTTGACATGAAGTGGTGTTGGTAGGTATTTCATAAGAATCCAGTTTGACAGACTCTTGGTCTTGAAAGCATATATATTTTTCTAGTACCACTAAGTGTTAAAATAGTAGCAGCAGGCTGAGAAAGAATTTTTGTTTTTCTTCTTCTGCTTCCCAATCCCTATTCTCCTCTTCAGGAGAGTGTTAGTCATTAGGCATTGTTAGCTTTGAGCAGGGAAGAGGAGTCAGATGGTTGGGCAAAATGAAGTGAAGTGCTCTGGGACTAGAATTCCTTCTCATGCTCTGTGTTCTGTATTTCCTCCTGGTCCCTAACGTGAGGATGAAGGCTTAGAAGTATTTAGTGTCAGTTTTGAGGCATTTAAAAATTGTCAGAGAGGGAAGATGTTTCTTAGACTCTAGGAGGGAGATGTAGGAGGAAGAAAATTGGCTTAAGGGACAGAAGAGAACATTTGATTAGATTTTAAGGCTATAAGTGGCAGAGAAATTAGATGAGCGAGGCATGCTGCATGATTCCTCACTGGGTGGTAGAGTGTCTGTTCAAGCTAGTTTAGATGCATTAAAACTTGGAGTCAAAAAGGAGGAGCAGGGAGTTCCCTAGTGGCCTAGCAATTAAAGATTTGGTGTTGTCACTGCTGTGGCTTGGGTTTGATCCCTGGCCTGGGAACTTCCGAATCCCAAGGGCATAGCACCACTACCAGCCCCAAAAAAGAGGAGAAACAGGATGGTATTTAAAGTGCATTCTGGAGTTCCCGTCGTGGCGCAGTGGTTAACGAATCCGACTGGGAACCATGAGGTTGCGGGTTCGGTCCCTGCCCTTGCTCAGTGGGTTAAGGATCCGGTGTTGCCTTGAGCTGTGGTGTAGGTCACAGACGAGGCTCGGATCCTGCGTTGCTGTGGCTCTTGGGTAGGCCGGTGGCTACAGCTCCGATTGGACCCCTAGCCTGGGAACCTCCATGTGCTTCGTGAGCGGCCCAAGAAATAGCAAAAAGACAAAAAAATAAATAAATAAATAAATAAATAAAAATAAAGTGCATTCTGGTTTTAAAAGTATAGAAAAGCATAACGACAGGTTATGTCAGCTCTGCCTAATATTGTGTGACTCAGGCAAGTCTCTCTTTCTGTGCTTCAGCCTTTTTTTTTTTTTTTTTTCTCAAAATGGGATAATATCTTCTGTGTCAAGTTATTGTGTAAATTAATAATGTATACAGAAGTCTTAGTAATGTCTGCCACGTAAGAATAGTGCAAGCAAATTGATAACTAATGCTGCTTTTTACAAATGCTATACTTTAAATAATTGGAGGTTTTAGAAAACTTAAAAGTATTACATATTGTAAAATAATTCCATACTATTTTTGAAAGGGTTGATCAAGCTGGGGTAATATGTAAACAAGAAGGGATTTTTCGCGTTAATTGTATGGACTGCCTGGATCGCACCAACGTGGTCCAAGCTGCCATCGCACGAGTGGTCATGGAACAGCAGGTAATTTGGAGTCCACTGGATTGTAAATATTCATTTTTAATTTGTTTTTAACATGTAAACAAGGTACTATATGTTTGTTCTGTAGAACATTTATACCATGCAAGTATCCTTGTTGCTTTAAAACCTGGAAAGTGCAACCTTCACTAGAAATCAATTGAAAAAAGAGGTGTTTTCTTAAGTACTCATTTCAAGAATATGAAGCCCAGCATTTAGAATTTTACTGGGTGGCACTGTGTAGTCATTTTCTTTTCAGACCCAAACCCTCCCTTCTGTACTTGGGGCATGGGGTCTGCATATCACCTTTCTGCTTGACCACCTGGTTCCACGTCAGGCTCTGTCAATAGGGGGCATGAGGCTGGCGGAGGAAAAAGGGACAACTTTCTTCACCTGTGTTTTATTCCCATTATCAGCATCCTGTCTGGGGCTGTGGTTCCCTTGGCACCTCAGAACCAGCCTCTTCTCTTTGTGCTCCAGTCCTTGTGGTGGCAACTGTTTCCTGTAGTCATTATATCTCTTAACTCAGTGTCCCCTTTTAGATCTCTCAGCCTCTAACACCTGGGTAACGAATTCTCAGAATTGACATTCCTAGCATTTTTTTTTTCCCCTAATGTAATCTTGTGACTGTCTATTAAAGACACCTAGTGTCACATTGAAGCAGCCAGGTTTTGGAGATCAAGCCCTGGCTCTACCACAGATGAGATATTGAACCCATGCAAAGAAGTCAACTTCTCCAAACTTTTCTCTCTTCATCCTTAAAATGGGGGGTAGAGTATTGATCATAGGGTTGTTATGAGGAGTAAATGAGATAATTTATTTTTAAAAGGCTCTTAGAATGTGGCAGCAGAATCAACATTTGTTGGGTTCTTACTGCTCTGCTACTATCAATATTGTTGTTTCTTTTTTTTTTTTTTGGTCTTTTTGCCTTTTCTAGGGCTGCACTCGCAACATATGGAGGTTCCCAAGCTAGGGGTCTAATCGGAGCTGTAGCCACCGGCCTACACCCCAGCTCACGGCAATGCCAGTTCCTTAACCCACTGACCAAGGCCAGGGATCAAACCCGCAACCTTGTGATTTCTAGTCCAATCCGTTAACCACCTCGCCACGCCAGGAACTTGTTGTTTCTATATGATTTCTTCACTATTTAGTTTTACCTCATAGGCAAATTTAAAATGAAGACAAGGGTTAAATCCCTGGCCACAAGCCATGGACATGGCCAAATGAAATCAAACAACAACAAAAAAACTCCCCCAAACAAACAAGACAAAATATAGTAGTATGAGCCTACACTTTAAAAATTATGCCAAAACAGTATAAAATTTTTATTCTATTTATTCAGCTGTAGCAATTCAGAAAGCTGTCTTTCAAGTGGGACTTTATTTGGAAAAAAGTCTGAAAACATCATTTCCTTTATTTAAGGATTTTAACTGTACAGGCATAGCCTTCCTTTCTCTGCAGTATACGTTTTATGCTATGATTTCCTGGCTTATATGCAGTTAATCTACCAATGTATTAATTTTAGCTGAAAAAATTAGGTGTGATGCCCCCGGAGCAGCCACTACCGGTGAAATGCAATCGGATATATCAGATAATGTGGGCCAACAATGGTGACTCCATTAGCAGACAGTATGCTGGGACAGCCGCTCTAAAGGTAAGTACCTGCAGCCAGCATCTGTGCATCATTCTGTGGGACACGGGATGTTGTTTAAAACAAGCTTGGTTTTTGAGAGAAAAGAATGTGGGTTGCAGGTGGTCGGTGTATATGGTTGGCTACTTTCTGCAGTGTTTGAGTAAGGCAGAGGTCTTGCATGTATAAATTCCTGCAGGTACCAGTAATGTGACTCAAACTGGCCACCCAATAAAGGGGGAGACAGGCTGCGTGGACCTGAGGAAGAGCATACATTGTTTCAGGAGGGAGCTGGTCTGCTCTTTCCTTATGATGATGGAGGTCTAGCATTGCTAGATTTCCTAGTCTTTAAGGAAGTTTGGAAATCTGGAATTCTACATGTAGTAGTTGGTTTTAAAAACTTTATGCAGAGAAAATATAACATGTATATGTTGGTGGGAGTTGGGTCCCTGGTATAATTTGCCTTCTCTGAATTTGAATCCCAATCCTTCCTCTTAGCTAGCTCTGTGACTGGGCAAGTCACTTAGCTTCTCTGTGTTTGCTTTTCATTTTTAAAGCAGGAAAAATACTAGGCCCACTTCATAAGAATGTCCTGGGAGTATATGAGTTAATATATATGAAAACTTAGGCCATTCCCTAACATATAGTAATTGATGAAGAAATGTTCTATTTCCTTTTTGTGATTGTTATAAATGAAGTCTTTGAGGGATCCTACCAAACCAAATTTACTGAAAATGTAAAATATAGTCACTGGTCTGTAAATTAGGTTTATATTAATTTTCCTTCAAGGTAATAGTTTACCTCAGGATATTTATTGTAACAAATTGTACCATCAAGAGCTCAGCAGGCATCAGATAATCCATATTTTGGTTAAGTGATGAATATCGAAAACTTTTTGTGAAGTTCCAATGTGGCTCAGCAGTAATGAACCCAACTAGTATCCGTGCGGACATGGGTTCGATCCCTGGCCTCATTCAGTGGGTTAAGGATCTGGCATTGCCATGAGCTGTGGTGTGGGTCGCAGATGCAGCTCAGATCCCACATTGCTGTGTCTGTGGCATAGGCTGGTGGCTACAGCTCCAATTGGAAAATAATAAAGATTAGAACAGAAATAGATAAAATAGAACATAGAAAAACAATAGAAAGGATTGGCAAAGCTAAGAGTTGGCTTTTTTGAAGAGATAAATAAAATTTCCTTGGCTAGGCTAACCAAGGAAAAAGAGAGAGGACTCAAATACAGTTACAAATGAAGAGACATTACAAGTGATTAAGTAGAAATACGTAGGATTATGAAACTACTATGAACAATCTTATGCCAACAAATTGAACAATTTAGAGTAAAGGCATAAATTCCTAGAAACATACAACCTATCAACATTGAATCACTGAAGCAATAGAAAATCTGAATAGATTGAGTATGGAATTGAATCAGTAATCAAAAACCTCCCACCAAAGAAAAGCCCAGAACTAGATTCACTGGTGAATTCTACAAATATTCAAAGAAGAATTAACACCAGTCCTTTTCTATCTCTTTTCAAAAAATAGAAAAGGGAACATTTCCAAACTAATTTAATGAAGCCCTGTTACTTAAGCCAGATAAAGACACAAGAAAATTATGAACTCATGTCCCTGATTAGTATAGACAAAATTATTCTCAACAAAATACCAACAAACCAACCCATCAACAGCACATTAAAAGGATCACATACCATGAGCAAGGGAGACTTATCCCTTGTTTAGAATGCAAAAATCAATAAATATGTTTGACCACATCTAGAAGAATGAAAGATAAAAATCATATGATCATCTCAATAGATGCAAAAAAAGCTTTTGGCAAAATTCAACATCCTTTCATGATAAAAACTCAAAAAATTAGGTACAGAAGGAACGTACCTTGCATAATAAAAGCCATAGGCTCACAGCTGACATCATACTCTAGTGAAAAGCTAAAAGCTTTCCTCTAACATCAGGAAGAAGACAAGAGTGCCCACTAAAGAAAAATTTTAACTGAGAAAAGGTGGAAGGACCGTACCCTAAAAACTGTTAAGACATTGATGAAAGAAATTGAAGAAGACACAAATAAATGGGAGATAGTCCAGGTTCATGGCGTAGGGAAATTAATATTAAAATGTTATTACCAGTTACCCAAAGCAAGCCGTCTATATAGATTCAAAGCAGTCTCTATCAAAATTACATTGGTGTTTTCCTTAAAAGTAGGGGGGAAAAAAAATCCTAAAATTTATGTGGAACCGCAAGAGACCGCAATAGCCAAAGCAATCCTGAGAGAAAATTGGAGGCATCCCATTTCCTGATTTCAAACTATATTACAAAGCTATAGTAATTACAACAATATAGTAGTGGCATAAAAACAGGCACATGGACCAATGGGATAGAACTGAGAGCCTAGAAATAAACCCATGCATATACAATCAACTAATATTTGACAAGAGAGCCAAGAATACCCAGTGGGGAAATGAGAGTCTCTTCACTAAATGGCGTTGGGAAACTGGAATATTCATATGCAAAATAATTAAGTTGGACCCCTATCTTACACGTTCACAAAAAGTAACTCAAAATGGATTAAAGACTTAAATGTAAGACATGGAACTTTACTCCTCCAAGAAATTATAGGGGAAAAGTTCCTTGACATTGGTCTTAGCAATGATTTTTTGGACGTGACACCAAAAGCACAAGAAGAAAAAATAAACAAGTAAGACTACAACAAAAAAAGCTTTTGCGGGAGTTCCCGTCGTGGCGCAGTGGTTAACGAATCCAACTAGGAACCAGGAGGTTGCAGGTTCAATCCCTGGCCTTGCTCAGTGGGTTAAGAATCTGGCGTTGCTGTGAGCTGTGGTGTAGGCCGCAGATGCGGCTCGGATCCCGCATTGCTGTGGCTCTGGAATAGGCCAGCGGCTCCGATTCAACCCCTAACCTGGGAACCTCCATATGCTGAGGGCGTGCCAAAATAAATAATCAGCAAAATGAAAAGACAGCCCATGAGATGGGAGAAAATATTTGCAAGCCCTGTCTCTGATAAAGGGTTAATATCCAAAATATGTAAAGAAGTAATGCAACTCAATAACAAAAAAGAAATAATCAAATTTAAAAATGGGCAAAGGACCCGAACAAACTTTTTTCCAAAGGAGATTTGCAAATGGCCAATATGTACATAAAAAGGCACTCAACGTCAGTAATCATCAGGAAACTGCAAATCAAACCACAATGAGCTACTCCTTGGAATGGCTATTATCTAAAAGATTAAGGGATAACAAGTGTTGTGGAGAAAAGGTAGCCCTTGTACATTGTTGCTGTGAATATAAATTGGCATAGCCACTATGGCAAATAGTAGGGATGTTCCTCAAAAAATTAAAAATAGAACTACCATATGATCCAGCAATCCTATTTTATGAGTATTTATCCAAAGAAAATGAAATATCTTGGAGATACCTGTACTCCTGTGTTTGTTGTAGCACTATTCACAGTAGTCAAGATATGGCAACAACCTAAGTGTCTGATGGATAAACTGTTGAAGAAAATGTGTGTGTGTGTGTGTGTGTGTACAAAACTGTATATATATGTAATGTATTCAGCCACAAAAAAGAAGAAAATTCTGACATTTGCAGCAACATGGATGAACCTTGAGAATGTTAAGTGAAATAAGCCAAACAGAGAAAGACAAATACTGCATAATCTCACTCAAGTATAGAGTTTTAAAAGGTCAAATTCATAGAAACATGGAGTAGATTGGTGGTTACCAGAGGATGGGAGAATGGGGAGATGTTGGTCAAAGAGTACAAACTTTCAGTTATGAGACGTTCTGGGGATTGAATGTATGGCCTGTGGCTGTAGTTAACAATCCTATACTGTATACCTGAGATTTGCTAAGAGAATAGATTTTAAATGCTCTTACCCTCCACCTCCACCGCCACACACACTCCAAAAGGCATTAGATGATGGTTGTGTTAATGTTAGCTAACCTTAATGTAATCATTTCAGAATATGCATATGTATATCAAATCGCCACATTGTACGCCTTAAACAATGCTACTTCTCAATTATATAAAGCTAGAAAAAGAGGAACACAACTTTTTCCTCTTTGATATTACACTTATTTGGATGTAGCATTCATGTCTCTGTCTTCCGTAATAGGTTCATGTTGCTAAGTTAATATTTCCTGTGAATGACCTAACTAATCGGCAACATATTCTTCCTAAGTTGTCAGCTTTAGGACAAAGCCTGTTTCCAAGATTGCCTTGGATAGAAATAGTGGGGTTGGGATGGGGAAAAAAGAGACTGTGCTTTCTTTGCCTTAAGTTTAAGTCACTACCTCTCTAGGAACTTGCTCTGACACCTTTGTTGTGAAAACCAAGAGAAACAAAACAATTAAATCTTCATTGGATCATTCTACAGTGATTGTAATGTGCAGCAAGGTATGGAAACCTCTGCTCTCTCTCTCTCTACACACAAGCACATAAACAGGTTAAATCTCGTAAGAAGCTCTAGGAACTGTTCACATTTTCCCACATCAGAAACTTGTGGGTTTTGAATAGCATACCATTTGGAGGCTTGAAAATCTTTTTTTGTTTTGTTTATTATCTAATAAGTTTTGATGTGTAAATTCTAGATATTCTACAGATTGCCAAGAATGGCTTTATGTTAAGGCACCATCTCTCTGTGAAGACTTGATGCCACCAATAGCATGTTTAGTTATTCAACATGCTTGGATCTGAGTCAGAAACTAGTAGCTGTTTTCATTACATTATTTGGAAACTATAAAAAGCCTGTAGAATCCAGTCTTGAATCAGAAGCCCACATTGACTTCAGGAACACTTTTGTGTTTGAATAAATTGTCAAAGTGACATTTTCCTTGACAGGGTGACTTTACAAGGACAGGAGAAAGGAAGTTAGCAGGAGTTATGAAAGATGGCGTTAACTCGGCAAATAGGTATTACCTGAATCGATTTAAGGATGCCTACCGGCAAGCTGTTATAGGTAAGGAACATAAATGCCTTTCTTTCTTTGGTTTTCTTTTTGTGACTAACATTTTACAGAAACCAACTTCATTAATATAATCCATATGCTTTATAATAAACTCCTGTTTCTATATTGAGCATCTTACCCAATAAATCAAATTCAAATTTTTACAAGATTAGATAGAATTTGACAAAGTTTCTAGGCTGGAGCAACAATAGAAACCATCCATTGCCACATATATTTGTCAATTTGATATTCATGTAACCAAAGGCAGGGTTGAGACTCCTAGAGTATGCCCTGAAACTTCATCAACTAAAAACTCCATGTTTTGTTTTCTGATTACTCCAGGCTGAGAGATATAACAAGATAATTTTCTCTCTCCATATGATATTTATCATGTGTTCTTGCTGTGGACATATAAGCAGTGATTTAACAGGATGTTAGGGCGTCAGATTTAGGGATTATCCTAACCAATTCTTATCATTATTTAAGAGGAAATGGAGGGTGGATTGATGAGTAGAACTCATGCCTTGGTGTACTGTAAATTTAATTTTCATGAAAGTATTACCTTTTAGGATTAAAGTAAATGTAAAGTGTTCTGGATTAGAACCAAGTATAACAGCTTGTCCTGTGGTCTCTAAGAATATTTTTTTTAAGATTTTTTTTAACCTGATTATTTATTATACATGAAATGGTAAGGCCCAGGCATAGGCCAGTTAGGAACTTGAGAAGTCGGGTCTAAACAACTTTAGTTTATTTGCCACAGATGGGGTGTGTGCTGACAGGAAAATTGGATTTTAATGCTTTGTTCAAGAAAAAATAAGATCCTTTTTTCTGTTGCTTGATCTGATTTTGACCATCAGTAGCATCAGCTTCATCCCAGCCCAGAAGTGGGATCTCTTCAAAGTTGAGAGGGAGAGAGCCAGTAACAGTCTGGATTTACTGCTCCCCGCCTAAAGGGCCAGTGGTTGGCAATCTCTCCAGAAGCCTCCTCCTGTCTCACTGTCCCAAACAAGTATAGGGATTACAATGATTTTGTTGAGTCTTGAGCTACATCCTACATTGGGAGAAAGTTAGCTTGTCTGTTCAGTTCCTTTGCCCATTTAAAAACTGGCCTCTGGGAGTTTCCGTTGTGGTGCAGCAGAAATGAATCCAACTAGGAACCATGAGGTTGCAGGTTCGATCCCTGGCCTCGCTCAGTGGGTTAAGGATCCAGCATTGCGGTGAGCTGTGATATAGGTAGCAGACTCGGCTGGGATCTGGCGTTGCTGTGGCTCTGGCCTAGGCCAGCGGCTACAGCTCCGATTTGACCCCTAGCCTGGGAACCTCTGTATGTCTCTGGTGCGGCCCTATAAAGACAAAAGACAATAAAATAAAGTAAAATTGGCTTCTTTTTCCTTTTATTATCTAGTTGTAGGATTTTTTTGTTTTTTGTTTTTTTCCAACGGCTGCACTTGAGGCATATAGAAGTTCCTGGTCCAGAGACTGAATCTGAGCCACAGCTGAGACCTATGTCACAGCTGTGGCAACACTGGATCCTTTAACTCACTGCACCAGGCTGGGATCAAACCTGCAGCTCCGCAGTGACCCAAGCCACTGCAGTTAGGTCCTTAACCCACTGTGCCACAGTGTGAACTCTTGGAATTTAGATCCAAGTGGAATTCAGTTAAATAATGAATTCCTCTATTTCCTCTGTTAAATAATGACAAGAATTGGTTAGGATAATTTCTAAATCTGATACCCTTTATATATTCTTGGATACAAGTCCCTTATCAGACAGATGATTTGTAAATATTCTCTCCTACTTGTAGGTTGTCTTAACTTTAATGACATTGTCCTTTTGAAACACAAAAGTTTTTTATTTTTTATAATGTCCAGTTTACCTATATTTTTCTTCTGTTGTTTATGATTTTAGTTTCATATCTAAAAAATTATGCTTAATCTGGAGTTCCTGTCGTGGCTCAGCGGTTAACGAATCCAACTAGGAACCGTGAAGTTGTGGGTTCGATCCTTGGCCTCACTCAGTGGGTTAAGGATCCGGAGGTGCCGTGAGCTGTGGTGTAGGTCGCAGACGTGGCTCAGATCCTGCGTTGCTGGGGCTGTGGTGTAGGCCGGCAGCTACCGCTCCAGTTAGACCCCTGGCCTGGGAACCTCTACATGCTGCAGGAGTGGCCCTAGAAAAGACAAAAAGACAAAAAAATAAAAATAGAATAAAAATGAAAAATATTGGAGTTCCTGTCGTGGTACAGTGGTTAGCGAATCCAACTAGGAACCATGAGGTTGCGGGTTCAATCCCTGGCCTTGCTCAGTGGGTTGGGGATCTGGTATTGCTGTGAGCTGTGGTGTAGGTTGCAGACGCAGCTCGGATCCTGCATTGCTGTGGCTCTGGTGTAGGCTGGCAGCTACAGCTCCAATTCGACCCCTAGCCTAGGAACCTCCATATGCCGCGGGAGCAGGCCCAAAAAATGGCAAAAAGACAAAAAAAAATAAAAATAAAAATAAAAAATATTATTCTTAATCCAAAGTCAGAAAGATTTGTGCCTGTTTTAATAAGAGTTTTCTGGTTTTAGGTCTTGTATTTTCTTTTGCTTTTGAAAAATGTATTAGTAAACTAAGAAGATGATAGATATTAACACTTTCTGCTCTAGATTTGATGCAAGGCATTCCAGTGACAGAAGATCTTTATTCCATATTTACCAAGGAGAAAGAGCATGAAGCTTTGCATAAGGAAAATCAGAGAAGCCACCAGGAACTAATTAGCCAGCTCTTACAAAGTTACATGAAGTTACTGCTGCCTGATAATGAGAAGTTCCATGGGGGCTGGGCCCTTATTGACTGTGACCCCAGGTAAGTTGGAGTGGTGTCCTGGTAACGCATGTGCTTACATCTCTGATGTTGTTAAGCTGTCCCAATTAATGTTAGCTACTGTCCATAAAGCTGTGGGCATGGATGCATAGTGCATGGCAGTTTTCAAATATACAACTGGTACTGGGGCAGGCAGACTAAGGCACTCACCTTGGCTGTAAAATGAAGAAGGCACCGAACAATTCAGAAATGAAGAGAAATATTTTAAAGCAATTTTTAAAAAAATTTTTTTGTCTTTTTAGGGCCGCACCCGAGGCATACCGAAGTTCCCAGGCTAGGGGTCGACACAGAGCTTAGTTGCCAGCTTGTGCCACAGCCACACTGGATTGAAGCTGCATCTGTGACCCACAGCTCATGGCACTGCTGGATCCTTACCCCACTGAGCAAGGCCAGGGATCGAGCCCGTGTCCTTGTGGATACTAGTCGGGTTCGTTACCACTGAGACACCATGGGAACTCCCAATATTTGATTTTTAGAAAACTCAAATTGTGAAACTATAATTCAAAGCTAGTTTTCATGAGTTGTTCCCTGCCCTCAACCCCGCCCCATGCCCCAGAATCTAGGTTTATTGTGTTAATGTGCAAAACTGAGTGTACCAAGAGGTTTAATGATTTAGTTACTTTAGGTTTAGTTACTTTGATGAGTTGTTAAAGTGTTTCTGGCCTTTCATAAAATAAATAGGCCAACTAATTCTTAACATTTTTTTTAAGCAAAAACCATCCAGTTTCAAGTAGTTCTTTGAAATGTCATTTGAATGGCAGCACCTAAATTTATTAGATTGAGTGCTTGCTTTCAGGTTAAAATTTAAAATTATAATTTTCAGTATTACAAATCAGAAGCACTTAAGAAGATCTAGACCAAGTTCTGAAAATAAAAGCTCTATTTAGATTTTATCTTATTTTACATTTTATATGGGTTTTTTTTTTTTTGGCTGTGCCTGTGGCATGTGGAAGTTCTCGAGCCAGGGATCTAAACTGCGCCACTGCAGTGACAATGCCGAATCCTTAACCCACTGCATCATAAGAGAACTCCTACATTTCATGTTTTTAATAAAAGGGACATAAAACATGCTTGAAAGAACAAGTGAATGCAAGGTAGTATTTACATATGTTACAATGAATAAAAAACAACATTGATTGTAGGCTCATAGGGAAACTTTCCATGACTTTAATGTCATGGATTATTTTACTTTGATAGTAATATATGTATGGTTGTGGTTTTTGAACTCTATAGAGATAAGGTTTGGAGTTCTCTTGTGGCTAAGTTGGTTAAAGATTTGGCATTGTCACTGCAGTGCTTGGGTCACTGCTGTGGCACCGTTGTCCCTGGCTTGTGAACTTCCACATGCCACAGGCATAGCCAAAAAAAAAAAAAAAAGCTTTTCCTCATGCACAACTTAGCAGCCTTTTTCTGTGCTCTTATAAGTCATTTGGTGAAAAAACTTTTGTGTTCATAGTTTTTTATTAATTAAAATTTTTTTAATTTTTTGCTTTTTAGGGCTGAACCTGCAGCATATGGAAGTTACCTGGCTAGGGGAAGAATCAGAGCTGCAGCTGCTGGCCTATGCCACAGCAACACTGGATCCTTAACCCACTGAGTGAGGCCAGGAATTGAACCCATATCCTCATGGATACTAGTTGGGTTCGTACCACTGAGCCACAATGGGAACTTCCATTTGTTGTTTTTTAAGTAGCAGTCCAACTTAATGCAGCATGAAACAAACATAAACTCTTTTAATTCCCATTCAGAAATAACTATATCACATTTGCATTTTGCTTCAGTTATAACTTTGCACTTCCCTTTTTTAAAGATGTCACTGCATTAAGTTGGAGCAATGTCATTTTCCTTAGATCAAGTACTTTTCTTTCTACTTTGGAGATAATTGAAATAGGGAAAGACCAAAAGGTTTATTTCTAAAAGTTACTCCATTTAGTAAAGTCACATTACATCTGATTTGATTTCCAGTCCTGTAATTCTTATGTAAAGTTGGAATTTACTTTAGGAGTATAAAAAAATGTAAAATAGATTTAACTGGGCTTTTTAAAGCTCGCAGCAAAATTTGGGTAAGTGCACTTGTTAAGAGTCAGTAGACGTCTCTTGCATTTAAGAAAAAAATGCATGAAAACACTCAGACTTCTTTCTGGCAGCTGGACTCACTGATATAACATAGATTGTACTGTATTGTACCAAAATAGTGCCACACAGGGGTCAGGTCTTTAAGAAATCCTTATAGGGTAATTAGATTCCCAGCTATCCAAATGCCTATTTCGAAAATATAATTGGGCTTCAGTTTTTCTCTTTTCTTTGTTGATGTGATGAAATACATATCTTTTTTTCTGATTTTTTTTATTCTCACTCCTCGTTAGTGGCCTGTGGTTACATTCCTCATTTTTCTCTAATCCTGCACTATCAGATTTGGCCTTCTGATACCAGGGAGTCTCTGTACATCTTCTTTGGTTAAAGCTCTTGAAGAATAACTTCTATCAATAATGTGTATTAGACAGCAAGTGTCACCGTATCCTTCCCTTTGCCCAGTGGCCCCACTTGGGCTGTACATATGAGGAGCACCATCCGCAAAAGCAGAGCCCTCTCTTCCGTCACTGCAGTGAAGCTTTCAAATTCCAGTGCATTTTCATGTGTTCAGTTAAGTGGTGCTACCTGCAAACGTTATTCGTGTCTGTTTCCAAATAGTTTCATATTTCATGATGAATGATTAGACCTTTGTGTGCTTGCATTTCTGTTCTTTTAAGTTCATTTAATTCTCTACTTTTTGCTGCCTTATCTATAGGTCTTATCCTAGCCTTGTGTGCTCTCTGACCGTCATAGTCGGGGAATTAATGATCTCCTCATACTCCTTAAATGCCAAGACTCTTTGTTGTTGTAGCTCTGCCACTGTGGGTCTCAGCCCAAGCTTTCTGCTGAATTTGCCTTGAAGTTCCATTTTTCTTGTTCTGCTTCTTCATTCCTTTGTTTTTGGATATTTCTTGGCTCTGATTTTTCAGTTGTGGGTGGGGTCTCTGGCTAAGTCTCTTGATTACCAATTTGTTCTTGGATTCCCTCTCTCTCTTCTTCAGGTGTCAGTCCATGATGTTTTTGTTTTCTCTTAGAATGATGTACTGCTAAGTTTAATTGTGGGAGTATCCCTTTGCTTGCTTTACTTGCCAGAGCACACTCACCAGTGCCATCCTCATCCTCCTCTTCTTCCTTGCCACTGGTGGACAAAATAGCTACGTCACTGTCATGAGCCTAGTGTTACCCTTTGCCTTTCGTCCTATAGGATGCTGAAAGCTTGTGAAAATTGTCCCATCAACCCAGGTCTTCTTGACTGAGGTGCTGCCTTCCCTGTCTTGTTGCTAACACATAAGCCAGTGCCTGATGGTTAATGGTTCTGTGTGTCATCTCTTTAGTACATGCACTGATGGGGGCCTAAGGAGAGATGAGCAGGGAGCTTTGTTGCTATCCAGGATAACAGGGCTGTCTGAGGGAACGATGTGCCAGACTTATGAATTTGCCTGTGGTCTGTCTTCACTTCAGTGACAGGGACAGACTGCTCAGGTTTGAGACACTATACTGGTCTCAGAAGGGTCTCATATAAGGTTGACTGTGCCAGAAGTGGTTGTGTCTGACAATGACTGAGGTGTTAGCTGCTTGCTAGTTTGTTTCTTCCCCTTTGTAGTCCCCACTGTTACTCTTTTACTAGAAACTTTGCAAACTTTGTGAACTTTACTTTGAAGATTTGGGACAGGATGTCATGGACAGAGTAGAGAGTAAAGTTGATGCTTTGGAATCAGTGGCTTCACAGGTCATGTTTTTGGCTTGTCGGCTTGGGTAGAGGGCTGGGGCCTGTCTATCAGGAGTCTTGGTATTTTTGTTTTAATAGGAGGGATTATTCGCCACCTTGCGGCTGGCCCCAGCTCGTTCCCCCTTGGGAAGCAGTGGTGGCTTAGAGCTTTGTGCTTTGAGGAGTTGGATCAAGAGCCACCAGCATTTCAGAGTCGTCTTCAGTCTCCTCTTCTACCTTTTCCTTCAGAGGCAGTGCATTTTCAGATATAAAGCTGTTACCATCTTCAGATTTCACTGCATTTCTCTCTCAAATGGATTATTCTCTGATGTGGTATCATGTACCCATTTGAATTTCCAAAGTTGATTGTGTGTCTCCATCTTGATTAGACAGTTCTTTAAGAACTCTCCTTATTAGAGGGAGTTCCCATTGTGGCTCACGGTAATGAATCTGACTAGTATCCATGAGAACACAGGTTCAATCCCTGGCCTCACTCAATGGGTTAAGGATCCAGCATTGCTGTGAGCCATGGTGAAAGTTGCAGATGCAGCGTTGCTGTGGCTATGGTGTAGGCCAGCGGCTACAGCTCCCATTCAGCCCCTAGCCTGGCAACCTCCATATGCCGTGGGTGTGGCCCTAAAAATAAAAAACAAAAAAAGCCTCTTCTTATTAGAGAGACTTTGTAGTTACCATCCTTTCTAATACTGTTAAGATTTCTTTAAATTTGCTACTGGTATTTATCTTCATTTGCAGTGCTTAAAGATTTTCCAGGTGGCGGATGGTTTTCCCTTCCTCTTGAAGGGAGATGTTTGGAAACCTGCTCCTGGGCTGAGTTGGCTATAGAGCCTTTGTACATTCTGTCTACTGAGCCAGAGATGTGGCCCCAGAGCAGGTGGCCCCTGGGGGCAGGGTTGGGAACAGCAAGAGCTAACTCTGGGAATGGCTTTGGGGGCTCAGGTCCCCAGATAGCAGTGGTAGGTTCAAACTATTTTCCACAATGGTTACACCATTTTATATTCCCACCAGCAGTGTAGGAGGGTTCCAGTTTTTCCATATCCTCCGAACACTCGTTTTCCATTTTTTAATTGTAGTCATCCTAGCGGGTGTGAAGTAGTATCACATTGTGGTTTTGATTTGTATTTCCCTGGTGACAAATAATGTTGGGGACTTTTTTTTCTTGTGCTTGTGGGCATTTGTATGTCTTCCTTAGAAAAATGTCTATTCAAGTCCTTAGCCAATTTAAAAAATAGGTTGTGTGTCTCTTTGCTGTGGAGCTGGGCAGCTTGTTTTTGTAAAGTTTTACAGGAACCAGGTCTGGGATTAGGGTGAGGCAAATGAGACAGGGTTGTACAAGTTGCAGGGTGGGGTCCTATCCTTATTTGGCATGTCGATATTTTGTTTACCATGGTATTTTTGCATTAATTTTGATTTTCAAAAATACTGCATTAAAAACTTACCTTGACCGCTGAGTGTTTTGGCACCCCCCACCCCCCTTCAATTCTGCCCCAGAGACCTGTGCCTCGCTTAGCTCCCTGCAGTCATGGCCCTGTTGAATTTGGCAGAAAAACAGGGGCAAACCGTTCATAAATACCCGGTCCTGCGCAGGGCAGCAAGAATGGCTGCTGTTCGGTTTCTCTTAACTTCCCAGAGCTCCAGCTGGAACTGTCCAGCACAGATCTGCACCGATTGCTTCATTTCTGCTCTCCTTCCTGCTTACCGGTGCCCACCCCTGGCCCTGGGCTTTGTTTCTGTTAAACACTGAGCACAGCTCAGTTTATTTCTGGGAGACAGCCCCGACGCATACAGATCAGAAGTCTTGAGCCTCTCTTGTCCTTTCCCTTCTTGCAGCCCCAGCTGCCGCAGGAAAAGCTGACTTGAATGACAGCCGATAAGCGCCTGGTGGTGCACTGCGGGCTGGAGGAAAATCTTTCATGTGAAAGGAAATCGGGGGTACTGTCCAAGTGCCCTTTAGCAGCTCCACAAAACCCACTCTTTGTTTGGTCCAACTCTGACTCGCTTTTGCTTCCACCGAGAGTAGGTGACCACCTCTACCTGTGTTAGCGGAACAGCAGCGGGGGTGCTGCAGCCCAGGTCTCAGGCCTGCGGCAATGCAGGGACAGACGCTTAGTCAGGGTGCCGCAGCCCGATCGCCAGCGGTCCTCGGCCCTTCGCAAAGGCTTCATGCATTCTTATGGAGCAGGGCTGGGGGAGCGGAGCCTGCAGCGACCTCCGCTCCGGTTCCCCGCTGGCTTTGCGGACCGGCCGCGCATGCGCAGTGGGCCCGCGCCGCGGCCCCAGTGGGCGGCCGGAAGCGTGACGTGTTTCTGGGCGGGACTTGGCGCGGCAGCTCTGCAGTTGCCGCAGTCGCCGCAGTCGCTGCAGGCGTCAGGGCTGGTGCTGGCAGCTCAGACTGAGCTTCGACTCGTTGACGGTCTGACAGACGGACGGACTGACTGACGAGATGCCGCGCTCCCACCGGCCTCCTCCGACTGCCCAGCGGCAGGCGAACGCCACGGGCAGTGCCGCCGGCAATGCTGCCGAGCCCAAGCCCGAAGGCGGCAGCCTGGCTACGACTTTCAAGATTTTTCTCCTTTTTGCAGGACTTATGGTTAAAGTTCCTGTGGGGTTGTATTTTTCCTGCAAATTACTGCTTTTCCAAAGCCTCCTGTTAATGTCCCCTGATGACAGTGGCTTTTACGCGACCATTGTCGCGGTGGTGGGGCTGCATGTGGTGCTGGCGGTGTTCGTCTTCATCGTGTGGAAGGAGGGCATGCCTGACTGGCGGGAAGAGAAGAACGAGTAGAGCAGCCCTTCCTGCCGAGCTGCAGGCGTGGGGGGCAGGGAGCTACCGAAGGGGGGTTTCTTTCTTTTCTTGTCTGTGTTGAAAAATAGTGTGGAGTTTTCTTTTTTCTCTTTCTGTTTAAGTGGGCTGGGGGTGGGGTGGGAGGGAAATTAAGTACTTACTGCAGCTTATACTTCGATAAAAATGCGGGTGGGGGGAGGGCTGACATTTTTCTCGACTGCCTGTTATGTGCCAAGTGCTTTTCATTCTGGACGTAATGCCTTTGACTGAGATCACGTTTGGCCGATGTAAATATTCATGTCACAGTAGAAGCTAGGGTGAAGTAAAACTAGTGTAGAATTTACTTCGTAGTTAAATACGTGTTGTGACGTAATTTTTATGGTTTGGCTCAAGCGACAATTTTAAGAGCTCAGGTGAGTACCCGTGTGCAAAACTAGATTACATTTTACGGTGTCATTCCACATTATTCTCAGTGAGGCTGCCAAGATCATTGAGTTTATCAGTTTTTTTCTTTCCCATTGATTGGTTGGTTGGTTAGTTAGTGCTCCTGTTTTGGATCAGCCTGTGTATTAATTAGGTTCTGGCTTCTGATCTCAGTAGTTGTATTTTGAGGTTAGTTTGTTTTAGATTAAGGCTGTTAAAGTTGTACTGCAACAAGGTGCTGCTGATGTAAAATACTGCAGTTTAAGATCCTGGTAAATTTCTGTCTGCAGTACCTGTTAAAACAATGACCTCATTCTTACGCAGATTATGTACGTGACTTAAATTCCATCTGCAAGTGATTTTATTTTTCAGTAGCATTTTGATAAGTCTTTCCAAATAGGTATAAAATTCTAAGATAGAAATATTCACTCCAACAGTGGGATTTTGAGAACCAATATATGAACACAGATTAAGTCTCACTTTTGATCAGAAAGGGTGTTTTAATAGTAGATGAGCATTAGAGTAAAAGTTTGAGTTCAGTCCCCTGGTGTTATTTGTTGACTAGTTGTAGATTTTATATGTTGTCCTTTTATAAAAATTAGTATTTGATTTAATGGTTCATCAACACTCATCTAGTTTTTAACCCTTATTTTGTTGTTTGATTTTAGAGTGGTCGTAAAATATGGCAAAATGGACGTAGAATAAGGAAATGTTTTACTTGTTCCTTAAAAGCCAAATAAATCTTTAGTAAGAAAAATGCAAAGTAGTTTGGGCTTGGTTTCATTTTGGCATGTAAATGTTATATGGACATAAAATTCTTTGAAAGGATGCATTCTATATTAATGTAAAAATACCCTAAATGCATATGTCATGTTGAAGATTTAGGTCATGTGAGATGATCTAGACAGTTTCTTCCCAATCTTTACCCCCTCTACCATCATCTAATTCTCCCCACATTATCCCATTTCTTCTGAACCCTTCCTCCTCAGCCACCTGTCAGAGAAGGTACCTCTCCTCAGCCCCTGTCCTACGCTTTACTCTGCCTTTCTAAACCAGGTTTTTTTGTTTTTTTTTTTTTATAATTTCCAAATGGATAGATTGTGTATGTTTAGCTTGAGAAGTAGAACTTGGTGATTACTTGATTTTTCTCCCCCACCCAGTCCCCACAAATCTTTTATCACAAGTGGATCTGCTGTAGAAAAAAAAAATGTAGATGAAAACAAAAGCATTTAATTCCCTGTGTCATGTTTGTTTAGCCTCATTGATGCTACTCACAGAGATGTGGATGTGCTGTTACTGCTTTCTAACTCTGCCTACTACGTGGCCTAGTAAGTTGCTTATTGATTTAAAGCTTTTAATTTTGTTTTTTTTAATGTAAATTTCCTTTTCAGAATTTGTAACAAAAAATTTAAAAGTCTGGTTATGTATTTTAAGAAACTATTGAAACCCTTTACCTTACGTAATTGTTACATCACTCTGACTTCCTTTTATCGATTTGAAAATATAATTTTAGAGTTATGATCAGTGTGTTTATATAATAGTGTTCTTTTTAGTATTTAGTATTATTTGCTATATATCTCTCGTTTTGATGTATTCCACATTTTTATTGTTAATGACCATATATCAGTTTTTATTACTATATCAGAGTTAAATATTTTCCCATTGTTAAGCATTAGAATATGTTCATCTTTTTTGCTATTATGAATGATACTGCTGTCTTTGTGCAGATAACTTTGGTATGTGCACACGCACTTCTCTGGCTCTAGGAATATGATGAATTATATGACTTTTGTGCCTCATTGCAAGATTGATCTCCAGGAAGACTGCCAGTTAACAATGCCACTAGCAAAAAATACAAGTACTTCCTCATAGCCTTGCCAGAATTGGGTTTTATTTTTTTGAAATGCATATTCACTTTCTTTTTGGCCTGTGTGGACTGTCATTTTACAGTCATTGGCCCAGGTGCCTATTGGCATTGATCATAACGGATTTTTCATTCCTGGTTTTGGCTATCAGATTTATCTTCTGTATTCATGAACATAGCTTCAGTATATATGTGTGTTTTGCTTTCCTTTTAGGTTACATTTCAGCTTTGTTGGTTTTAGTTTTATGGATGTTTTTATAAAACTGAATTTAATTTTGCTTTGTAATTGATTTCTTTTAGTGTTAGATCTATAAACTGATTTTCCGTTGGCTGTTGAAGTGTGTGTTTTCATCTCATTTCATCTAGCTTTAAAAATACTTAAGTTTAACTCTTTGCCCTAGAATGCATTGTGCTGTGAAAGATTTTTAACTGCATAGTAGTTGTTGCTGTTAAACCTCAGCTGACAAGCCAAATACGCTTTTGATTTTAATCCTGTTTACTCTTTTCCTTTGTCTAGTTATGATGATGAAGTTGACAAAGTAAACCAGTATCAACGACTAAGTCTAGAAGACCTGGAAAAAATAGAAATAGGTAAATTTTAACATATTAATCAATCTTTTTTTTTTTTTTTTGCTTTTTAAGGCTGCACCCACAGCATTTGGAAGTTCCCAAGCTAAGGGTTGAATTGGAGCTGCAGCCACTGACCTACACCACAGCTCACAGCAACGCTGGATTGTTAACCCATTGAACGAGGCCATGGATCAAACCCACAAGGATGCTAATTGGATTTGTTACTCCTGAGCCAGAACGGGAACTCTTGTATTACTTTCATTACTCACCTTGTGAAGATTAAGGGATCAAGAAAGTTTAAATGTTCAAGACTGAAAAAGAGTTTTATTTATAGTCTCATCAGACCAAATCATCATAAGCATGTGCTCTCATTTAGATTATGAAGAAAAAAGTGCTAAGTAATTAATTGATGAATGTTGGTCTTCTGAAGATACAGCAGAAGGTGAATGGGATGTGAAAGATGTATGTGTATTCATTTGCGTTTTTAGGTCCTGAACCCACTCTTTTTGGTAAGCCAAAGTTCTCCTGCATGCGACTGCACTACAGATACAAAGAAGCAAGTGGCTATTTCCACACACTGAGAGCTGTAATGCGCAACCCAGAAGAGGATGGAAAAGGTAACCGAGAGAGATGAGGTTGCACAGTCCTAACTTTTTATCTGCTTCTACAGGCCCATTAGGAACAGTACATACTGTTGCCGGCAAATGATCCGGGAAAATAGGTTTGCAATTTAGGATCTTGGAATAGCAACTTTGTTCGCAGTAATGTAGGGACATTTTTTGGACTGATGATGTAGTTTGGGGCAAGGGAATCTGTAACGGGACTTCTCACTGTGTTTGGCTGTATGGGTGTCATGGCTTTTCCCACCACATACGCCTCTCATGGATAGTAGTCAGGGGCAACGCCTGTCTTGTTCATGGCTGTTGTCTCAGCATCTAGCACAGTATTTAGACAAATGAGAGTTTCAGAATAAACTTTTAATTACAATTGATTTGATTCTTTTGTTCTTTAGTCGTCTGTTAAAATTTTAGAACATTTTGATTAGGGGAAGTGATGAACAAGTAGCAGTTTTCTGTAAATCGTAACAAACTTGTACTTAATTATAAGATTACACATTTCATGTAGAGTTCTGAATTAGAACTGGTATTTTTAAAATGCTGTTGGAGAAATTGGCAAGCAGTTATATTTGGGTTTCAGATACCCTTCAGTGCATTGCAGAGATGCTGCAGATCACCAAGCAAGCCATGGGATTAGATGTGCCTATAATAGAGAAAAAGCTTGAGAGGTGAGTATACTACTTTGATTTTTAAAGTCCTAAATATACTCAAGAGAGGGAGTATTCAAATTTAAATAAATTTTGAGAAAATAAATAGCTGTATGGCTTAAATACCAGGTTTTTTAATTTGGGGAAAGAAATGCCTGTAAATAGATTATTTTACATTTAAAATTTGTGCATTTTCCTTCTAATGAGCCATTTAGTCATCTAGAGGAAAATTGTTCAGTCCTGTGTTAGTAGAAATAATTATTTCAGTAGCTCCTTTTTTTTTTTAGTTGAATGAGATATTTTAAACTTTATATAAAGTACTTTATTCAGTAGCTCTCTAACTCATATTTATGAAATATTCTCATGACCATTGACCCTGCATGACCTACAAGTGTTGAACTGAGATTGTGGTAAATAGCACTTTTATGTGTAAGCCGTCATGAGGAATGCTAAAGAGAAAACACCAAGTTGAATTATATTAAATATCCCAAGTCTTTCAAAATAAATTCGGGTAACCCACAGGAAGCATAAAGAAAATTTTTTCCCTTCTCCCTTCTACCCAAATTTAGCCAAACTGGAATGTGCGTAGACAGCTTCAGTTAAGATGCCGTAGATTTCCATTTGCAGTTAGTGTTGTCTTTGCTGGTGGTTTAGATTGTGGATGGGGTGGATCTGCGCAGTCCCACATTACAGTCAGTCCCCACATGTGGCCCTGGAGCCTTCGAATGTGACTAGTCTGAATTTTGGGTGACAGATTTATTCTCAAAGTATCGCAACAACTCAGGTTGAAGCTACCGTTAGGTGGCTTCCCTCCCCTCCTCTCTGAATGCCAGGAAGGACACATTTCAAGGAAACATGCAATGTCAAACTCTGACCAGCCCTAAAGACGGAAGGTTTAGTCTGAAAGAATTCAACATGATTCACCTAATTACTGTGAAGAGCTTCACTAAGTAGGATTAAGATACTGCAGATGTAGTGTTTCCTCAGTGCACCGGGCGGCCCGCCTCAGGAAGATGACGGGGTGCATGCCGGAGCGTCTGCAGTCTGCTTGCTGGACTTGGGGTTAAAGCCACACAGCTGGGCCACCTGTTCCACTCAGTGCCTGGAGATAACTTGTCAATGTCACATGTGCTTCTCCTGACCCATTGTAAAATATAAAACACTATGCATTGGCTGTTTCAAAGACTTAGCGGCTGTTGTTGTTTTAATTTTTTTTTCCATTATAGCTAGTCAGAGACCTAGCTTGAAAAAGGTTAAGATATCTGATTAATCATCTCTTAAGACTGATTATATATTGAAATGACTATTTTGTATATATTAAGTAAAATACTATTGAAAAGTCATTTTTTTAATGTGGCTGCTAGAAAATTAAGTTCAGTTGTATGTAGCTCACATATTTCTATGGAATCCTAATGTTCTAGCATCAGATCCAAGGGGTTATCTGGGCTTATCATTTAGCGATGTACTATTGGGACCAACCTCAGTAAGAGTTTTCACTTACATTAATAATTAGAATCCGTAATATTAGATTCATGGGAAATTAACTTTTTTCTTTTCTAATTTGTAGGAAGAGCAGTAAACCTCATGAAGACATCATTGGCATCAGATCTCAAAACCAAGGCTCTTTAGCCCAAGGGAAAAAATTTTTAATGAGCAAATTTTCATCTTTAAATCAAAAAGTGAAACAGACCAAATCCAATGTAAATATTGGCAACTTACGAAAGCTAGGGAACTTTACCAAACCTGAAATGAAAGTTAACTTTCTAAAACCAAACTTAAAAGTAAATCTTTGGAAATCAGATAGTAGTCTTGAAACCATGGAGAACACAGGTGTGATGGATAACAAAGCCCAGGCTGAGTCAGATGGGGAAATGTCTTCAGATAATGACTCCTACCACTCCGATGAATTCCTTACAAATTCCAAGTCTGATGAAGACAGGCAGCTAGCTAACTCTTTAGAGAATGAAGGGCCGATAGACTATGTTCTGCCTAGTTGTGGCATTATTGCTTCAGCACCTCGTTTAGGCAGTCGATCCCAGTCTATTAGCAGCACTGATATTAGCATTCACGTTCCTTCGGAGGTTCCTACTGCTCATGGAAGTGGGCTTGGAAAAGGCCACGAGGCTTCTTTGAAGAAAAGTCCTTCTGCTGACAACATACACACATTGACTGGCTTTGCCAAGCCTGTGGATGTTTACTGCCACAGATTTGTCCAAGATGCACAAAACAAAGTGACCCAGCTCTCAGAAACCAGGTCTGTCTGTCAGGAAGCTAGTGAGGAAGGAAATCAAATGACCAGTCAAGTTTCTAACGAAGAAACTCAATTTGAATCTACGGAACAGATACCTTCTCGACCATCTCAATTAGATGTGTCTTTTCCTGCAACAGGCCCACAGTTTTTGTCAGTTGAACCAGTGCATTCAGTTGTATCTCAAAAGACCCCAGGCTCCGAATCCGGCATGCTTGAACTTGAGAGGGGGCTTCACGTAACTCCTTCTCCTTCAGAGAGCTGTAGCAGCAGAGCAGTTTCTCCCTTTGCAAAGATTCGAAGTTCCATGGTCCAGGTTGCTAATATTACCCAAGCTGGATTAACCCAGGGTATAAACTTTGCAGTGGCAAAGGTTCAGAAGAGTCCTGCAGAACCTGAAGTAGTTAATGAAGTCCAGCAAAATGAACTTAAAAATATGTTTACACAATGCCAGACACGAATAATTCAGATTTAGTTTTTAGCCACAAAGAATCATGTGGCTTTTATTTAATCCAAAAAAAGGAAGTGTCACATATTTGGATATTTTAACCTGTACTGTCTTTGAATCTAGGGATCACAAATTCTAATTATGTTATTTGGAAAGATTTTAAGAATCTGAACCTAAGAAGATTTCCAAATTTGAAGAGCTAGGACAACAGAAGTACATCATCCTAAAATGTGTAGATCTAAGCAGCTTATACACTACAGAGCAGTTTGTCTCTTAGAAAGTAATTCAGGAGTAGATGACTTTGGGATGTAATATCCTGAACCTTTTTTGGAGCGGGGTGGGTGGGTGGAGTATATGAAGTTGACACAAAGGATGGACAAGGCCCTTTTAGTTGATTAGCATTTTTCATATATATTTTTTGTTCTGTTTGTCAGTTCATTTCTGTGTGTTAACTCTACAAAATACTTAGTTTTTAGTGACTTTAAAAGTGTTACTAGTTTGGAGAAGTATTTTAGTATAAAAACTATTGATTTAGTTGGTGGCTTAACCATTCCCTATTAAGAGTTGAGTCAAAAATGTATGACAATTTGATCCTAATTTCCCCATACTTGACTTAAAAACACTGACACCTTGTATACTCAAAAGTCTAGGAACATTAAGACTTGTCAGTCATAAAACCTGAGCTAGCCAATACAAATACCAGCACCCATGAAATTTAATTTTGCTCTTTTTGGAAATGTTAAGAATGTACCCTTACTAGATACTGGTATGCTTGAGCGAAGTCTTCAAATTGTAATTTTTTGCAGGGAGCAGTCCATAACATCTTGTAATAGACTGTCACAACTACTGAAAATTTAGTCAGAAGCATGATTTTGCTAAAACTGGTTTTATGACTGTAACCTTGACCACATGGAACCAGGGCCTCGTCTGTAAGCCCACATGATAAGAAAGTTGCACACTATTCCAAACAAGTATTGGTTTGTCTGGTATCTTTAGAGGCTTACTCTGTTGAAGTGATTCTCAGCTAGACATTATGTGTGTTGTAACTTCGATAAATATTTCCACTTTTGTTATTTATTAGTGTTATCTTTTTTTTGAAGTGTCAAATCTTGTGACTATTTAAAATAAAATATAATTTAAGGTGACAATGTGTATGAGAATTTTTGAATGACATTTTAAAGATAAGGGCATGAATCTTTAAATCAGACTAAAGATTTCAGAAGCAAGGTAAGTTTGCTGTAACTGAACATTTGGTCCCAGCCTTTCTAAATACTTTACTCTTTTGTTTTTGTGACTTTAAAAGTAAATAATGAAATGGGTCACAAACCATCAGATTTTAAGAACCAAACATTGAAACTGAATGCTTTATTCTCTCACCACTTTTTCTTGAAACTATTAGGTGTCCAACAACATGAGAGAAAATAAAGGTCCTGTGATAAAAATGTTTCAAGTTCCAAAGAAATTAGTCCCAAAGAGATTTTTGAAAACTAAAATTAAGCTGACTGATGTTCTAATTCCAATAAGAATAATACAGGTGTCTGTTCAGTTTCCTGGTGACTCAAATAGGATTAACACTGCATTAGATCAACATACTTTTCATTGTCTGTGGAGAAAAGTTTCTGAAGCCCAGAGTACCAATCTCCTCCTACCTGAGTGAGACTTCAGAGGGAGGACACCCCCCCCCCCCGTACCACCTCCCATAATTAATGGTTGTCCACCAAGAGGATACAAGATCTTTTTCCACCCAGAAGATCCCATGGGGTAAGTCTTGCAATTCATGAAAAACAGCCCAGAGTACTAGTAATTTGGAAGTTTTATTTGTAAGGTTTTCCTTTTCAAGGGAACTTTTCTGTAAGACCAAGCAAATTATGTACTTCTCTTTGGTAAATTACAGTTCACATTGGCACAATAAACACAGTAACTAATCTACTCTGTTGACTTTAATTCTCACAAATCCAGGTGCGCCTTTTAGTTCTAAAAGTTTAAGGAAGGTCTAATCTACCAATTATAAAAAATGAAAGCCAGTTAGAATTCTAAATATAAACATTATTTACATTAGTTTATAAAAATAGATCTGAGTTTAAGAAAAGGTAAACTAGTAATTTTCACTTCAGTTCAGGCATAATAAATTCCTCCATTTTCAAAGCAGGCTGATTCTCTTTTCTTGGTTAGCAATGTTAATTTGGGCCCAGGGGCAGGGTGTGTGTGTGCAAGCGCTCATGTGCAGGATTTAAGTAATCATTTAACCAATTGCTAATGCTTCCAACTAAGTTACTGACTGAAAAAAACCTAAACCTTATATATAACCAGTGATAGCTTAAAAAAGTAATGTTCTAACCTCTCTAAAGATTCTTGATGCCACCATTACACCACTCTACTCTATTACTTTGCTTTCTAGCTATGGGTAATAGTTTTGTTTCTTTAAAAACTTATGTTAAAACAAACTGGTTGGGGGAAACCTACCTACTTTTATTCCTGGACTAGCAGATATTAGTTGTTCTAACACATCTGGAGCAAACTGATAAACATAAAAGTTCAAAATCCAATGTAATCAAAGTAACTAAATGATATTAGGAAAATTAAAAACCAATTTTTTTCCTAAAGAAGGCATTTTTTAAAAGGTAACTATTTGGGCAAAACAACTGCATAGTGCAGGCAGCATTCCCTTAAATGAGTCCCATAAAACAGTGGTTCCCATACATATGCACCGGGGTGAAATGAGAAAAAATGACAATGTAGTGTTTTTTTTTTCAAAAAGCTACATTTATTCCACTTAGAGAACTCTCTCTTGGTCTGAGATTGTCTTTTTAAGGGGAAAAAAAAAAAGGTGATAATACAGTGATCGATTTCAGATTACTTGGCAAAATAAGTTGGCAAACCTGTCAAATCCCCACAATTTTTGCAACTATTGCTGGTCCATGAAACGCAAAAGTCTGGGAACCACTGCCATGTAAAAGACTTGTTTTGCATGTTGTTAGAAACTGTTAAATGGAAAAAAGCCGTGGTCAGATGTTTGGGAAATGATACTAGAGAATTTCACAAAATTATGCGAATTAATGGCAAGTGTGCTCCATTCCCCAAACGTGGACCACTGGACACATTCAGACCCACTGTTCACTGGAAAGACATAAAAATCTGAAGCGAACAATTCCTTTGACTTTGGAATTGCAACAGTTTTCTTCAAATGAAGCTGACGTTAACATTTCAACAGAGTCTGGCCTATGACTTAGCTGAAGCTCAGGAAATGGTATAATCGGCAACATTATCAATATTAAACTTTTAATATCAAATACATTTTTGTACACCATTACTAATTTATATAATTATAAAACAAACTTCAAAAGCTCCATAAAATCAGTAAGGTAAAAGCCCTTACTGAATATTATATAAACTTCAGATGTTACCAGGCGTGATTTCAGGAAAAGTCATTGATTTTTGATACAAATTATCTACAAAATAATGTGGTATAAATGTTATTAGAATTTTAGAATAATGTGGCTACAACCTGCCCATTACTCTTTCATAAGCATCAGATCTTTAAAGTTCATTTCCATTTACACATTTCTGCTGCTGAAGCCTGGCTCTTCTTGAAGATTCTAGCTGCTTTGCTCTTAGCCATCGTTCTCTTGACAGCGTTGTCTGACCAGCACTGAGAGACAGAAACCTAGTTTGAAATACAGAAATGAATTTAAGTCTAGACCTAGAATAATGCCTTAAAAACAAAAAAACAAAAAAAAACCCCACTCAGCTGCAGGTTTTTTTTTTTTTAAATACTGGGTTGGGAGACAAAACTAGTAACTACACACAACTCAAGAGCCAAGTTAGATTTCTACAAAGGAGTCCTTTGAAGGGCGATTTTGAATGTCCAGAACCAGGAGCATTTCCAGTCCACTAAAGTGATCCTGGCCAAACACCATCCCCCACAACAAACATTTCATGAGGGGTCTTTAGAAGGAAAAAACTGATTCCAGTTTTCTCAGTCTGCCTCAGTTACCCTGAATAAATCTGGAGATCTGCCCACACACAGCTCACTGCAAAGGCCCTGGTGGAGGTGTGCACTCACCGAGCTACGATGAGCAACTGGTGGAGGTCGTCAGCGGTGATGCTCTGAGGATCGTTCTTGCGCATTTCCACAAAGTCGTCTTCGACTGCCTTTATCAAAAGAGTACACGAACTTTAAAACTACTCCTAACGCGGAAAGGACATTTGCACTTTGTAGAGAAAAAGCAAAGTAAACTGGCCCCTTGCCTGATGTAAAAATGAGTAAGTCAGCCCTGCCGCTTAGACAAATGAGACAATCTGGGTAAAAAGACTGAAAACCAAATTTTTATATAAGTAATACCGCTGAGGGAAGTACTCTAAACCGAATAACAACACTTAAGATTCATTTGAGAGGGAGAAACAAACCACAATTTGTATAGCAAACAGGATAACCTTTAAATACGGGGAAGAGAGGCAGCAATAAAAATGGCAAGTATGGGTCTCTGAAAATCTTCATCACCGTTAAAGGGAACAAGAACACTGGCAAAAATGATCAAACTCAGATTCTTCAAAACTCTGGAAATTGGAGTTCCGGTCGTGGCTCAGTGGTTAACGAATCCGACTAGGAACCATGAGGTGGCAGGTTCGATCCCTGGCCTTACTCAGTGGGTTGGGGATCCGACGTTGCTGTGAGCTGTGGTGTGGGTCGCAGATGTGGCTCAGATCCCGTGTTGCTGTGGCTCTGGTGTAGGCTGGTGGCTACAGCTCCGATTCGACCTCTAGCCTGGGAACCTCCATATGCCATGGGAGCAGCCCAAGAAAATGGCAAAAAGACGGGAAAAAAAAAAAAAAACCCACCAAAAAGACAAAAAAACACCCTCTGGAAATTAACCAGATGTTTGAAACAATGCGGGGAGCATTTTTTCAAGAAAGATTAAAAACACTGAACTTTGAGGCATTTCCATTTGCCCTATTCCCCTCCCCAACCCACATCTAAGCAGCCTTGAAAATGGACAGCAGGGAAACCACTGGAGAGAGACGTGGGACTGGAGCTCTTTCAAAGCACTGTTCCCAGAGGACTGTCGATTTCACTGGTGGTTCGCTGGAAGGACCCGTTTGCAAGGCTGTCTTCATTTAATCTGACTTGGAGCTTGCCCAGTATGAATAACAGCCCTTTCCCGCAGAACATTTAACAATCACAAGTGATGATTGATCATCTTGGTTACTCCAGGCACTGGACATCTGGGGCAAATAACCCCAAAACTACCAAAAGGAAAATCTAGGTGTCTCTGCAGAAAATTTTTTTTAAAGAAGAGAAGGCTCCTGCTGTGGCACAATGGGATTGGCAGCATCTCGGGAGTGCTGGGACATGGATTCAATCCCTGGCCCAGCACCATGGGTTAAAGATCCCACATTACCGTGGCTGCCGCTCAGATCAGATCCCTGGCCCAGGAGCTCCATATGCCTCTCACTCCAGGAATTTAGAAGACCACATGCATGTACAGGGTTGTGCACATGCTCTTAAGATCCGACCAGCCTTAAAGTTTCGCTTCTGAATAATCTTGAAGCTCTGTGCAAGCAGAAGGCAAAGGCTTGGGTGGATTGCAGTAAACTGCTGCGTGCCGAAGGCTTGCCTCCACATGAATACAGCACCCCTTGGCTTAGACTGGGAGCCTACTTCCAGGCATCTAAGGAAATTAAATTTCTATCCAATCACTGACCTCTAAGCTAAGTGAGCAGAGACTTCAGTGTCTATGTACAATTAAGAATAGAGACTTAAAAAAATTTTTTTATGGCCACACCCGCAGCACATGGGAAGTTCCCAGACCAGGGATCAAATCTGAGCCGCAGCTGTGACCTACACCACAGCTTTGGGAATGCCAGATGCTTAACCTATTGTGCCACAGTAGCAATTCCTAGAGACTTTAAAAACTTAATTTAGAAAAGTCACTGAACAACAACGAGTCCTAAGGAGGGGAGAATCTGCCAGAGCAGAGTTGCTTCATTATACTATTTAAGACACTTGGGTTTCAACACAAAAAGTAGGAGACATACAAGAGACTCTTGCATGTGGTCCCCTTCGCTGGGACACAAGAAGTCAACTGAAACCGTCCTTAAAGAAACCCAAATGCTGGAGTCATTAGACAAAAAGCCTTTTAAATCAGTTATTTTAAATAGAGTCAAAGAACTAACAAAAGGAATCCACAAGTAAAGGATTAAAAGTAGGAGAATGCTGTCTCACCAAACAGGAAATATCAATAAGGAAAAATTATTTTAAAAGCAAACAAATTCTGAAGTTGAAAAATACAACCAAAATAAAAAAATTCACTTGAAAGGCTCAACAGCAGCTTTTTAGCAGGCAAAAGAAAAACTGAACAAGTTTGCAGATAGGCTGACCAAGATTATCCAGTCTTAGAACAGAAAGCAAAAAGAATGAGGAAAAATGAACAGTGCCTCACTTGCAGGACCCCATTAAGTAGACCAACACACATATATGGGGGTTCAAGAGAGGAGAGAGAAGGGGCAGAAAGAAACTCACCCTTCCCCCCCGATGTGCACCAATCAGTACATCCAAGAAGCTCAATAAATTTCAAGTAGTATAAACTCAAAGAGAGCCATACCTAGAGACATCACAGCTACAGTGCCAAAAGCCAGAGAGAGATTCTTAAAAGAACAAGAGAAAAATGGCTCACTGTGCACAAAGTCCTCTCATTGGAAACTGACTTCTCAGCAGAAAAGCCAGAAGGCAGCTGGAAGACTTAAAATGTTGAAAGAACAAGCCTATGAGCCAAGAATTCTACATCAAGCAAAATCAGTCTCCAAAAATTAAAATGAAATCAAGACATTCCCAGTCATGCAAAAACTTAAAAAAGAATTTGCCACAAGGAGATCTGCCCTTCCAGATATACTGAGAAATAAGAAAGGAGTTTTTCAGGCCGAAGTGAAAGGGTACTACACAGTAACTCAGATCCATGGAAAGATCACTGTAAGATAACTACACGGGCAGACACGAAAGGTAGGAGAAACGTCGTATCTTGTTCTTTGTAACTTTTCCCCCTCTGATTTAAAGACAATTGCATAAAGCAGTAATTATAAATGTGTTGATAAACATACAATGTAAAAAGATGCAATCTTTATGATAACAAAGCACAAAGGAGCAGAGAAGGAATGGAATTATAAAGGAACAAGGCTTTTGTGTACTGCTGTGATTAAACTGGCATTAATGCTAAATACATTATCACAGTTAATGGGAGTTCCCATCGTTGGCTCAGCAGTTAATGAACCCGACTAGCATCCATGGGGACGCAGGTTCTACCCCTGGCTTCGCTTAGTGGGTTGAGGATCCGGTGTTGCCATGAGCTCTGGCATAGGCCAGGGGCTACAGCTCCAATTAGACCCCTAGCCAGGGAACCTCCATATGCTGTGGGTGCGGCCCTAAAAAGAGACAAAAAGAAAAAAAATAAAAATAAATAAATAGATTATCACAGTTAAGATATTAATGCAGCTCCAGGGCAACTACTAAAGAAAAAAACATAGAAAAGACATGAAAATTCAAACTGTACACCAGAACTATCTATTTCAAACAAAATAAGACAATAATGGGGGAACACAGGCAACAAAAGACACATGATACAGCAAACAAAGAGCAAAATTACCTTGTCAGTAATTACAATAAACATAAATTGATTAAATACTCCAATTCAACACAGGGAAATTGTTTTAGTCTAAACATACCTTGGTTATTTCATCAGATATGCTGTAATCCAGAAACCTCAAAAGGGTCAGATAAATGCGGAATTTATTCAGCACGGAGGGCAGCACGGCCGAGAGGAGGCTGTTCACGTACTCCTCCATGTTTGGTGGGATCAGCTGAGGCTGTAAGTGGACCTGGCAATCTGCCTACAAAGAGAAAGAGTACCCAGTATTTCCCACGTTCCTCACTTAATCTAAAATCTCAGGGGGATGCATCATCTCTAGCAGCTCCTAAGGCAATTAGGAAATGGTATTATTACAGGGAGGTCACCTTTTAACATTACTTTATATGTACTATAATCACCTCAGCAAGAATTACAAAAGGTAGCCTTTTCTGGGCTATGATGTCTCTTCAATGGTATCAGTAAACATCTTAAAGGCAGCAAACCTCTAACAAACAGCGGATTAAAATGTTTTAGTGTTTCCTTAATCATGGAAAATGTACTCTATACCTCACGGAACTGAATTTCTAGAAACCACATAAAGCAAATCACACTTCCCCACAGAAAACTTAGCAATGAGCCATTTCATTGTCATTCACAGGCAGTTTCTCATAAATCAGAGGTGAACGCCATTATCCAGAGAAAGAAACTATACACCTTTTAACAAGTGGGTGTATTTCTTGTCATTAAAAGATTCAGAAGTAACAGCTCAACTCGTCAGTCACTCTGATGATTTACCAGAGCATCTCATCAGAAACCACAGAAATAATTACCAGGTAGGAACATTTTAAAAGGAACTCGAAGATGTTTCTCACATGAGATTGGCAGAAAACAATGGAAAAGCGACAGTGAGAACAATGGTCTGGATGTTAAGGAGGCAGTTTGCAGACAGTTTCTGCTTTCTCTGTCTCGTGTGGGAGTTTCTGCTGCCAGCAGCTTCCTTTGCTTGGCTTTGATTTGCTGTTATTTGGTTCTTCTTAGATAGGAGGTTTTCATCCCAAAGAACAAGATAATTGATTTCCTTGTTAATAACCAGCAGTCTCAATGCTGACGCAAGTTTAACTTATCAATAATAAGCAATACCAAGAAATAAAATAGAGATATCTGTCCAATGTGTAACCTGCCTCCATTTTAAAATGACCCTTCGTACCGGCAGGAGTGATCTCCCTTCTGAAGTAATAAAAACATTAATGTTGCAGGGGAATTCCATCTGGTGGTAGCTGAAGTCATAATCCACCTTCTGCCAAGTTATTAGGTTGCTCAGGGCAGTCACATTATGAACACCTACAAAATCAAGAAAATAAATTTTCAGCCATTTGATTTTAATCACCTAATCAATAATCAGATAATAAGACATGAGGTTTCCACTCCTTCCAAAAAAAAAGATATGAGGCACCGTCGAACTTCCTCAATGGTTTCACAGACAATAGTTGTGAAGTTCAACAAAAATATTTCTGAAGCCAAGACACCCCACCCCCAGCCTAATACCCAGCATCTGGAGTGCAACAAGACATAACACAGATTCCCAATAAGCATGATTACTTTCTGTGTCATGTTCAGAGCTAAAATCATCTGGTGGAACTAAAACCATATTCACACAGAGAGACCAGGTTTTGGCACTGAATTTTACTGGTTTTGGCACTCACCTCGGCCTTAACTGCCCCAGCCCACACTACTTTTTCTATCTTTACCTCCTGAACGTATCACCACCAAAGGGTCTCCTTTAATTCTCGTTTGAGCACAGATAAAGCAGTCTGCTTTCTTGTAATTTTATGACCTGTTCCATAAATGAGGTTAGTTTAAGCCATCTGATTTACTAAATATTTTTCAGAGATTCTCTGAAACAAAATTTTTAAATCACATTGGCTGGTAAGGAAACGTTTTATTAGATTTGTTCTACAAATTTTCTTTTGAGGTAACAGAGGACTAAAGTTAAAACCTCCTCCCTTTCCAGCCTTAAAAAAGATACTTTCTATTTACATGCTGTATCACTGGACTGTTTTCACACTATCAGAGAACACATGTGATGTGTGCATTTGTTTATAATGTACTTTAACCAAATTCATAGGGCAAGCAAGCCTTTATCTTAAATACTCGTGGAGTGTGAATTCGTCTTTGTTCATAGTTGCTCTTTTAGAAAGTCATTACCACATCTGGCTTTGCTGGGAGTTAGAAATGGAAGGGACACAGAACTATATTCAATGTCCTGTGATAAACCATAATAGAAAAAAATGTGAAGAAGAATATATGTAACTGGGTAACCATGCTGTACAGCAGAACTTAACACTACATTGTAAATCAACTATACTTCAATGAAATTTTAAAAAAAAGAAAAAAGAAATGGGAAGGAAATGCCTGTGCACACACCTGGCGTGTCGAGCTGCCCCTGTTCCAGGAGGGTTTCGTCAATTACCAGAGACGTGTTGCTGGGCAGCTGGAGAAGCCCGCTGACCAAGCGATTGGCTGTGTAGTCTTTGTGGGGAATGAATTTCAAGTGGTTCATGTTCTCTATAGTCATCTGCAGACGAAAAGACTGCAAAGAGAAATTTCTTAGTGAATAGGAACTAGGCTTCCCTCTTTAAGAAAACTTTTGTATATGCGGTTAAACACTACATTTTATATGGAAAGAAAATCCTATGAGTTTCTAAGCGGGTAGTCTCAGGGCTTCTTGAGCTCTTAGAAGCAAAAATATCAACATCCTAAATAATTTCTCTGATTCTATAAACTGCTTTATTCTTAACTATCTTCTTCAGTGTTCTTGAAGAATAATTTTTATTTTACCAATGAACCTGAAACAAATGAAAACTGGTAAGACTATATATATGTTACAAAATATTATTATATAGATAACTGACATACCATATGTTTTATATATTATATACTACATATTTTATGTGTAATATATATTATATAATATACATTATATAATTATGTGTGTAATATATATAGTATGCAGTCAACTTTTTTAACCTACCACAGGCTAACAAAACTGAAAAAAAAAGCTTATTTATTCATCAAGATAGGAAGAGAAAAGCTTAATTTTCCTCTGTGCTCTCTGAATTAGAATCCTATTCTTTCATCACAGACTACTATAGATTTCTGAACAAATGTTCTCAGAAGAGCCAAGGCACAGAGGACACTGTGCTGTGGGTCTCAGAACCTGCTCCATCTGGGAAAAGTCACCTCCTGACCCAGTCTTAACAGAGCAGGAAATCTGTTCCACCCACCAGCACCTCCTCCATCTCCCTGTGCCCATGGCACTCAGGGCCCCCTGCCCCCTGCTTTGTACCCAGATCTACGGCTACATCACTCTGGCCTAAAGAAAAGTATGTGTGGTAAGGGCGGAAAGGGTTGGGGAAGATGTCAAGGAAGACATAAAATTCATTTTCAACATTTACAGGAATTATATACTTTGGCTCAATAATTCAAAGAAAGCAGGCAGTAGAGGAAAAACATTATCGATGCAAGCAAACAGCACCTCAAGAAACAGAGAGCTGAAACAAAAGGTGGTCTGAACCAGGGTCTAGCAACATATAAGCAAAAGCAGGTCGCTCATACTTACACTGTTGTAAAAACTAAATAAGCCCTTTTTTTAAAGGGCTGCACCTGTGGCATGTGGAGGTTCCCAGGCTAGGGGTTGAATCGGAGCTGCAGCTGCCAGCCTACGCCACAGCCACAGCCATGCCAGATCCAAGCCACATCTGTGATGTACGCTGAAGCTCATGGCAATGCCAGATCCTTAACCACTGAGCGGGACCAGGGATCAAAAATGCATCCTCATGGATTTTAGTCAAGTTCGTTACTGCTGAGCCTCAATAGCAACTCCTAAGTAAGATATTAAAGAGGCAAGTGTTTAGAAAAAAAATTCAGTGCTGGGTAGACATGAACACAAGAGGAATATAAAGGAATGGGATTTGGTAAAAAGGCCACAACTAGAAACAAGAAAATTACAAATGAGAAGGCTCACTGGTAAAGGCAAACATATAGTAATAGTAGGAAATTATCCACACACAAATATGACACCAAAACCAGCAATCCTGAGAAGCGGAGGGTAGAAATGCAGGATACTGGAGATGCATTCACAAGGAAGACACCAGAAACTTAAAACGATTTCATATATACATAGACTCCTATATCAAAACCTCATGGTAAGCGGAAACCAAAAATTTATGATACACACACAAATAAGGAAAAGCAATCCAAACACAACACCAAAGATAGTCAGCAAACCACAAGAGGAGAAGAAGAAAAAAGACCAACAAAAACAAATCAAAAACAATTAACAAAATACAATAAAAGCACACATATCAGTAATTACCTCAAATGTGAATGAATTAAATGTTCCAGCCAAAAGAAATATATTGGCTGAATGGGTACAAAACAAGATCCATATATATGCTGGCTATTAAAGATGCACTTACAGATTTAGGGACACATACAAACTGAAAGTGAGAGGATGGAAGATGTTCCATGCAAATGGAAAAGAAAGCAAGCTGGTGCCAATACTCATCCCAGACAAAACAGACTTTAAAAGGACCAATCCAAGAAGAAGATGCAACAATTGTAAATATATATGCACCCAACAAAGGAGCACCTCAATATATAAAGCCAATGCTAACAGCCCAAAAAGGAGAAACTGACAATAACACAATAGTAGGGGACTTTAGCACCCCACTCAAAGCAATGGAAGATCATCCAGAGAGAAAATCAACAAGGAAACACAGGCCTTAACTGATGTATTAGATGAGATGGACTTAAGAGGTATTTATAGAATATTCCATCAAAAAGTAGCAGAATACACATTCTTCTCAAGTGCTCAATGAACATTCTCTATGATAGATCACATCTGGGTCACAAATCAAGCCTTGGTAAATTTAAGGCAACTGAAATCATATCAAGCATCTTTTCTTTTTTTCTTTTTTTTTTGTCTTTTTGCTATTTCTTGGGCCGCTCCCGCGGCATATGGAGGTTCCCAGGCTAAGGGTCTAAGGGTCGAATCGGAGCTGTGGCCACTGGCCTGCGCCAGAGCCACAGCAACGCGGGATCCGAGCCGCGTCTGCGACCTACACCACAGCTCACGGCAACGCCGGATCATTAACCCACTGAGCAAGCGCAGGGATCGAACCCGCAACCTCATGGTTCCTAGTCGGATTCGTTAACCACTTCGCCACGACGGGAACTCCTCAAGCATCTTTTCTAATCACAATGCTGTAAGACTAGAAATGAACAAGAAAAAAATCTGCAAAAAACACAAATATGGAGACTAAACAATATGCTACTAAACAACCAATGGATCACTGAAGAAATCAGAGAGGAAATTAAAAAATACCTAGAGACAACAAAGGCACAATGATCCAAACCTATGGGATACAGCAAAAGCAGTTCTAGGAAGGAATTTTCTAGCAATACAAGCCTACTTCAGGAAATAAGAAAAATCTCAAATAAACAACCTAACTTTACATCTAAAGCAACCAGAGAAAGAAGAACAAATAAAACCCAAAGTTAATAGAAGGAAAGAAATCATAGAGAGCAGAAGAAAAATAAAACAGAAACAAAAAACAATAAAAAAGATCAATGAAACTGAAAGCTGGTTCTTTGAAAAGAACAACAAAATCAATTAACCCTTAGCCAGACTCATCAAGAAAAAAAGAGAGGACTGTAATCAATAAAATTCAAAATGAAAAAGGAAAAGTTACAGTAGACATCACAGAAATACAAAGGATCATAAGAGACTAGTATAAGCAACTATATGCCAATAAAATGGACAACCTAGAAGAAATAGACAAATTCTTAGAAAGGTACAATCTTCTGGGGAATTATATCAAATATTTAGAGAAGAGTTAATACCTATCATTCTGAAACTCTTCCCAAAAACTTCAGAGGAAGTAACACTCCCAAACTCATTCTAGGAGGACACCATCACCCTGATACCAAAACCAGACAAAGACACCACACACACACAAAAAAAGAAAATTATGGGCCATTATCACTGATGAACACAGATGCAAAAATTCTCAACAAAATACTAGCAAAGCAAATCCAGCAATACATTAAAAGGATCATCCTCCATGATCAAGTGATTTATCCCAGAGATGCAAGGATTCTTCAATATCCACAAATCAATGTGATATACCACATTAACAAACTGAAGAATAAAAACCCCTATGATTCTCTCAACAGATGGAGAAAAAGCTTTTGACAAAATCCAACACCCACTTCTCATAAAAACCCTCCAGAAAGTGGACATAGAGGGAAAGAACCTTAACATAATAAAGGCCATATATGACAAGCCCACAGCTAACATCATTCTTAGTGGTGAAAAGCTCAAAGAATTCCTGCTAAGATCAGGAACAAGACAAGGATGTCCACTCTCACCACTTTTATTCAATAGAGTTTTGGAAGTTCTAGCCACAGCAATGAGAGAAGAAAAAGAAATAAAAGGAATCCAAATTGGAAAGAAGTAAAACTACTACTCTTTGCAGATGACATGATACTATACCTAGAAAATCCTAAAGTAAAGACACTACCAAAAAACTGTTAGAACTCTCAATGAATTTGGTTAAGTTGCAGGATACAAAATTAATACACAGAAATCAACTGCATTTCTATATACTAACAATCAAAAATCAGAAAGAGAAATTAGGTTAACAATCTCTTTCTCACTGCATCAAAAAGAATAAAATACTTGGGAATAAACCTACCTTCTTTAGCCTATACCTTAAAAACTCTAAGATGCTGATGAAAGAAATCAAAGATGACAAATACACCATGCTCTTAGACTGGAAGAATCAATATTGTCAAAATGACTACACTACCCAAGGCATCTACAGATTCAATGCAATCCCTATCAAATTACCAGTGGCATTTTTCACAAAAATAGAACAAAAAATTTTTTAATTTGTATGGAAACACGAAAGACCCCAAAAAGCCAAAGCAATTCTGAGAAAGAAAAATGAAGCTGGAGGAATCAGGCACCCTGACTTCAGACTATACTACAAAGCTAGTCATCAAAACATTATGGTACCAGCACAGAAAACAAAAATATAGGTCAATGGACAAGACAGAAAGCCCAGAAATAAATCCATGCAGCTATGGCCAATTCATTTATGACAAAGGAGGCAGGAATATACAATGGAGAAAAGACAGTCTCTTCAGTAAGTGGTGCTGGGAAAACTGGACAGCTACATGCAAAAGAATGAAATGAGAATACTCCCTAACCACCATACACAGAAATAAACTCAAAATGGATTAAAGACCAAAATATAAGACCAAATGCTACATAAAACTTTTACAGGATAACATAGGCTGAATACTGACATAAACCGCACTGTATCTTCTCAGATCCACCTCCTAGACTAATGAAAAGAAAGATCTAAATAAACAAATGGGACCTAATTAAACGTAAAAGTTTTGCACACCAAAGGAAACCCTAAATAAAATGAGAAGACACACACAGTATGGGAGAAAATATTTCCAAATGAATAGACTGACAAGCGATTCATCTCCAAAACATACAAACACTTCCTGCAACTCAATATCCAAGAAAAAAAAAATCAGAAAATAAGCAGAAGATCTAAATAGATGTCTCTCCAAAGTCAACATACAGATGGCCAAAAAACACATGAAAAGATGCTCAATGTCACTAATTATTAGCGAAATGCAAATCAAAGCTACTAAGAGATACAGATACTGTCTTACACCAGCCAGAATGGCCATCATCAAAAAGTCTACAAACAATAAATACTGGAGAGGGTGGGGAGAAAAGGGAACCCTCTTACACTGTTGGTAAGAATGTAAATTGAGGAGTTCCCGTCGTGGCGCAGTGGTTAACGAATCCGACTAGGAACCATGAGGTTGTGGGTTCGGTCCCTGCCCTTGCTCAGTGGGTTAACGATCCGGCGTTGCCGTGAGCTGTGGTGTAGGTTGCAGACGTGGCTCGGATCCCGCGTTGCTGTGGCTCTGGCATAGGCTGGTGGCTACAGCTCCGATTAGACCCCTAGCCTGGGAACCTCCATATGCCGCGGGAGCGGCCCAAGAAATAGCAACAACAACAACAACAACAAAAAGACAAAAAAAAAAAGAATGTAAATTGGTATAACCACTATGGAAAACAGTATGGAGGTTCCTCAAAAAACTAAAAATAGAACTACCATATGATCCAGCAATCCCACTCCTGAGCATCTATCCAGAGAAAACCATAATTTGAAAGGATACATGCACCCCAATGTTCACTGCAGTGCTATTTACAATAACCAAGACATGGAAGCAACACAAATGTCCATCCACAGAGGAATGGATACATATATCCAACACAGTATTACTCAGCCATAAAAAAGAATAAAATAATGCAATTTGCACCAACATGGATGGACCTAGAAATTATCATACTAAGTGAGGTTAGACAGTGAAAGACAAACATCTCATGATATCACTTACGTGGAATCTAGAAAGAGGAAACAAATGAACTTATTTGCAGAACAGAAACAGACTCACAGATCTTGAAAAAACTATGGTTACCAAAGGGGACAGGAAGGGGAGAAGGGGTAGACTGGAGGTTTGAGACCGACATATGCACACTGAAGTATATGGAATGACTGGCCAACGCGGAAGTGCTGTATAGCACAGAGAACTCTACCCAGTATTCTGTGATAATCTATGTGGAAAAAGAATCTGAAAGAGAATGGATGTGTGTATATGTATAACTGAATCACTTTGTTGTATGGCAGAAATTATCACAACCTTGTATATCAACTACCAACTACTTCAATAAAGCTTTAAAAAAAAAAAAGGAGTTCCCGTCGTGGCGCAGTGGTGAACGAATCCAACTAGGAACCATGAGGTTGCAGGTTCAATTCCTGGCCTTGCTCAGTGGGTTGAGGATCCTGCATTGCCGTGAGCTGTGGTGTAGGTTGCAGACGTGGCTCGGATCCCACGTTGCTGTGGCTCTAGCGTAGGCCAGCGGCTACAGCTCCGATTCGACCCCTAGCCTGGGAACCTCCATATGCTGCAGGAGCGGCCCAAAGAAACAGCAAAAAGACAAAAAATTAAATAAAATAACATAAATAAAAAGAAAAAAAGAAAAAAGAAAAAAAAAGTGAGTCAGAGTGTGAGAAATGCTGGTCTATTTGGTCCACTACTGTTTCTTCAGGTCCTAGAAGACACTTAATAAACACTAGTTAAATGAATATCTATTTCAACCTCTTACATTTCTCAAGTAGGTAGTGATCAGCATTATCAGTCACATGACTAATCAGAAGCTATTCTCTCATTCCCAAGATCTTATCAACATACACACACAAAAATGCATTCCAGATGCCCTTGCAAATAAACGCAACTTGACTTTCCAACCAGAATCAAAATTAGGGAAGTAGAGATAAAGTTATTACCCTGAACTAAAAGAATTATGCTCCTGTAATTTAGAGTTTCTTTAGATTTAAGATTTTAAAGCACACAGAGGATACCAAATTGTACTAATGAACTGACATTACAGCTAGTGCAATGTTAAGAGAGTTTACTACAGTTGTGTTGTTACTTAGAGAAATTTGTGCTAAGGCAATAAAAGTGAAATGTTTAGGGATGAGCAAAAAACACAGTACTAGGCAGGTTTGTTTTCCCTTAATGAGATCTATTAAAATCTCAAAGCTTAATATTTGGGTTGAACGAAAGATGGATTTTTAAAGGGCACTTAGGTTTATAATACAAATTTATATTGATCTTACTGCTGGAACCAGATGTTGAATAATTCGATACAAGTGTTCTGTGAAGGTACTATTCCGTGGACAACCACTCAAGTTAACCGTAAATTTTCCTAGGGGAAGAACATCTCTTCTTGTATACCTAGAAAAAAAAAAAAGATGTCAACCAATAAGACACTTGGGTGATTTTCTGATTTCCATCAAAGAGCAAACAAAGCAGAATTAGTTTAATGTTGTTTGAAAATAAAGCAGATTTCTTTGATCAGCTGTTCTTTAGTTTTGTTTTAGTTTTGGCAATATCCACGGCAGAGTTCCTAACTCTGTGCCACAGCAGTGACCCTAGCCACAGCAATGACAACACCGGATCCTTAACCCACTGAGCCATCAAGGAATTCTAGATCAATTGTTTTTTTTAATCAGAAACAGCAAAAAATATTATAGCCAGCAGGTCCCATCGCAGCTCAGGGGTTAACGAACCCAACTAGCATCCATGAGGACGAAGGCTCCACCCCTGGCCTTGCTCAGTGGGTTAAAGGATCCAGCGTTGCTATGAGCTGTGATGTAGGTTGCGAACACGGCTCAAATCCCACAATGCTGTGGCTGTGGCGTAGGCTGGCGGCTACAGCTCTGATTGAACCCCTAGCCTGAGAACCTCCATATGCTGCAGGTGTGGCCCTAAAAAGACCCCCAAAAAAAAAAAAAAGCCAACATGTAAGCGTTGGGTGTGTGCCAGGCACTGTTCTGAGTGCTTAATTCCCAAACACTCTGAGGTAGGCATTATTACCTTCATTTTATAGACGAGAAATCTTGAGGCACAGAAATTTAAATAACACACTCATGTTCACACAGCCAGGAAATGGCAGAAGTGGATCTGAACCCAGGAAGTTTTGTTTCAGAGTCTGTGCTCTTAACCCCCATGCACTACTGTCTCAAATCCTAACTAAGATCTATAGTATAAAGATGTTTACTGTAAGGTTATTTGAATAGAGAAACCAAACTAGGAAAACCTAACATTTAGGGGAAAAGTAAAACTGTCTATGATGAGGAGTTTCCCTTGTGGCTCAGCGGTAATGAACCCAACTAGCATCCATGAGGATGCATGTTCAATCCCTGGCCTCGCTCAGTGGATTAAGGATCTGGCATTACTGTGGATGTAGCGTAGGCTGACAGCTATAGCTCTGATTCGACCCCTAGCCTGGGAACCTCCATATGCTGTGGGTGCGGCCCTGAAAAAAAACCAAACCGGGAGATACAGTCAAAATGCTACATGTGACAGTGAGGAAAGTTGAAAAAAGGAATGCTTACCATTTGGTATAACACCTCTTAACTGAACAAATGAAAAAGAACATCTTGTGGTGAAGTCTAATAAATGAAAACCCACCAGCAACACAGTACTTACACGGTAGAGATGAGATGCAATATAAGGTATTCAGCAGCCAAACTGTCTCCCAAAAGGGCATGAGTGAGGAACCCAAGCAGTTCTGCTCTGACTGGAGACAATTCAGACATGAAACTGGAAACAACTGGAGAGAGAAGGGAAACCAAATTCAGAATACACACTGGCTCCTCTTGCGTCTCTTAAGTTAAAAAATAACTGTGGAACAAAGCACTATATGTCACAGACAACCACTGTGGACCTAAAATATTGGTAAGTGATGCCAACTGTCAAAATAAGACAGATGGAAGGGAGGGAGGAAGGAAGGAAGGAAGGACATATAGCTTGAGGAACCTCATTTTAATGAAGAGAATTAACACAGAGGAAAAAGGGGCAAAGCAAGGGCGATGGCTGGAGAAGCTGATTGTGACGACTGAGGACCTGATGGACCCCCGCACGCTGGTGACAGTATCTGGGCCATGAGGCTTCAGCACTTACACTTACAGGTTTTGCTCTCCTCCTTGCTGAGGCAGGCAGGCAGTAAGGGGTTGATGTGCTGCAACTTCTGGGCTAAAACCACATGGATCCTTGGCACTAAGGAGGCGGGAGGACTGTGCACCCTCTGCTCTTCAGCTGTGTCTGCACACTCCATCGGGTCCAGCAACGAAGAGGCATCCCTGCCGAGAGGCAAGAAAGCTCCAGCTCGCACAGACCCACTGTTTTCCCCAAATTCTATTCTTTTGTTTTTAGATCCTCAGACTTTACAGAGCCATCAATTCATAAATCATCTTCCTTAAATATAAGGATGAGACCAACAACCCTTAGGTAGTGTGCACCAGGCTCTGGGCGACACTCTTCGTTTTGCACACACAAATGCATGAAACCTCACACCACCTGCATTTGCAATGGAAATCAAGCCACTGTAGAAGGTAAGTTGAAAGTCATACAGGCAGTAAGTACTAGGTCTGTGCACTAAAATGCCTTCATAAATGAAGTAACTCGAACATGAAATTCATCATAACAGAAATAGCCAAGACAAGCAATTCTGTATACTATTGTTATGAAACTGTTATTTACGTTTAAAGTTATTAAAAATTTTTGTTTTGTATCATTTTTTTAGTGTGAAAAATGGTCATCCAATGGAGAAACCAAGAGGAATGTCCAATATTTAACAAAAAAATTCTATTGGAGGGGCAGAATTCAATGCCTTTCTTTTGCCAACTTCAAAACAAAACAAAAAAGAGGATAATCTGAATTTTCAGACTATATTAAGTGGGGGAAAAATGTGTAACAGAGTATATATACCACGCCCCATTTTATATAAGAATAAATGAGGAGCTCCTCCATGGCTCAGCAGTAACAAACACAACTAGTATCCATGACGATGTGGACTGAATACCTGGTCTAGCTCAGTGGATTAATGATGTGGTGTTGCTGTGAGCTGTGATGTAGGTCACAGATGCACTTTGGATCCTGGGTTTTGGGGCTGTGGTGTAGGCCGGTGGCTGCAGCTCCGATTCAACCCCTAGCTTGGGAACCTCCATATGCCACAGGTGTGGCCCCAAAAAGAAAAAAAAGAAAAAATATAAATGTATCTATGTTTGCAAAAAAGAGGTACAGAGCAGATAAAAGCAGGAACTGAGGCTGGCTCCCTATAGAGGATGGCTGGAAGCAGGGTTCAAAGGGATGAGGGTGGTGGGTAAGGACATTCAGACATTCTTTCTGTACAGTTTTGATTTTGGCAACAACATTCATGTTTCCTATGCTTACTCTTTTAAGTACAGAAACAGTAAGGATGGAAGAAAAGCTCTAAAATGAAACACAAAGGAAACAAATTAACCTAACTACATAAAATGAATAATGAGTAACAATACAGCACTGAAGGAGGAAGAAGTTACCCAAGCAACTTTGCAACATAGCACCCTGACTACACACTCTCACTCAAAACTAAAAAGAGCCTGAATCAAAAACTGATGGGAACCATCACGGCTCGGTGGTTAACAAATCCGACTAGGGACCATGAGGTTGTGGGTTTGATCCCTGGCCTCACTCAGTGGTTAAGGATCCAGCGTTGCCGTGAGCTGTGGTGTAGGTCGCAGACGAGGGTCGGATCCCGAGTTGCTGTGACTGTGGCATAGGCCGGCAGCTAAAGCTCCGATTGGACACCTCGCCTGGGAACCTCCATATGCCATGGGTTCGGCCTTACAAAAGACAAAAACAAAACAAAAACTGAACTCAAGTTATTAGGCTTGTTTTTTGCAGTGGTATGTACTACCAATTCTGCAAATATCTTCTCTGGAATGGCTGTCCCCCGCTTATCTGCAGGGAATATGTTCTAAGACCCATAGTGTTTGATGTCTGAAACTGTGGATAGAACTGAACCCCACATGTACTCTGTCTTTTCCCATACACACACACCTAAGATAGAGTTTTAATTCATAAATTGGGCAAAGTAAGAGATTAGCCACAATAACTAATAATAAAAATAGGACATTTGGAGTTCCCGTCATGGCACAGTGGTTAACGAATCTGACTGGGAACCATGAGGTTGTGGGTTTGGTTCCTGCCCTTGCTCAGTGGGTTAACGATCCGGCATTGCCGTGAGCTGTGGTGTAGGTTGCAGACGCGGCTCGGATCCCGAGTTGCTGTGGCTCAGGAGTAGGCCGGTGGCTACGGCTCCGATTCGACCCCTAGCCTGGGAACCTCCATATGCCATGGGAGCAGCCCAAGAAATAGCAAAAAGACAAAAAGACAAAAAAAAAAAGGACAATTATAATGATACACTGGAATTAAAGTTATGTGAATATGGTCTCTCAAAATACCTTACTGTACAAATTTAATGACTTTTCCCTCTTAATTAAGCACTTACCACAACTATGGCTGTAAACTTTGGCAGGTTGAGATGCAAAAGCAAAACTAGCACAAATTTCTTTTTCCTTCTTGACAATTTCACAGAATCTTCTGTTGTTTTTAGGGTAGATGTTAGTGACTCCAGCAGATAATTATTTTCTTATTAATTAGCTGAGAACTTTCACCTTTTCACTTACAAATAGCACTTTATGACATTTCGTTGGCATATCCAAATTGCTAGTACTCTTACACTTTGGGGCCATTATTAAGTAACATAAGAGTTTCTTGGAACATAAGCCCTATGACACGGTGACAATCTGCTAGCCCAGGTGGCTACTAAGTGGCTAATGGGTGGGATACAGGGTACAAAAGGCCGATTCACGTGCTGGGTGGAATGGATGGGGACGGTGCGGGATTTCATCATACTATTAACAATGGCATGCAATTTAAAACTTATGAATAATTTATTTTTGGAATTCCCCCCTTAATATTTCAGACTGAGTTTGACTACAGGTAACTGTAGGTAAAGGGAACCTACTGTGTTGCAGAACTGAGCAAATGAATATACTGTGCATACTGGAAGTTTCCTTCTGTCAGAACAGGGAATTACAAGTATGGAAAGGAGGAAAACTAGAACGACACCTAGTTGTGGAGCTGAACTAAAGTGGAACCAGAAAGGCCGTGTGAACTCATGGTTTTTGATATATAGACTTGGAAATAACGCAAAGACCTACAGATACATGCGTGTACACAAATGTGTATATGTGTGTGTAATTACGTATATACTTATTTCTGAGATCTGCCCGTTAAAACAGCAGGGAAGTGATGCCAGCACAGTACCAATGACCACGGTGACATTTGGATCTTGATTTTTCCTTTTTTTTTTTTAAAGGGCCACGCCTGTGGAATATGGAAGTTCCCAGGCTAGGGGCTGAATCAGAGCTACAGCTGAAGCCTACACCACAGCCACGGCAACACTGGATCTGAGCCACATCTGCAACCTACACTGCAGCTTGCAACAACGCAGGTCCTTAACCCACTGAGCCAGGGCAGGGATCAAACCCACATCCTCACAGATACCATGTGGGGCTCTTAACTCACTGAGCCACAACAGGAACTCTAGATCTTGATTTTTAAATATAATTCCTCACTAAAGAAACCAGCGCTCCTTTGAGGCTGACACTGAGACTGACGGATGAGAAGTACAAGATGAGGCTGAAATAGCTTAGGGTGTCCAAAAATACATGTTTAAAAATAATAACGTCAGAGTTCTCCTGTGCATAGTGGGTTAAAGATCTAGTGCTGTCACCACAGCAGCTTGGGTCAGTGCTGAGGTGCAGCTTCAATCCCTGGCCCAGGAACTTTCTCATGCCCTGGGCATGCGCCCCCCCCTGCCGCCCCCGACGATAAGGTCAGAGTTCCTACTGTGGTGCAGAGGGTTAAGAATCTGACTGTGGAGTTCCTGTCGTGGCGCAGTGGTTAACGAATCCGACTAGGAACCATGAGGTTGCGCGTTCGGTTAACGATCTGGCGTTGCCGTGAGCTATGGTGTAGGTTGCAGACGCGGCTCGGATCCCGCGTTGCTGTGGCTCTGGCGTAGGCCGGTGGCTATAGCTCCGATTCGACCCCTAGCCTGGGAACCTCCATATGCCGAGGGAGCGGCCCAAGAAATAGCAACAACAACAACAACAACAACAACAACAACAACAACAACAACAAAAGACAAAAAGACAAAAAAAAAAAAGAATCTGACTGCAGCAGCTTGGGTCTCTGCAGAGGCACGGATTCAATCCCTGGCCCAGGAACTTCCCCATATGCCACAAGTATGGCCATTAAAAAAAAAAAAAACAACAGGAGTTCCCGTCGTGGCGCAGTGGTTAACAAATCCGACTGGGAACCATGAGGTTGCGGGTTCGGTCCCTGCCCTTGCTCAGTGGGTGAACGATCCGGCGTTGCCGTGAGCTGTGGTGTAGGTTGCAGACGCGGCTCGGATCCTGTGTTGCTGTGGCTCTGGCATAGGCCAGTGGCTACAGCTCCGATTAGACCCCCTAGCCTGGGAACCTCCATATGCCACGGGAGTGGCCCAAAGAAATAGCAAAAAGACAAAAAAAAAAAAAAAACCCAACAACGATAAGGTCATATCAAAAAGGATCCAGAGCCTGCTTAAAGTGGCTCCCACAAGCCAAATATGGGAAAATATGAGTCTCATTAGAAATAACAGGTTAACAACCACACTGATATAAACAAATTACTTGAACAAATTACTCGGGAGAGAGGAGAAACCTTACAGTAGAATGCCAAAGAATAAATGTTGGAGGAGTGACTGAGATAGAAAATCACCATCATAACACTTGATTCAAGCAAGAATCATCAACATGCTAAAATAAGTGGGTGAAAGTTAAATAAGAAACTGGAAATTATGTGGTCTCAAAGCATTTCCCTCTAAATTACTTGTTAACTACAAAGTAAAAAATAGTAACTTTATGGGAGCGAAACCTGGCAAACACCACCATAACCAAGGGATCAAAACCGACTTCAGCAGTAATGGGGTGCTGCGCCCTCTGATGGGACATGCTGAGGACACCGCACCTTGTGGTTTCCTGCCCCAAATGCGAAACTGGAATCTAATCACAAGGAAACATCAGACAAACCCAAACTGAGAGACAGTCTACAAAATAACTGGCTTGCACTCTTCAAAAGTGTCAAGGCCCTGTTCTGCCACCTGAGGACACACTAAGACAGCCACCTGCAAACTGGCCCTCACTACCTGCTGGGTCTGCTGGGCCTTAATCTTGAACTTCTCAGACTACAGAACTGTGAATCCTCACAATGAATTTTTGTTGTGTAAATTAAAAAAAAAAAAAAAAAGTGTCGGAGTTCCCACTGTGCCACAGCAGCACCAGGACACAGGTTCAATCTTTGGCCCAGCACAGCGGGTTAAAAAGGATTGCTGCAGCTACAGTGTAGGTCACAACTGCAGTGTGAATATGACCCCTGGCTAGGGAACTCCATATGCCAAAAAGAAAAATGAGTTAAAAAAGTGTCAAGGCCATAAAGGCCAAAAAAAAAAGACAGTTCCAGGTTAATACAACCAGTGATCCTATGGAGCCTAGACCAAAAAGACTGTCAGAAAGAACAAGATAATTAGTGAAATTAAATGTTTTGTGGTTAGTGTATTCTTGGCAAATGTCCAATTTTTGCAGCAATACTCTGACTATATATGAGAAAGTCTTTGTAGGAAATATGGATGCAAGTATGACTTCCACAACTTACTCTCAAAAAATGTACCTATGTATAAAAATGCATGTGTGTAAGCACAAATCAATGACAAAACAAATGGAGCATAGTATTAACAACTTGTAAATTTGGATGAAGAGGAAAAGGGAATTCTTTATAACTATACTGCAACTTTTCTCAAAATTTAAAACTGTATCAAAATTAAAGTTTACTAAAAAAGAGCAAACGTACCTTTCATCATTATTCAGTACGCTGAGCACAGGATCCACAGACAGTATGCCATACAATTCAAGAACATCATTCACTTTAAAACAATCCCAGTCTTCATAGACCTAACAGGAGACCACACAAAATCACACTGTTAGGACTAAATAACACCAAAAAGGCAGATGACATGAGTCTTGACATTACAGTAACAATAATATCATCTTAGCGTTTTAAATCAGAAAATGAACTTTTAAGCAACTCCTTCATCAGATAAATTGAGACCAAGAGTACTTGCCTCAAGTTATTCTGGTAGTTAGTAAAAAGTGAACAACTAAAACACAGGACTCCTAACTCCTGGGCAATGTCTGTTTTCCCACTACTTCAGAGAAAGTTTTCCCCAAAGACGATGGTCAATTAAAACTAGAAATATGGAGTTCCCATCGCAGTGCAGTGGTTAACATATCTGACTAGGAACCATGAGGTTGCTCGGGTTCAATCCCTGGCCTTGCTCAGTGGGTTAAGGATCTGGCTTTGCTATGAGCTGTGGTGTAGGTCACAGGCACGGCTCGGATCCTGCGTTGCTGTTGCTGTGGCTACAGCTCCGATTAGACCCCTAGCCTGAGAACCTCCATATATCAAGGGAGCACCCTAAAAAAGGCAAAAAGACAAAAAAACAAAACAAAAACACACAAAAAAACTAGAAATATGTGGAGTTCCTGTTGTGGCTCACCTGTAACGAATCCAACTAGTATCGATAAGGATGCAGGTTTGATCCCTGGCCTCGCTCAGTGGGTTAAGGATCCAGCGTTGCCATGAGCTGTGGTGGAAGCCACAGACGAAGCCCTTATCTGGCTTTGCTGTGGCTGTGGAGTACACTGGCAGCTGTAGATCTAATTTGACCCCTAACCTGGGAACTTCCACATGTGATGGGTACAGCCCCAAAAAGCAAAAAAATATAAAAAATAAATAAAACTAGAAACATGCATTATCTCAAAATCTATTAACTATGCCAAGAGAAGGGAGAAACCCAGGATTACTAACTTTGGACTTATTCAGTATTCACAAGCTATGCAGCATTAGGAGGATTAACACAGAACTTAGAATGGCCATGAAGCCTCTCAAAATAAAAAAAAACAAACTTTCAAAGTTGTCTGTCAGGGTAGACTTTAGAAACTATCAAAACTTCCTATCAAACTTCCTATCGGTGAGATGCGAGAGTGGAAGGGAAAACATGGTAGTTCTAGCTCGTGCGCTAAGTAAAGTGCCATTTAAACTAAAACCACAACAAGTAAGAATGGAAACTCTCAATGATCGCTTTTGAAATTTTTATCACTTGTTCTTCTCTCATGATTCCAAAACCAGAATAAGACAGACAGGGGAAAAAACCACTAACAGATTGTTTTTCTTCTACTTTACTTTACTTCATTATTTTGGCCACACCCACAGCATGTGGAAGTTTCTGGGTCAGGGATCAAACCCATGCCACAGCTGTAATCAGAGCTACAGCAGTGACAAGGCTGGATCCTTAACCCACTGAGTCACTAGGAAACGCCATCCTTCTACTTTTTTGTGTGTGTGTATTTTTAAGGCCGCACCCACAGCATGTGGAGGTTCCCAGGCTAGGGGTCGAATAGGAGCTGTAGCTGCCAGCCTACACCACAGCCACAGCAACTCAGGATCTGAGCCACGTCTGGGACCTACACCACAGCTTACAGCAACACCAGATCCTTAACCAACTGAGCGAGGCCAGGGATGCATCCTCATGGTTACTAGTCAGATTGGTTTCCACTGAGCCATGATGGGAACTCCTACTTTATTTTAAATATAAGTGAGAAATGGGTTTTGGTAAAAGAAAGCATGGTGAAACGAAGCAGATGTTAGCAAGTTAGAAATGACATAGGAAGGGAAGAGATACTAAAAAGTTGTTTCACAAAAAAAAAAAAACCAGCAAAAAAGTTGTTCCACATCTATTTGAAATACTCATTTTAAAAATTTTCCTTAAGAACGCGGTGGTAGGCAGAATTATGCCCCCAACGATGTCCCCAGTCACTGGAATCCTTAAATATGTCATCTTTGTGTAAAGAAGATTTGTATAAATTAAGGACCTTAAACTGGGAGATTATCCTGGACCACATGGGTGTGCTTAATCTAATCACCCATGTCCTTAAAACTGGAGAATAAGAGTGCCTGTGTGGCTCAGCAGAAATGAATTTGACTAGTATCCATGAGGATGCAGGTCCAATTCCTGGCCTTGACAGTGGCTTAAGGATCCAGTGTTGCTGTGAGCTGTAGTGTAGGTCGCAGACGCAGCTCTGACCTGGTGTTGCTGTGGCTGTGATGTAGGCTTGAGGCTACAGCTCTGACTTGATCCCTAGTTGGGACCCTCCATATGCTGTGGGTTCAACCCTAAAAAGGCCAAAAAAAAAAAAAAATTGGAGAATCTTTCCTACCTATGGTCAGGAAGACATGACTACGAAAATATGGTTAGAGGGCAGCCAGCCTCTGCTGGCTCTCCAGACGGCGGAAGGGGCCACAAGAATGCCAGTGGCCTCTAGAAGCTGGGAAAGGCAAAAAAAGTTTCTCCCCTAGAGCCTCCTGAAATTGCTGTCACTTGAATTTTACCCCAATGAGAACCATGTTGGACTTCTGGTCTAAAACCTGCCAGATGATACATTTTTGTTGTTTTAAGTCACTAAGTTTGTGATGATTTCTTATAGTAGCAAGAGAAAACTAACACGAATGCTAAGAGTTTTCTGTTTTAATTTCCAAGACACTTAACACACCTTTGTCAGAGTCAGGTCTATGAAAGGTTTTATTACCTTCACGAGACACGCAGGACCTTTCTCTCCTGGCAGTGGAAAATTCAGATCAAAAGGAGAAGAGAGGTTCAGGGAGTTCGGCTGTTGTCCAGAAGAAGCTTCAGTTTCTAAACGTTTTGGCTCTCCACACCACTGAAGACCACCAACGCTCCCTAAATTCAAAGGCACAACATCACAAAGGCTTCCTGGAGATAAAGAACATTCCTGAAGAGCCTTTTTTCTTTTAATTCAACAAACTGTACTATAGTTGTACAACCGTCATCACAACCTAATTTTAGAACATTTTCAACCCAAACCCCCAGCTCATCCCTCCCCCCTCAACCCTAAAAAGCCTCGAGTTTGATAGAAATGATGCTTCTGAGCTTGCAAATTTCAAGCTGTTACAGTTTTTAAGGAAATAACATACTAAAAGCCCTTTGACCTATAAAAAGAACAAAGACCATTATAAAGATCTGAAAGTGTAATCATTTTTCCCCTACAATAAAATGGCAACGAATCCCTCCCCAATCAAATCTTGTGTCATTTTGTTTTTTTATTTTTTGGCCGCCCCACAGCATATGGAGTTCCTGGGCCAGGGATCAGATCTGAGCTGCAGTTGTGACCTATGCCAAATCCTTTTACCCACTGCGCCAGACCAAGGATTGAATCTGCGTCCTAGAGCTGCAGAGATGCCACTGATTCCATTGTGCCACAGTGAGAACTCCCTCTCGTGTGATTTTATTTTTTTAATTTTTAAAATTTTTTGTCTTTTTAGGGCCGCACCCATGGCATATGGAAGTTCCCAGGCTAGGGATCAAATTGGAGCTGTAGCTGCCAGCCTATGCCACAGCGATAGCAACACCAGATCTGAGCCACAGCTCACAGCAATGAGGGATCCTTAACCCACTGAGCGAGGCCAGGGATTGAACCCATGTTATCACTCAGCCATGATGGAAATTCCCCTCTCATGTAATTTTAAAAGTTAATACTTAATATGGTTATTTGACGTCTTTGATCCAAGAAATACATGAATCTACAGACACCAAAAACAACTTGGTAGAATATATTTCTACTTGTCAAGCAGAATAAAATTACAAAGCAACCAATTCATTTACCAAACATCTATTAACATTCATTGTATACTAGGAATCAGACTAGTTGTCAGGGACACTAAGATCATTTAAAGATAACCTCTACCTCTGAAGTAATGATACGTTATGGCTGATAATTAGAATCAAAATATAGCCTGCCATACCCCACAACACTGCTTAGCAATAAAAAGGAATAAACTGCTGATATAAGGAACAACTTGGAAGGATCTCAAGGGAATTTTGCTGAATGAAAAAAGCCAATCCACAAAGTTTACACACTATATGATTCCATTTATACAACATTCTTAAAACAACAAAATTTTAGGGGTGGTTAACAAATTCATGGTTGTCGGGTGTTAGCAACTTGGTGGGAGAGGAGAGACAGGGTAAGGGAGTACGATTATAAGAGGCAACATGAGAGATCCAGGTAATGAATTGTTCTGTATCTTGACTGTGGTAGTAAGCACGTGAACCTACACACATGATAAAACTGGAACTAACTACATACACACAAATAAGAGCATGTAAAAATGTAAGTTCTGAATAAGGTCTATGGACTATATTAATATCCATTTCCTGGTCATGATATTCTACTATAATTATGTAACATGTTACCAGAAACTGGGTCAAAGGTATACAAGATTTATTATTTTTTACAACTACACGTGAATCTACACTTATTTCCAAAGCATCTTAAAAAAAAAAAAATATATATATATATATATATAGCCTGACAGACTGCCTAGAAAGCAACAAACAAGGTAAACTTTACATAGATAAGGCACTCAGATATATTCAAAAGCCCTGAAGTATGACATTGAAACAAAGGGGGCAAGAAGAAGCAAATTACATGTCCATCAACAGAGGACTGGATAAAGATGTAGTACATATATACAATGGAATATCAGTCATAAAAAGTGAAATAATGCCATTTGTAGCAACTTGGATGACCCTAGAAATTACCACACTAAGGTCAGAGAAAGACAAATATCACATGACATCACTAATACGTGGAATCTAATAGAAAATGATGCCGGAGCTTTAGCTGTGGCGCAGTGGGTTAAGAATTCAACTGCAGTAGCTCAGGTCACTGTGGAGGCTCAGGTCTGATCCCTGACCCAGGAATTTCCATATGCCATGGGTGTTGCCATTAAAAAAAAAAAAAAAAAAAAGCTACAAAAGAATTTACAAAACAGAAACAGCCTCATGGATTTTGAAACCAAATGTATGATTACCAAAGGAGAAATACAGAGGACAAAGGGATAAATTAGGGGATTAGGATTGACATATACACACCACTTTATACAAAATAGATAGGTGACAAGGACCTACTATATAGCACAGGGTAATCTACTCAATAATGTGTAATAAATAACCCATTTGGGAAAAGAATCTGAAAAGGAATGGGTATGTGTCTATGTGTAACTGATTTACTTTGCTGTACATATGAAATACAACTTTGTAAGTCAACTATATGCCAATAAATTTATTTTAAAGGGGGGGGCAAGAAATAGAAGCATCAATGGCTGAAGTAATAAGAAAGAGAATTACCATATGTCCTGGATTCTTTTTTTTTTTTTTTCTTGTCTTTTTGCTATTTCTTTGGGCCACTCCCACGGCATATGGAGGTTCCCAGGCTAGAGGTCGAATCGGAGCTGCAGCCACTGGCCTACGCCAGAGCCACAGCAACGCAGGATCCGAGCCGCGTCTGCGACCTACACCACAGCTCACGGCAGTGCCGGATCGTTAACCCACTGAGCAAGGGCAGGGACCGAACCCGCAACCCCATGGTTCCTAGTTGGATTCGTTAACCACTGCGCCATGACGGGAACTCCTGTCCTGGATTCTAATATGCTATTTATTGTTATGATACATCCTTAATTTTAATAAACTTTTGGGGATGGGTGGAGAAAAAGAATACTACATCTGCATATATTTAATGTAAAACATTCCAATTTTAAAGACATTACAATATGCCTTAGCATTAAAAAGAAAAAGATTATGTGTTCCCTGGTGGCCCAGCAGTTAAGGATCCGGCATTGTCACTGCTGTGTGCAGGTTCGAGCTCTGGCCCAGAAACTTCTGCATGCCTTGAGCATGCCCACCTCCACCCCCCCAAAAAAAAAAAATACTGTAAATTTATGAAGTAGACTCATACAAGGTTAAATAAAATTTATTAGTAAATCTGTTTACCACTGATTGTTATATTTGCCCTCTCAACCCAGTATTACAGATTTCAAGTAACTAATTTGTTTTATTTCCTCTGCCTTTGTTTTCATATTAAAGGTGCTAAAGACAAGTAAATGGACATAAATGGAGAAATAAAGACAAACTTATCTACCTGTCATAAGGAATTCACTGCTCCTAAAAACTGTGATTGGCAAAATTAATCAACTCTGAAATTCTCTCTTAAAAAATTTCAACTTTTAGTATCCCTGTTTAAATCAGAATTAGTTGTGTTTTAAGCATATTTCAATAAACCAACCACTACAGAGTTACATAAATGGAACAAATAGAGCTGTGACTATTCTAAGGGTTATTTGCTTTAAATCTGAGGAATAAGTAATCCAGTGTACCCACAATTTCACATTTTCCCTCCAATGTTTTTAATCTTACTAAATTAAAGCATCACTGTTGCAAAAAGAAAATAAGAAAGGAGGCATTCAGGTATGGATAAGTCACATTTAGAGTAGAGTACTATATTTTCATATTACTTAAAAGCTGAGATAAAAAATATATATGAAGAAAGATAAAAGACCTTTTTTGGCTAACCAACTTAAGGCCCTTAAATACTGATAATAGAGCAGCCACTTCTCACTAAATGATGCCTAATTGCTCAATTATTAAGCACAGTCTGACCAAAGAGTAGCTGTTAAAACTCAAAACTGTCTATAATTCTGATAAGCTTGATTTTGGGGGGGGGGCATGCTCATGGCACATGGAAGTTCCTTGGGCCAGCAATCAAACCCTCAGCAGAGCAGAGACCCAAGCCACAGCAGTGACAATGCCAGATACTTAACCCAGTGAGCCACCAGGGAACTCCTAATTCTGATAAACTTGAAAGCAAGTTGTCAAATCACTACCCGCTTCTAAATCTAGAGCTATTTTATACAATAATTAATTCTGGCTATGAATTTACTGCAAGAGAGCAGAAGTCTACAGAAAGCTTATTAGCACACACTACCTGCTTGTCTGGCACCCGTATGCTGGTCTTTCTGTTTATTGGGCTGTAGGTCCATATCTTCATCATCTTCGTAACTCCTCTTGTGACGACTAGGAGTGTAGGATGTTGAAGGGCTGACTCGAGCTTGGTTTGCATTAACATAGGCGTTAAATGAAAGGTTAAGAAAATATTACCATGAACTGAGGAATATTCTAAGTTATGCTACTTTTATGACCAATAAAAGACTATTACTTTGGCAGTTTGGTTAAAATAAAAATGTATTTTGATTTTTTTATTTTATTTTGTCTTTTGTCCTTCTAGGGCCACACCCATAGCATATGGAGGTTCCCAGGCTAGGGGTCTAATCGCAGCTGAAGCCACCGGCCTACGCTACAGCCACAGCAATGCCAGATCCAAGCCACATCTGCAACCTACACCACAGCTCATGGCAATGCAGGATCCTCAACCCACTGAGCAAGGCCAGGAATTGAACCTGCAACCTCGTGGTTCTTAGTCGGATTCATTTCCACTGCGCCACGACGGGAACTCCCAAAATGTATTTTTAAGAGAAGGCTGATGTGGAGTTCTCTTGTGGTATAGCAGGTTAAGGACCTGGTGTTGTCACTGTAGCAGCCTGAGTTGCTACTATGTTGCAGGTTTGACCCCTGGCCCGGAACGTCCACTGGTCTCCCAAGGCAACAGAAATAAAAGTAAAGATAAACAAATGGGGCCTAAACAAACATAAAAGCTTTTGAACAGCAAAGGAAACCATGAACAAAACAAAAAGACAACCTATGGACTGGGAAAAAATATTTGCAAACAATATGACCGACAAGGGCTTAATTTCCAAAATATACAAACAGCTCATACAACGCAATTAAAAAAAAAAAACAAACAACCCAATAGAAAAATAAGCAGAAGACCTAAACAGACATTTCTCCAAAGATATACAGATGGCCAATGGGCACATTAAATGAGGCTCAAAATGGCTAATTATTATAAAAATGCAAATCAAAACTATAATGAGGAGTTCCTGCTATGGTGCAGAGGGTTATGGACTGGCATTGCAGAAGCTGTGACATAGGTTGCAGCTGCAGCTCAGATTCAATATCTGGCCAGGGAACTTCCATATGTGCAGGTGCAACCAAAAAAGAAAAAAAAAGCTGGATAAGCAGTGAGATCCTGCTGTATTGCACTGGGAACTATATCTAGTCACTTGTGGTGAAGCATGATGGAGGATAATGTGAGAAAAGGAATGTATACATGTATGTGTGGCTGGGTCACTTTACTGTACAGTAGAAAACTGATGGAACACTATAAACCAGCAATAATGGGGGAAAAAAAAGCTCTAATTCAAAAAGATACATGCTGCAGTTCCTATTGTGGCTCAGTGGGTTAAAAACCTGACCTGTCTCTCTGAAGATGTGGTTTCAATCCCTGGCCTCAGTGAGTTAAGGATCATGTGTTGCTGCAAGTTTTGGTGTAGGTTGCAGATGCGGCTTGGATCCTGTGTTGCCATGGCTATGGTGTAGGCCAGGAGCTACAGCTCCAATTTGATCCCAAGCCCAGGAACTTCCATATGCCACAGGTGTAAGTATAAAAAAAAAAAAAAAAAGATACACATGCACCCCAACGTTCACTGCAGCACTATTTACAACAGCCAAGACATGGAAGCAACCTAAATGTCCACTGACAGATGAATGGGTAAGGAAGATATGGTACATGAGTACAATGGAATACTACTCAGCCATAAAAAGAATGAAATGCCATTTTCAGCAACATGGATGGACCTAGAGATTATCATACTAAGTTATTGGAGAGAAAGACAAATATCCTATAGCACTTTAAAAATAGTTTAGGAGTTCCTGCTGCGGTGCCATGGGACCAGGAGCATCTCTGGAGCACTGGGATGCAGGTTTGATCCCCAGCCCAGCACAGGGGGCTAAGGATCCGGCATTGCCAGAGCTTCAGCATAGGTCACAACTGTGGCTTGGGTCTGATCCCTGGACTGTGAACTCCATAAGCCACAGGGCAGCCAAATAAATAAATAAATTTCTTAAAAAATAAAAAATAGTTCAAATGAACTTACAAAACAGAAAGATTCAGCAACAGAGAAAACAAATTATGGTTACCAACAGGGAAGGGGGGATAAATTGGAGGTATGGGATTGACAGATGCACACGACCATATATAAGGTAAACAGTAAGAATTTACTGTATAGCACAGAGAACTATATTCAGTATCTTGCAATAAAGTATAATGCAAAAGAATTTTAAAATATAGATATACTCATATATGCATAATCAAATTACTTTGCTGTACACCTGAAACCTACACAGTATTAAAAATCAACTATACTTCAATAAAAAACAAAAACCTATAAAACTGGGCAAAAGATATGACACAACTGTTTTCAGACTTTGGACAAAAGGGAACATAAGGCTATAATCCTTGAATGAGAATGAACCCAGCAGATAAAATCCACATTCTCCTCAACTCACTCTTGGGGGCATTTTCCAAACTACAACAAAGGGAAGTGGAGGTTCTGCTCTTGCTCATAGAGCAAACAGAGCACAGAGTTTAGGGCTATTGAAGCAAATGGAATTTGCAAAACAATTAGAGAACAAGGAGTTGCAGGTGGAGGCCTAGCAGAGAACAGCTGCTGCCCAACTGGGAGCTAAACAAAGATTCTGGAAGCTGTACAATCCTAGGACTAGCCCCTGCTGAACACCACAGGAACTTAGGCAAGACCCAGAAACAGCACTTCTCATGAGTTAAGGACTGTATCCTACCCCATGAGTGCTACTCGCAACCTACCTTAACAAATCCCAAAACCAAGCCTTGACAAGATCAAAGTGATCCGCTTAGATTACCTGCCTGCCAGGACAAAATTCTACATTCTTGAAGTGAAGACAAAACTAAACTTTCTGGTGTTGCATATCAAAGTAATCATAACATTTTAATTATGTGAAGAAGCAGGAAAATATGGTCTATAAGCAGGATTAGAAACAGTCAATAGGGAAAAAGCCACAGGGACGACCTGGATATTGGAAGTAGCAGACAAGGTCATTAAAGAGCAATTCTAAAATTCACCATGTTAAAAGAAAAGAGGAATATAACGAGTCAAGAGATGAAGAATATTATCAGAGAAATGGAAACAAAGAAAAAGGACCAAATGAAAAAAACTAACACTGAAAAATAAAATGGGAAAAAAACTACCCTCAATCACCTGGAAGACAGTGACAATAAGTCTAACGATTATCCGATTGGAGTCCCAAATAATGAGAAAGTGGGGAGTTCCCGTCGTGGCTCAGTGGTTAATGAATCCGACTAGGAACCATGAGGTTGCGGATTCAGTCCCTGGCCTTGCTCAGTGGGTTAAGGATCCAGCGTTGCTGTGAGCTGTGGTGTAGGTCGCAGACTCGGCTCGGATCCTGCGTTGCTGTGGCTCTGGTGTAGGCTGGCAGCTACAGCTCCGATTCGACCCCTAGCCTGGGAACCTCCATATGCCGCGGGAGCGACCCAAGAAATAGCAACAACAACAACAACAACAAAAGACAAAAAAAAAAAGAAAGTGGTAAAAGACTGAAAGAAAAAAAAAATTTGAAGAAATAATGATTGAAATTTTCTGAAAAACACCAATGCACAGATCCTAAAGCTCGACAACACTCAAGCAAAATATAACACAAAAAAAACCCCACACTTGTTTCATAGTCAAGCTGCTGAAAACCAGAGAATATTAGATGCGGTCAGAAGAAAATCAAAGACACATTACATACAGAGGACAATGATAAAAATGATGACTAGCCTTTTATTAAAAAACAATGGAGGCCAGAAGACAAGAGAACAATATCATTTAAGTGTTGAAGATGAGTAATAGTATGTTGATCGATAATTCTCTATCCATTTACAATATCCTTCAAAGGTAAAGGTGAAATGAACAAAAGCTGAGAAGTACAGCAGATCTGTACTTTAAAAGGGGGCGGGGGGCAGCTTAGTGAGATTATTCCAGACAGAAGAATTAAAGACACAAAGAGCTGGAAATAGCAAGTACACAAATAAAGAAGATGTAATATTTTCATTTCTTAATTTATAGAGAAGACAAGTGTTGAAAGCAAAACTAATATATTATGGATTCTATAAGCACAAGTGAAATGTATGACAACAGCACAAAGAATGAGAGACAGCAACAGAAGTAGAGTGTTGTAAGGGATCAAGGGTCAAAGGAAATTAGAAAATATTTTGAACTGAATGAGAGTGAAAACAAATCAAAGTTTGTGGGATCTAACTAAAGCAGTGATTACAGAATTTCATAGTTTTAAATACTAATATTAGAAAATGAAGATTAAAATGAATGATCTGTGCACTCACCTTGAGAAGGCAGGAAAAAAAATTAAACCCAAAATAAAAAGGAAGGAATAAGAGCATACATAAATCAATGAAATAAAAAACAGAAAATTAAAGTAAAAAGTTGGTTCTCTGACAAACCCAGAGCAATACTAATCAAAGATAAAAGAGAACAAATTAACATTTTTGGAAATGAAAGGAGATCACTGTTAGATATTCTTTAGACATTAAAAGGAAAATAAGGAAATACCAAGAAAGCTTTAAGTCAGTAAATTCAAGAAATGGGATTAATCCTTGAAAGATAACAATTTTTCACAAATGACACAAAGTCTCTGCCAAAAAAATGAATCAATAATTTAAAATCTCAGCCAGGAGTTCCCATTGTGGCTCAGCAGGTAAAGAACCCAACATCAGTGTCCCTGAGGATGTGGGTTCAATCTGCTGCCTCATTCGGTGGGTTAAGGATCTGGTGTTGCCACAAGGTGCGGTATAGGACACAGATGCAGCTTGGATCCCATGTTGCCGTGGTGTAGGCCTGCAGCTGCAGCTCCAATTCAACCCCTAGCCCAGGAACCCCTATGCCATACATGCAGCCATAAAAATATACTAATAAAAAATAAAATAAGATAGTATCTGGAAGTTCCCATTGTGGCTCAGAGGAAGCAAACCAGACTAGTATCCAGGAGGATCCTGGCTTTGCTCAGCAGGTTAAGGACCCAGCACTGCTGTGAGCTGTGGTGTAGGTCACAGATGTAGCTAAGATTTCGCATTGCTGTGGCTGGGGTATAGGCTGACAGCTGCAGCTCCGATGTGAACCTTAGCCTGGGAACCTCCATATGCCACAGGTGTGGCCCTAAAAAAAAGCAAAAAAAAATCTTTGCATTTCAGTTTTGTGAACTATGTCTAAAAAATACTACTTGTTAAAAATAAAAAGGAAACTGGTATTTTTCCACAATCTTGCAGAACAAACATGCTGTTTTCCCTAAAGAAAATTAGAATGAGTTCTTAGAACAAACAATCCAAAAATTTATATGGAACCACAAAAGACCCAGAATTGCCAAAGCAATCCTGAGAAACAAAAACCAAGCAGAGGGCATAACTCTCCCAGACTTCAAGAAATATTACAAATCCACAGTCATCAAAACAGTGTGGTACTGGTATCAAAAAAAGACAGATAGACCAATGGAACAGAATAGAGAATCTGGAAATAAACCCTGACACCTATGGTCAATTAATCTTTGACAAGGGAGGCAAGAACATAAAATGGGAAAAAGAAAGTCTATTCAGCAAGCATTGCTGGGAAACCTGGACAGCTGCATGCAAAGCAATGAAAACTAGAACACACTCTCACACCATGTACCAAAATAAACTCAAAATGGCTGAAAGACTTAAATAGAAGACAAGACACCATCAAACTCCTAGAAGAGAACATAGGCAAAACACTCTCTGACATCAACCTCATGAATATTTTCTCAGGTCAGTCTCCCAAATCAACAGAAATAAGAGCAAAAATAAACCAATGGGACCTAATCAAACTGAAAAGCTTTTGCACAGCAAAGGCAACCAAAAAGAAAACAAAAAGACAACTTACAGAATGGGAGAAAATAGTTTCAAATGATTGCAACAGACAAGGGCTTAATCTCTAGAATATACAAACAACTTATACAACTCAACAGCAAGAAAGCCAATCACCCAATGGAAAAATGGGCAAAAGACCTAAATAGACTGTTCTCCAAGGAAGATATACAGATGGCCAACAAACACATGAAAAAATGCTCAACATCGCTGATTATAAGAGAAATGCAAATCAAAATTACCATGAGATACCACCTCACACCAATCAGAATGGCCATCATTAATAAGTCCACAAATAACAAGTGCTAGAGGGGGTTTGGAGAAAAGGGAACCCTCCTGCACTGCTGGTGGGAATGTAAACTGGTATAGCCACTATGGAGAACAGTTTGGAGATACCTTAGAAATCTATACATAGAACTTCCATATGACCCCACAATCCCACTCTTGGGCATATATCTGGACAAAACTCTACTTAAAAGAGACACATGCACTTGCATGTTCATTGCAGCACTATTCACAATAGCCAGGACATGGAAACAACCCAAATGTCCATCGAGAGATGATTAGATTCGGAAGAAGTGGTATATATACACAATGGAATACTACTCAGCCATAAAAAAGAATGACATAGTACCATTTATAGCAACATGGGTGGAACCAGAGAATCTCACACTGAGTGAAATGAGCCAGAAAGACAAAGACAAATACCATATGATATCACTTATAACTGGAATCTAATATCCTGCACAAATGAACATCTCCTCAGAAAAGAGAATCATAGACCTGGAGAATAGACTTGTGGCTGCCTGGGGTGAGAGGGAGGGAGTGGGAGGGATCAGGAGCTTGGGGTTATTGGATACAACTTGGAATGGATTTACAAGAAGACCCTGCTGAGTAGCCTTGAGAACTATGTCTAGATACTTATATTGTAACAGAACGAAGGGTGGGAAAAAAAAAAGTATACATGTAAGTGTATCTTGGCCCCCACGCTGTACAGTGGAAAAATAATAAAATAAAAAAAAAATAAGAAAATTAGAATGAGTTCTAATTTAAAACTGTTTTTAATTATTACAGTATTCTCTTTTCAGTCCCTTTAAATCTATCTCAATCTTTTTAACAGTATTTCATTAGAAGAATGTACCATAATTTGTACCATTTCTCAGTGATAGATACTTACCACTGTTTTTACAGACTTTCTTGCTTAGGAAAATGAAACACATTTTACTAAAATAAATCCAAGCTCTGCAAAAAGAGTAATTTTTTTCCCCAGCTAACTTCACTGAAGTAAAAAGACTAAGTTTAAAAAAAAAAAAATCAAAATTGTGGATTGTGATCTTTTCAATTAAGAAAATAATCTGGGACCATTCTACACATAAGAAGGATCAGAAATAAAGGATATTTCTTTTACCCACGTAGATTCTCCAGGCACTGGAACACAGTAGAAAGTCTGCCTTTCCAAAGTGGTAGTTCGTGGAGAGTTTAAATCCACTTCTTGCTGAGGCTGTGATGTACATTAAAAGAAAAGAAAACTCTGAGAATTAGCAACAATATTTTCATGTTAATTATAAAATAACAGTAAATATTTCATATTAAGAGTTAATTTAATTAACAAGCAACCACTAAATCCAAACTATCATTTTTTTCTTTTGAGGGCCCCACCTGCAACACATGGAGGTTCCCAGGCTAGGGGTTGAATCAAAGCTGCAGTTGCCGCCTCAGCCACAGCAATGCCAGATCCTAGCCTCATTTGCAGCCTAAACAACAGCTCATGGCGATGCCAGATCCTTAACCCACTGAGAGAGGCCAGAATTAAACCTGCATCCTCACAGTCAGATTCTGAACCCAATGAGTCACTACAGGAACTTGCACACTATCATTTCCTAAAAGAAAACCACCATAAAATCATTCCAAAGGCAATAATCAATATACCTTTCCTCAAATCCAAAATACATAGCACCCTAGGTTACAAAATTAAATCCCTTTAAATAAACAGGGAATTTTATTAATTCTTTACAAAGACAAAACATGGTAATCCCACGCCTCTCTCACAGAAAGCTATCAGAATCAGCTAATAAATAAATTTAATAAAATATTCATTATGAGGTAGTGCTGAGATTTAAAAGTCAGATATTATTCCCTAGGAAAGATATATTCTCTAGTTCAAATATTCTTAGACAATCCAGAGAGGATCCAAGATATAACAGTAAAAAAATTATTTCACTGGGAGTTCCTGTTGTTTCTGCTCAGCAGGTTATGAACCTGACTAGTATCTGTGAGGATGTAGGTTCAATCCCTGGCCTTGCTTAGTGGGTTAAGGATCCAGTATCGCTGTAAACTGTGATGTAGGTCGCAGATTCGGCTCAGATCTGGCATTGCTGTGGCTGAGGTGTAGGATTGCAATTGCAGCTCTGATTTGACCCCTAGCCTGGGAACTTTCATACGTCATAGGTGTAGCCCTAAAATAGCCAAAAAAAAAAATTTTTTTTCAGGAGTTCCCTGGTGGCCTAGTGGTTAAGGATCCAGCACTGTCACTACTCTGGCACAGGTTTGATCCCTGGCCCAGGAACTTCTACATGCTGTAGGCATGGGGGGAAAAAAATTAATTTTTTAAAAAAGAGGCATACCTTGATTAGATTTTTTAAAAGATAATCAAGTGTTAAGCCCTAAATCAATCTTCCACTCTCATTTTTCTGCTTTTCATTTAAAAGAATTTATCATAACTTAAAATTTTAAAAAGCAATTATATAGATACTAGGAAAAGAAGGAATTAATTTTGTCATTTGCAGTATTACACCTCCTAAGAGATTTTTAGATCAAAAAAATTGTATCAGGAGTTCTTGCTGTGATACAACAGTATTGGCAGTTTCTCTGCAGCACCAGAACATAGGTTTGATCCCCAGCCCAGGACAGTGGGAAGGACCTGGTGTAGCCGCAACTGCGATGTAGGTCACAATTTTGGCTCAGATCTGATCTCTGGCCTGGGAACTCCTTATACCATGGGGCAGCCAAAAAAGAAAAAAAAAATCATATCAGAGAAACTCAAGTAAAAGGCAGATAGAGAAAGCATTCCACACAACTTCTTAGAACTGACTTACATACAAAATAAATAAATTTAGGATCAACCAAAGGAAAGAAATACATTCTCTGAAGAAAAAAATTTTCATTAAAAAGTTTCTTATACATTTTAAGAGTACATACCCCACACTCTGCTACATCTCTATATTTTCCAAAATGAAGAACCTACGAACAAAACAAAGAATAAGAGTATTGTATCAGTATATCAGAATCAAAACTACCATAAACAAGACAAGTACAAAATTAACAGTACTAATGATAAACAGTAAGTTTCATTGGAAAAAGCAATACATACACGTGCTTTTGTGTTTCGGTTAACAGTTTCATACACTCCCATGTAAAATTCAGGGTCAAACATATCCTGAATCATGCAACGAAACTTCACAAAACTATTAGGTTTCAAATAATGAAGGGGAACTTCATTCAATGATGGTACCTTAAAGGAAAACAAACGGTCAATTCAAAATACACTGTCTATCAAATGTTAAGCACATATAGCTACCTATATGTGTATCCAAACTCAAACTGCAATCCCCCCCAAAACACACACACACAAATCAGGGGCATCAAATGATCTCAATGGTCAACATAACACAACTGCTGGACAAAAGTACTCTCCACGTTGGTACAAGTTTGTACGATGACATCTGACAGTAAGGAAGCCTTTTCTTCAAAACCCTTCCCAATAAACAGAGAGGCATTTCCTTTGTTGAGCTCTTCTCTTAAAACTCATACACACCAATTCCTTTAAAAAGAAGGTAATAAAGCAAAAGATAACTGAATCTCTCTTAACTACCCATTTTTTTCTCTCTGTAACACGGTCATTTACTGCCACCTAGAGGCACCAATATAGAAGCATTGCATTGGGGTTTTTTTGCTTTGTTTTGTTAGGTTTTTTGGGGGTTGGTTTTTTTTTTTTTTGTCATTGTTTAAATTTAAGTTGCAAAAGAGACCCAAAAAATTTTTTTTGGTCGTGCCCAGATTGCGAAAGTTCCTGGGCCACAGCAGTGACAACACTGGATCCTTAACGTGAGCCCCCAGGGAACTCCAGAGGCCAAGATCTTTGAGCAGGTGTGCACTTAAAGCAGAGGGCAGTACACACTAACCTACATATTTTTCAAGTACATGTGGATTACTATTCTACTGAGAATAGGTGAAAGTTTGCCCAACTTCACCCTGCCCCCTCGAGCAACAATAAGCTTACCCATTTAGGAGCATTATTTTCCTTCAGCTTTTCCTTAAAATATTCAATTACTTTCTTCTCCCAGTCAGGATTAACTCCATTTTGAGCTGAAAGAAAAATACATTTTTCAAGCTGGACTTACACGCTATAATAACAGACTATGTCCATGTGAGTCACACAAGTGAGTTTAGTGCAATGTGTAAGTCAGGGAGCACTGCTGGGGGTTAGTCACTATGATCAGGGTGGGGCTGACCTCCTGCAGAGCACCCCCAGAATAAGATAGGAGGCTCCCTAAACAAAGCAGCACGGGAATCATTTGAAAAGCACATTGCTCTTTGAAAGCATTCTTACTTCTTATTTTATTTGGGAATAATCTCAAACTTTCAAAAACGTCACATGAAACGTACAAAGAACTCCTGTAGCCTTGCCCCCTGTGCTCCCACTCCCTCTTTCACACATTTTCCTGACTCATTTGTGATTAAGTTACACACATCATATATTTTTACCTTTAAACAGTTTAATGTGTTTCCTAAGAATACGGAGATTATCTTACATAACCACAGTACTTGTTATCAACCTCAGGAAATTCAAAATTGAACAATGCTTTTTATCTAATCTACCAGCTATTTTCCAACTTGCCCTCTGACCCAAGACTATCCTTTACAGAGCACTTTTTTCCCTTCAGCACAGGACTCAGTCTAGGTTCACACACTTCTTTTAGTGATCATTTTTTTTAAAATCTCCTTTACTCTGGAACAGTTCCCTCAATCTTCCTTCCTTCTTTTTTTTTTTTTTTTTGTCTTTTTAGGGCCACACTTGCGGCATATGGAAGTTCTCAGGCTAGGGGTCAAATCGGAGCTGCATTTGTCAGCCTACACCACAGCAATGCCAGATCCAAGCCGTATCGCCAACCTATGCCACAGCTTGTGGCAACGCTGGATCCTCAACCCACTGAGCAAGGCCAGGGATTGAATCCGCATCCTCAGGGAGACCATATGAGGTTCTTAACCTGCTGAGCCACAAAGGGAACTATGCCTGATGTTTCCTTATGATTAGACTGCAGTTGTGTCTTACAGTCAGAGTGCTGCATAAGTGATGTTGTGTCCTTGTAAGTGTATCACCTAGATGTCCATCTTCCCCTCACTGATGACATTAATTTTCACCACTCCGTCAAAGTGAGAGCCAATTTCTCCACTGCAGTTACTTTTTTTCCCTTACAAACTAATAAGCAATATCCAGGAGATACCTCAAGACCATGCAAATAACTTGCATAAAACTTGCCCCACCCCCAAGATTTAACATCCATTTAAGTTACTGGTAATTATGTTTGCAAAATGAGAGAAAGCTGCTTTTAATGTCATGTTAAAGATAAGAAAACCAAGACTTTGAAAAATTATGGGGAGTTCCTGTCATGGCGCAGTAGAAATGAATCTGACTAGGAACCATGAGGTTGCAAGTTCGATCCCTGACCTCGCTCAGTGGATTAAGGATCTGGCGTTGCCATGAGCCATGGTGTAGGTCACAGACGTGGCTGGGATCTGGCATTGCTGTGGCTGTGGTGTAGGCTGGCAGCTGTAGCTCCGATTAGACCACTAGCCTGAGAACCTCCACACGCTGAGGGAATAGCCCCAAAAAGAAGGAAAAAAAATTATGGGAATTGGCCAAGACCAAAGAGTGAATTACCAACAGAATTAGGAATACATATTTTTGTGAACTAGAACCATGTAACCAAGCTGGCCAATACCTCCACCATCATACAGGTGCCATATTCACCACACAGGTGCTATGGAGATGTGGAATAAAGGAACTGTTTATATTTGTTAAGGAGCTGATTCTCTTAAAAATACTCATAAAATCCTGCTTACACCATGCTTTAGCAGAGATTCTAAATGCTTTTGTTTAACTGAGCAAAGGCCAGTTCTTAAAAAGCACTCAACGAGGTGATTCTAATGTGCAGAGGGTTGAACCCAATTCTAGTAAACCGGACCTCAGAGGGTGGTTCCCAGACCAGCAGCCTTAGCACCACCAAAGTAGCTGTTAAAAAGGCAAATTCTTCAGCCCATCCCAGACCTACTAAATCAGAAATGACAGAGGTGAGGCTCAGCAAAACATTTTTAAAAATACGCCCTAAGGGGAGTTCCCTAGTGGCCTAGTGGTTAAGAACCCAGCATTGTCACTGCTGTGGCACAAGTTTGCTCCCTGGCCTGGGAGCTCGTGTATGTCATAAGCAGAGCCAAAAAAAAGTCCTCTAGGTGACTCTGACGCACGTTGAAGATTAAGAACCAATGCTCTACTTGGTGCATGCCAATAAACAATTACTGATTTGAAGGGAAAAAACCAGAATGGGTATTTTTGGCTTCTAGTCAAAATGGTCGTCTAGTGAAGAGTTACATGCAGCCATGACTGCTACACCAACACCACTATTCTGACTGCATTTGTCTAAGAAACATGAATATGCCACATCAGGAATTGTTACCCTACCTGGTACTGCCGGACTATTGAAGAACTGCAATTCCCTCCAAGTTCCCTCTGTGGCTCAGCAGGTTAAGAACCTGACACAGTGTCCGTGAGGATGCAGGTTCGATCCCTGGCCTCACTCAGTGGGTTAAAGATCTGGCATTTCCACAAGAGCTATGGTGCAGGTCACAGATGCAGCTTGGATCTGGCGTTGCTGTGGCTGTGGTGTAGGCCTCAGCTGCAGCTCCAGATCAAACCTAGTCTGGGAACTTCCATGTGCCACAGGTGTGGCCCTTAAAAAAAAGAAAAAAAAGAAATACAACAGATAATTCCAAAATTATCAAGAGTACTACAATAACTGTCCATTATTTATTAAGCCCACTGTTTGCCTAGCACTCTATCAGGTGCTATCAGGATACTTAGTGCTAAGATAAGCTATGGATAGAACAAAATCTCAGAGAGGGTTTATGAAAGAGGTGGTGTGTGAGCCAGGCCTGTAAAGAGGGGTAGAACTGAAACATGTTGAAGTATAAAGGATGGGAATATTCCAAATATAGGTCCCCTGGGGGAAGAAAACAGTAATGTTAAACCAAGGACAAGGATGGACACTACCAGAAACTGAAGTACATGGAGCATTAAGTGCCTCGAAGAGAATAAAGCCAATGAACAAAAGGAAGATGAAGCAACACATACCATAGTTTTCAATACCAGGCTACAGATTTGCTCTCCATTCACAGAAAATTCACTTTTACTTTCCCAGGGTCCAGCAGAAGTTAGAAGAATAAACACTAAATAAGTACAATGTAGAGAGAACAGATTGTTTTGCAACTCTAACATCCATTTCCTCTTTTTCTGGTGACAGTACATCTTTTTGAGGGAGGAACCACTGCACCTTCACTCTCAGCCCAAGGGTGCACCTTCACTCTCAGCCCAGTGGTTCTGATGATTGGTTAGGGATGGAGCAATCAACAATCCCGGGTATAAGGTTTAGGAACTGGTCCAACATCATAGGTTATAATCCTGAAGCTGCATGTGACCAGGTCTGTTTGAAAACTAACTAAGCCATCCCAGAGGGAAGTAGAGAGGCTGGTTGCTATAGACACAGTTTGAAGTATTTGGCTGTAGTTGAGTGTGACGTTAACCCACTCAGGAATTGTCACCCTAGACAATGTAGTCACCCTCTTTGGTTTAAGTAGAATCCTGCTGAGTGTGTGCCTGTGCGAGTACATGCGCGTGCACACACACGCACGCACACACACGGTTTTCTCATGCATTCCTGGCCATCTGAGTGTGAGCACCACTGCATTCAATCTTGTCCTACTTTAAGCCATCAGGGGAACAGAGGAACAAAACATATATATGCTTTTACACTGTCACCAATAGCATAAAAGGGTTCTGGGTGTCCTAGCTCACCAGTACATGGTCTTGTCAATCTTTTTAATCCTAGTCACTGTGCTGGGTGTGCAAGTGCTATTTCACTGTGGTTTTAAAACGCACTATATTTACTGACTATCCCATAAACCTTTTTGTGAAGTGTTTGCTTACAATTTGGTCCATTAAAAAAAAAAAAAGATTCTGTTGTAGCATCGATGATTTATACAAATTTTGAGTACCCTGGATGCAAGTCTTTGGCCAGATGTGCGTAGGGCAAGTCTTTTCCTAATCTGTCGCTTGCTTTTTGACACTGTCTTTTGATTGAGAAGTTTTCAATTTTGACAAAGTTCAATTTCTCCATTTTTTTTACGGTTGCTGACTCCAAGGTCATGAAAACATCCTGTTTTTACTTTTCACATTTAATTCTGTAATCCATATCAAGTTAATATTTTTGTTTACAGTGTGACACAGGGGTCAAGGTTCATTTTCTTTTGCCAAAAAGATAGCCCTTTGGGAGCTCTCTTGTGGCACAGTGGGTTAAGGATTGGTGTTGTCACTGCTGGGCTTTAGTCAATGCTGTGGCGTGGGTTTGATCCCTGGCCTAGGAACTTCCACAAGCTGCAGGCATAGCCAAAAAGAAAAAAAAAAAATCCATTTGCTCTAGCATTATTAAATTTGAAGACTTTCTAAAATAAATTACTTCGACACTATTGTCACTCAGTTTGTATTTATGTTAGTTTATTTCTAAATTTTCTATTATGTTATAGAGATCTACTTTATTCTTATGCTAATACCATATTGTCTGAGTCACTATAGCTTGACAGTAAGTCTTAAAATCAGGTAATTATGTTCATCTTTGTCTTCAAGTTTGTCTTCATTATTCCAGATCCTCAACCTGTATATAGATTCCTCCAGACGCCATCTGTGTCTTTCCCCTTATAATCCAGCTATGTATCCCTACCATGCTACTGTCATAAATCTTATTCTCAGTCACCTATGACATTTTAGTGACTCTCCAAACATAGGAGGGGTCTTGGAACCTCCAACACATAAGTGTATCAAGAGTTTATTTCTGGAGTTCCCTTGAGAAGCAGCGGATTATGGATCCAGCATTGTCACTGCAGCAGCTCAGGTCACTGCTGTGGCATGGGTTTTGATCCCTGGCCCAGGAACTTCTTTCCACATGCCATGGGCATGGCCAGAAAAAAAGTTCATTTCTTTTTATTGCTAAGTAATATTACATTGTTTACCTGAACCACAATATGTTTCTCCATTCACCCATTAAAGAACATTTAGATTATCTCCAGATTTTGATAACTAAAACAATTATAGACATTTGTATACAAGTTTTTTCTTTGTTTTTTGTTTTGGCCATTGCCATGGATATGGAAGTTCCCAGGCTAGGCATCAAACCTGTACCACAGCAGTGACCTAAGCTGCTGCAGTGACAATGCCACAAGAGAACTCTGGTTTACAAATTTTTGTGTGAACATAAACTTTCTTTTCTTTAGGGTAAAAACCTAGAAAGGGAAGTTAGACATAATATATAATGCCTACTCTGGGAAATTCTGCCTATTTCCCAGAGTGACTATACCATTTTGCAGTCTCACCAGCAATGTACCAGAGATCATTGAATCTGAATTTTTTGAATTCTTGCCAGTACTTGATACTGTCCTCTTTTTAAAAACAATTTTGAGCTGTTCTGGTAGTTGTGGTATACCGCTAATGGATTAAATTTGCATTTCCCTAGTAACTAACGAACTCTCTCTTTGCTTGGCCTCCGTGCAGCATGTGCAGTTTCCGGGCCAGGGATCAGATCTGAGCTGCAGTTGTGACCTACATCAAAGGTGCAGCAATAACCAGATCCTTTAACCCACTGTGCTGGGCCAGGGTTCAGGCTATGTCCTGGTGCTGCAGAGACACCTCAGATCCTGCTGCGCCACAGTGGGAACTCCTCGAACTCTTTCCATGTGGTTATTTGCCATCCTTCTAGCTTCTCTGGTGAAACGTCAATTTTTTATACTTACATCTTTTGCCCCCTTTAAAACTGGGTAAATTACCACTGCATTTTCTTTCTTTTTTTAAATGATTTTTATCTTTTCCATTTTAGGTAGTTTACAGTGTTGTCAATTTCCTACTGTACAGCAAAGTGACCCAGTCACACATACATATATATATGTTCTTTTTCTCACATTACCCTCCATCATGCTCCATCACAAATGACTAGATACAGTTCCCAGTGCTATATGGCAGGATCTCATTGTTTATCCATTCCAAATGCAATAGTTTGTACCTATTAATCCCAGATTCCCAGTCCATCCCACTCCCTCCAACATCCCCTTGGCAAACTCAAGTCTGTTCCCCAAGTCCATGAGTTTCTTTTCTGCAGAAAGGTTCATTTGTGCCACATATTAGAGTCCATATGTAAGTGATATCATTCAGTATTTGTCTTTCTGTTTCTTACTCCACTTAGTATGACACTCTCTAGTTCCATCCAAGTTGCTGCAAATTGAATTATTTTGTTTTTTATGGCTGAGTAGTATTTCATTGCATATATATATATATATATATATGTGTATATATATATATGTATACATACACACACACCACATCTTCTTAACCCATTCATCCGTCGATGGACATTTTTTAGGTTGTTTCCAGGTCTTGGTACTGTGAATAGTGCTGCAATGAATACGCGGGCGCATGCGTCTTTTTCAAGGAAAGTTCTATCCGGATATATGCCCAAGAGCAGGAATGCTGGGGCATATGGTAGCTCTAGATTTAGTTTTCTGAGATACCTCCTTACTGTTTTCCATAGCGGTTGTAGCAATTTACATTCCCACCAACAGTGCAGAAGGGTTCCCTTTTCTCCACACCCCCTCTGGCACTTGTTATTTGTAGACTTATTAATGATGGCCATTCCGACTGGTGTGAGGTGGTACCTCACAGTAGTTTTGACTTGCATCTCTCTAACAATCAGTGATGTTGAGCATTTTTTTCATGTGCTTGTTGGCCATCTGTATATCTTCCTTGGAGAAATGTCAATTCAGGTCTTCTGCCCATTTTTCAATTGGCTTGTTGGCTTTCTTGCTGTTGAGTTGCATAAGTTGTTTGTATATTTTAGAGATTAATCCTTTGTCAGTTGTATCGTTTAAAACTATTTTCTTCCATTCTATAAGCTGTTTTTTTTGTTTGTTTTTTTTTTTAATGGTTTCCTTTGCTGTGCAAAAGCTTGTCAGTTTGATTAGGACCCAATGGTTTGTTTTTGCTTTTATTTCTGTTGCTTTGGGAGACTGACCTGAGAAAACATCTGTAAGGTTGATGTCAGAGAATGTTTTGCCTAGAATATGCTCATCTAGGAGTTTGATGGTAGCTTGTCTTACGTTTTAAGTCTTTAAGCCATCTTGAGTTTATTTTTGTGCATGGTGAGAGGGTGTGTTCCAGTTTCATTGATTCACATGCAGCTGTCCAGTGCTCCCAGCACCATTTGCTGTAAAGCCTGTCTTTTCCCCATTTTATGTTCTTGCCTCCTTTGTCAAAGATTAATTGACCGTAGGGGTCTGGATTTATTTCTGGATTTTCTATTCTGTTCCATTGGTCTGTTATGTCTGTTTGGATACCAGTACCATACCGTCTTGATGACTGTGGCTTTGTAATATTGCCTGAAGTCTGGGAGAGTGATGCCTCCTGCTTGGTTTTTGTTTCTCAGGATTGCTATGGCAATTCTGGGTCTTTTGTTGTTCCATATCAATTTTTGGATTGTTTGTTCTAGTTCTGTGAAAAATGTCATGGGTAATTTGATAGGGATTGCATTGAATCTGTAGATTGCTTTGGGTAGTATGGCCATTTTTACAATATTAATTTTTCCAACCCCAGAGCATGGAATATCCTTCTATTTCTTTGACCAACTTTAATTTCCTTGATTAGTGTTTTATACTTCTTAGCATATAAGTCTTTAGCATTTTCTTTATATATTCTAGATACAAGTCCTTTACCTGATACATGATTTTTCAAATATATGCTCTCAGCCTACAGCTTGTCCTTTCAGCTGCCTAACAATGCCTTTGTAAAACAAAAGTTATTAATTTTGGTGAAGCTGAATTTATCAAAGTTTTGTTTCATGCATGTGTCTTTGGAATTATGTCTAAGAAATCACTGCCAAACTCTGGTTCATGAAGATGTATTTACTTCTCAAAGTTCTACAGTTTTATGTTTTATACTTAGATCTATGACTCATTTGAGTAAATTTTTGCATAAAGCATGAGATTTAGATTGTGATTAATATTTCTACATATAAATGTGTAATTGTTCCAACATATTTTTGAAAAGAATCTTCTTTTTCTATTGAATAGGCTTTTGTACATTTGCCAAAAGACAAATGTGGACAACAGAAATGAACCTTAAAAACATGCCAAGTGAAATAAAACTGACAAAAAGACAAATGCTGTATCTGCTTATATGAGGTACCTAGAATAAGCAAATTCATAGAGACGAAAAGGAAAACAGAGGCTTCAGGGAGACACTGAAGGGACAGTGGGCCTGAGTGTAAGGAAATCCGTTTTATCTTGAGTGAGTTTGGGTAGTATGTGGTTGTGGTAGGCAGAATAATGGCCAACCAAAGATGTCTACATCTTAACCCCCAGAATCTGTGAATATCTTATGCTATATGCCAAAGGGGAATTTAGGTGGAAGATAAAATTAAAACTGATAGTCAGGAGTTTCCACTGTGGCACACCAGAATCAGCAGCATCTCTGGATGCAGAGTTCCATCCCCAGCCCGGCAAAGTGGGCTTAGAATCCAGCACCACTGAAGCTGTGGCAAAGGCTGCAACTGCAGCTCAGATCTGATCCCTGGCCTGGGAACTCCATATGCCAAGGAGTGGCTAAAAAAAGAAAAAACAAAAATATAAAACTGATAATCAGCTGCCCCTAAAACAGGGAGATTATCTGGGTGAGTCCAAAGTAATCACCAGGGTTCTTAACTGTGGAAGAGGCAGAAGAGAAGTCAAGAATGAGAAGGTATGTGAAGAACTTGACCTGATACTGCTGGCTTTGAAGATGGAAGGGGACTACAACCCAAAAAACGTTAGCAACCTCTAGAAGATGGAACAAGACAAGAAACAGATTCCCTCTAGAGCCTCCAGAAAGGAATGCTGTTCTGGTAACAACTTGATTTCATCACAGGGTGACCCTAATCAGACAAACTATAAGAATACATTTACTTTGTTTCAAGCAACTAAATTTGTAGTAACTTATTACAGCAGAAATAGGAAATTACTGTTTTTTTAAAGAAATGGTCCCCATTTCGTCCAAGTTGTTGAATTTATATCTGCAGAGCTGTTTGCATTATTCTTGCACATGTCTTTAATGACACTTCCCCTTTCATTCCTGATATCAGCATCTTCGTCTGCCTTTTTCCTTTGCCAGTCTGGCTAGATACCTATAAATTTTGTTCATCTTTTTTGGTAGAAAACAAAATAACAACCCAACCAGCTTTGGGATTCACTGATCTCCTTTTTCTTTTGTTTTTAGTTTCATTCATTTCTGCCCTATCTTTATTGTTTCCTTTGTTCTGTATGATTTGCGTTTATTTTGCTCTCCATTTCTAGTTTCATGAGGTAGAAACTTAAATTACTGACTTGGTACTTTTTTCTTCTTTTCTAATTAATGCCCTTAAAGCCTTCTGGCACATCTTTGACTTAGCTCACAAATTCTGATATGTTGTGTTGTCATTTTCATTTAGTTCAGAATATTTTAAAATTTCCCTTGTGACTTCTTTTTTATCTACAGGTTATTCAGAAATGTTATTTCCACAAGTCTGAATTTCTTGTTAACTGTTACTGACTTCTATTTTAATTATATCATGGTCAGAGAACATACTTTGATGATTCCAATTCTCTTAGGTTAAATATTTGTTTTATGACCCAGGCTATTGGTTTACTTTGGTCAATGCTTCATGTGCACTTAAAAACAATGTTTTCTGCTGTTGCTAAGGGGAGAGTTCTACAAATGTCAATTAGATGCATTAGCCTGATGGTGTTGTGTTCTATATCCTTGCTGATTTTCTATCCACTAATTCTGCTGCAATACTGAAAGGAGTAATAACCTCTCCAACTATAACTGCAGACTTTATTTCTCCTTTCAGTTCTGTCACTTTTTGCTTATATCTGGAAATTCTGTTGTTAGGTGCATTTACATTGTCTTGGCGAAATGATTGTTTTATCATTATAAAATGTTCCTCTTGTTCTCGTCTCAAACAACCTTTCTTTTTTCTTTTGTCCATCCCATGGCATATGGAGTTCCTGAGTCAGGGATCAGATCTGAGCCACAGTTGCTACTCACGCCACAGCTGCAGCAACACCAGATCCTTGACCCACTGTGCCAGGCTGGAGATCAAACCTGCATCCCAGTGCTTCTAAGATGCTGTCAACCCCGTTTCATCACAGCAGGAACTCCTCACATAACCTTTCTTAAAAATAATATAAAATTTAAAAAGAAGAATCCATTAAAGAGGAGGCAGGATTAAGATGGTGGAGTAGAAAGATTAGAGCTCACCTTCTTCCATAAAAGCAACAAAATTACAACCAATTGCTAAATAACCCTCAACAAAATAGACTGCACACTATCAAAAGACAAAGAGGAGACCCCATCAAGATGGTAGGAGGGGGTAATAGTGTGATATAAGCAATCCCATAACTGCCAGGTGGGCAGCCCACAGACTGTAAAGTAACTATACCACAGATGCTCACCCACAGGTTGAGAGTTCTGAGCCCCGTGTCAGGTTCCCACACCTGGGAATGTGGCACTGGAAGGACACCCTGGAGTATTTGGCATTGAGGGGCCGTGGGGCTTGTGTGCAGCAGCTCCACAGGACTTGGGGAAACGGAGACTCCACTCTTAAAAGGCGCACACAGGCTTTCATGGGCTCTGGGTCCCAGGGCAAAGCAGAGATTCTAAAGGAACATGGGTCAGACCTGCCTGCAGTTCTTGGAGGATCTCCTGGGAAAACCATTGTGTGAGAAGGACATTGGAGGCAAAAGTCTCAGGAATACTCATCAGCATGAACTCTAGAGATAGCCATTTCAGAAAAATCTAGCCCCACCCATCAGAGCTGAGAAGCCCCAGGCGAAACAACAAACCAGGTGAGAACCCAGCCCCACCCATTAGCAAACAAGCTGCCTAAAGGCCCCCGAGGCACAGAGCCTCCTCTAATCACACCCAGAGACAAAACCCCATGCACCAAAGGAGTAACAATCACTTCTACCAACCAGTCCCTCCCCATCAGGAAGCCTGCAGCAAGCCCCTGTACCAACTTCAGCCACAAGGGGAGGCAGACATCAGAAGCAAAAAAGGATACAACCCTACTGTCTGCAAAAAAGGAGACCAAACCAAAAATCGATACAAAGTGAAATGGCAGAGAATTATGACTCAGAGAAGGGAACAAGAAAAAAACCCAGAAAAATAGCTAAGTGATCTGGAGATTTCCAACCTCCATGAAAAAGACTTTACACTCATGATAGTAAAGACGATTCAAGTTCTTGGAAATAAACTGGAGGCGAAGACTGATAAATTACAAAAAAAAAAAAAAAACTGAGCAAAGAAATAGAAGATTTAAGGATTAAGCAAGCAGAGATGAAAAATACAATTAACTGAAGTAAAATTCACTAGAAGAAACCAACAGCAGAATACAGGAGGCAGAAGAATGATTAAGCAGGGTGGAAGACAGACTAGTGGAAATCACTGAAGAGGAACAAAAAAGAAAAAAAAAGATTGAAAAGAAATGGAGACAGTATAAGAGAACTCTGGGACAACGCTAAATGCACCAACATCTGTATTATAGGGGTGCCAACAAAACAAATCCAAAACAATTAGTAAAATGGCAATAAGAACATACATAACAATAATTACCTTAAAGGTAAAAAGACTAAATGCTCAACCAAAAGACACAGACTGGCTGAATGTCTACAAAAACAAGACCCATATATATATGTCATCTTCAGAAGACCCACTTCAATTCTAAGGACACATACAAATTGAAAGTGAGAGGAACGGAGTTCCCGTTGTGGTGCAGTGGTTAACTGGGAACCATGAGGTTTCAGGTTCGATCCCTGCCCTTGCTCAGTGGGTTAAGGATCTGGCTTTGCCATGAGCTGTGGTGTAGGTCGCAGACGCAGCTCAGATCCCACACTGCTGTGGCTCTGGTGTAGGCCGGTGGCTATAGCTCCAATTAGACCCCTGGCCTGGGAACCTCCATATGCCATGGGAAGCGGCCCTAGAAAAGGCAAAAAGACAAAAAAAAAAAGAAAGAAAGAAAGAAAGTGAGAGGATGGAAGAAAATATCCCATATGAACAGAAATCAAAAGCAAGCTGGAGTAGCAATAATCAGACAAAATAAGTCCTTAAATTGAAGAATATTAAAAGAAACAAAGGACATTACATAATGATCAAAGGATCAATCCAAGGAGATAAAACAACTGTAAATATATATGCATCCAACATAGGACTGCCTCAAAATATAAGGCAGCTGCTAACAACCTTCAAAGGAGAAATTGACAATAACACAATAATAGTGGGGGACTTTAACATGCCACTTATAGCAATGGACAGATCATCCAGACAGAAAATCAACAAGGAAACACAGGCCTTAAATGACGCATTAGACCCGATGGACTTCTATTAAGAGATTTATAGAACATTCCATCCAAAAGCAGAATACATATTCTTCTCAAGTGCACACAACATTTTCTAGGACAGATCACATTCTGGGCCACAAATCAAGCTTTGGTAAATTTAAGAAAATTGAAATCATATCAAGCATCTTTTCTGACCCCAATGTAGTCATATGACTGAAAATCAACAACAACAAAAAATCAAACACAAACATGTGGAGACTAAACAACATGCTGCTAAACAACCAATGGATCACTGAAGAAATCAAAGAGGAAATTAAAAAATACCTAGAGACAAATGACAACAAAGACACAACAATCCAAAATCTATGGGATGCAGCAAAAGCAGTTCTAAGAGGGAAATTTATAGCAATACAAGCCTACCACAGGAAACAAGAAAAATCTCAAATGAACAACCTAACTTTATACAAAACCCAAAGTTAGCAGAAGGAAAGAAGTCATAAAGATCAGAGCAGAAATAAATGAAATAGAAATGAAAAAAATATAAAAGACCAATGAAACCAAAAGCTCGTTCTTTGAAAAGGTCAACAAAATTGATAAAGCCTTAACCAGACTCATCAAGAAAAAAAAGAGAGGGGACTCAAATCAATAAAATTAGAAATGAAAAAGAAAGTTACAACAGACATCATGGAAATATAAAGGATCATAAGAGACTACTACAAGCAACTATACGCCAATAAAACAGACAATCTAGAAGAAATGGAGCAATTCTTAGAAAAGTACAGTCTTGGAGTTCCTGTCATGGCTCAGCAGAAACAAATCTGACTGGTATTCATGAGGATGCAGATTTGATCCCTGGCCTCGCTCAGTGTGTTAGGGATCCAGTGTTCTGTGAGCTGTGGTGTGGGTCACAGACATGGCTTGGATCCCGTGTTGCTTGGCTGTGGTGTAGGCCAGCATCTGTAGCTCTGATTCGACCCCCAACCTGGGAACCTCCATATGCCATGGGTGTGGGCCTAAAAAGACCAAAAAAAAAAAAAGAAAAGAAAACTACAATCTTCCAAGAGTAAACCAAGACAAAACAGAAAAGAAGAAAGGACCAATCACAAGTACTAAAATTGAAAATGTGATTTTAAAACTTCCAACAAACAAAAGTCTAGGACCAGATGGCTTCAGAGGTGAATTCTATCATTTTGAGAAGAGTTAACTCCTATCCTTCTGAAACTATTGCAAAAAATTGCAGAGGAAGGAACACTCCCAAACTCATTCTACGAGGGCACCATCACCCTTATAACAAAACCAGACAAAGACACCACACTCAAAAAAAGAAAATTACAGACCAGTGTCACTGATGAACATAGATGCAAAAATCCTCAACAAATTACCAGGAAAGTGAATCCAGCAATACATTAAAAGGATTGTACACCATGACCAAATGGGATTTATCCCAGAGATTTTTCAATATCCATAAATATTAACAAACTGAAAAATAAAAACCATATGATCCTCTCAATAGATGCAAAAAAAGCTTTTGACAAAATCCAACACTCATTTCTGATAAAAACCCTCCAGAAAGTGAGCGTAGAGGGAACCCACCTCAACATAATAAAGGCCATATATGACAAACCCAGTTAATATCACTCTCAATGGTGAAAAGTTGAAAAGAATTCCCACTAAGATCAGGAACAAAACAAGGGTGTCTGCTCTTGCCACTATTCACTATTATTCAACATAGTTTTGGAAGTCCTAGCCATGACAGTCAAAGAAGAAAAACAAATAAAAGGGATCCAGGGAGTTCCCCTATGGCTCAGTGGTAATGAGCCTGACTAGTATCCATGAGGATTCGGGTTCTATCCCTGGCCTCACTCAGTGGGTCAACGCTCCAGCATTGCTGTGGCTATGGCATAGGCCAGCAGCTGAGGCTCCGATTCAACCCCTAGCCTGGGAACTTCTTTCTAAAGAGGAAAAAAAAAAAAAAAAGGATCAAAACAGAAAGAAAGAAGTAAAGCTACCACTGTTTGCAGATGACATACTATACATAGAAAATCCTAAAGACACTACCAGAAAACTGTTAGAGCTCACCAATGAATTTGGTAAAGTTGCAGAATACAAAATTAATACACAGAAATCAACCACATTTATATATACTAACAATGAAAGATCAGAAAGAGAAATTGGGGAAACAATCCCTTTTGCTATCCATCAAAAAGAATAAAATCAAAGATGACACAAAAGGAAAGATATACCATGCTCCTGGACTGAAAGAATCCATATTGTCAAAATGACTACACTACCCAAGGCATCTACAGATTCAATGCAATCCCTATCAAATTACCAGTGGCATTTTTCACAAAAATAAAACAAAAAATTTTTTAATTTGTATGGAAACACAAAAGACCCCAAATGGCCAAAGCAATTCTGAGAAAGAAAAATGGAGCTGGAGGAATCAGGCTCCCTGACTTCAGACTACAGTGCAAAGTTACAGTCATCAAAACAGTATGGTACTGGCACATAAACAGAAATATAGGTCAGTGGAACAGGATAGAAAGCTCAGAACTAAACCCATATACCTATGGTCAACTTATCTATGACAAAGGAGGCAGGAATATACAATGAAGAAAAGAGAGTCCCTTCAATAAGTGGTGCTGGGAAAACTGGGCAGCCACATGTAAAAGAATGAAATGAGAACACTTCCTAACACCATACACAGAAATAAACTCTAAATGGATTAAAGACCTAAATATGAGTTCACGTACTATAAAACTCTTAAAGGAAAACATAGGCCAAATACTCTCTGACCCAAATCACAGCAATATCTTCTCAGATCTGCCTCCTAGAGTAATGACAATAAAAATAAGGATAAACAAATGGGACCTTATTAAACTAAAAAAATTGTGTTAGGAAAATCCTAAACAAATCAAAAAGACAACCCACAGAATGGGAGACAATATTTCCAAATGAATCAACTGACAAGGGAGTCATCTCTAAAAATATATAAACACCTCCTGCAGCTCAACACAAAAAAAAAAAATTGAAAAATAGGCAGAAGATCTAAATAGACAATTCTCCAAAGACACCACACAGGTGGCCAAAAAACATACGAAAAGATGTTCAACATCACTAATTATTAGAGAAATGCAAATTAAAGCTACTATGAGTTACCACCTAGCACCAGCCAGAATGGCCATCATCAAAGTCTATAAACAATAAATGCTGGAAAGGGTGTGGAGGAAAGGTGGGAATGTAAACTGTTGGTGGGAATGTAAAATGGTGCAACCACTATGGAAAACAATAGAGAGATTCCTCAAAAAACTAAAAATAGAGTTACCATTTGATCCAGCAATCCCACTCCTGGGCATCTATCCAGAGAAAATCATGACTCGAAAAGATACATGTACCCCAATATTCATCACAGCACTATATACAATAGCTAAGACATGGAAGCAACCTAAATGTTCATTGACAGAAGAATGGATAAAGAAGATGTGGTACATATACACAATGGAGTATTACTCAGCCATTAAAAGGAAAGAAATAACAGCATTTGCAGCAACATGGATAGACTTAGAAATTATCATGCTATGTGAAGTTAGTCAAACAGTGAGACACAAAAGTCATACACTATCACTTATATATGGAATCTAAAAAAAGGATAGGCTGAACTTCTTTGCAGAACAGAAAATGACTCATAAAATTTGAAAAACTTATGGTTACCAAAGGAGACAGGTTGGGGAGGAGGGTTGGGGATGGAAATGCTGTAAAACTGAGTTGTGATGATGGTTGTACAACTATATATATAACAAAGTTCATTGAGTTTACAAAAGAGAAAAAGATGCAGGATCTAAAACAACAGATTTCGTGAATGCAATGGGGTTGGGGGGAGAATCCCAGTATGAAAGCTAAGCAAAGAATCTAAAAAGCAACTGGCACGAATTAGAGGAGTGATTCAATGGGCTTATTAAACAACACCCACAAAAAGATAGAAGTTTTAAATAAATAAATGATATGAATAAAATGCCAGGAGAACTTAGTGAAAATGATGTAAAATTTCTGTTCAACGGGAGAAAAAATCAATACATGAATATATGTAAATTATATTTTACACACTATATTGCTTAAGTTAACAAGATACATATGTACCTGACAACATAGCCTCAAAAATAAAGCAGTAACTTTCAGAATTAAAGAGAAAAAAAAAAAATCAAACAGCCATCACTACACTTTTTCACAACTCTCTCAGAAATATAAATTAAGCACAAAACACAAAAACCAATGATGTAGCAAATATGAATAAGATATTAATAAGTTCTATAATAAATATATATGAATATCCAGAGTACATTTTTTAGTACACATGACATTCATAAAAGTTCTACGCACTAGCCACAAAGGAAACCTCAACAGACTTCAAATGTACAAGGTATTCTCTGGTCATAATGTGACAAGATAAGAACTCAGTAACTAAAAGAAAGCTTAAAACAACAGCTTAAAAGCTTAAAACATCTTCATCTCCAGGATGATTTAAGGAGAAACAAACAAATCCATACTATTAAATAATCCTTAGCTTAAAGAATAATTTGGAGTGATAATGAAGATGAATGACAAGAAAATTGTTCCAGTTAGTGCTGGTGGGATACTGAAGTCGTGTTGAGAAAGAAAGTTGCCAATTTTAACATATTTATCAAATGCCAAGAAGAAATGGAAATAGATGAGTTTATTAGCATTCAATTTAAGATAAAAAAAGAACAGCAGAACCAAAGAAAGGAAATAATAAAAGCTAAAGGCAAACATCAATGGAATAAAGAAAAAAAACACCAAAACAAATGATAATATTAAGACAGACAAATTTTTTGGCAAGCCTATACAGGAGAAAAACAAAGATGATACAAAGAAGGAAAGAATAAAATATTCAAATAAACTAAAACAGAGGATACAAACAAGACTCAAAAACTAAAAGGAAAAAAAATTTAAAAAAAGAAATGTTATAGATAAAATACTAAAAACTATGTAAAATATGAATTATAATAATTTTGAAAATTCAGATAAAATGGCTAAATTATAATCTGTTAAAATGGATAAATTATAAATGGATAAAGTATAAATTGCCAAAACTGGCAAAAGATTAGAAGACTGAGTCATTTTTATAACAATTTGGTCAAAAACACTGTATGTCCAATATCAACATGAAAGAAACAAAAGAAACAGTAGCTAATTCCCACTTCCAATCCCATAAAGTCCCAAATCCAGAAAAGTCTGCAAAGTTTCAGGCCATTTTCACAAAAGGTAAAGAAGCAAAACTCCTATATAAACTATTAACTGAATCCAATGGAATAACAAAAAATAGTAATAAATCATTCAAGCAGTACTTATTCCAATAACACAAGAATAGTTCATTATTAGAAAATCTGGAGTTCCCGTCGTGGCGCAGTGGTTAACGAATCCGACTAGGAACCATGAGGTTGCCGGTTCGGTCCCTGCCCTTGCTCAGTGGGTTAACGATCCGGCATTGCCATGAGCTGTGGTGTAGGTTGCAGACACGGCTCGGATCCCACATTGCTGTGGCTCTGGCGTAGGCCGGTGGCTACAGCTCCGATTGGACCCCTAGCCTGGGAACCTCCATATGCCGCGGGAGCGGCCCAAGAAATAGCAAAAAGACCAAAAAAAAAAAAGAAAATCTATTAGTATAACATACCACACTAAGTATTAAAGAGAAAAAAGTGACCTTGGAATACACTGGGATACAGAACCAAGTACTTGATGAAGTCCAAAACCTATTCTATTACCAAAAAAAAACCTGTAAATTATGGCTCAATATTAAACTTTGGAGTTTAAGAGAAATTATCTCACCTTTCTTTCTTTTTTTTTTTTTTTTTGGCTTTTTAGGGCTATACTCACTGCATATGGAGGTTCCCAGGCTAGGGTCAAGCTGGAGCTACAGTCGCCAGCATATGCCACAGCCACAGCAACTGGGGATCCAAGCCAAGTCTGTGACCTACACCACAGCTCAAGGCAACGCCAGATCCTCAACCCACTGCGTGAGGCCAGGGATCAAACTCGCAACCTCATGGTTACTAATCGGATTCGCTTCTGCTGCGCCACAAGAACCCCTGACTTTGATTCTTCAAAGACTATCTTAAAGCAAAATAATTTAATATCAGGATTGTACTTTCCTACTGGTCCAAATACCCTAGTAAATCCTATAGGGAAAACATCTACACAATCAAACCTGGAATGCTATTCACTGATTTTTTTTTTTATTAAGTTATATAGGTTTCAGGTACATTACATAGTCACTGATGATTTTAAAAGATTATATTCCATTTACAGTTATTATAAAATGTTGGCTATTCCCTGCACTGTATAATATATTCTTGTGGTTTATTTTATACATAGTAGTTTGTACCATTTAACCTCCTACCCCAATTTTGCCCCTCCCCCCACTGGAAACCACTTGCTTGGGCTCTATACTGTATGTTTCTTTTTGTTATGTTCACTAGGTTTTTTTTTAGATTGGTTTGGTTGTTTGTTTCTTGCTTTTTAGGGCCACACCCATGGCATATGGAAGTTCCCACACTAGGGGTCAAATCAGAGCTGTAGCTGCTGGCCTATACCATGGCCACAGCAACACAGGATCCAAGCTGCATCTGCAACCCACACCACAGCTCATGGCAACACCGGATCCTTAACCCCCTGAGGGAGGCCAGGGATTGAACTCGGTCCTCATGGATGCTAGTCTGATTAGTTAACTGATGAGCCATGATAGCAACTCCCACGTTCACCAGTTCATTTACTCACTGGTATTTAACCTTTATAATATGAACAAAGCACAAAAGAATTACAGTTATAGATAGAATATAAATATTATAAACTTTGGTAATACATAATGACTCAAATTGGGTAGAAGCAATGGAGAGCAATACAGAGACACTAATTTCCTCAGTGAAAACCCTATATTATAACCTAAAATTGTTGGAGGAAAAACGAATATGCCTTTAAATCTAAAAGGAAAGCAACAGAAGAATTAAAAGATAATATAAGTGAGAAACCAGAAGTTTTCCCACTAAGATCAGGAACAAGCTAAGGTTGACCCCTCTCACTACTCCTTCTTCAACATGGTATTAGAATTCTAGCTAATGCAGTAAGATAAACAAAGGAAATAAAAGGTATACTGATAGAAAAAGGAAAAAAAAAACTTTGTTTACAGATGACATAATCTTTTATATAGAAAATACAAACAAATCAATGAATAAACTCTCTTGGCACAAATAAGCTATTATAGCAAGGTTTCAGGATGTAAGGCCAATGTAAAAAAGTCAATCACTTTCCTATGTACTACTAATGAAGTAGAATTCGAAATTTAAAACACGGTATCATTATAGTAGCATTCCCCAAAATGAAACTCTTAGGGGTAAATCTAACGAAATTATACAATATTAGGTTTTGAGGAAAACTACCAAACTCAAAAGAAATCAAAGAACTAAGTAAACGGAATGATATTCCATGTTCATGGATAGGAAGACTCAATATTATCAAGATGTTGGTTTTTCCAACTTCAGCTACAGAGTCAATGTAATTCCAATCAAATCCCAACAAGTTATTTTGTACCTATTGACAAACTGAATCTAAAGAGGCAAGAGACCCAGAATAGTCAACCCAGTATTGAAGAAGAACAAAGCTGGAGAACAGAAAACCCTTAAAACTCAGTAATGAGAAAATGAAACAACCCAATTAAAAAACAGCCTCCCCCCCTCAAAAAATAGGCCAAAGACCTAAACAGACACCTCACCAAAGAATATATACAAGTGGCAAATAAGCAACTGAATAAAATGTTTCATGTTATATGTCATTAGGGTATGCAAGTTAAAACAAGATACCTCTACAACACCAAAATCCAAAACATTACCAACACCAAATGCTAGAGAGGATGTAAAACAATAGGAACTCTCATTCACTGCCGAGGGGAATGCAAAATAGTACGCAAAATAGGAACTGTGGAAGACAATTTGGCAGTTTCATACAAAACTAAATATACTCTTTATAACTACACAAGTATCACTCCTTGGTATCTAACCAAAGGAGCTGAAAACTTGTGTCAAAAAAAAAACAAAAAAAAAAAAACTCTGTACAATGACATTTATAGCAGTTCTGCTTTTTTTTTTTTTGGTCTTTCCTAGGGCTGCATCCGCGGCATAACGGAGGTTCCCAGGCTAGGGGTCGAATCGGAGCTGTGGCCACCAGCCTATGCCAGCATCACAGCAACACGGGATCCGAGCCTCATCAACAAACTACACCACAGCTCACAGCAACGCCGGATCCTTAACCCACTGAGCGAGGCCAGGGATCGAACCTGCAACCTCATGGTTCCTAGTCAGATTTGTTACCACTGAGCAACAGGGGAAATCCAGCAGTTTTTATTTATAACTGCAAAAAAGTTGCAATTTAGAAGCAACCAAGTTGCCCTTCACGAGGTGAATGGCTAAGTAAATTGTGGTATACCCAGACAATGGAATATAATGCTAAAAAGAAACATATTATCAAGGTAGGAAAAGACATGGACATGGATATTACAAGTGAAAGAAGCCAATCTGAAAAGACTATATATGATTTCCAACTATTTGCCTCTAAAAAAGGTAAAACTATGGAGATAGTTTAAAAAAAAAAAAAATCAGTGGTTGCCAGGGATGGGAGGGGAATGAGTAGGCACAGCACAGATTTTTAGGGCATATTCTATATGGTACAGGATGATGAATGTATGTTATTACACATTTATCCAAAACCATAGAATGTATACCGCCAAGAATGAACCCTAATGTAAATTCTGGATTTTGGCTGAAAATGATGTAAGTTCACCAGTTATAATTAATGTCCCATCATGGTAGTAGATGCCGGTAATGGAAGGAGGTTATGCATGTGTGGAGGGAGGAGGTATCTGGGAAATTTCTGTATCCTCTCCTCAATTTTGCTGTGACTCTAAAACAACTCTAAAGAAAAGTCTTCAAAAAGGAGGAGGGAGTTAAAGTACACATGTTCAAATGAAAGTAAAAAATATTTATTTATTTTTAGAATAATGGTTGTAAATTGTAAGTTTTGCCAAAGTATATTAATGTTAAGTGAATTCTTAAGACTGCGCCAGGCACTATCCTAAGCACTTTTTTCCTCCCTTTTTTTTTTTTTAAAGGCTGTATGTACCATGGCACACGGAAGTTCCCAGGCTAGGGGTCAAATCAAAGCTGTAGCCACCAGTCTACACCACAGCCACAACAACTTGGGATCCTAGCAGCATCTGCGACCTACACCACAGCTCGTGGCAACACCAGATCCTTAATCCACTGAGTGAGGCCACGGATTAAACCCACGTCCTCATTGATACTAGCTGGGTTCATTACCAGGAGCCACAATGGGAACTCCCATAAGCATTTCAAATGCATTATTCCATTTAATCCTTACAACAGACCTCTAAAATGATTATTTCTATTTTACAGATGATAAAATTGAGGTAAAGAAAGGTTAATTAATTTGACATGTTCACACTCAAAATTAGGAAGAGGGACCAGGCATGACCTAATACAGGCTGATAGGAACAGTCTAGAGTAAGGTGCTAGCAATAGGAGATACATTTCCTGCAGAGAATATAAAAATAATAAAACCAACTAAAAATTCATTCTGCTTCTACCATCACCATTAATAAGCTTTTTTTTTTTTTTTTTGTCTTTTCAGGGCCCCACCCATGGCATATGGAGGTTCCCCAGGCTAGGGGTCTAATTGGAGCTGTAGCAATGGCCTATGCCAACAGCCACGATGGATCCAAGCCGTGTCTTCGGCCTACACCACAGCTCACAGCAATGCCGGATCCTTAACCCATTGAACGAGGCCAGGGATCGAACCTGCAACCTCATGGTTCCTAGTTGGATTTGTTTCCATTGCGCCACGACAGGAACTCCTGAATTGGCAATTCTAAACAGTGTCAGTGATAAACTATTCTTCCTTGGAAAATCTTTTGTTGGTATAAATCCTAATAACTGTGGTTACTGCTGAGTTTTAATAAGATGTGGTATTGTCAAATTAGCACATTTTTACTACTTTCCCTTTAAAAAAACACTTCATTCTACATAGAAGTTAATTTGAAGAATCCCCGGCTACACACCTGGTTCCCAACACAGACTCAGCTACATGCATTCATTTGGATAGTAAATCTGTAGGTGGTACAGAACAGTTCAAACTTGGTTAGAGCTCAGTTAATATCCCCCAAGCCCTGTGGTACTTAAGTTCTACATGTATACAAAATACTTTAAATAAACAATGGCACAGTGATTGCAAAGAGGAAGAAGAACTTGAGTTACCTCAATTCTATCTTCTATGGAGACAACTTCATTTGTGTTTAATATTTAAAACAGTGTGAAATGAGCTTAGTAGGTGCAAATTTTGCTTATACATGAAAATTTCAATAAATCTGAATCATATCCTTAATAGTCAAATGTATTCTTCTACAAATACTGCAATTTGTTTTTTTGTCTGTTTTTGCTTTTTAGGACTGCACCTGCAGCATTTGGAAGTTCCTGGGCTAGGAGTCAAATCGGAGCTGTAGCCACTGGCCTACATCACTGCCACAACAACTCAGGATCTGAGCTGAATCTGTGACCTACACCACAGCTCATGGTAATGCCAGATCCTTAACCCACTGAGGGAGGCCAGGGATAGAAGCCTCATCCTCATGGATACGAACATTCTTAACATGCTGAGCCACAATGGGAACTCCAAACTGCAATTTGTTTTGAAACTAAACAATGAATCAAAAAATATGTTAGTAACATCAGTGGAAAGATTTGGTAGTTGTCTAATTTGCCTCTTTTGTAGATTTTTTTTTTAAATTCACTTATCAGTTACTGAACAATTGCTTTTATAAAATATTATTAAACCATAACTAAAAGACCAAAATTCAAACTTAAAAAACAAAAATTCAGGAGTTCCCGTTGTGGCGCAGTGGTTAATGAATCCAACTAGGCTATGGGTTCGGTCCCTGGCCTCGCTCAGTAGGCTGAGGACCCGGCGTTGCCATGAACTGTGGTGTGGGTTGCAGACGTGGCTCGGATCCTGTGTTGCTGTGGCTCTGGCGTAGGCCCGCAGCTACAGCTCCAATTAGACCCCTAGCCTGGGAACTTCCATATGCCGCAGGAACAGCCCTAGAAAAGGCAAAAAGACAAGGAAAAAAAAAATTCAAACATAAGTATAAATGCTACTGAGTAAAGAGTTAAGCTTTTTTGTCCTGTGGGAACTTGGTAAGTTATTCTTAATACAAATAATTCATTAATTATACAATTAATTCAAATCTGAAATGTGATAACCATACTAGCAAGAAACAACATCAACATATCACAACAACAGCAAATTCTAAAATGGGTGAGGAAGAAGTTGATAGAAGCAATGTCTAGATCTATCTTGAGCTATTTAATTACCTTAAGCATTGCACATAGCTTAAATTCATGATTATTACTGAAAACAGTTCTGTAGTATAAAGAAGGGAGGTATTAAAAAATGGCCCACTTAAAAAGCCCAATATCCTGGGACTGCGCTGTAGTTAAGCAGCAGTTTGGCTCTAGAATCTGTAACTTTCACTATTCTCTTTTACCAAAAGAACTAAATGAGCTAGATTCAATGCAATCCCTATCAAAATGCCAACTCCCTTCTGTGCAGCAATGACAGGCTGATCCTGATCCTGAAAAGCCAAAACCATCTTTAAAAAAAAGTTGAAGGACTCACATTTCATCACTTCAAAACTTACTACAATGCTACAGTAATCAAAACAACATGGTACTGGCAGAAGGGTAAATATATAGGCCCATGGAATGGAATTGAGAGTTCAGATATAAATTACACATTTGTGGTCAATTGACTTTTTTTTTTTTTAAACAAAGCTGTCAAAACCATTCAGTGGGGAAAAGAACAGTCTTTTCAACAAACAGTGCTGGGGAGCTTTCGGGTTGGTGATCACAACCATGTGCTAAAAGGGTAGTACACCCAAGTCCCATGGAAACAGAAGCTCTTCCACAAGTCACCCTTCCAGACCTTGTCCTAGGTACCTCTTCATCTGGCTGTACATCTGTATCCTTTATGATAGCCTTCAAAATAAACTGGCAAATGTTAAAACACACACACCACACACGAATGGGGCTGGTACCACTAGACATCCACATGCAAAAGAATAAATTTGGATCCCTACCTCATACCATATACAGAATTTAACTCAAAATGGATCCAAGACCTAAATGTAATGAGCTAAAACAATAAAATTCTTAGAACACAGGTGTAAATCTTTGTGATCCTGTTATCAGACAATGGTTTCTTAAAATGGCACCAAAAGCACAACTAAAGGAAAAAACAGATAAATTGGACATCATCAAAACTAAAAATTTGCATAAGAAGACACTACCAATAAAGTTAAAAGACAATTTATAATCCTGCTGTATAGCACCAGGAACTATATCTAGTCACTTATGATGGAGCATGATAACATAAGAAAAAAGAATATATACATGTATGTGTGAATGGGCCACCTTGCTGTACAGTAGAAAATAGACAGAACACTATAAACCAGCTACAATGGAAAAAATAAAAATCATTATAAAAAAAGACTATAGAGCAGGAAAAATATTTATAAATTATACAGAATATATAAAGAACTCTCATAACCCAACAATAAAAAGACAAAACCCAATTTTAAAAATTTGTGAAGAATTTGAAAAGACATTTCTCCAAATAAGATAGACAAATGGTCAATATGCACATGAAAAGATATTATGACTCTTAGTTACTGGGAAATGCAAATCAAAACCACAATGAGACACCACTTCATCCCCATTTGGACGGCTATTACCAATAAAACTGATCATAACAACTGCTGAAGTTAGGTTGGAGAAGTGGAACCCTCACACACTGCTGGTAGAAATGTAAAATGGTACGGATACTTTGGAAAAACGTCCCAACATAAAATTACTATATGGCCTTGCAATCCCACTCTGAAACATATACCCAAGAGAACTGAAAACATATATTCACACAAAAGCTTGTACATGGATGTTTATCACTATTCACAATAGCCAAAAACTGTCCACCTGTGGATAAATATATGACATACCCATACAATGGAAAATTATTTTCAGGCATAAAAAGGAATGAAGCACTGACACACATTACAACATGGATGAACCTTGATGATATTATGCTAAGAAGCCAGACACAAAGGGCCCTAAGTTAATGGTTCCATTTATATGAAATGTCCCAACTAGGTAAACCAGGGGCAGAATTAAAGGCTACACTTGGGAATGACTGCTAACGGATATGGGGCTTTTTTCTGGAGGATGGAAATGATGTGGTGATAGTTGCACACTCATAGTGAACATACTAAAAACCACTGAACTGTACATTTTAAAATGGCAAACTTTGGAGTTCCCACTGCGGCACAGTGGGATAAAGATCCAGTGTTGCCGCAGTTATGGTATAGGTAGCAGCTGCAGCTTGGATTCAATCCCTGGTCGAGGAACTTTTATATGCTGTGGGTGTAGCCAAAAATAAAATAAAATGGTGAATTTTATGTTATATCTCAATGAAAAAAAAACCCAATAATCAGAAACAGAAATGGAGACCTCAGTGGGAGAAGAGCAGCACACTTTTACTCTTCATTTAATATTATTATGCTGCCTTTTTAACCACATGCAAGTCATCATTTGATCATTTTAAAATTCATACATACATACGCCTTTCTGCGATACCTGCCCAATCCATTCTTCTTCTCTGAGAACTTCCCCCCTTGCTGAGGTGTGGGCCTGAATAGTTAGGACTATCCTACATAACAATGATGCCCCGGACATAGCTGACTGGTCCACAAGTGGACCTCCAACTCCGTGCTGGGCCAATCCAATTCTCTGACCCTGGAATTGGGGATTAAGATAAACATGCTGGCTTAAGTGGGCTGGAACTAACAAGTGAAACTGGGAGCTATGGAATAAAGAATGATAAAGTTTGTGTGCAGATATGAACAAAGCTTAAGGGAGAAAAACTAAGTGTGGCTTGATTGGATTCCTGCTAGCTTTCCAATTCCTAATTCTACTCAATAGTTTCTTGGGGAGTTCCCATCGTGGCTCAGTGGTTAATGAATCCAACTAGGAAACATGAGGTTGTGGGTTTGATCCCTGGCCTCGCTCAGTAGGTTAAGGATCCGGTGTCGCCGTGAACTGTGGTGTAGGTCGCAGATGCAGCTCGGATCAAGCATGGCTGTGGCTGTGGTGTGGGCCGGTGGGCTACAGCTCTGATTAGCCCCCTAGGCTAGGAACCTCCACATGCCATGGGTGCAGCCCTAGAAAAGGCAAAAAGACCAAAAAAAAAAAAAAAAAAGTTTCTTGGGACATCAAGCCACCCTCCCCAACTTTGGTTCTATAGTTTTTTTTGTTGTTGCTTTTTTTAACGGCCACACCTGTGGCATATGGACGTTCCAGGCTAGGGGATGAATCAGAGCTGCAGCCGGGGCTGACGACAAAGCCAGGGCAACACTAGATCTGAGTCACATCTGTGACCTACACCGCAGCTTGCAGCAATGCTAGATTCTTAACCCACAGAGCAAGGCCAGGGATTGAAACCCGCATCCTCACAGACAGTATGTCAGGTTCTTAACCTGCTGAGCCACAACTGGAGCTCCCTTTTTTTTGGCCACCCTACGATATGTGGACTTCCCAGGCCAGGGATCAGAGCCCAGGCACAGTTATGCCCTACTCTGCAGCAACACCAGATCCTTTAACCCACCCCGGCTGGGGATTGAACCTGCATCCTGGTGCTGCAGAGATGCTGCCAATTCTGTTGTGTCACAATGGGAACTCCTCTATTCCCTTATAACACATTACTTTTTTCAGTGGCCAAACAAGTGCCCAGTGGTAGAAGAGATGCAAGAGTGTGAATTGTCTATTAGTTTTTGGTTTTTTGGCCATGCCGGAGGTATGCTGAAGTTCCTGAGCCAGGAATCAAACCTATGGCAGAGCAGAGACCCAAGCTGCTGCAGAGACAGGGCCAGATCCTTAACCCACTGTACCACCAAAAAACTCCCTGAATTGTCTATTTAGAATCGTGGTGACAATAAAAAAACAGACAGACTTTTAGCTGATTTTACTATTGCTTTAAATTCTCTAGAGTTCTCACCATGGCTCAGCAATAATGAACCTGACTAGGATCCACGAGGATGTGGGTTTGATCCCTGGCCTCGCTCAGTGGGTTAAGGAGCTGGCATTGCCGGGAACTGTGGTGTAGGTCACAGATGTGGCTGCTGTAGCTATGCCACAGGCTGGCAGATGAAGCTCCGATTTGACCCCTAGCCTGGGAACTTCCATATGCCACAACTGTGGCCCTAAAAAGCAAAAAAATAAATAACAACAAAAACAAAACCAAATCTCTAAAATGCTAATAAAAAAATACTACTCCCGCTCTCCTCCACTCACCACGGCTCATTTTTTCATGAGCTAGTCTAGGTTCTAGTTCCGTTAGATATGACTTTGGTGTCTTGAATATAACCACAACTAATGAGCTTGACCTAACTAACAATCTGAAGAGAAAATAAAGAAATCAGAGTTGGAGCTCCCATCGTGGCTCAGTGGAAACAAATCTGACTAGTAACCATGAGGACTCAGGTTCAATCCCTGGCCTCTCTCAGTGGGTTAAGGATCTGGCATTGCCGTGAACTATGGTACAGGTCGCAGACACGACTTGGATTCCACGTCGCTGTGTGTAGATCTGCAGGTACAGCTGATTCAACCCCTAGCCTGGGAATCTCCATAAGTTGCAGGTGCAGCCCTAAAAAAAAAAAAAGACAAAAACAAAGGAGTTGATAAGCATTCCTACTTCTGAAATGGAGGGCTGTTATAAATTCAAGTAAAAACAATTTTTTTCCTTTTAGGAACACACCTGCAGCATATGGAAGTTTCCAGACTAGGGGTCAAATCAGAACTGCAGCTGCTGGCCCATGCCACAGCTGCAGCAATGCCAGATCTGAGCCACATCTGCAACCTACGCCACAACTTGTGGCAATGCCAGATCCTTTAACCCAGTGAGCAAGGCCAGGGCTCAAACCCAAATCCTCACAGACATTAGTTGGGTTCTAAACCCACTGAGCCACAGTGGGAACCCAAAGAAAAATTTTTTAAAAATAAAAAATGAGGAGTTCCTGTTGTGGCGCAGTAGTTAATGAATCCGACTAGGAACTATGAAGTTGTGGTTTCGGTCCCTGCCCTTGCTCAGTGGGTTAAGGATCTGGTGTTGCCGTGAGCTGTGGTGTAGGTCGCAGACGCAGCTCAGATCCCACATTGCTGCGGCTCTGGCGTAGGCTGGCAGCTACAGCTCCGATTAGACCCCTAGCCTGGGAACCTCCATATGCCGCGGGAGCGGCCCAAGAAATAGCACAAAATAAATAAATAAATAAATAATAAAATAAATAAATAATAAAATAAAATAAAAATAAAAATGAGGAGTTTCCGTTGTGGCTCAGTGAGTTAAGAACCTGATATAGTGGCTGTGGCATAGGCTGGCAGCTGCAGCTATGATTCAATCCTGAGCCCAGGAACTTCCACATGCCAAGGTGCGTCCCTAAAAAGAAAAAGAAATAAAATAAAAAACAATTAAAAGTATACGAAACAAATTTTTTTTTCTCATTTAAGATGCCTGCTTTTGTTTAAGGGATGCAATTTGATACTACATGAACAATTATTGTGGGGACAAGGCCATCAGTGCTATACATATAATAGAGTTCAATAAAGTATTACTAAATCTTAAGCCTTTGGATCTCAATGTTCTGTACAAAAAATCTTTTAGAAACTGGAACGGAAACATTAAAGGCATTTTATGAAGGCTTATAGGAAAAAATTTACATATGAACAATTGTAGTATGGCAGACACTAATTCAAAATACAGAATGGTTCACAAAGATGAATTATGATTCATACTGTTAGACTGGCCACTGACAGAATTTCAGTTTCTTATCTGAACCAAGAAGAATTAGCATTTGCATGTGAAAGTAACTCATACCTGGTATGATCACATTCTCTGAACCAATACAAAGTCCACCAGGACTGTTCTTAGTTTAAGATCTGTGGTCATAGTAACCACCCCAATTTACATCACTTCTGATTAATCAGTCTTTCCACTCCCTCTGATGAACAAATTTTCACAGAGTACTTTCGTTGTACAGGTAAATACTAGTTGACTAAAAGCAGATATGGTCCCTGAATTCCCAAGGTTAAAATATAGCCAAGGAACTCATGAAACAAGTCATTTCAACAACATGCTTTACAAGCTAATTTCCAGGCCACACTGGATCCTTTAATTTTACTTGGAGCAGGAGGTACCTAACTTAGGTTCCCAAAGGATGAGTAAGTCTTAGCCAGGAAAGTAGAAGTGGGATAGGAAAGGAGGACCAGGCAAAGGAAACAGCCTGTACAGAAGGTGCAGAGGCAAGGATCAAAATTGAAGAACTGAAAAAAAGTTCAATATGAGGGGGGATACAGTAATGACGTCTGAGAGCTGGGCAGGGGGGGGCCAAAAAGGTCTCACAAACCACAACAGATGAGCTTTCCTTTTCTATCTGGGGGAAAACGGATTTAAAACAACTTCCTACTAAATCAAAGAGTCCACAAGCTTAACACCTAACTTCCCACACAAACATACCTGCAATGCTGTTATTATTATAGATGTTCAATATATGCACAGTGTAGGGAAAATAGAACAAAAATATATACTACATGCCAGAAGAGCTTCCAGAGAAACATCCCAACTGTAAGACAGTATTAGTTTCTTCTCTGTAAGACACAATCTGTATGAGAATAAGACATTCCAGAGCAAACACATAAAACAAGGTGCAGGTTCCCACAATAGCCCACCAACTTTACAAATGCTGTAAATCCAGTATTTTATATCCAAAGTACACCCTTTTTGTACTATAATGTGACATGCCCCCTTAGGATCATACACACAGGGGATAAAATCTGACACAAATACATTTGAATCTATACCAAATATAAAATAATCTAATTTATCCAGCAAGACTAGGGTAGAGGTATTTCTCACAAATTTTTTTTTCCATCTTTTTAGGGCCACACCACCACAGCACATGGAAGTTCCCAGGCTAGCGGTCAAATGAGAACTGCAGCTGCCAGCCTACACCAGAGCTCACGGCAACACTGGATCCTTAACCCACTGAGCAGGGTCAGGGATGGAACTCGAGACCTCATGGATACTAGTAGGGTTCGTTAAGGCTGAGCCACAATGGGAACTCCACAAAAACTTACTTTTGAAAGACATTTCCGAATAAGTACCCATGAGTCTGCATCCTCTTAAGCCAACTGCGCAAATTTTTTTTTTTTTTTTTGCTTTTTTAGGGCCACACCTGCAGCATATGGAAGTTCCCAGGCTAGGGGTTGAATAGGAGCTGCAGCTCCATGCCTACATCACAGCCACGCCAGATCTGAGCTGTGTCAGTGACTTATACCACAGCTCTCACTGAATCCTGGACCCACTGAGCAAGGCCAGGGATCAAACCCACATCCTCATGGATACTAGTTGGATTCGTTTCCACTTCACCACAATGGATACTCCCTGCAATTTAATCTTTACTCTACATTCTGGGCCATTATTTTGGAAATCAATGATGAGTTCCCGTACTCATTATAAACAACAATTACCAGTATATAGTAGAGATAAATGCCCCTTCCTCAAAAGCACCCTTGATGGATATACACTGTTGTTGTTTTTTAATTTAAGCTACATACAGATTTAATTTCTTCTTTATCAGATTGTCACTCTCATTAGCTACAATCCAGATGCCAACCCAGGCCTTCTTCTAATTTGCTGCCTCTAGCTTCCGCCTAGGAAACCAGATAGCTATACTAGTTCAAGCTATAAGGAAAATGAATAAAGAATTGCTGAGTGAGTCTTTCCCACAAGGAATACATACATTTTCTGCCTTCAGTTTTGGCTGCTGGAAACAATTTAGCTTCTTAATAGGCATTCTCATTAATATCCCACGATGCTTTAAGTGAGGAAGGCCACTCTACCTACAACTTTGTTACCTCCTGACAAGTCAGGTGTTCTGATCTAACAGTGATTGCCGGCTGGGTTTGCCTCCACCCCTCCTAAGTGCAAAAGACATGGAAGGTAGGGCCAAAATGCCCAGGTAACGGCAAACAAACCTAAATTTTCCTTAGTGGACCCTAGCAGAAGAGTGGCATTGACGATAATTCCAACTAAAATTTACTAAGCCTGTCTGCAACATTCTGAGCTCTTTCTATGTAGGAACGCATTTAAGGAGTTCAACATTTCTTACTAGCTCTGGCACAAGGAGGAGACGGAGACCAAGCGGTTTTAAAGGCATCCCAACAGAAAAATGAAGCTATTACACTAAATCATATCTCGAAACGCGAGGATGTGTGTAATACAGGAGTTGGAGCCAACTTCTGCTGCGAGCGAGCGAGCACTCCCCCGACACACCGGAAGTTTTGAAATACCCCGCAGGCTTCCCATAGGCAAAGTGCTTTTCCTTCACCCCATCTCTGCGAGCCCTCCCCAAGGTTCAAGGACCCGTCCGAGTTTTGCCGCCGGGCTAGGGCCCCCAGCAGTGCCACCAAGGGAAGCCGGGCCGTCAATCACGGCCGGCCGCCAGCTCCTCGCCGCGTAACCTTGGCCGCTCGCGAACCGCGAATCGGGCAGGTGGGAGGCACCTGCGGCCCGGCCCGGGAAGCCGCGGCCCGCGGTCCGGGGTGTCTAAGGCGCACCGGCGCAGGCCCGGCTGACCGTCTCGGCCGCGCGAGCCCTCGAGGTGGCCCCGCGTGGGGCCGCGCAGCGGGGCCGGGCCCGGGGCTCGGTCAACTAGGCGGCCCGCCCGGCCCGCCCCCGGGGCCGCCACTCACCGAAGAAGCCCTGCACGATCCCCAGCGGGTGGCTGAGCCAATCCTCCCCACAGGGCATCTCGCCGACGGGCCGGAGCCGGCGCGGCCCGGCGTCCCGCGCCGCGGCTCCTCCTCGGGGGCTCGGCCGCTCCTCGCCCGCGCCCTCCCACGCAGGGTGAGCCTCGCGGCACCGGCCGCTCGGCCTCCCGGCGCCTCAGAGAACAGCGGCTGTGGCAGCAGCAGCCGAGGAGCTGCCGGCTACTGGCAGGCGGCGCGTGCGGAGCCCCCAGCCTCCACTTCGCACAATGGCGGGAAATAGGCGCCGCCGACCGCGCTGCCTGCGACCTGGGTGGAGCTCGCGCGGGGAGGGGCGGCGGGAGCGCGCTGCGCGGCCCCGTGGCGGGAAGGCGGGGCCGTCCTACTGGGCGGGGGGCGGGGGGCCGGCCGGCCCGGGGCGGGGCCGCGGCGGCGGAGCGGTCGCCATCTTGGAGACGGGCGAAAGGAAGGGCAGGCGCGGCCTCCGGAGCTCCGACCCTGGCGTCGGGGGTGAAGGCGCGTGGTGCTGGGTGTCTCTCGCTGCCAGCTCGAAGGGGGAGACTCCCGAAGTCCGGTTTATTTTTCATGATGCGAGGCCTTGCACGGTTTGGAGGCTGTAGCAGTCCAAAAGCACAAACCCAAAGAGACCTCAAAGTTATCTCTGGGCAAAATTAGAGGATAAAGCAGCTTTCGTGTCTGCCCACCATCCTCTAATTGCCTTTCCTTTTTTTTTTTTTTTTTTTTCCTCTGATGGCAACTCTCTTTCGTTCCCTGCCCAAAACCCTATGCAGTGACTTCCCCTCAGATGAAGTCTCAGCCCCCCAGGCAGGTGTGTGTTTAGATAGGGGAATTTGAAAGTCTGCAAGCTCCCTTTGCTGCCATCTCAGGCCTTGTAGAGGGACTAGGTCCTAAGTGAGAGGCAAGTTCATAACTGTGAAAATATACCCTGTCTGCCTAGAAGCTGGAAAGTGCGCTTTGGGGAGGTTCCTGCAGAATGTGTCAGGATACCCTCAGACAGTGGTAGCACACACAAGATCAAGTCAACAGTAACCTTCGAATGAGGAAATTTGGAAATACCCAAGTTCTGTAGTGAAATAGTTTCCCCTAGGCCTGGAATAGGCTCATCAGCTGAAAACAGGTCGTGTTAAGAGAGGAAGGATCTGAATAGAGCCCAGAAAGTGGGCCGCTGGAGAACTGAGCTCAGATCTCAAGACCTCCGTAGGGGCCAAAGGGGGTGTTTTTATTTGTCATCGTCAACTACTTACTCTCCCCATTGGTGGGTTGGGGAGGTCAAGGTTGGTTGAATTGAGGATGCGGAATTTGCAAATACAGGGGGCAGAGTACTTTTTTTTTAAACAGCTGCACCTTTATGAAAGTTCCCAGACTAGGGGTTGAGTCCGAGCTGCAGCTGCTGCCTATGCCGCAGCAGCACAGATCCGAGCTACTTGTTTGACCCACGCTGTAGCTTGCAGCAACGTCCCATCCATCCTTAACTGCTGAGTGAGGGCTTGGAGCAAACCCACATCCTCACAGAGACAATGTTTGGTCCTTAACCCACCAAGCCATAAAGAGAACTTTCTTTCTTTCTTTCTTTCTTTCTTTCTTTCTTTCTTTCTTTCTTTCTTTCTTTCTTTCTTTCTTTCTTTCTTTCTTTCTTTTCTTTCTTTTCTTTCTTTTCTTTCTTTTCTTTCTTTCTTTCTTTCTTTTCCAATTGTCTGGCCACACCTGGGGCATATGGAAGCGCCCGGACCAGGAATTGCATCTGAGCCACAGCTGCAACCTACATTGCAGCATCCCTGGATACTTTAGTTCTTTAAACGACTGCTGGGCTGGGGATCAAACCCATGCCTCCACAGCCACCTGAGCTGCTACCCACTGCACCACAGAGGGAACTCCCAGAGCATTCGTTTTATATAATGGACTTGAGCATCTGCAGATATCCGTGGGGTCCTGGAACCAACTCACCCCAACGGACACCAAGAGGTGATGGTGTAGGCTTACTGTATTATATACATCTGGCTCTTGTGAATTTGTGTGAGCTGAGAAAATGGTTTAAAATCTTTGGCATTACCACCATTTCATTCATTCATTCCTTTAGCAGAGACAATTGCCAGGACCTTGGTATTAAATGGAAAAAGCCCCTAGTTTAGCTTCCTGGCCAGAAATATGCAAATTAAATGCATGTCATGCTTTTAATTATAACCATTTCAGACTGACTTTATATGAAGTGGCAGCTGAATACCAATTCAGCAGTGGCTAGGAACACTTCAGCTTTTGGTGTCTCCTTCTGTATTTAGTAATTTATAAACAACAATTGCTCAGATTTTACTTACACAACTGTGATCCTGCCAAAGCGCAATTACCTTATAATGTGAATAATTTCACCCTCTAATTTTCCCATGACAAGATGTTTTGGTACTACGTAAGCAGTTATGATCAAAATTTAAAAGGCCCGGAGTTCCCGTTGTGGCACAGTGGAAACAAACCTGACTAGTATCCATGAGGATGCAGGTTTGATCCCAGGCCTCACTCACCAGGATAAGGATCTGGCATTGCTGTGGCTGTGGTGTAGGCTGACTGACAGCTGCAGCTCTGATTTGATCCCTCGCCAAGGAACTCCATATGCCACAGGTGTGGCCCTAGAAAGAAAAAAAAAAAAATTTAAAGGCCACGAGTAGGTCCATGAGAATATATCACCATGGCAAGACTTTTTTTTCCCATCACTGATAATCACATTTCTGTCCCCACCCCAAGTCCTTTTTTTTTTTTTTTTTTTGGCCATGGCTGCGGCATGCAGAAGTTCTGGGCCAGGGATGCAACCACAGCAGTGACAGCACTGGATCCTTAACCCAGTGAGCCACTGGGGAACTCCTCAAGTCCATATTTTTAAGGAGGGCATGAAGTAATCCTGTCTGTAAGTTATTACTGACGTTATTGGAAATACTGGGATGAAAAGGGGAGGTACCATCCCTGCCCTCGTGGAATGTACAGTTCAGTGAGAAGCTTATCACTAAATAATTATTCGTTTACAACCATGATAGATGCCAGGCAAGAAACAGTGAAGTTCTATAAAAGGAATGAACAGCACCATCTGCTCTAGTGAGGGAAGGTTGTGGGAAAGGGGGGAAGGAAGGGTCCTTCAGAGATTTCCTGAAAATGTGACATTTACGCTAGGACTTGAAAGATAAATAGGAGCTAGCTAGGTGAAAGGTGTGAGGGGAGAGTGTTCCACGCCTTAAGGCTAGAAAAACAGAAATTTGTATAGCAGGGTGTTCCCGCTGTGGCAAAGTGGGAAGATATCCAACTAATATCCATGAGGATGTGGGTTCCATCCCTGGCCTCACTCAGATGGTTAGGGATCCGGTGTTGGCTGTGGGCTGTGGTGTAGATAACAGATATGGCTTCGATCTGGCATTGCTGTGGCTATGGCATAGGCATGCAGCTACAGCTCCAATTCCACCCTTAGACTGGGAACTTTCATATGCCATGGGTGCAGCCCTAAAAAGCAAAAAAAAAGTATAGAAAATTAAAATAATCACACTTTATTACATGACTTGGCTATTAACAGTGTTTAAATAACATGATAATCAGAAGTTGAATATTAATCTAAACACCATTATAATTTAACTTTATTAAGAGGTTAGGGTGATGAGAAGGATTCACATGGGTGATAAGGACAAATCAGACCAAAAAGAGCAAAATCCTCACCTTTCATCTGAAAAGTCAACATGTAAGTCAAAGGAGAAAAAAAAGGAAAATCAGAAGTGACTATGTAATCCTGGTAATTTAAAAATATAGAAATACTGAAAGAACCAGCAGAAAGAGTTGAATGTAATTGTCTCCAGGATAAGGTAGATATTTCTTTTAAACATTTGCATATAGGTATCATGAATTCAAACTTAGCAGCACTAGAATTTCCACTAGATTGTAAGATCCTTGAAGCAATAATTTTGGTATTGGTACACTGTTTTGTTCCCTAGCACCTAGGAACAGTGTCCAACATATCATAGTGCTCAATAAATAGTTGCTGAACAGAAAATTTAAACTTTCCATTAATTGCCTAAACCTCTTTTCTAGGTATTTAGACTCATCAGGTATGTTATATACCTTATTTTCTTCGACATCTCCCCCAGAGCTCTTTGACCTGTTCCAATCTGGACTTTGTTGCCCTCTACTTCTGATGCAAAACTGCCTTCATAGGCTCTCCTACCACCATTATCCTAAAGATTCTCTTCTTTAGGAGCTCCCGTTGTGGCTCAGTGGTAATGAATCTGACTGGTATCCATGAGGATGCAGTTTCCATCCCTGGCCTTGCTCGGTGAGTTAAGGATCCGGTGTTGCCATGAGCTGTGGTGTAGGTCACAGATGCAGCTCGTATCCAGTGTTGCTGTGGCTGTGGTGTAGGCCAGTGGCTATAGCTACAATTGGACCCTTAGCTTGAGAATCTCCATATGCCATGAGTGTGGCCCTACGAAGACAAAAAAAAAAAAAAAAAAAAGAAAAGAAGAAGATTCTTTTCTTTAGGATTCATCTTTTCATTGATACTTTGAAAAAAATCTGCTCTCTCCTTCCACAGCTACAGAAGGATTGCCTGGGAAAGAATTAAATTTTTTAGCGACGGAAGTGTAGCTGAGGATGGTTGCCCAGCTAGGGACCACATTTCCCAGGTTTCTTTCATGCTAGATAGGGCTGTGTGATTTGGTTTACCACATAAACATTAGGGGAAATGATGCCTGGAATTTCCACTTCAATTTCTTAAAAGATTTGGCCCTGGATATGTTTTTTGTTCCTTCCTGATGGATGGAATGGTGATGAATAGAGTGATCTTGTGTTAAGGACAGCTTAGATTTTTATATGAACATTGCATTTGGAGGACCCTTTCCTACAACTGCTGGCATTACTCTAAGTAACTCAGAAGTTATTGGCAGAAGTGGTGTGCTATGATAGCAAATAGAAAGCTGACTGGTTGGAGAGTGGATGACAATAGGTGAAAGACAAAATGCCCCAGACAATGAAGAGCATTTTATTCAGGTTACTGCAATAGGGCGTACAATCATTCATGAACATTTTTGATCTTTTTAGGGCCGCACCCAAGGCATATGGAAGTTCGCAGGCTAGGGGTCAAATCGGAGCTATAGCTGCCAGCCTATACCACAGCCACAGTAATGCTGGATCCTAGCCACATCTGTGACCTATACCACAGTTCACCGCAGCACTGGGTCCTTAACCCAATGAGCAAGTACAGGAATCGACCCTGAGTCCTCCTGGATACTAGTGGGGTTTGTTACCGCTGAGCCACAATGGGAACTCCCAGGAACATTTTAAAGAAGACAGCTCACCTCGCATGGGTCAGAAAGGCCATCATCAAAAAACCTACAAATAATAAATATTAGAGACAGTGTGGAGGAAAAGGAACCCTCCTACACTGTTGGTAGGAATGTATATTGGAAAACAGTATGGAGGTCCCTTAAAAAGCTGAAAACAGAACTACCATATGATCCTACAATCCCACTCCTGGGCATATAACATAAGAAAACATGGTTTTTGAAATTCAAAAAATACAAACACCCCAATGTTCATTGCAGCATTATTTTTCAATAGCCAAGACATGGAAGCAACCCAAATGCCTATTGATAGGTGAATGGATAAAGAAGATATGATATATATATGAGATACATATATATATCTCAACCATAAAAAAAGAATGAAATAATGCCATTTGCAGCAACACTAATGAACTAGAGATTCTCATAAGTGAAGTCAGACAAAGACAAATATCATATGATATTGCTTATATGTGGAATCTATTAAAAATGATACAAATGAACTTACATACAAAACAGAAATACATCCACAGACATAGAAAACAAATGTATAGTCACCAAAAGGGGAAGGGGGAGGGACAAATTAGAGGAGTTAATATACACACACTACTGTATATAAAATAGATGAACAACAAGGTCCTACTGAATAGCACAGGGAAATATACTCAATATTTTGTAGTAACCTATATGGGAAAAGAGAAGAGTAGACATATAATCCATGAGGATGCAGGTTCAGTCCCTGGCCTCGCCCAGTGGGTTAAGTATCCAGCATTGCCTTGAGCTATAGTGTAGGTTGAAGATGCACCTCGGATCCAGTGTTGCTGTGGCTGTGGTATAGGCCAGGAGCTGCAGCTCCAATTCAACCCCTAGCCCAGGAACTTCTGTATACATAGCTGGGGTCTTACCAAAAAAAAAAAAAAAAAATTGTATAAGACAGGTCTTACCTAGTGGCACAGTAATTTAAGGACCTGGTGTTGGCACTGTGGTGGCTCGGGATTTTTGCTGTTGCATGAATTTGGTCCCTGGCCTGGGAAATTCCACATGCTGCAGGTGTCGCCAAAAAAAATTTTTTTTGAGGTTTTATAGAACAAGGGAGTCATTGAGGAAGGGTAGGGGTGAATCCTATTTTACTTTTTTTTTTTTTTGGTCATTCCTTCGGCATGTGGAAGTGTCTGGGCCAGACCAGCAACCCAAACCGTTGCAGTGACAACATGGGATCCTTAACCCACTGCACCACAAGAGAACTCCAGTGAGTCCTATTTTGGAATATGCAAGAACAAAGGAGTCCTTTTCAGTTAGCCCCTTCTTAGACTAAAAAAGTGAGGAGGGATTTCTTAACTATCCCTGTTCTGAGGGGAGTGAGGGAAACAAATAGGAAAGTTGGCATTTGTCAACCAAGCCCTGACCTTTGTGAACCAATTGCTCTACTGTCAGAGGTTATAGGTCACAGTTCTATTGTTAAATACAGTCTGGCCGCCATTGTTTGTTTATTCAGTCTCTCAGATGTATTGCAGAAGCCACAAATATAATTTAAAATTTAAAAAAATAAAAAGACACAAGTAACACTAATTTTAATACTTTATTTAACCCAACATATAAAAATATTATAATTTGAAGAAGTAATCTGATAAAGATTATTAATTTTTTTAAAAAAATGAAATTTCGAAGTCCAGAGTGTTTTGCACTTACAGCACATCTCAAATCGGACAGCCACATTTCTGGTTTTTATTTTTTTTTAATGGCCACACCTGTGGCATATGGAAGTTCCCAGGCTAACGGTCGAATCAGAGCTGCCCCTGAGGCCTATGCCACAGCCACAGTGATGCCAGATCCAGTCCACATCTGAAACTCACACTGCAGCTTGCAGTATCACTGGATCCTTAACCCACTGGGCGAGGCTAAGCATCAACTCCGCATCCTCACAGAGACTGTTGTGTTCTTAACCCCATGAACCACAGTGGGAACTCCAAACAGCTGCATTTCTAATGCTCAACCGCCTCAGGTGGCTACTGGTACCAGATTAAGCAGCATAGAAGAAATTAGGGCCTTTCAGGATTGGAAAAACCAATCAATTTGGTATTCAAACTCTAGAAGGATTTACTCAAAGGTATTTTCAAGGTCCTTTAAGATTTCTCACATAGGAGTTCCCATTTTGGCCCAGAGGAAACGAATCCAACGAGTATCCATGAGGATTCAGGTTCGATCCCTGGCCTTGCTCAGTGGTTTAAGGATCTGGTGTTGCTGTGATCTGTAGCATAGGTCACAGACACAGCTTGGATGCCACGTTGCTGTGGCTGTGGCTGTGGCTGTGGCCAGCAGCTGCAGCTCCAATTCGACCACTAGCCTGGGAACTTCCATATGCCATGGGTGCAGCTCTAAAAAGCCAAAAAAAAAAAAAAAAGAAAAAAGATTTCTCAAGTAAACTAAAGAATCGTGCCCTGTGGCAATGGTCAGCTCAAGGTTGTAGCTAGGTTTAAGATGACCTCAGGTTAACCACCATTAGGCTGAGAGAAAAAGAGCTTAGCTCAGACTTGGATGTTACTGGAAATAAAAAAAACAGGAGCCTGGCCTGAAAAAGTCAGTCTGCAACTGTTTAAGCCTGAAAGCACTTCTCAGGCCCCAAACTCATACCAACTGGAAATGAACTGCCAAAGCTATACAGCCCCTAAAGAGGCCATGCTTCCCAATGCCACGTCAGATACGGTCTTGGATGACTATGGTCAAGGAGAAACCACCCAGAGGGCAAAACCAAGGCCAAGAGGGACTGTGCATTGGGAAGCAATTTACAGAGGACCAAACCAAAGACAACCAGGACTAACTACAACATTCTCCACTGTCAGCACAGGGAGTATTTTCAGTTTATGCCTAGAAGGGTTTGGTCACTTCTGCGGAACAGTGATTCCCGTACTTTCCATTCCTCTTCCCCCCAGTGGGACTCTCCATCGCAGTTACCCCGTTCTTGCTCTATTAACTGTCTGTTGGCTATCTCAGAGTCCTACCTCCTGAGGAATCACATCCAGATTCATTGGAAAGGGCTGAGCTGTCCAGATATCTCGGACTTTTAACCTGGGTGCAGCTGTTTGTCACCCATGGGGCAGGTGTTTGTTCCATTTGGGCAGAAGTGTTGGTATAGGAGGGTCAGACTGCCATGGCAGTTGCCATTTGCCCACCAAAATCTTCTTTCTCCATAGTTATAGAATTGTAGTTACCACGTGAAGCTGGTCACTACCGTGTACTCTTACGTGAGTGAGAAACAAGCTTTTGTTTTGTTTGAGCCACTGCAATTTGGCGTCTTGTTGTGAAAACAGCTTGAACCCCCCTATGCAGCTGTGTTGAATATCATGTTACCTGCATCTCACACAGCACCTTCTTCATATGCTTTCTTAGAAAGTATGATTGAGAGGTAAATATTTTGGGAGCTGAATTCCTTTCATTTGCCCTGTTTTCATCCTTAGAAACCTTTGTCTCTAGTGCACTGGCACGTGTGTTTTCAACTACTGGGCTGGGTACTAAACCCTAAAAAAACCCAGCTAGATCTTGTTTCAAAAATATTGAAAAAAAAAATCAATTTTTTTTTTTTTTTTTTTTTTAGGGCCACACTCAGGGCATATGGAAGTTCCCAGACTAGGGGTCAAATTGAAGCTGCAGCTGCCGGTCTACACCACAGCCATGCAGGACCCGAGCTGCCTGTAACCTACATACACCACAGTTCACAGCAATGCCAGATCTCTAACCCACTGAGCAAGGCCAGGGATCGAACCCGCATCCTCATGTATACTAGCTGGATTCATTCCCACAGTGCCATGATGGAAATTCCACCCCCCCCCAAAAAAATGGAATTTTTAACTTGGAACCTTATATACTTCATTTCTGGGAATAAAAAATTTTTTTCTTTGATGATTCCCTCCATTGCATTTTCTGTGTTTCTTAGCAGGGCTCTTAGTATTCAGATATTGAATTTTCTTGCCTGGAGCTCTAATTTTCTTAGGTTTCTCACCTAGCTTCCATCTGTTTGTCTTTTTGCTTTACTTTTTGAGAAATGTCCTCCTATTTATCTTCCTTCTACCGCTATTCTTTTTTGTTTCCTGAATATTTCTTTCCTTTTATTACTATTATTATTATTATTATTATTATTATCATCTTTCTTTAGGGCTGCACTGGCTGCACACGGAGATTCCCAGGCAAGGGGTCAAACTGGAGCTATAGCCACTGGCCTATGCCAGAGCCACAGCAATGGGTGATCTAAGCTGCATCTGCGACCTACACCACAGGTCATGGCAACTCCAGATTCTTAACCCACTGATCAAGGCCAGGGATCCCACCTGTGTCCTCATGGATGCTAGTTGGATTCGTTTCCTCTGAGCCACAATGGGAACTCCTCTTTCTTAAATCTTGATGTTGTTTTTTGGTTGCAGATCCTCTCATCTCTCTGAAGATATCATTAATAGATTTCTTAAGTTTTTGTCTTCCTGTGTGGGTTATTTCTTCTACATTGCCATTTCCTGTTCCTGTTGTGGGTCTAGTTTGGATCACTAGCCTTCATGTTAAGGAATCTTCTCAACTATGTGGTAATCATATTTCAAGTGTGGGGACTAACTCCCACCTGTGTTTTTCTGACCCCAGCTGTCAGCCTGACTTAGTGCCCAGCATGTCACCTTGCACAGAAAACAACACAAACCCTCCTCCAAAAGAATGGCCTTTTTTTTGGAGTTCCCGTCGTGGCTCAGTGGTTAACGAATCTGACTAGGAACCATGAGGTTGCAGGTTTGATCCCTGGCCTTGCCCAGTGGGTTAACGATCCGGCGTTGCCGTGAGCTGTGGTGTGGGTCGCAAACTCGGCTCAGATCCTGCGTTGCTGTGGCTCTAGTGTAGGCTGGCGGCTACAGCTCTGATTGGATCCCTAGCCTGGGAACCTCCATATGCTGTGGGAGTGGCCCTAGAAAAGACAAAAAAAAAAAGACAAAAAAAAAGAGGCCTTTTTGGACTACCCTGGTGTCTCAGCAGGTTAAGGATCTGGTGTTGTCACTGCTGTGGAACAGGTTTGATCCCTGGCCTAGGAATTTCTACATGCCATGGGTAAGGCCAAAAAGATAAAAACATTAAAAAATTTTTTTTTAATTAAAAAAAAATGGCCATTTCTTTTTTTTTTTAAATTATTTTATGGAGTTCCCTCTGTGGCTCAATGACGTAGTCTCCATGAGGATACAGGTTCGATCCCTGGCCTCGCTCAGTGGGTTAAGGATCTTCTGTTGCTGTAAGCTGTGGTGTAGATCACAGAGGCAGTTCGGATCCGGTGTTGCCTTGGCTGTGGTAAAGGACTGCAGCTGCAGCTCTAATTCGACCCCTGGCCAGGGAACTTCCATACACTGCAGATGCAGCCTTTAAAAAAATTAAATTAAATAAAATAAAAATTTATTTTATTGAAGTTCAATTGATTTACAATGTGGTATTAATTTCTGCTGCACAGCAAGGTGATTCAGTTATACATATATATTTTTTCCATTCTGCTTTATCACCAGATTTGAATATAGTACCCTGTGCTACACCATAGGACCTTGTTGTTTCTCTATTCTATATGTAACAGTTTGCAAATGCTAATCCCAAACTTCCAATCCACCCCTGCCTCACCCTCTATCCTCCTTGGCAACCATAAGTCTCTTCTCTATGTCTCTGAGTCTGTTTCTGTTTCCTAGATAAATTCATTTGTGTCATATATAAGTGTATATGTATATATGTGTATACATATGTGTGTGTGTGTGTGTGTGTGTGTGTGTGTGTGTATATATACATATATATATATATATATTTTTTTTTTTTTTTTGGCTGTGCCTGCAGCATGTGGAACTTCCTGGGCCAGGGATTGAACCATGCCACAGCAGTGGGTGGAGCCATAACAATGACAATGGCAGATCCTTAGCCCACTAAGCCACCAGGGAACTCCTCATTTGTGTTATATTTTTGATTCCACATATAAGTTTTATCATGTGATGTTTGTCTTTCTCTTTCAGACTTAGTATAATAATCTCTAGGTCCATCCGGGTAGCTGCAAATGGCATATTTTATTCTTTTTTATGGCTGGGTAGTATATATTGGTACCATATCTTTTGTGTGTGTGTGTGTGTCTTTTTTTAGGGCTGCAGTTGTGGCATATGGAAGTTCCTATGTTAAGGGTTGAATCGGAGCTATAGAGCCAGCCTACACTACAGCCACAGCAATGTGGATCCGAGCCACGTCTGCGACCTACACCACAGCTCACGGCAATGCCGTATCCTTAACCCACTGAACAAGGCCAGGGGTAAAACCTGTGTACTCATGGATCCTAGTCAGGTTTGCTGCCGCTGAGCCACTACGGGAACTCCCAGTACCATATCTTCTTTATCCAAGAATGTCCATTTCTGACAGTGACAGAGCACTAGGCTCTTTGCTAACAATTTCTGAATTGCTTTCATGTGAGCCAGTGCCCCTATATCTCATTTTAAGTCCGGATATTTTCTGCAGTTTCAGAGCCATACATCTAACTGCTGGACATCTCTATTTTTATGTTCCACTTTGTCCTCCCGTTTCTCTGTGTTCCCTGAATTAAAATTCAGTGCACTTTCCTTCCAGCCACCTGTGTCTCATCTGCCCTATTTGGAGGTAAGTATGGAAGACAAGAGAGGGTCACTGTCCCCTAGAGTGTGAACTGTCACAGCTCTGCCTGTCAGCTCTTGTATCCCCCATGTCTGACATGGAGGCAAGTTCACATAATAATATTTGCTGAGTGAATGCTTGAAAAAAAAATAAAGTATGAGGACTGAAAAGGTGATTAGGAACCCAGAGTATATAAATGGATCTTCTTATAGTTGTTGTTTGTCTGGATAAGTTTATTTTTGTACAAACATTTCATGGAAACAGGAATATGGCAAGTGGGTCAGGGAAGTAGGAAAAATATTTTATTTATATTTTTGCTTTTCAGGGCTTCACCTATGGCATATGGAAGTTCCCAGGCTAGGGGTCAAATTGGAGCTGTAGCCACTGGCCTACACCACAGCCACAGCAACACAGGATCCTAGTCGTGTCTGGAACCTACACCCCAGCTCACGGCAATGCTAGATTCCTGACCCACTGAGCGAGGCCAAGGATCGAACCTGCATCCTCATAGATACTAGTCAGATTCATTTCTGCTGCACCACAATGGGAACTTCCCAGGTAGAATATTTTAAATGCAGGTTTGTACATGTTGCTCTATTTACATCTGGGAGCAGGCTTTCCACACCTCAGGCTCAGCAGCTGTCCTTGTCCAATGCCCCATTGCAAACCCAGTCCTGGGCACACTGGGCACAGCCCAGGGGGCAGCAGGGGCAGAAGCTCTTGCAGGAGGTGCACTTGCACTCTTTACATTTGCAGGAGCTACAGTGGGTACAGGGGCCCCCAGTGGAGGAAGAGCACCTGGGCTTCATGTCAAGCCAAGTTGAGGCTATTGGTACAAATCAGTGGTAAAGAAAAGGTATGTCTGCTGATAGGTTTGTTCTGGGGCTTGTTGATTCTGGGCTTAATTATGGGGTGATCTGGCTGGGCTGTCTTACTGGGGAACCCTGATTCCATTATCTCTAGATCTGTTTCCATGACCCAAAGATGATTCTTCTAATTTCCTGTCTAGAGGCTGAAGACCTGGCAGCTAATATTTTTGGAGCTGAGTAAAGAAATTTGAGGGAGTTCCCGTGGTGGCACAGTGGAAACGAATCCGATTAGTATCTGTGAGGATAAGGGTTCGATCCCTGGCCTTGATCAGTGAGTGGGTCAGTGATCCGGTGTTGCCATGAGCTGTGGTGTGGATCGAAGACATGGCTTGGATCCTGTGTTGCCGTGGCTGTGGTGTAGGCCAGCGGCTACAGCTCCTGACTCAATGCCTAGCCTGGGAACCTCCACAGGCCTCAGCTGTAGCCCTAAAAAGACCAAAACAAAAAAACATAAAAACACAAACAGGAGTACCTCTTGTGGCTCAGCAGGTTACAAGCTAGTATCCATGAGGATGTGGGTTCCATCCCTGGCCTCACTCAGTGGATTAAGGACCCGGCATTGCCATGAGCTGAAGCATAGGTCACAGATGTGACTCAGATCCAGCATTGCTGTGGCTGTGGCATAGGCCAGCAACTGCAGCTCTGATTCAACCCCTAGGCTGGGAACTTCCGTATGTCACAAGTGAGGCCTTAAAAAAGCAAAAACAAAACAAAACAAAACCAAAAACAAAAACCAACCAAACAAATAACAAAAAACCCCAAACAAACATATTTGTATTTTCAGTAGTTTCAGGAAGAAGAAAATGAAGATACAATGGACTTGGAGAACAGACCTCTGGTTGCCAAGAGGGAGTGGGAGGGACTGGGAATTGGGGGTTAATAGTTGCAAACTGTAGCCTTTGGAATGGATAAGCAATGGGATCCTGCTGTATATCACTGGGAACTATGTCTGGTCAGTTGTGATGGAGCATGATAATGTGAGAAAAAAGAGTGTATACATGTATGTGTGACTGGTTCACCTTGCTATGCAGCAGAAAGTTGACAGAACACTATAAATCGGCTATAAAGGAAAAAATAAAAATCATTATAAAAAAAAGAAAATGAAGATACAGCCGTTCAATTTGACATCTTGCCCCCCAAATTACTTCTATGTATTTCTGTTCATTCCTACTGCAATGGCTCTAATTTGAGCCGCCATCATTGCTCAGCTGGTTCATTGCAGCAGCCTGCCAACTGCTGCTTCCAAAGCTTGCTTTTTCCTTATCTATTTTATTACACTGAAATCAGAGTGAACTTTCTACAGAGCAAATGTTATTATTTCTCTACTCTCCTTGAAACCCTTCTTTGAGTCCCTTTTGCTCTTACCTTATAAGGACACTCTATCATCTGGCCTTGATCTACTTTTCAGTTCTTATCTCCCAGCTTTCTCCCAGTTGCTCACTGGGCTCCAGCCATGCTGTAACCTGTCCTTAACGCTCAAATGTGGCATCTTAAAAGTATCCTTACATACTGTAACTTTATCTGTAATTGTCTCTTACCACCTCCTCCAACCCCTCTCCTCCAAGCTTTTCTGGTTAACTTCTACTCATGGGTTTTCAGATTCTCGACTTCAATATTTCTTCTTCAGGAGAGACTTTCATATCACTCCAGACAGGGCAGGCCTTTGTGGACGGTCTGATTGTTCTAAATACTTGCTATCCTTCCCCTAGAAGGGTTATACCTCCCTCTCCCGATGGTGTCAATATTCCACATAACACACTTTGGGAAATTCCACATTAAAACTTTCACTACACTTCAGTTTATTGTTATTGTGTGTTTAGTTGTCTGTCTTCCTGACCAGATTGTAAGTCTAAGAGGGAAGGGTCCTGTGTCTATCTTATACACCGCAGTATCCCTAGCATTTAGTATAGTGCCTTGACCACCCATAGGAATGACAAAAACTCCTTGACCAAACACCAGCATGGCTACTAGTAGCTCAAGCACATGTCCCCAGGATGAACCCTGTCCACCTTAAAATCCCTGCCTAAGAAAGGCCATCATTGCCAGGAGAATTTACTCTTCCAATCCAAACCAGATGATAGGCATATGGCCCCCTCAACCTCCCTTACAGCAGTTACTTTAAAAAGCTTGCAATGAAAAATCCTTTCGCCCCTTCGAGATATAAATCTTGTCACTCAGAACTTCTTCTCAAGGACCTGAGAGCTGTCTCCTCCCAGCCTCCTAGGTACCTTGCTCTCACTTGTACCACTGCCTGTCATAAAGATATGGAAAGTTTATTTCTCCTGCAGGTAAGTGCCAATCAACAAACCCAGGTGGACCAGTGACATGGACCAACACCCCGTGGCACCCTTCAGTGCCTTTGCCTTAGCACACCCCACAGCCTTTTGCTTTGGGGAAGTTCAGTTCAGTTCATGATGCACTCACTTCCCTAACGCAATAGTTATTACTGAATAAATTTATCCTTACTGTTTTAGACTAGTGTCTGGCTTTGTTTTTCTTTGACAGTAAGCACGTTACATCGTTATTGAATTAGTTAATAAACAGGTACTATATAGGTGTGAACAGCTAGGGGAGAGAGTAGTTTCATTATGCCCAATGAAATCTTTTGGGATTTCTTTTATTCCCCCCTCCCCCCACTCCGAGAGGTTGATTATCTGTTATTTTTTCTTTCATAATCTCTAACTTTGTGAAAGATTACATTTATATCCAAGTTATCCACAGTGCATTTTAGAAATAACCTAGTCGGATTTTGTAGACAGGTATTAGAAAGCTATTTAAAAAGTCACATGCCTAAATGTCAACTCCATAGTTTCTCTTAAAAACATTTTTTTTTTTCTTTCCTTTGGTGTGAAGACTTTAGAAGTTTTACCATTTCTATTTTTTGGCTAATGATAAGAGTTCACTCCAGCCCAGGAAGACACGTGGGCGGGTTAGATGTGTGTGCTAGAGTGGCTGTGTTTGGCTAGACCTTTGCTACAAACGGCCCACACTTTTTCTTCCCTCTGTCTGGTACCTGCGCCTGCCGGCTTCAGCAATTCCTTCAGTTATCCAGTTAACCTCCCCTGTGGATACTTTTAGGACGCCCAGAGCACCCCCGCAACCCGAAACTTTCGGCGTCAGTTCATGCCTTAACCAACTACCCAAAGCACTCCTCCTTCCACACGCCAGTCCCAGCCTGGACCAGCGTCTCCACCACACCCGGCCTGCGGTCGAGGGTGTCACGTGCTAGGACGCGGGCGTGAAGCCGACGCCGCCATGTCGATCTCTGGCAGCCTCTGAAGGGAAAGGAGAGTGCAGCTGACCAGCCACACCGAGTTCCGGCACCTTGTGCGCAAGTGCGGAAGTGTGTTGGCCCCGACTGTGTTCGGTTTCCGGCCGGTGGTGCGGCACCGGCCAGTTGGAGACGTGTAACGGACGGTGGGCTGCAGCCATGGCCGAGAGGAAACCTAACGGTGGTGGCGGCGCCGCCTCCGCGTCTTCGTCGGGCACCAACTTACTCTTCTCCTCCTCGGCCACGGAGTTCAGTTTCAACGTGCCCTTTATCCCGGTCACCCAAGCCGCCGCTGCCTCGGCCTCCTTGCTCTTGCCCGGAGGTAGTAAGGAGAGGGGGATCTGGTGGGGCAAATGTGTGGGGGGAGGTGAGCAGGGGGCGTGGGGCAAAGAGGGTCGGCCGGGAGGTTTTCCTTCTGCCTGGATCCGACCCTCTGGGTAGCTTGCCAGGGGCATCACTGGCCAGGTTTGAGTGGCTTGGGACTTTGGGATCTTGGGGACAGGAACCAAGCTCTTTGTCGAAGGAACCCTCTGTTCTGAGTGCTGGCCACTCCTGCATTGTTCCACAGATTTTTGATGAACACCTAGTGGTGTGCCAGGTGTTTGCAGGGACTGAAAACAGACAGTGCCCCCTCTACTAGGATACAGTAGGATATCTCCTAGGACTGACAGCTAGCTACCCTCTCTTAGGATAGACACATAGTATTTGCCAAGTAGAGGTACAGAACACATCTTTCAAGGCAGTGCATCACTTTCTCTAAGGAACTTTTGCTTGTTCTCTAAGGTCCCTGCTCCTACGTGCACCTTAGCTTTTTGTTCATATCATTATTGTCTAGGGAGATTGCTTTTTAGCAGTTATGTGGCATAACCCAGAGCTGGTGTTTAGGAACACGGACCGTGTTCCAGCGTTAGCCCTGCCAGTAACTCTGTGTGACCTCAGGCATATTACTTTACCTCTCTGTGCTTCATTTTCCATATATGTACAGCCTTCTAGGGCTGTAATGAGAAGTGCATTGATTTTTGTAAAGCGCTGCATATAGTGTCAGGCATATAGTGTTATGTAATGTTTGCGAAATAAACATCTTTCTCTCTATTTGGACTGTAGTTTGTAGCTATGACTTATCTATGCCTAGCACATAGGCCCTCAGAAAATGCTGAATGTTTTCCCATTGAATAATTTATTCTTGCTTGGAAGACTAAGGAAAGTTTCACGGAGAAGTGAAGAAAGGCAAACGGGAAGCAGCAATATATGGTGGTTTCCCTCCCCTTGTTGAATGTTCCTTCTTGGTGTTTATCACCACCTGACATGTACACATATTTGTTTATTTTATCCCACTAGTATGTAAGCTTCATGAGAGTAGGAACTTATACCTAGAGCAGTGCCTGGTATGCTGTAGACCAATTTTTTCAATAGGAAATTAATGAGTGAATCAAAGGATGAGAATCAGGAACATGTAATGTCTTATTTTGATAGTGTGGCTGAAAGGTTTGACATTGCCATGTTTGGTGAAGTGCCAGGTGTTTGCTGGAGCAGAATGCTTTGAGAGATTTCAGGAATAAATAAGGCCATACATGAGATTTTCATGTCATCCTCTACTTCACAAATGTTTGGGTCATGCCCATCTTCCTCCTTGTTGTATAATGTTTTGTTTGTGTCTTTTACTATCAGTAAATGCTAAACATTTTCCTTGTCAAGTGCAGCATAACTTTCTTGTCCTGAAAACTATTGTTTCTTGGAGGTAGTTTATTATTTTAATAAGAAAATTAATTTTTAGAATGCAAATTTTGTTAGCAAATATTTTTCTACTCTTAGAAAAGATTTGAGGGCGTTCCCTTTAGGACTTAGCAGGTTAAGAACCTGACTAGCATCCATGAGGATGAGTGTTCAATCCCTGGCCTCGCTCAGTGGGTTAAGGATCTGGCGTTCCTGTGGCTGTGGCATAGGCTGGCAGCTGCAACCCTATTCAACCCCTAGCTTGGAAACTTCCATATGCCACAGGTGCAGCCCTAAAAAAAAAGAAGAAGAAGAAGAAAAAGATTCGGTCATCAGAAGCCTATTCAGAGAATTTCCAGAGACAGAAGGAAAACCTGTCACATTGGAAGCAAAGTTAATCATGTCAGTGAAGGAGACACGCAGAAAGCAACTTAATTCAGCCAACCTGGATCGAGCAGCTTGCTTGCCAGGCCCTGTTCCAGATGTCAGGGAGGCACAGAGGAGCAGATAGCCTCGCCCTTACTGACTGTACAGTATATACAGACATACTGTAACCAGCTCTGTAAGTAATTGGAGCTCCCTGGCCAGGGATCAGATCTGAGCTGCAGTTGCCACCTAGGCTGCCACTGTGGCATCACCGGATCCTTAACCCACGGTGCTGGGCTGGGGATTGAACCTGTGTCCCCGTGCTCCCAAGAGGCTGCCGATCCCATTGCACCACAGCAGGAACTGCATGTGTACATAATTGTATGTAATTGTGATAGCTAGGAAAGGGATTGCTAGGCTGCTATGAGAGCTGTGGCTGTCAGGCTGGCCAAGAGGACATCCCTCAGGCCTTTAGGGACTCACAGAGGAGGTGCTTCTTGAGCTAAGTGATGGAGGATACATAGAATTTAGTGAGTCTTGTAGGTCCCTGGGTGGCCTAGTGGTTAAGGACTTGGTGTTATCACTGCTGTGGTTCAGGTTACTGCTGTGGATCGGGTTTGATTCCTGGTCTAGGAACTTCTGTGTGCTGCGAGTGTGGCCAAAAACAAAAAAAAAAAAACAAAAAAAAGAAGAAAGAAAAATGAGGGAGTCTTGAGAGACAGGCGTATATAAAAGTCTGGAGAAAACATGCACATTAGTGGTAGGTGCTCAAATTCTCAGTCCATCCCCAGCTCTTTCCTCTCTGACCCTTCCCCCGCCCCTTCGTGGATCTGTGTGACCAGAGTGAGTACAGGGGAGTGGCTCAAGTGGTCAGTGGTGACTGGATCACCAAGGGCCTCATATACCATACTGAGGAATTTGTGGTTCATGCTATGGGGTGTGGGGTGCCCTGAAGGATTTTTTATTTTGTTATAGTTATTTTTTAATTTTTTGCTTTTTAGGGCCACACCTGGTGCATTGGAGGTTCTCAGGCTAGGGGTGGAATTGGAGTTATAGCTGCCAGCCTACGCCACAGCCAGAGCAATGTCAGATCCGAGCCTTGTCTGCGACCTACACCACAGCTCATGGCAACGCCTGATCCTTAGCCCACTGAGTGAGGCCAGGGATAGAACCTGTGTCCTCATGGATGCTAGTCAGATTTGTTAACTACTGAGCTACAACGGGAACTCCAAGGATTTTCAAAAGGTAGTGAAGTCAGAGGTATCTTTCAGAAAGACTGGAGTTTTCTGAGTTTGCATCAGAGTAAAGCTGACTGTAGCAAGAGCTGTCATACTGGAGGTGGTTTTAAGTAAGGCTGGAGCTGGTGGCATTCTAGCCCTGGTCAGAGCCACACTGGCTGTGAAGAGCAGACAACAATGGGAGAGACATTTACACCAACAGATTGTTGGGACTTTGTGACTCACCGGGGCCTGGACTCTCTGGGGCAGAGGCCCCTTCTCTCTGTTGTGTTTAGCTCTGAGACCTGTCTCCACCTGGCGTATAATCAGTACTCTGGACATATTTCTTTAATGAGAAACTGGATGATTAAATGCAGGGTATGAGGGCGAGGGAGGAGTCTGAGACAGGAGGTCTCTGTTTTGAGTGGATGGATGTTGGCAAACATCCTTTGAGATAGCAAGGAGCATATGGAGAGGGCCAGTTCGGAGGACAAATTCAGTTCAGGCTTACTAAGTTTGAGGTATGTTTGCCTGACAACCGAGTATTGAGGAAGCAGTTGGAAAATAGGTTCTGGGATGCGTGAGATCAGTCTCGGTTCGAGACAGAGTTGGGAGCATCACAGGTACACAGGTGCTCATTAAAGTTGAGTCTGGATGCCAGATGTGTTCACGTGTAATTAGAAAGTGCCCCTGAGGTGAGGCTGGCAGCTTGTTGAGGTCAGTATTTCATTTGCCATTGATGCTCATCAGAAAAAAATTTCTTGGATCAAGTTGATCTCAAATTGTGTTAAAGAATGGAAGACACCACAGAGATTTTTTTTCCCCCTTCTTTTATTTTTTATTTTTGTGTTTTGGCCATACCTGTGGCCTGTGGAAGTTCGTGGGCCAGGGATCGAACCCGAGCCATAACAGTGACCTGAATAGCAGTGGCAAAGCTGAATCCTTAACCTGCTGAGCCACCAGGGAACTCCTTCCTGCTTTTAAATGTTGAGAACTAAGAAATATGAGTCCAAGTGAAGTTCAAGTGACTGGAAAGAGAGGGCAGGAAGCAGAAATGTTTCAGAAAAGCAGAATAATACAAGCAGACAGAGGGCCTTATAGGAAGTGATATTTTCAGTTTCAAAGAAACAACTCAGAGGAGTTTTTTTTTTTTTTTTCCATTTTTTTTTTGGCCACCCCGGAGCACATGGAGTTTCCAGGCCAGGGCGAGCTGGGGATTAGATCTGTCCCACATTTGTGACCTGTCCCGCACTGGATCCTTAACCCATTGTGCTGGGCTGGGTCATTACTACATCCCAGCGCTCCAGAGATGCTACCAATCCTGTTGCAGCACAGTAGGAACTCCTCAGAAGAGTATTTTGAACAGTGGAGTATCTTAGTTACATTGATGTGTGTGAACTTTCAAGGTTGTGTAGAAGGAAAATGTTTTTATTTTATAACTAGGTGGTAGAAGAGAGGATAAATAGTTTGGTGCTGATTATACCTACAGCGAAGATCAAGTTGGGCAAAGGGAAGTGAGGAGAACGTCCCTTGGTTAGAAAATGACTTTTCTAGTGATTGGGCATTCTCTATTGAGTGTCTGGTTGTGATACTGGTTTCAGGGATGGCAATTAATGGTTGGCCTACTTTGCCTCAGGAATACAAATACCACGTATTCACTTGTACAATGAGGGCTTTGTAGGTAAGAGCTGTGACACACCCCTTCTTGTCAACAGAGTTAATATGTGTACTTTAGTTTCTTATCATTACTCTAGAAATAAAGTTATGTGTATTTGGGTTGTGGAATAATATTTGAATTATTTCTTACCAGAAAAAACAGCATTCGAAATAACATGTAAAAAAATAGTAGGTATAGGTGCAGTGGGCTAAGGATCCAGTATTGTCACTGCAGTGACTCAGGTTGCTGCTGTGGCGCAGGTTCAGTCCCTGGCCTGGAAACGTGTGTTTGCTGCAGGTGGGCCAAAAAGAAAAAAACAGCAGGCGGAGATTTTGTTTCCATTTTTAAAAACTTCTTCTATATACAAATATGTCTACATAACATATAATATACCATAACATTGTCAGTGTTCAGTGATCGTCTCTGGGAGATGGGCTTTAGGAATAAGTTATTATTTTTCCCCTCTCCTTTGGTTGTTTCTTACTCACATTTTCTAGTTTTTCATTTCAAAGAAAAGTTTTCAAAGAAAAAAAGTTTTTCATTTTTGTCTGTAATGCAGAAACGTAAGTTTGAACAACAGAATAGAGGTATAATTGTTAGATCTGCTGCATAGACTCTGATCTACAGAGTGGGAGCTTACCTTTAAACCTTGTTCCCTTCCGTTCCCTTTCAGAGGATTCCACAGATGTGGGTGAGGAGGACAGCTTCCTTGGTCAGACTTCTGCTCACACGTCTACCCCACAGACATTTAGTTACTTCTCTCAGGTATCAAGCAGTAGTGATCCTTTTGGGAATATTGGACAGTCACCGTTAACAACTGCGGCCACATCGGCTGGACAGGCAGCATTCTCCAAGCCCCCAACTGCTCTCCCTTTTACGACCGGATCCCAAGATGTGTCAAATGCGTTTTCACCATCCATTTCCAAGGCTCAGTATGGTGCTCCACCTTCTTCACAGATGGGAATAAATACTTATCTGCCTTCTCAGCCTAGTAGTCTCCCTCCTTCCAATTTTGGGAGCCCACCCCAAGGAACACCCCAACAAGGATACAATCCATATCGCCACACAGCTGTGAGCAGCAGGGCTAATCCTTATATTACACCACCACAGCTGCAGCAGTGCCAACCGCCAGCCCATCCTCCCCATCCTCCACCCACTGGACCCCCTGTTCAGATGTACCAGATGCCTCCAGGATCTTTGCCACCGGTATGGATGTGTTCTTATATCCTAGTTATTCACTGTAATTTTTAATCTCTCTCTTATCTTAACCTATGTCTTTAAAAACACTGTTTTTACTAATCTATATGATGACAAGTTATTTTTCAGAAGGTATTTTTTGTAAACTACATGCTTCAAAGTAAACAATCTTTTTTTTTTTTTTTTGGTCATTTTAGGACCACACCCATGGCATTTGGAGGGTCCCAGGCTAGGAGTCCAATTAGAGCTGCAGCCATAGGCCTATGCCAAAGCCACAGCAACGTGGGATTTGGGCTGCGTCTGCGACCTACACCACAGCTCGTGGCAACGCCAGATCCCCAACCCACTAAGCAAGGCCAGGGTTGAACCCGAATCTTCATGGATACTAATCAGGCTCGTCAACCACTGAGCCACGATGGGATCTCCCATTTTATTTTATTTTTTTGAAGTAATCTTTTAAAGGTAGCTCATTAAATGGTTCATATTTTAATATAATCTAGTTATGGAAATAGTAATTGATTTTAATGAGTTAACCACATGCCGGTAGTTCCAGATATTAATATAAGATACCAATAATAAATGTCATCTAGAGACATATGAGAGTCAAAACAATTATTAACAGACTGCCAGCTTCTCATTTTTATTTAAAAATTTTTTTTTAATTTCTTGGACGCCCCGTGGCACATGAGTTCCTGGGCCAGGGATCAGATCCGAGCTGCAACTGTGACCTGAGCTGCAACCGTGACCCGAGCTGCAGAGGCAGCAACGCCAGATCCCCAAGCCACTATGCTGGGCTAGGGATCGAACCTGGGTCCCAGCGCTCCCAAGATGGTGCCACTGCCACTGTGCCTTTTTTTTCCCCCTTCATTTTAAATTACACTATTCAATCAGAATACTCAATTACTGGGTGGGACTAAAATTAATAATTTCTTTTATTTATTTATGGAGTTTGAATCTAGACAGACAAGCTCTATCTCAGGGGAATGATGGAATAACTTTTGCGTTGGGTAAATTTTATGAAATTCCCTTATGCTTTTTCCCCCACTGATTATTCAGCTGATTTCCAAAGGGGGGTAAACTGAATCAAAAAAGGGGAAATGATTGAAAGGAAGAATTAAGAACCCAGCCAGTGGGGCACACAGGGTATAACGTGAGTGCTCTTTTGAGGGTAGAGAATGGGCTCCATTTTACCATAATTTAAATCACACCAGTATACAAACTCTTGGTAATATTGGATTTCAGCATGTTGGATAGTAACCAGGTTCATAGAATGTGATATAAGTTAGTATTCTTTGTTTGCTGATGAAATTTTGAAAATATAATTAAGAAGGTTAAAAATGATGGGAGTTCCCATCGTGGCTCAGTGGTTAATGAATCCAGCTAGGATCCAGTGGGTTTGATCCCTGGCCTTGCTCAGTGGGTTTGGATCCAGCGTTGCCATGAGCTGTAAGGTAGGTCAGAGACATGGCTCAGATGTCAAGTGGCTGAGGCTATGGTGTAGGACAACAGCTGCAGCTCCAATTTGACCCCTAGCCTGGGAACTTCCATATGCTGCGGGTCTGGCCCTAAAAAGACACACAAAAACTTTTTTTTAAAATGTTAATTCAATGTATAAAGAAAAGTTGTGAAAATAATAGGACAGAGAATACCCCAGTACTCTACCCAGATTTACCTCATGAATGTTTTACCTCATTTTTTCTCTCATTTGTGAACATGCACCTGTCGGAGCATCCTCTCTCCACCTCCCTCCCTGCCTTCCTTTCTCACTCTGTGCATGTACAGTTTGTGGGGGGAAAACATTTGAACGTCAGTTAAGTATATTATGATTCTTTACTCTTAGATACTTTAGTGTGTCTTTCTTAAGAATAAGGATATTATTTTATATAACCACAGTATAGTTATCGGCCTAAGTTAAGTTAATATTTTGAAATTTTTTTTTTTTCTTGGTCTTTTTAAGGTTGCACCTGAGGCATATGGGAGTTCCCAGGCCAGGGGTTGAATCAGAGTTGTAGCTGCCAGCCTACACCACAGCCACAGCAACCCGGGATCCAAGCCGTGTCTGTGACCTGCACCACAGCTCATGGCAGCGCTGGATCCTTTAGCTCACTGAGGCTCGAACCCGCATCCTCATGGATACTAGTCAGGTTCATGACCCCAGAATCACGATGGGAACTCCTTGAAATGATTTTTAATAAAAAATTTTAAAAAATTGTATTCTGATTTTAAAGGTAGTTTCAGTGCAAAAAATTTGAAAAATGAGAATAGCCAAATGAATAAAAATTGCCACTAGAAAAGCTTGTTTTTACTTTATGTCTTTCTTAGCTTTTTTCTAGACAAATTTGTAGTTTTTTTCTAGACAAACATAATACGTGTTTTTTAATGAACATATTTTAGAAGTTAAGTTTTTTTCTTTTCTTTTTGTCTTTTTGCTATTTCTTGGGCCACTCCTGCGGCATATGGAGATTCCCAGGCTAGGGGTATAATCGGAGCCGTAGCCACCAGCCTACACCAGAGCCACAGCAACGCGGGATCTGAGCCGCATCTGCAACCTGCACCACAGCTCACGGCAACGCCGGATCGTTAACCCACTGAGCAAGGGCAGGGAGCGAACCCGCAACCTCATGGTTCCTAGTCAGATTCGTTAACCACTGCGCCACGACGGGAACTCCGTTAAGTTTTTTTTCTAAAACATTTCTTCCTTTCTTCTTGCTTGCTTGCTTACTTTTTAGGGCCGCACCCATGGCATATGGAGATTCCCAGGCTAGGGGTCATATCGGAGCTGCAGATGCCAGCCTAACCACAGCCACAGCACCATGGGATTTGAGCTGTGTCTGTGACCTATACCATAACTCATGGCAATGCTGGATCCTTAACCTACTGAGCAAGGCCAGGGATCTAACCTGTATCCTCATGGATACTAGTCGAATTCATAATCTGCTGAGCCCAATGGGAACCCCCTCTAAAAACATTTTTAATGGTGCTAGTGAATTCTAGATTTGAGTATAAGATGATTTATTTAATCAGGTTTCTGTTAGACATTTAGATTGTTTTGGTGATTGTCTATTATAAATAACCTTTTGGTATACATCTTTGTGGGTAAATTTTTACTGTTATATCTTTAGGATGAAGTCTTAGAAATGGAATGGCACTTTTTTTTTTTTTTTTGCTACACCTGTGGCATGTAGAAACTCCTTGGACAGGGATTGAACCTGATCTGTGGTTGCAACCCATGGCACGGCTAAGGCAATGCTGTCCTTAGCCCAGTGTGCCACACAGGAACTTCTGGAATATGCATGTTTTAAAGGTTAAATCACAGGAGACACATTACTAGATTGATTTCTATAAAGGTGGTAGTTTACTTTGTCATCAGTGTGAGAAGGTCCTGTTTACTTTGCAACTGATTTGGGGTTGTGTTAGATTTTTTAAAAATTTTAGTTGTTTTGGCACCTAGTTATTAAATAGCTGTCTAGAGATATATTTAGTATAGTTATTACTAAGTCAGTTTGGGTCTGAAGCATATACAAAATTGTTCCTTTGGACTGACAAGGTGGTCCTAACTTTTTGTCCCCTCCAGATTCCTCCTGCAGTGCAGTCAGGATTGTCCCCTCCAACCCAGCAGCAGGCACCTGCTAGACCTCCTGGTCCCTCTGTGCAAGTGCCACCTCCTTTTCTACTTCAAAACCAATATGAACCTGTCCAACCCCACTGGTTTTACTGCAAGGAGGTAGAATACAAACAACTCTGGATGCCTTTCAGTGTGTTTGACTCTTTGAATCTTGAGAAAATCTATAATTCAGGTAAGCATGGATCCTGCATCATTTGTATATGATTTTAGTCAAATTTTTTTTTTTTGGTTGTGGCATGCAGTGGGTTGATGTGGGATCTCAGTTCCCAGACTAGGGATTGAACCTGGGCTTTAGGGGTGAAGGGACTGAGTCCTGACCACTAGACCACCAGGGAAATTGTGTCTGATTTTAGGAAAAGAGGAAGGAAGGGCTTTTATCCATGGCCTACTTTTTAATGAATGTCAAATATTTTAATCCTTATAGAGCCCACCAGCCTCAGTACCTTAAGATGATAGTAATATAATTCCTGAGTTATTTGAGCAAGGTATTTGAAGAAATGTTTTAGTAATTTTGTTTGTTTGTTTAAAGGTATTTTAAATCCAAGAACAGAATAGTTCATATAACGCAGGTGACAGTTTTCTCTCTCTTTTTTTTTTGGATCTTTTTAGGGCTGCATTTGAGGAATATGGATGTTCCCAGGCTAGGGGTCGAATCAGAGCTGTGGCTGCTAGCCTACACCACAACTCCTGTAGTGCAGGATCCAAGCCGTGTCTGTGACCTGCACCACACCTCATGGCAATGCCGGATCCCCAACCCACTGAGTGAGGCCAGGGAACCCACGTCCTCACAGATACTGGTTGCGTTTGTTACCGGTGGGCCACAACAGGAACTCCACCCCCCCCCCCTTTTTTTTTAACTCAATGAATTTTATTACATTTGTAGTTGTACAGTGATCATCACAGCCCAGTTTTATAGCATCCCCATTCCGAACCTCTGTGGTGACAGTTTTCTTATTTTCCTTATTTGTTTATAGCCATTCGAGCATTTATAAAGCATTTTCTGTTTTTTTTTTTTAGGGCCACACCTGTGGCATATGGAAGGTCCTAGGCTAGGGGTCAAATTGGAGCTGTAGCATGGACACTAGTCAGGTTTGTTACTGCTGAGCCCCATGGGAACCTCCTAGAAAACATTTTTTTTTTTTGTCTTTTTAGTGCCACATCTGCGGCACATGGAGGTTCCCAGGCTAGGGGTCTAATTGGAGCTGTAGGCGCTGGCCTACACCACAGCCACAGTAACGCCAGATCTGAGCTGCATCTGCAACCTACACCACAGCTCATGGCAGTGCTGGATCCTTAACCCACTAAGCGAGGCCAGGGATCGAACCTGAGTCCTCATGGTTCCTGGTTAGATTCGTTTCCACTGCTCCATGATGGGAACTCCTTAAACTTATATTTTTGAACCAAAATGAGCCTTGTAGTTCTTTGTCTTTAGGTATAGATGAGTCACCCTATTGATTATTTATTGCTTTTAAAATACCTGGTAACTTGAGTTAAAATGTGGACTTTGTGCTCCAGTCCAGCCAGACCCTGAGAGTGTGGTTCTAGGCACCGATGGAGGGCGCTATGACGTTTACCTCTATGACCGCATGCGGAAAGCCGTGTACTGGGAAGAGGAGCCAGCTGAAGTGAGGCGCTGCACTTGGTTTTACAAAGGGGACACAGATAGCAGATTTATTCCCTATACAGAGGAGTTCAGTGAAAAACTAGAGGTACGTGGGCTTTTTTCCTTTATGCTTTTCTTTAAAACGCATAGACTGTATACATCTGAGCCTCATGTAACACTGCTCTCTGCAGAGGAGTCTTTACCTGAAAGTCTGTTTTGATCTTGTTTGCAAAGAAGATCGCTTTTTAAGTGTTGTCATCTTCTATGAAGTGCTAATTGTGGCCTCAGGGTCTAAAGATAGGATGTTTTTCAGGGGTGCATCACGAATGAGGTGCTTGTATCAAGCCTTCAGAAGAACCTAGGCTTCTGGGATCTGCTGTTGACAGCACATGCCAGGCATATGAATGCTTTTCAAATTTATACTCAGAAGTCTTGAAATTAACTTCTGGTTTATGAAAATAAATGCAAGAATAGAAACAAATGTCATGAGACTTTTTTAACCATTTAAAACTGATGGCTAATATTGTTTTATGTAATTGTATTAATTTCTTGTTATAATTCTCTTAATAGTTGAGTATTGAGTATTTGAAATAGATGAATTCATCTGCATACATGGGAAATGAAATAGAGAACATTTTTCAGTTATCTTTTTTTTTTGGTCTTTTTAGCGCCGCACCTGCAGCATAAGGAGGTTCCCAGGCTAGGGGTCCAATCAGAGCTGTTGCTGCCGGCCTACACCACAGCCACAGCAACGCCGGATCCTTAACCCACTGAGTAAGGCCACAATGGGAACTCCTAGTAACTATTTTTTAATGTATTACTAAAACTTGTGTAACCAACACTAACATTAAACATTAAAATAATACTAATATTAACATTAAAAAGGACCTCTAAAATGCTAATCTTCCATAGATTCATATTTTGAAACATACAAGTGAGGACTTGGCCTTATATCCTGTTTAAGAGCTGAGAAATTTAACAATTGACTATTAATTACTAAGTATCTTTTGTCCTTGAAGAACATAATAATATAATTAATAGAAATAAGAAAAAATTAAATCACAATCTTGGGTGTTCTCATCATGGTTCAGTGGTAATGAACCCGACTATCATCGGTGAGGACCTAAATTTGATCCCTTAGTGGGTTAAGGATCTGGTGTTGTTGTGAGTTGTGGTGTAAGTTGAAGACATGGCTCAGATCTCATGTTGCTGTGGCTTTGGTGTAGGCTGGCAGCTGCAGCTCTGATTGCACTCCTAGCCTGGGAACTTCCATATGCTGTAGCTGTGGCCCTAAAAAGCAAAAATTAAAATGAAAAATTAAAATATCACAATCTTGTCATCCTTTCAAATCAAATTCCACATTTAAAAATATTTTCTTAGGAGTTCCCGTTGTGGCACAATGGTTAACAAATCTGACTAGGAACCATGAGGTTGCGGGTTCGATCCCTGGCCTTGCTCAGTGGGTTAAGGATCTGGCGTTGCTGTGAGCTGTGGTGTAGGTTGCAGACGCGACTCAGGTCCCGAGTTGTTGTGGCTGTGGTGTAGGCCGGCGGCTAAGCTCCGATTAGACCCCTAGCCTGGGAATCTCCATATGCCTCGGGATCGGCCCTAGAAAAGGCAGAAAGACAAATAAATAAATAAATAAATAGAATGAAATAAAAGTGTTTTCTTAGACTGTTCTTTATATACGTATTTTTCTAACAATAATAGTGGTACAAACTTTTTCTGGAGTATTTTGCTTTTTGAAAAGAAAATTTGTAAATGTAATTCTTTGGCATTGTCAATTGTACCTGCCCTAGAAATATTAACCTTTATAGTATGACTATGAAGTACTATCCTATAACCAATTAAATATGAAAAGATGAGTATAGGCCTAAAGTAAGCAGATGTTAGTTGGGGCTAAGTAAATTGGAAAGACTCTTGTTGAGAACAGAGGCTTCAAATTTTTTTTTTCTTTTTTTTTGGGCTGTACCTGTGGCATATGGAAGTTCCCAGGTTAGGGGTTGAATGGGAGCCACAGCTACTGGCCTACGACAGCCACAGCAATGCAAGATCTGAGCTGCATCTGTGACCTACACCACAGCTCACGGCAATGCCGATCCTTAACCCGCTGAGTGAGGCCAGGGCTGAAACCTGCAGCCTCATGGTTTCTAGTCAGGTTTGTTAACCACTGAGCCACGAAGGGAACTACCTCAAAAATTTTTTTTCAGTTCAGTCAATGGTAAGAATACATTTTGCATTGAGATTTAGTATATACATTTTTTGTATACACACATACGCATGCATCTGTATGCATATTTATTTATCAGAAATAGTGGTGTTTGGCAACCTGGTTCTCCAGGGAAAAAAGGCCCTGATTTAAAGCATTTGCTCATTTCCCTGGTATACATACTTCTATCACGGCAAGTTTTAAACTATCAACATGATGTAACTGGACAAGGAATTGGGAAGAGTTAGTTGTGTGATCAGCTCTTATGAGCTGGTGTGAGCCAGATTAAACACACCACTAAATGCAGAAGTCCCTGAAACAGCACTTACCCCCACTAGGTGGCATTCACTTTGATCTTTTCTCTTTCATTTAAAACATAACTTTTACAATTTATTACTTGTCATGACCCAAAGTTGGAAAAACACTGTTTTAGAGCAGAGTCAGAACCCAGCTAAGAAGAGCAAAGACTGAAAAGAAGGCATAAAGTTAATTTCGTTCTTAGGAACACCAAATGTTAGGAAGCGCCAGTCTCCTAAAACATAATTTCAATTATTTGAATAAGGAATAAAGTATGAAAGGAAGACTGATATCTCTAGCTTAATTTTATTTTATTTTATTTATTTATTTATTTATTTTTGTCTTTTGTCTTTTTGTTGTTGTTGTTGTTGTTGTTGTTGTTGTTGTTGTTGCTATTTCTTGGGCCGCTCCCGCGGCATATGGAGGTTCCCAGGCTAGGGGTTGAATCGGGGCTGTAGCCACCGGCCTACGCCAGAGCCACAGCAACGCAGGATCCGAGGCGCGTCTGCAACCTACACCACAGCTCATGGCAACGCCGGATCGTTAACCCACTGAGCAAGGGCAGGGAGCGAACCCGCAACCTCATGGTTCCTAGTCGGATTCGTTAACCACTGCGCCACGACAGGAACTCCTCTAGCTTAATTTTAGACTTAAATAATTAAGTAAACAAATGAACAAACATGTGCTATAATTTTTGGTATCTTTGGTGGGACCCCTACTGAAGGTATAATGTTTCAAGGCTGAATGTTTAGTCTTAATTGTTTTGAAGCTACGGTATATACTTTCCAGTCTAAGCAGCACTGGAAAGTAAATACTTTCTCTTAACTGTATTTGATTATAAATGGGTGACACAGGCTTTGAGGGTAGAATTCATGTACTTACCATCTCAATAGCATGTGGTTGTTTCTTAACTTTGGGAGCTTCTAGGAAATGCAGACCAGCTCAGGGAAGAGGCAGAGGAGTTAGGAAACGAGAAAGCCACTGAGAAGATGAGAATCATATATACTGCTAGTATTGTCAGTGATCCTGTCCCATCAGATCCCTGAGGCAAAACAAGAAAAGAGTTGGAAGCAAAAAACACCTTTAATGATGACATGAATGTCTATGTAGAAACCAGGGGAACCTCTAGAAATGCCATTAGCACCAATTTAAGAGTTTAGCCAGTTTGTGGATATAAAATCAGTATGTACAAATTAATACCATTCCTATACAATAGGAATAACCAATTAGAAACCATGATAAAAAAAGACTATAACATGAGCAAAACTACTTGCTAAGTAGGAAAAAAGCCCAATGAAAGATATGTATGAACTTTATGGAGAGAAAGTAACAGAATTGAGGGATGTAAAAGATGACCTCAAAGAAACAGAGCAAACTATTATGTTCATAGGTGCACAGTCTCAATGTAATAAAAACGTCAGTTCTTCCCAAATTGTTTTATAAATTTTATGGAATCCCGATCAAAATTACATCAAGGTTTTTTGGGTAAAGTTTGCAAACTGTTCCTAAATTTTATGTGGGAGGTCAAAATTCCAGGAACCAAGACCCATTTTGAAGAACGATGTATGAAAACATTCTCTACCAGACAAGATACATTATAAAGCTCTGGATTGAAAGGGAAATGAAGAGGTGAAAATAGTTCTTAAGATGGTGAAACTTTAACATTTTTGTTTGTGATCTTTTAAAAATTATAAATAGGAGCTCCCATTGTGGCTCAGTGGAAACGAATCTGACTAGCATCCATGAGGACACAGGTTCAATCCCTGGCCTCTTTCAGTGGGTTAAGGATCCGGCATTGCCATCTTTGGTGTAGGTTGCAGACATGGCTTGGATCCTGAGTTGCTGTGGCTGTGGTGTACTCCCAGCGGCAGCTCTGATTTGACCCCCGAGCCTGGGAACCTCCGCATGCCGTGGGTTCGGTCCTAAAAAGCAAAAAATTAAAAAAAAATGAAGTAAAAATAAAAGTTATAGATAAATATATTTAAAAAAATTTTAAAAGCAGCAAGGAAAGAGGGTCAACTGGATAAAGACTGATGGGAAAGAATTGTCATGGAATGACTGCCCAGGAGACCAAAAGAACCACTTCTATTTTGACAAGATTGCCAATCAGTTACTATTTTATTTTAAATTTTTTTGGCTTCTTAGGGCTGCACCCACAGAATCTGGAGGTTCCCAGGCTAGGGGGTCTAATTGGAGCTTAGCCGCCGGCCTACACCAGAGCCACAGCAATGCGGGATCTGAGCCACGTTTGCGGCCTACACAGCAGCTCACGACAATGCCAGATCCTTAACCCACTGAGCAAGGCCAGGGATCGAACCCACAACCTCATGGTTCCTAGTTGGATTCGTTAACCACTAAGCCATGATGGGAACTCCTCTTTTTTTTTTTTTTTTTTTTAAAAACTTGATTGCTTTGTCAGGCAAAGGAGGCCACAGCAAGCTGATGCCCTAAAGACTGTGCCCTCGCTATTAATAATTCTTAAAAAAGACTTCGGACAGTGGGTGTATCAGAGGTTCCCCTTACCTCATCTTTGATCTCTCTCCAAGGGACCCTCAGACTCTGGCCCTATAGAAAGAAGAATAGTGTCTCTGGAGGAACAGTAAGAAAATGGATGGACAGTGAAGTCTTTGGGTCAGAAAGTTGTGGTGGGAATGAACCACAGTTCTGCTTTTGCTCCTACCACTGTGATCACTGTGAGAGCTTGGGCAGCTGTGAACTGAAAGTGGCTGCTAGCAGCCAAATTGTGTCCCTCCCCAAAAAAAGACAGGTTGATGTCTTAACCCTAGTACCTCAGAATGTGACTTTATTTGGAAATAGGGTAGTTCCGGATATAATTAGTTAAGATGAGATGGTAGGGTCAGCCTCTTAATTCAATATGACTGATGTCCTTAGAAGAAGACACCCTTGTTAAGACAGACACAGATGGAGAAGGCCGGGTCCAAGTAGAGGATTGGCCTGGTGCACCTGTAAGCCATCAGCACTAAAACCTGCTTACAGACCTCCAGGAGCCAGGAAGAGGTGAGAAAGGAGTTCCCTACAGGTTTCAGAAGGAATGTGGCTCTGCTGACACATGGCCTCCAGAACCGTAAGGCAATCCTTTCTGTTTTTATAAGCCACTCAGTTTGTGGTACTTTGTTATGGCAGCCCTAGGAAGTTAGTATACTCTCTAGATCTTGGTTTTCATCTCCATGTAATGAGGAGAATATTATTTAGCAGTTATTGAGAGCAGTTAATTAACTGAGGTACTGTATATAAAGGGACAGTAAGTATGGTAACCGGTTAGTACATGAGTGCTGCTATTATTGCTGTTTTTATTGTTATCATGGTTATAATTGTTTCCTACACTTTTTCTTAATGTGATAGAGATTTGTCAAACTGGATTGTGTATTTTTTACATTGCAGGCTGAATATAAAAAAGCTGTAACCACGAATCAGTGGCATCGCAGATTAGAGTTTCCAAGTGGAGAGACAATTGTTATGCACAATCCAAAGGTAATGATACTGTTTAAGATAATAAAGTCTTTAGGCTTTTAAAAATAATTACTTTACTGAAGGGATAGTTCTGCAGTAGGGATATATTTTTCTGCAGTAGGAGTATGTTTACATTAGCAAAAGAAATAAATGTGAAATTTAAATTTCAGTTTCTCTTATGAAGTTTCTCTTTATGGTAACACATTGGCTGAAACTTAGTTGCATCCTTGAAGTTAAGCTTGATAAATTTTTGTACTTGATGCAGGATTAGCAGACTTTTCTGTAAAGGGCCAGAGAGTAAATATTTAAGGTTTCGGAGGCCAGTTAGTTTCTGAAAGCAGCGTAGGAAACATGTAAACTAATGGATGTGGCTATTTTCAATAAAATATTATTTATAAAAAGAAGCATTGGGGCAGATTTGACGTGAGGCCATAGTTTGCCTACCTTGCCCTTGTTTCAGCTTTTAAAGTAAAACTCTAATCTTCCTCTTTTTATTTGTATTGTCTCCAAGAACCTTTGTTTTTTTAAAAGATATTGGTGTGGTGTTTACATTCTCCATTTACCATCGTTAATCTCTCTGAGCTCCAGATTCCTCACCTGGAGGTTTATTTCCCAGGGTTGTATTTTAGATGAAGTGAGGTAATTTATGCACAAGCATCTAACATAGTGCTTGGCATTCAGTAGCTTCTTAGAACATAGGCCATTTATTACAAAAGAGTATAAAAGAAAAAACAAAAATAACTTACATTCTAACCAACTTGAAACCCGTTGTAATATTAAAATAAGGTAAAGGTAAAAACGTATTCATATCCCATCAAAAGTTAAACAGTAGAGTGTTTGCTTCAGCAGCACGTATACTTAAATTGGAATGCTATAGACATGCAATTTGTGAAGTTTTCCATATTTCAAAAAAAAAAGTGACAGCAACTGTGGTGCCTTACATCCCAGGATTTGTTTTGCAAAGCTAGTTAAAAAAGTTTTTTTAAATAGTATAAAAAGGGGGTGGGGGGATGTGCTTGTTTTGTGGGATGGAAATCCTGTGAAATTGGATTGTGATGATCATTATGCAACTACAGATGTGATAAATTCATTGAAAAAAAAATAAATAAATGAGCATTTCAAGAAAAAAAAAATAGTAAACTATATTGGCATTCCCACTGTGGCATAGTGGGTTAAGGATCTGGCATTGCCATAGCTGTGGCCTAAGTTGCAGCTGTTGCTTGGATTCCATCCCTGGTCTGGGAACTTCCATATGCCGCGTGTGGCCAAAAATGTAAAAAAAAAAAAGCAATCAAATGAAATAAAAAGCCTCTTACCTCTTTGTTCTCCTAGTTTCACCTCTCAATGGTAACCACTCATACTTTTTGTTTTTTAATTGTTTTCTAAATTTTTAATTTTTAAAATTATTTATTTAAAAATTTTATGTATATATATTTTTTGGCCTTTGCATGCAGTGGCTTGATATAGGATCTCAGTTCCCAGACCAGGGAATGAACCTGGGCTGAAGTGGTGAAAGTGCCCAGTCCTAAACACTAGACCACCAGCAAACTCCCTTTGTTTTTTTTTAAACTTTTTTTTTAAATATAAACACAAAAAATTTTGCATACCATCTTGCATGAATTCATTTTTTGAGGGGGAAGGTTGACGCTAAACTTTTTTTTAATATTGAAGTATAGTTAATTTATGTTAGTTTTCGGTGGTAGCATTGTGATTAAGTATTTTTACAGATTATATTCCTAAATTATTAGAAAGTAATGGCTATCTATAATTCCTTTGCTGTGCAAAATATCCTCGTTGCTTATCTGTTTTATACACAGTATCTCTTTTTTTTTTGTCTTTTTTGTCTTTGTTGTTGTTGTTGTTGTTGTTGCTATTTCTTGGGCCGCTCCCGTGGCATATGGAGGTTCCCAGGCTAGGGGTCGAATTGGAGCTGTAGCTGCCAGCCTGCACCAGAGCCACAGCAACGCAGGATCCGAGCCGAGTCTGCGACCTACACCACAGCTCACGGCAACGCCGGATCCTTAACCCACTGAGCAAGGCCAGGGATTGAACCTGCAACCTCATGGTTCCTAGTCAGATTCGTTAACCACTGAGCCACGACAGGAACTCCTCTTTCTTTTTTTTGCTTTTTAGGGCTGCACCTGAAGCATGTGGAAGTTCCCATGATAGATGTCGATTTGGAGTAATGGCTTCCAGCCTACGCCAGAGCCACAGCAATGTGGGATCCAAGCCGCATCTGCAGTCTATGCCACAGCTCCCAACAGTGCTGGATCCTTAATCCACTGAGTGAGGCCAGGGATCAAACCCACTTCCCCATGGGTACCAGTCGAGTAACCTGCTGAGCCATAATGGGAACTCCCTGGGGTTTTCTGCCTATAGTGTCATGTCACCTACAGATAGTGACAGTTTTACATCTTCCCTTCCAGTTTGCATGCCTTTGACGATTCTATTTCTTCTCTGATTGCTGTGTCTAGGGCTTCCAATACTATGTTAAATAGAGGTGGCGGGAGTGAACATCCTTGTCTTGTTTCTGAATTTAGAGGAAATACTGTAAAATTTTCACTGCTGAGTGTGATGTTAGCTGTGGTTTTGTCATAAATGGCTTCTATTATGTTCACTGTGGTACTGGATGCTGAATTTTGTCTAATGCTTTTTCTGTATCTGTTGAGATAGTCATGTATTTTATTTGTTAATGTGGTGTATCCCATTGATTGATTTGTGAATATTGAACCCTCCTTGCATCTCTGGAATAAATCCTACTTAATCATAGTGCATGACCCTTTTTATGTGTTGTTGGATTTGGTTTGTTAATATTTTGTTAATGATTTTTCATTTATATCTGTTAAAGATATTGGCCTGTAATTTTCTTTTTCAGTGTCTTTGGTTTTGATATCAGGATAATGGTGGTCTCATAGAATTAATTTGAGAATGTTCCCTCCTCTTCAGTTTTTTGGAATAGTTTGAGAAGGATAGCTATCAGCTCTTCTTTATATGTTTGGTAGAATTCCCCTGTGAAGGGGGAAAAAATAGTATATGTTTTCCTGAAAAGTGGTAGGTAAATCCATTGTTGGCATTGAAGTTGAATTTGCAAATTGTTATTTAAAGTATTTTGCCTTATATGTATTTATAAAACAAAGATTCCTCTATTGCAGGTAACTTTTCCATGATATCTTATGTGTAAATCTGAATGTTTGTTACATTTTAAAATCAAGGCATACTACTTCTGATTTAGTTGTATTATTTTCCGACATAAGCATTGGAAATAATGATATTGATTTGCATAGTATTAATGGTTACTAGCAAAATTGGTTACAAATTGGTTTTGGAGGAATAGATCATGTACCTGATCTATAGACTATACTATGAAGTTGTTTATTATGTAGTGAAATACATTATTCAGCTTATAGTGGAAATGAATTTGGTAGTGAGCTTTGTCATAATCTTTATCTTGTATTTTGAAGGTTATTGTTCAGTTCCAGCCTTCATCAGTGCCAGATGAGTGGGGGACCACACAAGATGGACAGACAAGGCCCAGGGTTGTAAAGCGTGGAATTGATGATAACCTTGATGAAATTCCTGATGGTGTGTATAATTCGTGACGGTGTGTTTAGGACCAAGGTCACTTTTAGCTTCTCTATTTTAGAATGATGAAAAGGAAAACATTTAATGGAATTATCTACCATTCCATGCAGAAATCAGCCAGGTTGGCACATATCTTTCCTTTTAATTTTATTACTTCTATATCTCTTTGTTTTTAAATTTAGAATTCTGTTGAAGATGCACTAACCATGTAATATAGATTCCAAAATACATATTATTGTGAAGAAGCACTTCGCTGGTTGAAACTAGGCTTTTGACATATTTTTGGTCATTTTGTCATGCCTCACTAGTTTGTATTACTTTAATGCAGGAGTGGCAATTTTTTCCTGCATATGGCCAGGTAATAAATATTTTAGGCTTTGCAGGTCATATGGGCTCTGCTGTATCTACTTAACTCTGCCAGTGTAGTGTGAAAGCATTTGTTAGACAGTATGCAAACAAATGGGCAAAGCTGTATTGAAATAAGGCTTCATAAAAATAGGCAGTGAGCAAGATTTGGGGAAATAAATGGGCTCATATTGTGAATCTGAATGAAATAACTAGAGTAAAATAGTAGATTTAACTTGGAAATGTTCGCATATAGTATGTATGGATCTAACAAAGAGAAGGATTTTGGGAAAAGACTTTGAAGTTTTATATTGGTAAATTGCTTTTCCATGTGGGGCTTAGTGTCCTGGGGAGTCCTGAAGAAATTAAAAGGTTATAGAGCCTCTACAGGTACAAAACTGCTGGTCATCATTTGCTGATGTCCTCTGGGATCAGAGTGGCCTATTTCTTTCATCCTTTGATTGAGTTCACTGTTACCTGCCAGGATTGACTTTGAGCTTTGTTCATCCGTAGCTTGGAAGGGCCATGAATTTCTTTGACAAGTTTGTGATGACAAAAGGGACTTCTAGAATATTGCATTCAATTAAGAAAACCTAAGCAAATTCCCCAGCTTGTATGTCTTTATGCACGTCTGTCTATCTTTTGCAGGAGAAATGCCTCAGGTAGATCACTTGGTGTTCATGGTGCATGGCATTGGCCCTGTGTGTGACTTGCGTTTTAGAAGCATTATTGAATGTGGTAGGTGTTAGTCATTTTACTTCATGGGATGATTTGAAAACTAATAGAAGAACTTTTAAACCTTTTTTTTTTTTTTTTAATCTTTTTAGGGCCACACTGGAGGCATGTGGAGGTTCCCTGGCTAGGGGTTGAATCAGAGCTCTAGCTGCTGGCCTATACCACAGCCACAACAATGCCAGATCCAAGCCACATCTTCGACCTACACCACAGCCCACGGCAATGCCGAATCCTTAACCCACTGAACAAGGCCAGGGATCAAACCCACGTCCTCATGGATACTAGTAGGGTTCATTAACTACTGAGCCATGAAGGGAACTTAAACCTTCATCTTTAGGGTAGTTTCCAGCTGTATGCCTTTGGCTGAGGGACTGCAATAGGAGATTTAAATAATTGCTGGGAAATACTAATTTGTGCTTGATTTACTCTTGTGACATTTATAACTCAAAAAATCCTAGATTGTGAAGAATTAAAAGGGATCTTGGAAGTAATTTAGTCTTTCTGACAGCCTCTGACTGAGCACTTCCAGCCACTAGTAACAACTAATTTATGGTGAAATAGTTCTGAGAAGCTGTTTAAAGGAACTATGAATCTGCCTGGTTTGCATAAATTTTTGAAGTTTAATTCTTACGTCTGTAATAATAGTTCATATTTATTGACTACTTGGGGTGTGCCATTTAACCCTCACAATAAATCCTTTGGAGTATAGGTGCTGTTACTGTTACCTTTACTGTCAGGTGAGGAACTGAAGCCCAGGCCACGGTCTGTAGGTTCTAGAGCAGGTAATTTGATTCCAGAGTGTACCTACAGTGCCATTCTGCCTCCCAGCAGTGGTAGTTGAACCAGTATTTTTCATTTATTTATCCTTCTAAAATACTAAAAGGTTAACAACAACTTCCTAAAGATTGGATTTTTTTCTTTTTTGGATTAGTTTTGTCATCTTTTTGTTTTTCCTGAAAAGCTTATATTATAAAAAATACTGGGAGTTCCCTAGTGGCTCATAGCTTAAAGATCTGGCATTGTCACTGCTGTGGCTTGGGTTTGATCCTTGGCCCAGGAACCTCCACATGCCATGGGAGTGGCCAAAAAAATTTTTTAAAGTAAATTAATTAGGAGTTTCCATTGTGGCTCAGCAGGTTAAGAACCTGACTAGGATGCAGGTTCAATTCTTGGCCTTGCTCAGTGGGTTAAGGATCTGGTGTTGCCCTAAGCTGTGCTGTGGGTTGAAGATGTGGCTTGGACCTGGTGTTGCTGTGGCTGTGGCGTAGTCTGGCAGTTGCAGCTCTGATTCGACCCGTAGCCCGGGAACTTCCATACGCCACAGGTGCAGCCCTTAAAAAAAAAAGGCAGAAAACAAAAAGCAAAGTAAATTAATTAATTAAAAGAATACTGGTTTGGAGCTGTCATGGCGCAGCGGAAATGAATCTGACTAGGAACCATGAGGTTTCAGGTTCGATCCCCGGCCTCGCTCAGCGGGTTAAGCATCTGGCGTTGCTGTGAGCTGTGGTGTAGGTCACAGATGTGGCTTGGATCTCGTGTTGCTGTGTAGGCTGGCAGCTATAGCTCTGATTAGACCCCTAGCCTGGGGACCTCCATATGCCTTGGGTGTGGCCCTCAAAAGACAAAATAAATAAATAAATAAAAGAATACTGGCTTAATTGAGGTAATTGCTAAGTACATATCAAGCTAGGAAATTTAATCAAGTTAATTTGTCATCCCTGATTTTTTTTTTTTTAAGTGGATGATTTTAGGGTGGTTTCTCTCAAACTGCTGCAGACTCATTTCAAGAAATCTTTAGATGCTCAGAAAATAAGCCGAGTGGAATTCCTTCCAGTTCACTGGCATAGTTCCTTGGATGGGGATGCCACAGGTGTTGACAGGTTTGTGGATTTCCATAACTTTTTTTTTTTCATTTTGATAAACTTGATTTTTCAAATTAGTCAAATTTAGGATTTAAATTTTAAACTGTAAGGTAGTTTATTATGTCAAATACATTTTAAAACTTTGTAGTTGCTCTGACATAATTAAATACTGACAAGTTTATGTGCTATTGTGTGTGCGTGTACCTGCATATGGATGTATGTATGTGTATATTCCAGTTATACATATTTAAGAGAATCTAAGAAACTTGAGCTGGCTTTAAAATACTAATCTAGACTGGCTTAGACATGGGCCTGTCCTGTACATTATAGAATGTCTAGCAGCATCCCTGGCCTCTCCCCACTGGATAACAGGGTGACTCTGCCCTCAGTTAACAACCAAAAATGTCTCTAGTCATCACGGGATGTCCCTTGGGGGTAAAACCACCCCTGGTTCAGAACCACCCCTGGTTATTTAGATTGTTTCTCAGTGGAGACTCTTCAGACTGTATCACGGGCCATTTAGTATCCTTCGTCTAAATGCCAGCAGCACTCACTAGGCACGGTGGCAACTAAAAATGCCTCCATGAATTTTGAGTGCTTCCAGTTGAGAGCCGCAGATTGAAGTAGTATTTATGCTGGGGACACATGACTAATAACATACTTGGATTTTAGTGAACATCCTAATGTTTGCGGGGGCGTGTGTTAATAAAACTAATCCTTCGAACATTCTCTTCTATCCGTGTTAGGCCCTGTTATGGGGGTGTGGTCTTTTTCTGTGGGGGGAGAGTTTTCTGAAGTATGGCCATTCTCCAATCAGGGAAGATTTTCATTCCATTAAGCTCCTTTCCTGCTTCTTGCTACATTCTCTATTGTCTTTTCTATCTACAGTTTTTGTCAGGTATCCTTATGTCCAATAAATTGGAAGAAAAATGGAAGAGTAGGCTTCTTTGGTCTTTAAAGTAAAAGTCTTTGCTTTGGACTTGTTTTATATGGTAACTTTAGAGAATCCTGAAATTCTTAGTATAGTTATTGGCACAAATGACCAATTTTTTGGCTTATCTTGATTTATTTATAATAACTCTATCTATACAAGCAACTCAATCTGTGGGATTATTTTACTCAGTGTATTTTCAGGATTCAAAATCTAAACCTTTAAAAATCCACAGATTTAAGGTTGTTGTGATTAAGTATCCTTTTTTTTTTCCTAAACAGGAATGTTAAGAAAATTACTTTACCAAGTATTGGTCGGTTTCGTCACTTTACCAATGAAACCTTGCTAGACATTTTATTCTACAATAGCCCCACCTACTGTCAGAGGATTGTGGAGAAAGTGGGGTTGGAAATAAACCGTCTGCATGCCCTCTTCGTGAGTCGGAACCCAGACTTCAAAGGAGGGGTCTCTGTTGCTGGTCACAGTTTAGGTAAAAACTTTCAAATATCCACATTTTAAATACCATTTTTGTTGAGTCATCACTGCTTTCCATGTGGGTGACATTGTTCAAGGTTTAGAATTACAGATTTTAAGTTTTATAATGGGTAGAAATGAATGCATTGTTTATATTCTGCCTTTGCTCTTCACCTTTTATGTTACCTAGGAATGTTTTCTATTTCAATTTATTCTGTTCTTTGGTAAAACAAGAATATTGATTATCGATCTTGATTAACATCTTTTAAGTAACTTCTGCTTAGGACTTTGAACAAAAAAATAGATTTTTTTTTTTAGCGTTCTAAAAGCACCTGTGTGTTATAAAGCAAAACGTTTTGCTTCTTTTTTTAAGGCTCTTTAATCTTGTTTGACATCCTGTCTAATCAAAAAGATTTGAATTTGTCAAATTCTCCTGGGCCTTTTGCTGTTGCTAATGGAGTTGTGAAGCAGCCACATTATCAGGAAAAGCAGGTATGGTCCAGTTAACATCTAGGTTTAGAATTGGAGCTGAATAGTTTTCTAAAATTGAGCCGTTTCTGTGTATCACAACACCCCGAAGTTTATAGGTGTAACGGAATCCGTAGAGCTCAGTATTTGAATTTCTCATTCTTCTTCCTTATGGATTATAAATTTAAATGTGAGAGGAAGTTTATGATTTTTTAAAAAAAATGTAAATTATGGGGAATGGGAGCATGGATTTACTAAATTTATATACTTTTTCAGAATATTCAAATTTTGGATATCAATCTGCCAAAAATTATAATTTATGTATGGATTAGAATTAAGGTGTTTCCATAGTTTAGAAAATAACTTTGTGGGAATCTTTCTGAGCTTTGTGATCTTCCCTCACGGTTTTTTTTTTCCCCTAAGATACCCGAAGAGCCAAAGCCGATGTTGGATGAGTCTTGTGACCTTGATGTTGAAAATGAAGAAGTCCTAACTTTGCAAGAAACTCTGGAAGCACTTAGCCTCTCTGAATATGTTAGCACTTTTGAAAAGGAAAAGATTGATATGGAATCTCTGGTACTGATGATAGTTTGATTCATTTTTGTTTAAAGTTGTTTTTCCTGTGTATAAGATTTAAAAAATTAAGAATAAGATTTAAACACTTTAGCATCATAATACATTCAGATAAGTCAGAGACTTAGATGTTTAAAAAGTTGAAAAAAGATAACTTTTTAAAAATAATATGGGAGAGCTTTTCTAAGTATGATGTAAAACCCAGAAGCCATAAAGGAAAAACATTTGTGTAGCAGAGGATGCCATAAAAACATCTGAAGGCCGGTGGTAGGTTAGGAAGACTACTTGGAACATACATTATAGACAAAGGTTTATTTCCTTACAGTTCAAAGCTCCTACAGATTAGTTATACAAAGACCATCAACGAAATAGGAAAATAGGCAAAGAAAATGAACAGATGATAATAAGAAAATAACAAATGACTTTATCATATGAAAACTCATAAATATGTTAAAAGTGCAATGAGTTTTTTTTTTTTTTTAAACTATCACTTGACAAGTATATTAAGAGTTTGGGAGTTCCCGTCGTGGCGCAGTGGTTAACGAATCCGACTAGGAACCATGAGGTTGCGGGTTCGGTCCCTGCCCTTGCTCAGTGGGTTAACGATCCGGTGTTGCCGTGAGCTGTGGTGTAGGTTGCAGACGCGGCTCGGATCCCGCGTTGCTGTGGCTCTGGCGTAGGCCGGCGGCTACAGCTCCGATTCAGCCCCTAGCCTGGGAACCTCCATATGCCACGGGAGCGGCCCAAGAAATAGCAACAACAACAACAACAAAAAAAGACAAAAGACAAAAGAAAAAAAAAGAGTTTGATAATATACTGTGTGGCCAGGTTGAGGGGAAATAGGCACTGTTACATACTGTTAGTACAAGTGTAAATTGGTACATGCTGTATTCAAGGCAGTACAACAGTATCTTTTAAAATATAAAAAATACATATCCTGTACCCCAACAATTTTACTTCCAAGAATAATTTCCTATAGAAAAATATTCACTCAAGTATATCTACAAGAATAGTCACTGCAGCACTGTTTATGGTAGTAAAACCTTAGAAACACCTGCTGTGTCCACTAGTAGGGTGCTTGTGATATTATTGTGTATCCACACAATGGCCTACCCTGCAGCTGTTGAATGAATGAGGCCATGATAGAGGTATGTTAGGTGATAGGACCAAAGTTCAGTCCTGTTTACATGAAGGTCACACATGGAGAAAAGCATGGGATGCTGTGTATACATAAGCTGTCTCTGGAAGCAGAGCAAATTGTCAAGAGTCGCTGCTGAGAGAACTGGGTGGTTGGGACAGGTGGAAAGGAGAGACTTCATTGCATGCATGATAAAGCTTTTGAATTTTGTACAACATGCACAATATTTTCTTTTAAATTAAGAGCATGATTTAGATGGGGAGGCCTAAATTAATTCGTGATTTAAAAACAAAAAAATTAGCTTTGAAAAAATTGACTGGGTATTTGATTGCCTTTGATGATATGGTTTCTTTTTGTAATTTCTTTTTTTTCAATTTCAGTTCATGTATCATTAGACTGACTAATTAATGTGCTTGTTTTCTTTTAAAGCTTATGTGTACAGTTGACGACCTGAAGGAAATGGGAATACCACTTGGACCCAGAAAGAAGATCGCTAACTTTGTAAAACATAAAGCGGTCAAACTGGTAAAGTTCATCCCTGTCCCTGAAAGAAAACAAAACTCAGCTGTGGCTAGTTTGTTGATATTTTGGAAGTTTTTGTTAGTGCCGTCGTGGTTAGGCCAGCCCATGTACTCCTTGCCCAGGGCACAGTAATGGAGTTGATAGAAGCCCAGACTGGGGAGTCAGCCAGAAGTGGATTTAAATTCCAGTTAGAGTAACTGACATCCCGGTTTTCCTGGGGCTGAGCAAATTCCAAGATGGATTTTAAGTTTTAAAATGGTATTTGGGGATTTCCCAGTGCACCAGCTGGGTGAGTCTGAGACAAGTCAGTCATCCTGTTAACCAGTTACTAACTACATGTTTGTGAGCACTTGGCTTAGCTTTTCTGGTCCTTGGTTTCGTTCATTTCTAAAATGAGAGTGATAATACCTTCCTTATAGGATTGGAGCGAAGATGAAGTAATGCATATGAAGCTTATCATCCAATAAATGTTAGCTCATTTTCTCTCATTTCACTCCTTCTCACCTTTTAAAGAGATAAGAGCGCACACATCCCATTAAATAATAACCAAAAAAGCAAAAATCGCCAACAGTCCAAAACAGAGCAATACTAGTAACAATTTAGAAGGCATTGAAAACGAAAAAAATTGGAAATAACTTATTTAATTTTTACTAAGTTAACTTTACAGAGATTTCCTGTATACTTAGAAAAGTTAGACAGCACTTAGGGTGGCTATTTTATTTTTATTGGATTATCATGGTCTTTGTTGATCTATCTTTTGAATTTTTGGGATTCTTTAATTCGTGTTAATTCTTTGGAACTTAACATATGCCATTTCTTTATATGTAACATGACTATGAATTCATAGGACTGATTTTTTATAATTAACCAATGAGTTGTTGAACATTTTATGAGTGTATCTTTTGGATCAGACACTGCGCTGAATTCTTGATATTTGGAGATGAACCGAGGGTATGTTGTCTAGTTAGAGGGAGAGGTTTGAATGCAAATGATGCAGCAGTTCCCATTGTGGCTCAGTGGAAACAAATCTGACCAGCATCCATGAGGACGTAGGTTCAATCCCTGGCCTCACTCAGTGGGTTAAGGATCCGGTGTAGCCATGAGCTGTTATGTAGGTTTCAGAGTCGGCTGGGATTTTGCATTGTTGTGGCTGTGGGGTATGCTCCTATTTGACCCCTAGTCCAGATCCTGAGGGGGGCGCCTTAAAAAGACAAAAAAAAAAAAAAGGCGCATCAGGCCTATTGTGCTGTCAGAGCCAGGTGAGGGGTTGCAGTTCTGACCTGGGAAGAAGGGGCTGAGGTTAGTGAGAGAAAACTTCTGTAAGGTGTTGGTGCTTGAGCTTGAAGGTGGGGTGGGATTAGGGGACATGGCCTTCCAAGAGTAGGCAGGTGTTTTTCCGCAGCAGAAACAGTAGATGAGCTGAGAATAAGGTAGGGCAGAAAGTCCTGAAGGCCCAAGTGGCGGATAGGGCAGTTTTCTCTTGGAAGGGAGTAGTTCTCAAACATGTTCTTACTGACTTGGAAGTCATGGTACTTTTTTTTTTCTTTTTTATAATGATTTTTATATTTTCCATTATAGGTGGTTTACAGTATTCTGTCAGTTTTCTACTGTGCAGCAAGGTGACCCAGTTACACATACATGCATACACTCTTTTTTCTTACATTATCATACTCTGTCATAAGTGACTGGATATAGTTCCCTTTGTTATACAGCAGGATCTCATTGCTTATCCATTCCAAAGGCAATAGTTTGCATCTATTAACCCTGAATTCCCAGTCCATCCCACTCCCTCCCCTCCCCCTTTGCAACCACAAGTCTGTTTTCCATGTCCATGATTTTCTTTTCTGTGGAAAGGTTCATTTGTGCTGTGTATTAGATTCCAGATATGTGATATCATATGGTATTTGTCTTTTTCTTTCTGGCTTATTTCACTTAGTATGAGAGTCTAGTTCCATCCATGTTGCTGCAAATGGCATTATTTTGTTCTTTTTTAATGGCTGAGTAGTATTCCATTGTGTATATATACCACATCTTCCTAATCCAATCATCTGTTGATGGACATTTGGGTTGTTTCCATGTCTTGGCTATTGTGAATAGTGCTGCAGTGAACATGTGGGTGCATGTGTCTTTTTCAAGGAAAGTTTTGTCCAAATATATGCCCAAGAGTGGGATTGGGTCATATGGAAGTTCTCTATGTATAGTTTTCTAAGGTACCTCCCTACTGTTTTCCATAGTGGTTGTACCAATTTACATTTTCACCAACAGTGCAGCAGGGTTCCCTTTTCTCCGTGCCCTCTCTAGCATTTGTTATTTGTGGACTTATTAATGATGACCATTCTGATTGGCGTGATTTGCATTTCTCTAATAATAGTAATTTTGATTTGCATTTCTCTAATAATCAGTGATGTTGAGCATTTTTTCATGTACTCATTGGCCATCTGTATGTCTTCTTTGGAGAAATGTCTATTTAGGTCTTTTGCCCATTTTTCAATGGCTTGTTGGCTTTCTTGCTGTTGAGCTGTGTAAGTTGTTTGTATATTTTAGAGATTAATCCTTTGTCGGTTGCATCGTTTGAAACTTTTCTCCCATTCTGTAAGTTGTGTTTTTGGGTGGTTTTTTTTTTATGGTTTTCTTTGCTGTACAAAAGCTTGTCAGTTTGATTAGGTCCCATTGGTTTATTTTTGCTTTTATTTCTGTTGCTTTGGGAGACTGACCTGAGAAAACATCTGTAAGGTTGATGTCAGAGAATGTTTTGCCTAGAATATGCTCATCTAGGAGTTTGATGGTAGCTTGTCTTACGTTTTAAGTCTTTAAGCCATCTTGAGTTTATTTTTGTGCATGGTGAGAGGGTGTGTTCCAGTTTCATTGATTCACATGCAGCTGTCCAGGTTTCCCAGCACCATTTGCTGTAAAGATTGTCTTTTCCCCATTTTATGTTCTTGCCTCCTTTGTCAAAGATTAATTGACTGTAGGGGTCTGGATTTATTTCTGGATTTTCTATTCTGTTCCATTGGTCTATATGTCTGTTAGGATACCAGTACCACACTGTCTTGATGACTGTGGCTTTGTAATATTGCCTGAAGTCTGGGAGAGTGATGCCTCCTGCTTGGTTTTTGTTCCTCAGGATTGCTATGGCAATTCTGGGTCTTTTGTTGTTCCATATCAATTTTTGGATTGTTTGTTCCAGTTCTGTGAAAAATGTCATGGGTAATTTGATAGGGATTGCATTGAATCCGTAGATTGCTTTGGGTAGTATGGCCATTTTTACAATATTAATTTTTCCAACCCCAGAGCATGGAATATCCTTCCATTTCTTTGAATCCTCTTTAATTTCCTCGATTAATGTTTTATAGTTCTCAGCATAAGTCTTTCACCTCCTTGGTCAGGTTTATTCCCAGGTATTTGATTTTTTGGGTACAATTTTAAGGAAGTCATGGTACTTTTAAACAAACATGAAGTGCTGACTGTTTAGTAATTCTGTCACTAATTATGACTTAGCACCAAATCATCTCTGTAGTCTAATTTTTACATCAGAAATGTTAAAATGTAAAACTGTGTGCTATAAACCACATTATAAAATTATAACCATGAGCAAATGTGTTTACAATAAGTGAGTTTTTAAACATTCCTTCCTTCCTAGTTTTTCCATTAATATTTGCTTACTTTCGCTGCTGCCTAGAGCCTCCTGGCTAATGTGGAGTACTAAAGGGAAAAAAAAAGAATTGGAGCAAATCTTAAAGTTGAAACAATTTTCTTATCAACTTGATTTTTACATTATTGTTACTGTTATCATCATTATCGTTTTTGAACTGGGCCACAATTTAATTTTAGCAGTGTGTAAACTTCTTTGTTCAGATTCTAAGGGGACATGGTTTGAGCGCCATTGCTTTAGGTCAGTGAAACAATGAGGGCAGTTCTGTGGTTGTGTTTTAGAGTCCACTTGGTTACAGTCTCTGAATGTTACTTTGTTAAGGTCTGGGGATGGAGTTGGAATGGAATGAAGCTAGAGGCTGTTAAAAATCTCTTAGTGCAGTCACTGTAACTATGCAGCTACTCAGCGAGAGATGATGGGGTATCATAGGAAATGGAAGAGAATGGTGCAGCTCCCAACATGTTTCGGACACAGATGGTGTTTCTGATAGTTGTATGTGATGGCGAAGGTTAAGAGCTGAGAAAGAGGTTATTAGCTTTGGCAGTTACCTTCAGTTTTCTTGTATGTTGAATCACTGTATAATTTTAGTTGACAAAGAGCTCGTCCTCATTTTTGAGCCTCGCACCAGCCCTGTGAGAGAGAGCCCGAGGTATTAATCTCTGGTGGGCACAGTGCTCACACCCAAACAGGACACAGGTGTTGGTGCTGTTCCTTCCCACCAGGCCATGTTCTCCACGTGAAAGCACACTTGTTTCCATGCGCACATCAGTGCTGCACGGGCCTGTAGCGACACAAAACAAGAACAACTGAGAAACTGTGTTTCTAGGCCTTACATCATGTCCTTGATTTTACTTTGTAATAAAAGGGGGGAAAAAGTGAAGTATTCTATAGTTCTTAAAAAATCTCTAGAAGGAACCTGGTTTGGCCTCTGTAGTAGCTGGGTATATAAATTATGGCAATGTAAGAATTGTTTTGAAAGGAGTAAAAAACCTATAAAGTCATCCTCTTTTTTAAATTCAAAAGTAATTGCCTCTGGCTGAACCGCGAAGCTTTCTCAGCCACGTTGTCATCGATTGCTCTGCGTTTTACACAGTTAACAAGGCGCTGTCAGATCAATAACGAGCTCACACGGTGCATCCTGTCCACTCACTGTAACTGAAATAATGGAACCCAAACTAGCCCATTATTTTAATAAGGCGATGAGATGTTCGTGGGTAGTCAGTTCATTTTATTTCTGAGTAGTTAGTTCATTGTATGAATATACTGCAGTGTGTCTATCTGTTCTTCCTAGAATGCGTTTGGGAAAAACTTGTTAGTGGCTCCGTGTAAACATAATGGTGTGCATATGTTGAATGAATAAATTTCTCTTGAGTTATGCATCTTTATAGGAAGTGTATATTTTACAGTTATGTAAAGTACTTCTGAGTTCTTGGTCTAAAGTGAGAGCATAAAGGAAGAGGTTGGCATTTTAAAAATTTTATTAAAATTTAAAATTATATAAAAAGTATAGAGCAAACGGCATAATGATAGCTAATATTTAGATGAAATTGTAGCTATTTTGCCACATTTTAATTTTTTTCTTAATTTGCTGTTAAGGATTTTAAAGTAGATTTATAGACATCATGGTAGTTTCCTCCTAAATATTTAATATGTGTCTCTAAAAGGACGTTTCTCCAATAACCACAGTGCCGTTAGTATGCTGGAGAAATTACTAATCGTTCCTTACTGCTGAGATAGAGTGTTTATTTCATAGTGATCGCTGATAACAGAGCTTTTCTTCCTTCAAAGTTATATTAGAAAATATTGGTGTTTCACAGGAACAGAAAAAAGCAGCATCAGAAAAGAAGGTAATGATGGCCACCTCGACAAAAGGACAAGAGGAAAGTACTCAGAAAGCTAAAGAAATGGCTCCTCCTCCCTTAGAATCGAACGAGGCCAAGAGGAAACTTCCAGTCGGAGCTTACGTTTCTTCTGTGCATGTAGATTACGAGTCTTTTGAAGTTGGCACTGGACAGGTAAGTTTACATATTGACTTGGGCTATATTTTACGTTGGAGTAACGTATCTGTTTTATTTGGGTTGGCTTTAAATTCTTTATTTATTCAACAGTATTTTTGTGCGGATGCAGAAAACTGATTTTCTCTTGATAAAAATTGTCCTCTTCTTTCTTAATGTTTGAAATAGGGATTGAATGTGTGTACTGAACATAATGTCTAGCTTTTGAAGTTGTCTTTATTTCAGTTTTTTTCACCTTTCATAATTTTGTAGTGTTAGTCTCTCACAGCCACTAGTTACAGAAGTGGTGATAGTTAGAAAATTATTTCCAGAATAAAATTAATTTCAGAATATACTTAAACTGCCATGAGAGACATTTGCTGCATTTCCTCAACTTATGTTTTTTTTTACTCACATTTCTTCCCTGAGGGAAATATTCCTATAAAAACCTATCAAGTAATTGATAATGCCACCTTTAATGATGTACTTGTTTCTCAGTGTCTTAAGAGTATTAAAATCTTTTTAGATAGTGTTACTTTCAGTATATTTATATGGCTCCATTCTCTTAAGTGAGTTCATGACTGATTTAAAGAAGGCAGAAAATGGTGCTGGATGTTTGCTATAGCCTGTTCAAGCTTTTAAGCCCTATTCATTCATAAACATTGCAATTTTTTTTGCATTTTTTTTTTTAGGGCTGCACCCACGGCATATGGAAGTTCCCAGGCTAGGGGTCGAATCGGAGCTTCAGCTGCTGGCCTACATCACAGCCACAGCAACTCAGGACCCAAGCTGTGTCTGCAACCTACACCACAGCTCACGGCAATACTGGATCCTTAACCCACCGAGCAATGCCAGGGATCGAACCTGCGTCCTCATGGATACTAGTCAGGTTCGTTAACCTCTGAGCCACAACTCGAACTCCAAAAAATCATAATTTGGGAGTTCCCGTCGTGGCGCAGTGGTTAACGCATCCGACTAGGAACCATGAGGTTGCTGGTTCGGTCCCTGCCCTTGCTCAGTGGGTTAACGATCCTGCATTGCCGTGAGCTGTGGTGTAGGTTGCAGACGCGGCTCGGATCCCCGTTGCTGTGGCTCTGGTGTAGGCTGGTGGCTACAGCTCTGATTTGACCCTAGCCTGAGAACCTCCATATGCCGCGGGAGTGGCCCAAGAAATAGCAAAAAGCCAAAAAAAAAAAAATCATAATTTGAATCACTGTTAAGTCGGGACCATCTTATTACTGTTTTCAAACAGCTTGTTACAGCTGTATTCTCAATGTCAGTAAATATTTCTCTACGACTTCATTTTTAACAACTGCTACGTTTCACTATTGGGAAAGATAATAATTTATTCTCTTACTTTTTATTGGATGTATTTGTTTCCAAGGGCTGCCATAACAAAGTGTCACAAACTGAGTGGCTTAAAACACCAGAAACCTAATGTCTCACCGTTCTGGAGGCTAGTAGTCCACGATCGAGGTGTCAGCAGGGCCTTGCTCCCTCTGAAGGCTCTAGGGGGAGCCTTTCTTACCTCCTCCTAGTTTCTGATGGTTTACTGGCTATTGTTAGCGCCCCTTGGCTTATAGATGCATTGCTCCAATCCTCCATGCTCATGTGACATCCGCCCTTTGCCCTCACATCATCTTCCCTCTGCACGTGCTTCTGTGTCCAGATTTCCCCTTTTTATAACAACAATAGTTATATTGGACTTGGCCCCCCTCACCCAATGCAATTAAGGTCTCTTTTTTGGTGGGGGGGAGATACATTCAAGCCACAATGTTGGACATGCAAGCAGTTTTTAACTCTTTTAAGCAATCCAGTGATGAACAATTTTAAACCAATTTTCTGTGTACATTTTTTATTCTTTCAGTTAAATAACTGGAAGTATATGGCTGGATCAAAGGATGTGCACAAAAAAAGGTTAATGGTTATTGCTACTTGCCCCAGGAAAGGTTGAACCAGTTTGTATTGCCACTGGCAGTTAAGATTGCCTCTCTCTTCTCTCCCTCACAACTACTGCTATTATCATTTTGATTTAAAAATATATAGTATTCTCTCTTGTGTAACTTTTTCTAAAGAAGTAATTTTTTTTACATACAAAAGTAGAGTTTTACTTTTTTTAAAGTGTTTATGTCTCGGATAACTATCTCGCTGTATTTCTTTAAGTACTAGAGAAGTTCTGTATTTTATCATCTTTTTAGTTTTTTTTTTTTTTTGGTGAAGTGCTGGTTTTATCTATTTTTCTATTGGGTTTCTTTTTTCCTTACTGATACTTAAGATTCCTTATAGATTAAGAATACTGACCCATTGTTATAAATATTTTTTCCAGTTTATAGTTTTTTAAATTTCCTTCCTTCCTTCCTTCCTTCCTTCTGCCTTTTTAGGGGCACACCTGAAGCATATGGAGAGTCCCAGGCAAGGGGTTGACTCGGAGCTGTAGCTGCTGGCCTACACTGCAGCCCCAGCAACTAGGGATCCGAGCCGCATCTGCCGCCTACACCACAGCTCACGGCAATGCTGGATCCTCAACCCACTGAACGAGGCCAGGGATTGAACCTGTGTCCTCATGGATACTAGTCAGGTTCGTTTCCACTGAGCCACGATGGGAACTCCCTAACTTTGTTTTTTCTTCTTTTCTTTTTTTTCTGGATCTAGGGGAAAATGCATAATCTTGAGAACATCTCCTTGTGGCCCTCTTCAGTAGCAGAGACTATTGAATTTGCAAATATAAGGGCAAGCCAAGGGGTGTGAAGTTTAGACTTTGTTAGAATGGCAGCTAGTTAGTAGAGAGTATTGGATTTGGAGTTCAAGGTCCTCAGTCTGCCACTCACTGGCTCTGTGCTTCTGGGGAAGTGATGTCACCTCTTTGAGTGTCACCGTCCTCATCTGATAAGTGGGCACCAGGGTTGCTGCCATGCCCTCTGCTTTCAGTGGATCTCTGTCATGCATTTGGATTATCCCTGTTCTTTGTTCTTCGTGCTCAGGATACTAAAATAATGAAGACACATATCCTGTCACCGAGCAGCAAAGGAAAGAGCTTTGTAAATTATAGACTGCTGACCGAATGGGGTGCTTCCTCTGACTAGGCTGTTCTCAGTGAGCCGAGAGGCTACGTGCAAGCTTCTCCCAGACAGGAGCTCTTTGGGGATGAGTCATCTTTCTAATGGAAAGGAACATGCCTAGCAGATGAGGATGGTAGTTTTATAAAAGAAGTAACAGTCATTGGATGCTTGAAATACGTGAAGGTCTGTGCTAAGCACTTTATATAGTTTAGGTTTATTTTTCAGCCACAGCATGAGTTTGGCGTTGTTATGATCCCCATTTGGTAGAAGAGGAAACTGAGGTGGGGGCAAGAGAGGTTAAGAAACTTGCCTGAGGTCACACAGTAGGGAGTAGTCAGGATTTAAACCCAGGCAGTTTGGAGTTCCCATTGTGGCTCAGCAGGTTAAGAGCCTGACTTAGTGTCCATGAGGATGCTGGTTCATGTGGGTTCAATCCCTGGGCTTGCTCATTGAGTTAAGGATCTGGCATTGCCACAAACTGCAGTTTAGGTCGCAGGATCTGGTGTTGCTGTGGCTGTGGTGTAGGCCAGCAGCTGCAGCTCTGATTTGACCCCTGGCCTGGGAACTTCCATATGCCCCAAGTGCCGCTGTAAACAACAGCAACAACAACAACAACAAAACCCAAACCAGACCAAACCAAAACCCAGGCAGTTTGATTCTAGAGTCTGGAGTTTTAGCCACATTTATAACTATAATAAATTTGTACACCATATGTTTTAACCTTATACAACAAATAAAAGTATAGTCAGAGGATATAATAGTATATAAAAATATCTAAAGGAAATTTTTTTTGTCCCTTCGAGCTAGCGACCGCTGTCCATGACTTTGATTATCTGCTCCAGAAATCACACCTTGAAAGGTGTTATCTGCATTAGGATGCTCTTAATTAAGTGCAGTTCCAGTTTGAACTTTTGAATTTTGTATTGTATGACATTGGAATGACCAACTTTTGTTGTTTTTTGATTCTTTTTAGGTTTCTGTTGTTTACAACTCCTTAGACTTTGAACCTGAGATTTTTTTTGCCTTGGGATCTCCAATTGGTATGTTTCTCACCATTCGAGGAGTGGATAGGATAGATGAGAACTACAGGCTTCCCACCTGCAAAGGATTCTTCAATATTTATCATCCAGTGAGTGAACTGCATCTACTTTCTATTTGGAAGAAGATGAGGCACCAGTCCTCTTTATCTTAGTAGATTCTCAGATTCTTGTTTCTTAGGAGTTAATACTGCTTTTATTTTGTACAGCTCAGCTCTCTGACCAAAAAAATACAGTCTGAGTTTCCAATACACTTTTCTACCAAAAAGGCTTTGTTCAAGGAAATGATTCTCTTTCTTTGCTTGCAAAGTAATTTTACCCGTAAACTTGAAAGTATTTGAATAAGGTGTGAAAAAAAAATCAAAACCTCCGGTTTAGCAGTTAGCTGTTTTCTCACTCAACCAAGACATGTAACTCAAAACAGCTTTTCTTAAATTTCTAATTCTTCTGTTTATAGCTCGATCCAGTGGCGTATAGATTAGAACCTATGATTGTACCAGATTTGGACCTAAAAGCGGTTCTCATTCCACATCACAAAGGCAGAAAAAGACTTCATTTAGGTAAAAAGCAAATATTGTAAAAACTTGTTTCTTTCCTGTCATTTTGTAAGCTGTCATTTGTAATGAATTATGAAAATTTTAACACTAAGTGCTTATTTAAGTGCCTACTATTTTCAGAACTTGTTTGCAAAGTATTCGAAGGAGCCATCAAGAAAGTTATGAATGAGCTCCTTCTTTTTTTCTTAGGGCTGCACCCACGGCATGTGGAGATTCCCAGGTTAGGGGTCCAGTCGGACCTGTAGCTGCTGGCCTACCCCACAGCCACAGCAACACCAGATCTGAGCCACACCTGCAACCTACACCACAGCTCACGGCCACGCTGGATCCTTAACCCACTGAGCAAGGCCAGGAATCGACCCTGCGTCCTCATGGATACTAGTCAGATTTGTTTCCTCTGAGCCATGGCAGGAACTCTGAGTTACTTCTTCATGCTTGCTCCGTGATAACATTGTAGTTGTTGAGATAATAAGGAACAGGGGTAATTGGTAATAAAGTGATGAGATGCATAGATTTTGGTAGAATTTGGTTATAGTCAGTCACTTTTGAACTAACAATGATCAGTATGTCAAGAAAAAAATTTGACGCTAAGTCAATTGAGCTGTTTTTTCCTTGCTAACTAGACAAACTTTCTTGTTAAAGAAATTCATTAAGAAAAACGGATTGATAATAATTCCAAGTGGGGTTTAGGTTTCTTTTATGCCTACTAATGGCATATGTTATCCATAGGTTTATAAGAAGGAAAAGTGATCATGCCTTCTTATTTAAAAATTTTTTTCTTCAGGGAGTTCCTGTCGTGGCGCAGCAGAAACGAATCCGACTAGGAACCATGAGGTTGCGGGTTCGATCCCTGGCCTCTCTTAGTGGGTTAAGGATCCGGTGTTGCCGTGAGCTGACACAGCTCAAATCTGGTGTTGCTGTGGCTGTGGTGTAGGCCAGCAGCTATAGCTCCAATTAGACCCCTAGCCTGGGAACCTCCACATGCCGTGGGTGCAGCCCTAAAAAGACAAAAGACAAAAAAAAAATTTTTTTTTCCTTCTTTTTTTTTTTATTTGCATCATGCTTAAAAAAAATAACTCTTTTGAAGTTTAAAATGAAAAATTTGAGGAGTTCCTGCTTTAGCGCAGTGGGTGAGGAATCCAGCTGTAGTGGCTTGGGTCGCTGCAAAGGCACAAGTTCAATTCCCAGCCTGGCACAGCAGGTTAAAGGATCTGGCATTGCTGCAGCTGTGGTGTAGGTCACAGTTGTGACTCGGATTTAATCCCTGGCCCAGGAACTTTCATGTGCGTGGGTGGGGCCATAAAAAAAAGAAATTTGATACGCTAAGATTTTGAATTCAAGTGTGATTTATTAGACGAATGTAAGAAAGGTGAAGGTGCAGGAGTTTATTTTTAAATTAGACATTTAAATTGTGGTTGTATCAGAATCTCAAATTCTTAAAACCATTTTACCATTACAAATTAGAAAAACAGTCATCTCTAATCTCTTGGGCCCATTTTTTAACTTATAGTAAAAAAATATATATAAATGAGCTTATATTTTTATGATGTTTGAACTCCCCCCCCCCCCCCCCCCGGGGAGAGGAAATGTATAACTTTGGATCAAGTTTAGTTTAAAAAAAAAAAGACAGAATAAGACTTCTCAAAACATTTTAACACTTTGAAAGTTCATGGCTGAGAAACTCCATATTTATGATATTTAAGATAAGAATAAGAGGTCTTTTTCATTCTGAAAAGGGTGTAACTTTTGTATTAATTTTTTTGGTGCACAATTTTACACAGTAACTGATAACCTGTCATCTTAATCTTAATCTCTTTAGAGTTGAAAGAAAGTCTCTCTCGTATGGGATCTGATTTGAAGCAGGGTTTCATTAGCTCTCTGAAAAGTGCTTGGCAGACATTAAATGAGTTTGCCCGTGCTCATACCTCTTCAACTCAGTTGCAAGAAGAATTGGAGAAGGTAGCCAATCAAATCAAAGAAGAAGAAGAAAAGCAAGTAGTTGAAGGTAAACTTGAAATTTGAGGCATTTTCCAGAACAAATATTCTTTGAGAACATAGCACACAGAAATTATTTGATGATGCTTTTCCATTATAGTCTTTTTTTTTTTTTTTTTTGGTTGAAATATAGAGGCTCTTCCTAAGGAAATCTGTTAGGGTAACCTGTACTTCAGAATGCATGTCATCTCTCTCTCTTTTTTTTTTTTTTTTACTGGGATTTGGGGTGATAGTTGCTAAACTTCTTACTTTGCAAGCTTAAAGTTTTGATGAGGTTTATAAGGCTAGAGTGGAATATCAGAGTTGAGAACTAAGTTGGTATTCAGGCATCTTGAAAGACCCCTGTGCTGTGTCTGTGTCGTTGTAGACTGTACATGCAATGTCAGGGTGTTGTGCTTTTGATGCTTTTGATTCTTACGGATTCTAATTCTATTTCCTTTCTTTCTACAATGCTCTCTCACCCCTTTCCTTCAAAACTTCTATCAGCTCGTTGGCTCTTTCTCCTCTCTCTCAGGGAGCCAGCACCTCTTCCCCTGGCTCTTTGGAGGAATGGGAAAGGACCTTGGTAGCTTCCCAGGCTGCTACGCGTGTCAAGCAATATTCCCTTGAGCCCAGAAAGTCAGCTAAAGTCAAAGGATAATGATTAAGTGATTGACTTTGATATTGAAATGGTTTAAATTCTAGCAGAAAAGATTGTTGAAAGTCCAGATACTTCCAAGGATGAGGACTACTTAGGAAAGGTTGGAATGCTAAACGGAGGTCGCCGGATTGACTATGTTCTTCAAGAAAAGCCAATAGAGAGTTTTAATGAATATCTTTTCGCTCTTCAGAGTCACTTATGTTATTGGTAAGTATTTTCACCTTTGATAACATTCATGGGGCCTTTAGGTGCTAGCACATACAGCAGTCTTAGTGAGACTCTTGCTGCTTTACCATTTGTTACAGAAGATTGATTTGAATGCCCATATGGTCAGACTCAGTTCTTTCCCCTTGAGTTGACTTATCCACAAGATGGCAGCATGTCATCTGCATTTGACCAAAGGCCCTTAGTACTTGCGCACTGTTTTTGTAGGGATGCCCTCCTCAGAATGGAAATGTGGAGACTTTGAAAGCCATCCTTTTGTAAATCCTTGGTCACCAAGGAGAATGTCAGTGCAGTTATTTTGGAGCTGGTCAGTATCCATCCAGTTTTTAAGGGCAGCTCTGAATTACACTCTTTTATTTTCATTTACCCTTCTTAGAAAGAGCTGAACAGAACCAAAGCTGTATTTTCCACTTTTATGCATAAAGGTTAATTTCAACGAATTCTCTTAAGTAAATGTGCTTTTCTTTTTGATAGGGAATCTGAAGATACTGCCCTGTTATTACTTAAAGAAATTTATCGGACAATGAACATTAGCCCAGAACAGCCCCTGCATTGATTGGACTTCAGCTTCACTGCGTAAGTTTATCATTATTGTGTGTATAAATTCTGAGTGTTTCATTCTGAAGCCTTTTTTTTTAATTGAGTTGTTGATAATTTTCTCTTTTTTCTGTTTCCTCTGAGTATTTTTCTTTTTTCTTTTTTAAATTCAGAATTGAGACATTAAGGAAGGGCATTGGTTTGCAGTCTACATTTACAAAGGCATACATAGAATGAGTTCTAGTAAGGCATACATAGAATGAGTTCTTTTATTTTCAGTTTCTTTCATTTTCTGTTCAGATTCCCAGGAATATCAGTTAGGAATTCTTTTAGTTATAGGTAACAGAACTGAACTCATGAGACAAATGGAGATTTATTTTTCGTACATGGCGGGAAGGTTTCATGTGTTGAATGATGTCACTAGACACCCAGATTGTTTGCATCTTTTCACCTGCACTTTGGCTCCCATAGTCCTAGACATCATATTTGCATTTAGAGCATGAATGGGAAGAAAGGGTAGAATCGGTTATATCTGTCTTAATTAGGAAAGCAGAAGCATGTCCAAAAATTTACTTATACCTATTGACCAAGCCTGTGTTACATGCCCCATGTCCCTCCTCAACCCCAAATTAGTTGAAAGATTGTATAGGTTTTGTTTTAAGCATTCCCACCCATTATTGAGGGAAGGGGGTTACACCGATGATGCATGAACCAGCCTGCAGGTCGGCCACACTCTATAATCCTGACTGTTCTCCTAACCCCCGTTTTTCCTCACTCGATTATACCTTATCTTAAAAAGTAGGTAAGGGGGAGTTCCTGTCATGGCGCATTGGTTAACAAATCCGACTAGGAACCATGAGGTTGTGGGTTTGATCCCTGGTCTTGCTCAGTCAGTTTAGGATCCCGCATTGCTGTGAGCTGTGGTGTAGGTCACAGACTCGGCTCAGATCCCACATTGCTGTGGCTCTGGCGTAGGCCTGCAGCTACAGCTCCTATTAGACCCCCAGCCTGGGAACCTCCATATGCCGTGGGTGCAGCACTCGTAAAGACTAAGTAAATAAATAAATAACTTAAAAAGTTTAAAAAAAGGTATTTTTTTTTAAAGTTAGAAACTTAGGAGTTCCCCTTGTGGCTCAGTGGGTTAAGAATCTGACTAATATCCGTGAGGATACAGGTTTGATCCCTGCCCTCGCTCAGTGGGTTAAGGATCCAGTGTTGCTGCAAGCTGTGGTGATGTTCGCAGATGCGGCTTGGATCCCGTGTTGCTGTGGCTGTGGCGTAGGCTGGCAGCTGCAGCTCCAAATCAGTCCCTAGCCTGGGAACTTCCAAATGCTGCAGGTGTGGCCCTAAAAAGAAAAAAAAGTTAGAAATATTAAAGCCTTTGAAAGAGTGAAATGCAAAATGGTAGGCTCTAGATTACTGAAATCAAAAGTAGTTCCTGGCACTTTTTGATTTTTTTTAATAATAAATGATAAATTCAGTCTTGGCTTTCTTATTTTGGAGAGGTAACCACTTTCAGTAGGATTTTCTTAGAGAAATTCCCCTGTGCACGTCCAGTCAAAGACGTATGCATGTCAAAACAAGGATCTACATTGACTCTGTCGTTCTGCAACCCGATGTTGTCCATCAGCCTTACAGCTTCATCCTAACTCGTGTGGATCTTTTCCATTCTCTTTAATGGCTACGTAGGAATCTACCCCATTATGTGGTGTGGCTCTACTGCATCATATTTAGCCGATTGCCTCTTCATGGACATCTAGGTCATTTCCTGATGTATGTTAGAAAATCTTACTCAACAGAGTAGGTAAGAGGTCTAAAAAGCCATTTTGTAGCCAGACTCTCGATACGGTTTTATCAGTTATCACCATTTCTGATGTTATAATGTTAAGATAAACTAAATGTAATTTCACAAGCCTTCTCAGTCCAAATTTTCAATTATAAAAGGCATTCAACTGGTTGACAAATATCTATTCAGCACCTACTACATACTAGGTGCCAGTTTTCATGCTCGCGGTTAAGTGGTAAATAAGATTCATTCTCACTTTTAAGGAAATTACCTTCTGCTGGGCGGAGATTGACCATAAACCCGCACTTTAATCCATAAGTAAATTTCAGATATTGATAGGTTCTCTGGAAAAGATTAAAGAGGAAGATGCTGAGAGTGACTGGGGATGCTTCTGCGAAGGCCTTGCTGAGCTGGTGATGTGTGAGTCGATACTTGAATGATGACAAGGAGTTGGATGCCTGGAGATACAGGAGAGCAATCCAGGCAGAAGAAGAGCAGCTGCCAGGGTCCTGAGATGGGAGCAGACACGTTGTGTGAGAGGCTGAGAGCAGCCCCGTGTAGCCAGGGGTAGTGAGTGATGGGGCCGGAAGGGGTGATGAGGCAGGGGGTAGGTGGACCTGGCCACCAGGAATCTGGTAAAACACTTGCATTTTGTTCTAAGCCTAATGGAAGCATTGGGGGTTTTAAGAAGAGGAGTGACGTGATGAGGTTTATACTTTAGAAAGATTGCCCCGGGTGCTGGGTGGAGGGTGGACTATTGGGCGAGGATGGAGGGAGAATAATTAAGAAGCTGGGGGGGGGACTCTGACTAAGGTTGTAGCGATAGGGATGGTGAAAGATGACTAAATGGAGATCTAGTGTGAGGTGGCGTTGTCTAGGACTTACAGATGCATTCATCGTGGGATGTGTGCGAAAGAAGAGTTAAAGATGGCTCTTTGGATTTTGATGTAAGCAACTGAGTGGATGCTGGAATTTTTTCTGGGAAGGCTTCTGGAGGGAGTGGGTTTTGGGGAAGTTCTGGGGGTTGGAGAGTCTGTAGTTCTGTTTTGCTGAGTCAGTAGTTGATGATATTGATCTAAAGAAAACTCAGATCTAAAGATAATAACCTTCAAATCATCAGCACATACTTGCTCTTTGAAACCAGAAACTAAATGAGGTCCCCTAGGAATGTGTAGGTGGAGAAGGGAAGTCTGTGGAGAAGCAGCTGGTGAAGGGAAAGAAAATCCAGGGGCTTGTGGTCTCAAGGGAGCTGAGAGAAGGAAGATTGATTCAAGGAGAGAGTGGTCAACCATGTCAAATGCCGCTGAGGGGTCAAGTAAAAGGAATTGGCCTTTGGCTTAAAGAGGACCTGGGACGTCATTGGTGGCCTTTAGTATCATGGCAGAGGTAACGTGGGTTGAGGGGAGGAAAGGGATCAGAGAGGAATGAGGTTTTTTTTTTTTTTTTTGGTATTTTTGCTATTTTCTTGGGCCGCTCCCACGGCATATGGAGGTTCCCAGGCTAGGGGTCAAATTGGAGCTGTAGCTGCCAGCCTACACCACAGCCACAGCAACGTGGGATCCGAGCCACGTCTGCAACCTACACCACAGCAACGCCAGATCCTTAACCCACTGAGCAAGGCCAGGGATCGAACCCGCAACCTCATGGTTCCTAGTCGGATTCGTTAACCACTGCGCCACAACGGGAACTCCAGAGGGGGGGAATGAGTTTTACTGTGAAGGGGCACAAATAAGAAGGGGACATTTTATGATCTTAAGATGCGTTCGTTTGCCAATGACGGTGATCCAGTATTGAGAGAGAAGCTGATAATGCCAGAGCTAATGGGGTATTGTTGGAGGAAAAGGCAATGAGATGGGCCAGGGCAGAGTGAAGGGTTTGGCCTTAGAAAAAGAGCAGAGCTACATCTTCCATGGTCCTGGAGGAAGGTGGAGCGTGAGGGCGCCCTATGGGTAGTGGGTTAAAGTGAGGTGGGAGAGCGGGGTTCTTTGGTGACTTCAGCTTCCTGTCTGAAGTGTGTCAGGATCTGGGGTGCTGTGCAGCTCTGCTAAACAATGCTCCATGTCCTTAAAAACCCTTTAAAGAAAAAGAGAAAAAAGCCCTTTAAAAAAAAAAGAATATATCTTGTAATTTTCCCACTTCAGGAAACAACGTGGGTGTGCTGTGTGTTTACCATTTTTATTTGTTTTCTGTACGTACAGTTGGTTTACTTTTAGAAGTGACAGAAGAGAGGAAGCTCCTTCCCATGCCTCTTCCCTAGTGTCCCTGCCTGGAGGCAACCAGTGTTACAAGTTTTGTGTATCCTTCCGTACATATGCTAACACATGCACACACACACACACACGATTTTTTCCTTTTTAAAAGACAAATACTAGCAGAACAGACACTCTTCTTACGTTTGTATCTTTGCTATTTTCCCATATCCATCCATCCACCCATCATCCATCCATCGTTTGCTGAGCACCTTACTGAGTGCCGGGTACTTGTTCTAGGCCTTGGGTTCACAGCACTGGACCACACAGTCTCTTCCTCAAGGATCTTCTTTCCTCTGGGAGAGGACAGACAGGAAAGAAATAGTGGAAGTGTGCCAGATGGCTAAAAATAGAGCAGCAGCGGAGCTGGGGGAGGGAGTGCATTTGGGATGAGAACAAGTTGCTGTTGAATATAAGATGACAAGGGACATCCTCACTGATGAAATGTCACTTGAAGAAGTGGCCCAGGTGGATATCTGGGGGAAAGAGATCATCTCAGGCAGAAAGAAGATGTATCAGAACAGAAGAGCTGCCTCATTTTTTTAGCAGTTGTATAGTATTCCATTGACTCTTAACACCGTAATTTGTGTATCCATCCCGTACTAATGGGCATGTAGGTTATTCTAATCTTTTGCAAGCATGAACAGTGCTTCAGAGATGCCATGTATTTAATAGCTGCACTGCATTCCATTTTAGAATTCGGTTTGTCAAAATCCTTAATTTATCTACTGTTATTAGCTGTGTAGGTGATTTTCTAACTTTTCACAATTATAAATAATTCTGGGAGTTCCTCTGTGGTTCAGTGGGTTAAAGATCTGGTGCTGTTGCTTCCGTGGCTCAGGCTTTTTTTGTTTGTTTGTTTTTTGCTTTTAAGGGATGCACCCACAGCATATAGAACTCCCAGGATAGGGGTCAAATTGGAGCTGCAGCTGCTGGCCTACACCACAGCCACAGCCACAGCAGTGCAGGATCTGGGCCATGTCTGTGACCTACACCACAGCTCACGGCAATACTAGATCTCTAACCCACTGAGCGAGAACAGGGATTGAACCTACATCCCCAGGGATCCTAGTTGGATTCGTTTCCACTGTGCCACAATGGGAACTCCCTGTGGCACAGGTTTGATCCCTGGCCTGGGAACTTCTACATGCTGTGGGGCAGCCAAAAAACAAAACAAAACAAAACAAAATGACCTGTCATTGTATATACTTCTAGCATATCACTGACTGACTGCTTGACCTAAATTCCTAGAAATAGCATCAGATCTAAGTATAGTCACATTTTGAAAAGGCTTTTAATTTACATTTGTTGCATACTTGCATTTCAGGAGGATTATTGAAGTTTCATAGCTACCATCAATATAAAGTGTTAGTTTTCCTGCACCCCTGCCCACACTAATTATTACTGTTTTTTAAAGTTTTGTTAATTTTATAATTAGAAATTATTATATCATTTTTTTTTCCTTTTTATTTTTTTGACTGCCCCATGGTATATGGAGTTCCCAGGCCAGGGATCATCAGATCTGAGCTGTGGCAACGCCAGATCCTTAATCCATTGTGCTGGGCTGGGGATTGAACCTGCGTCCCAGTGCTCCAGAGATGCTGTCCATCCCATTGCCCCTCAGAGGGAACTCCTGTCATTGTTTTATTTTACATTTTCATGACTAGTATTAGTCTCTTTAACCGACCATTTCTTTTTTTGTCAACTGAACTTTGTGCATTTTCCTGGAGGTGTAAGGTGGAGATCTTTGCTTATTGACATGTAATTATGATAGGTAAGGATGTTAACCTTTTATCATTACAATTTTTTTTTCCAGTTTGACATGTCTTCTTTTTGTGCTTTTAATTTTTGGGTGGTAGGGTAGGAAGTATATTTTAAAATATGTAGGCCAGTCTTTTAAGATTAATTATTATGCAGATCATTATATTTATTATTATTATTATTTTTAGTTTGTGTATAGTTTTGTTTTTCCTCTGGTTTTATAGTTTAGAAGAATATAATATAGACAAGGATTTAACTTTTTCAATAGCTTATCTTTTTTGCCTGAGCCACATATTGGGTAATGTACTCTTTTGTCATTGGTTTGATAATTTTTTTTTATCATGTGCCCAATATTTGTTTTCTAGGTTTTATGGCATGTATTAACTTATATTTATCTACCGTATTTCACTGATTGCAGTATATTTTCCGCATTTTAGCACCTTTAAATTTGGGATGCATCTTAAAATCACCAGTTGGCCTGGATGGAAGTTAAGAGTTGTCTTCTGCCAGTCACTGGGGGGCACTACCAATCTAAGTCTGTTTAAGCTAATTTCTCTGCTTGAGATTTTCTTGGACTACACTGGTGGTGTGAATGCAAGACTACAAAATTTGGGGGCAGGGCGGGAATAGAGGTAGCAGTTCATATATCAAGGAATTTTTTCCCCTCTTCCTGTTGTCAGGGAGGTGGCGTGCAGACTTGTGTGCCATGCCTTCTGGAGGAAAGGTTATTATTATTATTTTTTTAACTCTTGAGGCTGTCAGCATTCGGTTTCTTCATTTCTTGTGGTGGTTTTAGACTCCCTACCCTAGGCATCTTTTCTTTGCATGGTACATAAAATAATGCTGCGTTTTACAGTTGATAGTGTCTTAGATTCAGTGAAATATAGCATTTTAGTGATTGTTAATTTTATAGTTTTTAATATCTGACAGTACAAATTCTTAGTATACCATCATCTTGGCTATTATTCCAAATGAATCTTGAGATGATTTAAGTTCCCCTGACACTCTCTCTGCACAAAACAAAGCAAAACAAACAATACTAGTCCTAGGATTGTGATATCATCAGATGTGAAAAATTAAAGACCTTTTATTTCCACATGATTTGTTCACTGTAATTGTTTTATTTCTTCTTATACTTGGTTGTAAAATTTAGTCAAGAACTCAAGTTCCTAGTACCATACTGATAGTATAAAATAATTAATTTAAATTTTTTTTCTTTTTTTTTCTACTTTTCTAGGGCCACACCTGTGGCACATGGAGGTTTCTAGGCTAGGGGTCGAATTGGAGCTGTAGTCGCCAGCCTGTGCCACAGCCACAGCCACAGCACCATGGGATCCAAGCTGTGTCTGTGACCTACACCACAGCTCATTAGCCCACTGAGCGAGGCCAGGGATTGAATCTGCGTCCTCTTGGTAACTGGTCAGATTCGTTAACCGCTAAGCCATGAAGGGACTCCCTTTTAATCCTTTTTAGAAGTGTCCTTTAAAACCAGGTCAACCTGACAGATAACTCACTTTACATTTTGTCTTTTATTTTCTATTCCCGTTTTGTTATGAAGATGATTGGGCTAGTCAGTCTCAGCAAACACTCCCTCCTGCCCTTTTGTCCCTCTGGAAGGCCCCTCTGAGGTCTTGTGCTCACAGGCTGTGTTCTTCAGAGGCAGTTTGCGGGGACTTGACAGTGTGTTCTTTTACTTTAGAAGGGAACAACAGTGTGTTATTGTGTTATCACTGTAAGTTTGTAAAGTTGACCGAGGACTCTTTTTCCTTTTAAAGACTTTCTTGTCTTTACAGAAAGCCGTGTATAAATTGCATTGCTGAAAATCCTCAGAGGCCGTCCCCAGTCTGCTCCTGTGATGGATGACAGAAAAGTGATTCATGGACAATTGCTCAGCTGTAATTCTCAGATGTAGGGGTTCATTTATGAGAAAACATATAGAACAAAAAGATGGAAAAAATCAGTACCACATTTGGACACTATAGATGAGAAGATGAGCTTATAAAAATGATGCCGTTAAAAACTCCTCAGATCAGTTTAGTTGTACAGTTGTCAGAGTAACATGTGGTATCAATGAAGAAATGTTTGTGGCATGCAGACGGTTATTTCTGTTTCTTGGAAAATATTGTCAGTGGGCTATTAAACCTGTATTTTTTTTTTTATTATTACTGTAGTATATGTCCAATGGACTTCTTGAGAAACTATAGTAATACAGTGTTTAAAAAATGTATGTCCTGGAGTTCCCTGGTGACACAATGGGTTAAGAACCTGGTGTTGTCCCTGCTGTGGCTCGGGTTCGATCTCTGGCGCCTGAATTTCTGCATGCCGCGAATGCGGCCCCCCCCCCCAAAATTTTTAAGTTCTACTTTAAATGTGAATTGTAGTTCTGAGCTGCTTTAATGCAGGGTCATTTGTATTGTTAAGACGTAACCAAGATCACCTCTATTTCAAGCTGAACTAGGTCTCTCTGAAGCCTCTTAGCTAAGCAGTTGGTGGTGAGCAGGTTGTGGAAGGAAGTGAGTGCTTCTGACGTCCCAGAGGCCCTGTGGCCGCTCTCCCAGCACGTCATTTCCGTCGGCAGAGGGGAGCAGGTGCCAGGTCTCTCCATCATCTAGGGTAGCTGTGCAGCCACCTCCTTGCTAAAGTTCCAGTCGTATGAGAACCAAAGTAGAATTTATTTGGATTTGGGAATTTTTTTGCTTTGTATTAATTTTACTTATACCAAAGTGTTGGAAAGTATGAGATCTATTGCCTCTAGACTATAACTCTACTTCATGACAAGATGGTTCTGTGAGATTTTACTTTATTTTACTGTAACTTCAAATTATCTGAATATTTTCCTAATACTACATGGGAATGCTGATTTCTTTGTTACGCAGTAGAAGCATTTTACACTGTTTATATAGTTCTCATGGAACATAGACTTTTTTGAGAGCAATGTGTGATACACATTTTTTGTGTATACTAATTAGTGTGAATAAAACAGTAACATCAATACATTTTTTTAAAAGCAGAAACTTCTGTATTTTTCTTGTCTTCCTTAAAAGTATTCCCATGAGTTCAGTGTTCATTTACTTTCACTGTTGAGTACCTGCTGTAGAATATATAACTATAGCATTTGTTCCTAATACCAGAGTTAGGACGGTAGAACTTTTGAGCTGCAATTGACTCCAGACAACGTGTTTTCCAACCACCTCCTCCTGCAGCTGAGGACACAACACTAAATGCCTTCCTCAGATTGCTGGATGGCAGAGCTGGGCTGGAATTTACAGTGTCACTAACTCCCTTTTGGCCTTCATTTCTCTATACCATTGCTATTACCTTTCACTTAATTTCCTCCTAACTTCCCAACACTGATGAAAAAAAGAAAAATAAGGGTTTATGTATATTTTAATAAAATCCAGTTTGATTTTTCAACTTGCAGCTGGTTTGGTCTGTATTATTTGGCCTGAGTCTTATGAGTGTTGGGCAGAGGGAAGGGGCACTTGAGCCATTGTCTCCGGTAGAAACATGGACCAGCTCAGTTTTAGGAATCTTGTGATTTGAACACTTGAAACAGAAAGTCGAAATTGTGGGGGGACTCTGCTTGTAGACATATATTTATATCACTCTTCAGTGAAAAGAAAACAACCAAACCCAAAACCACAAGTAGGGCCGAGGGCAGAGTCTCTTTATTAGCATGTTGTTCAGTTGTCACCACCGTGCCTTGCAGAGTCTTAGCCAAATATTTGTTCAATAAAACAGTTTTAAAGAACAGAATTAGAATTAAATACTTTGAGGCCTTGGAATGACCTCCGAGACCAGTGGTTCGCAACCTTTTATTTTTTTATTTTTTGTCTTTTTAGGGCAGTGCCTTGGCATATGGAGGTTCCCAGGCTAGGGGTCTAATCAGAGCTGTAGCCACCAGCCTACGCCACAGCCACAGCAATGCCAGATCCAAGCCACATCTGTGACCTATACCACCGCTCATGGCAATGCCAGATCCTTAACCCACTGAGCGAGGCCAGGGATCGAACCCACAACCTCATGGTTCCTAGTCAGATTCGTTTCCACTCCACCAGGACAGGAACTCCCGGTTTGCAACCTTTTAAAACATAGCAGAGCCTTTTTCAAATTTCAGTATATAAACTAGATGAGCACGAAAGTGACTGTATTAATGGCCTGAACCCGGCCAGAACACAGATTGGGACTTGAACCCACGGTTTTAACTTAGTATCACTCACCCTGTGTCTGGACTCAGTGAGGTTCAGGTTCTTCATGTCTTCCGCACCGAAGGAATTCAGCAAGAGACAAAGTGATAGGCAAGAAATAGATTTATTAAGATAGGACACTTGTGACAAGATACAAGTGGGCAGGCACGGAAGCTCTGCCCCAGGATCCAGTGGGCTACAGTTTTCATCCAAGGGGAGTAGGGGTCGGAAAAGCCCGCCTCTTCCTTTCTGGGAGTACTAGCTCCTCTTTGGTATCCGGTAGGGTGTGTATTCAAATCAGCAGAAGGGTGGTCCTCAAACTCTTGCCCCTGGTCTGAATATGAATGCAGGCCTCATCCCATCCCCAACCCAACAACCTGAGGCAATTCTCAAGGCTCCACTAATGAAGCAAGCCTGCCTTGTGCTGATGGTTTCTTGAGCAATTTACTAACTTACAGTGACCTCCCAATGTCCCCTAAATATCCCCTCTTTAAATATGGTCCTTTTCGGGATTTCTGCAACTACCTGTGCCTACTCCATCCCTATCAAGAGTATGGCTGCTGAGCAAAGCTTGACTTTCTCCCCAGGAGCTCCACCACTCCTGGGGACAACTTACTCCTGCCCTACCTGGATTAATGCGCCCATTTTCCTCAGAGGAGGAAAGTTGAGTCTCTAGTTACTCTGAAATTGTTCCATACGCTGAGTTCCATATGCAGACTAAAAAAGCATCAGTGTCTGAAATTGGAGTTCAGAGCATCATCACAAAACCGAGGAGGACGGCCGAGGCCCGGTTCCTTCACATGGTCAGAATGAGAGGAAACTGCCTTCCAAGGCTGATGGGCCTGGGTGTTTCGTGAATCCACCAAATAAGGCCTTTCCTCAAAAGCAGAGTGTGATCACAGTAAAAGGAAACTTCACAGATGATACTGGTCTTTGGGGTAAGTATGTTGTTGGAAAGCTGTGATCCACATAGACTGTTGAAAATGAGGACATTGGAGAGAGGATACCCCGATCCTGGCAGGGGAGGTTGTATGTTTGAAACACTAACTCCCAACATCAGCGTGCTGGAAATCAGGACGGTTCTGGGAATTCCAGGATGATTGGTCTGGGTGTTTATATCACTGTTGTTTCAGGTTTTTAGGACTTGAGCCATCGAACAACCTTAGTGCTGAGCCTTAGTGTTTACCGAGCGGCCTGCTGGTGGTGACTTGTTTCCACCATAGACTTTGCCTTCTGGGAAGAGGCTGACTTGAGCTGCAGATACTGAATGTTTTTCTTTTCCTTTTTTTTTGTCTTTTTGCCTTTTCTTGGGCCGCTCCTGCGGCATATGGAGGTTCCCAGGCTAGGGGTCTAATCAGAGCTGTAGCCACTGGCCTACACCACAGCCACAGCAACGCGGGATCCGAGCCACGTCTGCAACCTACACCACAGCTCACGGGAAGGCCGGATCCTTCACCCACTGAGCAAGGCCAGGGATTGAACCCGCAACCCCATGGTTCCTAGTCGGATTCGCCAACCACTGTGCCACGATGGGAACTCCATGTTTTGCTTTTCCTCCAAGTTCATGGTTTTCATTGCAACAATAATTTGGCAGCGGTTAGTATGAGTCAGTTCCCCAGGGCTGGGTTGTCTAATGTGAGTTGATAGAATTCAGTTCCTTTAGGAGCCGAGGGGCTGACATTGCCTTCGTGCTCCTGGCCATCTCCCTGCATGGCACTGGATGGCCTGCCAGCTGCCTTGTCTCCCTGGTAGTTCTATAATACTTTCAGTGGGTTACCAGTCTTGTTCCCGATATCTCACCCTTAAAGTGGGCTTACCAAAGAGCCTAATAAAGAGCTCTGCTGCCCATCTGCCTTGGGTCCAACCTCTCTCCCTCTCAGCTGTGGGCCCCTGGCAATGTAGCGGAAACCGCAGAAACCGTGGCAGCGGAAGGAGACAAACGGCGCTCAGAGATATGGAAAAGCATGGTTTATTCAGCACCGATGCGGGCTCAGAGGAGTCAGCTCCAGAGTCTGAGCACCAGGTCTTTGTTCACCGTAACTTTTGTACACTACAAGGTCTTGATTTTCCCATGTAAGCATCTCGGACCTCCCCCCTTCCCCAAGCAGACAGTGTTCCTCCCTAAGAAACTGAGCAAACAAGGTTACAAAAGCAGAACTGATAAGCAATGCTGGGTACACCATTAGCAGGGCTGCTGGCTTGGACACAGGGCACACAGTTGCTACATTATTACAAGAAGGCTTGTAACTGAAAAGGCTTGCAGCTGCCTTTTTAGCCAAGGTGGGGGGCGGGGTTGTTCCATAGTTAAAAACTCTTATTTCAGCAAGAATGTTTCCCCTTAACCTCTCACCAAAGTATTCCTGGTTTTTGGTCCATTTCCTCTTTCATGAAATTCCTCAAACTTGTAGAGTTGCTTTGAAGCTTACACGAAAATGTAAGGAGCCTGTCGCAGTGCTGGCCACGTAGGAAGCACTCAGAATGTGAGCTAAGTATCACTACTGTTAGTCTTTTATCATGAGCACCCCGCCCCCCGGTCTTTGTTTTTAGGTCACTGCTGCTTCCAGTCCTCCCTGGGTTGTACTTGGCCAGGTTTTTTTGTCCCCGAGAGCCACCAGAGAGGGCTGTCTTTTGCAGAGGCCCAGGTGTCTGCAGATGTGGAGGCCTGGAGGAAGTACAGGTCACTGGGAACAGGGCAGGAGCTGTGGAGCTAGTTGGTGGAGGGGGAAGGTAATGCTTATTTTTCTGTCTTCTTGCAGGTCAGTGGCACTCTTAGAAAGCACCTTTCATTAACTTCCACATGCCCGGATTCTGTAAGTTCTTTTTGGGATAAGGATTGAAAATTTTTTTTTTTTTTTTTTTTGGTCTTTTCGTCTTTTCAGGGCTGCATCCTCAGCATATGGAGGTTTCCAGGCTAGGGGTCGAATCAGAGCTAAGCTGCTGGCCTACACCACAGCCACAGCAACGCAGGATCAGGGCCTCGTCTGTGACGTACACCACAGCTCGCAGCAATGCTGGATCCTTAACCCACTGAGCGAGGCTAGGGATCAAACCCGCGTCCTTGTGGATGATAGTTGGGTTCATTAACCACTGAGCCATGATAGGAACTCTGAAAAAGCACCCTTTTCCTTCCTAAATTCTGCCTTCTTTTCTTCCTGATATTTTATTTTCCTCCTTTAAAACATCAGCCCTATTGCAGATGTTCCCAAACATCTTGGCCCCGTGGGACTCTGAAAATGACTTCATGTTGCTAACACCAGTAGGCGCTTGTGAGGCAATGCAGCCTCTTCATCCAACACCTGCTTCCTGCAGTCTCGGATCAAGTGAAATGAATTTGGGCGGTGTATCCACTTCATGTGACGGTAAACTATCACAGTGTGTGTTGGGTGTAGGAAACTGCATGGTGGCAGAGCAGGGATTGGCAAGGACACACCCATCAGATCGTAAGCCAGGGCTGCATTTTCACTAGGGGGCGAGTCGCGGTTCAGGTGGCATTGGTGTACATGGGGTGACCCACCATGTTTTTCTTTCATTCCATATATTGAAGGGACTTTTAAAAGGTTGTGTTGTGGGAATTTCCACATACTCCCAAGTATGGAGAATGGTATCATTGGTATGATGAACCCTCCCGTAGCCTCAGTGGTTGTGCCAGGGTTGGTCCCTCTGTAACTGAAAAGACAGGTGAGTAGTGGCAGCCAGGGACAAGGGGGGGGGGTGAGAAAAGTGCCTTCAAGATGTGGACAGATGTGAGGTAGGAAAGAGGATTGCACCTTAGGGCACGAAATTAAATTGTTGGGCATGAAATGCAAAAACAGCTGTATGAATGTGTTCATTAAAATTATTTTAAGGACAAGATATCTAGTGGTACTTCTTTTTTTTGTAAGTTACTCAATAGCCTTCACTCTTGTTGAAAGGAACACAGTTTGGAATGTTGGAAAGTGCTTACTGCCAGTTAAGATGCAGTCCTTTCCTGCACCTCTCAAAGCCTGTGCCCAGCAGTGTCTCTGAGACCCTTTGTATCTCTTTCCAAGGCATATTTATTAGGCAGGAGTTGCAAAGCTGTTTTTTTTTTTTTTGATTGCTTAACTGATTTTAATAATATGACATAAAGCCCCTGCATTTGATATATTGTTATACAAAATACATAGATGAAAATACATAGGTGAAATGCATAGATGATATATTGTTATGCAAAATGCACAGATGAAAATTCATAGATGAAAAGTATATTTTTATATACTTTTAAAAATATTAAATAAAGGCGTTCCTTTTGAGGCTCAGCAGGCTACAAACCCAACTTGTATCCCTGAAGATGAAGGTTTGATCCCTGGCCTTGCTCAGTGGGTTAAGGATCTGGTGTTTCGGTGTAGGTCTTAGGCACAGCTTGGATCTTGCTGTGGCTGTGGCAAGGTGGGCAGCTGCAGCTCTGATTCGACCCTTAGCTTGGGAACTTCCATATGCTGTGGGTGTGACCCTAAAAAGCTTGTGGGTGTGACCCTAAAAAGCTTGTGGAAGTGTTCTAGCCTTTGTGCCCACCTGAATGCCTCAGTTTTCACCCCCAGATTTTAGTGTCCCCTTGGGGTTGGTTCTCCATTCTCACATCTGTCACCCTGGCTTTCCTTCAGCGGGGGCAGCTGAGGCACTGTCCTGATTCCGCAGTCCATCCTGAATCCCTGAAGCAATCCCTGGCTCCCCTGTACCTCTGGGGGTCAGGGGAAGGCTTTCCCTGGTTGGAGAATTTCCTGTCCTTGCTCCTTGTCCCCAGCCTCTCTCTGACCTCGTCTGCCACTCCCTCTGTCTGAAGCAAGGCAATTTGCTTCTCCCAGTTTGCCTGTTTTCTGTTGTCCTTTTCCTGCCACTGCAGGAGATAGAACCCTGGACTCCTGCCTTCTCCGCAAAGCCTCTGCCCCACAGAAAGCCGGAGGGGGCTGCTTGCCCTGAACCAGTGCTGCTCAGTGGTGTTTAATTGCCATTCATTTTACACTGGCTTGGTCTCAGGTGTCTCAACTCAAAAAGCACCACTCAAGGCGGGGAAAACAACTAAGAGGGGATTCCATTTTCTGCCCTCAAAGGCCAAGAAAGGGGCAGGCAAACCCAGAGGGCACAGATATGCTCTTAATAAGAACCCAGATCTCCTCTTCCCTGACACCTGCAGCCTCTGCCACGCTGTCCTCCACCTGGAACCCCTCCCCAAACACAACGGCAACGCCAGAGTTTCTCACAGTTACATCCTGACCCTTGTGAACATTCATCAGGTAAGAGCAAGGCACCTGCATGAGTCCATTTCCGCAGGTAGCTGGAAAGGGAGGGAGTGTAGCCGAAAATGCAGCCTCTGGACACCGACACCAGTGAAGCCTCGGAGACAGAGTTTTGAGGAAGAGAAGAACAGCTTTATGGCTTTGCGGGCAAAGGAGGACACAGCAGGCTAGTGCCTTAAAACCGTGTCCTGACTTGAGAGGGGGTAGCAAGGGGATTTAGAGGTGTAGCTCAGAAGACAGAGTTTTTGATTAAGGTGTCTGTATTATTCTTTATCCATAGGTCATTTCAGAGTCGTCACATCTGGCGTCCGTGGGTCGGGTGACGGTTTCTGGTTATCGTTCCTTGACCTTCTTTCTGGAAGGAAGATTGCTTGCAGGGAAGGGGTGTTAGGGAGTGTGTCAGTTACAAAAGAAAACAGTAGGTGCAATATAACTCTAACTAGAAAGTAAATATTAGCGATAAGTTAGTGGCCAAGGCAGGCCATAACATGATGGAGACTGTTTTAACTAGTTTTTAGCTGTAACAATATGTCCTGGTAATGAAGTCTTGAGTCAGCCTTTTGAGACGGAGGAGAGGCCTGGGAGGCTAAAGGAAAGGCTTTCACTTCAAAACACAAAGGTTTAGGGTCTGGTACACAGTTTCAGGAGATGGCCGTTTCTAAGGGTGCAGTTAGCCGATGAGGTGTCCTTTTAAGGGAGGAAGTTCACATTCACATTGAGGATCTGGATTTAACGCTTTTTTGTCCTTTGAGCAAAAAAGAACTTTATCACAAGCTTTCCCTATGGAAAGACAGATATAAAATCCACCCACTCTCCCCACCCAAGTATCACCTGTGTCAAAACACTTCGTTTCTTTAAATAATGCCCATGATAGCTTTGACTAGGTAGTCCTGATGTCATCCAGAAATCCTCAGTCTGCCTATTTTGAAATGTCCCTCTTCTGTCAGTCTTATTAGAATGGGTCATGTGGGGAGTTCCTGTCATTGCTCAGTGGTAACGAATCTTGACTAGTATCCAAGAGGATGAGGGTTTGATCCCTGGCCTCGCTCAGTGGGTTAAGGATCTGGCGTTGCTGTGGCTGTTGTGTAGGTCAGCAGATGTGGCCCCAACTCATCCCCTAGCCTGGGAACTTCCAGGTGCCAAGGGTGCGGTCCTAAAAAGACCAAAAAAAAAAAGAGGGAGAGAATGGAGAATGGGTCATGTGTGTGAGAGGGGGAGATTTTGCTGTTTTATTCAGCATTTGGGTAGGCAAACTCTAGTCTTATATTTGAATATTTGAAACATACAGTTGTCATAGAAAGTTGCTTTTTTTTTTTTTGAGACTGTCTCATTTCTTTTAGCTCAAATACCTTTCATTTAACTTCATTTTCTTTCCTCTCTTCTTTCCTTCCTTCCTTCCTTTTTTTCTTCTCTTCTCTTGTTTTGTCTTTGGCCGCACCAGAGGCATATGAAAGTTCCCTAGCCAGGGATTAAATCCGAGCTGCAGCTGTGGCGAGGCCAGATCCTTTAACCCATTGTGTTACCTCCACGGCAACCCAAACAGGAGCAGTCAGGTTCTTAACCCACTGTGCCACAGCGGGAACTCCTCCAAATTCATTTTCTGATGGCACTTTTCATTTTTCCAGCAAATTTCAGAATCAAGCCCGCAATGTCACCCTCGGTTTCTCCCCTTTCCAAAATCAGTTTGGTCAACACCCAGATCTACAGGTCATGGTCTTTGGCTGACTCTGATTTTCTCCCCCTCTAATCACTTATTGCCTGGGGCCTGTGGAGGTTTTTTTCTCTGTAAAATGACAATATTTTGCCAACTGAAAATTAGAGTTTGCCTCAACTGTTGTCAAACATGATGAGTTCGCTCTGAATTGGTGAGTTTGAGTCTCAGTCTCCTCCGGAAGAAATATGTGAAGATTAAGTTTTCAGAATTCAGTCCAGTCTGCTGGCTGGATTATAGAGTCCCCTCTGTCACTGCTTTCTTTGGAGCTGAAGGAGGACCTTCAAGTCTATTCTTGGCATATGTTGAAGTTCCGGAAAGAATGTTCTTGAATTGCAAGAGTGATCATGAGCAGTAAACTGGAACTAAATTCCCATTTGCCAGGCCCCAAAGGGAAATGAATATTTAAAGAAATTTTTTTTATAGCTATTGTTTAGTGTTGCATAGTTCAGGTTCCAACCAACTTTAAAGTGGTTGGAGTCCATTTTAATTCTTTTTTGGCTTTTGAATTTTATTTCATTTTGATGAAAAGTGTCAATTCTCAAGAAATGTCGCAGTTTTTCTTAAGGGGGTTCAGAATGGCAATGTAGAGAAAAAGATCAACTTTTCTTAAAATTACTTTAAGGTAAAAACATTTCACAAAACTGGAAGTATTTATGTTTTAATTTCTATAAACAGTATGTGTATTAACAGGTTGATTTGGCTAAATTTTTTCACTTTACATTAATTAATTTCACAGTTTGAATTTTTGTATCTCCAATTAGGTCTCCTACTCTTTTTAGCTGTGGAAGAGATTGCTTCACAGGTTTTCTTTGATGAACTTTTAGCAACTTAAAAAATATGAAAAGGACGTAAATAGCTAATTCGCTAAAACAAAACAAACTAGTACACTTGAACCAAAATGTTGATCCACATTGCTTATCTCAAAAATACAAATCAGGGAGTTCTTGTTGTGGCGCAGTGGAAATGAATCTAAACAGTATCCTTGAGGACACAGGTTCGATCCCTGGCCCTGCTCAGTGTGTTGGGAATCTGGTGTTGCCAGGAGCTTTGGTGTAGGTTGCAGACGCGACTTGGATCCTGAGTTGCTGTGGCTGTGGTGTGGGCTGGCAGCTGTAGCTCCAATTTGATCCCTAGCCTGGGAACTTCCATATACTGCAGGTACGCCCCTTAAAAAAAAAAAAAAGCTAAATGCAAATTATAGTGTAATAGGCAGAACTTTTTAAAAAAATGGCTACACCCATGGCATGTGGAAATTCCTGGGCCAAGAATGGAATCTGAGATGCATCTGCAACCTATGCTATAGGTGCAGCAATGCCACATCCTTTTAACTCACTGTGCCGGCCCGGGGATCAAACCCATTGTGCCATAGTGGGGACTTCCCAGACTTTTTGAAAAAACTGATCACACTGGCAAATGGAAAAAAAAAAAAAAAGATGGATGGGAGCATAACTTGATACATTGCTAGCAGGAATATTAATTGATACTTCATTTCCAGAAGACAATTTGGTGTAATATGTATCAAGAGCCTTACAATGTCCTGTACCTTTTAACCCAGTAGTTTCACTTTGAGAAATAGAGTCTTAAAAAATTTGGACCAAGATTTATATACAATGGATTATTCCTTGTGGGAGAGTTATAGAGCAAACATCTGGAAACAAGTGTTCAGTGTAGCTGAACAAAATTAGATGATCAGTTTGGGAAGAACTTGGAGAAGAGGAAGGAAGACTCAGAATTTCACAGATTTCTAGTCTTGAGCACAAAGAGTCTTAGCAGATGGTAGGAGATCGTGAATCGGTCAGGGCAAATCTGTGTATTTCTTTGACTATAAAAACAGCCCAGATGCGGCATTGTCAGTGGCAGGTGGCAGCACTATTGGTACAAGGTCAGCTGATGAGACAGAGGTGCTCTCCTGGTACAGAGTGCCACTGCAGGGGTAGTGTGGCCCCTTGTATATGACAGCCCAATCTGGGAGAACAGTGGAGGTGCCAACCTGAACTGTGGCTGGAGTTGGGGGCTCAGGAATCTTCCTACCCAGTCCCCCAGCCATCTGATGATTAAAATGGGAGGGGGCCTGGTTACAGTCACAGATCATGACAAAGCCAGCATTGGAGTCCTGGTCTCCTGGGTCCAAGTCCATTTCAGTTCACTTTGAATCCCAAACAGAATAACTGCTTCATGCATTCACATTTGATCTGTATGCTAATTAAGGGAGGAAGGCAGGACAGTGGTGAGCATCCCCATATTTATGGACGAGAGAACCGAGATTCCCAGAGGTGAGTGACTCGTCCAAAGTGATTCACGGAGTGAACAGAGAAGCTGGGACTTGAACTCCAGTTTTTTACCATCCAGTCCTCTTTCTGTGGTGCCATTTTGCTTCTGTGTGGAAATACCTTATTTATTAGTATAGGTAACTCTGACAAGCCTTAAAATGAGTAACTCTGACGTAGCTCTTGACACTGTGTTGGATTAGGAAATTTGGAAAATGCAGAGACGCATAAATGAGAAAATAACAATCACACATATTCCACCCTCAGCATTTTGCATTTTTCCTTAATAAAAATGGGGTCAGAGAATAATGTTTGGAACTTGCTTTTTTCATTGACTATTTCTTTTTTTTTCTTTTTGTCTTTTTGCCAATTCTTGGGCTGCTCCCATGGCATATGGAGGTTCCCAGGCTAGGGGTCTAATCGGAGCTATAGCTGCCAGCCTACGCCAGAGCCACAGCAATGCGGGATCTGAGCCGAGTCTGCAACCTACACCACAGCTCACGGCAACGCCGGATCGTTAACCCACTGAACAAGGGCAGGGATTGAACCCGCAACCTCATGGTTCCTAGTTGGATTTGTTAACCACTGCGCCACGACGGGAACTCCTCATTGAGTATTTCTTGAATTTTTTCTGTGTTATGAAAACAGTCTTCTGGAATCAAATCAAGTTTTACTTAATCACCTATTTTTGATTGTTTCCAATTTTCCAAATATATGTGTACATATACACGTGTGTGTGTGTGTGTGTGTGTGTGTGTGTGTGTGTGTAAATAGAAGAAAATATACATCAGATATAGATCAACCTTTGGATGAAACTCCTTTCAGAGAAAGCTTTGTGAACATTTGATTGGATTTTAAATTCAGTCACTAAACAGGTATGATTTCTCTGAGGTCAAATGAAATAGGAAGTTGCTAAGGAAATAAGACTTTTTTCACTCACTTTAAAAAAAATTTACCATGGAGTTCCCATAGTGGCTCAGTGGTTAATGAATCCGACTAGGAACCATGAGGTTGCAGGTTCGATCCCTGGCCTTGCTCAGTGGATCTGGTGTTGCTGTGAGCTGTGGTGTAAGTCGCAGACGCGGCTTGGATCCCATGTTGCTGTGGCTCTGGTGTAGGCCGGTGGCTACAGCTCTGATTTGACCCCTAGCCTGGGAACCTCCATGTGCCATGGGAGCAGCCCAAGAAATGGCAAAAAAAAAGACAAAAAAAAATTTTACCATTATTATTATTTTTGCTTTTTTAGGGGCACACCTGCGGCATATAGAAGTTCACAGGCTAGGGGTCCAATCAGAGCTACAGCTGCCAGCCTACACCACAGCCACAACAATGTCAGATCTGAGCTGCTTCTGTGACCCACACCACAGGATCCTTAAGCCACTGAGCAAGGCCAGGGATTGAACCTGTGTCCTCATGGATACTAGTCCAGTTTGTTACTGCTGAGCCACGATGGGAACTCCTCTTCACTCAATTTCAAGTCATTCTACAACCTCTTGGCAGGCTCAAAATCACCCTCAAGGTTTTGTTCCCTCTGTGGCAGTGTTGGCATCCCCCCAAACTGTACATTTCAAGTAGATTTAACTCTCAGCTACTTAGCTGTCTAGTGGTTTTTCTGTTTTTCATCCCCAAATAAATTCTACTAAAAAACCAAGTGAACAAAAATGAAACAGTTATGGAAAATGTGAATTTTATAAGACTTTCGTCTTTTAGAACACATTGGCCATTTAACATACCTCCTGAAGCTTTCAGTTTTGATTCATCTAGAAGGGGGTTTACCAAAAGGTGGTATTTTGTGTCTAAATCCACAAACTGGTTTGACCCAAGGATGCCACTTAGATGTGGCTTGCACACATGGTCACGTAAACCTAATGATCCAGTTTCTGAACCTTTCTGAATCTTCTGGGAAGGCTCCCTGGTTCAGTAAGTTTTAAGTTTTTTATGCTGAGTATATGGTTTGTATTGCATTCATTTGTTCTCATTCAGGGGCACATGTCTTACTTCAGTGTTAGCAATACTTTAAATTCCTTTTTAGTATCCGTGGCATTTCACTTATTTAAAAATGAAATTTGGCGTTCCCTTGTGGTGTAGTGGGTTAAGGATCCGGTGTTGTCACTGCATCAGTTGGGGTTATTGCTGTGGCATGCATTCAATCCCTGGGCTGGGAATTTCAGCATGCTATGGGTGTGACCAAAAATAATTTGCCCTTAAAGTTATTAGACACAGGTTTAAAACCAATGGTGATTAATATTGTTAATAAATTAGATGACAATTTTGAGACTTCTATTAGAGAACTTGGATATGTTTAAAAAACAGAATGAAGAGGAGTTCCCATCGTGGCTCAGCAGAAATGAATCTGACTAACATCCATGAGGACACAGGTTTGATCCCTGGCCTTGCTCAGTGGGCTAAGGATCCAGCATTGCCTTGAGCTGTGGTGTAGGTCACAGATGTGGCTTGGATCTGGTGTCGCTGTGGCTGTGGTGTAGGCCAGCAACTACAGCTCTGATTCAACCCCTAGCCTGGGAACCTCCATGTGCCATGGGTGTGGCCCTTAAAAACAAACACAGAATGGAGAAATTCTCATTGTGGTACAGTGGGTTGAGAATCTGACTGCAGTGGCTTGGGTTTCTTCAGAGGCACAGGTTTGATCCCTGACCAAGTGCAGTAGGTTAGAGGATCCAGCATTGCCACAGCTATGTTTAAGTCACAGCTGTGGCTCAGATTTGGTCTCTGGTGTGGGAACTTCCATATGCTGCACATGCAGCCATAAAACAAACAAAACCCAGAATGGAAATTCTAGAACTGGACAATATATAATAGAAGATAAGAATTCAGTAGTAGGTTTGCCAGAAGATAAGACATAGTCGCAAAGAGGAATAGTGGATTGGAAGGTAGATCAGAAAGAAATAGGCTGAAGCTCACAGAGGAAAAGGATAGAAAACACAGGAAGAGTGTCAGAGATATGTGTATTATGATGGAAGGTCTAAATATGTGTAATTGGAGTCCTTGAAGGCAAGGAGGACAGAGAATAGTGTAGGAGCAATATTTGAAGACTTGATGAGGACTTTTCAAAACTGATGTAAAATAATGAGCACGATAAACCCTTAGCTAGAAAGAAAACCACACGCTAAGGCACAATATGGTAAAATATCAGGTGGTTTAAATCACTGCTTAAGTCACGGCTTGACAAGAATCTCTTCCTCTAAATGGGCAACACCATGGCTGTGAATTTCCACAGCTGCTTCCACAGCTTTGCCTTTAGAATTCTTCCCAGACACATCTCTTTTTGGGGGAACATTTTCCAAGGACTAGTTTTGCCCTTAATAAGGTCACTGTGAGTTCTCTCACTGCACCTTTGTCTATAATCCCAGGGGAGAAATGCTCAGTGCCTAGTCTTTTCTGGCAGGTCTCCCTCTGAGGGGTAGGATGGGGTGTAGGGCAACCGTTTAAGAGCAGAAGCCCTGGAAACAGATTGCCTGTATTTGTTCATGTTCATTTTCCACCTCTAAGTCATCCTGTCATCTCACTTTAGGGTCCTAAAGTGTGCAATATGTATTATACCAGTTACTTACACTTTTTGGGGTTGATATGAGAGTGAGATGAGCTCATGTGTGTAAAGTGTTTGACATAGAGGGATTAATACAATTAGTTAATGTTTTTATTTCTAAATCCTGACCCATATCTTCAGCCTGATTGGCAGCCATGTGTTTCTTCCTTAATAATTGCTGAGGTTTCTTCAAATTGTGCCTGGCTCACCCCAGCGGGAACTAAGATGAAAGGAGAGGAGGTGGTGTACATTTTATATCAGAGGAGAAAGCTTAAAAGTTAATCTCTTTACGTATGTACAAGAGTTGGTGAACTTCACCCTTCAAAGGAAGAACATTAAAGTTTGAAAGGTTTCTGAAGAACCAGAGAAATCAGATCCTGATAGGATCAAATAAACCTCCTGGATTGGTTAAAGGATTTTCTCTTACTAAAGGTTACCCCTGTTACTATCCCAACCCAGTTTAAATCTGGTTCCTATTTCTACCTTAAAAAAAAAGGTCAATGCATAAAATGCAGCATTTTCTTTATCAGAAAATTCTTCAATAAGAATTCCATTAATTGACTCCTCTATTCCTGATTCAGCTGCCTTCTGACTACGTTAACTTCCTGGTTAATACATTTTAAAAAATACGTTCAAATGAATTCATACATAATTTCTATAATTATTTACATGTACACACACTAGGTATTTTACTTCAATATATTTTACTCTCACTGTGCTCCTTTTTCTTCTTAGGTAATGACATATTTATACAAATCAAATTGTAATTTTAGCTATATTGCAGAAAGTTGGAAATTGAAGTAAATCTCAAAGACTAATCTCAACCAGTACTGGCATCAGCCCATCTGGTATTTGGCTCTCCTTGTTATGACTGAGGAGCTTTCAGAAGAAATAAAAGAACTAGCCAAATCTCCCTCCACAGAGCACTGACTGTGCCCAGGCACTAGGATGTCATCTGGTCCTCACAGCAACCCAGGGCAGCATTTATTCTTTTTCGTCACTAGGCAGAAATTTCATTTTAATATGAATATAAATTTGGGCTCTGAAATCAGTGGCAATTTTCTCTTACAAGGTAGACTTGCTATAAGCTGAATGACCCCGAGTACACTTATGTCCTGGGATAAAAGTTATTGTGGGAGGAAATGTATAGATTCACTCCTCTTTCCTAGACTTACGTAAAAAACTCTGCTGTTACCCTTGGACGAGACGCTAAGCTTTTGTGAGGCAGACGTGGATTCATTCATTCATTCACTCATTCGTTCTACAAAGATTTACCACAGACTAAGAGCCAGGCTCCAGGCTGGGCACCCAGGATGCAGCAATGAACAAAATGGAGATCCCTGCCCTTGGAACTTCTGTTCTCATGGGAGGACAGTTATACAATAAGCAATATACATCCTAAATATATGTAGGTGATATGTAGATATATGCTATTCTAGAATATGGTACATGCAGTGGACAAAATCAAAATCAGTTGGGCTAAGGGCGATTAACAATCTGGGAGGGGTGTTACAAGTTTAGAAGGGTGGTCAGGCTTGGCTGTGTGCACAGGTGACATTTGAGCAGAGACTAGGTGGCGGTGAGGCCAGGAGCAGTGGGGGTGCTTGGGGAAGAGCTCACGGGCAGAGAACACGTCAGGTGTGACTGAAGGTGGGAGGGGTTGCTTACCCAGCATGGCAAGGAGGCTGCAGAGGGAGCAAAGGAGAAAGGGGTCCCAAGCAGATTGTTTGGGGGTCTTGAAGCCATGATGAGGACTTGGACTTGGTCCTGAGAGAAGTGGGGTGCCACTGGAGAGATTTGAGCAGAGAGGTGATATGACGGGATTTGTCTTTTAATAACATCTTCTGGCTGCTTTGGTGAGAGAGGACAGTTGGGGGTGTCATCATTGGATTTCCCCAGAAACAGACTGAGAAGAAGAAAATACACGGGAAGTTTTGGGGGGTGTCCTTGGGAGCAACATCTGGGAGAGTGAGGGAGGCGGGGTGGGTGGAGTCCTAAGTGTTGCCATGGCAGCAGAAGCTCAACTGAATGGCCTCTGAAGATGTCCCAGATTGAAGCAAGGACCCCAGGCTTTATGACCGTAAGTCGACTAGTCACAGGATGTGGTCTGCTCCCAGGGAGAGGGCAGGAGTTCCGGCCAGGCAGCTTGCTTCTTCAGAGGGCAGTCCCTGGGGAGGGGCTCAGCAGAGAGCCATTGGCAGGTGACACTCCTGACAGCTGGGGAAATGATGCCTTATCTGAAGGGTCAGTCTAGGTGGCACGTCACTGCATCTTCTCCAGGACAAGGATGGGATCAGGGAGACCAACGGGAGGCTCTTACATGAATTCAGGTGAGAGAGGGTGGTGGCCTGACCCCTGTTGTAGCAGGGACACAGCTGAGAAGTGGCTCGTCCTACACACAGTTTGAAAGTAGAAGCCAGAGGGTCTTCTATTAGATTGGGTTTGGGGTGAGAGAGAAAAAGGGGTAGGGATGATGCTAAGGTGGGCGGAGAAAGACCAGACCAGGAGGAAAGGGGAGAAGGAGAAGCTGTCATCAGAGGGATAAGTCAATATATGCAATAAAGGAGGGAACTCTGAGGGCTGGAGAAGGAGGTGGTGCCTCGGGAGGAGGGTCGGCTGAGAGGCTCCAGAGAAACTGGGGTGAGAGGAACGGGAATGTGAGAAATGCTGCTGGATCTCTCCTAGTAGTTTCAGAGAGGCTCAAGTTAAAAGAATAAAAGGAAACTTCTTTTATTGTTGCTTGTTTGGACTGTGTATGTCTTCACAGCAAAGGATGAGTCTAACTTCATCATGGCACTGTCCCTTCGCCAGCGATTGGTTTGTGATGGTTGTGTGCTCTGTTTTGGCCAGTGGGGGGGCGGCTGGCTTGGGTAGGGGTGGGGTGCTTCTGGGAGGCCTCCCTCACTCTTGAGGGGGGGCCCTGGGGATGTTTGATCGATCCCATTGATCCTAATTGCTGCAACAGAAATAATTGCTGCTCTGTCCAGTGCTGAGCGCCCTTCATGCTTTGTCTCATTTGCCTGTATTTTATATTATGTTATTTTATTTTTTTTTATCTTTAAAATTAAAAAATTTTTGGGCTGCACCCGTAGTGTATGGAAGTTTCCAAGCTAGGGGTTGAATCAGAGCTGCAGCTGCCAGCCTACACCATAGTCACAGCAACACCAGATCCGAGCCGAGTCTGTGACCTACACCACAGCTTACAGCAATGGCAGATCCTTAACCCACTGAGTGAGGCCAGGAATCGAACCTGCAACCTCATGGATCCTAGTTGGATTCTTTACCACTGAGCCCACAACGGTAACTCCTCATTTACCTCTAATAATAGCACTAGAATTAAGTGTTGTCATCTCTTCCTGATCATCCCTAAGCCAACATTTGGTAAGAAAAGTCCCACAGGAAGCCCTTAGGCCCGGCACAGAGTAGATGCTGCATAGATGGCCACAGTTATTACAGTGTGGAAACTTCCTCTGTTCCAGGGAGTGTGGGATTGCTTGTCCGTGTTTATGTCTTTTCTGAATTCATTTTCGACTTTTATGAATCTTCTCTTTCCCCCTTCGCTGTGCATTGGCATTTCTAATACTACCGGAGCCACAGTAGAACAGAAGAGCTTTGAAGGCCTGACTGTGGGAGAAGGTGAGCTCCATGTCTACTCCTGTGCCGTCTTGATCCCGCCTCGAAGGCCTGCCCTTGAATCCCAGCTCTCCCACATACTAGCCGTGCGTGCGAACCTGGGAAACTTACTTAACATCTCTGAGCATCAGAGCCCTCATTTGTAAAGTGGGGCTAATAATAACCTTGGAGGAGAGTTTGAGGAGTAAATGAGATAATTTATATCACGTATTAGCTCATTGCCCAGAACGCAGTCAGCAGGCAATAATGCTGGGTATTATTACCGTTGTTATCATGCAGATCACCCCTCAGGGCAGGTCACGGGTCTCCTGACAGGGTTTCTGTGCGGGCCAGGTGAACCAAGGTATGCAGGAGTGCTTTGCAAATGTTATGTATTTACAGAAATTCAGCTGTGTGGATGGAGTTTTCGATACATAAAATGAAGACATATATAAAAGACACGTGTGTGTGATGGACTGGAAATCTGGGCGTGGGGAATAGACAGAAGAACAAAAAATTGCAATCGGGTATCATTTCCTGGGAGTTCTGGGCCATGTCCTACCGGGGCTTATGCAGTGCTGAAGATCTGGGAAGGTGCAAAGAAAGCAAAGAAAGGGATTTTTTTTTTTTTTTTTTTAGCTCAAAGGACTAAAGAGAACCTTTATTTTATTTTATTTATTTATTTGTTGTTGTTGTTGCTATTTCTTGGGCTGCTCCCGCGGCATATGGAGGTTCCCAGGCTAGGGGTTGAATCAGAGCCGTAGCCACCGGCCTACGCCAGAGCCACAGCAACGCGGGATCCGAGCTGCGTCTGCAACCTACACCACAGCTCACGGCAACGCCGGATCGTTAACCCACTGAGCAAGGGCAGGGACCGAACCCGCAACCTCATGGTTCCTAGTCGGATTCGTTAACCACTGCGCCACGATGGGAACTCCTATTTTATTTTTTTTAACTAATATTTTTTATTATATTCTTTTTAAAAATTTTAACGAATTTTATTACATTTATAGTTGCACAACGATCATCGCAACCCAATTTTATAGCATTCCCAGCCCAAGCCCCCCACCTATCCCCCCACTCCCAACCTGTCTCCTTTGGAAACCATACATTTTTCAAAGTCTGTGAGTCAGTATCTGTTCTGCAAAGAAGGTCACTGTGTCCTTTTTTTAGATTCCACATGTAAGTGATAGCATTGGATGTTGGTGTCTCACCCTCTGACTGATTGCACTTAGCATGATAATTTCTAGGTCCATTTGTGTTGCTGCAAATGAAGAAAGGGATTCTTGCTGGGGAGGCTCTCATCCAGGGAGGCAAGGGGTGGCTTTCCCTGGAACTGCCTGGGATCGTGTCTCCTGAAGGTGAAGTTCACCTGCCACAGTGAAGGTCCAAGCGTCAAGGCTCAGTGCCTTGAAGGGGTGGCAGAGGTTGTGCCAGGGGTAGAGATGGACAGGGTAAGTGCAGGGTCCATCCAGAGGGCGTGGCTGGTCACTGGGTCCAAGGCGAAGCGTTGGACTTGAGGGCAGTGACGTGGAGCAACCGCTGGGGAAAGTGGATAAGAAATTGGGCCAACGGGAAATCCATGTGCTGTTGGAAGGCCAAAGAGGAAAAAGAAAGAAGGGAAGGAAGGAGAAAATAAACAAGTCATGGGAATGTATTATACACCATAAGAAATGCTGTCACTGGAGCTCCCATTGTGGCTCAGTGGTTAACGAATCCGACTAGGAACCATGAGGTTGCGGGTTCGATCCCTGCCCTTGCTCAGTGGGTTAAGGATCCGTCATTGCCATGAGCTGTGGTGTGGGTCGCAGACACAGCTCAGATCCCGCGTTGCTGTGGCTCTGGCATAGGCCAGAGGCTACAGCTCCAATTAGACCCCTAGCCTGGGAACCTGCATATGCTGCAGGAGTGGCCCTAGAAAAAGGCAAAAAGACAAAAAAAAGAAAAAAGATATTTCCATTATTGTAATAACTCCGTGTGGGAAGAGAAGGTTACTAGAGTTACGGTTGTGATCGCTGAATGATGTATTTAAATGTTGACTCACTATTTCATACACCTGAAAAAAATAAATTGGGCCAAGAGCAATGGCCCCACATAGAGATGTGGCCCAGGGGGTGTCATTCACAGAGAAAGCAACGTAAAGTGCCCTCCTGCCAACCTTGCCCCCCTGTGTGCCACACACCATGTGCCATATCACGGCCCTGGCATGGAAAGTTCCTAAATCAAGGAACATTTTATAGCAACATTGGTGACACTGGAGCAGAAGCACTGCATGTTTGTGGACCACTGGGCACCCCACGGGGAGTTTAGACCTTATATTTTTTTAAATTAATTTTGCTTGATGGCCTTTATTTTTTTAAATTAATTTTGCTTTTTAGGGCCACACCCACCGCATATGGAAGTTCCCAGGCTAGGGGATGAATCAGAGCTACAGCTGCCGGCCTGTGCCACAGCCACAGCCGCACCAGATCTGAGCCATATCTGCGACCTACACCACAGCTCACGGCAACCCTGGATCCCCGACCCACTGAACGAGGCCAGAGATCGAACCCACATCCTCATGGATACTAGTCGGATTTGTTTCCACTGCGCCGTAATGGGAGCTCTGATGATGGCCATCCTGGGTGTGTTCTAGGGTCGTGGACCATAAAGGAATCCTTTGGATTCTGACTGATTTGCTTTCAAATCCTGACTCTGGACAGTTTTCTTAACCTCCCTTTAATTTTAACAGCTTTCTGTTATTATAAAAATAATTATTATAAAAACACAAATTGTACCGAGGTGATACTAGGCGTCACAGTCTTAGGTTGCTACAAGAAACTGCCACAGACTGGGTGAATTCTAAACAGCTGAAATTTATTTCCCATGGTTCTTGAGGCTGGGAAGTTGAAGATCAGGGCATCAGTAGATGCTGCGTCTGGTGTAAGCTCGCTTCCAGTTTCACACATTGTGTCCTCACGTCGAAAGCGGGGAGGGCACCCTCTGGGGTCTCTTTTCAAGGGCCCTAATTCCTTTTGTGAGGAAGGACTCCACCTAATACCATCACATTAGGGGTTATGATTTCAACATGTGGATTTGGGGGGGGGGGAGCATAAGTATTTGGTCTATCGCACCAAGTAAAAAGTGAATTGTGTGTGTGTGTGTGTGTGTGTGTGTGTGTGTGCTTTTTTAGGGCTGCACTCGCGACATAGGGAGGTTCCCAGGCTAGGGGTCTAATTGGAGCTATTGCTGCCAGCCTACACTAGAGCCACAGCAACGCCAGATCCAAGCCTTGTCTGCAGCCTACACTACAACTCATGGCAACGCCTGGATCCTTAACCCACTGAGCATGGCCAGGGATCGAACCCGAAACCTCATGGTTCCTAGTCGGATTCGTTTCCACTGCACCACGATTGGGACTCCAAAAAGTGAATTTTTCACTCTATTCCCTTGTCCCAATCCTTGTCTTATTTCTGCTTCCCCAGTAGACTTTGGCAATGTTTCCCCAGACCTTTGTAGTTGCTGTAGATGGAATGATTTTTTAAAAAACAAGTTCGATCTGGTTAGGACATGGGAAAGTATTGATTATTTTTCATTTATCTCACGTCTATCACTTTACTCTTTGCTCTTAATAGTGCTAATAATTTTCAGCTCTTTTTCTTTTGGGTTTACTGAACATCGGGTTTCTCATCTGCAAATTGCAGATAGTATTGACCTTGCGGAGATTTAATAAGGATTAAATGAGATAAAGAAGCCGAGCTTAGCGCCCAGCTCAGTGGGGGCTTGATTAATATTAACTTGCAGTCTCTCACCGCTAGTGTCCTCATGATAAGATCTTTGCTCTACAACTCCCTTCACCGATTGTGGAGAAGTGCCTCTTGGAGAAAATGATTTGATCTGAAAATGTTCTGTTTACGGCTGCTGATCCAGAAAGATTGACCTCAATCCAGGGGCTGCCAATAGTTTATTTTTTCACTCTCTAAATTTTTTAAAAAAATAGTACAATTCACATAATATAAAACTTACCAACTTAACTATTTTTATATGTAATATTGTCTCATTAAGAACATTCATATTATGGAGTTCCCATCATGGCTCAGCGGAAACGAATCTGACTGGTATCCATGAGGACACAGGTTCAATCCCCAACCTTGCTCAGTGGGTTAAGGATCTGGTGTTGTGGTGAGCCACGGTGTAGGTTGCAGATACTGCTGGGATCCTGCCTTGCTGTGGCTCTGATGTAGGCCTGTATCTACAGCTCTGATTCGACCTCTAGCCTGGGAACTTCCACATGCTGCGGGTGCAGCCCTAAAAAAAAAAAAAAATTCATATTATTATGTATATGTAGAATCTAAAATATGGCACAAATGAACCTGTGTATAAAACAGAAACAGACCCACAGGCATAGAGAAGAGACTTGTGGTTGCCAAGGGGGGGGGGAGTGGGATGAATTGGGAGTTTGGGGTTAGTAGATGCAAACCATTACATTTAGGATGGATAAGCACTGAGGTCCTACTGTACAGCACAGACAACTATATCTAGTCTCCTGGGATAGATCATGATGGAAAAATCATATCAAAAAGGATGTATGTATACGTGTATGACTGAGTCACTTTGCTGTACAGCAGAGATTGGCACATTATAAATCAACTTTATTTTTTTTTTTTTGTCTTTTTAGGGCCTCACCTGCAGCATATGGAAGTTCCCTGGCTAGGGGTCGAATTGGAGCTGTAGCTGCAGGCCTCTCCCACAGCCACAGCAACCTACACTATAGCTCACGACAGCGTCGGATCCTTAACCCACTGAGTGAGGCCAGGGATCAAACCCTCATCCTCATGGATACTGTTTGGGTTTGTTACCCTGAGCTACAACAGGAACTCCAACTATATTTTAATTTAAACAAGGGAAACTTGCCCCCCCCTCAAAAAAAAATGACAAAAGAGAACATTGACAATATTGTACAACCATCACCACCATCTATTTCCAGAACCCTTTTCATCTTGCAAAACGGAAACTCAGTACCCATCAAACTGACTCTCCACTTCCTTCTCCCCTCCAGCCCCTGGCAGCCACTGTTCTGCTTTTGGTGTCTATGAATTTGATTTCTCTTAGGTACTTATTGTAATGTAGTATTTGTCCTCTGTGTCTGGCTTATTTTATATAACATAATGTGCTCAGGGTTCATCCATATTGTAGTATTTGCCAGAATATCCTACCTTTTAAAAGCTGAATAGCATTCCATTATACATATATACTTTATCTTTTTATCCCCAGTGGATACTGGGGTTGCTTCTACCCCGTGGCTACTGTGAATAGTGCTGCTTTGAACGTGGGTGTCCAAATATTGCTTTGATTCCCTGCTTTCAATTCTTTTTTAAAAATGATTTTATTTTTTCTATTATAGTTGGTTTACAGTGTTCTGTCAATTTTCTACTGTACAGCAAAGTGACCCAGTCACACATACATATTCAATTCTTTTAGGTACATATGCCATTGGGTTTTTGAAAGCCATAGAGCTTTGAGGAAAAAAATTCCTGTGTGCCTTCTGCGGTGTCTGTAACCTTTAGGAGCGGCCTGACCAGCATACCCTGGGCATCTTGGGCTGCTGTGGCAGAAAGGAGGTGTCTGCACCTGATGGTTACTGTTGTTGACCTGGCAGAGTCCCCGCCCGTCTGCTGTCTCAGCACTCGGGGCTGCTGAAAGCACTGGACAAACGCATGATTTGCTGCTGTTGATGCTACTTTTGGGACGTCCGCAGATGCACATTTTCCTATTTTATTGTGTAATTCTAGCTGCTAAAATGACCCTGCACAATGTGGAAACCGCAATCCAGCATCAACATGTGGCTTCCAGGAAAATAAAAATGTGGCAGGAAGAAACAGCAGCAGGAGAAAGAAGTTACTGGGAAACGCTCACAAAATGAAATGCCTTGGGTGTTTTCTCACCCCGCCCCCCCCCCCCCCGCCCCCCCCGACCCCGCCCCGCTTCCTTTAAGCTCCATATCATTCAATGCAGCATTGTTTGTAATGGCAGAGACTGTAAATGACCTGGATGTCTGTCAGTGGGAGATGGTTAGAGAAATCACAGGCCTCCACACCACGGGAGGCTTAGAGCTGTAAAAAGATGCTCGACTTCTCGGGAGAGAAAGAGCTACCAGGTAGTTAAGTGAAGTAACAAAGGCAGAATGCTGAGTAGACTGTATAGTGTGCTGCTGTCCTTTGTGGAAAGAGGGAGCAAAAAAGACTGTGTGTGTGTGCATATAATACATTCTTATGCTTGTTGTATAGGTATATAATGAAATTCTGGGAAGATGCATAAGAAACCAATATCCGTGGTTATATTTGGGGATAGGAAGGGGATGTTCATAGTATCACTTGTTGGATGTATTTTTTTTTTTTGTCTTTTTGCTATTTCTTTGGGCCGCTTCCGTGGCATATGGAGGTTCCCAGGCTAGGGGTCGAATCGGAGCTGCAGCCACCAGCCTACGCCAGAGCCACAGCAATGCAGGATCCGAGCCTTGTCTGCAACCTACACCACAGCTCACGGCAACGCCGGATCGTTAACCCACTGAGCAAGGGCAGGGACCGAACCCGCAACCTCATGGTTCCTAGTCGGATTCGTTAACCACTGCGCCACGACGGGAACTCCTGGATGTATTTTTTATTTCTGAGCCTTGTGAATATATCACCTTTTGAAAATAGAGAAAGGGCTTGTATCTTCTCATCAGCCTGACCATGGGTGAGGCTCCAAATCTAAATTAATTTTGATTTAGAGGCAACAGACAGTGGCACGGTTTCTTGCAAAAAGAACGATCTCTGTTACAGGCTATTCTGAATTTATCTTTTGGTCAAGGAAACCAACAACTTCTGATTCTGACCCTAGAGATGCCGAGAGGAGATAAGAAGGGATGGTGCCCACAGCCGCCCTCAACACCTGACCCTAAACTCTTGGGAGAAAGGGGAGAGAGGGGTCAAGGGCAAGAAACCAAAGTCAGGGTGGTCTGAGGCGGCTTTACCTGGGCTTCTTCTCTCTCTTCTATCACCCTGGGCAATGCCAGATCCTTAACCCACTGAGCAAGGCCAGGGATCGAACCTGCATCCTCATGGATGCTAGTCAGATTCGTTAACTGCTGAGCCATGATGGGAACTTCAATTTAACTTTACGTCTAAGAAACACAGGCTATACATTTTTTTGAATGTACGCAGAACAGGCATAAAGCGATTTCTGTACTATGCCGTAAAGAAGGTCTCAGTGAATTTGAAATGAAATGGCTTCTGGCAGACATTGTGTTGTGATGGAAATATAATAACATTATTAATCAGTATTAGAAAATGTGGTAGGAAGAATAATGGCCCTGAAAGGATGTGGACACCCAACTCCCTACAACCTGTGAGTATGTTACTTTATGTGGCAAAAGGGTCTTTGAAGGTGTAATTAGGGTAGAGACTGAGCTAATGAGGAGCCTGGATTATCCAGGTGAGCTGAATCTAATCACAAGTTTTTTGTTTTTGTTTTTGTTTTTTTTCTTTCTAGGGCCTCACCCATGGCATATGGAAGTTCCCAGGCCAGGGGTTGAATCAGAGTCGCAGCACCAGACTACACCACAGCCACAGCCACACCAGATCCCAGCTCATCTGTGACCTACGTTGCAGCTTGTGGCAACTGCCGGGTCCTTAACTCACTGAGAGAGGCCAGGGATTGAACCCACATCCTCATGGATACTAATTAGATTCTTAACCTGCTGAGCCACAACAGGAACTCCAAATCATGAATTTTTTTTTTTTTTTGTCTTTTTGTTGTTGTTATTGTTGTTGTTGTTGTTGCTATTTCTTGGGCCGCTCCCGCAGCATATGGAGGTTCCCAGGCTAGGGGTTGAATTCTTAATAGGAGAGAAGTTTTCCCAGCTGGGGCAGAGGGGGACTGTGGAACAGAGAGATGCAATGCGAGAAGGACTCCATCGGCCACCCCTGGCTTGGAAAATGGAAGCATGTGGCTGCAAGCCAAGGGCTGTGTGTGGCCTCTAGGGGCTGGGAATGACCCTCAGCTGACAGCCAGTAAGGAAACAAGGTCTCAGTCCTGCAACAAGAAACTGAATTCTGCCAAAGACCTGGAGACGCAAGAAGCAGTTCCTCCCCTATGGTCTCCAGGAAGGAGCGCAGTCCCGCTGACCCAGGGACGTTAGCAAGGTGAGACCCACGCTGTCCAAGTTCTGATCTCCCAAACTGTAAAATAATCCATGTGTGCTGTTTTAAAGCTACTAAGCTTGTGGTCATTGGTTACAGCAGCAAGAGAAAACTGATACAGAAGACTAGCTGAAAACAAACCCCATGTGCCTGGAAATTTTAAAATATATCAGAGAGTCATTTCTGAGTTAAAGATGGTGTAGGGGTGTCAGTCATCTTTTGCTATGTAACAAATTATCCCAAAACTTAGTTGGTATGTGTGTGGGAAGCATTTTTCTTAAAATACACACACACACACATTTTTTTTTTCTTATGGTCTTTTTTAGGGCTGTGGCCGCCAGCCCACACCAGAGACACAGCAACGCGGGATCCGAGCCGTGTCTGCAATCTACACCACAGCTTACGGCAACGCCGGATCCTTAATCCACTGAGCGAGGCCAGGGATTGAACCCATAACCTCATGGTTCCTACTCGGATTTGCTAACCACTGAAGCATGAAGGGAACACACACACACACACACACACAAAAGGAACAAGGAGAAATAGCTAGAGTAGACCAATGACTATCAAAGACACTTTAATCAAAAATTTCCCTTCACAACCCCAGGATACTGTTGATGGGACTATCAATTGGTGCAGCCACTATAGAAAACAGTATTGAGGTTTCTCAAAAAACTAAAATTGGAAGTTCCTCTCATGGCTCAGTGGTTAACGAATCTGGCTAGCATCCATGAGGATGCAGGTTCAATCCCTGGCCTTACTCAGTGGGTTAAGGATCTGGTGTTGCTGTGAGCTGTGGTGTAGGTTGCAGATGCAGTTCGGGTCCTGTGTTGATGTGGCTCTGGTGTAGGCCGGCAGCTACAGCTCTGATTCCACCCCTTGCCTGGGAACCACCGTATGCTGCAGGTGCGGCCCTAAAATGACAAACAAAAACAAAAAAACAACTAAGATTGGAGCTCCCGTATGATCCAGCAATTCCACTCCCAGGTATGTATCCCAAGAAAATGAAAACACTAATTTGAAAAGATACATGCACTCCATGTTCATGGAAGCATTATCTATAACAGCCAGGATACGGAAGCAGAGTAAGTACCATCAACAGATGAATGGAGAAAGAAAATGCGGTATGAACATACAGTGGTATACTACTCAGCTGTAAAAAAAAGCAATGAAAATTTGCCATGTGCAACACCATGGACAGACCTGGAGCATATTATGTTTGGTGAAATAAAACAGAAAAACAAATACTGCATGTTATCACTTATATGTGGAATCTAAAAAATAAGGCAAATGAATGACTACAACAAAATAGAAACGGACTCACAAATACAAAGAACAAATGAGTGGATACCACTTGGGAGAAGGCAGGGGTGAGGGGCAAGGTAGAGACAGAGAATTAAGAGGTGCAAACTACTATGTGTAAAATAAGCTACAAGGATATATTGTATAGCATGGGAATATAGACAATATTTTATAATAATTTTAAATGAAGTGTAATCTTTAAAAATATTGAATTACTACGTTGCATATCTGAAGCTAATATAATATTATAAATCAACTATATTTCAATTAAAAACTTCCTTTGGAGTTCCTGCTGTGGCTCAGCGGGTTAAGAACGCTGCATAGTGTCCATGAGGATGTGGGTTCCATCCCTGGCCTCACTCAGTGAGTTAGGATCTAGCTGTTACTGCAAGCTGCAGCGTGGTTTGCAGATGCAGCTTGGATCTGGTGTTGCTGTGGCTGTGGCATAGGCTGGCAGCTGCAGCTCCAATTTGACCCCTAGCCTGGGAACTTCCATATGCCAACAAGTGCAGCAGTAAAAAGGGGAAAAAAAGAAAAGAAAAAAACTCCCCTTTACAAAATAATGAGGACTTGATGATGCGTTCTACCAAACTTTCAAGGAATAATTCTTTTATATACAAGTTTTCCAAAAATATAGAAAAAGAGGGAAAGTAGCTGTGTCTATTTTATTCAACCATCTAATATATAGCAGCTGGATAAGAACAGGGCAAGAAGAGAAAGGTATACAATTTTACATACAGATACAGATGCCAAAATCTTAAATAAAAATATTAGCTAATCAAATTAAATGATAGATTAAAAAAGGAACATATCATGGACAAGAAGGATTTATCCAAGGAATGAAAATCCGGTCAAAATCAGAAAACCGTATCAAAGAATGTGGCAGACACTCATGGTGGCTTCCTCAGTAAACATTATCTGTCTTCCTAACCTCAATTTTATTCATTTGTATAGAATGCCATCATGCTTAAGGAAGACAGTTCTTTCTCCCAGCTGTTTAGGCTGAACCATGGTGCTTTGAGCCTTTCACGATAATCCCATTTCCTGCTGTTAACAGATTAGAAGAGGGTATATGACCAGTTCTCATCACTGGGGAAAGTCTGCTGGGAAAGAGAAAACAGGAAACAATCCACAAGGATCTCCACCTTCTCTCTTCACCCTCGCTTTCTATTTTTACGTGAGGGTATGTGAGGTTTTTGTGGTCTTTGGACTGTGACCATGAGGTTACATCCAGAAGAATTGGCCAACCTCGACATCTTCGGCCTTATTGTAATGTGCAATACAAATCTCTTATGATTTAAGTCACGTTACTTGGTCATTCTAGTACTTGCATCCAAAAGCACCCTGATTCAATTTAACTTATGATGTTGATAGAAGAATAAAAAGAATGATCATTTCAATGTATTTTTTAAGAAAGGAAATGGTTAGCCACACACACTGCAAAACACACAGTGAACAGCACATGAAATAGAACAGAGGTCTTGTCCAATATAGTGAGGTGGGGAGAAGAAGTAAGGGGCCTTGAAAAATATGACATCTTCCAGTCATTCTTTCCTTCCTGTTCTCTAGCAGAGTCTTTGAATTTTAGCTGAGGCCTCAGCCACCTAGAATAAAGTCATTTCCTGGCTTCTCTTGCTGCTTTTGGCCAGTAGGTTGTAAGTGGGAGTTGTGTAGGCAACTTCTGACATGTTTCTTTTGTTTGTCCTACTGCCAGGAGCATATTCAGGATGCCAGGAGCAACACCGTGGTACTGAGGATGAGGGGTACTTTCTAAGGCTGATGGACTAGCCTGGGTCCTAGACGACTGCAGAGCCATCCTACCAGATCCGGATTTCTCCTACATCCCAATTCTTACGTGAGAAAGAAATACATTTTTTTTTTTTTTTTTTGGCTGGGCCGGTGGCATGTCCAAGTTCCTGAGCCAGGGATGGAACCTATGCTATAGCAGTAACTTGAGCCATAGCAGTGACAATGCTGGATTCTTAACCCACTAGGCCACCAGGGAACTCCAAGAAATATGTTTGTATCTTCTTTAAGCCACTGTTACTTTGTGTCTCTGTTGGATGCAGCTGAACCTGTTCCATTCCTGGCTTGGGGAAATTCCGTATGCCATGTGTGTGGCCAAAAAAAAAAAAAGAGGGAGTTCCTGTTGTGGTTCAGTGATAGCAAACCCGATGAGTATCCATGTGGATGTGGGTTCGATCTCTGGTTTCGCTCAGTAGGTTAAAGGATTCAACATTGCTGTGAGCTGTGGTATAGGCTGCAGACACGGCTCAGATCCGGTGTTGTTGTGGCATAAGCCAGTAGCTGTAGCTCCAATTTGATCCCTAGCCTGGGAACTTCCATATGCCTCGAGTGCAGCATGGCCCTTAAAAGCAAAAAAAAAAAAAAAAAAAAAAGAGACAAAATTATCCTTATTTAAAAACAGATGGTTTGAGAATTTATATAGTAAATCCGAGGTAGTAAATAAAGTGTTAGAACTAACAAGAGAATTAAAAGTTCAGGAAGTTTGGGGGTATAAAATCAATAGTAACTTCTGCTCTAGAAATATCACATTATAAAATGTAAAAAAAAAAAAACCCAATACCAATTAAAATAGAGGAAAAAAACCCTCCAAACTCCACAAACCTATAAATTTTCTAGGAACTAACATAATAAAAATCTCAAGATATTTATGAAGAAAAATTTGAAACTCTATTAGAAGATATAAAATGTAAACAAATGAGCTGTGGATAAGATGACAACATTATAAAACTGTTGATTTCACTTCATTAATCTATAAATTCAATGCAATTCCAATTAAAATTCCAAGAGTATTTTGGGGATTTAATAAACTGATTCTGCAAATTAGATAAATGAATAAAACTTTAAGAATGACTAAGACATTTTAGGGGAAAAATGGAGGAAAGAAAAGGCACTTACACTACCAGATATTAGCGCGTATTATAGAATCAGGCATAAAAACAGCTCCAGTGGAACAAAAGCGTCTAGAAATAGGCCCCATGTCAATGGAGATTTGGTATTTTATAGAGCTAGGGAAAGGTAGATTATTGGCAAATAGAAATAGGCCCCATGTCAATGGAGATTTGGTATTTTATAGATCTAGGGAAAGAGAGATTATTGGCAAGTAATTTTGGGAAAATTGGGGCTGTTATCTGGAGAAAAGTAAAGCTGGGCCCTCATCTCTACCATATTCAGAAGTAAACTCCTGGTGGATTAATGACATAAAGATAAAAGTGCAACATCATAGGAAAAAATGTAGACAATTCTTTATGATCTTGGACCGGGAGGATTTCTTAATAGGATGCTCAAAGTATGCGCAATAAAGAAAAAATAGATTTGAATACATTAAAAATAGACTTTCTTGGCTGCTAAATAGGCAAATGTCGGTGTTCCTGTCGTGGCTCACTGGAAACGAATCTGACGAGTATCCATGAGGACGCAGGTTCCATCCCTGGCCTCACTCAGTGGGTTAAGGATCCAGCATTACTGTGAGCTTCCATGTAGGTTGCAGACACGGCTCGGATCTGGCGTTGCCGTGGCTGGTGGCTACAGCTCAGATTTGGCCCTGATCCTGGGAGCCTCCATATACTGCAGGTGCGGCCCTAAAAAGACACACACACACACTCAAAAGGCAAATGTCATCAAAGTAAATGAATAGGTGACAGGTAATATAGTTGCAACATCTGTGGCTGAAAAACAAAATTAGCTTCCAGAACATAAAAAATTTCATCTAAAAATCAGAATGGGACAAAGGGAAACAAATTCGGAAAAAAATAAAAAGGGGAACTACAGGAACAGGCAAGTTACAGAAGAGGAAGCCTGAAGGAATGGAAGTATACAAAGAGAGGCTCAACATCAGTCAGAAAAACACCAATTTCAATAGTAATGAGAGCTTATGTCCATTTTTAAAAATTATTTTTATTTTTTTACAGAATAAAATACATACATTTACACACAATTACATTCACACAGATTATTATAACATGGATCTTAAGAAACAGATTGTGACTCCCACTGGAGAAGTGGAATGGAAAATACACTGAGACAAATAGGAAATTTATTCTATACTTTATCCCAATTTTATGGCTTTCATCTTTACTACTTAGTTTTATCTATTACATTTCAATTTTTCTTTAAAAATTAGCATTATATTAAATTGTTATATTATGCAACTAAAATTTATAAAGAAGAAAGCCTTATATACCATTAAATATTTTATATAGCATAGTAAAAAGAATAACTGGTGAGCATAACAAAAATAATACACCCTCTGAAAATAAGTAAAATATAAAATTCATAAGTTGGTTAAAAAACAGTGTAACTATATAAATATGTCCTCACAGTTTGTTCCATCTCATTGATTCTTCAATAAAGGCATTACACCATTCTAGGTGATGTGATAAACAAGACATTATAGACTTTACATTGTACCATGGAGAGAAATGGTTATTAATAATACAATTGTAGAACTGTATTATTGTACAGTGGCATTATTTAATTATAATTATCATAAGTTCTTTGATGGAGAGGAAATCAGAATCAGATCTAAGAAGACTGCAGCATTCCAAGAATGATGTCAAATGACCCCCTTCATGGTGGATTCTGCACTTATTTACTATGAGATATATTTCTTCTCCAGAGATTCCTTGTTTGTGTATCAATTATAGATTTTCGGTTTGCAGTTATTCTGAAGTTTTGATGTAAGAGTCATCTATATGTGTATGAGATTGTTTTAAGTTGTTGTTCTCTTAATTGCAAGTTCATCTCCGGTGCCCCGCATTTGTACCCACCTCTTCTCATGATTTCTGATTTTGGTGGTATAATTGTGCATGGATGATTTCGTATCTTTACTGTATATATACCTTTACTGGTGAGCCTCGTCATTTGTAGAATTTTTGTTTCCTGTTGCTGATCTTTTCTTTCCTGCCTAGAGAAGTTCCTTTAGTATTTGTTGTAAGGCTGGTTTAGTGTTGCTGAATTCTCTCAGCTTCTGCTTATCTGAGAAGGTTTTTATTTCTCCTTCAAATCTGAATGAGAGCCTTGTTGGGTAGAGTAATCTTGGTTGGAGGTTTTTTCCTTTCATCACGTGAAGTATATCATGTCACTCCATTCTGGCCTGCAGAGTTTCTGCTGAAAAATCTGCCAATAACCTTATTGGGGTTCCCTTGTATGTTACTTGTTTCTTTTCCCTAGCTGCTTTCAAGATTTTCTCTTTGTCTTTAATTTTGGTCAGTGTGATTATTATGTGTCTCGGGGTGTTCCTCCTTGGGTTTATTTTATATGGTACTCGTTGTGCCTCCTGGATTTGAGTGAGTGGTTCCTTTCCCATGTGAGGGAAATTTTCGGCTATTATCTCTTGGAATATTTTTTCTGTCCTCTTCTCTCTCTCTTCTCCTTCTGGCACCCCTATAATATGGATGTTGGTGCGTTTAACATTGTTCCAGAGTTCTCTGAGACTCTCTTCATTTGTTTTCAATCTTTTTTCTCTTTTCTGTTCTGCATCCATAATTTCCATTAATCTGTTCACCACCTCGCTTATTCATTCTTCTGCCTCCTGTATTCTGCTGTTAGCAGCTTCTAGTGAACTTTTTATTTCAGTTATTGTATTTTGCATCTCTTCTTGTTTAAGTTTGATATCTTGTATCTCTTTGGTCAGTGTTTCCTGTAAGTTATCCATCTTTGCCTCCAGTTTATTTCCAATGTCTTGCATCATCTTCAGCATCAACAGTCTAAAGTCTTTTTCCTGGAGGCTGAGAATCTCCTGATCACTTAGCTGATTTTCTGGGGTTTCTCCTTTCTCCCTCATCTGAGTTATAGTTCTCTGTCTTTTCATTTTTATAGGTTTTTGGGGTGGTGACCTTTTTATAGATAATAGAGCTGTAGCCTCTCTTACTTCTGGTGTCTGCCCCCCTTGTGGCTGAAGTCAGTATGGGGGGCTTGCTGTAGGCTTCCTGATGGGAGGGGTTGATGCCTGCCCACTGGTAGGTGGAGCTGATTCTGATCCCTCTGGTGGGTGGGGCTTAGTCTCCAGATGGGATTAGAGGCAGCTGTGTGCCTGAGGGGTCTTTAGGCAGCCTGATTACTGAGGGGCGGGGCTGTGATCCCACCTGGATTGTTTTTTGCCCTGGGGCTTCTCAGTACTGACTGGGGTGGGGCCCCCTCCAGAGAAAGGCAGCTGCTGAATATTCCCGAGAGCTTTGCCCTCAATGTTCTTCCCTCACAACAAGCCACATTCACCCCTGTTTTCCCATGATGTCCTCCAAGAACTGCAGTCAGGTTTGACCTAGGTTCCTGTGGAGACCTCGCCCTGCCCTGGGACCTAGTGCACGTGAAAGTCTGTGTGTGCCTTTTAAGAATGGGGTCTCTGTTTCCCCCAGTCCTGTGGAGCTCCTGGGCGCAAGCCCCACTGGCCTTCAATGCCAGATGCTCCAGGGGCTCTTTCTCCCAGTGACAGATCCCAGCATGTGAGGGTTTGATGTGGGGCTCAGAACTCTCACTCCTGTAGGTGAGTCTCTGTGAGCCAGTTAGTTTTCAGTCCGTGGAGCTTCCCACCCGGGAGGTATGGGGTTGTTTATATCACAAAATCACCCCTCCTACCTGTGGATGTGGACTCCTCTTTTTCTTCTGGAGTAGGGTATGGGTTTCCGGTCCGTTTGGGTGGAGATGGCTCAGTCTTTAGTTGTGAATTTTGTTGTTTTTAGGAGAGAAGTTGAGCTCCAGTCCTTCTATTCTGCCATCGTAATCCTGTCCCCAGCTTATGTCCATTTGGTAACAACAACAAAAGTCTTTATGATTATGTCACTCTGTGTACAGGCTTTCAGAGGGCCCCTACTTAGGAGATAAAACACACACCCAGATGACCAGCGAGATGGACCACGCTCTCACCTCTCCACACACCTCCTTTGCTTCCTCCCATCAGATCTGCATTTTAGGGCTACTCTAATGACTCTGGAGATTGGAGAGAGGAGATGCTGGAGAAAGAATGACTACTTCCAAGACCACTGAAATAGAATAGGACAGAGGTACCTCACGGAGGATACAGAGGAAGGATCAAAGTGAAGAAGTACTACGATGGAACGTGATGGAGGATGTGAAAAAAAGCACGTGTATAAATGTAGAAGGGGTCACCTTGCTGTACAGCAGAAACTGACAGAGCTTGTAAATCAACTATAATAAAAAAATAAAGTGAAGAAATACTGAGAAAGAAGGAAGGACCTGTGGTTGGGGGACAAGCGGTGGTTGTGAAAGGCTCTACGGTTTGTCTTGGGCCACTTGTTGCTTAGCGGTGCCATCCGTGGAGATGGAAAGGAGAAAGCACAGATACGTTTCGCTCTGTTGAGGCTGAGATGTCCATGGACCTTTCCCTCTGTTGAGGAGGAGATGGACAGTTGCAATTGGCTATGAAGACTTGGCATTTAGACAAGTGATCTGGACAGACGTGTGGGTTTACACTTGTCATCACTCCGTGCGAGGTGGTCAACACCATTGGACTCAGTGAGACGGTTGACTGAATGAGAAAGCGCAATGGCTTTCCTTTGTTATTAAGGAAAATGCTGTTCCAAATCCGACTCGTCTCCATGAGGACGCAGGTTCCATCCCTGGTCTCACTCAGTGGGTTAAGGATCTGGCATTGCCATGAGCTGTGGTGTATGTCACAGACACGGCTCAGATCCTGAATTACTGTGGCTGTGGTATAGACCAGCAGCTACAGCTCTGATTGGTCCCCTACCCTGGGAACCTCCGTATGCCACAGGTGAGGCCCTGAAAGTCCGAAAAAAAGAAAAAAAGAAAGAAAGAAAGAAAATGCTTTCTAACCACTGTCATGACTACATTTTTGGGGTGGGGGGGGGTAGGAAGGAAGTTCCTGGGGTCAGGGCTTAAACCTTTGCCACAGCAGCAACAATGCCAGATCTTTAACCTGCTGAGCCACCAGGAAGCTCCTTGACTACAGTTTTTTTTTTTTTTTTTTTTTGGCAGGAATAGGATGATCTCCCACATCCAATTTGACCACCTCCTCATTTTTTAAAATTTGGTCACATGATAAAATTTTTCTCTTGTGTTAGAGTCAGATTTCATATGTTTGAAAAATTGCTAGTTGAAGTTAGTAGTGGAGATAATTAAACTACATTACCTGGAGATTCAAATTTGTGACCTTGGCCTCTTTAGTACTATGCTTTAATCTGCCTGAGACCTAATCACTGAATACCTGGCATGAAAATAAGTCAACTTGAAAGTGAATGAGTCTTCTTTTTTTTTTTTTGTCTTTTGTCTTTTTTTTGTTGTTGTTGCTATTTCTTGGGCCACTCTCGCGGCATATGGAGGTTCCCAGGCTAGGGGTCTAATCAGAGCTGTAGCCACCGGCCTACACCAGAGCCACAGCAACGCGGGATCCGAGCCGCGTCTGCAACCTACACCACAGCTCACGGCAACGCCGGATCGTTAACCCACTGAGCAAGGGCAGGGACCGAACCTGCAACCTCATGGTTCCTAGTCGGATTCGTTAACCACTGCGCCACGATGGGAACTCCAGAGCCTTCTTAATGTATTGTTTATTTGATGATATTTTGAATGAGTTGTAGTTTAAACTGATAATTGCTGTTACTAGAACATCCAGGATATTGATATATTCAAGGATTTATGATCTAGGGTTACTTTGAAGTACTTTGAAGTACTAATAAATATACAAATTCAAGTTGCAGAGGTCCCAGAAAAGTGCCATGAGCTAATTAGAGGCTCTTGATGTATGAACTATTGTGACATAATAGGAGTCATGGCTGATTTTTCCATCAGGCTGTTATCCATGGGTAGTCTTTTAGTGCAGACTATGAGTTGAATTAAGAAGGCGGGCAAAAAGGGAGTTCCTGTTGTGGCTAGTAGTGGAAATTAATCTGATTAGGAACCATGAGGTTGCGGGTTCGATCCCTAGCTTGCTCAGTGGGTTGGGACTCTGGTGTTGCCATGAGCTGTGGTGTAGGTTGCAGAAGTGGCTCGGATCCCACATCGCTGTGGCTGTGGTGTAGGCGGGCAGCTGTAGCTCCAATTGGACCCCTAGTCTGGGTACTTCCATATGCTGAGGGTGGCCCTAAAAACCAAAACAAACAAACATAAAAACAAAGTCAGCCAAAAAAAAAAAAAAAATAGGCATTTCCTTGTGGCTTAGTGGTTAAGGATCTGTTGTCATCATTGCTGTGGTTTGGGTTCAGTCTTTGATCCCTGGCCTGGGAATTTCTGCATGCTGCAGGCATGGCCAAAAAAGAAGAAGAAGATGGCATTTGGAGACCTAGCTTCTCCACTTACCAAATGCGGGTCCTCTTAGGCTGTCTGCTCTGTGGTTAGAAGATGGCTAAGACAATTCTAAACACCCAGAAGCAGCAAAAGGGAGTCTTTCTTCTTGCATCTGAGTTACTAAAAAACATTTCCCAGAAAACTGATGCACACTTTCCTTCATGTCTCAGTGACTAGCATTGCACTGCATGCTGGGTTCCGAGCCAGTCATTGGCAAGGGGCAGGGGTTGGTTATTATATTTGGTTAGACCATGTCTATCATGTTTCACAAGGTCATGATCCTGGGTTGGGTCTATTTGTACCCACCATCATTTGGTCTTTTCATACTACAGACTTATTCTTTAAATTCTGGAAAATGTTCATGAAACATAGATAAGTTAGTTGTCTTCCCTTCGGCTTTTCTGTGCTCTTCTCTGGCACCCCTCTTATGTGGGTGTTGAATCTCCTGGTCTGGTCAGCTGTTCTTATTTATCTAAACATTTTCATCCCTTTGGACTTTTGCCTTCTAAGTTTTTCATTTTGGCTCTGCTAAAAATTTAATTTCCAAGAGCCAGCCCCTCTTTTGTTCTTCTTGGTGCTCATTTGTATAGCATCCTGTTCTAATTTCATGGAGATAAAGTATTTCCATTGTTACGAGAATATTAAATATGGTGTTGAAGATTTTTTTTTTCTTGTAGTACCTATTTCTTCTAAATTGCTTTTTATTGTTTTTGATGTCTTTCTTTCTTTCTTTTTTTTTTTGTCTTTTTAGCACTGCAACTGCGGCATATGGAGGTTCCCAGGCTAGGGGGTGAATCGGAGCTGTAGACGCCGGCCTACACCACAGCCACAGCAACACAGGATCTGAGCCACATCTTTGACCTACACCACAGCTCATGGCCACGCTGGATCCTTAACCCACTGAGCAAGGCCAGGGATCGAACCTGAAACCTTGTGGTTACTAGTCAGGTTTGTTAACCACTGAGCCACAGCAGGAACCCCTGTTTTTGGTGTCTTTTTTTGTTTACAAAAGTATACTTTATCAACTTGAGGCAAGTGGTCATAGCTGGGAGAAGAGGAAAGGTTTCCTCATATCTGGAAAACAAAGATTAAAAGCCAGTAATATTTCAGACATACAGTCACAAAATTATAAACCACACTCATCAGTTCATTAAGTCCCATAAAATTAACTTTCATTGACCTTGGTTTTTTTGTTAGTAGTTTTAGGAAGTCATAGGTTTCCCATTAGAGTTTTTTTTATTATTCAAATGAATTTATCACATCTGTAGTTATATAATGATCATAACAATTCAATTTCACAGGATTTCCATCCCATAACCCAAGCACATCCCCCACCCCCCAAACTGTCTCCTTTGGAGACCATAAGTTTTTCAATGTCTGTGAGTCAGCATCTGTTCTGCAAAGAAGTTCCGTCTGTTCTTTTTTCAGATTCCACTTGTCAGTGAAAGCATTTGGTGTTGGTGTCTCATTGTATGGCTGACCTCACTTAGTATGATAATTTCTAGGTCCATCCATTTTGTTAAAAATGCTGGCATTTCATTCATTTTAATGGCTGAGTAATATTCCATTGTGTATATGTACCACATCTTCTTGATTCACTCCTCTGTCGATGGACATTTAGGTTGTTTCCATGTCTTGGCTATTGTAAATAGTGCTGCAATGAACATTGGAGTACATGTGTCTTTGTGAGTCATGGTTTTCTCTGGATAGATGCCCGGCAGTGGGATTGCTGGATTGAATGGTAGTTCTATTTTGAGTTTTCTGAGGAATCTCCATACTGTTTTCCACAGTGGTTGCACCAATTTACATTCCCACCAACAGTGTACTAGGGTTCCTTTTTCTCCACACCCTCTCTAGCACTTATAGTTTGTTGACTTTTTGATGTGGTCATTCTGGCTGGTGTAAGGTGGTACCTCAGAGTGGTTTTGATTTGCATTTCCCTAATAATGAGTGTTGTTGAACATCTTTTCATGCGTTTTTTTGCCATCTGCATGTCTTCATTGGAGAACTGTCTGTTTAGATCTTCTGCCCATTTTTTGATAGGCTTGTTTGTTTTTTTGGTATGGAGCTGCAGAAGGTGTTTATAAATTTTGGAGATTAATCCCTTGTCAGTCAATTCACTTGCAAAGATTTTCTCCCATTCTGTGGGTTGTCTTTTTGTGTTGTTTAGGGTTTCCTTTGCTGTGCAGAAACCTTTAAGTTTAATTAGGTTCCATTTGTTTATTTTTTTTTTTTATTGTCAATACTCTGAGAGGTGGATCTGAGAAGATGTTGCTGTCATTTATGTCAGAGAGTGTTTGGCCTATGTTTTCCTCTAAGAGTTTTATAGTGTCTGGTCTTATATCTAGGTCTTTAATCCATTTGGAGTTTATTTTTGTGTATGGCATTAGGGAGTGTTCTAATTTCATTCTTTTCCACGTGGCTGTCCAGTTTTCCCAGCACCACTTATTGAACAAGCTGTCCTTTCTCCATTGTATATTCTTGCCTCCTTTGTCATAGATGAGTTAGCTGAGGGTGCATGGGTTGAATTGTGGGCTTTCTATCCTGTTCCACTTATCTCTATTTCTGTCTTTGTGCCAGTATCATATGGCTTTGATGACTGTTGCTTTGTAGTATAGTCTGAAGTCAGGGGGCCTGATTCCTCCAGCTCCATTTTTCTTTTTCAGGATGTCTTTGGCTATTCTGGGTCTTTTGTGCTTCCAAACAAACTTTAAAATATTTTGTTCAAGTTCTGTGATAAATGTCCTTTGTAACTTGATAGGGATTACATTGAATCTGTATATTACTTAGGTAGTGTAGTCATTTTGATAATATTAACTCTTCCAATCCATGAGCATGGTATATCTTTCCATCTATTTGTGTCATCTTTGATTTCTTTCATCAGTGCCCTATAGTTTTCAGAGTACATGTCTTTTGTCTCTTTAGGTAGGTTTACTCCTAGGTATTTTATTCTTTTGGATATGATGGTAAACGGGATTGCTTCCCTAATTTCTCTTTCTGCTATTTCATTGTTAGTGTATAGAAATGCCATCGATTTCTGCGTATTGGTTTTGTATCCTGCAACTTTGCCAAATTCATGGATGAGCTCTAACAGTTTTCTGGTAGAGTCTTTAGGATTCTCTAGGTATAGTATCATGTCATCTGCAAATAGGGATAGTTTTACTTCTTCCTTTCCAATTTCGATTCAACGTTTAACGAACCTGACTGGCACCCATGAGGACGCAGGTTCGATCCCTGGCCTTGCTCAGTGGGTTAAGGATCCGACATTGCCATGAGCTGTGGTGTAGGTTGCAGACGCGGCTCGGATCCCAATTTGCTGTGGCTGTGGTGTAGGCCGGCAGCTACAGCTCCAATTCGACCCCTAGCCTGGGAACCTCCATGTGCCTCAGGTGTGGCTCTGAAAAGACAAAAAAAGACAAAAACAAACAAACAAACAAAACGAGTGACTGGACATAGTTCTCTGTGCTATACAGCAGGATCAGTAGTTTTAGAATTACAGAAAACTGAGAAGTTAGTATATAGGGTTCCCATATACCCAGCCCTCAGTTTCTACTATTATTAGCATCTTACATTGGTATGATACATTTGTTACAAGTAATGAACTGATAATGGTACATTATTATCAACTAAGGTTCATTGTTTAGATTTCTTTCTTTTTTTTTTTTTTTTTTTTTTAGGGCTGCACCCTCAGCATGTGGAAGTTCCCAGGCTAGGGGTTGAATCATTGCTGCAGCTGCTGGCCTACAGTAGAACCACAGCAACGCAGGATCCGAGCCACATCTGTGACATACACCACAGCTCATGGCAATGCCAGATCCTTAACCCACTGAGCGAGGCCAGGAAGAGAATGTGCATCTTCATGGATACTAGTCGGATTTGTTTCTGCTGAGGCATGACGCGAACTCCCTCTAGTTTTTTAAATGTCTTTCTTCCATTCTAGGGTCTCATTTAAGATGCTATGTTACTTTTGGCTGACATGTCTCTTTAGGCTCCTCTTGGCTAAGGAAATTTCTTAGACTTTCCTTGTTTTGATGACCTTGAATATACACTACTGGTAAGGTATTTTGTAGGATGCCCCACTATTGAAATGTGTCTGATGTTTTCCTCCTGGTAAGGCTGGGGGTACCGGCTATTGGGAGAAAGCATTGATAACGAATGTGCCATTTTCATTGCATCATATCCACTGTACATACTATTAACATGATTTATCTGTTTTTGGTGGCTTCGATCACTTGGATGAGACAGTCCCATCAGCTTTCGTTATTGTAAGTTACTCCCTGCCACCTCCATTTCCATACTATGCCCTTGGGAAGGAGGGTACCTGGCACAGCCCAGACCCAAGGGTGAGAGCTATACTAATTAATTCTTTTTTATAAAAAATTAAAATGTAATTAATTTACAGTAGTGGGCCAATTTCTACTGTACAGCACCGTGACCCAGGCACACATATAAATACGTTCTTTTTTTTTTTTTTTAGGGCCCCACCAGTGGCATGTGGAGGTTCCCAGGCTAGGAGTTGAATTGGAGCTACAGCTACTGGCCTACACCACAGCCATAGCAACATGGGATCCAAGCCGTGTCTGCGAGCTACACCAGAGCTCACGGCAATGCTGGATCCATAACCCACTGAGCGAGGCCAGGGATAGAACCCGAAACCTCATGGTTCCTAGTTGGTTTCTAATGCAGCACAGTAAGAACTCCAAACATCCTTTTCTTTTTTTTTTTTTGTCTTTTGTCTTTTTGTTGTTGTTGTTGCTATTTCTTGGGCTGCTCCCGCGGCATATGGAGGTTCCCAGGCTAGGGGTCCAGTCAGATCTGTAGCCACCGGCCTACGCCAGAGCCACAGCAACTCGGGATCCGAACCGCATCTGCAACCTACACCACAGCTCACGGCAACGCCGGATCGTTAACCCACTGAGCAAGGGCAGGGACCGAACCTGCAACCTCATGGTTCCTAGTCGGATTCGTTAACCACTGCGCCACGACGGGAACTCCCAAACATTCTTTTCTTAAACAGACTTTCAACCTAATCCTTTACTCCACTTCCAGGGGTACCTGGTGCTGCCAATTCATGAGACTTTTTGAGCCTCTGAAGAACAAATTATGTGGCCTCATGGATTTTTCTGCTATTGGCTTATGATTCAACTTTCTTTTACTTTCAGTTTGAATTGATTTCCTGGTTCTGAATTTTGGTTGCTATTGTCTCCTCTGTTTTCCTTGGCCTTTTGCTATTTTTGCTGTTGTTTCGGATCTTTTTTTGTAATTTTCAGGAGGGTATTAGGAAGGAGTAATGGTGTGATAATTTTGAAAACATGTCTATAAATTCTTTGATACTATTACCTTCCAGAGGTGGAGCTGAATTCCTCACTCTTTGTGTGTGGGCTGGACTTAGTATTTTGCCTCTAATGAACAGAATATGGCAGAAGTGATGATATGTCACTTCCGAGATTAGGTTGTAAAAAGACTGTGGCTTCTGTCTTGGATACACGTTCTTGGTCTCTCGGATGACTTGCTTTGGGGGGAAGCTAGCTGCTACTTTTTGTGAGCAGCCCTATGGAGAAGCTGGCACAGTAAAGAACTAATGCCTCCAGCCAACAGGTGCAAGAAACTGAAACTTAAAAACAATTACATGAGCTTGCAATTTGATTTTCCAGTCCCATTTTAGACTTGAGGTGACTGTAGCCTTGATTGCAACCTTCTGAGAGACCCTGAGACAGATTTCCCTCAGCTAAGCCACTTTTGGATTCCTGATCCTCAGAATCTGTGTGATGTAACAAATAATTATTGTTTTAAGCTGCTATTGTTTTAAGCTGATTTGTTATGTAGCAACAGGCAACTAATATAAGAGGTAAATCACAAGTGGAGACTTTATTTATTTTGTCTTTTTAGGGCCGCACCTGAGGCATATGGAAGTTCCCAGGCTAGGGGTTGAATCAGAGCTGTAGCTGCAGGCCTGCACCACAGCCACAGCAATGCCAGATCTGAGCCGAGTTTGCAAACTACACCACAGCTCCAAGCAAAGCCGGATCCTTAACCCATTGAGCGAGACCAGGGATGGAACCTGCATCCTCATGGATACTAGTCGGATTCTTAACCCACTGAGCCACAATAGGAACTCCCACAAATGGAGACTTTAATAAATGTTAACTGACCACATTTAGATCCCATCATGAATTTTTAGAATTCAAGTAAAGATATGAGCTGTTTTTTAAAAAATAAGTATTTTATTTTGGAATAATTTTAGATTTACAGAAAAGATGCAAAGGCAACAGGGAGAGTTTCCATATACCTCTCACCCAGTTTCCACCATTATTAGCATCTTAACGTCACAACAGTACATTTGCCAAAACTAAGAAACTGACATTGGTACATTGCCATTAACCAAACTCCAGGCTTTATTTAGCTTTACCAGCTTTTCCATTAATATCCTCTGTCTGTCCCAGGATCCAATCCAGGGCACCACTGCATTTAGTTATCATATCTCCACAACCTACTGGTGTGACAGTTTCTCAGTCTTTCCTTGTTTCTCATCACCTTGGCAGAGATCTCAGCTATATTGAAATTACTTTCATTTGATAGGTTGTGTTTGTCTGTGACATTTCTAGGAAAAGGAACTACAGGAACCTGAGCTTTATAAGGTTGCAACACTTATCCCATTTGATAATTAGTTTTATATTTACTTATGCAATTGTTTAGTTGTCTGCATTCCCCACTAGCCTGCAAAATTCATGAAAGCAGGGCCTGTTTGCTTTGCACGTACTAGTCACTCCATAATACATGTTGATTGAATATGTTCATTCATACATGTAGGCACACATACATAGTTAATGATCCGTAAGTATTTTTAATGAGTGAATGAGTCTCAGTATTCCTCAGAGGACTTAGAATTGTGCTTTCATTATAGTAAGTCCTTAACAAATAATAACTGTTTGCCACACACACTGTGAAATGCTTTCCCTACCCTAGCTGAATAAATGAATGTACAATTAACTTACATAAAATGAGAACTGCAGAATTCCAAGAGACAATGCTCTGCCTTCTTGAGACGGGGAACTCTTATTTAGTGCTTAGGAATTATTCCTTTGAGTCAAGCCTAATGTGGTTGCCAGAATTTTCCCAGTGGCTGCTCTCCTAGAAATAGCACAGCGAGTAATTACAGTGTGTCTGGGTGCCAAGGAGAGGAAGGAGAATTAAGTCCAGTCCTCAGGAACAGTGTATGCAGAGACAAGCATCATAAATTAACAACGCGAGGGAATAAAATACAAATTCACAGGACCCACCTCTGCCTCTTTGAAACCAAAAGCCTAAGTTTAGAAAACTAGTCTAATGAAATTATTCTAATCAAATACTATTTATTTGAATGCAAAATTTTCATCCATCTCTTAGCATTTGAATTTTAAAATTTCATTCTTTAATTGTTCATGTTACTATTGGCATTTTAGTTAAAATGCAACATGCAAATCATTTGTTGGACTTTTTTTATGGTGGAGAGAGGTGGAGGGTTGATGGCACCATCTGGGAAGTTCCATCTTTTTTTTGTTGTTTGTTTTTGTTTTTAAATGTCTTTTGTCTCTTTAGGGCCGAACCTGTGGCATGTGGAGTTTCCCAGGTTAGGGGTTGATTTGGAGCTGTAGCTGCTGGCCTACACCACAGTTACAGCAACATGGGATCTGAGCCACATCTGCCAACTACACCACAGCTCCTGACAATGCCGGATCCTTAACCTACTGAGCGAGGCCAGGAATCGAATTCTTATCCTCATGGATACTAGTTGGGTTCGTTAGCCACTGAGTCATGATGGGAACTCCTGGGAAGTTCCATCTTAATGGAGTTTGGGAAATGAGAAAAATCTGCGGTGGTGGTATCTATGGCTGAAAACAATAATGCATTCCAGTGGCAGCTCAACTGATGTTATTATTAAAGGCTTTATGTGGTACTTTATATATAATTTAGAAATAATAATAAATTGGAGTTGAACTTTTGGCTTCTCTCCCAGATGAAATCTCTTGACGGTTTGTCTTTTAGAAGAATTCTATTCTAGACCTGTATATTTATGTAAATGCAATGAGTGACCATTTTTTGGTTGTTTTTTTGTTTTGTTTTGTATAGGGAAAAAAATAAAAATGTGCTTGGAGCAAAATAAAGAAAAAGTCATTAAAGTAAAAATTGAGGATTGAGACGGTAATATATTTTGCTAGTGGCAGCATAGTCCAATAAATCAGGTCTATTTGTTTATTTTCTTTGTAAATGATTTTCCGTATTTTTCAGCAAGCCATAGAAAATTCAGCTTTAAATATGTCTCTTTTTATCTATGACCTTCTATGGGAAGAAATTACTTTTGTTCATATTTTAAATTATTTGCCCTCATGAAATTTTCATGGCCTTACCTCCAGATTGCTCTTCCATAAAAGGGCTCATTCATTTATTCATCCATTGTTTGTAAACCCCTTGCATTGGATTCCCAACGATTAGCTCAGTGTCTGACATATGGTGGTAATTTATACATATTTTTTGGATGAAAAAAATGTCTGCATGCACAAAACATCCTTTTGAATCTGTTTCCCAAGACATGATCACTTCAGTGCTCATTTTCTTTCCCTGCATGAGCTCCCTTTCTTTGATAGGAAAAGAACTTTTAACTTGGTTTTGCCTTTAGAAGGGAGGGATTTTTCTTCTCCTTGCCACATTTCCCCCTTCTTGCTGGTTGGAATGTAGACAGGTATAGAGTCATTGTAGATAAATAAAGGCAAGACTCCAAGGATGGCAGAGTCTTAGATGGCAGGTGGCTGGATCCCTGCCTAACATAGTGGAGCAGAGCTGCCCTCCAGCTCCATGCTCTGCACCTGAACCGTTATGTGAGAGAGAAACAAACTCCCCTTTGTTTAAGCCATTGTTATTTGGAGATGTCACACAGCAGCCTGATCTGTCTTTTAGCAGTACAGTTCTCAAGGAACTTACCCCTGGAAGGGGTGAAAGTTCTATAATAACCGTAATGTAATTCAGGATGTGAGAAATTCCATGAAAGTGTTCAATAACTGCTCCGAGGGTTTGGAGGAGGAAGAGTTCACACCTTTTTGGAAAGCAAATTAGATACTAGGATGTCTGAATTTTCAGAGCAGCATTACTCCTGAGTCTAATGGACATGGATGTGCTTATTCTTGGTACTCTGTCTCGCTTACCTTGTCTGGTTGGCACAGAGTTGCCACCTTCAAACTTGGGAATAAACAGATATTCCAGGGGGCCTGGGGGAGGGGTCACTGTGCGCTCAGCCTGCACCAGACCAAAGAGGCTGATTGAACTTCCTCTAAGTAAATAAGTTGTGGCCCCTGCAAATTATCAAGGCGGTCAAGAGGTTTGGGGTCAGGCAGATGTGGGGTTCGGATTCTACCACTTCCCAGCTGTGAGCAAAAGATTGCAGTACTGAGATCTGGCTCTCTGGGTTCAAATCTCTCTTCCACCACTTCGGACCTAAGTGACCAAGGCAGTTTGTTTAGCCTCTCTTTGACCTGACTTCCTGTGGGATAAAAGTACCTACCTCTGGGGAGGGGTTGAGGAGTATTGGGGAGATTGAGTGAAAACTGCAATTAAGTCTTTAACACATATTTAATGCTTACTCTGTGCTAGGCATGCAATATATTTATACATCTATTTAATGTGTATAAAAATAAGTGTGTGGTATATAGTAAAATAATAGATATTACTACTGATTGTTTTTAATGGCATAACTTTTTGTGACTTAATGGCCTCAATTTATTCATGGGTAAATGCCCTTATTTACAAAATGAAGATCCTTTAGGGTCATAAGATTATGTCTATAGGAGTTCCTGTTTTGGCTCAGCAGTAACAAACCTGACTAGTATCCATGAGGATTCGGGTTCGATCCTTGGCCTCTCTCAGTGGGTTAAGGATCTAGTGTTGCCATGAGCTATGGCTATCTGGTGTGGCTGTGGCTGTCTGTGGCCGGCAGCTACAGCTCTGATTTGACCCCTAGCCTCGGAACTTCCATATGACAGAGTTGTGGCCCTAAAAAGAAAAAGAAAAGGATTATGTCTACAAAGCACTTGCAAAATGCCTGGTAAATTGTAGGGTCCATACATTATTAGCCATCTTTTGAAGTAAATCCCTAAAAAATTTCCCCATACATTTCCTATGTACTTCTAAGGCAAATAAATAATTACGTGCAGTTTTGCTAAATGCAGACTTGAGGAGGGAGGAATCCATGGGTATAAGTGGATGAGTAAGTGTTTGGTTAAACACTATGCTGCATTAGTGACCTTTGTGGCTCAGCAGGTTAAGAACCTGACCAGTATCCATGAGGATGTGGGTTTGATCCCTGGCCTCACTCAGTGGGTTAAGGATCTGGCATTGCTGTGGCTGTGCTGCAGGCTGGCAGCTACAGTTCCAGTTTGACCCCTGCCCTGGGAACTTCTGTATGCCACAGGTGCAGCCCCCAAAAAGGAAAGTGAGGTTCAGAGAAGGTAACTTACCTGTCCATGTACACCCAGCTAGCCTGGAACTTACTGTACACAGCCTCTGGGAATGCTGTTCTGGTTGAAGTGCCATTGGCAAAGCTGAGGAGCCACGCAGGAATGGTGGACAGTGAACTTGGCTCACCTGGAGGCCCCTGGTCACCTGTGTATGTCAGCAGGCCTCCTGCCCCTCTGACAACCTCCAACTGTCCCAGAAGGTGCCCAAGCAAAATTACCCCAGACCTTGTGGTGGCCCCTTAGGGGCTCTTCCCTGGGATCTTCTAGAACTTGGTCATCTCCTACTCATTTAGGGACAAACACCCCCTTCCCCTCCTCAGCTAGAGAGGGAGAACTCTTTCTTACTTTGGGGTCTCCCAGCGTGGGGAGTCTCTTGGTGTCACGGGAAGCATTGAATCCTAGCGAAGATGGTTCTGAGTTGACCACTAATTTCAAGAGCTTTTTGAAAGCCTGGTTCTCTTTCTCTTGCCTTTCTGGATCGTTGGGAAGGCTGGGACCAACTGTGAGGACCCTCTCAGTTCCTAACCATTCTTGCTGCCCTCCCTGTGATGTTGGTATTCTCTGGCCTTTGTGGCACAGGGACAAGGTAGAAGGCGCCCAGAGTTCCAGGTGGGACAGGTGAGGCTCAGTCCTCTCCATTCTGGATTTCTCATCCATCCAGGTCTCTGCTGACAGGTTTCAACACCTTCTCTTCTGCGGGCAGAGCCCAAAGGCAGACTATTTCAGATCCTGCCTTCCTCTCAGCGCTCTGCCACCTTCCTTTTCTAGCTCCAGGTGAGAGAATGAGTGAGGGGTGGGGACGGAATGGGATGGGGAACCACTTCTGCCCAATGGCACCGCTTTTCAATTTTTTTCTTCTTTTTTTGGTCTGTGCCTTTTGCACTTAGAAGTAAATGATTTGTTGTCTCCATTTTTTGAACTTGACCTGGTCACCGCCCCTAGGATCTGAAAATGGCCCACTTTTCATGATCCAAAGAATTGTGGGTTAAGGGAACATAGGGGCTGAAGGACATAGTTCCTAACCCACAAGGTCACCCTGCTTCATTTCTTTGCTTGAAACCTGTGTGTGTGTTTCCATCCTCCCTCTGTCTCACGTACCCTTAAAGTGATGAAACAAATTGCACCAAGTTGCACAGCTTTGTATAGAAACTATTATGACTACATGTTTCTGTTACTTGGTAACCATTAGGATTTAGCACAATGTGAATCTTTCTCTGTGAAGGAGTTTTGGAGGAATTTTCCCAAGAACCCACAGGCCATCTTTCATACCAAGAATATGCATTAGAGGTTTGTAGGATTTAGGAAAAGCCCCGGCAACAGGTTTCATGAGTGAGGGCAGTGCGTTATTACCCATAAGATATTAATAATGATATTGAGAAGAGCCATATCATCTAATGCAGGCTTGTCATGCACTCTTTGCCCAGACTCTACTCTGGATAAAGCCATTTGAGGCTCCAACAGCTCCTGGTGGGGGGGGTGGAGGGGGGGAGATCACACAGTAGGACTTCTTTGGGGGATTTATTCTTCACTTGATGATCTCTAGTCATCTTCAGGAGGACATATGCTTTGAGTTGCAGGTCTGAATGCAGTAGGTGTGGTTATTTGGGATAAGAAACGCAGCCCAATGAGCATTACATTCAGGAGCCAGCTGCCTCTAAATGTTTACTTCTGAGCCAGTCTTTTAAAAATATTTTAAATTTTTTTGTCTTTTTGTTTTTTTTAGGGCTGCACCCATGGCATATGGATGTTCCCAGGCTAAGAGTTGAATTGGAGCTATAGCTGCTGGTCTACACCACGGCCACAGCAACGAGGGATCCGAGCCGCACCTGTACCTGTGACCTACACCACAGCTCACGGCAACACCGGATCCTTAACCCACTGAGCGAGGCCAGGGATTGGACCTGCATCCTCATGGATACTAGTCAGATTTGTTTCCACTGAGCCACGATGGGAACTCCCTACTTCTGAGCCAGTCTTAAAGCTGAGATTCTGTTTGAAAGTTGTCACTTACTGGCCATGCCAACAACTGTTGTCATGCGATGGATAGCTGTAAATGAAGAAATATTGTAGGGGACCCAGATTGGAAAATTAGTGGGGTGGGGCAAGAGGAGGCAAATAGGTACTTTCTGTTTCAATGAGAATTTTTAGGGGTGAGAGGCTGAGGCTGAGAGATGATTTAAGATACAAAACCTATCTCAAATTTATTGTTAATGTTTATTATTTTTCCCAGATGATGAAAGTAGAAAACTTGGAGAATACAATTATAAAGAAGACAACAATTACCCATCATTCCACCAGCCGGAGACATAGGAATAGACCTATGCATCTATTCCTGCGTATGGTACATATTATATAAGACTATCTTGGAGTTCCCATCATGGCTCAGCAGTAACAAACCCTACTAGTAACCATGAGGATGTGGGTTTGATCCCTGGCCTTGCTCAGTGGGTTAAGGATCTGGCATTGCCATGAGCTGTGGTGTAGGTTGTAGATACGGCTTGGATCCCATGTGGCTGTGGCTGTGGTGTAGGTCAGCAGCTGCAGCTCAGATTTGACCCCTAGCCTAGGAACTTCCATATGCTGCAGGTGCGGCCCTAAAAGTGCAAAAAAAAAAAAAAGTATCTTATTATTTCATAAATATTTCATTTAGAATTTTTTTTAGGCAAGAAATAGATTTATTAAGATAGGACACTTGTGAAAGATGCAAGCAGGCAGGTAAGGAGGCGCTCAGAAATTTTTTATAATTATGAAAGCAATGCATGCTTGCTGTAGAAAACTCAAACAGAGCAGACCGCGTAAGCTAACAGCCTCCCCCACCTCCTCCTGGCGAGTCAGTGTCGATACTTAGTGTGTATCCTTCCAGATGTTTTCTTCAATGCACACTCTCTGCAAGTTACTTTATTCACTTGTCTATTCTTTCTCACGACCACTTGGCCATAGATTTCCAATGTCTTCTCCCAGTTCCCTGTGCTGGTGCCTGATTGACTCAATTAATGAGCTCACCAAGCTGAACAGACCAAGGCCACTGGTTCAATACCCAGCTAGAGCCCTCTAGTGTCATAGTCCATGAGGCTACACCCACTGGTCTGGCCCCTGAATATGCGTGGGATGGCTCCCGGGGCCCCAGAAGAGAGCGAGAGTCCACTTTCTGGGAGGAAGAACCTCTCACGGTGGTGAGTGTAGAGGGCCCTGGAAGTGAGGTTGGCTGCCCCATCATGAGCCACAAGTCCCACCCCGTTGCAATGATGCTCTGTGGGCTGACCATGGTTTGCTTAGCAGAGGCTACCTGCATTTAAGTTGGTTTAAAGACATGAAATGTATGTTAAAGTCTCAACATTTGTAGCTGCACATTTGTTTGTATGTATTCCAAACTTGAACTGCCTCTCGGAAACCCTGGGAAGATAGCTTCTGAGCTGGCTTCTAACTTGTCTGCGAAGTTATGGTGGTGTCTGGAAGCATGGCAGAGTGGGACAGTCTGATCTCTCCTCCGACATATTGTGTACAAATATTACCCACCTCCTAAGAAGGATGGTGGCAACTACTGACACTGGCTCAGCCCCTGACAGAAGAAGGGTGACTTCCCCATGCTCTTAGTCTGGTCACCAGCCGGACGTGGCCTCTTTCTCTCTCTTTCCCCACCTCCCTTTCTTCCTCTCTCTGATATGCTGGAGGCTAAGCTCCATGTTGCCAGATATGTGTTTGTTTTTTAATTTTAATTAATGTATTATTTTTTTTAGGGCCGCACCCACGGCATATGGAGGTTTCCAGGCTGGGGGGTGGGGGGCAGGGATCAGAGCTGCAGCTGCCAGCCTATGCCACAGCCACAGCAACGCCAGATCTGAGCTGCGCCTGTGACCTACACCACAGCTCACAGCAATCCCAGATCCCCAACCCACGGATCGAGCCAGGGATCAAACCAGTGTTCTCATGGATACTATTTGGATTTGTTACTGCTGACTTGCAACCGGAACTCCTGTTTTTTTATTTTTTATTTTTTTGGCCATGGCATGCAGTGTCTTGATGTGGAATCTCAGTTCCCAACCAGAGACTGAACCCCAGCCACATCAATGAAAGTGCCGAGTCCTAACCACTAAACCACCAGGGAACTCCCCAGAAATGCGTTTTTAAGCTGTAGTTGGAAATCCACATTTTTCTGTGTGCCTTCCCAATTTTGTGATTAAAAAAAAGTTATTAGGAGTTCCCTTCGTGGCGCAGTGGTTAACGAATCCGAATAGGAACCATGAGGTTGCGGGTTCGGTCCCTGCCCTTGCTCAGTGGGTTAACGATCCGGCATTGCCGTCAGCTGTGGTGCAGGTTGCAGACACAGCTTGGATTCCACCCACGTTCCTGTAGCTCTGGCGTAGGCTGGCAGCTACAGCTCTGATTAGACCCCTAGCCTGGGAACCTCCATGTGCCGTGGGAGCGGCCCAAGAAATACCAAAAAGACAAAAAAAAAAAGTTATTAAAGTATAGTTGATTTATGGTGTTGTGTTAGTTTCTGTATAGCAATACACACATATATATTCTTTGTCATTATGGTTTATTACAAGGTATTGAATATAGTTCCCTGTGCTATATACAGTGGGACCTTGTTGTTTATACTTTTTTTTTTACTTTTTATTTTATTGAAGTATTTACAATGTGTTAATTTCTGCTGTACCGCAAAGTGATTCAGTAATACACATACACACGTATATATAGTCATATATAATATATGTAATATTTATATATGTAATATATATATAAAATAAAAAATATAAGAACATATATATTCTTTTCCATTATACGCCCTCTTGATTTTTAGATGCAGGACACATCTGTGGGCTACTTTTGGTAGCCATGGCACTGTAGGGCTAAAGTCCAACTACCTAGCCAGTTACACTGTCTTTTCATAACTTCAAAACATCTATCTCCGAAATCTCAAAGGCCTTACCTTGCCCAGCTCATGTGACTTACAGGCCAGTCAGCTGAGTAGTTATATCAAACACCCTCTAGCTTACTCTCTGATAGGACTAATGAGCCGACTTTAAAACACTTAAAACACAAGGTGACTGTTTTGGATATACTTTTAGCTTATACTAATGGGATTTCTGTTTAAGGAACAAATTCTGTTGTTTTGTAAACAGAGGCTAAATGGAAATGAAACTTAGTATGGAAATACTGGTGGTCATGTTTACCTTCCTGTCATATGTTGATTTAAGAGTGTTGGAGTTCCCGTCGTGGTTTAGTGGTTAGCGAATCCGAGTAGGAGCCATGAGGTTGTGGGTTCGATCCCTGGCCTTGCTCAGTGGGTTAACGATCCGGCGTTGCGTGAGCAGTGGTGTAGGTTGTAGACACGGCTCGGATCCTGCGTTGCTGTGGCTCTGGCGTAGGCCAGTGGCTACAGCTCTGATTGGACCCCTAGCTTAGGAACCTCCATATGCCGCGGGAGCGGCATAAGAAATGGCAAAAAAAAAGAAAAAAGACCAAAAGAGTGTTAATGATGCCATTTTATTCTCTCCGACCAGAGTAAAATGGTAATGTAGATATGGCAAAATTAAGAGGTTGTGCAGTTCCTTTTTACATTATTAGAGTCTAAATCTCCTTCTTTTTCCATGTGAAATGAAGATGACAATTATAGAGAAAAATATCAGCTGCCTTGCCGATCACCCACTGCCCCCTCCTACCCCGAAATATTGTTCTCCTGCATCCTTGGTACATTCTATACTTGCCTGCAAGGTCCACAGGGAATGTATGGTGGCCTCACAGCTGTCAGCACTAAGTACTGATTCATCTAGTTTCTGGCTCATCACCTTTTTCTTCTGAGGGATTAATCAGCTCTCAGGACTCTAAGAAGTATGAATAGTCTGCTTCTGTAAGGATGATAAGAAAAATGAATGAATGGAATTTGGCCAAAGTCGCTGCCTTCTCTCCTTTATGTTCTTGTCACAGGAGTGACATGCTATGATAAAATCCACTTCTTTGATGGGAATTTCTTTTTACATGAGTCTGGAGGCTCCACGCATCAGTAACTTAGTTCCCAGATCGGTGGAGACCTTGAAATGCTATTGAACAGTGGGAAGTTTGCCTTCCAAAGTCAACGCAAATATCTGATGATTAAAACAAATTCCTAATATGGGGGAAAATAGAACTTAATAAGATCGAATTCCTAATGACATGCAGCCTTACATTTGATATAAGGACAAACCGTACATTAAAGGGTCACAAAAACTATTTCTTCACAGTTCTGCATGATGATTGATGGGTCTTAGAAGTCACAGATGGTTGGGCTGAACTTGTGCTTGCATTTGACGCTGTAAAGACATTCTCTAAATACCAAGTTCTTCTCAGCATGCCTCCGGTAAAGACTTTATTGTTGCTGTCTTTTAATTCTATCATAATTCTAGAAGGCACAGGTTTTCTTTTCTGTTTTTTTGACCATGCCCATGGGATATGGAAGTTCTTGGGCCAGGGATCGAACCCATGCCACAGCAGTGGCCTGAGCCAATGCAGTGACAACGCCGGATTCTTAACCCACTGTGCCACGTTGAAGTCCAGAAGCCACAGGTTTTCCATTGAAGTGCGTTCTTACTGTGTTATATATTGCCACTAATATAACAAGAAATGATCTTGGGAAATACATGTTTTTGTTATGGCCATACCTGCGACATATGGAAGGTCCAGGGCGAGGGGTTGAATCAGAGCTGCAACCAACGGCCTATGCCATAGCCACAGCAACACCAGATCCAAGCCACGTCTGCAACCTATGCTGCAGCTTGCAGCAATGTCAGATCCTTATCCCACTGAACAAGGCCAGGGATTGAACCTGCATCCTTATGGATAGTAGTCAGCTTCTTAACCCACTGGTCCACAAGGGGAACTCCCCGAATGGTTTTTTAAATTTATTTTATTTTTTATTTTTTTGCTTTTTAGGCCTGCACTTGTAACATATGGAGGATCCCAGGCTAGGGGTTAAATCGGAGCTGTAGCCACCTGCCTACACCAGAGCCATAGCAATGCAGGATCCGTGCCGTGTCTGTGACCTACACCACCGCAACACTGGATCCCCAACCCACCAAGCAAGGCCAGGGATCAACCTGCAACCTCATGTTTACTAGTCAGATTCGTTTCCACTGTGCCACAACAGGAACTCTGGATTTTTAAATTTAAGCGGCTATTTATTTTAAAGTAATTGGAAAAAAAGTACAAGTACACCAAAACAGTGAATTCAGGTATCATATAATCCTTTTGAAATAAAGCAGATGATTTAAATAAAAATCTTTTTTGTTTTATTTTGTTTTTTAGGGCTGCACCTTCGGCATATGGAAGTTCCCAGGCTAGGGGTCAAATCGGAGCTACAGCTGCTGGCCTACACCACAGCCACAGCAATGCGAGATCCAAGCCGTGTCTGCAACCTACACCACAGCTCACGGGAATGCCGGATCCCTGACCCACTGCGCCAGGCCAGGGATCAAACCCTCACCCTCATGGATACTAGTTGGATTTGTTCCCACTGTGCCACAACAGGAACTCCCTAAATGAAAATCTTAAGTAAATAATAGTTTGGGGGATGTATGAAGATGGCAAAAATAGTACAGATGCAGAAATGAGTGAAATATGAGAAGCTGAATTAAAGGAATCTCACTGGCCCTGTCAGGGTAATACCATCTTTTAATTTTAAAATTTCAATCAGATTAGGATTAGATGGACCTAAAAGGTGAACACAGATAATCCCAATGGTTTTAACATCTGGAGGAACCTAAAGAGAATGTTAAAAGGCTTGTTGACCTTAGCCTCCTCTGTGACCGTTTGCTGTGTCTTAGATTCCGTCGTGGCTGGTACCTTGTTTAGTGTGATAGTCTAGGCTCTGGACTCCTAATTCTACCACTTTGATTTGGTGTGAACTCAAATTTATCCAACCACTCTGAACCTATTTTTCTCACCTGTAAAATGGGGGAAAAAAAGAGTACCTCGCTTGGGAGGGTCTTCTTAAGATTAATACACCAAAACACACCAAGGCTTTAGGCTGTCAACTCAGGAGGTGCTGAATGAATACTGGCTATTATTATTTTATGTTTCTGAAAAGTTGTGTAAAGATAATACTTTATATCTAAGCTTTCATTCATTGTGTCACAAAAGAGCTCCTTTAAAAGAAATGCTTGGTGAGTCGCATTGGGAAGCAAATCATTGCTGTGAAAAGCAGTGCTTTTTAAGATCTCTATTTTTGGATAGAATGGGTTGAAGGTGAGGCTGTCCTTAGAAACATCTAAGTCCTATAAGGTTTGAAAGGCATTTTTTTCCACTGGTTCTCACTACGACTTGGCACAAAGAAAGTTACTTCAAAAGGTAAGAGACGTTGGAGTGTCCATTGTGGCTCAGCAGGTTAAGAACCCGACTAGCATCCATGAGGATGCAGGTTCCATCCCTGGCCTTGCTCAGTGAACTTCCATATGCTGTGGGTTCAGCCCTAAAAAGAAAAAGAAAAGAAAAAAAAAAAAAAAAAAAGGAAAGGACAGTTTTCAGGAAAAGCCAGCTGTCTCAGTGAGGTACCGATCCACCCACCGTCGAGTCTGGGGTAGACCTGTGAGCAGCCCCACGTGTACAGATCCAGGGGATTTATTCAGTTGCGATGAACTGTGAAGACCCTGCAGAGACCTGGGGTGCGTGCACTCCGGGAGGAGGAGGAGGGGCTCGATTGGCCGGGGGAGGGCTGTGGGGGTCCCTGACAGAGGTGTTCAGGAATTCCACGTCCCCATCACGTCTGTGCACGTCACATTTGCTGATGAAACTTAATACAGCAGCCTGAGGTGACTGGACCTATGTTTGAGAGCTGCTTGGGGCGAATGTCACAAAGCTGTTTGATGCTCTTGGGGCCCAGGGCATGCCGCCCCCAAATGTGCCTCCATGGCGTATTGCTGGTTTTGAATTAAAATGACTTAAGAAAGAGAGGATGCAAGCAAGACACCCTGGCTCTCCTTTCTGTCTCCCTGAAAGCAGGGCATAAATCTCTCTGAAAGGCGGCTGGAGGCGGAAGGACACCCTTATCGCGGCAGATAAGACATCTGAGCTGAGAAGCCTGTATAAACACTGTTACTCCTTTAATTTACCACGCCCAGTCCAAACTCCGTGTAGATTCTTCACTAATTAAGCATCCAAAGCCTAAATTTCTTTGTCCTGTCCCTTCCTTACAAATTTGTTTCTTTGTCTAAAAAGAATAAAATTGCCTGCTGTGGCCACTTCTTAGGTCCCCTTCCTTTCTTTCTTTTCTTTCGTTCGTTCTTTCTCTCTCTCTGTCTCTTCCCTTCCTCCCTTCCTTCCTTCCTTCCAGGGCTGCACCTGCAGCATTTAGAGGTTCGCAGGCTAGAGGTCCAACCAGAGCTGTAGCTGCCGGCTTATGCTACAACCACAGCAACACAGGATTCAATCTGCATCTGCGACCTACCCCGTAGGCTGTGAGAACGCTGGATCCTTAACCCACTGAGTGAGGCCAGGGATTGAACCTGCATGCACATAGATGCTAGTCAGGTTTATAACCCACTGAGCTACAATGGGAACTCCCTTACGGACTTCCTTAGGTCCCTTTTGTATGAGGACTCCTTGTGCATGAATTAAAATTAATTTCTCTTTTTCCTGTTTATTTGTTTATTTATATGCCAATTTTTTTTTCATCTTTTTGCCTTTTCTAGGGCCGCTCCTGCAGCATATGGAGGTTCCCAGGCTAGGGGTCTAATCGGAGCTGTAGCCACCAGCCTATGCCAGAGCGACAGCAACGCGGATCCGAGCCGCGTCTGCAACCCCCCTCCACAGCTCAGGGCAATGCCAGGTCACCAACCCACTGAGCAAGGGCAGGGATCAAACCCGCAACCTCATGGTTCCTAGTCGGATTTGTTTCCGCTGCGCCACGACGGGAACTCCATATCCTGGTATTTATTTTCATGAAGAAACAGAAAGGTTCTAGCATACTAAAAAACAAAACCCAACCTATAAAGGGGTTGAATTCTACTTTGCTCTTGTAAAGAAGAAAGAATGAAAATATCCATTTTCATTAAATCTCTGTGCTCTTACCCATTTCTCCTTTCATCTGTGCCTACAGGTTTATGGTGGCAGCAGCCTTGATTAGTTTATAATGCTCAATGTATTTGTTTATTTATGTTGAGATCCACTCTGCACCACTCTGGGCCCAACTTGTTTGATGTGTTATAAATATTAATGAGCTAATTTGCCTACCGACAACAATAAAGAGGAGGAAGTATTTGGGTCTTGTCTCTGTCCCTAAGAATTTCCCCAAATGAGTTTCAATTCACCAAATTGAGGCTGGATTAAAACAAGCCATCCTTGAGACACTTGTGAAAGGGGAAGTATCAGACTCTCACTGACTGGTGTGAAATACTCAGATTGTTCTTCCAGCACCAAGTTGAAAGCGATGTTTAGGAGGAGATTTACCTGCTTGTGAGGTGGAGAAGAAAGTCGAGGAAAGAGACATTGTGGCTCTTAGGGGAGCTTTTGACAACTCAATGCATGAGGGAATGGCTGGGGATGCTGAGATGCTGGCTCTGGGAGGGGGGCATTGTCAGACATTATAATTTCTGCTCCTTTGTATTTATTAGAGCCCATGTATTTATTAGAAAATCATCCTGAAATAGTCTGGTGGGACTTTTGTCCTTTCATCTAGAGAGCTATCTGGTGGGAGAAAAATAATGCACAGCAAACTGAAGTTTTGCACAGGGAAGCTTTCGCTTGGACCAGCTGTGCAGTTAACCTTTCACCTGGTGGCTAATTGCCTGTGGATCTCAGAAGCTGAAGTTAATTAGAAATCATGAAATTAGAAATCTCAGTAAATGGGATATTCTGAAGGTCTTTAGGAAACTTTTGTTTCCACCCCAAAGCAGATTGTTCTTACATGCATCTTTTGCTGTTACGAAAGTAAGTATGATCTAAATGTCCTAACATGAGTAGGTCTTGAAGATATAATAAAAGAACAAAATATATTTCAGGACTATGCCTCGAGTATCACACACACACACACACACACACTGCTATAAATCCTCTATATGTAAATATATGAATATATGTATGTAAAGTAGTTGCCTCATGAGTTTATTAGGAGGATTAAAAAAAGTTGATATGAGAGTTCTCGCTGTGGTACAACATGATTAGTGGTGTCTCTGCAGAGCCAGAATGCAGGCTTGATTCCAAGCTCTGCACAGTGGGTTGGAGAATCCAGCATTGACACAGCTATAGCATAGGGTGCAACTGTGGCTCTGATCTGATCCTTCAGGGCAGCCAAAAAAAAAAAAAATGATGGGTGTAAAATTTGTAGAACAATGTCCAGCACAGTGTAAATATGTCACAAATGTTAGCTATTACTATGATGTAATGCATTTAGAATGACTTATACTGAACTTGTAGCCAAACTTGGAACAGTGGGATGGGGTGGATGGAGGAACTGGATTGTAGCCTGATCTTTCACGTTGACAGACTTTTGAAGTGAAGAAATACGTTCACAAATTATTTATAGAATTAAAAATGAATTTGGAGTTCTCTGGTGACCTAGCCATTAAGGATCTGCGTTATCACTACTGTGGTACAGGTTCCGTCCCTGGCCTGGGTACTTCCACATGCCCTTGGCCCAGCCAGAAAAAGAATTTAGTAGATCTTAAAATAAAAGAAGATCTATTCAGACTAAACATTTAAGAGGGATATTATAAGCAGGGCTGCCCTTGGACCTGGGCAGAGGGATCCTATCCTGAGACCCGTGGTTTAGAGAGTCCTGCCTGTTGAAGAACAAATGGGCAGCTCTGTCACTTAGGAAGCGGGACTCAGCATGGGCATATGCTACGACTTAATACTAATTAAAAACCTAAACATTGCTCTTGTGACTAGCTCTGTTCAGGCCCCCAGGAAATGTGTCTCCTTGACTCTTGCCTTTGAGCAAAGGCAAATGCCCCCCAAAGCCAGGAATGATGTGCTGCTGCCTGTGTTGGAGCTGCTTTGCTGCATAAGGATGATTTGAGCAGCAGAGCATTGAGGTAAAGAAAAGACAATTTAATCATTTATCTTTAATTAACTTACTGTAGATGCTTGCATAAGGAGTTATTGTTTCCTAGTAGAGCCAGCATTCATTCTCTTGCTTCTCTTTGTGTTCCAATTCTTGGTTCCAGAGGTACTCAGAGACTAGCCCAATATTTGCAGTAGTTATATGGCAGCTGAGGAATATTTTGCAATATTAAAACTGCATATTACTCTTTTAAAAATATTTAAATTCTGTTTTTAATTTAAAAAATATTTATTTATTTATTTTTGGTGTTTTTAGGGCCTCACCTGCAGGATATGGAAGTTCCTAGGCTAGGGGTTGAATCAGACCTATAGCTGTGAACCTACGCCACTGCCACGGTGTCACTAGATCTGAGTCATAGCAACACCAGATCTGAGCATCTGCGACCTACACCACAGCTCACGGCAACGTCGGATCCTTAACCTACTGAGTGAGGCCAGGGATTGAACCACGTCCTCATGGATATTAGTTGGGTTCATTACCACTGAGCCATGACAGGAACTCCCAATGCATGTTATTTTTAAAGGTGTATATGTAGATGTAAATAAAACATGCGTGGAGTGTGATGTCTTTTCTTTACATGGGCAACTGGATGGATGTTGAGTGCTGGAATTATGAATAGTTTTATTTATTTTTATTTAATGTAGTTTAAATTTAATTTAATTTAATGTATTTTAATTTTATGGCTGCAGTGGTGGCATATGGAAGTTCCCCATCCAGGGATTGAATCTGAGTCACAGGCCTGCCCTGCGCTGCAACGCTGGATCCTTTAACCCACTGCTGGCAGGAATCCAACCTGTGCCTCTGCAGTAACCTGAGACGCTGAAGTTGGATTCTTAACCCACTGTGCCACATCGGGAACTCCTAATTTTACTTTTATAGAATGTATTTAATATGCTTTGATTACATTTTCAAAAACTTAAACTTGTTTTAAGTACTTTTGATTTGAAAATTTTCACTAAACTTTTTATTTTGCCTGCACATACCCTAACCCCCTTCACACACTCTCTCTAGAATATTTTAAAGGAAAAAACTATTTGAAAGCATAAAAATAATTTTAATTTTCAAATTTTAATGTTTTCTTGTCATCTGTTTCTTTCTATATATACACATATAGAGATATTATATATTTTTTTTGTCTGCGCCTGTGGCATTTGGAAATTCCTGGGCCAGGGATTGAATTTGTGCCATAGCAGTGACCGCTGCAGTGACAACTGCTGCAGTGCCAATGCCGGATCCTTAACCTGCTGCACCACAAGAGAACTCCCTTTTAACTTTTTAATAAAAAGTTATTCCAATTCTGTACATTAGAATATTATTACATTACATTTTGATTATTTAATCATCTAGGTCATTGTTATCAATACCACATAAATTGTGTGAAAATCTTGATTGTAAAATTGGGAATTCCCATTGTGGCTCAGGGGAAATGAATCTGACTAGTATCCATGAGAATGCAGGTTCGATTCCTGGCCTTGCCCAGTAGGTTAAGGATCTGCGTTGCCATGAGCTGTGGTGTAGGTTGCAGACTCAGCTCGGGGCTGCGACTGGGGCTGTGGCTGTGGTATAGACTGGCAGCTGCAGCTCTGATTTGACCCTTAGCCTAGGAACTTCATATGCCGTGGAGTGGCCCTAAAAAGACAAAACAACAACAACAACAAGAAAAAAACTCTAATGAAAGAATGACCAGTGGCCGATGTGTATTGTGGGGTATCCCAAATTACACTGATGATTCTATTTGCAGTGAAGAGAATTTCTAGTCTGGGACTAAACCTCCAGTTAGGCCTTTCTCTAAGGGTGCTCTGTGACATCCAGGCTCAGGGGTACCTCTGTATTTAGGGGCACCTAAAATAAATCAAACCTTAGACACTTATACTGAACTTGGAGATTTGAAATGGCAGGAAGTTAGTGCCTGCTGCCCATCGGAGAGGGCACATTAGAGGTTAAACTGCAATCTCTCTGCAGGACTAGTTCTTATCGAGAAAGCTCAGGTACTCCTCTTGTAGATATGAAACGTAAAAATACTTATTGCTCTGTTTACCAGGCGTCTAGGATCCAATTCGGCTGTCTTTGATTGACAGGGTGGCCCTCATCTGTGATGCGGCCCGGTTTCAGTGGAAAGGACAAGGTCATTGCGCATTTATTTGCCACCTGCCTGCCTTAGAAGCAGGTTGAACTTGGGAGCGGAGAGCAAAGCGGAGGCGGGTCAGAAGGGCATCCGTGTTCACGGAATCTATGCCCCAGAGCAGGTGGTCTATGGCAAGAGACAAAGACGTGATTAACCAAGCTGGCCCCCTGTTCCTTTAGAAAACACAGAGCAAGAGGGTCGTGGCAGGGCCCACAGGGAGGGTGAATGTCACATGATATCCTCTTTGGCAAGTTATCTGAGCCTCAGCGGTCCCCTTCCCCAGTGTCAACATAGAAAGTGGGGTGTTCACAAACATTTGATTCCACTTACTGAAGCTGAGTTGCTTACACTTCTGTCACATTTCCTGAGCTCCTACGTCTCCCTTTGGCCTAGGGCTAATCGATTTTTTGTTGACTTGAATTACCCTGCACAGCATCCTTCCCCAGTCACCGTATTACACAAATTCTACCCTCGTAGAATGTAGCACAGTTAACAGGGGCCTTGTTCCCTGGAGCTGACAGCTCCTGTTGTTACTTCTCTTCTGTCCTAGCTTATCTAGCCTTCCCAAGGCTGTGTCTGGGAGATAAGGACTGCTGTTCATGAAACCTATCTCCTGACTGTCATCAATCAGTTTATTCCGAAGGCATTTTCCCCCTGCCTTGTGGAATTGATTAAGACTGGCTAAGTAACATTAGGAAACATTAAAGCTCTGAAAGAATCATGGTGAAAAAAGAAACGCCCAAATACTAAATTTGTCTTAGAGTCTATTTCCAATGAATTCAGCTCTCAGATGAAAAATGATGCCTAGCCTGTAACCCTAAGTAAGAAAACTGTATAGATGTGTATGGGGGCGTGTATGTATCGGGTGTGTTTTTAGGGGAAAGGATGTCAGGGGCTCTCCCCAACACTGATGTTAAGAATATTAGGCTGCTTGTTAGCACTGAACTTGACCTTGAAGTTCACCTAACTTCAAACCTGCAATTTTACAGGTAAGGAAACTGGGCCCAGAGTGATGAGGTGACTCTCCTAAGGTCCCACAGCCTCTACGTGGCCATGGCCAGACGAGCTTGGGTTCTATGGGTTTAGTCTTTTGAGGGGTTGCCTTACCTTGTGTAAGATGTGCATGGCATAGGTTTTGTTTTAAACTGTGACTTTTGGAGTTCCTGTCGTGGCTTGGTGGTAACGAACCTGACTAGGACCTATGAGGATGTAGGTTCGATCCCTTGCCTCGCTCAGTGGGTTAAAGATCTGGCTTTGCCGTGAGCTGTGATGTAGGTTGCAGTCGAGGCTCAGATCCTGCATGACTGTAGCATAGGCCAACAGCTCTGATTCGACCCCTAGCCTGGGAACTTCCATATGCTGTGAGTGTGGCCCTAAAAAACAACAACAAAAGATTAAACCGTGTCTTTTCAAAAAGCTGTCTTTCTCCTATTAGAATTTGACTTACCATCCTGATTTGCCCAGGATCTCTGGGACTCGGGACTTTATGCTAAAACCAAGGGAGTCCAGAGGAACCAGGATGAGTTGGTGACCCGAGCTGGGTTTGTAGCTTTTCACCTGAAGGTTTTGTCATATGTTTCCTGGTGACCTGTGGCTTCTGGCCCAAGCAAAGGAAACAGATGACCCTGTTCTATGGCAAAGAGGAGACACACCATGACTCTCCCTGGGCTGTGAGCATCCCAGTCCTGCTCTCCTAAGCCCAGTTCTCTCCGTCCTTCCAGCCACTTTCTTTCCCACCCTTCCTGACCACTATGGTGATTGTCAGACACCCCGCTGATCAGCAGGACTGACGCTGGTGAGAATTACTTCATCCTGTGCCATCAAGCACTGCTGTCTATGATTTCCTGTGAACCTAAGATCTTGTAAGACCCTCGGGGGCAGGTGGAGGTCAGGAACTCTAGAGTCGCTTTGTTAGCGAGCTGATCTGGGCAAGTCGCTGAATCTCTCTGTTTCTCAGTTTACTTTTGTAAAATGGGGAGCAATGGTACCCACCCCCAGGGGTGTCATGAGAAGTCACTGATCCCCACAGATCACATACAGGGGTACCGACACACGGCAGCTTAGCTATTAGGAGTGAGGTCTTAGTAGATTCTGCACTTGGCTGATTTGGATGCATAGTCACATTCTCTTCCCTTTTACATTTGCTTCCAAGCTCTTGCGCTTGCAAAGTGAAGATGGCTGTGGAGAACATTCCTGGCTACCCAGGCTCTTAAAGGATTCTGTCTGTGTGGTTCATTAGAATTCTACCTGCAGTGGGGCTTGCCTTGAAATAGAATCTTTAAATGCAAGGCTATCGGATTGTCTGCTGGAAGATTACTCTTTGTAAGTAATGCTTTTCCATCTTTGAACTGACCATTCAATAGAAGAAGCATGTTATCAATTAAGAAGAGTTTAAAAGCATGTTAAAATGATGGCTAATTTTAATTCATTGGAATGGATCTTTATCTTCTTTGATACATAATTTGAATTTTATGGCTGAAATAAAAGGTTAAATCTGATAGGCAACCAAAATAGCATATGTACTTCAAGGAACATAACTTTAAAATTTTTATATACCTTGGTGTAATTAATAAAACATTTCCTACAGCAGAGTTGCACGACTGCATGAATCTATGAGCTCCCTGGGTGTCAAAGCAACTCAAACTACTTCATTCCTTATCTAAAGAATAAAACTCTTCAAATTTCAGTGGCTTGTAAATCCCTGACTTTGGGTGAAGGAATCTGTACTGTCTTTGGAAGAGGGAATACCCATTTTCTGCAGTGCAAAACTGTATTCCATCCTTTTCATTTTTTTTCCTTTTCCTTTTTGGGCCACACCTGTGGCATGTGGCTGTTCCAGGCTAGGGGTTGAATCAGAGCTGCAACTGCTGGCCTGCACCACAGCTCACAGCAATGCCGGATCCAAGCTGCATCTGTGACTTATGCCGCAGCTTGCAGCAACACTGGACCCTTAACCCACTGAGCGAGGCCAGGGATTGAACCTGCATCCTCATGGATACTAGCCAAGTTCTCAACCCTCTGAACCACAGTGGGAACTCTTCCATCCTCTTCCTTTACGAGAAATCCAGCCAAAGATGATGACAGAGTGTGCTAATGAAGTGGCCGCCGCGCTTGCCTGCCCAGCCCCCTTTATGCTCTTCCTGGTACTGGAGCCCCCCTTCTTTGGGGGTACAGCCCATATATTAGGGGCTGCCCTTCATAGGACCCCGCCTTCTTGACTACTGCAGTGGCTATCTGATCAACTGGGGGTCCTACATCTCTGTTTGAGTTTCCCAGAGCTGCTGTGACAAAATATCACAAACCAGGCAGCTTGCCATAGCAGACACTCTCCCACTGTTAGAAGTCCAGAATCAAGATGTTGGCAGGGTTGGCTCCTTCTGGAGGCCTTGAGAGAAAATCTGCTCCACGCCCCTCACCCAGCTGCTGGGAGTTGCTGGCGATCCTCGGCCTTTGCAGATACAGCCCTCCCTCCAATCTGCCATCACACGGTCTTCTCCCTGTGTGTGTACATCTGCGTCCACGTTTTTCTAGTCGTTGGATGAGGGCCCGCCCTGATCCAGGCAAAGACCTTGTTTCCAAAGTCACATTCACATGATTCCAGGAATTAGGACCTGAGCGTGTCTTCTGGGGGACACAATTGAACCCATCGCACCTCCTTTCTGTAGTGACTGGTCCAGTGATAATCATGTTACCCCAACTGGGCCACTTGGGGTCCCCCCCTTGAAGTTTCTAGTTAGAGCCTTAGGGAGACCTTCTCGCTTTTTTTTTTTTTAATTTTTTTTTGTCTTTTTTTGTTGTTGTTGTTGTTGCTATTTCTTGGGCCGCACCCGCAGCATATTGGAGGTTCCCAGGCCAGGGGTTGAATCGGAGCTGTAGCCACTGGCCTACGCCAGAGCCACAGCAACGCGGGATTCGAGCCGCGTCTGCAACCTACACCACAGCTCACGGCAACGCCGGATCATTAATCCACTGAGCAAGGGCAGGGACCGAACCCGCAACCTCATGGTTCCTAGTTGGATTCGTTAACCACTGCGCCACGACGGGAACTCCCCTTCTCGCTTTTTGAATCATCACGGGGCTGCTGGCCATCCTGATCCCAGCCTTGTGGAGGAGCTTGTCTGAGAGGATGAAGCCCATTGGCAGAGAAAAGCAGAGCGAGGGGGAGACAGTCCTGAGCCCTACAGATCTTACCTCCGGGCTCTCCTTTGCTTGGTTTGCTCACACACGCCATTCAACAGGTGCTCCCCATTTTCCTTTCTTAAATGAGTTTGGGATAATTTTTCAGTCATTCACAACCAAAGGATGCTAAATGATACCATTTAAAGATGTTCTAAGACTTGGTGAGAAAGGGGGCTCACACATGGAAGCACTGTTTCCCAGGAGAGCGAGGGCTTAGCCAAGTTCACACCACATGCCTGTGTTTACCTGGCAGGTCGTGATGTGTGTGCAGGGGCAGCGCTGGCCTTCCAGCCCACGTGGAAATGCCTGGCTTGCTCTGGGTGGCCTCGGTGGCAGGCACAAGCTCCGTCCGACCTCCATTTATTTTTCTTTTCCTCTCACAGGCTTATTCTGACCCTCGATCATTTTAATAGGAATTTACCAAAGACACCTTTTCTTGAGTTCCTAAGAACACAGAAACAACGCACAATATGTCCTGTTCTTAGGATGACACAAAGAGTGCTGTAGTAACACGTGAATATCTTGTCCAGTTGCCTCCCTGCCCCGGAAGGGTGGATTTAAGAACATAGCAAACATCTTGCCATTTGGGGGCTGTGCTATTCCAGGGAATGGTTTTCATAGGGAGTCAGACAGTGTTCTTCCTTGTGCACAGGCCTTGCAATCAGAGCGATGGGAAGAAAAGTACCATAAAATAACTTCTGGGCTGGAGTTCCCACTGTGGCGGTGCAATGGGATCAGTGGTGTCTCTGGAGCCCTGGGATGTGAGTTTGAGTCCTGGCCTGATACAGTGCGTTGGGGATCTGGTGTTGCTGCAGCTGCGGCATAGGTCACAGCTGCAGCTTGGGTCTGATCCCTGGCCCAGGAACTCCATGTACGGCAGGATGGCAAAAAAAGAAAAAGAAAAAAAAGAAAGAAAAATCTGGACAAATCCAGCTGTTGGTTCATTTTTTCCTTTTTGCTGGGTTGCCTCCTTTAAGGCCCTTCAAAGCCCCAACGAGCAGTAGGGGGCGGTCACTGGAAAATGACCAGGGGAGACTGACAGAGGACTCCCTCACCTACAAACAACTTAAAAATCCTAATTAGACATTTCTATCCTGTCCCCAAAGTTTTCTCTCTCCTCCCGACCACTAGGGGTCGCGCCTCCCCGTGCAGAGGTCAGCCTAATGGGCTCAACCAGGTGAAAAACTGTGGTTAATAGACCCTGCCCTCATCTGAAATCAGTGTAGTGACCTTATCATTTGACTGGAAGATAAACTTTGGGGCTTCGTCATAGTTGCCCATGGCAAATTCTAAGCAAAATATCTTTTCAGCCATAGAAGATGTCATGCCATTTGCTCCAAGATGCAGTTTCTCCTACCCATTTTTGCATCAGCAACATTGTCGTGGGCGTGTGAAGCTGACAGGAGCCTCTCCGTCACTGCCAGACTCCTGATGCTGCTGCATCTGTCACCTTGGCCCCTTCTGGCTCTCCTCAGTTGTGTGCAGCTGCTACTGGTTACATCAGGTCCCTTAGGGGCCATGTCCAAGCTCTTGGCAGCTTCCCCATCCTTTCCAAGCCCTCACATGGGCCACAGGGAGTTCAGTGCTGAGGCTTGCGTGTCTGTGTGCTGGGACCATTGTAGCCCCAGGACCCAGCACGGCACCCCTCCAGGGCAGCTACCCCCAAACCTTTGTGGAACAAACATATTCTGTGGACCACTGAATGACCTTCATATAACCTTCTACACTTTCTGGCTATGGAAATGCGTATTAGTTTTTGAGGATAGCTATAACAAAGTAGTACAATCTGGGTGACTGAAACAGCAGACATTGACTCACAGTCCTGGAGAACATGAAACTGAGCAGGACCCTGCGGGGGTTTTCTGGGTACAAAAGTCCCTCTATGTTCCCTGTTTCTTGTTTGTAAAGAACACTTTGGTCTCGGGAGTTCCCGCTGTGGCTCAGTGGTAATAAACCCAAGCGGTATCCATGAAAATGCAAGTTTGATTCCTGGCCTCTCTCAGTGGATTAAGGATCTGGCGCCATTGTGAGCTGTGGTGTAGGTTGCAGACATGGCTGGGATCCCGCCTTGCTATGGCTGTGGTGTAGGCCAGCAGATACAGCTCCGATTTGACCCCTAGCCTGGGAACTTTCTATGCCATGGGTGCAGCCCTAAAAAAGCCACAAAACAAAACAAAAAAGCACTTTTGTCTTCTAGGCCTTCCCTGAGTTCCAAAGAGCAGACTCAAACAGCTAACTAATTAAGGAATTGAGGGAATGCAGAAACAAGGGAAAAGCACTCGAGTAATAAAAGTAATGATAGCTTAAATAGGTGGTGGGAATGTAAGCTAGTACAACCACTATGGAGCACAGTACGGAGGTACCTTAGAAAACTATACATAGAACTACCACATGACCCAGCAATCCCACTCTTGGGCATATATTTGGACAAAACTTTCCTTGAAAAAGACACATGCATCTGCATGTTCATTGCAGCACTATTCACAATAGCCAAGACATGGAAACAACCCAAATGTCCATCAACAGATGATTGGATTAGGAAGATGTGGGATATATACACAATGGAATACTACTGAGCCACAAAAAAGAACAAAATAACGCCATTTGCAGCAACATGGATGGAACTTGAGACTCTCATACTGAGTGGAGTCAGAAAGAGGAAGACAGATACCATATGATATCACTTATATCCAGAATCTGATATACTACACAAATGAACCTTTCCACAGAAAAGAAAATCATAGACTTGGAAGATGGACTTGTGGTTGCCAAGGTGACCGTGGAGGGGAGAGGGAGTGGGATGGACTGGGAATCTGGGGTTAATAGATGCAGACTTGCCTTTGGAATGGATGTGCAATAAGATCCTGCTGTATAGCACTGGGAACTATGTCTAATCACTTCTGATGGATCTATACATGTATGTGTAACTGGGTCAACATGCTATATAGTAGAAAATTGACAGAACACTGTAACCAGCTATAATAAAAAAAAGTAATGATAGCTTAAATAACAGTTCAGATAAATAAACGATAAAATAAAAATTTTTTTAAATGTAAAAAATAGTTCAGATAATAAAATGGAGTCCTAGCCCTGTCCCCCAAGGGTACATGACAATCTGATGAATATCTTTGACTTGTTCTGCAGAAACTAGGACCCCCACTCAGATGGAGGGTGGTGACTACCTGCTGATCATAACACATTGATCCCAGACTGACTGGAGCCAGAAGGTTGATGATTAAGTTTTCTGAAACACCACCCTGTCCTCACCACCAACCAGTCAGAAGAAAACTATGCACCCTAAAGACAAAAAAAAAAAAAAAAAAGGGAGTTCCCGTCGTGGCGCAGTGGTTAACGAAGCCGACTAGGAACCATGGGGTTGCGGGTTCGGTCCCTGCCCTTGCTCAGTGGGTTAACGATCCGGCGTTGCCGTGAGCTGTGGTGTAGGTTGCAGACGCGGCTCGGATCCCGCATTGCTGTGGCTCTGGCGTAGGCCGGTGGCTACAGCTCCGATTCAACCCCTAGCCTGGGAACCTCCATATGCCGTGGGAGCGGCCCAAGAAATAGCGACAAAAAAAAAAAAAGAAAAAAAGAAAACCATGCACCCTGCAGCCCTCACCCCAAATGTTGCCTTAAAAATCCTTCCCTGACGGAGTTCCCGTTGTGGCTAAGTGGTTAGCGAACCCGAATAGCATCCATGAAGACGTGGGTTTGATCCCTGCCCTTGCTCAATGGGTTAAGGATCTGGTGTTGCTGTGAGCTGTGCGGTAGGTTGCAGATGCGGCTTGGATCCCATATTGCTGTGGCTGTGGCATAGGCTGGCGGCTTCAGCTCCGATTGGACCCCTAGCCTGGGAACCTCCATATGCCTCAGGTGTGGCCCTAAAAAGACGAGAACACGGAAAAAATCCTTCCCTGAAAGCCATCAGAGTTCTGGTCTTTTGAGCATGAGCTGCCCATTCGCCTTGCTTTGTGCCTGACTTCATCTTAACTAATTACACCTGCAATGACCCTTCCTGAGTAAGGTCACATTCTGAAGTACGGGGGGTTAGGACCTGAAGATATGAATTTGGGGGTGGGGTGTAATTAACCATAACAAGGGGTTTCCAAGCAGTATAGTTACTTTCCCTTGTTCTCAGTTCTGTTGTCCTTTCTTCATTTATGTTAGAAAAGGTTGAAACATTGATTTCTTTAAAATATGGACCCAGCTTTCCTGGAGGAGGACCAAGGAAATATTCCTCATGTTAACAGAGTTTATAGTATTTTGGATTTTGTCTGAAAAAGACAACTAGGCTAAGAATCTTAGTAATCAGATATATAGTGCTGTTCTTTCCTGACCTTGTGTATCTGTGAATAAACCATATTTTCTCTTTGGAATCAGTGAATTGTTTGCATGGGAATACTTTGTTTTTAGCTGTGTGCCTTTAAGTAAAAATGATACTTGTGACTAGACATTTAGTGATGTCTTGTGATTAGAGGGACACGGCCGACCCAAGGTTTGTTAGAGGAAACTGGAAACCATGGAAGTAGCAAATCTCTTCTCTAGTGCTTGCTCCACAGGCCCTGAGCTAAGCACTGGACTCATCTACCCCATCCAAGAGGCGGCGGTTAGCATTGTCCCATTGACAGAGACGATATGCAGAGTGGCCAGCAGATGGCGCCAGAGCGGGATTGGGAACCAGGTGGCCTCATTCGGAGCTGGAAGGGGTTCTGTGACCTCGACCTTGGAAGGCAGGGGTGATTCTTGCACTGTAGCCAAGCAAGGACTTGTGTGCCTGTGGTGCAGAAAGCCAAACTCTGACAGCGGCAAAGTAGTGGCAAAGTAAGGGTTTATTGCAGGGCGCCAAGCAAAGGGGTGGGAGACAAGCCTCAGAGCCGTTCCAATTAGGGGTTTTTTAAAACGAAAATAACAAAGAGGCTGGGACTAATCAAGTCTTGCGACATTCCTTAATTGAAGTTTTGGACCAGCGTGACCTGTAATTTATGATTCTCTGGCCTGGTGGTCCACGGCTCGGGGTGGGGAGGTCTGTTAGTTCATCTCGCCCTGGAGAAACAGCTCAAGTTTGTAGTTAATGATAATATCTACAACAGCAATTTCAGCACATTAGCCAGGCTATTGACAAGGGCAATTTTATTACATTAGTGTCGATGTTATTGACAACAGCCGTTCTAGTCATTTGGCTGGTGGATTAGTGTTCAGTTAGCACAGGTTTGAGGTCAGAGGGATAAAAGAAGGAATAGAGAAGGTAATTACACACTCAGTTTTAGGTGGGACTTGGTTTCAACCCCTTGCTCTAAATCGTGGCCATTGCCCCCAGCCTCTGGGGTGTACACAGCCCTGGAGGGAGCACAGCCACCTTCGAAGGGGGACCTTTGAAAGGCGTGGAGCTGGAGGTGGCAACTCTTACATGGGTTGTAGTGCACTTTTGCCACCTGCATTTCTGGCCAAGAAGCTGTCCTGATAAGATGCCAAATTCTGTCCTGGGCCTGCCAGCGGTGCTGAGCTGCCGTTCACCAGGCAGCTGAGGCATTGGCCCTGCCTCACACTGTCCCGGGAGCTGTTACCTCTCCAGGTACTGGGTGGAGCCTGTCCCCTGAAGTCTCCCAGCATCTCGTCTCCCCTGGCCTGTGGCTGCTGCTTCCTGAGCAGGTCTCCATTTATTAACAACAGTTCCTCAGGGTTTGAGGCAGAAAAAAGAAAAGGGGCTAATGCCTAGTGTTGAATTTGGCAGAGGAGAGGCTGGCAGGAGCGAGATTGGAACCAGCGTATTAGAGGCACCGAGAGGATTCGCCACCCAGCTCTGCTGGGGTCAGCGCCCTGGCGCCCCGCCTGGCAACACCAGTGGTGGCACGAGGAGCGGTAAGGACAGACAGACACTTCTTTCCATCAGGAAAGGTACATGAAGGCTTGGCCTCCAGGTCAGGAGGAGAGGCACACATTTTGCTCGGGGAGGGAGAGGGGAAAGGGCTGGTTGTGGAGGACATCTCTGCTCCCCCTGAAGTGACAGGGGACACGCCCCAAGGAGCCCTTGTCGGGACACACCAGGGGCTGGGGCAGTTTTCTGCTTGGAGAACGGGGGCCTGGTGAATGGTTCACAGCGTGGGGTGGGGTTGGGAGGGAGAAGAAGCAGGGGCACGGGGTGCAGGGAAGAGAAGCCAGAAACTTTTAAGTTAATTAAGTCCCATTTGTTTATGTTTGCTTTTATTGTCATTGCTCTAAGAGGTGGATCTGAGAAGATGCTACTGTCGTTTATGTGGGAGAGTGTTTGGCCTATGTTTTCCTCTAAGAGTTTTATAGTATCTGGTCTTCTATCTTGGTCTTTAATCCATGCTGAGTGTATTTTTGTGTGTGGTGTTAGGAAGTGTTCTAATTTCATTCTTTTCCATGTGGCTGTCCAGTTTTCCCAGCACCGCTTATGGAAGGGGCTGTCTTTTCTCCATTGTATATTCTTGCCTCCTTTGTCATAGATGAGTTGACTGCGGGTGTGTGTATGTGGAATCTGCAAAAAGGACACCATGAACTTCTTTGCAGAACAGATACCGACTCACAAACTGAAAAGCTTACGGTTTCCAAAGGGGACAGGTTGCGGGGTGGGGGAATGCACTGAGGGTTTGGGATGGACATGCTATAAAATTTGGTTGTGATGATTGTTGTACACCTATAAATGTAATAAGATTTTAAGTATTAAAAAAAAAAAAAAACAAAGCCAAAGACGGCCTGGTCACCGTCTTGCCTGAGGCTTATTGGAAGTTCTGCCTTGAAGTTGACACATTGTTATAGTTAATGGTTAGGGAGGAACCGACCACGGTGGCATCGGCCTGTGAGTGACTAAGCCATTTTATGGACAGATATGCACCTCTGTTTCCTTAACTGTAAAATGGGACGACACCTTCCCAGGATGGCGTGGGAGCTAGGAGTGTGGGTTTTGTAGTTGCAGCATCCCTGGGGTTCTGGTCCAGCCCTGATGCTTTCTGTGTGAACTTAAGTCTCTAGAAGTTCAGATGGTCTCTCAGCCGCGAATGAGAGAAGTGCACTGGGGCGGGGGGTTGGAGAGCCCTGTGGGGCTGACATGCTGAGGCCTGGGACCTGAGTTCTCCATGCTGGAACAAGATTTTATAAACTAGGCCAGAGTGGATCTGACGCATGCTTTATGGGTTTGTGTGGATGAAACAGAAATTAGCCAGAGCAGAGTCTAGAGAACAGAACTGGCTCTGCTTGGACTCACGTGAGACAAGTCAGCAGGGGCTTGTCAAAAACTGTGTCTGTAGGACTGAAGTCTGGGGGAAACCCACCGTTTGTTAACAACTGAATTTAATTTTGTGCGTACCTGCAGACAGGTGATGTGAATTTAAATTCTAACCTCTCACAAGGCTCTGTCTACCTATGGAGTGTTAAAAAACAATTCAAATGAGGGACTTTGAAGATCTAATTGGCTCTCTTACGTGAGGAATCAGGCAGCCATCCCATCCAGGCTGCAAAGTGTTGTACAAAATGGACCCTTTTCATAGGGGAGAAGGGTGGGATGAGGGTGCTATTAGCAAAAGAAGAGGAAGAGGAGTTCCCATTGTGGCTCAGCGGGTTAAGAACCCAGCATTGTTTCTGTGAGCATTCGGGTTTGATCCCTGGCCTTGCTCAGTGGGTTAAGGATCTGGTGTTGCCTCAAGCTATGGTGTAGGTTGCAGATGTAGCTTAGATCGAGCGTTGCTGTGATTATTGTAGGCCGGCAGCTGCAGCTCTGATTCAACCCCTAGCCTGGGAACTTCCATATGCTGCAGGGGTGGCCCTAAAAAATTTTTTTTAATAAATAAAATTAAAGTCTAGAGCTTTTTGGATCAGGGATCTCTCTAAGAGCTTGATGAAACTTCTGACCCTCTCTTTAGATGACCCTCTCTTTAGATGCTGAAGTTAAACAATACATTTTGTAAAAATCTCAGATTGTGTATAAACTCAGGTGGCCCATCTCCGTTTAAGAATCTAAATGCAAACCTCTCTCTCTTGTTCCTTGTTATGAATGGAGATACTTAAAGAGATGGATGCTGTGTTCATGGCTGCGGGCAGGGAGAGATGGATGGTCAATGTCTTATTATTTTGATGGATTCCTTACCCCTTCTCCCCATAAAAGTGTGCAGAAAATTCTAGAGTGAGGAGAGGAAGACAAATAGTGTGATAGCCAATCTTATAGGACTTGTTTTAGTTACTGACTTTCTAGTTATCAGTTTGCTGTACAAATGTTTATTTTCTTGGTTTATTTCCTTCCTGCTTCTCAAAGAAGATAAGAGGAAGAGTTTGATCAGAAAATCCAAACAGCTCTGAGCACGCGTGTTGTAGTGCAGTCTGTGGCCGCGTCTGTGGAAAACAGGCCCCAAGGTAACGGAGTTTGGCGACTCATCATGCCTTCCTGTCAAAGCTGATAAATTGGATGTATTCCCCCCTGTGATATTTAGGAATTTCTAAGTGATGCTGCAGCGCAAATGTGGCTCCCAGGTTTGCATTCAGCTCCTCTCCCAGCCTTGCCTCCTTGCTTATGGGTTACTTTGTATGTGCACTCAGTAGGTCTCTTTTGCAGCCACCGTCCCGTGCACAAACTCAACCAGAAAAGAGTGCGTGTATAAGAAATGGCCATGTGTCTGGATACTGATCCCAGATCATTCCACGTGGGAAGGATTCCACTAGAAAATATGCCCGCTGTTGCGTTCACTGACTTCGCTTTGATTCTGCTCAAGCCAGTTTCATCAAGATCATTCTGATCATGGTCAGCAGAGTTATTCAAGTCCTGATGGGAGTTCCTGTTGTGGCTCAGAGGGTTAAGAACCTGATATAGTGTCTGTGAGGATGCAGATTTGATTCTAGGCTGGCCTGGATCCAGCCTTGCTGCAAGCTGCAGCGTAGGTCGACCCAGTGTTGCTGTGATGTGGTGTAAGCCGCAGTTGCATCTCTGATTCGACCCCTAGCCTGGAACTTCCATATGCTGTGGGGGCTGCCCTAAAAAGACAAAAAAAAAAAAAAAAAAAGCATGATAAATCATTTTACAAGTAAAGCAAAGGTGTTACTTTCTGGGGAGGAAAGAGATGGAAGCAGAGATTCATAACGGATGCACCTTTCTTATGTGGAACCTCTTCTTAGAGCAGGGTTTTGTGCAGATATGCGATAAGGCAAATCTTAGGAAGCCTGGAGCAGCACAAAGTGAACTTTACAGAATTCTCAGACTCCCTGATTTGGTTAAAGCTCGGGTTTCTTTCCGTGGGGAGGTTGGGCCCTGAGTGTAGAGGCAGATTTATGCCTTCAGATGAGCTTGTGGGCCCAGTGTTCCCATGAAACTGAGGAGCCATTGGGGGTTGGGGAACAGCTTTATCTCCCACCCCCCACTGGCTCAGCAAGAGATGGATGTAACAGAAGAAAAAACCTTCTCAGGGGTGTTGCCATTTGCAGCCTTTTTTTTTTTTTTTCTGCCTAGAGGGGGTGATGGCTAGAATTTTGTGGCTGGGAGTCTTCCTGCTCAACTAAGCCCATAGTTCTTTGATTAAATCCATTTCTCCTCAGAAGGTTATGACCCATCCAAAAGATTTTATGCTTCACTTTTGAGTGCTGTGGAGGACAGGAGGCCTGCTTTCATAATTTTGTTTTTATTAGAAGCATTTATCACACCATCCTCTTACTTTTGTATTAAAATTTCCATGTGGCATTTTTTTAAAGACAGAAAGTAGAAGTTTTATCTTATTGCAAAATTTCTTATTGAAGTGAAATTCACAGGACATAAAATTAACCATTTTTAAGGGAAAAATTCAGGGGCATTTGGTACAGTCATGGTGCTGTGCAGTGGCCACTTCTATCTACTTCCAAACATTTTCATCACTGCACAAGAAAACACTGCACCCATTAAGCAGTTGTTTTTCTATTTCCACCCGTCCCTAGATCCCTGCCATCAGCGATCTGCATTCTGAATCTCTGGGTTTAAATCTGCTATTTCATATGAGTGAAATCAGGTAATATGTGGCCTTTTATGTGGCTTCTTTCACTTCGAGTGTTTTCAAGGTTCATCCACATTGTGGCATGTATTAGAGCTCCATTCCTTTTCATGGCTGAGTGATATTCCACTTATGGATCTGCCACATCCGGTTTATCCATTCATCTCTTGATGACATTTGGGCTGTTTCCACCTTTGGCTGAATGCTTTGTTTTGGCATTAGACACAAGAGCATAGGACACTAATGCGGTGACTCATATGATGTCAAGATTCTTTGTACCACTCTCTGGTACATATAGCAGGGGAGTAATGATAATTCTATAGGAGACTGAAAGGGAGAAATGTCCTTGGTGACTGGCTAGGCCATGCTGAAGCCTAGGATGGCCCTCCTTTATCACCCCTTGACTCACCTTGGTTCCCGAGATTAATTAGACAAGGTATAATATTCACTAATTAGCAATATTTCCAACCCTGTTTTGCTTCATAGTTACCATTAAAAAAATCATCTCTAGTTCAGTAGAACATAAACATTTCTTTGCATTTGTGTCCTTGCCTGCCACAAAACATTTGCCTTTATTTCAATAGATTTTTTTTTTTCAAGTCAACTTTCTTTGAGCAATTCGTGGTGAAATTCTACAAATAGGCCACATTTTCTGTGACTTATGGAGACAGAAAATCAAAGAGAGAGGAACCCTTAGGCCTCAGTTTTAATTCCTCTAATGGCAGTATTTTTCAGTGTGTGGCATATTTCAAGGCCTTACCGTAGAAACCTTTTTCTTTAAAAAAAAAAAAAAAGTGTATGTATATATAGGAGCTGACCTATTTTCCACCATCAAATTTTGATATGTTCTCTTGATTCATTTAAAATACCTGGACTCAGCACTTTTGGAACTTTTCCTTTTCTGACCCAAAGGAGACATCCACCTCGAAAAGAACCAGTCAAGCACATTGCAGGCTCAGCCCCAGACGTAGGTTTCGTTTTGTTTAACCAATCTATATCAGATAATCCGAAGGAAATCGTCTCTTTACTGGACACTTTGTTAGAGCATCGCGGTAAGTTTTAGGGATGTGTCCTTAGGAAGCCCAGATGGGGTTGCACAGGATAGCGTCTCTGTCCACACCTTCAAGGAGTCTTCATCTTCCTACGTCTTGGTGATTTATAGTTTGAATTCTCATCTCAGCGAATGCAGACCTCGTGAACCCCAAGGTGGTTTGCTTTGCTGCTGGTAATCTCGTTTGCAAAGTTATTGCTTTCAAGAGATTCCTAATGTGGGCTTAGATACATGGTCTTATGTCAAACTGCAGTGGAAAAGTGAGGCATAATGCTCTTCCAATCACTCCTAGCCTCAGGTTCCCGTTTCCAGTTGTATGACAGGTAACAAGAGAATAATGAAAGAAGCAAATATTCTTAGAGCAATGAAAAAGGTGTATGGGAACATAATGAAATGTAGTCACTTGTTTTCAGTCAATTTTCTCACCACCCTTTGGTGTCCTCATCACACCCATTCTCAGTCCATCTTTTTCTTAGATGCCCATTGATAGGGAACGTGGGTCATTTTGAATCTGGGCTCTGCCACTTACCATCTGTGTCATATTGAGCAAGTTACTTAACGTCTATAAATATCCATCTCCTCATCTATAAAGTGGCAATAACTTCTTTTAAAAATTTTTGTTTTTTATTAGACTATGGTTGATTTACAATGTTGTGCCAATTTCTGCTGTACAGTATAGTGACCCAGTCATATATATACATTCTTTTTCTCATATTATCTTCCATCATTGTCTATCCCAAGAGACTGGATTTTATAGTTCCCTGGGCTATACAGCAGGACCTCATTGTTTGTCCATTCTAAATGTAATAGTTTGCATCTATCAACCCCAAACTCCTGGTCCATCCCACTTCCTCCCACCTCCTGCTTGGCAACCACAAGTCTGTTCTCTCTGTCCATGAGTCTGTTCTGTAGATAGGTTCATTTGTGCCATATTTTAGATCCCGCATATAAGTGATATCACATGGTATTTATTTGTCTTTCTCTTTCTGACTTACTTAGCATGAGAATCTCTAGTTGCATCCATGTTGCAGCAAATGGCATTATTTTGTTCTTTTTTATGGCTGAGTAGTATTCCATCATGTGTATGTACCACATCTTCTTAATCCATGGACATTTAGGGTGTTTCCATGTCTTGGCTATTGTGAGTAGTGCTGCTACGAACATAAGGGTGCATGTATCTTCTTGAATGAAAATTTTGTCCAGATATATGCCCTGGAGTGGGATTGCTAGATCATATGATAGTTCTATGTTTAGTTTTGTGAGGAACCTCCCTATTGTTTCTGTAGTGGTTGTATCAATTTACTCTCCCACCAACCATGAAGGAGAGTTCCCTTTTCTCCCCACCCAGCATTTGTTGTTTTGTAGACTTGTTAATGACGGCTGTTCTGACTCTGACTCATGTGAGGTGGTGCCTCATTGTAGTTTAGATTCGTATTTCTCAAATAATTAGTGATGCTGAGTGTTTTTTTCATATGCCTACTGGCCACCCGTATGTCTATAAAGTGGCAATAACTTCTAGGTGTTATGGTGAGGAATGAGGGAGATCATACATGTAAAATGCTTAGCCCAGTCCAGGCTGCTTAAGAAAGGGTGCAGTAAAAGGTACATGTTATTGTTATTTAAATAGATGCCAAGCATATCACTCAACTTCAGTCCTTTGAGAAAAATATCCACCTAAAACATATGAGAGGTTTATAATTAAGTGTTCCTGTTGCCAGATAACACCAAGACCACAATAACGAGTGTAACCTTATATTCCTGAGCAACGTAACATTGATAAATGGAGCCATGCCAAGTTTCAGTGGAAAATCTACTTCACTAGAGGAGAGGGTGCCAGAGACTCTAAGCAGGATGAATGTGTATGAAATTGACTGAACTTGACTGCTGAGAAATAGGATTCCACGAGCAAGAACCACTGCTCAGGAATTAAAAAAAAACATGGTTGACAGTAATTAGTATCTGTTACAGGTTACCAGTAAGGACTTACCTTTTTGATAATTCATGTATGTGTCCAACAGACATTTGTTGAATTTCCAAGACCAGCCATGCAAAGGACCAATGCTAGGGAGCTGCGTCCCTGTCCTCAAGGGGCTCATCGTCTGACTTTGTGGGAACATCTTGGGAGCAGAGAGGTGGGGCACCTGACCCCTGAAGCCTGCCCAGGGCAAGTACTGTCAGGAAAGGGGAAATTTCCACTCTACCTTTCTTGAGTTCTTGTGGCTGGACTAATGATACATTTGACACAAGATAGTTTGACAAGAGAAAAAGAAACTCATTTTAATTCTTGCACATGGAGGTCTTCTAGAAAGAGGACCTAAGAAGGGGCCAAAACAGGCAGCAGCTTTTAGAAACACTAAGTTTATGAGGAATTGACAGGACAAAGAAACCTAGGCCTTGGGTCCTCCGTGAAGAATTTAAACAGAATTGGGGCTTGAGGGAGTAAATGAAAAGAATAAATGGAGCAAGGTTTGTTTACACAGGCTTCTCAGCCCGAATTCCCTATCTCTGCTGCTAAGTCCTTCCACCTCCAGATGCAAGGAGACATGTATTTCCTGTCTTCAGGGAGACGGAAAGGAGGGTCATAGTGTCTCTCTTGCTTTGGTTATTTCTTAAGTCACTTTATTATCTATCATTTATTTATTTAGGATCCTTGGCTCTTGCTCTTTCTCGGTCCTCTAACAGTCATCTTTGGCTCAGTAGACGTCTTATAACTAATACTCTTTGGCTGCCGGTAACGAAAATCATTTGAGGGGTTCCCATCGTGGCTCAGCAGTTAACGAATCTGACTAGCATCCATAAGGACACAGGTTCGATCCCTGGCCTCGCTCAGTGGGTTTAGGATCCGGTGTTGCCATGAGCTGTAGTGTAGGTCACAGATGTGGCTCGGATCCTGTGTTGCTGTGGCTGTGGTGTAGACTGGCAGCTGTAGCTCCCATTTGACCTCTATCCTAGGAACTTCCATAAGAGGTAGGTGTGGCCATGAAAAGTAAAAAAAAAAAAAAATAATAATTTGACCTAGTTTTAGCAGACAGGATTCTTTGAAAGGGCACTGGGGGCTATGGCCGAACCCAACAGCAGACACCTTGACTGGATCTTAGCAGAGACGAGAACCAAGAACTGAGTATCTAGAAAGTTACTGTCAACAGCCCCTGACACCCACACCCACCCTAGGAAGGCTGAGTGGCCTCTGTTGGTCTTCCTCCCAAGTTCCTGGGGGAGAGGCTTTTGATCTGTGGTCATTCTGTACAAATATGACTGTTCCCACTGCACAGCTATGGATAGAGAGGAGGAGGCAACCCTTCAAAAATGGTACTAGGCAGAAACCAATTAGACAATGAATTCAACCATGTGAAATTACGTTGGGCTATATTTTTAAATAGAGGCTGGATTTTTTTTTTTTTTTTTTTTTGCTGACATTTGAGGAGAAGAACTTATTGTCCTTTCTGGGTCTTGTAAAAGTCATTCAAGTTGTTATATTCATTCTCTTTACTTTCTTTGCATGGATCTCCTTCCTCTTGACCCTTCCAATCAAAGCAGTCTACAAACCTTTCCCTTGGTTCTTTCTCATTACTTTAAATTTAGAAGTACATGCATGTGTATGCGCGTGCACGTGTGTGTGTTTGTGTGTGTGTGTGTGTGTGTGTTTGCAGACTGAGCTGAACCTGGTGTTCGGACATGTCTGAGCATGTGTGATAATAGGTGGGCAGAGGGCTCTGGAAGGGGAGGAAGGAGAGATTTTTGTGTGTGTTGCAGCTGAGGGAGAGCCTGGATTGAGGAGGACAGCAGGGCTCACGCCTTGCAGCTTTGCCTCCAGTTCAGATTCAAGAACTCAGTCTCGGCCCGTGGAGAGTGTGGCTGCAGGCAGAAGCTGTAGGAACTGGTGAAGTCCTGAGGTGCAAGTTGCACTTCAGCATATGATGCACTTCCCCCTCTTGCATGGAACAGTGTGGCTTAGGTGTGGTGCAGACTCAAAGGCCTTCAAGAAGGGTTGGCTTCCCAGGAGACACAAGGCTGAGAGCACCAGGTAATGGCAGTCTTGGCATCGACAACTAACTCTATTAGTTGGATTTGGCTACAAATGGAAGAGACCCACATCAAACTGGCTCCAGCACCAAGGGGGACTTACTGGTGCCTGTACCTGTCCAGTCTAGGACAGATCTTCAGGTATGAAAGGATGAAGAGGTTCAAATGAGAGCACCTGGGCTCTCCGTCTCTCTGAGCATTGGCCTCCTGAAGAAAGGTCTTATCCACTTTTAAGTAAACACGCTGCCAGTGCACCCAGTTAACCTCCTTCTAGGGTAGCAAATGCAGTAGCAAGATACCTTTTCTGTTATTTGTAGAAAAGAACTCCGAGTGGCCAGCTTGGGGCAGTGCTTGCTTTGGGACCCATCATGGGATCTGTGGTTGGCTGAGTCCAGGGCAAGTGCCCAGTCTTGTGGCTGTGGGTACTGTGATTGAAGTCCTACCAGCACCTCAGGGACCTGGGGAAGGGCCCTGAGCCAACAGGACACACATTGCCACTACTGCGTTGTCCTGACGGGCATCCTGTCAATGGCCAGCCCTAGGGAGGTGCCACCAGAAGGGGCTATTGGGAAGCAGATGTCAATGAGAGGATGAAGAAGATGATGTTGCAATGACCATACAAGAGGACATGCACGATGCCCCCAGGGAGCCCCCCAAATGCAGAAGGGTCTGAGGTCTCACACTAGCCTATGAAATCTGAGTGATTACTGTAACTGGACCCTGTTGGCGGCTAGCCCCAGCCTGGGGAGTCTTAGTTATAGCCCGGGTCGTCTCCATGTATGTAATCCTGGTGGGTGGGCAAGCACATTTACTTGGGAGTGTAGATGAGTGTGCCCTTCAGTGTTGAGCGCACATCTGATGTGTGTGGTCATAAAAACTTGGAGTGAGTCTGGTCATCCCCGCCACGCGAGTCTCTCCAGAAACAGCTCATAACATGCTTGGGTTTCACAGGGTTGGGGCTTTCTTAAGTGAGCACCCTGGAAGGAGAGAGCAACCCTGGAGCTGAGGGTATTTGCAGGAAAGGGTTTCTTCTGTTGGACTGTGGACTTCAGAGCAGGCAAGGAAGTGAGGTGAGGATGAGGGTTCTGGATGGTGAAAAAACAGCTCGATGGATTGCTCGAGGTCTTTGCTAGAGAGCGAGCACTAGAGGAGGTGAGGGGGAGGACATGGGGGGGCGATCAAAGAGTTGGATGTTTGCCATTGAGATTTTGGCGGGGGCACCCTTATTAGCCATGATTCCAGGTGTGGGGCTGCCGTCCAGTCAAGGAAAGGATGACTGAAACTAAGATTTAAAGCAAGAAACTGGATGGGCCAATTGTGGGCTGGCTCGTCCCAGTGGACGCTGAACTCAGTGGAGGATCATTGTAACAGTAGAGGGAGAAGAAGGGGAGGGAGCCAAATGCCCAAGATGTCAGTGGATGCAGAGGCTGGCAGGTGAAAACTCCAAGAGAGGGTACAGTCTGATCACGGACACTATTCCCAAGAGCTTCAGCACCACAGGCTCTGTGGGAGGTGAAGGGCAGAGGAAAAGGGGCCTCCACGTGAGAGGGCGGAGGCCAGGGCTGCCTCCTTCGGTCGATGTAGAACCGATATGGTACAGCTCCATCATCTCTGTGAATGGCGCCCTCTGAACGCTCTCCAACGGTGTTCTTGGCTCCGGGGAAGGGGTTTGATTCCTAGAGGACCAAGAAAGACATGTCCTGAGGAGAGGCGAAGGATTTGGGGATGTGCTGATAACGGATGGGAGCAGAAGCGTTCTGGAAGCCATTGAGGTGAGGGATGGGGGGACAGTAGGAGGCACGGAGCAGAAGGTGCAAACTCACCTGGCACATGCCAAGAACAGAGCTGCCGGTGTAAGAAGCGGCCCTTTAACCAATCGACAGCGGCAACGTCGAGCATCCAACCCAGAGTTTGACGTGGTCCTCATGTTGGAAGTGCAGTGTGTTTTCTGGGTTCCCAGCATCACGGAATAACTTTTCTGACAGATCCCATCCCACGGTCTTCTCACTGGGGTTGGGTCTCAGTAGTCCTGGGGCGACCCGAGGAGCCTCATGACCAAAGCCTGGGCGTGCTATGAGGTATAGTTTAAAGTCAGGCTACCTGAATGCACCCCCGTATCACTGATTTTGTATAACATGATAGCAAACTGCCCACATCTTCACTTTTTTTTTTATTTAGGTAGACTCCCTGCTTTATTCTAGAAAAGATATTAGAACCTCTATAATGCTATATTTAGTTTAACAAGATTAAAAAAAATGAGGAAAGAAATTGAGGTCAAAGGAAAATTAGGGTATGAAAGATCTGATGAAGCCTCAGGTGAGGTGAGTACATAAAGTACCCTTGGTGTGATCCCAAGTGTGTGGCTGAGCTTTTTAGGCTCCAAAGCTCAGGAATGAACTAGATTCATGGCGTGTGAAAGATCAAAAACAAGCCAGTGGCTCAGAGACGTGCCGCTGTTTTTGTTACCAAGAGCTGAGAAATTTCTCCTGTGGGTCTCTGCTAGGAGGCCCAGTGTGATGTAGCAAATAAGATCCTCACAAATATTCGCATAGAATGTATAATCATGTGTAATAATGAGCTTCCCAGGGTTGTTTCTCATAGTGTCTTACAATGTAGGTCAACAGTATAGTGAAAAATCGTAATTTAGTAAAAACTTGTATTGGGAAGTGAACATGGTTCAGTTATTCTTTCTAAGGGTCTGGTTGACTCAAAAGGTTGCATTTAAAATTAAAGGAAAGAATAGGTGGTGTGATCTGCAGGCTGCGCTCGGTTAACGGTTTCTTGCAATTGAGGTGGCGTTGCTACGTGCAGGCTAGGAGTGTGTTTGACCCTCCGTCCTCTGACACATAGTGACTTAGCATCGACTAAGTTATCCTTCAAGGGCAGATGCCTTGGGGTGGAGATGGGGTGGGCAACCTCCTAGGAACACAGGGGCTCTGGCCAAGGCACCGGCCTCCGCAGAGGGCTGGTCCACCTGCCCAGGGAGGTGGGTCACAGAAGTACCTGTCAGCAGGGCCAGACTTTTTCTTAGAAAGCAAAATTCAGGACCTGTTTTAACACATGGAAACTGGAGGATTAAAGCCCCAAAGTTTTATGGCCGTCTCAACTAGGAGAACCTTCAGATTCATTCCTTGTGTTAAGTGTGAATGATAGAGACAAACGCCTTGCCTTCATGGAGCTTGCTTTCCTGTGGGCGGAAGATGGGGAGCATAGATGGGAATGAATGATTAAATAAAAAGATAATTACAAGTAGTGTTAAGGGCTTGCATGGGAGGAGATAAGATGATGAGAGACGGGAGATCATTCCGCTAAGTGAGGTGAGAAGGCGCTTCTGAGAAGGGGACTCCAGGCTGTGATCTGAACAAGACCCTGGCCTTGCAAAGGTCCAGGAGAGGATCCTTCCGAAGAAGCAAAGGCAAGAGTACAGACTGAGGCAGGAAAGGCTTGGGGGTGAAGGTACCGAGGGCAGATCTCTGAGCCCGGGAGCTGTGCGAGAAGGCGTGAGATGAGGCTGAGAGGCAGCGGGGGCCTAGTGGAGGGGACCTTGGCAGGCCGCAGGACAGTCTGGGTTGTCTCTAACTTTAAGCATCATTGTATCTTATCTATATCTTTAAAATGCTTTGGCTGCAAAGTATGCTCTTAAGGAGCTCAATGAATAAATTCACTGTCCAAGTTGGGTAGTGTAACAGTTACAGTTAAAAGCGGGAGGCAGCATAGTGAATTTGATGCTCTGTGAATTATACCTCAGTTAAAAGAAACCGCAAGGGTTAGAGTCATATCTTAGTGACCAATGTAGCATATATCTAGTTGGTGCCCAATAAACTATTATTGCTATTATTAAGTTTTTGGTCTTTTTTTTTAGGGCTGCACCTGCGGCATATGGAGATTCCCAGGCTAGGGGTCGAATTGGAGCTGCAGCTGCCGGCCTCCGCCACAGTCACAGCAACGCCAGATCCGAGCTGGGCCTGCGACCTACACTGCTGGGTCCTTAACCCTCTGAGCCACAATGAGTACTCCTCAATAATTTATTTTGATGAATAGCAAAAAAAGGTGAAGGGAGTTCCTGTTGTGGGGCAGCAGAAACGAATCCAACTAGGAACCATGAGGTTTCAGGTTCGATCCCTGGCCTTGCTCAGTGGGTTAAGGATCCAGTGTTGCTGTGGCTGTGGTGTAGGCCAGCAGCAACTGCCCCGATTAGACCCCTAGCCTGGGAACCTCCATATGCCACGGGCGCGGCCCTCAAAAGACAAAAAGACGAAAAGACCAAAAAAAAAAAAAAACCCAAATAAAATAAAAACAAAAAACAAAGAACAATTGTTGAGGTCCTGATAAGCTATATATAAACTATCTAGCATTGTATTATAACAACCCAAAGCTGGCACTATAGACTATCTCACAAAGGGACTCCCTACTCTTCTTTGTATACAGTTGGTTTCAGGAGTCTCTACAGTTTCTCCAAAGTAGATTTAAAAAAGTTCTCTGGGGGAGTTCCCGTCGTGGCTCAGTGGTTAAGAACCCTGACTAGCATCCATGAGGACGCAGGTTTGATCCCTGGCCTCACCCAGTGGGTCAGGGATCTGGCGTTGCCATGAACTGTGGTGTAGTTTGCAGATGCGGCTCAGATCTGGGGTTGCTGTGGCTCTGGCGTAGGCTGGCAGCCACAACTCTGACTGGACCCCTAGCCTGGAAACCTCCATATGCCATAGGTGCGGCCCTGAAAAAGACAAAAAGACCAAAAAAAAAAAACTTCTCTGGGAGTTCCCACTGTGGCTCAGTGGTAACAAACCCAGCTAGGATCCATGAGGACACGGGTTCGATCCCTGACCTCCCTCAGTGGGTTAAGGATCTGGCTTTGCTGCAAGGTGCTGTGTGGGTCACAGCTGTGGCTCATATCCAGTGTTGCCATGGTGGCTGTGGTATAGACTGTAGTTGCAGCTGATTTGACCCCTAGCCTGGGAACTTCCATATGCTACAGGTGCAGCCATAAGACAAAAAAAAAAAAAAAAAAAAAGATGCAGAACTGCTCCATCACCACAAAGATGTCTCTTGCCTGCATCTTTATAGTCACACCTCTGCCTTTCTCTTCCCCCAGTCTTTAAACCCTTGCTACCGCTAAAAAAAAAAAAAAAAAAAAAAAAGACCTTGCATACTATTCATTGATTTACAATTTTCTTTTCTTTTTTTTTTCCATCTTAACAATTAGGCCTGGAGAGTTTTCCATATTAGCATAGAGATTGTTCTGGGAATCCCTATCCAATGCATATTTTTCCGTATGAATGAGTCATAACTATTAAAGGACCCGAAGGTGGTTTTTTTTTTCCTCCCTGTGTTCTGGCTATGATCAACAAATGTTGCCTTGAATATCTTTTTGCAATCAATGCAAGTATGTGTATAGGGTCAAGTCCTATGAATGACATTTCTGTGTCAAAGGGATGTGTATTTTATTGATGGACACTGTCAAGCTGCCCTCCAAGAAGGCCATATCAGGTCACAACAGTTTGTAAGAGTGGGAAGTCCTGCTTTATGGAGTGGTTGTTAAATGCTGGTGGCAAGTTTTATTTCATATTTTTATTAATGCTCTCCATTTGAGTGGAACCGGGTTTCAGCACATTATTACGCTGTGGGCAGATTCTTTCTGCAGTAACCTAACTTTTCTGCAAATATATTCGTTTCCTAGGGCTGTCATAACAAAGCACTGCAAACTTTGGTCTAGAACAACAGGAATTTATTGTCTTACAGATCTGGAGACCAAAAGTCTGAAATTAAAATGATGGCAGGTGCATGCTGAGACAGGCTGGGATCAGGGACCTGGGGCCATTTTCTACCATGCTTGCACCTGAACAAACATCTCCAACAACAAAACACAAGGAAACTGTAAGGGACTAAAAAATAGCTGTGTGCTCCCAGTTGGGTCCACTTATGGCCAACAAGATACACCAAGAGCAAAATCCCAACTGCCATTTGTGAGGAGCTGGGAGCAAAAGCCAGTACCAGGCGTGTGCCATGCCTACTGCACCACAAAGTGGGTGGGCACACCACCTAAGTCACCCCTCTGGCCCTTTTCCTGGACCTGTCCCTACCCTCACCCCAGATCAGCAACCAGCTCACCCCCTCTCAGGGAGTAAGCAAAGGAACCTGTTACTTATTTTTGTTCCCTCCTGCTGGAACAGGAGCCCCAGTAAAACCTTCCCTGAATTTCTTGTTTGGCCTCTTATGAATTTCTATTGATTCAGGAAGCCAAGAACCCCAGGTGGTAACAGCCTTCTCTGCAGGTTTGGGGGAAGAATCTGTTCCTGGCCTCTCTCCTTGGCTTGTGGCAGCATAATTCCAGTCTTCACAGGATGTTCCCCCTGTGTGCATACTTAATTTCCCCTTTTTATTTTTATTTACTTATTTGGCCATGCCTGTGGCATGCGGAAATTCCTGGGCCAGGGACTGAACCTGCACCACAGCAGAGACAATGCGGGATCCCCAACTGACAGGCCACCAGGGAACTCCTAAATGTCCCCTTTTTATAAGGGCTCCAGTCATATAGGATTAGGGGCTCCCCTACTCCAGCATGACCTCATCTTAATGAGGGGGCATCTTCAATGCCCTTTTTAGGAATAGATCACAATAAGATCTACTTCTTAGATGATCGCATTCTGAGGGCCTGGGGTTAGGACTTCACCATGTGAATATTTGGAGCGAGGACACAATTCGACCCATAACAACGTGTAACAAATAAGAACAGGCCACCCTGAAACACACCATAGAGTACCCTCTTTCTCACCCTGCACTGACTGCTTTTTTCCTACCCCTCTGTCTGTGTGGTCCCACTTTTGGCTCAGCCACCCAAAGACAGACCATTTGAGAGTGCTCTCGCTTTCCAGTTGCTGTTGTGACATGGAGCCCATTGAGAAGGAATTAAGTCAAATTGAGATGCGTTCAAGAGACCTGTGTTCATCCTGGGCAAAACCAGATGAGGATTCCCCTACCTTCTTCTTGTGCAGTAGGGCCCATCTAGTCCAGTGTGCAAATGTGCAGAACTCAGAGGAGTGCTCTAGCTGTCGTCTTGATGACAATGACTGAAGTACAAGACTAACAAGCTCATGCTCTAGCATGGTGATCTTAACAGAGAGCTGGTCTGTGCTAGGCATGTATAAACACGTACAAACCCCTTCAATTCTCACGGTGATCCTACAAGATAGGTTCCACTAATGATTCAAAGAGAGAAACTCATTGGGGCACCTCTGTCTGTCTGTCTGTCTTTCCTTCCTTCCTTCCTTCCCTCCCTCCCTCTTTCCTTCCTTCCTTCCCTCCCTCCCTCTTTCCTTCCTTCCTTCCTTCCTCTCTCCCTCCCTCCTCCCTCCCTCCCTCTTTCCTTCCCTCCTTCCCTCCCTCCCTCTTTCCTTCCTTCCTTCCTTCCTTCCTTCCTTCCTTCCTTCCTTCCTTCCTTCTTTTCTTTCCTTCCTTCCTCCCTCCCTCCCTCCCTCCCTCCTCTCTCTCTCTCTCTCTCTCTCTCTCTCTCCTATCTCTCTCTCTCTGCTGCTCTTTCTTTCTTTCTTTTTTTTTTTTTTTTTTTTTTCCTTTTTCTCTTTTTAGGGCCGCTCCCTCGGCATATGGAGGTTCCCAGGCTAGGGGTTGAATCGGAGCTGCAGCTGCCGGCCTACACCACAGACAGAGCAGTGCTGGATCCGAGCCACATCTGTGACCCACACCACAGCTCACAGCAACACCAGATCCTTAACCCACTGAGCGAGACCAGGGATCAAACCTGCAACCTCATGGTTCCTAGTCAGATTCGTTTCCGCTGCAGGGAGCATGCCTTTGAGTCCTGTTCAGTTCCTGGCCCTTAATTTGTGAGCAAGCCCAGTTCTGCTTCACCCTCTTGACTCATTTTAACTTACGTGAAGCAATAAAAACTTAATTCACATTCAGCTGCTAGTGCTGGTGTGAAAGAGACTCAAGAAAACATGGGCTTGGCACAGCTCCATATTTGTACAAGGCTCACGGGAGCCATGACTCTTAGCCATATCTAAGTTCTACTTTAGAACTTCCCACCACGGTGCAGTGGGTTAAGAATCTGACTGCAATGCTTGGGTCACTGTGGAAGCACAGGTTTGATCCCTGGCCTGGTGCAGTGGGTTAAAGCATGTGGCATTACTGCAGCTGTGGCCATAGGTCACAGTGCAGCCTGGATTCAATCCCTGGCCTGGGAATTTCTATGTGCTCTGGGTATGGCCATAAAAAAAAAAAAAAAAGTTCTATTTTATAATGAACTCTAAAATGTGGAAACAAATGAAGAAGACCACCCAAATGAGAACAAGCAAATGCTGCCACTCCTTCAAAACTTGCTGCAAGCAGAAAATCAGCCTCCATCGCTTGTGTCTGCCTGAGATGCCAAGGCAGGCAGGGGAAGGGGAACGTTATATAGTGAAAAGAAGGGGAAAGCTTTAGGTATGCTCTGATTGGAAGCTGTTGGCCTGGGGAAGCTAGAGGCAGATGCAATACAAGTATACGTCTTAAGTAATTGGTTTGAGAAGCAGCATATTTGGCTTTGTAGGGGAGGGGAAAAATATTTTTCCTCTGACTCAACTTGTGTTCTTTGACTGGGGTCCTGTACACTAGACCAACAAAAGATAGATTAACAAGAGAACAAGAATTTATCAGGGCATGCCTCAAGCCTCGGGTGGGAGAAGCTTCAGTGACGAGTGCTACAGAGTCAACTTGGGCTCATGTATCATCCTTGGTTGGAACCTTGGGCTTATGCAGCATCCTCGCAAAGGAAGCATAAATCTGTAGACCAGGAACAACACGAAGGAGGAGGGTTTTCGGCTTCTAAGGGCATCAGACCGAGGGAAGGCTCACGGGAGCCATGTCTCTTAGCCATATCTAAGTTCTATTTTAGAAGTTCCCACCATGGTGCAGTGGGTTAAGAATCTGACTGCAATGCTCAGGTCACTGTGGAGGCATATGGGGACCAATGGAAGACAAAGGGGGATATGTGTAGACAAATCTTGGAGCCAACTTTCTGTCTTCCTTGTGGCCATAAAAACTTCCTTGGCAGAGGGGGTTTATGGCAGTCTTCAATTTCTCAAAAGTTTCTGGTTTTTTGTCAGGTAAGAGAAGCTCTGGGAAGGCTTCTTTCTGAATCTGTTCATTTTCATTGCCTCCAACTCAAAATAATCATTATGGCAAAGTGGCAGAGTTTAGGCTGGCTTTTTTTTTTGGCACCCAAGGCATGTGGACAGTCCCAGGCCAGGGATTGAACCTGTGCCACAGCAGTGCTCACACTGAACCCTTAGCCACTAGGCCACCAGGGAACTCCATAGGCTGGCTTATTCTGATTGGTCTTGACTTGGAAGCTGGTGGTCATTGACCAAGTCCTGACCCATCTGGGAATGTTACTGAGGCTGTGCGTCAGAGTTTTAGTATCAATACGGTCTGGCCCTCATCTGTTTGTGTATTCTGTCTCTCAAATATGATGCTGTGGGATCTGATGGGATATGAGGAGTTCTCCTTACTCAGGAGTTAAGACATAATCCTTACAGCCTGTGTGGTTAAACAAATAATTTGGGTCTAATTCAGAGTCTTCTTGTCCCACAGGGTTCTAGCCTCTGGCATTTGCCTTGCTTATCTCTGGGCCCCAGTTGCTGTGTGGTGGCTTGAAGGGCTGTGCTTGTGTTACGTGCTCTCTGTGGCAGGTGTGGCTTCCTGCCCGTCTCCTCTGTGAAGGAATCTTCTCCGTGACCGGGGCTGCTGCTGCTCTCGGCCTCTCCCCTCCAAGCTCACTGTGGCCACTGGTGGCCCCTTTCTTTCCACGTGGGCAACAGCCTCCTGGACGAGGTGCTTGGGGGACAATGTCGGACCCCTTGGGAGGTGCTCGTTCGGTCTCAGGGAAACACAGGTACTGACACTTTTACCTGTATGGCTTTGATCCATCACACTGCGCTGAGTGTTGTAGGGCCTCTCCTTGCACTTTTTTTTTTCTTTTTTCTCTTTAGGGCCACACATGCTCTAGCACATGGAAGTTCCCAGGCTAGGAGTTGAATCAGAGGTACAGCTGCTGGCCTACTCCCTGGCCACAACAACACGGGCTCCGAGCCACATCTGTGACCTACATCACAGCTCACTGCAGGGCCCGAGCTGCATTTATGACCTATATCACAGCTCATGGCAATGTCGGGTCCTTCACCACTGAACAAGGCCAGGGATCGAACCCGCATCCTCATGGAAACTAGTTGGGTTCGTTACCACTGAGTCATCATGGAACTTTTCTTCATGCACTTTAGCTGTGGGTTTTTGTTTTTGTATTTTTTTTTTCTTTTTACTGCCGCACCTGAGGCCTATGGAAGTTCCCAGGCTGTGGGTCGAATTGGAGCTGCAGCTGCCGCTCTAGGCCAGAGCCACAGCAACACCAGATCCGAGCTGCATCTGCAACCTATGCTGCAGCTTGCAGCAATGCTGGATGCTTAACCCCACTGAGTGAGGCCAGGGATCGAACCTGTGTCCTCATGGATACCATGTTGGGTTCCTAACCCTGCTGAGCCACAACAGGAACTCCAATTTTCGTTTTTCTTCTACTTTCTGCTCTTGCTGTGATATCAGTGAGTCTCCCCAGCATTGCTCTGACATTGGTCCAGCCTAGGACCAGGTGTGGGAAGCCAGGAAAACCTGGGAGCATCGACGGCCCTCTGGATGTTGTCTCCTCCCATAATGTAAGGTTTGAATACACTGCTGGATTTGAGATGTTCAGAGCTGGAAACTATAATGACTCTGCCTGATGAATAAATGGTAGATTTACATCAAAGAATGCTTTAACTCAGCTGGCATTTATTGAGGCTCCCTGGCTCTGGGGTAAAAGTGGTGGGTTTGGGGCTGACAAAGGCAGGAAAGGACCCACAGAAATGTCAACATTTGCTTCAGAAGAGAGACAAAAACATCGGTGTCTCTGTATGGGACTTCAAGGCTTCTCCAAGGAGATACATCTCCGAAAGCCTCTGGCAGAAATAAGAATTGCCAGACCCTTCTCATCCCACCTGTCTCACTGTAATTGTTACAATGTTCCTAAGGACCTCCCCACCCCAGCAACTTGGCCTACTCCTTCCTGCCCCTAGGAGGAAAGGTATGTGGCCCACTCCTTACCCTGCCCCATAGGAGCAACATACACCCCCATCCAACCAGCAAGTCTATCCAAAGACCCCATCCTTTCCCAGCCAACCAGCAAGCGTATCAGAAGCCCCCATTCTTTTCCAACCAATCAGCAGGTCAACAGGTGTATGGCAAGACCACTCCTCACACTCCTTTGTCTCTGGGCTATAAAAACAGACCCGACCATGCACCCAGAGTCAGCCCTCCCCGATGATCAGGAAGTTGGCCCACTGTGTTAGCACTGTCTCTTGCCTCAATAAACTTGCCTTTTCTACACCTTGGTTTAAATCCAGAAAATTCTTTCTCCACCCACGTGCAGAGACCACAACACTAGGGATTGTCGTATGGAAGGTGCCTAACTTTCTGAAAGCCGGTTTGCTGGAAAACCATTCTCAGGGTGGCCACTTAGCCAAAGGCCATCGGCCCCAAGAAAATGTAACTGCAGATCCAGCCCAAACTGGCTCTATCCTACTTGCAACAAGGTACACAGTTGTTTTGCAGAGGCAACAGAATAAAACCGCAAAAGTCATGCAGCCAAAGCAGGCACAGAGGAGGAAATTTTGACCTCAGTTCTCAGAGTGAAGTTGCTCCCCGCGGTGGAACCAAAGGACAGGGACTTGACTGGCACCTGCTGAAGGATCCCTTTCAGCAGCAAAGAGTTCGTTGCCCAGGAAGATCTGGCGCTGAAGTCCCCTCCTCCCGGTCCCCACCCAACCATAGATAGCTGCCCGCCAAAGCCCTCCCCGTGGAACCTGGCGGCCAGCGCCTGCGCAGACCTGCCCTCCTCCCTGACTCAGGACGTCTGACCGAACCCCCCAGATTGGGAGACTGAGTTGAGCCGAGCCTCCTATCTCCTGCCTGGTCCACTTCACAAGAAAGCCTTTTCGTTTCTCAAAAGCCACAGCCATCGTATTGGCTTCTATGAGCCCTTGGCTGGTAACAAAAACAAAGCATTGCTATCTGGAGGTTGGCAGTTTTTTAAATAATTGTTTTTACTCTGGCATATGGCAGCCTGCAAGGGGCTTGACAGAGGTGGGATTTAGATTTTGGTGACATGATGAAGACTCAGTAGTGATGACGGTGAATTTCTTCTGGGCCCTGGGCTTCCGAAAAGCTGTGCTAGTGCAGAAATCTCCCAGCCTTTGGGGTTCTGAGAAAGGAGTCAGTGTAAATGGCCCCTCTGCTCCTGCAAATTCCAGCAGATTCCAAGGTAATCCACCCTTCCTCATGACCCCCCCGGAGAATGGGGATGCTTCCCTCCCCTGCTTGTCCCTGGGTACCCCCAGTCCTCCTTCCTCACCTTCGTGATGTTCCCCATTAGTGGGCATCTTCCTATAACAACAGTTTGAATAGAATCATCGCCGTAATTGTTTGGGGAATCCTGTCTTTCACACTAAACAGGCATCAGCAGGGCCTGGCAGCGGGGAGGCCAGATGGTCACATGGTCCCCAGGGACCTTCAGCCTCACATCGTTTGGAGCACACCTGAACAGGTGTGATTTGCCTTGAGGAGGTCGGCCAGGAGGTGGCAGGCATCCAGACCAGAGATGGGCATTACCTGGAAGGACTTTTGTCTTGGGTTAGTCTAACAAGACTGGACATCACTCTCCGCTTAGAGAAACCAAGAGCTGAGCTTTCTAGTGGGCCGTACTAATCCCTGGAATACGATTGCAAGTAGGTTGGTTCAGAGTTAGGTGTGGATGCACTATTGAGATGACTCATTGGATATAACTTCCAGCTTTGTACCTGGTGTCTGGCAAATACAGACTTAACTTACTAAGTGATTTTTCAGTTGGGAGAAAACATGGGATTCCTCTTCTCTCAAGGACAAAGTTCCTGGACACTTAAGGCGGTTTCATTCAGGGTATTGCAATAGGGAGAATATTCCTTAATGAGGGAGCATCTCTAAGGAGAGGGAGAAAAACTCAGGTTTTATAAAAGAAGGGAGTCATTGAAGAAGGATGGAGATAGGTGGTATCTTGGAATATACTGGAAGGGCAGTTCTTTGTAGTTAGCTCTTTCCTAGAACATAGGGGAGGGGTGGGGGGAGGGGCCCCCCCACCCCCTTCACCACTTTCTGGGAATACAGGGCTTTCAAAAGATGGTCACTTCTGGAGTTCCCGTCGTGGCGCAGTGGTTAATGAATCCGACTAGGAACCATGAGGTTGCAGGTTCAATCCCTGGCCCTGCTCAGTGGGTTAAGGATCCGGCGTTGCTGTGAGCTGTGGTGTAGGTCGCAGACGTGGCTCGGATCCCGCGTTGCTGTGGCTGTGGTGTAGGCCAGTGGCTGTAGCTCTGATTCGACCCCTAGTCTGGGAACCTCCATATGCCGTGGGAGCAGCCCAAGAAATAGCAAAAAGACAAAAAAAAAAAAAAAGATGGTCACTTCTAACCTCTATCCTCTGAAATGAAAAGCCAATACCATCTCCTTTTCTGGTACTTTTAATTTCAAGTTTCTGGATATTCTTCAGAAAGGTGTAAATATTTCTATAGAACTGCTATGATGTATATATATTTATTATCTATTATATATATAATAGATATAGTATATAATGATATATATGCTATAGAACTGCCATGATATATCTATCATATACATAAGATATAATATATAATGTGTATTATATATATATTTAAATTTTATTGGAGTATAGTTCATTTGCAACCCATGATATATACATATATATATTTTTGTCTTTTAGGGCCGCATCCATGGTATATGGACCAGGCTAGGGGTTAAATTGGAGCTGCATCTGCTGGCTTACACCACAGTCACAGCAAGGCAGGACCTGAGCCACATCTGTGACCTACACCACAGCTCACGGCAATCTGGATCCTTAACCCACTGAGCGAGGCCAGGGATCAAACCTGAGTCCCCATGGCTACTAATTGGGTTTGTTACTGCTGAGCCACAGCAGGAACTCCCCCAGGATATTAAAAAAAAAAAAAAAAAAAGAAAGAAATAAAGAATTATATTGCTCCCTAGAAACTCAGTTCTGGCACTGTATTATTTGTCAGCAAATTAATCCTTTGTCTCCAAATGCATAGTGAATAAACCTTTATCCCCCCACGTATAATGATTTCTTTACAAAAGCTACCTTCATAATTAGCACTTCTTTAGAATGGAATGAAAGTAATTATGGTTAAATTCACAAATCTTATCTCTGTAATGGTTTTAACCAGAATTTAGTCTCTAAATTCCTAGGTACAGCAAATTCAAATTCCTTCGTAATTAGGGGCATTTTAATTCTCCTTGTCTCTTTAGCTGAGTCACTGTCTATTCAACTTGAGCCTCTGCCGCATTCATAAAGAAGCCGAATGAGCCAGTGGTTCAGGATGACAATAGCTAACAACATCCATCAGTGGCCTGGGAGTCAGCTCAGAAAGCTCTGGACCCGTATCTTTCTTTGACGGGGTTTATTTTACCTGGAATAATTTAAGGTTCAGTTCGTGTCCATGTTGGGAGTCACCGTGTCCTCCTAGGGCACTGATATAGCAGCTGCACGTCCGGAGCTCCATCTTTCTTAAATTGAGGCTGGGCTCACTGCCTCTTGGGAACCCAGATGAAAGGAAGTACAAGGCCAGGAGGCAGCATCCAGGAAGAGATGTGGATCTTATAAACGTCTCTGCTTCCTATTGCTCCGACAGGCACCCCGGGATTGGTGAGAGCTCGCTGGCCATCACCACCTGAGGCCTCAGCTCTTCTTCAGAACTCCACTCTTGTGACCAGATAAGGTAGGATGACTCGTGCATGGCACCTGAAAACTGAACTCCTTGGGAGAAAGAGAGAACGTCTGGAGAATGAAATCTTGTTTGTAGTTAAAGCAGAGCGAATGCTTAACAAGTGATTAAGTGTATCAGCTGCACTGGGTCGGGTGCTGTAAAGATGAAGAAGCCCAAGGACTGGCCCCTGTGCTCCTGACACCGTGGGCCCGGCACTGTGTCCAGCACTTCACATTTAGCAGCTTATTTCCATTTCCACCCCGCAGTGGGTCGTGTTGCTGGAACTTGGCCTCTGCTGACTGGTGGAGAATAGAAACCCAGAGACAGGAGTTCCCGTCATGGCACAGTGGAAATGAATCTGACTAGGAACCATGAGATTGAGGGTTCGATCCCTGGCTTTGCTCAGTGGGTTAAGGATCTGGTGTTGCCGTGAGCTGTGGTCTAGGTCTCAGACATGGCTCAGATCTGATGCTGCTGTGGCTGTGGTATAGGCGGGCAGCTGTAGCTCTGATTAGTCCCCTCGCCTGGGAACCCTCCATATGCCGTGGGTGTGGCCCAAAAAAGCAAAAAAAGAAAAAGAAAAAAAAAGAACAAAAAAACTCAGAGCGAGTTTTGGGTGAAGGAGTAAAAATAGCTTTGCCGGGCAAAGGAGGGTCACAGCAGGCGAATGCCTCAAAGACTGTGCCGCCCTTGGGAGAGATTGGGAGGTGGTTTTATAGTTTAGGGTGTGAAAAACAGGGCCGAAGAGAAGGGTCAGGGTAAAGGCAAGTTTGCATTGTTTTCAAATCTGGTGTTCAGTGGTCTGGCGGTGGAAGAAAGAAGGCTTCATTAAAATCTTCCATTTGTTGGGGGTTTAGTTCTGCAGAAGAACTCAAAGACGTTGTGTGTATCCCTCGAGGGGGAACCAGGACCTGCCCCAAGGCTGCACTATTATCTCTTGAGGGCTCCTCCCTGGTCTCTGCATCCCCTCCGTTCCCTAATGAGCAACTGCTTGAACCTGCCCTTTGGAACTCGGGGGAAGGTCGTGGAGCCTGAAGTTTATTCCCTACAAATAGGAAATGGGGGACACAGAAAGGCTTGTGGGCCCAGAGGCCCACAGGGCCCTGCTTGGTTTCAGTAGGCGTTATCAATTCCATATTTATATGAGGAAACTGAGGTTTGTCGAGGTTAAGTCCCCTGTCCCAGGCCATGAACTTAGTGAGGGGCATTGCTGGAATGGGAACCTAGGTCCCTCTGACTCTAATTTCCATGGTCAATGGCCTGCTTGCCAGCATCTACAGCTACATATGGTTAAGATACAGATACCTACAGTGTCTACAGTTAAGATACTTTCAGATGAAAAAGTAATAATCCACAGAATGTGTGATAAATGCTAGGAGAGGTCAGAAGTGGAGAGACAGTCTTGGCAGGAGGATGTGGTGGCCTGAGAACATTCTACAGAGGCTTAATAATGGGAGAGTCAAGGGACCTCTTCAAGGGCAGGAAGTGGGGGTGAATACTCTAAGCCAGTGCTTTTCATATTTAAACATGAATCAGAATCACCCAAAGGGCTTTTCAAAGTACAGATTTCTGGGCCCCAAACGCTAGAGATTCTGGTCTAATATTGTCACCCCTACCCACGCCTAAGAACTGGGTCCTTGTCTTGATTTATCTCCGTGTTAATTTCAAAAGCACCTGGTGTTTAACAGATGTTTTGCAGCTGTGCTTTGAGAGCTATGCAGTGATCAACTACCCCAAAGAAGCTTCGACTTGACCACAGGAACTCACCTATACAGATGAGGCCTGGAGGTGTCAGCAAGTTATCTTTGCTTCATTATCTGCTAAGATCTCTGCCCAAGGGGGCAGAATTTGTACTCCGCCAGGCACAATTCATGTGTGCAAAGAATTACAGGTGTAAAGAACTGTAGACGACGGGGCCTGCTCTAGCTGCCAGAGTCCTGATGACACGTCTGCCTCCTCCTTAAAATTCCCATTACTCCCCTCCCTTCAGAGAGAAGGTGTTTTTAGAAGAAGCCCTTCCTTCTCCATTCCTTGATCAATGAATCAAATGTCTACTTGATATATCAGCCTGGTTTTGTTTGATTGGCATTTGCAACTCCTGGCAAATGAGCCATTGAGGGGTCACTGGCCCACAGGGGGTTGGTAACAATAAGTCCTGGGTAAAAAATTAGAATTTGCATTTCTAACCAACTTCCAGGTAATGTTGATGCTGCTGGTCCAGGGACCACACGTTGAGAACCATGATTCTAAGTAAGGACAACAAAGGGTAGAATTATAGGGTATATTTGGAAACCAGTAATTTGGCCACTTGGGTTCCTGTGGATGATTTGTGTGCAAGCCAAAGGATTCATGGAGATGGGACTGAAAAGGTAGTTTAGAGCTATATGCATTCCTGTTACCTTTAAATCAATAGTTTCATAATTTAAAAAAATCAGTGTACCATGTGCAATCTTAGAGAATAATTTCAGTTAGAGTGCGTTATAGGGAAAATGCATTCTTCCCTAGGGTAGATTGCATCATTGACCCCAACTCTTGCCCTGACTATATATCCACGTCCTCTGCCGTGTGACCTTGGATTTCTTCCGTAAAGGTAGAACATATTTCCCTGCCCTCCTGTTTTGGATTTAGCCACGCGCTTTGCTTTGGCCAAGAGAATAGGGCAGAAGTAATAGCGCCCGGTCTGAGCCTAGACCAAATGATCTTGCTGGTTTCCACTTGACCTCCTTGCCTTCGCCAAGGAGAAGTTTCTCCCTGGGCTGCCTGACTGGTCCAAGGAGCATGAGAAACACACGGAACAGAGCCATCCCAGCTGAGTGCAGACCAGAATGGTCATCCCCTACCCCCAGATGCGTAAGCTGATTGTTTTTTAAGCCACTGAGTTTTGCGGTGGTTTGTTTCACTCAGCAGTCATTTACTGATACTTCCTCTTTAAAACATGTTTATGATTTGAATTTTTTTTTTTTAGGCTACCTAATCCAAACGCCAAATTCATGATTTATTTTTCTTTGTATAAAAGAATTCAAAATTGGAGTTCCCACTGTGGCACAGCAAGTTAAGGATCCACCTTTGTCTCTGAGGCAACAAGGGTTCTATCCCTGGCCTGGGAACTTCCATATCTCAAGGTGCAGCCAGAAAAGAAAGGACAAAAAAAGAATCCTAAAGGAAACTTGTTATGCTTGCGTAGTTGGTGATGATATTCTGCAAAACGCCAAGTACATTCCCCAGACTGTTCCCTTATAAGAGGATCTGCTTCAGCCTCTGGGCTTTTTTCACATCTTCCTCTGTGGTTTCCTTGATTTCAGGCTCAGGAAGAGCCCCCTCCTTTGGCCAGAGCTTATTCTTTTTTTTTTTTTTTAATTATTTATTATTATTTTTTTCCCACTGTACAGCAAGGGGGTTAGGTTATCCTTACATGTATACATTACAATTACATTTTTCCCCCAGCCTTTCTTCTGTTGCAACATGAGCTTATTCTTGAAGGGTCTAATGAGCAGTCCATTATGTTGTCAGCTCAGTGATTAGGAGTGTCTTCAGTGTGGGAGAAAAGTCATTGTTATGGAAATTCTCCTGATCCTATCTATGGCTCCTGTCTGTGCACTAATAAACTGAGTGCAAATGAGAACCTGAACTTGAGAGAGAAAAGAGAGCTGTTAAATTAAATACCGGTTCAGGCCAAAGAGTCATTTAACATTGATAAAACACTGTACCTTAATTTTTCATCAATACCGTTCAGTTGATTTATCAGTGAGATCCTTGATTTGTATACCGTGGCTGGTTTCAGAGATCAGAATATTATATCAGGTAGGAGCCTGATTTGTTGCCTGTTAGAGATAGCAGAGGGCTCCTTAGGGCTACTGGGCAATATGGTTCATTCTGGAAGCTAAAAGACCTTGATACAGTCTCTGTTCTCTACCATCTTGGCAAACTCTACGGGCTCCAGTCATCTCAGTGAAGCTGAGCCTTTGGAGCTGTGATCCTCACGGACTTCTCTTTGCCCCAGTGACTGCTGGGGCCAGGTGTCCAACCTTCAATCACCTCCTTAGTGGGTTCCTCTTGGATCTTCCTCAATTCTGTTTCATAAGAATGTCCTTCTGCTCCCTCCTGAGAAGAATGTGGAAACATGACTATTCTCAGCGTCAGTACTTCTCAAGTTTCTTTCTTTCTTTTTTTTTTCCTTGTCTTTTTGTCTTCTGAGGGCCGCTCCTGCGGGATAGGGAGGTTCCCAGACTAGGGGTCTAATCAGAGCTTTAGCCGCTGACCTACGCCAGGGCCCTAGCAACGCAGGATCCGAGCCTTGTCTGCAACCTACACCACAGCTCACGGCAACACTGGATCCTTAACCCACTGAGCAAGGCCAGGGATCAAACCTGCAACCTCATGGTTGGATTCCTTAACCACTGAGTCACGACAGAAACTCCACTTCTCAAGTTTCAATGGAGAGCTTGTGAAATCACAACTTCCTGGCCTTACAGCACAGATTCTGATTCAGTTGGTCTGGGGTGGGGCCTGAGAATTTGTATTTCTCATGAGCTCCCAGGTGATGCTCATGCTGATGGTCTGCTGACCCCATTCTATCTGCCCTCTGACTTCTTCTCCCTCGGTTCTCTGGGCTGTTTCCTTCCTAGTCTCACAGGTTTTGCCATCACCAAACCCATTTCTGTTGGAGGAAGCTCTAACTCTCTTGGCTCTTTAACTTTGAATAGACTTTAAATTGGTCCTTTCTCAGCAAGCATCAGTGGGGTAACAGCTTCAGTAGTAAGCAGTTTTCTTTGTGCAAAACACATGCCAGACAATAGGAATATTGGAAAGTGTACTGTATCTCTGCTCACAAGGGCTTGGAATTCTAAATGAGAAGGCAGTTGTTCAGTAAAGGATGAACCTTGACCAAAGAAAGGTTTGGCCCTTGCCTGGTACCTGGGAGGTAACCTCTAAGCCCTGAGAATATCTTGCCTGGCAAGAGAATCTTTGTTTACTTGGGAATCTTGGGCCATACCAGATAGTTTAAGCTAACAGTGTAGTTCATGGGGCTAACAATACAAATTACAGTGGGGGCTTTGGGCCACAAGGTATCAGCTTGACATCTGGAGGGGCTGGAGATGAAGATCAGCCACACAGGTGGTCAGCCATGCCTGCACAACCAAGCTCCAATAAAAACCCTGGACACCAAGATTAGGGTGAGCTCCCCAGTTGCCAAGACTCTGTGTGTGTTGGCATACATCGCTGCTAGGACAAGTAAGTGCTGTCCATCTGATTCCTGGGAGAGGACAACTGGAAACTCATGCCTGGCATCTCCAGGCCTCTCTCCAGTGAGCCTTTTTTATTGGGTGATTTTAATCTGAATCCTTTCTTTTTTGTCTTTTAGGGCCACACCCGAGGCATATGGAGGTTCCCAGGTTAGGGGTCTAATCAGAGCTGTAGCCACCAGCCTACGCCAGAGCCACAGCAATGCAGGATCTGAGCTGTGTCTGTGACCTACACCACAGCTTACGGCAACACCAGATCCTTAACCCACTGAAGCGAGGCCAGGGATCGAACCCGCATCCTCATGAATGCTGGTTGGATTTGTTAGCCACTGAGCCACGACGGGAACTCCTTAATCTGAATCCTTTCACTGTAATAAACTGTAACTGTGGGTATAATGATCTGAGTTCTGTGAGTCCTGATAATGAAAAATTAAATGCAAGGATGGCTTTGGGGCCCTCTCAAACAGCAATAATAAATATATGTAAATTAAGTAACCAATAATATGTACCTGTTGCTAATGGGAAGAGGAAGTGCTAAGTTTCACAGGTGCTCAGTGGAGGAAACCAAACTTTGGTGGAAAAGGTCAGGGACGGTTCCTGGAGTAGAGAGGACTGGAGTCCTTCACCTTGAAGGGTGGGTGAAATTAAACAATAAAAATCCCTAAAGCATTCCCTTCCTATAAACATGTTTTGCAATGGAGTTCCCATCATTGCCCAATGGTTAATGAATCCGACTAGGAACCATGAGGTTGCGGGTTCGATCCCTGGCCTTGCTCAGTGGGTTGAGGATCTGGTGTTGCCGTGAGCTGTGGTGTAGGTCGCAGACACGGCTTGGATCTGGCGTTGCTGTGGCTCTGGTGTAGGCCAGTGGCTACAGGTCCGATTCGACCCCTAGCCTGGGAACCTCCATATGCCATGGAAAGTGGCCCTAGAAAAGGCAAAAAGACAAAAAAAAAAAAAAGTCTTGGTAATATAAAAAAGCATGGAGGAAAAAAAATGGAAATGACCAATAATCAGTTTTAAAAGCTATCAGCAATTTAGTATGTCATTGAATTTTCTTTTAGTCTTCTTTCTATGTGTATACTTGTTTGAAAGTTTTTAATATGAAAAACCTCTAATATCCGAAAAGCAAAGGGAAATGTAAAATGAACCCCTTAGATCCATCACCCAATTATTGTGGTCAATCTCATCTCCTTTATATTCCCTTTCATTATGCCTCTACTCTGAATGATTTTGAAATAAGTCCTAGACATTGTATAATTTCATTTGTAAGTTTTAGTATGAATTTCTTTTTTTTCTTTTTTCTTTTTTGTCTTTTTGCTATTTCTTGGGCCGCTCCCGCGGCATATGGAGGTTCCCAGGCTAGGGGTCGAATCGGAGCTGTAGCCTCCGGCCTATGCCAGAGCCACAGCAACGCAGGATCCGAGCCGTGTCTGCAACCTACACCACAGCTCACGGCAATGCCGGATCGTTCACCCACTGAGCAAGGGCAGGGACCGAACCCGCAACCTCATGGTTCCTAGTCGGATTCATTAACCACTGCGCCACGACGGGAACTCCAGTTTTAGTATGAATTTCTAAGATAAAAGGACCCATCCTTTTAAATGTCATGATGCCATTAACACCCACACCCCAAATCCGCATTAGTGTCTTAACATCATAAAATACCCAGATAACATTCATGTTATTCAACTTATAAATTATTTCTTTTTCCTAAACTGTTTGAATCAGGACTCAAAGAAGATCTATACTTTTCAAGTGGGTTGCTGTATTTCTTGAATCGCTCTCTCTCTCTCTTTTTAAAACAACTTTACTAAGTGAGAAACAGATATACCTATAGGCAATAGCCAGACCATATACTTAAAAAGAGAAATTTAATCCAAAACCTGCAGCAACCTTCCCAGGAAACCACCATTTATTTACAGTAAGCAACCCAGGAAGCCAGCCTGCTGTAAGTCAGACTGGCAAGAAGCCAGATTGCTACCTCTTGTGACAAATCCAAAAGGCTAAACAATAACAGTAATGACTGGCCAGGACTTGACCAATAACTGACACCTTTTCCAATTTTTGTCCCTGCTTCCAACTGAGGACCAACCAGAAAAAGCCAAATATTCGCTCATAGGCAACCACATAGGATGTTCTGTTTCTGGTGAGTCCACTTGCAGCTTCCCGGGGCCAGCAGCCTCCAACCAGGGAGCACCTCCTTTTTCCACCTTAAAGCCTTCCCACGCATTGGCCTGCCTTTGAGTCTCTGCCAAAAGCCAAGGATGGCGGCTGCCCCCCTTGTTCTAGCAAGCTCTCACCAAACAGTCTTTGCGTTTCTCATTTGGTTGGGCTTCATTTATTTATGCCCAAGTTACAGTTTCCATCGACTAAAAAGCACCCATTTGAAGTGTACATTCTGTGTAGCCACACAACCACCATCTCAATCAAGATAGAGAACATTTTCATCCATCCCCAAAAGTTCCCTTGTGCCTCTTTGAAGTCAATCCCCACCCTCGCTGAACAGCTCCAGGCCAGCAGTGATTAACTTTCTGTCACAGTGAGGCTGACTGCAGTTTTAAAATAAATCTGCCTCATCAGGCCCCCCGCCTGCCAACTCCTGTGCTCGGTTTTTTCTCTTCTCTCCTTTGGAATTCTCTAAGGCTCTCAAGATGAGCCTCAGTTGTCTCAGGACTCTGGGTGTGGATGCTCTCAGTTCTGATTTTTACTGCTCTGACTCCATCTGCTGTCTTCCTGGGATTTAAAAAAAAATTGATAGCCTTTTACTAGCCTGTCTTGTTTTCTGGTGCTATCATGGTTTTATCATTAAGATGAAAAAAATCTGTGATCTGTCAAAATCAGCAGGGATATAAACTATAATTGTTTTCTTTCAGTCACTGCCTCTAGCCATACCTCATCAGTTTCTTCTTTCCTGCCCTTTAATAAATTCTTGGGCAAATGCCTTGACTTTGCTTACTTTCAACTTGTCTAGTCCTGATTAGAACTTTTTTTTTAGGCCGCACCTGTGGCACATGGACGTTCCCAGGCTAGGGGTCAAATCAGAGCTATAGAATCCAGCCCACACCACAGCCACAACAACGCAGGATCTGAGCCACGTCTGTGACCGACACCACAGCTTACGGCAACGCCGGATCCTTAACCCACTGAGCGAGGCCAGGGATTAAAACACATTATAATTTCAATACTGTGCACTGAGAGTCCTCATGGATGCTAGTTGGGCTTGTTACCACTGAGCCGCAGCAGGAACTCCCTGATTAGAACTTTAATCTATAGTTGATTTAAGCTCTTCCTTCTCCTTCATCCTGTGGCCGCAGGGACCTGTAGTATGGTGGCTCTGGGAGCTTAATCTGCTCATGAAGTATAATCTTCTCCACATCTGGTTCCTCCTGAATTGGGAGCAGGTGGTAAAACCGAGTCCCTCTAAAACCACATTTTTGATTAACCGATCTATCCCAAATATTATTCCCTTTCTTGTCCAACACCTGTTCCCCTCAAGACTGAGGAGTATCAGGAGTTCCTGCTGTGGTGCAACGGGATTGGCCACATCTCTGTAACACCAGGACACAGGTTCGATCCTCGGCCTGGCACAGGGTGTTTAAGGATCTGGCATTGCTGCAGCTGCGGAGTAGGTCACCACTGCAGCTTGGATCTGATCCCTGGCCAGAGAACTCCATATGCCATGGGGTGGCTGAAAGGAAAAAAGAAGATTGAGGAGTATCAAAGAAGGGGGGGGGGATTGAAAGTGAGCAGGACACCTTGGGGCACTCTTGGGCACAAAAGCCTTTCTGCATCCTCCATTTCTTGGTTGCAGGAAAACCTTCCTTGAGTTTCAAAGGGCAGATTTGAACAGTTACTATTTGGAGGAGTGAGGGAATGCAGCAACAAAGGAAAGGCATTCCAGAAGCAATAGGGCGGCAGTGGGGCAGGATCCTGATTCCTCCTCAAGAGATGTACAGAATAATCCGATACACATCTCTGAGTTCTTCTACAGGAACTCAGGCCCCCACCCAGGTGGAGGATGGTAACTTCAGCTGAGCACAAGCCTTGTACCCCAGACTGGTTGGAACCAGAAGCCTGATGATGGAGATTCCTGCACCACCTCCCCACCATCCAATCAGGGTCACACACCCTGCAGGATCCCCCCCCCCCCCCCTTAAATTTTGCCTATAAAAACTGTTGTCTCAAAACCATCAGGGAGTTTAGGTCTTTTGAGCCTAAGCTACCCATTCTCCTTGCTCGGCCCTGCAATAAGTCTTTCTCTGCTCCAAACTCCAAAGGTTTGGTGTGTTTGGCCTCACTGTGCATCAGGCACATGGAGTTGGGTTTGCCAACAGTAGGAGGGATGGTGGGGACAGACCTAATGAGGTTGATTACCGTGAGTGGGGGAAGACATTGTGACTTTGCTCTGGCTTGGAAAGCTTCTGTCTGGAGGGGGTGGTCTCCTCCAACGTAGCAGATCTCCCTGTAGGAAGGCTGTGGTTTTCTCAAGGAGCAGAATGCGGAGATTGGTGCCTAGGTGTCCCTTCAGCGCCTCCTGATGGTCCAGCTGGCTGCTAGAGGGGTGGTGGTGGGCATGGTGGTGAGGTGTAGGTCTCAGTTTCACCTGGATCACATAGCTCAGAATTGGAGAGGTGCAGTTCCTCATGGGAAAATGGGTATTCTTAACATAAATGCAAGGCAAAAGAGGCTAAATCAACAGATGTCCAACATACATGTTTAAAGATCTTACCCTTTGAGCAATTGCCTATAGAAAAAGAGAAGCCATTTCCTCCTAAGAGAATGGTATGATCTCTGTTAAAGTCCTGATTTTTAATCTGCCCCTGATGTGTGTTTTACTTTTCTGGAGAGAGAGAGTTAGCAAAACGCTGGGATTTAAGCTTTCAGAACCTGTAGTATTTTTTTAAACTATCAACATTCCTTCTTTCATAAAGGTAAAGGTGAGAACATGTTTGGGTTTTGTTATTACGGCTTGAGAATTATCTCGTGTTTGTATTACAGCTAATCTCTTCTTGGATGTGTTGTTCTTTCTAGAGTTGACTTGTAAATTGCCTTTGCCTGTTTGCCACATCTGAGACCCCTGAGTGGTCTTCATCCTCCTGGTCCCTGTCTTAGAGCAGCCTCCGTAGAGACCTAGCAGCTTTCATTCTCTGTTTCTCAGGCTGTCATTACATGCAAGGCTGAAAGGCTGCCTGATCGGTCTTATGAACCAGGGACAAATTTCTTTTCTCTCGAAAACGACTTATCACAATAAGACCTTACTGACGCTAGAAACAGATTTAATAAAGGAGCTTCTCCAGATGGTTGAAGGTAGATAGTTTTAAATTTAGAACATTTTTCATTATAATTTCAATGCTGTGCACAGATTTAAACTGATGTGTTTGGGTAGCTTATGGATGAGATGTACTGCAGTCTGCTCCCAGGCAACATGGTCACTGGGTTTTATTGTTTCAGAAATGGTATCATGACTATTGAAAAGCACTAATTGCATACAATTTAGTGTGACAGAGGAACATACTACGTTTGTTCTGCCCTGTGGACCCTGTTTCACGAAGACAATTTAAGGTCTTTGAGACCATAAGAAAACAATCACATATTATTCTAATCTCCATAGCATTTGCAAATTATTTTTCTTCAATCAAAGGGCATTTTGAATAATTCTGTTGGCATTTCAAGTCTTTTAGTGAAAGTAACAAAATATAGTGGGAAGAACAATGGCCTGAATTTGCATTGTAGTTTTTATCCAGCTTCTTATTGGCTTTATGAACATAGATTATTCAAACTCTCTGTGTAACAGTTTCATTTTTAGCAAGTCAGGAAGTTGGACTAGATAATTTCTAAGATCTCTTGTAGCCATAAAATCCAATGATTCTATGTGATATTAAAAAAATGAACATTAGGTAAATTATTTGCATTATCCTGTTGGTTAAATAACAAGCCTCTGTTTTATTAATCTTATTCTTTAGCATTTTATGTGTTTTTAATATTTTGAGAGTGATCTACTATCCCGTTATGTTTTCTAACTAATTATTGCTTTGGAAAGGGAAAGCTTTGATCTTTGTGTATATTTAACTTATATCTAGTTGTATTACTGAATGCTTTTTGTATTAATACATTTTTAGTTGACGTGTTTGGATTTGTGGGAATAAAATCTAAAAATAATAATTTTAGGTCCTCAAAAGCAATGTTGAGGGCATCCTTTCTTGTTTTTCACTTGAATATTATGTCCTTTTTTTTTTTTTTTTCGGTCTTTTTGCCTTTTCTAGGGCTGCTTCCCACGGCATATGGAGGTTCCCAGGCTAGGGGCCTAATCGGAGCTGTAGCCACCGGCCTACACCAGAACCACAGCAACGCGGGATCCGAGCCGCGTCTTTGACCTACACCACAGCTCACAGCAACACCGGATCGTTAACCCACTGAGCAAGGCCAGGGATCAAACCCACAACCTCATGGTTCCTAGTCGGATTCATTAACCACTGAGCCATGACGGGAACTCCTATCCTTGTTTAATATGACGTTTACTATTGGTATATGTATACTCTATAGGATTTGTTCTCTTTCAATTTTACTTACAATTTTTATATAATGTTTTTCTAGGGTCTATTAAAATAGACCTGTAGATTTTTTCTTCTTTAATCTACTGTTATAATGAATTACATTAATAGCTTTCCAATGTTACAGCAACCTATAATTATAAATGACCATAAAATTCCTGTAATAAACCCAAATTGGTCACTGTGCTTCAAAATATGTATTTTATTTTATTTTTTATTTTTTTATTTTTTTGTCCTTTTGCTATTTCTTGGGCCGCTCCCGCGGCATATGGAAGTTCCCAGGCTAGGGGTTGAATCGGAGCTGTAGCCGCCAGCCTATGCGAGAGCCACAGCAACGTGGGTGGGATCCGAGCTACTTCTGCAACCCACACCACAGCTCACGGCAATGCCGGATCGTCAACCCACTGAGCAAGGGCAGGGATCGAACCCGCAACCTCATGGTTCCTAGTCGGATTCGTTAACCACTGCACCACGAAGGGAACTCCCAAAATATGTATTTTAAAATTCAATTTGTTAATATATTATGTAAGATTGTGCCACTTATATTGTTAGTAACATGTCTACAATTTCTTTGTCTATAATTTCTTTGTAAATTAAATTTTGAATCAGAATTATGTTTACTTCCCAAATGATTTACAAAGGTTTTTCATCTTCTTCCATGCTCTGCCAAAATTTGAACATCATAGAAATTAGTTATTCTTTGAAGGACAGATAAACTTTATAGGGAAAATTATCTGGGCCTGGTTTCTACTGCAGTGTAGATGTTTGGCAGTTCCCCTCTCCCCCAGTGTTCTATGGTTATTGTTCAATTCTTCCACTTTTTCTTGAGTCTGTTTTGGTAATTTATATCTTCCTAACAGCCACTAATTTCATCTTGATATTCAAATTTGTTATATGCAGTTATTTTCATTGATTATTTTAATTGCCCTTTATCCTCATATACTGTTGGTGGGAATATAAATTGCTACATCCACTGTGGAAAACAGTATGGAGGTACCTCAGAAAATTAAATGTAAAGCTACCATATGACCCAGAAATCCCACTCTTGGGCATATATCCAGACAAAACTTTCCTTGAAAAAGATACATACACTCATATGTTCATTGCAGCACTATTCGCAGCCAAGACCTGGAAACAACCTAAATATCCATTGATAGATGAATGGATTAAGAAGATGTGGTATATACACACAATGGAGTACTACTCAGCCATAAAAAAGAACAAAATAATGCCAATTGCAGCAACATGGGTGGAACTAGAGAGTGTCATATTAAGTGAAGTAAGTCAGGAAGAGGAAGACAGATACCATTCGATATAACATATCTGGAATCTAATAAATTGCACAAATGAACCTTTCCATGGAAAAGAAACTCATGGACCTATAGAACAGACTTGTGGTTGCCAAAGGGAAGGGGGAGGGAGTGGGATGGACTGGGAGGTTGGGGTTAATAGATGCAAACTATTGCATTTGGAGTGGATAAGCAATGAGATCCTGCTGTATATCTAGTCACTTATGATGGAGCATGATGGAGGATAATGTGAGAAAAAGAATGCATATATATGTGTGACTGGGTCACTTTGCTGTACAGTTGAAATTGACAGAAGACTGTAAACCAACTATAATGGAAAAAATAAAAATCATTAAAAAAATTAATTGCCCTGTATTTGTACCCTCATTTCTGGCACTTACTGCTTTCCTACTTTATTTTTTGTCCCTGTTTCTTTTTTTTTAAGTGAATTAATTTTAAAATTGAGGTATAATTGACATAGAAGATTGTATTAGTTTCACATGTACAACATAATGATTTGATATTTGTTTGTATTGTGAAATGATCATCACAGTATGTCTAGTTAGCATCCATCACCACACGTTTCCCCTGTTTCTTGAATTGTTTTCTAGGGGGTTGTCTTTTTTCAACCAGGATTTCAAAGAATCTATTCTTGATTTTCCTTAGAACATGCTTAGATTTCTAAGCAGGAAATAAATTTAATTTGGGGTTCATTTGAGCCACCAAATGGAGGATATTTCAGAAAGGTCATTTGTTACCTTATCTAGCGCCCCCCCCCCCGACCCTCCTAAGTAGAATTTAGAAGAGTCAAGATGGGGGATTCAGGGCAGAGAAATCAACCTATCTGGACCATGAGCCACTTGGATGATAGACTGTGTGACTTTATTGTCATATAACATTGTCATATGATCTACAGCTGATTGTGGGGACAGCGCTTGGCAGCTCGAAGGCAGTGTGTGTTGTGATTAGGGTGAAAGCTCTGGACAGGCTTGTGTTTGCATCCAGGCTCTGGCACTTACAGATGGTGTTACCTTGACCTAGTTCCTTGGCTCCTGTGTCCTCATCTGCTTGTTTATTGTGGAAGGACTAGATGGAATGTGGTCTGAAAATTTTTAGTTCAGTGTCTGGCATGTAGGTAACCTCAGTGGATGGAAATAGGAGTGGGAGTTCTTAGGAATCTTGTATCTGCTCAAATCACAGAGTCAGTTTCTTATTCCCAAAAGGTGAGGTTCTATCCTTTGGAATCTTCCCAGCAGGCAGATCTAGAAACATGTTCCTTCTTAGCAGCATGAGCTATTTCCCCATGCTCTGCCAGAGTAGGGCAGAGTAGACCAGGTATGGGAATGACAGCCTTTCTTTGCACCTTCCCAACTAGCCTATCATGTTGTGCTACCTTTGTTGGATCACCTTGCTTCCACATCATAAATGCAATAATAATAATAATAGTAATAATAATAATAGTAATACCTGGATAGCAAGTCTGTACAGGAGGAAAAGGTGGTATATATATCACTGATACATGCTTCTCCCACCTGGGTTATAAATTTAGGTTTTTTAGGTTTGACATGGTAGTTTCAGGATTCTGTTATAGCCAAAGGGGGACACAATGTCGCTGAGCCCCTTAAGACAGAAGGATGATGCGGCAGCAGGTTTTGTCCCTTGAAAGGTTTCCCACCCTCCTTTTCCTTCCCCTTCTGACATGAATGCTTACTGAGCTCTGTCTGGAGGGAGACCAGCTGGGAGAGGTCTTGGAAATATGCCCTCCTGTTGGAGCTTGTACACCTTTGTGAAATCCTAGCTCCTATTGCATGGGACGTGCTACCTGGCCAACCAAGTCTCTTGATATTTCTTGTGTTGTTTTTATTTCCATTCCTTGGGGATTGTTAGGCCCATGGTTATTGGAGGGGTGAGTCCTAGGGCCAGGACAGCTTGCATCATTTCCTGCAATGTCTGATGCCCAACAGAAGCGTTGTCTCAGTGCTTCTTAGAATAACTCTATGATGTCCGTAGAGCAGGTAGAATTATTATCTCCATTTCATAAGTGACGAACCTGAGACCAAGAGAAGCTAAGGACCCTGCCCAAGGTTCCACTCAGAAGACCTGAAGACTTAGGAGAGTTTTGAGTAGGGCCACCCTGGTTAGCATGGTATTTGGGGGTCAATTTTTTTTTTGGCCATGCTGGTAGCATGTATAAGTTCTGGGGCCAGAGACTGAATCTGTGTCACAGCAGTGACCCAAGCCACACAAGTGACAATTATGGATCCTTGACCCATTGAGCCACCAGGGAACTCCTGCGAGTTAATTTTGGTAATTTTTTTGGTCTTACTGTTTTTAAAAAATTTATTTATTTTTTTGTTAAAGTATAGATGATTTACAATATTGTGCCAATTTTTGCTGTACAGCAAAGTGACCCAGATACACACACACACACACACACACACACACACACACACACACATATACACACATATATATATACCCTTTCTTATGTGATCTTCCATCATGGTCTATCCCAAGAGACTGGTTATAGTTCCCTGTGCTGTAGAGTAGGACCTCATTGCTTATCCATTCTAAATTTAATAGTTTGCATCTATTAACATCAACCTCCCAGTCTGTCCCACTCCCTTTCCCCTCCCCCTTGGCAATCTCAAGTCTGTTCTCTGTCTGTGACTCTGTTTCTGTTTTGTAGAAAGATTCATTTGTGCCGTATTTTAGATTCTGCATGTAAGTGATATCATATGGTATTTGTCTTTCTCCTTCTGACTTATTTCACATAGTACGAGAATCTCTAGTTGTATCCATGTTGCTGCAAATGGCATGATTTTTTCTTTTTTATGGCTGAGTAGTATTCCATTGTATATATGTACCACATCTTTATTCCAGTCTTCTGTCGATGAACATTTAGGTTGCTTCCATAGCTTGGCTATTTTTTTTTTTTGTCTTTTTGCTGTTTCTTGGGCCGCTCCTGCAGCATATGGAGGTTCCCAGGCTAGGGGTCGAATCGGAGCTGTAGCCGTTGGCCTACACCAGAGCCACAGCAACGCAGGATCCAAGCCGTGTCTGCAACCTACACCACAGCTCACGGCAACGCCGGATTGTCAACCCACTGAGCAAGGGCAGGGATCGAACCCGCAACCTCATGGTTCCTAGCCGGATTCGTTAACCACTGAGCCACGACGGGAACCCCCCACAGCTTGGCTATTTTTGATCCTTAACCCACTGAGTCAGCAGGGAACTCCTGGGGTCAATTTTGGTGATTTTTTGGGTCCTACTGTTTTTGAAAAAAATCTTCAGATGAGACATGTTTATATTCTTACTGCCAAAGATTCAAACAGTACAGGAATGAAGAGAGCAAAACAGTTACTCTTCTGCTTAGTTTCCTAAGTCTAGCGCTGCTTCCCCCTACAAGTCAGTTTCTCCTCTGCAGGGACCAAATCTCAGGTCAGAGGTCCTGCTTCTGAAAGTTTACTGCTCCCTGCTGGGAGTCCTCAGCTTGGCTCAGTTTCCCTTGGTGAGGGAGAGGGAGAAAGAGGAGAAGAAAGGAGAGAATGCATACTCTAACTTCTCAAATGAGAGGAACTTTTGTTGTCAGTTTAGCCTTTTTAGCTATACAGACCTCTTCCAGAGATAGGATCTTTCGGCACTCCTGATTTCTGATGGTTTCTCAGAAGTTCCCCTTGTGGTTTCATTCTTCATGTCCTCTCCTGGCAGAACAGATGATTTAATGTAAACTGCCCTTATCAGTGCATTGGACCCAAGGGAAAGAGATGATATTTTCTTGTGCTACTGAAGGGGAGCAGAAGCAGACGCGGGGAAGGGTTGTTCTGCAAACCTAATGTAGTGGATTGTTTTTTCCAGTCTTAGGAGAGACTAAATGTTTACCAGGAGGGAGTACATAAAGTTCCTCAGATTGTTCTCTCTTTACTAGATACGCACACACACACACACACACACAGTCCAGCTTCATGCTCTCAGTGCCTTTCTCCTGGCCCCAGGTTGATGCTGGCTTTGCCTTACAGCATGACTCATAAAGTTTAGAGTCCTTTGAAAAACAAGTGGCAACCATTGGCTCATTTTCATAAGGTGAGCAAATATTAGTTCTCGACCAGGGTGATTTTTTTCCCCCTAGGGGACACTTGGCAATATCTTGGAATATTTTTGGTTGTCAAAAGTGGGGAGGTACTACTGGCATCTAAAGGATAGAGGTCAGAACTTCTGCATGCTGGACATGGCCAAAAAACCCTGCAAAAATTCCCCAAACAACCCCCCCCCCACAAAAAACAAATCTGACAAGTTAAAGGGTAGAGGCCAGGATGCATCTAGTTATCCTGCAGTACATAGTACAGTCCCCACAACAAAGTATTATCTGGCCCCAAATGCCAATAGAACTGAGAGTGAGAATCTCTGGGCAAGAGTGAGACCCAGCATGTAGCAGTCCCATTGGAACTTTTGGTCCAATGGTTGGGTGCTGAGTTTTGTGTAGGGCAAGCAACTCTAGCTAACATGATATTTTGGGATCCATTTAATTTTTTGCCTTATATTATTTTTAAAGCTATGCATGAGACATGATTATATTCCTTCTGTAAATGATCCAAACAATACAGGAGTGAAGTGAGCGAAACGGTGACTGTTCTCCTTAATTTCCTCTTACGTTTGCCCTTCCCCTCCCATTCTCTCTCTCCTGTCCTTTCTGGAAACCATGGTCTAGATGCCTTCCATGCACAACACATTTTTTTTCTTATATGAATGGGATCACTCCATTACTCTTCTGTAATTTACTTTTTTCCACTTAATGTTTTGTTAAATAAACTAAGAGCAGTTCAGAGTTTCACAGTGAAATGACAGTCTCACACTGTCCAAATCATAGAAGAAACACTTTATGGCACCCACTCTATGCCAGGCAGGATTCCAAAGGCTTTGCACATAACCCATTTCATCCTCAGAAACACTGTGAGTTAGGTGCCATTTTAGTTCCATTTTCTGGATCAGGAAACTAGGCACTCAGAGGCAGTCTGGCTACACTCTTGCTTTTTACTCCTGGGCCATCCTGTCTGTCCAGAAAATGATTATCTGGGCGTTGGGGAAAATTTGGTGACATCCAGGGTGTGATATTGTGATATAGTAAGAAATAAAGATTTGATCTTTGAGAGTTCCCATCATGGCTCGGTGGGTTAAGAACCTGACATAGTGTTTGTGAAGATGTGGTTTCAATCCCTGGCCTCACTCAGTGGGTTAAGGATCCGGCATTGCTGTGAGCTGCGGCATAGGTTGCAGATGCAGCTCAGATCTGGCATTGCTGTGGCTGTGGTGTGGGTTGGCAGCTGCAACTCCAATTCTACCCCTAGCCTGGGAACTTCCATATACCACAGATGTGGCCATAAAAAGAAAAAAAAAATTTAGTCCGTGTCTGGTTCCTAGCAAATAGCTCTTAAAACCTTTATTATTTCCTGAACAATATGGGTGATAGGAACATCTTTTGTTACAATATTTGGTCTTATATTACAGATCTGGAGTCCTGTTGACACAAGAGCTTCTGAAACCTTGCCATCTCCGCCATCTCCAAAGTGGAAAGAGTATCTTCTGTGTGCTAATGGGAAGACTGGTGGTGGGGGCCCTTCAGTAGCTTTAGGATGGGGGCTGGTCTCCAGAAAGACCAGGACATGATGAGAAATTTGGAACTTTCATCCGCACTCCCGACCTCCTGGGAAGGAGCTGGAGATTGGGTCAATCTCCAATGGTGCATGATTTAATCAGTTATGTCCAAGAAATGGTGTCTCCTTAAAACCTCCAACAGCTGGATTTGGGGGGGCTCTCCAGTGGATGGGTGAACACATCAAGGTGCTGGAAGGGTGGTACCCCTAGAGAAGGCATGGAAGCACCTCCCCCCAAAATCTTGTCCTGTGCATCTCTTCTCTTTGGCGGTTCCTGAGTTGTAACCTTTATAATAAACCAGTAATAGTAAGCAAAGAGATTTGATGAGTTTTGTGAGCCATTCTAGCAAATTATTGAACCTGAGGAGGGAGTTGAAGGAACGCTTTGACTTCACAGCTGGTCAATCAGATGGACAGGGACCCTGGACTTGTGACTGACATCTAAGTGGGGGCAGTCTTGTGGGACTGAGCCCTTGACACAGGAGGAGGGGGGCATCTGTGCTTTCTGTCAGAATTGAACTGAGCTGTAGAAAATCCAGTTGGTGTCCAGACAGTAGGATGAGTTTGTATGAGGGAAAAACCCATGTATTTGGTGTCAGAAGTGTGATGAGCAAAGAACAGCTTGGAATGGATGTTCACTGAACACCAGCCACTTGCTCAGCCCAGTGCTAGGTGTCCCCACTCTCTAGGAACTCCTGGGCTCAAAACAATAACAGACAGGTAGACAGACAACAGCAGGTCACTGCAGTTAAGCATACTGAGTGCAGCAACTTCGGGAGATAATTGTCCCTGCTTGATTTATGCACCAGCTCCAGGAGGGCAGTCCACAACCAGCCTTAATTAAAAATGATCTGTCCTTATTAGTCAGCTTTTGTGTCTCAAACTTTTGAAGCATGCCTAATAATAATTTGCTTTACAGCCTTGCTCCTCAGTTTGATAGCAGGAGATGCCAGTAATCAAAATAACTCTTCAGGCTTTGTAAGATGGTAGGGTTTGAAACGCCACTGTCTCAACTTTTCATGTCCAGAGCAGCACTTTAAAAATACCTCTCCTATGTCCCAATTTCAAATGTGTTTTGCTAAATAAGTCACTCCTTTTCCTCGATACCCTACTATGTCATTTTTCTCTTTAACCAATAATGACTTTTCAATAGTGCGAGGGTGCAAAACACAGGGCATCCACTAGACTATCATCATAATTCTCAGAGCCATAGGTTTTCTTTCTTCCTTGTGCCCATGGCATAAGGAAGTTCCTGGGCCAGGGATCAAACCTGTGCCACAGCAGTGACCCGAGCCACTGCAGTGACAATGCGAGATCCTTAACCTACAAGGGAAATCCTCTTCTCTCTCTCTCCTTTTTTTTTTTTTTGCAATGAGAACATTTACAGTCTACCCTTTTAGCAAATTTCAAGTATACAGTACAGTATTGTTGGAGTTCCCATCGTGGCTCAGCGGTGGCACACCCAACTACTATCCATGAGGATGCAAGGTTGATCCGTGGCCTTGCTCAGTGGGTTAAGGATCCAGTGTTGCCATGAGCTGTGGGGTAGGTCACTGATGCGGCTCCAATCCTGCATTACTGTGGCTGTGGCGTAGGCCTGCAGCTGCAGCTCTGATTCAGCCCCTAGCCTGGGAACTTCCACATGCCTTGGGTGCAGCCCTAAAAAGACAAACCAAAACCAAAAAACACCCTCCCCCCAAAAAACACCCCCCCCAAAAAAACACCCAAACAATACAATATTGTTAGCCATGTCACATTGCTGTACATTAGATCATCAGAACTCACGCAGCTTGTGTAACTGCAGCTGTGCACCCCTTGACCAATGTCTTCCATGTTCTCCACTGCCCACTCCCTGACAACCACTCTGCTCTCCATTTCTATGAGCTTGATTGCTTTAGGTTCCACATGTAAGCGCGATCATGCCATATTTGTCCTGTTTATTTCACCAGGCTCATCAATGGAAGGATTTCCCTTATTAAGGCTGAGTAATATTTCATGTATTATGTAATATATATATTAATATGTGATATATATTATGTATATATTAATATATACATATTATAATATGTATATTATTAACGCTATCTATCTATAAACACACACACACACACACACACACACACACACTGTAAGCAAATGACCTTTCATCTTCTGATCTCTTTCTCTTCAGGAGTGGCAAGTCCATTCATTCTACAGCAGATGTTTTTCTAATAAACTCAGACTTCATTTGATCTCCTTCCTCCTGGGCCTGGAAGATCATCTCTCTCTAAGGCAACTTTCAGGTATCTCCTTTCAGATGCCACAGTTCACCTCGGAATGTTTGGGGAGCCCTGACATTCCCCTTCCTTATTTACTGCTCCTGAAATAATTTGATGCACCATTTGCTGCTGAGCTTAACCTCTTGTAATTGGCTGTTGATTCCCTATGTATCTGAAAGTAAAGCTTTGCTATTTAAGGAGCCAGATTGAACAACAGAATGCCCCTGAGTTTTTGATGTTTCAGACTTTCATTGAGGTGGCTGAATTGTCTGACAGCAGCCATAGATCTTCAGGTTTTGGGAATGCGAGCTTTTGCTCATATTTTTTTGTAAGTGTAAACTGAAATGGATTTTCTTTCTTAAAGGCATGTTTGGAGAGGATGCTTTCCTTGGTAGGAGAGCAACTTTGAAAAATTATTGGGTAAGCCTAGAGCTTGTTTGAAATGAAATCTTTATGAGATTATCAGGAAAAGACCGTGGATCTGAGCTTGTAGGAACAATGGCTGGTGTGAGACCTCCAGGCCCCATCCTGATGTGGCAGAGGCTAAAAATAATTACCAAAAATAGACATACTCCTAGCATGCTCCGATATAGAGGAAACTCGCATATGGTATTTCTTCTAGATTATTCTTTGTTAAAAAGTAATTCTCTGTTTCCTACCATGGGGAGCTCTCAGGGGAGATGGAAACTGCCCATGGGGAGGGGAGGGGACAGGGAGAAGTGAGTAGTAGAGGAAGGGGCTGTTCAACCGAAGCTCTGAGAAATCTCTACCTGATGGCTCTGGGACAAGAGCTTGGAGAACTCGGCTTTAATGAATAAGAATGAGGATTGGGTTTCCCTGGTACCTAGGTGACTGGAGACATAATTTTTTCATATCTGCTCTTAATCATTGAGTGCTTTTTGTGTGCAAGGTGCTAATTAAATTTTGATTAAAAAGTTGTGAGTCTCTAATTTCCAGGAGTTTACAAGATAATTAGGGAGAATGCAAATAACAGACCCAGAAGACTCATTTTCTAAGAGCTCATTGAATTGGCTCTGTTTTCCCTTAGACTTCCATTCACTTGCTTCAGATCATGGTTATTTTCTGTTCAGAGGTTTGTCTGAAGGCAGACAATCAGGGAGGGGCAAAGTCTGTTAAGTCATTTATTCTAAATTTAAGATGGAAGTGGACTATTCCAGTGAAATCTGGATTTTATCTCCTGTGAGCCAGTGGACAGCCTTCAAAAGCCCTTGAACCCATAATGATGGTAGCATTCAAGAAGCTCTTATGTGCTAGGCACTGTGCTAAGTCCTTAATGGAACTTACATCATTTCATGCCATAACAGCGTTTGGTGGGAAGTACAAGTTTTAGACACATTTTATAGATTGGGAAACTGAGGGTCAGAGCAGTTGAGCAAAGTTACATGGCTAGGAAGTAACTGGGTCAGACTTTTAGCTTAGGAAGTCTGCTCGAATGCTCTGCTGGACTGCTGTTCAGGCAAATAAGTGGATCTTATTCATGATCTTATTATTGATTGAATTATATGAATTATCTTATTGTACAAGCTTGTGAGTGAACAACAGCATTTTTTCCCCCTGGAAATTAGAAGTTTTGGCTATAAAAAGGGAGCTAGCTCTTATTTAAGGGAATTATACTTGTTAAGAGTGAAGCTGGGGCTAGTGTAAATGAAATATAACCCTTCTCAGAAATCTGCAGGACGAGGGGAGAAAGCCATTTGAGACCCTGCAAGTGGGGATAAAATCGAGTCAAAGTGTTTTCAGGCAAGGATTCTGCATGACCAGATGGAACAATGGATGCAAATTCTCCAGATGGTCCACAGATACACTGGTCATGATTTCAGGGCTTAACCATCTAGCTTAACCACCTTCTGGGAGGCTCAGCCGGAAGCAGAATATCTAACAAGTCCTTTAGTTTTCCAACTGGAGGTCAACCTCCCGCAAACCAGAAAGGGTACTAGGGTACATCCTAGTGCTGAGGACAGATTTCATGATGAAGTTACAGGGAGCGACCTGGAGAAAAATATGTGAGTCTTTGGTGCCTTCGAGTATGGCTTTTTTGGTTGGAATATAGTTGACTTACAATGTTGTGTTAGTTTCAGGTGTAGAGCAAAGTGTGTCAGTTATATGGATATATATATCCATATGGACATGTATGGATATATTTATTTATTTATTCATTCTTTTTCAGATTCTTTCCCCATAAGTATTGCATAGATTTCCTCACCAATTTTATATATAGTATTGTGTGTCCCAATTTACCCCTCCTTCCAATATTTCCCCTTTGATAACTTTGATAAGTTTGATTTAGAAATCTTTGAGTCTATTTCTATTTTGTGAATAAGTTCTTTTGTATACCTTTTTATTATATTCCACACATTAATAATCTCATATGATATTTGTCTTTCTCTGTCTGACTTATTTCACTTAGTATGATAATTTCTAGGTCCATCCACGTTGCCGCGGATGGCATTCTTTCATTCTTTTTTATGGCTGAGTAATATTCCATTGTATGTATGTACCACAAGTTCTTTATCCAGTCCTCTGTTGATGGGCATTTAGGTTGCTTCCATGTCTTGGCTATTGTAAATAGTGCTGCAGTGAACACTGGGGTTCATATATCTTTTTGAATTTTGTATGGTTTTCTCTGGGTATATGTCCAGGAGAAGGATTGCTGGATCATATGGTAGTTCCATATTTAGTTTTTTAAGGAACCTCCATGCTATTCTCTACAGTGGTTATACCAACTTATATTCCCACCAACAGCATAGGAGGGTGCCCTTTTCTCTACAGACCGTGGCTTCTGAGTTCAGAAAAATAAGTGGTTCTTCCTCAAACTTGTCAGTCCAATCCACACATCTTACTAATTAAGGTCTAGAACATTCGTTTATAATTGCATTCTTAATTCCAACCATTCCTGAAATTGAAAGGTATCTAACCACTAAGAAAACGGGTATATCATTCTGACCTTGGAGAGACAGCAGTGAGTAATGGCGTGAAGCAATGTCATAATTCACTGCTCAGGAATTGAACCTGAGCAGCCTGGATGAAAACCGGGAACCCCAGCCACTAGACTAGCTAGAGCTAAGAGCAGAGTTGCCTTGATTCTTGCCGCCTGTTCAAAGCAAGAATGTTTCAAGGAGGCAAAGACTGTGAAACAGGTATAATGTTTATTGTTAGAGTCACAGTACAACACGTGGGAGAGCACACAGAGAAGTCAGAAGCAACGAAGCCATACACACCCTAAAGAGGAGTGTGGGTGCAAGCGTCCCCCTGAGGGAGGAGCACACCAGAGAGGTGATTTAATCACATAAAGGACCATTCTTCTGGGTCTTTGTTTACCTTTGGCCATTATCTTGTTTTATTTTTTATTTCTCACACCTGACTGGACACAGGACCCTCCCCGATATGCATGTGCATTTTTTGGCAAACATGGATTCCAGAGCAAAGGATGCTGGAATGGTATCAGGACTTATTACGGTTTGGCGCCCTCACCCTTTCTGACCCAGAGGGGTCTACTGTACATATGTAATTGCGGAGGTCTCCTTGACCCCAGGAGTTGTCAAAGTGGTCCTCTTATCTTTCTACTCCAGCAGAGCTCAGATCCTGCCATTAACTTTCTCCTTGACGTGTCAAAGAGAAGCAGCGCCCGATTTACTCAGCCTGACGAGTCTCAGCTGTTCTCAGCCCAGGGGCCCATCTACCACCTACCTCAGTCCCACACAATTTTAGAGAGCTGCCTTCTCAACTTGTTTGAGCTGGCACCATGACCAGACCTGGATCTAGGCTCTGCTGGCCACTTATCAGGGCATGCTAAACATTGTGTGTATTGAGATGCACTGTCAAAAACCGTACAGCTTCAAGAGGGATGTGGTCACTTAAGCCCTTGTCCCTGAATTCAGGTTGTGTGTTGTAGATTTTTTCATTCTTCTGTCTGTATACATTCCCACCCAATTGGATAACCTGATTAGGTTTTGCATTTCATTAGCTATGATATAAATCTTTCCCATCTAACTCAAAAGACCTTTGACTTTGATGGAACAGTGTATTTTATTTTATTTATTTTTATTTTTTCCCACTGTACAGCAAGGGGATCAAGTTATCTTTACATGTATACATTTTTCCCCCCACTCTTTGTTCTGTCGCAATACGAGTATCTAGACATAGTTCTCAATGCTACTCAGCAGGATCTCCTTGTAAATCTATTCTAAGCTGTGTCTGATAACCCCAAGTTCCCGATCCCTCCCACTCCATCCCTCTCCCACCAGGCAGCCACAAGTCTATTTTCTAAGTCCATGACTTTCTTTTCTGTGGAGATGTTCATTTGTGCTGGATATTAGATTCCAGTTATAAGTGATATCATATGGTATTTGTCTTTGTCTTTCTGACCCACTTCACTCAGTATGAGATTCTCTAGTTCCATCCATGCTGCTGCAAATGGCATTATGTCATTCTTTTTTATGGCTGAGTAGTATTCCATTGTGTATATATACCACATCTTCCGAATCCAATCATCTGTCGCTGGACATTTGGGTTGTTTCCATGTCCTGGCTATTGTGAATAGTGGGAACAGTGTATTTTAAAATATAATTCCTAAAATCCAGCTCTTGTGGATTTTAAAGTGATCTCCAAATGTCTTCATCTGCTTGATCACCACTGCCATCCTACTGATGAAAGAAAGGCAGGGTATAAGTTGGAACCCACTGTAGACTTGAAGGAAGTGATTTCACAAATTTTAGATAAAGAATAGGCACAATTTCATGGTCACTGGAAAAAGGAGGCTTCTAGGCAATGTAGGGAGAAGGGAAACGGAAGCATCTGAGGCATCCTGGAGAGGGTTGTTTTTTGCTGACAGCACATTGGAATGAATGGCCATCCATAAAAGGGGAAAGGAAAAGCACACATTGAGTAAGACACTATAGAGATAGTGCCAGGAAGGTCAAAGTTGAGAGTGATTTGAGATTTGAAACAGAAATGCCAAGGACAAAAAGACGTTTTTGTTTTGTTTTGAAACAAAAATGCCAAGGGCTGTCATCGTGATATGCAGAGCAAGAATGACAAAGACAGCTTGGGTTCAAGGCTAGTGTTAGTCATACATTATGCCCTAGGGGGCACTCAAGGATCGTCTCTGCTCCAGGTACAGCTTTTTGGCTTGAGCCTGAACTGAAAGGGAACCCTCAGGAGTGCGCAACAGCCCCATCATTCTAGGAAGAAGAGATTTAAGGGGGAGGAATAAGAGAATTTCAAGTAAAAGGAATTCTGACAGCTCACTTCTCTCTTCTGTGAGTCATTCTCCTCGTCCATTCTTCCTTTACTCTCTTTGATCTAATGCTGGGTTGATAGAGCCTGAGGAATTGTCAGAAAAGCATAGGAAGTCCATGCTCTCTGCTTGGCCTTGGCCTGATGTTGAAGGCATTGCTCTGAAGTTGGTGCATTGCTCATCCAGGACCTGGAGAAGGAAGTCAGGTATGAATGTGTTGCTGAAGCCCTAGTCAGTGATAAAGTGTGTGAAATTGTCTCTTGTGCACATTCCTGGAGAAACTAAGGGTGAGCTGGGACACTCAGAAGGGAGTTGGAAGGAATCAAGGCCTCAGGGACCTGCTGTTTCTTTCTTTCTTTTTTTTTTTTAATTTTTTTTTGTCGCTATTTCTTGGGCCGCTCCCACGGCATATGGAGGTTCCCAGGCTAGGGGTCGAATTGGAGCTGCAGCCACCGGCCTACGCCAGAGCCACAGCAACGCAGGATCCGAGCCGCGTCTGCAACCTACACCACAGCTCACGGCAATGCCGGATCGTTAACCCACTGAGCAAGGGCAGGGACCGAACCCTTAACCTCATGGTTCCTAGTCGGATTCGTTAACCACTGCGCCACGTTGGGAACTCCCGACCTGCTGTTTCTTTACAAAAGAAACAACTAACTGCTCTGAGAGATGCATATTGTGAATGTAATTGACACAGAGAAAGTAGAATGGCTCTATTCTTACTGCATCTCTTCTCTCAAAACAGTGGTAGAAGCATACTGATAAAAAGGGGATCAAAGCTAAGAGCCAGAGTTTCTCTAATGATTTCAGATATTTTGAGGCAAAGAAACGATTTCTCAGGGCCTCTCCAAGTGGGGTCACCCAACCACTGGGAGTGGATTTGAGGCGTTAAGCAATGTTGGAAGTTGGAAACCTATAAAAATAAGTTTGATTTTAAAAAAGGGAAAGATGGCTTTTCTCTCCACAATTTATAGAAGAATGAGCTTGGCAGTCAACACCAGCTAAGATTCTAGAATAAATTATTAAGGGAATTACTTGTGACACTTAGAACCGAAAATGATCAATGGAGGTTGTGTGGATTTACTAAGAAGAAATCAAATCTGATTTTCTTTCCTTTTTTTCTAACAGTTAGTAGACCCAACTGTCAATTTCCTAGTTAGAGTTTAACAAGGCATCTGACAGGGACACAATAATCTCTAGACAAAACAGAATATTGTGTCAGGGGTGAGTATAATTAGGTGGATTCATAACAGAATCACTACTCAAAGGATATTGATTAATCGACTTGGTCTCCCTGTAGGAAGTTTCTAATGGCAACTACAGGCCATTGTCTAACATTTAGAAATGCTCTACTTGGTATTTTCATTTTCAAAGCCCAAATGCTAGAATGCACAGGGAGCAGAAGGAGGGAGTATAATTTGGATAAAATAATTATTTTGGAACGATCCCAAAGATCAAGCTATGGACCAAGACCAATGTGTTTATTGCTGTATTTTATTTTTACTTAGAAAAAAAACCACTGTGTACTACATTTACTTGAATGCAATCATTTCTGCATGTTAGAGTTTCACTATTAAGAGGGTTTGAACACTTAATTACATCAGATTTCTATTGTTATTCAAGCCAGAGAATTTTGGAGCTAAAATATCAAATAATAATAGTGTACCTGTCTGTAGTCTCCAAAATATGCTAATAAAATATTACCTCAGAGAAATTTCAAAATTACACAGGAAAATCACAGGAAAATTATTGAAATTTACACAGTAAAGATGATAATTTTAAACCTCTTTCCAGAGTTCCCATTATGGCCCAGTGGAAATGAATCTGATTAATATCCATAACCATGCAGGTTCGATCCCTGGCCTTGCTCAGAGGGTTAAGGATCTGGTGGTGGTATAGGTCACAGACATGGCTTGGGTCTGGTGTTGCTGTGGTGTAGGCTGGCAGCTGTAGCTCTGTTCAACCCCTAGCCTGGGAACTTCCATGTGCCCTGGATGTGGCCCTAAAAAGACAAAAAAAAAAAAAAAGAAAAGAAAAGCTCTTTCTGTTGCTGTATTTTATGTATAGAGTAGGCTCTGGACACAAATAAGCCTAGAATGTTGTAATGGCTTATACACAATAGAAATTTATTTCTTGTTCACATAAGTCTGAGGCGATGTCCCTGGCTGGCTGACGACTTTCCATGAGGCTCCTTTCATCTTGTGGCTCCTTCTCTTCCCAAGGACTTCATTAACATCTTCCTTTAGAATTGAATCCAGAAGGAAAAGAACATGCTTAAAAATTTTTTTTGTTTGTTTTTTTTTTTAGGGCCACACCCACGACATATGGAGGTTCCCAGGCTGGGGGATCCAAGCCGTGCCTGTGACCTACACCACAGCTCATAGCAATGCCAGATCCTTAACCCACAGATTGAGGCCAGGAATCAAACCCACGTCCACATGGATTTTAGTCAGATTTGTTTCTGCTGAGCCACGATGGGAACTCCTAAAAACTTTTTTAAACTAAGAAATATTTCAATCAAATTACCATTGACATTTTTCACAGAACTAGAACAAACAATCCAAAAATTTATATGGAACAACCAAAGACCCAGAATTGCCATATCAATCCTGAGGAACAAAAACCAAGCAGGAGGCATCATTCTCTCAGACTTCAGGCAATATTACAAAGCCACAGTCATCAAGACAGTGTGGTACTGGTATCCAAACAGACATATAGACCAATGGAACAGAACAGGGAACCCAGAAATAAACCCAGACACTTGTGGTCAATTAATCTTTGACAAAGGAGGCAAGAACATAAAATGGGAAAAAGACAGTCTTTTCAGCAAGTGGTGCTGGGAGCACTGGACAGCTGCATGTGAATCAGTGAAACTGGAACACACCCTTACACCATGTACAAAAATAAAATCAAATTGGCTTAAATGCTTGAACATAAGACAAGACACCATCAAACTCCTAGAAGAGAACATGGGCAAAACATTCTCTGACATCAACCTTACAGATGTTTTCTCAGGTCAGTCTCCCAAAGCAACAGAAATAAAAGCAAAAATAAACCAATGTGACCTAATCAAACTGAAAAGCTTTTGCATAGCAAAGAAAACCATAAAAAAAACCCCAAAAGACAACTTACAGAATGGGAGAAAATAGTTTCAAATGATGCAACTGACAAGGGCGTAATCTCTAAAATATTCCAACAACTCATACAACTCAACAGCAAAAAACCCAACAACCCAGTGGAAAAATGGGCAAAAGACCTGAATAGACATTTCTCCAAAGAAGATATACAGATGGCCAACAAGCACATGAAAAAATGCTCAACATCACTGACTATTAGAGACATACAAATCAAAATTATTATGAGGTACCACCTCACACCAGTCAGAATGGCCATCTTTAATAAGTCCACAAATTACAAATGCTGGAGAGGGTGTGGAGAAAAGGAAACCCTCCTGCACTGTTGGTGGGAATGTAAATTGGTACAACCACTGTGGAAGAGTGTATGGAGGTACCTCAGAAAACTAAATATAGAACTACCATATGACACAAAAATCCCACTCTTGGGCGTATACCTGGATAAATCTTTCCTTGAAAAAAATACATGAACCCGTATGTTCATTGCAGCACTATTCACAATAGCCAAGACATGGAAACAACCTAAATGTCCATCTACAAATGAATGGATTAAGAAGATGAGGTATATATATATATGCAATGGAATACTACTCAGCCATAAAAAAGGACAAAATAGTGCCATTTGCAGCAACATGGATGAAACTAGAGACTCTCATCCTGAGTGAAGTAAGTCAGAAAGAGAAAGACAAATACCATATGATATCGCTTATATCTGGAATCTAATATATGGCACAAATGAACCTTTCCACAGAAAAGAAAATTATGGACATGGAGAACAGCCTTGTGGTTGCCAAGAGGGAGGGGGAGAGAGTGGGAGGGACTGGGAGTTTGAGGTTAATAGATGCAACTATTGCCTTTGGAATGAATAAGCAATGAGATTCTGCTGTTTAGCACTGGGAACTATATCTAGTCACTTATGATGGAGCATGATAATGTGAGAAAAAAGAATGTATGCATCTATGTGTGACTAGGTCACCTTGCTGTAGAGTCGAAAATTGACAGAACACTGTAAACCAGCTATAGTGGAAAAAATAAAAATCATTAAGAAAAAAAATGGCAAAATGACTATTTTGAAGATATAAACATTGGTTCTGCTGTTTGAAATAAAATTCCCAGAGACAATAGAACCATATATTCAAAAGATTCTTAGATTGTAATGAAGTTGATGTATCCTGAAAAATAAGAATGATGACTATAAAGGTAAAAGCCAAAGATCTCCATTGATGAAGTTTCAAGACTTTGAATAAATCTTTTCATGTAATGTAAGAGAAAAGAAAAAAAGCAGTTAAGAGTGCCAGTAGTTCACATTTACAAACGCTAAATTGTTTAAACATAAGGAGAATAGCTTATGAAAAGTTTTTATTGGTAGGATGGATGTGAGAACAGCTTTCTTTTGATTTTGACTAGTCATTTCTCTGTGGGCTAAAACAAATGAAATGTATTTTTTCCTGTTTATATGTATATTTATTTGATTTCTATTTTAAAATTGCTTAATGAATTTTATTCCATTTATATGTGTACAGCAATCATCACAACCAAATTTTATAGCATTTCCATCCCAAATCCTCAGTGCTCCCCCCCAACCCCCAACCTGTCTCCTTTGGAAACTATAAGTTTTTCAAAGCCTGTGAGTCAGTATCTGTTCTGCAAAGAAGTTCATTGTGTCCTTTTTTTTAGATTCCACATGTAAGTGATAGCATATGATGTTGGTGTCTCACCATCTGACTGACTTTACTTAGCATGATAATTTCTAGGTCCAACCATGTTTCTGCAAATGCCATTTCTTTCCTTTTAATGGCTAAGTAATATTCCATTGTGTATATGTACCACATCTTTATCCACTCCTCTGTCAATGGATATTTAGGTTGTTTCCATGTCTTGGCTATTGTATAGACTGCTGCAATGAACATTGGAGTACATGTGTCTTTTCGAGTCATGGTTTTCTCTGGATAGATGCCCAGGAGTGGGATTGCTGGATCAAATGGTAGTTCTATTTTGAGTTTTCTGAGGAATCTCCATACTGTTTTCCACAGTGGTTGCACCAATTTACATTATACTTGAAATGTACTTTTTAATTGAAATGATAAAAGTATATATGATCACTTAAAGATACTTCAAAGATATGTAAAAGGAGGGAGATACTAAATTTTATCTCCACTACTCGTCATTCAGATTCAACAATGACTGATTTAGGGTCATTCTTGTTTCATCTATACCCTCCACCCCACTTCCTCCTTCCCCTCCACAGTGAGATTCTTTTGAAGCCAAACCCTTCCACAATATCACTTTACATGTAAGTATAAAAAAGAACTCTATTGTTATTTTCATTTTTAATTTTTTGGATGTTCCCACAGCATGCAAAAATTTAGGGCCAGAGTTTGAACCTGCACCACAGTGGTGACAAACCTGGATTCTTAACCTGCTGAGCCATGAAGGAACTCCAAGAACTCTAGTTTTAGAAAGCCTAAGAACGTCATTATTACTCCTAAAACACTGGATTTCCTTAATATCATCAAATATTTATTCAATGTTCAAGTTTCCCTAATTCATATTCTCAGCCTTTCTACAGCTTGTGTGAGTCAGGAGGTACACATAGAAGTTGTTGATATGTTTTTCTCTCTCTCTGTTTTTTTTTTTTTCTGCTTTTTAGGGCCACACCTGTGGCATATGGAGGTTCCTAGGATAGGGGTCAAATTGGAGCTGCAGCTTCCACTTATACCACAGCCACAGCAATGCAGGATTTGAGGCCAGAGCTCAAACCTGCATCCTCATGGATCCTAGCTGGGTTCCTTAACCACTGAGCCACGAAAGGACCTCCGGATATGTCTCTTTTAACTGACAGGTCCTCTGCCCCCACTTTTGCCCTTTGTAATTTATTTGTTATTAGGTCATTTGTCCTCTAGAATGTCCCAGAGTCTGGATTTTGCTGAGTGTATCTCCACTGTGTAGCTTAACACATTCTTCTACATTTCCTTTAAACTGATAATTATATCTAGAGTCTTGTCCAGATTCAGGTTGATGTGGGGGCAAGTTTACTTTGTAGATGGTGGCGTGTGTTATGACCATTGATGATCACTGTGTAAATTCATTATTTCATTAAATGCTTGTGCATGGTGATTTTCTACTTCCATTGTTTATTCCTCATTGTCAGCCAGAGTTCCTCTATAAAAAGAAACATTTCTCATTATCTATTTGATTATTCTGATGTCATACTTGTTTCTTAAATACTTTGAATTGTGTTCACAATATGTTGGCTGAGACTAAGTCATGTGGCCATGATAGCTGCAAGGGAGTCTGGGAAGTATAACGTAGCTGTGAGCCTTGGAAGAAGAGGAAATAGGAGTGCTCACTGTGGCTCAGCTGGTTGAAGACCCGACATAGTCTCCATGAGGATGCCGGTTGATCTCTGGGCTTGCTCAGTGGGTTAAGGATCTGGTGTTGCTATGGCTGTGGTGTAGGCTGGCAGCTGCAGCTCCAATTAGACCCCATGCCCAGGAACTTCCATAGGCTGCAGGTGTGGCCATAAAAAAATAAAAAAGAATAGAAAAGGAAAGAAAGAAAAGAAAAAAAAGAAGAAGAAATGGATTTTGACCAACAGCCAGCATTCTTTCCCTCAATTATAAAAACAAAGTGAAATTTGTCAGTGATGTATTTAAGGTCCATAAATCCAGCTGTCCTGTTAGAATGGGTGGGTGGGGTGGGGCTTAGCTTAGCAGCCACAAGAATGGAAAAGACTCAAAGGTGGTGGTTGACCATGAGCTCTGTGGGGGAATGCTGGGCTTAGCTGCTAAAATGGCAAATAAAATCCTGGATGCACCCCCCGCAGCAGTCTGTTACACCGGGGAGTTGTTGACAAACCACACAGTTACTAAGAAGGCAGCCAGGATGGTTGGCAGAGCTGGGGATATTTGGTCCAAAGACTCAGATGGGACTTGAGAGGATTCTGAAGGGCTCTTTTCTGGAAAAGGGATTAAATTGGATCTGAGTGGACCTAGGGGTGAACCAGAAGCATTGGAGTAGAATCACATGGAAGCAGATTATGGTCGAATATAGGATCCTTTTCTGTTTGCTCTGATTTATTTCAGTAGCTGTAATTATATTCTTGCAGGATGAGCTGCCTTGGAGAGACTGTAGCTTCTTGGTCCCAAGTGGGTTTGAGGAGACGTTTGGGTACCACTTGACAGAGATGGGCATGGGGACCTCAGTAGTGGATGTGTGGCTGTGCTCATCCCCAGAGAAGCTGAGGATCAGCCGAGCTATGGGAAGTCTAGTATGTGTTAACTGAGTGGAATTGCATGCCCCAGAAAAGGTCATGCAGTCTGTGGGCAAAAGTATATATTTAATCATTTTGTTTTAGGCGATTTTTTTTTCTTATAGAATATAATTGTTGTTTAACTTTTTTTTTTTTTTTTAATGGCCACATCCAAGGCATATGGAAGTTACCAGGCCAGGGGTCCAATTGGAGCTACACCACAGCCACAGCCTCGCCAGATGTAAGCCACATCTGTAACCTACGCAGCAGCTTGTGGCAACGCCAGATCCCTAACCCACTCAGCCGCAATGAAAACTCTGTTGTTTAACTTTTGAGTGAACTTTTTACTTAAGGAAGAAAAAATTGAGGGGGTGGGAGTTCAAAAGGTACTTGATTGCCAGTTATTTCTGAGTGTGATCATAAAGGCCATTTGCTTATTCCTTCTTTCTCTCTGGAGAGCATCAGGTGCCAGCTCTGCTCTAGGTTCAGGGAACGAAGGTGGGTAATAGGTGGGACTTGCTCTTGAAGTTTTTGGTTGGAGGTAGAGGCAGATGCACCCAGGAATGAAGATGCTTCCACGTGGAGGGGAGTGAGGAGGAAGGATGAACCAGGTGGGCTGGGATGCCTGTGGGGGGTCCAGGGGGAGCAGAGTAGGTGTGGAATCATGCAGGGAGCCCCCTAACAAAACCGTGACGGCTCGGTAGGAGTTAACCAGGCAGGGTAAGGGCATTCCCAGGGGGGTGGGTCCCTTCTCTGGGGACAATGTGAAGAAGGGGAGTGAAGCTGTAAGTGGGACGTTTTTAGAACACAGTGATCCTGGAGCATGACTGGGACACACACTGGTGAGACCAAACGTCGGGCTGGGGGGCTGGCAGGGGTCTGGCCTTGAAGAGTTGGGGGAACAGGCTAAAGACTGGGGCTTCCACGAAGGCCTCTTACTCGATCCCTTAGATGAAGGAACCTTGTGGGAGGACCCTGAGCTGGGAAGTGGCACCCCAGTCTTGGGACCTGTTCTGCTGTCACCAACCTTCTGACCACACACAACCCACGTTCCTGTGCGCAGCCTTGGTTTCTGCAGCTCCAGGACCGGGAGGATGAATTAGGAGAAATACGATGGCTGGTTTGGAGTCAGATAGCCCTGGTTTGAATCCTGCCTCTGACTCCTAATAGCTGTATTTCAATCCATGTGCCACTTAATTGGCAATATGGGAATAAGAAGGGTACCAACCCCAGAGGGAGGTATTATGAGGATTAAATGAGAAAAGTGTAAAGCGGTTACTTTTTACGGTGCTGGGACTTCATTGACGATTAATTGCTCAACACCTGGTAGCTGTTACTTATACTAAGTAATTAATGTTAATAGGTACCATTTCTGACCACACAACAGTGTGGGGCAGCAGGTTCTAGTTTGTGTGGAGGAGTCTCGGATTCTTGACTCTTGAAGGGGCTTCTGGGCGGGGAGTAGGTGGGCAGAGCGTTGCACCTCCCTCTGCAGTTATTAACTCCCATTCACCTGTTTTAAATATTAGGTTCATGTAATATTTACTTGAAAAATAAATTGCCAACATAGCTTAGAAAGCCACTGTGCTAGATGAAATCTAGGTTTCTTGCTGGCTTTAAAATTCTGTGTCTCTACAATTTAAAATGAAAAGAGGATAAGGCACCTTTGGCTCCTCAGCTCCTGTTAATTTTTTTTCTGTCTGCTTCTGTCTGTTCCCTTCCCCACTACAGTTCACTCTTCTGACTCTCACCGCCCCCTTCCCCAGAATATCTTCCTTTAAAAATAGGTCTTCACCTTATAGTTACAATTACCATGAGGACCTTTATGTCAGCCTCCTGATAAAAAATCCACTCCCATGAAGATGTTAATATCTGATAGCTGCTAGGCGTTTGCTTTTAACTCTTAAAAGAGGAGATCTGGAAAGGCAATGCCTTGTACCCAAAGGAATGACTCTCTAATGGGGGATTTTCAGACTCAGATTTGGGTGGGGGTTGTTTGGGGGACAGGATAGCCTTTCAAATTTCAGCCCTATCAGCAGCTGCTGTCTCTGCTGGGATTTATCCTTTTTTTCCACCAAGGGTCCCACGTGTACAGAGGTGAGGAGGGAATGTGTGATACAGTGTCAGTGTTTACGGTTGGGAGATGCTCTGAATCTCATTTCATTAAGTGTCTGGTTGTGTTTCCCAGATTCTTCCTGCAGAAGAAAATGCCAACTAATAGAACACCCAGGAGAGCACAACACTTCTTGGTAGACTCCAGCTTCCAGCTCCATGATAATTCCGGTTATACCTGTGGGCATGCCCTTCTTTCAGAAATAAATCCTGGGCCAAGGATTCAGGCACAGTTGATTCTTGAAGATGAGCTCCTGGGAGCAAGGGCTTTGCTGGGAATGGACTGGTTAATCCACATTCCTCAGGTAAGAACCATCAGTCTTCTAGGCCTTAGTTGGCCCATCTATAAAGCGGAGTGCTGGGGAGTTCCTGTGGTGGCGCAGCAGAAACAAATCCAACTAGTATTCATGAAGATGTGGGTTCGATCCCTGGCCTCACTCAGTGGGTCGGAGATCCAGCATTGCCCTGAGCTGTGGTGTCGGTCGCAGACCCGGCTCGGATCCTGCGTTGCTCTGGCTGTGGTGGAGGCTGGAAACTATAGCTCCGATTCAACTCCTAGACTGGGAACTTTCATATGCTGTGAGTGTAGCCCTAAAAAGCAAAAAATAAAATAAAATGGGAATGATGAGCTGCAAAATCTCTTCAAGGTTTGCAGTTCTGCTTCTAATATTACCTGCTGAGCAGGAAACACACTGTCCTAAGGAAATCTTGTTGTCCATTTTCTAGAAAGAGAAGCCAGGTAAATTATAATGGACGGACAGATCAAATAATAATCATGACCTATTGATTACCTGGAACCATGCTAAGCATTTTATATGTATCATTTCATTTTTTAAATAACAGCTTTATCGAGGTATAATTTACATACCATACAATTCATCCATCTAGAGTGTAGGATTCCGTGGTTTTTAGTAGATTCACAGATATGTGCAAGCATCACATGCTAGCTATCCGTTTTAGTCCATTTTAGCTCTCATCCTTCCAGCCGTCATCTTCCCCAGTCCTAAGCAACAAATCTGTGTCTCCATAGAATTGCCCATTCTGAACAGTTCACATAAATTGAATCATAAAACATGTGGCCTTTTGGATCTGACTTCTGTCACCTAGCATAAGGTTTTTAAGGTTCATCCATGTTGCAGCAATAATCAGTACTTCATTGCTTTTAATTGCTGAGTAATAGCCCAGGGTTTGTATACACCATACTTTGTTTATCCATTCATCAGTTGATGGACATTTGGGTGGTTTCTCCTCTTTCGGCTATTTTGAATAATGCTGCTATAAACATTTATTATTATTATTGTTGTTGTTGCTCGCATCATATGGAGCAACAGCTGCTGGCCTAAACCACGGCCGCAGCAACTCGGGATCCAAGCCACATCTGTGACCTACACCGAAGCTCATGGCAACGCTGGATCTTTATCCCACTGAGTGAGGCCAGGGATCCAATCCGAGTCTTCATGGATACTAATTGGGTTCCTTTCCTCTTCGCCACAATGGGAACTCCCTATAAACATTTATATGTAAGTCTTCGTGTGGGTAGATACTAGGAGTAGAATTGCTGGGTCATATGGTAGCTTTATGTTTACAAACATCGTTTCTTTTTTTAATTGAAGTATAGTTGGTTTACAACGTATTAATTTCTGTTTTACAGCAAAGTGATTCAGTATATATATATTTTAAGAAGAATACACACACACACACACACACACATATATACACATACACACATAAACTCTTTTAAAATATTCTTTCCCATTATGGTTTATCACAGGATATTGATTATAGGTCTCTGTGCTGTACAGTAGGACCTCATTGTTTATCCATTCTATATGTAATAGCTTACATCTGTTAACCTCAACCTCCCTCTCCATCCCCCTCCCAACCCCCTCCCCCTCAGCAATCACAAGTCTGTTCTCCATGTCCATGAATCTGCTTCTGTTTCCTAGACAGGTTCACTTGTGTCATATTTTAGATTTCACATGTACGTGATATCTTGGTATTTGTCTTTCTCTTTCTGACTTACTTCATTCAGTATGATAATCTCTAGTTGCATCTATGATGCTGCAGATGGCATCATTTCATTCTTTTTTTATAGCTGAGTTGTATTCCATTGCAGGTACGTACCACATCTTCTTTATCCATTCATCTGTCAATGGACATTTAGGTTGTTTCCATGTCTTGGCCATTGTGAATATGTTGCTGTGAACATAGGGCTGCCTGTATCTTTTTGAATTATAGTTTTGTCTAGATATATGCCCATGAGTGGGACTGCTGGATCATATGGTAATTCTATTTTTTTTAGTTTTCTGAGGAACGTCCACATCATTTTCCATAGTGGCTGCCACCCATTCAAATTCCTACCAATAGTGTAGGAGGGTTCCTTTTTCTCTACACCCTCTCCAGCCTACAAATATCATTTCTGATTCTCCTAAGAATTCTGTAAAACAGGAATTATTATTCCTATTTTACTGATGCTGAAATTGAGGCTGAGGGAGGCGAAACATCTTGTCAATGAAACACAACTAAAAATGGCTGAGCCTGGATTAGAACCCAAGTCTTTCCAATTCCAAAGCACGGGGTTCTTTCTACTCTGCTCAGTAGCCAAAGTTTAACTCTGTTTCTGGTTTGCATGTGTTGAGGCAGGAAGGCTACCATGAGCTTGTGGAATCCTGTACATGGCTCTCACCTTCACATCACACAGCTGTTCTGCTAGGAAACCTATGGTGTTAAGTCCAACATGCACTGCACTTACATGGAATTCTCTCTCAACTGTGACATTTAGGTGTATGAAACATGCCTGGACCACTGCCTATGATGTAAATGCTTTCCTTAGGAACACCCAGTTTGCAAGATGCCCATCTCCAACTGCTGAGTGCATTTTCATCCTCTCCTTTCTTCCTTCCCCCATCAGTTCTGGTCCAGCACCTCTTCTACCCTGACTATAGGAACAAACTCTTGTTTCCTCTGCTTTACTGTTGCCACCAGATTATTATTACAATAAGGCGCACCTCTGACAATTCTTGGCAGCTCTGTGCACTTTTTGTAGAGTCCTCCTAAGCCTGGAGAGCACGCAGCAGATGGCATGGAGAGGCTGACTCTGTGATGGTGTATTCAGGAGTCAGTGAATGGAGGTTCCAGTCCTGGGAGCGAAGTCAGATAGAATGTGCGGGACAATTTCAGAAGCGAAAATATTTAGCCGCATGGATATTTTCCCCCAGAACATTGCTCTGTGTAAACAAGTGATTTTGCTGAAAGAGCTTCAAAAAGAAACTCAAAATGGTACTTTACATTTATTTATAATAGTGCCCCTCTCTAAGGAGCCAGCTGCTTTGCTAATATTTGGGACCATTAATCCTATGGGGTGATGCAGGGAGTAGACAGGGTTATTAGGCAACCTTATTTTCACTATGAAATTTATACGAGATAAGGAAAATTTACATAAGCCTCTCCCAATACAATCATTTTAGCGTTTTGATGCATTTCCTTCCAATCAATTTTTCTTTATGCATGGGATTAACCCTAAAGCTCATTCTAAGCAAACCGTGCACACAATTTTATATCACCCCATGGCTTATTAGAATTAAATAATATTATATGTATTATAATTTCCCCATGATGTTACATTGTTGTAAAAGGTGCCAACACTAGATCAGATATAATAATTTCTTTTATTATTTGCCTATATCAGACATTTAGATTGTTTTTCAGATTCAAGTTATTCCTTAGAGGAGAAATTCCCAGAGGTGGAATTTAGAAGGATCTCTACTATCTGTTGCCAAGTTGTTTTCCAAGGACAGGTGGGTTTGTTTACACTTCTCTGGGTAGGATGAGAGGGCTGGTTTCGCCATGTCTTCACGAGCCTAGCCTGGCTGGTGTTGGAAAGTTCAAGGGCAGGGGGGCCACGTCAAGCTCAAAGAGAGGACAAAGATTGTCCTCCGTCTCTGGGGAGGGGGTCCTGAGAAGGCAGGAATCTCGTCTTGAGGAGGGGGAAATTGGGACAGGGTTATAATAAAAGACAGTGTGTATCAGTTATGCTAGAGGAAAGAGTAACTCCCCCCCCCCCCTTTTATTTTTTTTTTACATTTTCTCTTTTTCTGATTTTCTTTTTTCTTCGATGATTTTTATTTTTGCCATTATAGTTGGTGAGTGAACCCTTTCTGTAGCTGTGGCTACAGCTCCGATGTGACCCCTAGCCTGGGAACCTCCATATTACAGTTTAAAACATCCAGACAATATGTAGACTCTTCTTTATATTTCAGTAAAGGACAGTCTTTTTGAGCAGAGACTATTCCATCCACCCCCACCAAAATTTCTAGCCCAGTACATCTTCTTTTCATTCGTACCAATTTCATAGGAGTGTTTTAAGGATTAAATGAGATTATGTACAGCAAATGCATAACATACTAAGTCTTCAACAAATATTAGTTTAAAAAAAAAAAAACCAGATTGGATGTGCTGTTGTGGGGAGAGTGGCCTCATTTCAGGTCAGTTCCTCATCTTCTGTCCCCAGATTACATCAACTACATTGAAATAGGCAGTATTTCTGTAGACTCCCTTCCATGGCTGGTTTGTTTCATTGGTTGGGGTCTAAACATCATCTGGGTGGTTTGAGTCCTTAATTTCTCTGATTAACTAAATCCCTAGAGCTGGAAAACTGCAGCTATAAAATCTTCACTTGTTTCCTGGGGTCCTAGTCACCCTCTAAAAATTTCTTGAGCTGGAAGAATTCTTTGGCTGATTGTGAGTATTTTTTTGCAGCCTGTGTGGGAACACTGCCTCTGTCTTCTGAGTCCTATGCTTCCTGAAGACAAACTGCCAGCTGCCTTTGCTCAGTAAAATGAACCTTCTAGCCAAACTTTCCTGCAAAGACGCTTAGCCAAACATCACCTTTAATGATCCTCAAACCATAAAAATCCAACAGTACCTATGTTTAAACTTGTTACAGTGAAGACAAACAAAAAACTTGGTTGGCATTCTTTTAAAAGAGCAGGCACATACTCCTATTTAAAAGAAATCCTGGAGTTCCCATCGTGGCTCGGTGGTTAACAAATCTGACTAAGAACCATGAGGTTGCGGGTTTGATCCCTGCCCTTGCTCAGTGGGTTAAGGATCCGGTGTTGCCATGAGCTGTGGTATGGGTCGCAGACGTGGCTCGGATCCTGTGTTGCTGTGGCTCTGGTGTAGGCTGGCAGCTACAGCTCCAATTAGACCCCTAGCCTGGGAACCTCCATATGCCGCAGGAGTGGCCCTAGAAAAGGCAAAAAGACAAAAAATAAATTAAAAAAATAAAAGAAATCCTCGTTGTAGTGTTCAAATTACCATCTTCAAATTAAACTTGTAAATGCTTTTGAGCTGATGATTATTTGTTGATTACATTCTGTGGGCAGAGCCCTGTGCTGGCTTTACTAAGAGAACTAAGAGAGATGCAGGTTGTATCAAAACAGTGGAATCTTATGATCTTGGCCTGGAGGAAATCATGCGTGAAAAATAACAGCCAGGCAGGAAAACATAAATGAACGGAATTCAAATCTTAACCCAGTCTCTGGAGAAGTGCTGAAGGGCAAAGAGCCATCTTGATGAGTAGTGAAAATTTCTTAAAGATCTTTTTCGGACATCTCTTTCACTCACCATTTTTCTCTTGCACTAGAAAACCCTGTCCTTCCTCCTTCCAAGCCTGCAAACCTTTCCTGCACATCAAGTGCATGCATTTTGCTTCCCCTGCCCCAGTGTTTCCCATCACAGGAGTGCCAAGAAGCTCCCTCTCCCCTCAGGGTTCTATCCCTCCTGTTCACTGCCTCTTTTACCTGGTCCTTCACAGAGAAGCTGGTTTCCAGCTATGGTCCCAAGGGACCATGCTTCTGGTGTTCATGTCCTTCTTCTTGAATACAAACTCACTCTCTTTCTTTTCTTTTCTTTTTCTTTTTGTCTTTTTGCCTTTTCTTGGGCCGCTCCCGCAGCATATGGAGGTTCCCAGGCTAGGGGTCGAATCGGAGCTGTAGCCACCGGCCTACGCCAGAGCCACAGCAATGCCGGATCCGAGCCTCGTCTGCAACCTACACCACAGCTCACAGCAACGCCGGATCATCAACCCACTGAGCAAGGCCAGGGATTGAACCCACAACCTCATGGTTCCTAGTCGGATTTGTTAACCACTGCGCCACGACAGGAACTCCAAGCTCATTCTCTTTCACTTATAGTCCATAGACATGTTGCTGATTGCTTTTGAGGCTGAGTCAAAGGCTTGTAGCTTCTGCCATGGTTTCTTGAAAAATCTTATTCTGAGGGAACCCGTGAGAGGGTTAAACTGTGTCCCTTGAAAATTCATGTCCACCTAGAAATTACTTGGAACAGTCTTGCAGATGTAATTGGTTAAGGACATCTAGATGACATCATCCTGGATTTAGTTAGAATTGGTACTAAGTCCACTGGTATCCCTAGAAGAGGAGAAGACAAAGAAGGAGACACAGGGAGAAGAAAGCCACGTGAAGGTGGAGGCAGAGATTGAAATGATGCAGCCGCATGCTAAGGACTGCTGAGGGCTGCTGGCAGCTGTCACCCATAGCAACCCCTGAGAGCTGGAGGATCCTTGCCTCGATTTAGCACTGTGTTTCAAAATACCCAGTGTTTGACAGATGTTTTTCAGCTGTTCTTTGAAAGCCATGTGGTGGTCAACGGTTCCAAAGCGGCTCTGACTTGACCACAGGAATTCACCTGCATGCTTGAGGCCTGGAGGTGTACAGAAGTTACCTTTGCTTCATTATTATGCTAAGATCTCTGCCCAAGGGGGCAGAATTTGTACTCAGCTAGGCGTGTTTCGTGCCTTGTGCAAAGAAGTGGGAAGACTGGGTGTGTTCCAGCTGCCGCCGAAAATCCCTGCCACTGTCAAGTCTGATGACAAGTCTGCCTCCTACTCCTTAAAGTTCCCCTTACTCTCCCCCCTTAGCAGAGAGGGCGTTTTCAGAGCAGGAGCCCTTCCTTCTCCATCCCTTGATCATGACCACCTTTCTTCTCCGCCATACCAAACCTGGTTTTGTTTGATTGGCACTTATGGTTCTTGGCAAAGGATCCACTGAGGGGTCATTGACCTCTTGGGGATTGGTAACAGAGCCACCAAATGCTATGAGGAGGCCAGGAAGTCTTCTCTGTCAGGAACCCTGATCACACCTTGATTTTGGACTTCTGGACTCCTTAATTGTAAGAGAGTGAAATTCTGTTGTTTTAAGCCACCCTATTGGAGGCAATTTGTTTCAGCAGCCCTGGGAAAGAACAAAGCTTGCTGCCTGACTCTGGCATCGACTTTTGAGAAACAAAAAAGCTTCACAGCAAGGTCGACAGGCAGGGAGACGGCAGGCACAGCTCAAACCTGTGTCCCCAGTAGCAAGAGGATGTGGCTATTTAAGGGTTAGGGTTTGGGGCGTGAATTAAGGGAAAAAGCGGTCGATTACAGTGTTTATGGAAGTGATGGGTTCTTAGGCACAGGCGCAAGCAGGCAGCGTGTTCCTTCCTGAGTCACCAGTGCGCCTTCAAGGGGAGCTGGTACGAACCACGTGGTGGAAATTGGGGCTGAGACGTCAAAGGCCGCCCTTCCCACAGTCAAGTTATTCTGCGCAGCCTCAGATCAGCCATATTGGCTTCAACCACTGTGGCCAATTTGCATGTGTTACAAGCGGTGGAGATTTGAGAAGCTGCTTCCTTTATCTCCCCTCCTGGCAGACAAGCCCAACAATTTTTAGTCACGGGTGGGGTGGGGTACAGTTTTAAAGACATCTGCTGTCATGTGGGTGGTCACACTACCTCGAGACCACAGTGCTCTGAAGAGGCCCACATGGCTGATGCCGGAGAGGTGCCCGCTGGGCAGCCACCAGCTATGGGTATGAGAAGCTCATCAGAACATCTGACCTGGGGGAGCCTTCAGCTGACCCCAGCTAACACCTGAGGGCAGCTGTGTAAGAGCAACTAAGAGCAGCTGGGTGGAGTCTGGTAAGTGCACAGAACTGGGAGAGGTAATACCAAAAAACTGGTTTTAAGCCGTTCAATTCGGTGGTGGTTTGGTATGCAGCCAAGGTCTTAACCTTCCCACTGACCGCTGCCTCCTGGAAATGGGGTCATCTCTCCTCATCTTTCTCTTGAGAATCAACTTCCCCGCCCCACAGAATAGACTGGCTCCTCTCTTTAGCAGATTTACAGCCTGAGTGTGGGGCAGATGTAACTTAAGAATTATTTATAATTCTTTTTAAGCATCATGATAGCAAATTCAAAATTATGTGCAAGACAAGTATGGAGAAGACACCTGGTAAAGGTGAGGAAGAAGCCCCTCTGGGAGGACTCTCTGGAGTTTTGAAGGAGGAATTGGGTATGAATAGAAGGAGCTGGGAGGGCGTTGCAAGATGGGAACAGGTGTGGGTTTCTCTTATGTGCTGCATCCCTTCATTGAAGGACAGATTGAAGGGAGTCCGTTGAACTGAGAGTGGCTGCCATGGCCATACCTTCTTGGAGAAGATGGGCCACAGGAAGTTCTCTGTATGTAGAGACCTGCTTTGTGCCTTGTGACCCTGTCTGACTACTTATTTACTATTGCTTAGGCAAAGGCCAGTATCTCTGATGAGTGTCCAGCCTCGCCTCTGACCCTCAGGGGTCCACAGATGGCTTTTAGCATGTGTTGTGTACAAAATTTCCTATTTCCCTTCATGCATTTTTCTATACTTTTTTTTTTTTTGAGTGACTGCACCCGAAATGTATAGGAGTTTCTGGGTCAGGGATTGAATCTGAGCCACAGGTGCGGCAATGCCAGATCCTTTAACCTTCTGTGCCAGGTGGGGAATCTATCCTGTGGCTCTGCAGCGACCCGAGCTGCAGCAATCAGATTATTGTTATTATTTTTTGCTCTTTAGGGCCGTACCTGTGGCATATGGAAGTTCCCAGGCTAGGGAGTGAATTGGAGCTGCAGCTGCTGACCTTCACCACAGCTCACAGCAATGCTGGATCCTTAACCCACTGAGTGAGGCCAGGGCTCGAACCTGCATCCTCATGGTTACTAATCAGGTTCATAACCAGTTGAGCCACAATGGGAACTCCTGCAGTCGGATTCTTTACCCATTACATCATAGCGGGAGATCCAGAGTATCTATACTTTCATTACATTCATAAAGGAGGTGAGGCTTGACTCTGAAAGATACTAACCAGGACTTAAGGAAACAACAATAGAGATACAGCATTCACATAAAGTTCTTTTATGAACATGCACACATTATCAGGGTGCTCTTTTTGTGAGCACCCACAAAAGAGGTGCACGTTAAGCACTTTAGAGTGGCTGCCTCTGGGGGTGGCAGGGAGTGGGGAAATGGGCGTGAGGTCTGGAGATAAAAGAGGAAGAAAACCAGTGTATAGGCCAGTGGTGGCCTTTCAAGGGACCTGGCTCTTGAACTTTGGCCAGTAGAGCCCTCTGTGTTGGAAGATGACAAGTTGACAAGTCAAATCCTTTCTCCAGAGAAGTTTTTGTTTTTTTAAATTTTATTGGAGAATAGTTGACTTTCAATGTTGTATACGTGTCAGGTGTACAGCAAAGTGGATCAGTTATGTATATACACACACACACACACATATATATATCCGTTACTTTTCAGATTATTTTCCTATATAGGTCACTACAGGGTATTGAGTAGATTTCCCTGTGCTGTATAGTAGGTCCTTGCTACTCATCCGTTTCATATGTAGCAGTGTGTATATATCAGTCCCAACCTCCCATTTTGCGCCCCCCCCCACATTTCCCCTTTGGTAATCATAAGTTTGGTTTTGAAATCTTTGAGTCTGTTTCTATTTTTTGAATAAGTTCTTTTTTAAATTCGATTTTACATATTAGTGATCTCATGGTATTTGTCTGACTTACTTCACTTAGTACGGTAGTTTCTAGGTCCATCCATGTTACTGCAAATGGCATGATTTCATTCTTTTTTTTTTTTGTCTTTTTGCCATTTCTTGGGCTGCTCCCATGGCACATGGAGGTCCCAGGCTAGGGGTCTAATCAGAGCCGTAGCCGCTGACCTATGCCAGAGCCACAGCAATGCCGGATCCTTAACCCACTGAGCAAGGCCAGGGATCGAACCTGCAACCTCATGGTTCCTAGTCGGATCTGTTAACCACTGCACCACAACGGGAACTCCTGATTTCATTCTTTTTAATGGCTGAGTAATAGTCCACTGTATACATGTACCATATGTTCTTTATCCAGTCCTCTGTGGATGAACATTTAGGTTGCTTCCATGTCTTGGCTATTGTAAATAGCACTGCAGTGAACATCGGGGTGCCTGTGTCTTTGTGAATTTTGCTTTTCAGGGCTTCTCCACACCCAGCTCTCCTCTCACAATTGGCTCCGTTTATGCTCCTCTCCATGTCTTGTGTTAAAAACTCCCCTGGAGATGTCATTAGCGGGGAAATTTTAATGTGAGACCTGGAGACGAGCATAAATGGAGGCCATGGTGGGATGAGAGCTGGGCATGGAGGGGCCCTGAGGAGGGAGAGGAGGCTTCTGCTTCTGCAGACGGAACAAGAGGGAGGGGCTGCCACAGCTGTCCTGGGGTTACAGCAGTGACTTGAGCTGATGCAGAGGAGAAGCTGCCTCATTATGCCTCCTTCAAAATAGTCTTGCTGCAGACCTGGAAATGTCAGGGAGGCTCGGCAGACTTCCATTCCAGACACCAGCAGCACAGGTGATGCTCAGGTGGTGAAGACTGTGAGCCAGTGAGGGGAGGAAGAGTCCTGGGGCGTCGGGAAGCCCAACGCCCTGTGGTATAGACTTGGCCTGTTTCTGTGTCCCTGAGCCTTGGCCAACTGTAGGGCACAGTGCCTCTCGCGTGCCCCCTGGGCTAATGTGGCTGGTTAAAATGCAGGGGCTGAAGGATTGCAGAAATAAGAGCTCTTTGCTCGGACTCCCCCAAGCAGCACATCAGCTCGCCGTGGGCAGGAGGTCTGGAGCCCTCTTCCCCCCAAGAGGCGATGTTGCTGACTGTGCTCCAGGTCCTAACAAATGCTGGCCACGGCAGGACTAGTCTTTCTCTGCGGAGGGGCTGGGGTGCACAGCTGGGGCTCTGTGCTGGCGCTTGTCTGTTTTGGGAAGAGGGGAGACACATTGTTGCCCACATAAATTATGCATCAGGTTAATGACAAAGTAGTTGTTTCCAGGCTTGATGGAACACCGTGGTTCTTGCCCACAGGGGCCCCCCGAGATACCGGCTGCCATTTAAGCATTCGTAATGAGTGGCGTGCGGCTGTGCAGTTTGTCACCAGCTAGTCCCAGTTCCCAGGGGAGAGTTCATGTTCCATAACATTTGAGATTCTCTGCAGTTTTTTTTTTTAAGTTGAGGAGCAGTTTGATCCTCTGATGTGTTTTTTTCTCAAGAGCAGAAACATCGTAATGGACCTTAATTGAGTCAAGAAAGGATAGGGTCATTAAATGTCGCTTTTTAAGTGGTCAGACAGCATGGTCCCATCAAGACATGATGGGACTTCATGGTGTGACTCACCGCCCCCTTGACGGGAGATATTAAGCAGGATGCTTCATGGCCTTTGGCTTAGACATACTGGGATTCAGTCCTTGTTTTGTTTTCTAGTCGTGGGATTCTTGGATTAGGATGTGAAAGCACACTGCCCAGTACTTGGGACGCATTGTAAGTTCAGTTCAGTTGTCATTAGTCCTGTTACTTTGCAAAGCACCTGGTAAAATGGCTAGTCCATGGTGGGCATCCCACCAGTGTTTCTTTCTCTTGCATCTTGGACAGCTGGCTCTCCTTGGTTACCTTGGGGAATTGCGGGCTCTAGGTGCTGGAATGAAGTCCAGTCTTCCATCTGAAGTATAAGTTCTTGAATCCTAAGCATTCTTGCCAGGTGGTCTTATAGACTCTTCTTGATTACCTAACATGATGAGGAACTCACTTCTCCTGAAGGCCACCCACTCCCTCCCTAGGTAGCTCTGATAAATCCAGCCCCATCCTGAAATCTGTCTTCTTGCTCCTACTCTGATAAAGAATCAACACATGTTGAGTGATATCCATTTAGCAGTAAGTGTCTTTTGAGTAGGAGGTAGCAGCAGAGGATACAAAAGTTGAACTGATGTTCCTTGACCTTAAAGGGGAGTAAAGAATTCCACTCTGGGGAAGAAAAATGGAATGGAAGGTGGTGTTTGACACAGAAGAAGCCCTGAGACCCCTCTCCCACATCCCTGAGCTTCAGTGATTAGGACCACTGGGCGGGAGGCAGGAAATTTATCTTTCTTGATGATTCTGCATGTCTAGTGGTTCAGGCTCCTGGGTCAGTGCAGAGCATTCTCAAGACAGAGAATTTATTTATTTATTATTATTTAAAAAATTTACCTAAGGATTATGACTGTGGTGTGTCTCAGCCTCAGCTCTCTAGAAAAGAGGCCTGAAGCAAAGCTTGCAGGCTAAAGTGGTGGCCAGCAAACTTTGGCCTTGTGTCACCTGGCTTCATACAGTTTGTGGGCTAAGGACAATATTCCGTTATCTGAATGTACCCCAGGGAATCTGTTTACCCATTTACCTACTGAAGGACATCTTGCTTGCTTTCAAGTTTAGGTCACTTTTTTTTTCTTCTTTTTAGAGCCCCACCCACGGCGTATGGAAGTTCCCAGGCTAGGGGTTAAATCGGAGCTGTAGTTGCCGGCCTACATCATAGCCACAGCGACGCTGGATCTGAGCCACATCTGTGACCTATGCCAGAGCTCCCGCCAGCGCTGCATCTTCAACCCACTGAGCAAGGCCAAGATGGAACTTGCATCCTCATGGACGCTATTTCGGGTTCTTAACCCACTGAGCCCCAGTGGGAACTCTCAGGTCACTTCTTCACAGCCTCAGTTTCCTCTTTGTTAAATGTGGGTTTGCACAGGTCATCTTTATGTTTATCCCCAGCGCTAATGCATTTCTTCCAGAATGCCCAGACCGAACAGGGGACCCAGGCCAACCTAGGGTCCTTGGCAGTGGGCGTTGTTGCGTATGGGCAAGTAACTGTGGAAGCCTTTTCAGTGCAACTCGAATCATGTGGATGATTGTTATTCTTTGAGTTTAAATGATTGTTGCTCTTGTCTGAGTTTAATAAGGGAGCCCTCATACCTGGGGAACTCCGTGCTGGCAGCTTCATTTCTTTAAGGTGTTAAGGTTTTTGTTTAAAAAACCAAAGCACACAAGAAACAAATAAGGTTTAAATAAAAGGATAAAACACCACAAAGCCAATGTATTTTGCTAGATGGGGCCTAATCCTGAAACCGCCTGAGGGATTTCAAGACTTCATGGAGATGGTTTATGGCATTTGTGAACACTCGCACCAGCACTTGTAAAAATAGGAAATTGAGCAAGGAAAAAAATAGGTTTGCCTTTTTAGCAAATAATAAATCACAGAACTCCCACACTGAGCCAAAAGCCAAGGAAGAGAGAGAGAGCAAACCACACCGGAGAAGAAAGCAAGGGATAATGCAAAAGGCCCGGGGCAAGCACGCAGCAGTGAAGGGAGTCTCCTGCGGAGCCCCTGCCCTTCAGTAAGACGCGGGAGTCAGGGGCCAGGGGGCGGCGCTGTTAATCCCAGTGATGGAGGAGGCATGTGTCCCTCTGCGCTCTGCGGTGATGACAGCGATAATAGTACTGGCCAGCGTTCCTTGTCGAAACCAGGCACTGGGCTGAGAGCTTCCAGTCTGTTAACTTTCCGGAAATTTCCAGCTGATACTCTTGGTCTCTGGTCTCCAGCGTCTGTGCTCTGGGACCTCTGCCTGTCCTCCTGCTGTTTCACCTGTGCCTGTGTGTTTCCCTGGCAACACTGTGAACCATCTTAGGGGAGAATGTGTCTCCCTCATGTGTACTGTCCTTGGCACTGAGCAGAGGGTCAGGCCCAAAATGCAGGCTCACAATGGATCTGATGGAGAGCTTGCAGACTCTGTGGATCTAGTAGGGACACCTGCCATTTAAGAAGGGCCGAGTGCTGGACCCTGTGCTTGGTACTTTAAAAGCAAGACCTCATCTCATCCTCACAACAATCCCAGGAGGAAGGCAGTTTTGTCTCTACTTTTCATGTGGGGGCTGAGGATCAAGGAGGTGATGCCACCTGCCAAAGTCACAGCCAGCAAATGGTCCAGGTGGGCTTCGGACAGGGGTCCACCTGACGCCCCAGCTCTCCTTTTCACCCCTTGGGCACGTGCTTTTGCTTGGTGAGGCCCCTGAAGAGAGAGGCAGAGAGCTCTTTTGCAGTTGATTAAGGGCTAGGGTATATTTCCAGGAACTTTTTATCAGGCCCTGGAACATAATCTTCAAAAGTCTCCTCTGCTTTTGCTGAAAACCTATTACTTCAGGTCGTTTAGGAATGAATTGAAGTGGAAATGACACCAATGGCTGGCAAGATGGAGGACAGTGCAATGGAGAAAGAGAACTAAAGCTGCAGAAGAAATTCTGTGCTCCCTTCACTTAAAAGGAAACACCCAACTTGTGCAAAGTGTTCTGAAGGATTCAGGTGAAGCATGTGCACGTGTGCAAATGCACACATATTTCTGTGCAATGCATAGGAAACCAGTGGGTTCTAGGAATAATCCAAATGATAAATGGTCTCTGTGACATATATTGTAAGCAATGATGCCAAATTATTTGGACAAGTTTGCTAACAGATGTGATGTGTTTAAACAGATATTAATTTTCCAGCTCCTTGACCCGCTGATAAATTATATCCTGTTGGAGATACACTGCAGGTTACATTAAAAGCTGCTGTTGCATGTGATTGTCAAGTCATAATTCAAATGAGATGAAGACACTGCTGCTGCATACAATATTCTCTGGTTAGAAAATATCCACAATGCTTCCGATATTGTAGAGTTTTTTTTTTTTTTTCCTTTTTGGTCTTTTCTTGGGCCGCTCCCGTGGCATATGGAGGTTCCCAGGCTAGGGGTGGAATCGGAGCTGTAGCTGCCAGCCTACACCAGAGCCTCATCAACGCAGGATCCAAGCCTCATCTGCGACCCACACCACAGCTCATGGCAACACCGGATCCTTAACCCACTGAGTGAGGCCAGTGTTTGAACCTGCATCCTCGTGGATGCCAGTCAGATTCGTTTCCACGGAGCCACAACAGGAACTCCGATATTGTAGGTTTTTAAAAGACTATTTTATTTAATGCAGTAATGAGGACATTTATTATACTTAAAAAATGATGTATTAATTCCAGTGGGTTTTTTTTTTCTTCAGAATTTTGAGCCATTTATCATTTCTGAGACAGATTTTGGAATTTGTGACTGCCTTTTGGAAAGGTGTGGTTCTCTAGCATTTCTGCAGAATCTTTGACACCATATACCTGGTCTGAAATGTTGCTAGGCTACAAAATCAAGTCACTGGGGGTGGTCTAAAATGCGAGGTGCTTTTGTGGGATGAATGAACATGACTTGAAGTTCCCAGTGATTTGAAAAGTTGCTGTCAATGTCAGTTGATGCTTTTTCATCTATGAAAAGCAGATTTCCCAACCTTGACTGGGGTGACACATTGGACCAGATTTTTTTTTTTTTCTGTGTGTCATCTGTCCTGTGTATTGTATTCAGGGTATTTGGGGCCATCCCTGGCCTTTACCAGCTAGATGCCAGTAGCACTTCCCCAATGGGGACAATTAAAATATCTCCAAAGGTCACCAGCATTGCTGCCCCCCCTCCCCTGCCCAGTTGGGAACCACCAATGTGAAGCTTCAGGATGCCAGCTGTCTGCAAAGCGCTGTATGTTGCCCTGATTTTATGACTTGTTACAGAGTATTTCACATGCGCTTTCTTTTCACAGCTGCTATGAACATAAATTTATGTTATGCTATTAACATAAATATTTCACAGGTGCTATTAACATAAATATTCTTATGTTAAATACCAAGGGCACCTCCCCCAACATACTCTGTTAATAGGCTGAGAATAATCTCTTCAACTAGACTCCAAAACATAGCTTCGGGTTTACGTGATAATATAATTTGAACTGTGAATATAAGAATGTCACAGTTCTAAAGAGCTACTCCAATGCCTTTACTTTGTTTTTCATTTGTTTTTCCTTTTAGGGCCTCACCTGCTGCATATGGAAGTTCCCAGACTAGGGGTCGAATTGGAGCTGCAGCTGCCAGCCTCCACCATAGCCGCAGCCACACCAGATCTGAGCCACCTCTGCAGCTTATGCTGCAGCTTGTAGCAATGCTGGATCCTTAACCCATTGAGCAAGGGCAGGGATCGAACCTACATCCTCATGGATACTAGTCGGGTTCATAACCCCCTGAGCCACAACTCCCACCCCTTTTACTTTGTAAATGGAAAAATTAAGGTAGGGTGAGGAAAAAATGTGATGCTGTCAAGACCATACAACCAGATAATCCCAGAACTAGGACTAGAAGCCTCTGTGGAAGATTGCAGTGAAGGATCTCATTCAGGGGTTAGCAAACTCCTGCCCTCAGGGCAAATCTGGCCTGCTGCCTGTTTTTCTAAATACAGTTTTGTTGAAACACAGTCATACCCATCAGTTTACATTATGGATGGCTGCTTTCAGTCTTCAGTCATGGAGTTGAGTAGTGGTGGCAGAAGCAGTATGGCCCCAAGAAACTGAAAATAGCTTACAGAACGAGCTTGCATATTCTTCATTCGCTTTGCTGTCTGCTATTACAGTGCCTCCCCTCCCCACTTCCTCACTTCCTGACTCTGGACTCAGCCGTCAGCTTACTTTGAGGATGCTTGCTCTTGTGCCTCTGCTGTCGCAAAGAAAAACGCCCAGGCTGGCCTGCTGGACAATGACAGGTATGTGGAACAGCATTGAGTCATCCAGGTCCTCCCAGCCAGGGCTGGCCTCCATCCACTGTCAAGGGCAAACTCCAGACAAGTGAGTGGGCTCAGCCAACAAGCAGTAAGTACTTGTTCATGCAAAATAATTATGGCATATAGAATAGATACACCTCTTAGGAAAATTTTGTTTGTTGAGGACCCAGGTATCAGACATAGATAAATCTGGGCTTGGGTCCTGACTCTGCTATGTTTTAGCAGCATGACTTTGTCGCTTCTTAAATCATGTTGCCTGTCAAGTCTTTCTTCACCGTTTGCAGTAGATACTACTGCTTTCTTGACATCTGGTTTTCCTGCCTTCTGTACAAACAGGAAGATTGTATTTCTCTGCCTTCCTGAAGATGGGCCTGGCTCTGTGACATGCTGTGACCAACAGACTGGGTGAAAGTAAATCTGTCACTTGTGGGTGGAAGCATTGATCGCTGATGCTTGCTCTCTGCTAATTCTTTCCCACACATAGCACCTGTGGAAGAATGGGTCGATGGAGGTCAGTGTGGAGCCACCATGTGGTGGACAGTTTCCTTGAGCAGTCATCTGGACCCACAGTGGACTTGACATATGAGTGAGAACTTAACTTTTGTTGGGTTAAAGCCACTGGAATTTGGGGGCCACTTGTTATCATAGCTGAGCAAGTAATTTTTTTTTTTTGAGAATCAAAAATTTTTTTCTGAAGTGAAAATTACAACAAAGGGAAAAAGTTGTGGTGGAGAGAATGAGGTCTCTGTGCGTCAATCACCAATCATTTATCAGAGATCTACTGTGTGTCAAGGAGTAAGAGAGAACACAGGGCAACTCCAGTGGTCAAATCGAGGAGTTGCTCCTAAATAAGCTGCATGACCTGTGGTGGAATTGACTTCATCCCTTCAAGTTTCAGTTTCTAGCAAGATTGGGATAAACCTGTATGTCCTTTTCAGGGTATTGTGAAGGATTCATCAAGGTCAAGGTAATGTAATGATGACGTTTCTAGAGTTTTGGATGAACTGTGGGGGCTGTTATATGCAAGGTAGACAGGATGGAATGTTCTGGGGCCAGGGCCAGGCTGGGACATCCAGAGGAGCCCAGGGAGCCATGGACTTTGGATTGTAGTTGGGGACAAGCCAGGTTACGCCCAGGAAAGTCTAAGAAGGTGTGCAAGAACTCTGAAGGTCCTGAGGCCACTGCTCAGGGGCAAGGACTGTTGTGGGACACTTATTTCATCTCTCTGGGCCTCATCTGTGAAATAGGGATAACAAAAGTGCTAACCCTTGTAGGGTTGCTGTGAAAATAAAATGAGAGAACAACTGTAAAACACGCATGGCAAGTACTTGTTGGATGCCATTCTTCCCTTTTAATTGATGTTCATCTACAAATTTGGGGGCTGTGCAGGCCTGCCCAATTTGAGTGTTATCCACCCAGTCACACAGCTAGAGTTTCTTAGAAGGAACATACTGGGGGAGAGAGGTGGGGTGGGCAACCAGCCTTTTATTTGGCTAATGTGGTGGCCAGTATTTAGACCTCAGGGGAATAATATTTTGGAAATTGACTGAACTTGCTGAGTTATAATAAGTTCCTTGCCTGATGATGCTAACCAGAACTAAGCCCTATGGGGGCCATGGAAACCCAACAACCTAATTTGCTCCCGCCTGACTCTCTGTAAAGGATATGTGATTGCCTACTCATGACCTCCTGTATCTCTTAGCCCAGAGGAGTTCAAAGTGAACTTGAAATCTCTTAGCGGCTCTAAAGTTTTAACTTCTTTTAGAGGAGGAAAAAAAGGAATAAAAATGCCTGAATTTATTCTCTTCTAGTTGCATAAAGGTAAGACTCTTGCACAGATTAAATTATGTGGCAGTTTCCATTTCTAGTTGGGCGATGTTAGCGATATGGAGACCATGAAAAGGAACAATTAGATTTTATACACAATGTACATGTTCCAAACGAATGCCTCCGGTCTCCTAATTCTTAAGTGCCTCTGGGGTTTTAACTTGTTGGAAGGATCAGGAAGCAATATTCTAAGCAGGCCAAGTTCCAGAAAGGGAGGATGGGAGCAAGAAAGTGTTTTTCCCTTGCATTTCCCTGGCAAGTACCATGTGAGATGCACGTAGATAAAATGACCAGCTTAGATGTAGGCAAGGACGAGCCAACGAACTGATGGGAGCCTGCTGGGAAGGCAGGAGAGGGACCCCTGTGAAGGCTCTGAAATGGTTCTCAACTCAATCGCTACCCTTGGGCATTTGTGGGCGGGCTTTCAAGTTTCTAATTATATTCTGGGCAGCAAAGTTATAGACTACCTGATTAAAGATGTTGCAGTTAAATTTGTTCAACATGAAGTGTTACTGTGTCACGTCTTTAGGAGAAGAAAAACCTTCTTATCACAAGAGAAAGATACCTTGTGAATTAATTTTCTCATTCATTCTTGATGGATATCATCCATGTCTGAGAGCCAAGGCATATAACTCAAAGGATTAAAATAGTGAAACAAAAACTCTTTGCAATTTTTAAGCTCATCTGATGGGATTGTATTCACTCTGAAAGTCTTTGGGTCTAGGAGTATTCCTATCCTTTGCTAAATTGATAAGGCATTCAGAGTAGATATGAAAATACTTTCAGGCTTAAAACATGAAAGCAGATGTAGCTCTGTTTGTGTATTGGATTCACAAGCCAAACTCCTGCTGTCAGCCTCAAAAGAACCTGCTATCATCTAGGAATAGGTAACTATTTTGAAGAATATTCCAAAAAATAAGCAATATTATCAAGCAGAAATGCCCCATATTTGGAGATAAGACTTCTAGGGACAGATTTTACTTTTGCCGCTTTGCTTTCCTTCTCTTCTCCTTTTTATGTCTTTTCAGTTATTTTGGGGTTTGTAATCTTTCTGAAATATTTTTCTAACTTAGTTTAAATTTTAGATGAAATCATTTTTGCTCCGGGGGGCTCAAGAATGGTCTCAGGGTACAACTTTCTTTTGTTCCGGCTTCAGAAAAATTCAGAAGGTATTTCAGTACAGCTTTGAAGTCTAATTAATGTGATTAAATTATTTTTAAATTCCAAGCCAAAAGCGTCTAGGTGAATATGAACTAGCGAGCCAAGCTCTTGTCCCTTGTAACTCAGTGGAAGTGTGTGTACACATTGTCACTGGAAATGAAAACTGGTCAACAGCAGTTGACAGGTTTCTAGTCTGTCTGTAGCCAAGACATTGAAGTTTTGTGTGTGTGTGTGTGTGTGTGTGTGTGTGTGTGTGTGTGTGAAAGAGTGAGAGAGAGAGTGCCTACTTGCATCTGCATGTGTATTTGTACACTTTCAAGCAAAGGATTGTTATATTAAGACAAATTCCTCGAATGGCTTTAACTGGCCCCAAGTCATGCCCTTATGACTGTTAACAGGCATTATCTTTGGTTTCCACATTCTGTACAGAAGATCACAGAAAATGAATTCAAAGTAGAAAAAGCCAAAGCAATTTGCAATTCTGGGCTTGATCGATGGCTTTTGGAATCAGAGCTGAGGGGAAGGGAAGTGGGGTTTCTATTTTGAGTAGCCTTGAGACCCAAACTGAGCCAGTGAGAGGAAAGGCATTGAGGCAAAGGCCTGGGGACACCTCCATTCTTATCATTGCCGCTCAGGATGGCTTCCCAGGGGTTTCCTGGACCTCTGGGACAGAGGCAACGCAGCTCTTGGAGGAAAACCAGTGCACAGGTTGCATACATATGAATATTAAAATCTGTGATTAATACTGAAATTAAGAGGCTCTTAGGTGTAAAACTGTAAACCTTAAAAAGTGAATGGGCCAGAGATATTTGGACTTCTGAATATATGCAAATATAAGAAGTGGCATATTCTGAATGACTTCTTTCCCTAACTCAATGAATGCTTTAATCTCAATATATGTAATTGGTGCACAGTTCTTCCTTTGTGACCCATATGAAGCTCCTTTCATGATCGTAAGCCAACCATTGGTGAAGGTTTTCCTTTTCAAGCACTAGGCTTTTTGGTGGCCTTTGGAAAGCTGCCCACCAGTTGAGGTCTCATTGCCGGAGAGACCATTTATCACGAAAGGAAAGCAAGTTTCCAGTATTGTTGGAGCTGACATCACTGTGGTTGGTGTGCCTTTGTGCCTGTGCCTTGCTCTGCCATCTTCTGAGCCTTCTTAAAAAAGTGCCTTATGTGACTGACCCCTTTTAAACCATCAAATTAATTGAAATTACGTTGGATTGCTAGTATGACTCCCTTTTATGTGATTTTAAGCACTCTAGAGTATCATAAACCTAAGAGTAGCCTCACTGAATTACAGAAGGGAATTTTATTTATTTGTCCTTGTGATAATTTTTTTCCCCCCAAATGTAGTTTTTTTCTTTTTTAAGAATTTTGCCTTTGAGACTCCTTAATTTGCACAGTATTCACAGTATTCCAAATTAGCCTTTAACCTTGAGGGCAGAGACAGTGTCTTTAGTTTTTTCTGTGGGTGAGGTTACATGCATCCTTTGGTGGGGATTTTTTTTGGGGGGGAGGGAGGCAGCAGCAGTTATTTCATCTTCTGACACTGTAGGGGGTCAGCCCTGTCCTAGCTGTTCTGTACCCTGGGGCTCTCCTTCTGACATGGGGAAACTGAGGCTCCTGATGGCCACCGAGGCCGAAAGCAGTCACCTGGGCCCTCCCTGCACCAGGGGCAGGTCAGGATACCACAGAGCTGGAGACCAGGCCCCAGGAAGGGCAGGTGACGTGTGCCTCCAGTCCTAGTGTCCCATCCTCTATTCTAGATGCACCCTCCTCCGCCTTCATGGCCCCAGGCTCTTGCAAGGGGCACATCCCCCGAGGAGCTCTGGGGTTGGACAGGCTGGGGTCCAAGCAGCTCCACTGTGGACTGGCTGGTCACCTGAGCACATCGCTGTCCTCCTCAAGCCCCTCTCTAGGTGACACTGTGTGTTCTCGCTTGTCCATACGCCAGGGGCCCTGGCTGGACCAGGACCACAGAAGGTGCTTCCCAGGGGTAGGATAGGTGAGCCTGGTGGGTGGGATCATGGGCTGTGAATGTCCAGTGGGGAAGGGGTGTGCCTGGAGGCCACACAACAGGGTCACCTATTCTTTGTTGCTGGGCTGGCCTGGCCACAGAGCTTGTGGGGATTCAAGGGTCAGATGCAGCACTGTGCCCCTGGCCCTCCTCCTCTGAGTCTTTGGTCCCCCACTTCCCTCCCGGGAAGGGGTGAGATGCTGGCCCCACCATCTCTTCCCCTTGGTCTCGACACCCACTCAGCATCCGTCACACTTGATACAGTTCTGTGCTCATGACAGATATCCAGGAAATAATTTTTAACACTGTACATACGTGATGATATGTGTTACTTGTTTAGTTTGCTTTAGGGTTGAGTTTGCACCAGGCCAAGTACCTCAGGGCCATGGGGGGCAGTGTCTCAGGGAAGAGAAGCAGGTGTAGAGTCCACATTGGCCACCTGGCCGATCCCTCCCACCTTCTCGGCTTGTCAACGCAGCTTCTCCCATCAGCTGACTCCTGCTTGCTATTTTATGGGTTCGCATCTGGGAAGTTCACTGTTGTCCAAGGTGGGTTTGACTCTGAAAAAAACTGGCCTATTTTCCTTATACCCATACCCAACGTGAGCTCTTAGGAAAGCCGGTATCATCAGGTGGGGTGTAGTGATGTGACATGTATTGGGCTAGGAGTTGGGAGACTCAGCTGTGTGACCCTGGGCTAATTCCTTAACCCCTCTGAGCCTCACTTTCTTCATCTATAAAGTGGCGCTGTCACTTGCCCTCCCAGGGTTGTGGGGCTCCCATGAGGATCATAGGAAATAACATCAATAAATAAATAACATAGGAGTATTAATAAATGGAAGAGCAGCCTGCAACTCTTGTCTGCTTTTACCAGAGAGGATATACACACACAGGTTCCCATCTCAGAGAATGCTGGCAAAATACACCCTCCCCTGCCACCCACAGAATTGATTCATAAAGGCTAAGGCTGTTTGCAGAAAATCAATTGAGTCTCCATGGAGACAGAAAAATAATCATGCTCTTTGCCGACCAGGTGTTAACATCCTCCGAACTGGGGGCCTGAGTGCTTGGGAACTCAGCCAGGGGAACCAGCAAAGTCACTGAAAGAGGTGGCCCCATCAGAGGTGGCACGTGGATGACTGTGAGAGGAGGCTGGTTGGTGGGTGGACAGAGACATGGCGATGGTGAAGATGGGCCTGGGCTGGATTTCCACCATGCCCCGCCCCCCGCCCACTGCCTCTGCCTGCTGCTCTGTCTGGTGGCATCTCAGCGGAAAACAAAACACAAGTTCTGCCCCTTGGCTGATCGCCCTCACCACGTGTCAGCACCGTTTTCTCTAGATTGGCCTCAGCTGGGATTGAGACTCTGCCCAAACCTGGCTCCCTCCTCCACCTCATTGCCCCGTGATGCCTCCAGAGAGGTGGGAGGGCCCTTCAGAAGCTAAGCTTGCCCAGGGGTCCAGGCCTCCCACGTTTTTTGGGATCTCAGAGGATAATAGCACCTTCAGGGCTAGGGACATCCTGAGGGGGTGTGAGTGTTTACAGCCTTGGCTCACGAGATCTGGAAGCCTCTGTAGTTCATGTACTCACAGGATTTGACAGGTGGGAACTACTCTAGGGGTTTCCTAGTCAGTCCTCTGACGTTTAGCCCAGAGACGTAGACTGAGAATGGGGCACGCCAGAACAGATAAGCCTGTGGCCCCACAGCAGCGCCCAGCCGAAGTCGGGGAGGCATCAGAGAAAGTCATGTTTGACCTGAGTCCTGACGGCTGAGGAGGAAGGAATTTGTTCCAAATGAGAGAGAGAGTCGGACCTTCCAGGTGGACACAGGGAATAGTTAGGCTCCGTGAAGTTCCTGTTCCCTCCCTCCCGTCTTATTTTCCTGCCTTTCTTTGTTTAGGAAGAGCCTTGGCCACCCTGGGGCAGCCGGAATCTGAGTGACCTTTAAGTAGCTTTAGCTTTGGGGCATGGCCAGGGGTCATGACTGGGCTAACCATTCTCCTAAAGCTTGGATGATGCCTGAGGCAGCCTTGCTGGGGATGCAGCCATCTGGCCAGAGGGTAGGGGGCCCAAGGAGGTGAAGATGGGGAGCCTGGGTTTCGAGAGCAAAGACTCTCGGTTATTTTTTCCAACTTCATTGAGGTATGATTGACAAGTGAAAACTACATGTAGTTAAGACGTGCAAGGTGATGTTTCGAGAGATGTGTAACTGTGAAATGACGATCACAGTCGAGCCCGTTAACATACCCGTCCCCTCGCAGACTTCCTGTTTTTCTGTGTGTGTGATGAGAACACTTGTGATCTATTCTCTTAGCAAATTCGAAGTCTACATTATATATATATTTTTTTTGTTTGTTTTTTTTTTGTTTTTTAGGGCTGCACCCCTGGCATATGGAGGTTCTCAGGCTAGGGGTCTAATCCGAGCTACAGCTGCCGGCCTACACCACAGCCACAGCAATGCAGCATCTGAGCCGCATGTTCGACCTGCACCACAGTTCACGGCAACACTAGATCTTTAACCCACTAAGCGAGGCCAGAGATTGAACCCGCAACCTCATGGTTCCTAGTTGGATCTGTTTCCGCTGCGCCATGATGGGAGCTCCTGGAGGCTACATTATCATTAACTGCAGTCACCGTGCTGTACCTTAGGTCTCCAGCACTTACAGTGACCTCATTTTGAAAGGAGGTAATTCCCCTGTGCCCACAGAATGCTTTAGAATCTGTTCCAGTGTGCGTGGTTCAGGAAGCTGATAACCCTGCTGTGATCAGAAAATGGGGAGTTTAGTAGCAAGTGCTACAGATGTGTCTCACTCTTTGACTTTTAGGATTCTGGGCCCTTGGACAGCGGAGTCTCAGCAGAGCTGGGGGATTGTATGTGTACATACCACACTGGCAGGAACGGCCAGGAGGAGGCTGGTGTCTGCCCAAGCCCTGCAGGTGCCGCTTCACCCTGGGGATGCACCTTTCCCTTATGATTCTCTCGGCTGGTGTTTCCAGAGTTTGTCACCTAGAGGCTTGCATGAACAGAACATAGCCACCCTGGGCTGAGGGAACAGATGATCACTGAAGGTTTGGGGTGGTGGGGAGATGAGAGCAAAAAACAGAGTAAGAAATAACTACAAAGAAAACAGTGAGCATCCTTGTCCTGAGCCCGCCAACCCCATATTTCTCCCTGGCACCTTTTCATACTTTCCAAGCTCTGCTAATGTCTTCCTGACTATTCTTTAGAACCTCTTCCCTTTTCTACCCCTGGACTCCCTGCCCCTTTGAGAAAGCTGAGTTGGTTCTTCCTTGGGGTCCCTTCTCCCCGTGTGTAATAAAGCACCCGCCCCTCTGATGCGCTTGGAGAGGAAGGTGATGCATTTGAGAAAATGCTGCACAGGCTGTCCACCTCCTGGTAATTCACGATGTGCATTAGTGTTTTAAGGGCTCTGATAAAAGTAGCTCCCTTGCTTGGTAGGGCCTGTCAACCTGGGCCTTAACAGATGAAAAGCCAAGGTCTTTTAGGGGCTCAGAATACATTGAAGTATTCCCTGCAATGTAACCTTTTCTTTTCTGGTCTGCGTCCACAACATGTGGACATTTCAAGGGCCAGGGATTGAATCTGTACTGCAGTAGCAACTCAAGGCACAGTGGTGACCACCCTGGATCCTTAACCCGCTGAGCTAGCAGGGAACTCCTCTAACCCTTCTTTTGAGCATATGCATATGAGTAGGAGATGTGGACAAGGAGTTGAAACCATGTCTGAAATTGACTCAAATCCAGATGAAATCTTGTCCTTCTTTCTCACTGTCATCCTAAACCTCTTATCAAGGTTTTCTTTTCTCCTTTATAAAACTCAGTGTTTCTTACTGCAAAGGAAACATATCACAATTTCTAAAAGTCCATAACTTCTGAAAGAGTTCCTATGTTTTGTCCTCTTTCAGATTCTTCTTTCTTAACTCTCTTTTGCCTACACATGCCATGAATTCATAAACTACTACAGAGTATCGTAAAAGTGGGGAAAGGGATAAATGATAAATTCTTCAAAATAGAAGAAAATAAATGCTTGACTAATGTGGTCTCAGGTAAAACAGGCTTTAAAAAAAAAATGGTAAGAAGATAGCCTACTCTCAGAATTAAGAGGTAGAGATACCACTCTCTATGTTGACAAAGAAGACAGCGTTATCAGGAGTCTTTATGGGGACAGGTGAAACAAGGGTATGGGGTAAATGTCACGTCCACTCCACGCTGGGCCGTGGCATGTGTAGCCCTCGACAGGCTCATCTCCATATTAGATACTTTGCCAGGAACTTTTGGTCCAGGAACGGACATAGTAGGAATGACTCCAGAGAACACCTCTGAAAGAAACCCTGTCTCCATGGAGCAATGCTCATCAAACACTCAACCTGAGGAGAACACCACAGGAGACGAGGAGGACCAAGACAACCCTCTCCTCAAGGAGGTTATCGTCTGGGAGGGACTGAAAGATAAGGAAACAGAGCCCTGTAGTCCAAAGAAAATGATGGCGTATGAGGTTCAAGGGAAGTAGCGCGTTGTGATGGAGGATTAGCGATGGCCTCGTGGATGAGAACACTTGGAGTTGAGCCTTGCGGGGTGTATGGGCTTTCGAGAGACTGGGGTGATGGTGGTGGTGGTACCAGCCCAGATGCAAAGGGAAGCCCAGGCAGGCATATTAAGGGAAAAGCAGAGGCTGAACGTTGCATTTTGTAGTATATTCTAGACCAGATTTTAAAGTAGAGAAATAACGTGAGGTAAAACTGGGAAGGTAGATTGTGTCTTTATTTTGGAGGTTCTTGAATCCTGGGGAAGTGGGGGATTTTTCATTTGGCAGTGGACACTCGTGGAGGGCACTGAAGGAGTATTTGCAGCCCTGAGTAACCTCATGCAACCCTGGCAGCCATCCTGGCTTACCCTGTACGTTGGTCTTCTAACTTTACGCGCAGCCACTCAGGGATGGCTTGGAGCGAGTGATGAGAAGACCAGTTAAGAAAAATAGAGCAAGCTGGGGATCACGGTGTCCTAGGGCAGCCAGGGCAAGGGTGGTGGGAATAGAAAGGGGGGTCTGTTGTGAAAGATGCTCCAGAAAAAGGATCTCAAAGGCGAAGCCAAGCGCGTGCGGGCCCTTGGGTTTCGTGTCTGGGGGATGCTGAGGCAGACCTCAGGAAGCCTGGAGGGAAGGCAGTGAGCTGGGTTTGCACGGATCAAGTTTGAAGGCTGGAGAAGAGCTGTCAGGTTGTCTAGGGAAGAGATGAGGCTGTGTGAGAGAGTAGGGGGTGAACAGAGAGAGAGCCCAGAGAGAGAACGGTAGAGGTCATGGTCAGAGCCGCTGTGGGACTGTCTTCCTGGAGAAAGCAGGCAGGGAAATGAATTAATAATAGGGAGGATGAAAGGAGTGCAAAGAGGCGGAAAGCCAGCAGCAGGAAACAAGACTTTGAAAGCTAGGGGAGGAGAATATTTCCGTGTGTGTGTGTGTGTGTGTGTGTGTGTGTGTGTGTGTGTGTGTGTGTGAATTCTCCAAATGCTAATGAAAGACTCAGGAGGATGATGTGGAGAGGGGATTTCTGGGTTAGAGTTTGGGAGGCCTCAGGGCGCCATCCTTGGAGGGTTTGAGTTTCAGAGGGTGGTGGAGGGAGAAGCCAGGTTGAAAGTGACGAGGAGAATTCTAAGCGCCCTTTGGAGAGTTGGTTTTTTTTTTTTTTTTTTTTTTGGTCTTTTGTCTTTTTAGGGCCCCACCCCACTGCATATGGAGGTTCCCAGGCTAGGGGTCAAACTGGAGCTGTAGCTGCCGGCCTGAGCCACGGCCACAGTAACACAGGACACGCGCCATATCTGTGACATACACCACAGCTCACGGCAATGCTGAATCCTTAACACATTGAGCGAGGCCAGGGATCGAACCTGCATCCGCATGGATACTAGCTGGGTTCGTTAACCACTGAGCCATGATAGGAATTCCTGGAGAGTTATTTTTGATCTTTCCCCTTAAAAATGCCTTCCATTTCACACTGTCTTTAAAAGAATCTGGCTGGCATATTGTAATGACAAAAAATGGGCAATATGATATCATAAATGTATGTACACTTTAGTAGAGCCAGAGAATGTTTAATGTACTGGAGAATTGTTTTTCAGGCATTTCATGGTGTCCAAATTGGGTTAATGTACCCCTGCAAAGGGAGTCAATTACTCCGTATTGACTAGTAAGGTTAGATCAACTGTTCCTGAAACCTAGGCCACATTAGCCGACTGTATTCTCTTGTTCATAATGTCTGTTTCCTGGATCAGCCTGCTTTATATCCTGAATTTTCATGTTAAATAGCCCTTCTCAGGTGCAAAACTGTACTAGAACTTATAAGTGATCATTGGTTTGATAAAAGATCTTGAGTGCCTTATCTTGAGAAAGTAGCATCCACGGGCAGACCCAAATGTTTGGAGACTCACACACCAGAAGACATTGTGTCCTGTAATTGTCAGGCTGGCAATCAGCAGCAATGACTTTTTCAGAGAGGCATGTTTTGTGGTTAATTGAGTGAACCTTTCTTTCCAGGCCATGGAATAATCTAATTATGTCATTCTGGAGCTTCTGGTCCAGAAAAAAAAAAAAAAGATACTTATTTTTTTCTTCTTCTTCTGATTTTGTCCTGATTGTCACATAAGTTAGAGCTTCGAGGTTTCAGGTTTCAGAAACATGTGCTGTATAGTAATAATATTAAAACTCTGATTTATAGGGAGTTCCCATCATGGCTCAGTGGTAATGAACCCGACTAGTATCCATGAGAACATGGGTTTGATCCCTGGCCTTGCTCAGTGGGTTAAGAATCCTGAGGTGCCTGTGAGCTGTGGTGTAGGTCACAGATGAGGCTCAGATCCCGTGTTGCTGTGGCTGTGGCGTAGGCCTGCAGGTGCAGCTCTGATTCAACCCCTAGGCCTGGGACCTTCCATATGCTGCACATGTGGCCCTAAAAAGATAAAACCAAACCAAACCATGATTTATAAAAGTGATGTTCATTCCTGAGCCTTTCTCTCCTCCTTACCAATCCTCAATTTTATTTTACTTTTATTTTTTATTTTTATTTTTTGTTTTTTTTTTGTTTTTTTAGGGCCACACCCAGGCATATGGAGGTTCCCAGGTTAGGGGTCAAATCAGAGTTGTAGCTGCTGGTCTACGTCACAGCCACGGCAATGAGGGATAGTAGCCATATCTGTGATCTATGCTACAGCTCCCAGCAATGCTGATCCTTAACCCACTGAGCAAGGCCAGGGATCAAACCTGCATCCTCATGGATGCTAGTCAGGTTCGTTTCTGCAGCACCACTATGAGAACTCCCACTCCTCAATTTTTTAATTTTTAAAAAAGTTTTTTAATTTTAATTAATTTTTTTTTTTGCTTTTTAGGGCTGCACCTGTGGCATATGGAGGGTCCCAGGCTAGGGGTCCAGTCAGAGCTACAGCTGCCTGCCTACCCCACAGCCACCTACACCACAGCTCATAGCAACGCCAAATCCTCAACCCAGTGAGTGAGGCCAGGGATCGAACCCGAGTCCTCATGGATGCTAGTTGGATTTGTTTCTGCTGCGCCGTGATGGGAACTCTGCCCTCCTCAATTTTAAAGCAGTTATAATATTACTCAGAAAATACGAAGTGTCAGTGAGAAGATGTGAAGAAATAGGACTGAAATGGTCCCCATATCCCACCTATTGGATGTGGTGGGACCGGCAGCAGAGGGTGAAGGGTGGAGATTTAGGCCATAGTTCTTCATACCCTTTTGAAGTAAATTTCCTCACTCCCAAGAACTCAGGGTTCCAGGCTGCTCTATCCCTGGAGTGGATTATCTAGAATGCACTATTGAGCCCCTTCTTAGCAGAGGTCTAACTGATGAAAATGCAGCCCTGTGCTTGTATTTTAAAAGAAAAGAATGTTATCCTCCAAAGACTGAATTCAAGTCAAAGGATTTCAGGCTACAGAGAAACTCTGTTTTGGGGCGACAGGTTAGAAGGCTTTTCTCTAATGAGAATATGCTGATTCCATCTATAAATATGATTCCAGTATTATTCCCCAGCACTTTCTCCACATTGGATTTTGGAGGGAGCGAAGAAGGTTGTGTATTTCAGAAAGAAGTCTACATTATTACATGGAATAGAGTAGAACAAAAGCCATAAAAAGGGTCATAATTTGCTTTCTTCATCCTGACTTCAGCTTCAGGGACATCATACATGTTTGATATGACTCTCCCTTGAGTTCTCATTTAGTTCTCAAGAGAGAGCACATCTTTGTGAGCTGTGTCCAGTGGTTTGCTAGTAAAGTTCAACAGCAGGCTCTCTCTCAAGAAAGTGCTTCTGCCAATTTCCATTGTGTAAATACTCTGCCTAAGGCTGATTTCCATCTGTCGATGAGATGTCACCGAATGCAGAGCTGGAGAGAGTGCACATTCAGCTCCTCAGAGCCAGTACATACAGGTTCTAGTCTAGCACTGAGTATGTCTCTTCTACTGCCAGTCACAAGGATGGAACAGATGTTTGTGAATAGCCTAGGAGAGGGTCTCGTATTCTTGAAAGTGAGAAATATAGCATTTCTTGAGAAACATGATCTAAATTGCTGAGGGATGTTGGAAGTAAAGCACAACACATAGGGCTATCAGCATGACTCAGATGTTTTCAGTTTTATAGTGACCATAAAATACAAAAATGAGGCCAGATTCCTTTTCACACGATTTCGCCATCTGCTCCCTGTTCATACCTCACTGTTGTCATGGCCCAAGCTTGTCTTCATCTGTCTGCATGCCTTTGTACACAGGTTCCCTCTCACCTATACCGCTCTTCCCTTCCCTCTTTCCCAGTCACCTAGAAATACATCCTTCAAGATTCAGCTCTGGTGTTACCTGCTCTCATTATTCTAATCCCAGCAGGCCAACTTCTCCTTACTTCCTAGTTATTGCCTTTATACCTGCATCTTACTGCATCCAAGTATTTAGTCTTATTGTCGTTCCCAGTGGTTTGTGAACTTCTTGAGGCCAGAGATTGTGCCCTCAATGGCCTCATGCTCATTAAGGCCCAGCGTGGTCTGGGCTTTGTCTACTTCTCTGGCCTCATCTCCCACCCTGCTCTTCCACACTCATCACTTTGGCCATTCTGGACTTTTCTCATCTCCTGCTCCGTGACTTGCTCTCTTCCTCTTCAGCACCTTGGGCCATAATGCTACTTCCACCTAGATCAGCTCCCTCCCTGCCTTTGCTCAGCTGACACGTGCTTATGCTCACCTTTTAGGGAGGGCTTCCTCCTTCCCAGACTAAATGAAGTCTCCTTGATGGATGACACCATACCAGTCTGTTCTTTTCATCACTGCACATTGGTGATTATTCACCATCAGTCTTTCCTGCTAGACTGTCAGCTGCTGGAGGACAAGGACCTGGGTCTCTTTCATCATTTTTTTTCAAGCTTATCACATGTTAGGAGCTCTGATATTTGCTGAATGATTGTTGGCTGGAGGAATAAGAGGTGACCTGAGAATAAGAAGTTGAGAAGTAATTTCAATATCCAAACAAGATCCAAGAGTAAAGTCAAATCTAGGAAAGCACCTCTCTCAGTGGAGCGTTGGTGAGTCATGTCTATGAGACAAATTAATTTAATTACCTGGTGCAGCTGATTCATTTGCAATGATTATTCATTCACTGAGCTGGCTAAATTAGCCTCTTATCATTCACCTCCTCATTTTACCACCCTGGAGATCAGAGATGTGGATCTCTTGTGTGTTCATAAGAATCAATTAAACCGCCCCTCTAATGCAGTGCAAGCCTTTGTGCCTGGATGGTTTGTTCAGCCACTCTCCTTGGCCCTGGGAGGCTGTGCTGGGAAAAGGAGAGCGGGCACCTACCTCGCTCCTTATGTATTTCCTTTGTGAAGTGAAGATTAATGCATGGACTGCCCCCCCCCCCACCTTTGGTTCATTTCATTTAAGTTGATAAGACACTGAATGTAAAATCGAACATATCATTTTGATGTTTCCTCCTCTGAGAGCTGGGTGCTCTGGGATGCTGTGAGGCCCTGGGCACTGCACGCAGGGGAGTGGGGTTCTGCCTGAAGGTTAGGGTCTTGTCTTGTTGCAGAAAGAATTCAGAAATGAGAAGGAAAATTGAGAAAAGTGAGGATTTATTGAAGCAAGAAATACATCTCTTAAAGAGGTGGGCAGAGAGGCGAGCAGCTGCCCTGCGGTTTTTAGGCGCACCCGTTATATGGGGCATCCCATTGTATGGGGAGGGTAGTCACTGGGAAGGTGGGGTTTGGGGTCATAGTCCTTAATTTTCATCACAGCTCCACCTTCCCGAAAGAAGGAGGGATTTTTGTCCCTATTTGGTTTTATCGGAAGTGTCACGGGGTTGGTGTATGATAGGTACTTCGTATCTGCAGAGCTAATTTTATTATAATTTTTTTTATAATGAGGGCATAATGAGCAACTGGATACATCAGACCTTGGAGATTCATGCCCTTTTTCACCTTTCTTTATCTGCCTCCAGGGCACTTATCACCCTAAAAGCTGTGGTTTCCTATCAGTCTGGAGGTTCTGGCTTTTCTTTGTCCGCCCATGGACCCTGCTGTTTTCCTGATGTGTGGTTTCCTGCCATCTGGCCCCACACCCCTGTGTATGCTCATGCCTAACTGTCTGCCTGCTGTAACAGGGTGGCATGCTTTGAAGGACTCCACTCCTTTTGTACCCACCTCTGAAAGCGCTTCTGATTCCACCCGGCAGAGATGGTTGTACATCCTGAGTCCGGCTCTCTCCAGCCTGCAGAAGTATGACCGCTTGGTTTGGGTGGGGCAGAAAGGATCATAGTGTACAAACTAGGAATCAGAGGAAAGCTTAGCAGTTTCTGAGCCCCAGCTCCCACCCACAGGAGGAGTCCCTGCATTCTTGGCTCCTGACTCGCACACAGCGGAAGCTGGCCAAACCAGTCAACAGATTTTTGCACCACTTATTTTTTTTTTTTATTTCTTTATATGTATGTTTTTTCTACTGTATAGCTTGGTGACCCAGTTACACATACATGTATACATTCTTTTTTCTCACATTATCATGCTCCATCATAAGTGACTAGATGGAGTTCCCAGTGCTACACAGCCGGATCCCATTGCTAATCCATCCTGAAGGCAACATTCTGCATCTATTTACCCCGAGCTCCCAGTCCCTCCCAGTCCCTCACCTTCCCTCTTGGCAACCACAAGTCTATTCTCCAAGTCCACGAGTTTCTTTTCTGCTGAAAAGTTCATTTGCGCCTTATATTAGATTCCAGATATAAGTGATATCATATGGTATTTGTCTTTCTCTTTCTGACTTACTTCACTCAGAATGAGAGTCTCTAGTTCCATCCATGTTGCTGCAAATGGCATGACTTTTTTCTTTTTTATGGCCGAGTAGTATTCCATTGTGTATATATACCACATCTTCCTGATCCAGTCATCTATCAGTGGACTTTTGGGTGGATTCCACTTAGATGCACTTAACAATAAAGCTTTCCTGCCCCAGCCGCCCTCAGCAGCTTAGTAAAATGTCCTTGCCCTGGCTCTTCAGAATAATATACTTTTCTCTGCTGTTTCCTCTCCTTTTGTTTTTAATTTTTTTTTTTTTTTTTTGGTCTTTTAGGGCTGCATCTGTGGCATATGGAGGTCACCAGATTAGGGGTTAAATTGAGCTGCAACTGCCAGCCCACACCACAGATACAGCAACTTGGAATCCGAGATGCATCTCTGACGTATACCACAGCTCATGGCAACGCTTGACCCTTAACCCCTTGAGGGAGGCCAGGGATCGAACTTGCAGCCTCATGGATACTAGTCAGATTCATTTCCGCTGAGCCATGACGGGAACTCTTAAAATTTTTTTTATTATAGTCGATTTACAATGTCCTGTCAATTTCTGCTCTAGAGCAAAGTGACCCAGTTATATATTCATATACATTCTTTTTTTCATATTATCCTCCATCATGTTCCATCACAAGTGATGAGATACAGTTCCCTGTGCTATAGAGCAGGCTGTCCTCTTTTCAGATCAGCCAGATGCAATCTTTGTGGAGCCCTATTTGTCCTCTGGAAGGTGCTGCTGGCACCTGGTGGGCGGAGGCCAGGGATGCTGCTAAAAGATCCTCTGATGCAGGGACAGGCCCTCATGTCAAAGAATGTTCCAGCCCAAAGTGTTGGTGGTGCTGAGGCTGAGAAACCCTGCTTTCATGCGTCATAGATACATCATAAACCACAGTTTAGCATTTGCATGGACGTGGATGGAACAGGACAGAGTTCTCGGCGTGCACAGGGTATCCAGCGCCAGCACAGCACAGCTCAGCTAAGACACAGTCGCCGCTGTCTGGAGCCCCACAGACCCGGTTGCCCTGATCTCTTGTTTCTATCCCACCACAGCACAGTAGGGATCTTTTTGAGCTGATGTTTTCCCCATGCTTTCATCATCAATTACCTTTGGAAAAAAAGAAATGCTATCTTTTGCCTTCAAAAATAGGGGAAAATAAAATAGTTTTTTTTTTTTTTCTTTTGGCACAGAAGACAGTGATTTTCTGCAATTCAATAAAGCTGAATAATCTTGTTATAAAATCTGTTTCCATTGCGTAACTCTTTCTTTGCAAACCCAGGAGACTCCCAGAGCTGTTGTTTAATGGGTTGTAAACATGCTGCTTTTTGCGTTTTGACCAAAAGATCCTCTCTGAGAGTCCTTAGCACTTGGGGTCTCTAATGGGACCTTGTCCTGTCCCCTCAGGGAGAGGCAAGGGCAGCTTGAGAGTCTGTGGATGGTGCTGGAGAATAAGGAAAAGGGGAGATAGAAAGTTGTTATTCTAGATCGTTTAGGACCTGGGTAGATATTTGAAACTGTGATGGAGGGATTGAAGAGGTCAGAGGATAGGAAAGTCTAGCAGGGGTTAAGTTTAAGAATCACTCTGCATTTGAAAAAAATTATAGATGTGGTGGTTTTATTTTACTGCTTTTGAAAACTTAGCTGGCCCTGTGACTGTTGACATTTCATCACTTCATCTCCAAGTTGGTTAACAATCAGATTTTCGGCTTGCTAAAATTATGTCTTTCCTGTCAAGGAAAATTCTAGATTTCCAAGAGTACTCAATCTTAGTTATGCATTTCCTTCTGGACAGTCAGGTGTGAATGCTCTGTCCTTCCATTGGAGGGGTTAGTCCAGCTCCACGCTGCAGGTGAGGAGAGCGGGCGCACCTACGGCAGTGAGCCTGTATGGGGCCGACTCCTGCTTTATGAGGAATGACTTAGAAAAACAGGATCGAACAATCTGTTGTCACTGCTATTTCCATTAGTGAGTTTTTCCTAGAAAATGCCATTTAATGGGAGGTGAGGTACAGACAAAGGCAGGAGTGTGGGTTTTAGTGTGATGATGAGGTCAGATTTAGTATTATTTTTACAACAGCTTTATTGGTATGTAATTCACATATGATACAGTTCATCCATTTAAAATGTAAATTCAGGAGTTTTTTGGCTGTTCACAGAGGTATGCAATCATCATCATAACTGATTTTAGAACATTTTCATCAGCCTGAAAAGAAGCCTTGTATCAGAGTTCTTGCTGTGGTGCAGTGGCTTAAGGATCTGACCTTGTCACTGCAGTGGCTCGGGTTGCTGCTGTGGTTCAGGTTCTGTCCCTGGCCTGGGACCTTCCACATGCTTCGGATGTGGCCAATCCCCACCCCCACCCCCAATCCTTGTGTCTTTCAGCTGTCACCTCCCATCCTCCCAACCCTCCTAACCAACTGCCCAGCCCCTGGCAACCACTAATCTACTCTACTTTTTGTCTTTATGAATTTGCTGGAGAGTTTATTTAAATGGAATCGTATAGTATGTGGCCTTTTGTGTCTGGCTTCTTTCACTTTGCATAATGTTCTCAAGGTTCATCCCTGTTGCAGCATCGATCAGCACGTCATGCCTTTTTATGGCCGGAAAATATTCTATTGAGTGGATATAACACATTGTGTTTATCCATCATCAGTGGTATGCATTCAGCAAAATCCCCAGGTGTCTGATGCGCCCATTCATTCAACATGTATTTATGGAAGACCTACTGGGTGCTAGCTAGCAGTTGGTGATTCTGAATCCAACAAAATGAAACTTTTATTCTCGGGGGGCTTCCCAGTGCACCAGGAGAGACAGAAGGTGAAAAGTGACAGGTGTACGTGTAATTTGATTTGGCTGATGGTAAGTGGTTTTCACATAAAGCAGGGTGAGGGGGACTGAACTTGGAGGGGTAGGGTGTCATGATTTTACATAGAAACACACACATTCCTTTCTTCTACTTGGTCCGGTAATTCTCAGGGACGGGGGTCGCAGAGCTGGGACAAATGTCTCCTATTACTCAAGTCGTACCTCTGACATCAGGAGAATGGCCTGGATACTCGTGGAGAGTAACCTGGTTCACATTTCTCTGCTTTTCACAAGATTTCTCTTGTCCCTGGAGAAGGCATTAAGTTTCTCTCTTTTTCTTCCCTGCACACTTTATATTCTAAACTCTAATTTACATGCAAAGCTCACTGTCATTTTGTTCTTTGGTGCTTTTGTGGCCATTGAATATTCCCTTTTTTATTAACGGGATTTAATTTTTATCCATTAACCCTGGAGGAAGCTTGCTTGTGGTGCCTCCTCTGAGGCTGGCATTTGCAAGCGCCTAGGGCACTACCTGGTGCTGGGAGAGCCTGCCTCTCGTCTTTGCGGGCAGGAGCAGAGGCTGCTGATGTGTGCAGTCCATGCAAGCTCCTCACAGACTGTGCTCCAAGGAACACCTGCCCAGAGGCCTTAAAGAAGCTCCCTTCTTCTTATCTACCACCCCTCGCAATACTGTCAAAATGGGTTTTAACAAGCGAGGTGGGGCTTCATAAAAATTACGAGGTAAGGGTTACAAGCAGCTGATTTTCAAAAAAGTGATTATTTCTTCTCTGACCATAGGAATGTGTGTCTGCAATAACTAGCAATGAGGGGTTCAAGTCCACTTAGGAGAAAATTTGTCACCATGATGTCCCTTTTTCATGGAAATATCTTTTCCTCAAAAATATAGAGCTAAATCCATTGAGTCTTAGGCTTGTACCATGGCCATTAGGGCTCTGTGTGTGTGTGTGTTTGTGACATTTGACATTTGGAACCACTAATAAGACCCCCTTGAGTGAGTGGAGTCAGATCAAAGGCTCTGCGCAGTGGGTCTGGGATGCAGTGGAGAGGCTCCTTGCCTTTGCCTGGAGCGCTCCCTGGGGGATGTTATTCTCCAGATAAGATCTGCTTACTGCCTCAGGGAGGCACACAGGCAGTGGAGCTCATGGAAAACTCTGCATCTCGGGCTCCATGGGCATTTTCCCCTTATTTAACCGGCAAGGGTCCTTGAAGGAGAAAGTCAGGCTGTGTTTATTAACGGTCTGTGAGTAACTGAGAACTGTGCTCTGAAAGGGAATCAACCTCCGAAAAAAAGAAACAAAATCAACGTATTTATAAGTATTGCCACTATTTTTGATAAAGCACTAACATTGACAAAAATCTGTTTACCGAAATTGTATATTGCAACCATCTTTATTTGGGGCTTACTTTTATTTGAATGAAAATAATCATATATATTGTTTAAAATAACATCCAAAGAGTACAGATGAAAGCAATGAAAAGTAACTCTTTCTCTTACCTCAGAATCCCAGTTGTCCTCCTCAAAGATAAACAGAGTTCTGTGCATATTGTTCAAAAAGTATTTGATGCATTTTCAATATTACAGTAATTTCCAAGTGATAGCCTATAACAGCGTGTAGTCAGCCAAGCCGGGTCTTCTAGCGTCACTGTTCTCCAGCCCAACACCTCACCTCTGGAAGCTTCTGTCTTTACCTCCCTCATAAGTTGTTAGCATCAAATAAAAGAATTCTTATATCTCTGAGGTCCCAGTCATAGTCAGTGCTCAGTAAATGGTGGCCTATATTAATTATTATTTATGATTTATCTGCTAAGTTGTGGTTGCCAGCTAAAATACAGGACTCCCAGTTAAATTTTCAGATAAACAATAAGTACTTTTTTTTAAGAAAAATAAGTATATCCCAAGTATTATCATTCAATACTTGGGACAGGTATTAAAAATACTTGTCATTTTTTTTTTTCCTGCTAGTCTCATTTAACTGGGTATTGTATCTTTTATTTGGTAATCTGGCAACCTTAGACTAAACACCAAGTTCTGAACTGTAGGGCATGGAGGGGACAGCGTTCTAGAATGTTGAAGTGTTAGAGCTGGAGAGGGACTCTGGTCTAATGGCCTCATTTGATAAGGTTCATCCTCAGCCCTGAGTTTCAGCCAAACCTAGCCAGGTGCTTAGCTGAAGAAGCAAACAGGTGCAAGCAGGAGTTCTGTACCTGGCTCCACCCTCAGGACCAGTCTATTGCCAGCTACACACATTCATTCTCTCCTTTTCTCTGTTCCTCCCTGCAGCACAACCTTCCTTTGAAAGTCTGGAACTGAGAAAGAATCTTCCTTCAGTCATGACTGTGTGATTACTACAGTGAGGGGAGGGCAAGGTGAGAAAGACTATTGAGCAAAAGCTCTGGGCCAAGCTGATGGATCTCGAGATGGATGGGGCGGAGACAGCGGGGCGATGGGAGGCAGGACATTTCGCCAATGACACATGTCTGGACACAAAGGGAAGTTTTTGGTCGGTCTCAGGGTTTATGGAACTCAGGACCGTCTGAGACCGTTACTTTGTGGACCCCCCTGGGTGGTATCCTTCCCTTCCCTTTCTTGGAGAGAATCGCACATGAAATGTGGGTGCCTGTCCGACGTGGAAAGGAGCAGCAGGAAGTCTTTGACGTTTGGCAGCTGCCAGTTCAGCTAAGCCTCTCGTATAGGCATGTTATGATTATCGTCTTTATGAGTAATGTGGACACTAGGTAAACATCTTGCAATGGAGCAAAATTCTGAGTAAATCTCTCTTTTCCTAAGGACATCTATCCTGTAATTTGGATGTCTAGGGCCTGATGTTCATGAGAAGACCCTTCTCCCTCCTGTGCTGTCTGGTCCTCTCTATCTCAGTGTCTGTCTCCTGTCTCTCCTCAAGCCCCTCCTTCCTTCTCCCACTCCACCCCAGGTTGTTTCGCAGCCCCTCCGGGATTTCCATAAGCTGCAGTTTTCATAGAGCCCAAGAAACATTTACATCACTGCGTTCAATGTGTGATATTTGCACCAAGTGGCAGCCCAGGGAGGCAGAAGTAGGAAGGAGGCAGAAGTAGGAAGTAGGCAGCGTTGCTTTCCAGGTTCTCCCAGAGAGAGGATGCTGATGGTCACACAGTGGAAGCCTTTAGAACAGGGAGTATGGCCAGAGCGGAGGTGTTTGCTAAGCAAGTGGCTGCCACAGTTTGCTGGGGCATTGGGGGCGGGTGCATTGGTGAAAGGGAATGAGAGGAGAGGTCTGATTTAGAGCACGAAACAACAAGGAACAATAAAAGACATTTCATGACACTAAGATGTCTGGGAATGGTTGGCAAAATGATTTTGATTTTGTAAATTGTTGTAAGAATTTACTTGTATTTTAAGATATTTAAAGTTTTTCTTCCTATTTCCTTCCAATTATAATCATCAAATTGTTGGGGAAATTGTTTCTATACAGGAGAACGCGGTTAGTTTAGTCTCTTAGAGGGGTTTTGAAGTTTTTGATGTGTTTATTTCATGCTTTCCACCAGACTTTTTTTAGGATGAATAAAAAGAATTCATTTTAGAAATGGTAGCTGCAAAACAAAAAAACAATAGAAATGGTAGCTGCAAAGAAATGATGTGCAAAGTGAAATGTAACCAATTGTTGTGGATTCTGAAAGAAAAAACTGACTAATCAGCATAGGGTTGATTAATAAAACTTCCCAAGGCCTTTCGACAAGGAAGACATAAGGATCAGAGGCCTGGGATATTACCGTCAGTGAGTTTGGAGTTTAATGAAGTAAAACATGATCTTCACTTAATGGTGCCAGTTAATTAGTCTTTGGCACACCCAGTGAATTTAACTATCGCGAAGTCATGATTTTCTTCTCTAAAGACCAAGACAAAGGTTGACACAGCTTGCTCTCTAATTTATTCTTGATTAAAAAGTAAAATCAAGTGGAAAACATTTTTTTTTTTCATTTTAGTCATTCATGAAGTAGAGGAAGCATTTGCTTTTAATACACTTATCTGCTTAAGAGTTGGTTTGAAGAGTTCCCATCGTGGCTCAGCAGAAACAAATCTGACTAGCATCCATGGGATGGAGGTTTGATCCCTGGTCTTGCTCAGTGGGTTAAGGATCTGGTGGTGCCATGAGTTGTGGTGTAGGCTGGAGGCTACTGCACTGATTTGACCCCTAGCTTGGGAACCTCCATATGCCTCGGGTATGGCCCTAAAAAGACCAAAAAAACCCCACAAAAAACAAAAACCAAAAAAAAGCACCCCCAAAAACCCTTCCAATATACAGAATGAGGAAGCTGACCCAAGTCAAAGAGAAGAAAAACAATTAGCGAAAGATAAAGAAAAGCTTAAGAATGTGTGTTGTCTATCTGGATCCTTTGGACTCATAGTTTTTTTAAAGTTCATGCCTGACAGTTTTAACTACTGGCCTGTCTGTCTGCATCCGTTGACTATGTTTTGATGTAGTTGTGTGTATTGCAATTTTTTGATGTATGCTAGATATTTTGTATAAAAGAACTGCAGAGACTGAGGCAAACAACATTTACCTCCAGAAAAGGACACGTGCTTTCTTGTTGAGGCTGCTAGGGTGGGATGATGGGGTTCAGTCTTGAGCCAGGTTGGGGCTTTTTTGCAGCTTTGAGTCAGTTCACTTCTTGCTTCAAATATTTTGAGAGGAGAACCAGGGCATTCTCCCCTGTGGGGCTTGGGATCTGACTGCTGAGACCCAGAGGTCTCCTTATTTATCATAACTGGGCCGATGACTTTCCTAGTGATAGGCACACTCTCTCTGTTTTACATTCCACTCCTGGCTTTTGGGATTTCTAGATAGTTCACTTTGTTCTTCAATCCTTCCCTACCTGTTTTGGGCCTAGGATGATTGCACTCTGCTTTCCAGAATGCTCTAGGGAAGTTTCTCTCAGCTCTTCTTTCCTGTCCTGGCTTTTCCCAGCTGAGAACTCTTCATGTCTTGCATTGCCTTCTCTGTCTTCTTCCCACCTTTCAGGGGTTGGCTCTCTGGCAAGAGGAGGCTCTGTGTGCCCTGGGGGATACAGCTCTCAGTTCTGCTCTGCCCCAGCTTTTAGTACCCTGCCCTGAGCACTCAGTGGGGATCTATGGAAAACAACAGGCAGGGGATGCAGACCTGTTCTGGGGCTAGGACTCCTGGAACCTGTCATTCCAGTTCACAGGTGCCAAGGAAGTTGTAAATGAATTGGAAATTGGAAATTCATTCAAGGTTTGGCTGGTGCCTCTTTACTCCCATTCTTGGAGGCTTCATTCTCCTTTTGTTGCTCAGCCAGGGATTTCTTTTCTCCTCTGAGTGGCTGGTCATTTACTGGAATTAAAGTTTAACAGTATGCATTTATAAGCTTAACCCTCTCGTTTGGTTGTTGGACAAAGGGTAATGGTCTTTTACAACTTGCTACATAATACCTAGAAATTAACCCCTCCACATTGTCTTAAATATCTCAGAGAAATTTCTATCTTGACTTCTCAGAGTGTTCCATGTTTAACGCTTCCTCCTCTCTGCCTGTTAAAATATTAATGGATTTTTTTTCCCCTCACACCTGTGCAATATGGAAGATCCCTGGCCAGAGGTTGAGAGCTACGTGGCAGCTGTGGCCACACTGGATCCTTTAACCCGCTGCGCCAGGATGGGGATCAAACCTGCACTTCCACAGCAACCTGAGCTGCTCTAGTCTGATTCGTAATCCACTGCACCACAGCAGGAACTCCAAAATATTAATGGAAAAATGGTTCAAAGCACAGGTTGGGAAAGACAAAGAGAATGTTTAAGTAGCCCAGTGGTCCATAATTTACTAATTGTCTTGAGAGGGCAAGAAAAACAGCTACTGTATTCCATCCGGCTCTTTCAAAAGTCTTTCCCAAAGAGAAGACTGGACAAAGATTCAAGTCCATCTCCTCTGTGAAGACTTCCCTAATTTTTTTTGGTCTTTTTTCTGTCTTTTTTTTTTTGCCTTTTCTTGAGCCGCTCCCGAGGCATATGGAGGTTCCCAGGCTAGGGGTCTAATCAGAGCTGTAGCCACTGGCCTACACCACAGCCACAGCAACGCGGGATCTGAGCCATGTCTGCGACCCACGCCACAGCTCACAGCAATGCTGGATCCTTACCCCACTGAGCAAGGGCAGGGATCGAACCCGCAACCTCATGGTTCCTAGTCGGATTCGTTAACCACTGCGCCACGAAAGGAACTCCTGAACTCTTTTAGTACTTATGTCTTTACAACTTCCTTGGCATTAGAAACATGGGGCTGTGCATTTTTTAGGGATTTTGCCTTGAATATGTCTCATCCAGCAAGTCCTGATTTTGAAAAGTTGGGCACATTCACTTTAGCAGAAATCATTGACTTGTATATTCAATTGACTTGGCTCCCAAATGCAGAGGCACTAACAACTACTTAGAAGAAGCCAAGAAGAGCAGTGGGAGTCCAGGAGGCCTAAAAAAGTTATAAAGTTTCCTTAATAAAAGGTTGAATCTGGAAAACCGGAACGCACTTATTTTATTATCAGTTGTGCATGGGACCATGGTGAACAGCAGAAAGAAGTCGTTAATCAATCTGAAATCACCTGGAGATCTGAAGCAATAAAGCAAGGAACACAGTTCTGTGGAAAACAAGCCTGGCCCAGTCCATTTGATTTCTCTTGGACATGGTGGACTGTCACAGAGATAAGGAGAAGAGATGGTATAATCTCTTTGGCGTTAATCATATTATTTCCCTTTAATTCTTTGTGAATCCAATCAAGCGGTTGTGGCAGAGGCTGAGAATGAGAAGGCCTCACACTTGCAAGAAAAGATGGATGGTTTCATAGCCATGGTGACCAGTAAACACCAGAACTGGCTTGTGATCGATCTGATCAATGACAGCTTGCTTCAGTGCGCATATCCCTGAAAGCCAGCCAATCAGGGGCGGTGTTAGGCAATGTAAGTCAGGCAGTGACAGTGGACTCACTCCAGTGAGCACATTGCTTAGACTGGTGTCTGTCTGCTTCAGTCTCTGCAACCAGCACAAAAAAGCATTTTTAAGGCTGACTTCTTCCCACTCCTGCCTCTTACCCCCCAAACCCTTCACTTAGCTTTTGCTCAGTGGAGTCTCAGGTGACACCCTGTACCTTACTTAAGCAGGTAATAAAATTCAGCTTTTTAGATGCAGATTTTAAATGGTGTGTTTCATCCTTTCATATCCTTTGACAGGTTCTCCAAAATAATTTTGAGAGCCTTCAGTTGGCAGCATTTCATGGTTCCTTGGGCCTATGACATGTGTAATTGGGCTACTTGTGTACAAATTTTATTTGCTTTTTGCATTTGCTACCAGATAAGGCTGTCTTTGCAATGATTTGGGCTCAAACACGTTTCAGTGTTCTTGTTGTTAAATTTATTTTCTTACCCCAGGATTCATGACCAATCAGTCTCTGACTTTTTCCAGTGATTTTGGCTCCTTCGTATTCTATGATTTGCATCTTAGGATTTATTTAAGAAAATTATTTTGAGAAAATTAGACCTTTTGCTTTATACGCATATAATTTGTTTGAAAACATCAGATGTAAGTATATGAATACAATCATTAGAGGTTTTGACTTGTAGTTGCACTATTTGGTAAATATTTTTTGCCATTAACATGCTTATTCTTCCACAGATTGCTTTGCTTTTGTAGCTATTTGAGTATCTGTACAGTGATGTCTAATTCATTTTTGTTACTTCCTGGATTGTCCTGTGCCTGTTGAATACATGAAGAAGTGCTGCATGGAGAATGGGTATGGGTGCAGGCTCAGTAACTTTTCCCTCCAATCCACACCCATCTTGAAGACAAATGGTTGAAGATCTATTTGATTGGTGGCCAGTTTGTGCAATGGTGATTGGTTAAACTTTGCCTTATGTCCAAATCTTTATGGATTTATGTCTATGACGATTTGGACATATAAGTCTTTATGAAGATTTGGTTTTATGTCCAAATCTTCATAAAGACATGGTCAAGTCAACTGGATATTGTTTGGTTTTATTCATGTTTTGGAATCAATAATTTTCTGGTATTCATTCTACTGCGTGATCTCTACTGAGGCCTCTTTCATGTTAGTCTATGCTGTCATTTCACTCTCCTCAAGAACGTTTCCTATGTGAATTTGCCCTGTAATCTTAACTTTTGCACTGGTCTTGGTAAATAGCAAACATATTTTGATTTAGAAAAAGAGCGAACATTTGGGGAAACTTTTAATTAGTTAATTAAAAGTCAAAATTAATACATTCAAGGACTCTAGAAAATTTAGGAAATTAATACATTTAAGTACTCTAGAAAAATTAGGAAATAATAACACTCAAAGGTTCATTGTCGGCTTCTTTAAAATTGATAAGCCAAGGAGCCCACAGAACAAAATGGTGACTCCCCCTCCAAAAAACCCCTAAACAAAAAAAAACCCCTCAAGTTCACTATTGTTGAAAGCATGTGGGACCTGCCCTCCTTGCACCCCCTGTCTTTGTGTTGTATTGGCTTCATCATCCACTTTGCAGTTCTTCTCACCCTTCTGTTCTTCCTCTGACTTCCTGAATGAGTTATCCCCTCTTCAGGGTTTTCCCAAGAAAAGAACATGCACATTTTGTCACATTATAAAATGGCTAGAGCAAAATACTGATGAACAGAAGCTGAATTTAAACCATGGTCTGGAGTTGAATTAAGAACAAGAATTTTAAAAATTTTATTTATATGTTTTTTCTTTTTATAAATATTTTATTTTACGATAACTCTAAACCACTTAAAATGAAAGGGTTTCTTCTAAGGTAAATGATCTCGCTATTTGTTTTTTATTTTATTTTTTTAATGATTTTAAACAATTGTAAATCTCAATGAGAGAAACAGAAATTTACTGCAGAATTTGAGATTTTACTAGATCTTTATTGTTCTGAACCATCCAATCTGTACCAGCTAGTTCATGTGATTGTCAGCCCCCTCAGATGGGGAAAAATGGTTCAAAGTACAGGATGGGGAAGACAAAGAGCATTTAAGTCGCCCAGTGGTCCATAATTTAATAATCACCTTGAGAGGGCAAGAAAAATAGATACTGTATTCCATTCGGCTCTTTCAAAAAGTCCTTCCCAAAAAGAAGATTGGACAAAGATTCAAAACTGCGAACAAAATGAAGATGAATCAATAGGAGACTTAGAAAATAGACCCTAGGAAACTTTTAAGCAGTTTTCTGACTAGACCTAGCAGCTCAAGTAAAGGGAGCCCTGTCCTTTCTTTTTGTAAGTGGGTTGAGACATGAAATAGAGGATTTAGTTGTAAAAAATAAATTGGAATGGAAAATTGCCAATTTAAAAGATAGAGAGAGTAAATAAGCTAGAAATGAAAACAAATTTCTGGATCTCCAGGTAAAACAATTGACCTTTGAAATAAGGACCAAAAACAGGGCTGAAAGTCTATGAATAAAGATATCTGTAGATATTTGCAAGCAGAAGCAGATATTGGCTATGAGAAAAACCAGTGTTCCATATTAGCAAAGAAAAGCTCAAACATGTTGTCATACAAAGGAAACATGAGTACCCCCAAATTTCATCTTCTCCCTCTAAACTTCCAGGGCAAATTTGTCTAAAGACATAAAGGAAAAAATCAGTTTTCCTGTTAATATTGTTACCACTAACTATATCTTTCCTTGATCCCGCTGCCTTAAGAAAATTCACCGCCTTAGAAAGGTTACTGTTGCCTGAAAAGTAAAAGGATATGCAGATTGACTGGCAGTTAGTACAAAAGAAGGCATATAGTTTTTTAAAAAAGTGCAGTAACGCTGGTTTATGACATTACGCAAGTTTCATGTGTGCAACATTATATTTTGACTTCTGTATATAGTACAGGGTGCTCACCACCAAAAGTTGAGTTTCCCTCTGCCACCATAAAGTTGACCCCCTTTACCCATTTCACCCTCCCCCAAGACCTTTCCCCTCTGGTAAACACTACTCTGTTTTCCGTACCTACAGTTTCTTTGTTTGGTTTGGTTATTTATTTACGTTACACGTATGAGTGAAGTCATGCTGTATTAATCCTTCTCTGTCTGACTTATTTCACTTAGCATAATACCCTCAAGGTCCATCCGTGTTGTTGCAGATGACAAGATTTCATCATTTTTTAAGCCAAGTAGTATTCCATTGTGTGTATATATATCACATCTTTATCCATTTGGCCAATGGGTCCTTTGGTTGTTTCTGTATCTTGGCTGTTATAAATAATGATGTCATGAACATAGGGGTGCATATATCTTTTTGAATTAGTATGTTCATATTCTTCAGATAAATACCCAGCAGTGGAGTAGCTGGATCGTATAGTAGTTGTATTCTTAATTTTTGGAGTAATCTCCATACTGTTTTCCATAGTGGCTGCACTAATTTATATTCACACCAACAGTGTGTAAGGGTTCCCTTTTCTCTACATCCTTTCCAACACTTGATATTTCTTGCTTTTTCAATAATAGCCATTTTAATGGGCATAGATGATATATATCTTCTATGGAAAAAGGTCTATTCAGATCTCCTGCCCATTTTAAAATCTGTTTTTTTTTTTTGTCACTGAGTTTTATGAGTTCTTTATATAGTTCAGATATTAGCTGAGTAGCTTTATATTTAAGTAAAATACCTTGTTGTATTAGAATACAAACTAAATTATAAAAGGCAGACTTGAGGTTATGCAGTATATCGTAGGAGGCTAGAAAGGGCTTGAACTTTCTTTGCCTTGGTTTACCAAAGTCGTTTAAGTAGCAGGAGTTTCTGATAAGCCTGATTTCTATCCCATGTCCTGACACTAATTTTGGGGTCATACTCAAAAGGATATGCGTTTTTCCTTGGTGATGTAACAACTACAAATTTAATAAAAGATCTACTTTGTATATAAAAATGACTGATACAACATACTGAGAGAGCTCATTTTTGAGAAGTTCCTTAAAATTTTCCTACTTGCGATTGCTATAGGTGATTTAGACAATACAATGCACACATTCTTATTTGAGAAATAACTGAAGAATTTACTATGGCCTCAAAATTCCTATGGGCAAAAGACTCCACAACATAGGCAGAAAACTGAACAAAGTCCAGAGCCCAGATTGATTTTTCTCATATTATTTTAAATCTTTTTTTTTTTTTTTTGGTATGTAAGTGAAATGTTAAGCTATACTCTAGAGGTAAAAGCTCAACTTGCAGAAAACCCTTGTTTGCCATTATGGTCTGTTCCTTGATTTATTAGCCAAGGCTTATCTTTCTTGCTTCAGAACACTAGCAACTTTGGATAAATTAATTAAACCATCTTCAGATTTGGACTGAGATCACCTTCAAATCAGATGGTACAATCCCTATCACTAATTGAAAATATTAATTTTCTGCCAGGCAACTATTTATAAAATATTGCTACTTCTTCCTTTTCCTTTGCCACACAGAAACTCACTTAACCTTAACCAATGCAAGAAGATTATATGTTTATGTTTCTGTAGTTTGAGAAATGTCTGTACCCAAAATCAATCTTTTGGACACTCCAGTGACAAACATGACCTAATATTATTTATGAAAGGAGTTCCCTTCATGGATCAGTGGTTAACAAACCTGACTCCGATCCAGGAGGATGTGGGTTCAATCCCTGGCCTCGCTCGGTGGGTTAAGGATCTGGCATTTCCTTGAACTGTGGTGTAGGTCGCAGATGAGGCTTGGATCCTGAGTTGCTGTGGCTGTGGTGTAGGCCAGCAGCTGTAGCTCTGATTTGACCCCTAGCGTGGGAACTTCCATATGCTTCGGGTGCAGCCATAAAAGGCAAAAAAAAAAGATAATATTATTTATGAGTGAATCTTATCTTAAAATGAAAAGGGGATAATACAAGACTGGATTGCACTAACTCTTCCAAACTCTTGTAAAATTCAGTCCCAGAAGCTAAATTGGTTCAAAGGGCTGAAGTTGTGGTCCTCTCTAGAGCATGTTAAATGACTAAAAATAAAAGTAAAACTGTTTACCAGTGAGCTGGTGTGCTGTTGGAGTAGTTAATGTTTTTTCAATGCTATTGAACAAAAAAGTCTTCTCTCCAAAGAACTTGCTGTCAGAAAGGCAGAAGTCCTTGTATATAAGAGCTAGAGGAAATGCATTAGCAGATAATCCTGACAAATAGGCAAATAATGTAATTTATAAAGAATTCTTGTAGAACAGGAAGATAATCATGGAGAAATTAAAGATTCCATCAAAAAAGTACAAAAGTTGCCTTCAATTCTGGGAAGAAGCAATGGGAGCAATTAGGTTGTCAGATTAATGAGGATATGGTATCTATTAAAGCCACAATGGCTTCCAGTAGCACCAGATAACCAAAAGGCCATGTGCCAGAAGCCTCCATGAAACAACAAATCATAATAGAGACCAGCTGGCTACATCATTATACAGACACAGATGGGGAAATTTTTCTCCAGTAGCAGATGATGTGGTCAGTTGATGCTTTATCTGTTCCTAACTTAGTTCTAGAGTTGCAAAAGTGAGACATGGACTGAAACCATGCCTAGAGATTTTGTGTGTGTGTGAATCCCATTTTTATTTATTTATTTATTTTTCTCTTTTATTACTCAGTGAATTTTATTACATTTATAGTTGTACAACAATCATCACAAACCAATTTTATAACATTTATATTCCAAACCACCAGTGCATTCCCCCACCCCCCAACTTGTCTCCTTTGGAAACTGTAAGCTTTTCAGAGTCTATGAGTCAGTATCTGTTATGCAAAGAAGTTCATTGTGTCCTTTTTTTTTAGATTCCACATGTAAGTGATAGCATATGATGTTGGTATCTCATTGTCTGACTGACTTCACTTAGCATGATAATTTCTAGGTCCATCCATGTTGCTGCAAATGCCATTATTTCTTTCCTTTTAATGGCTGAGTAATATTCCATTGTGTATATGTACCCCATCTTTTTGTTTTTAGTATCCATTTTGATTTATTTTTTGCCATAAGGGCCATGACTTTTTTTGTTTATTACTCAATGAATTTATTACATTTGTAGTTGTACAATGATCATCACAATCCAATTTTATAGGATTTCCATCCCACAACCCCAGCACATCCCCCCACTCCCAAAACTGTCTCCTTTGGAGACCATAAGTTTTTCAAAGTCTGTGAGTCAGTATCTGTTCTGCAGAGAAGTTCAGTCTGTCCTTTTTTCAGATTCCACATGTCTCATTGTATGGCTGACTTCACTTAGCATGATAATTTCTAGGTCCATCCGTGTTGCTAAAAATACCGATATTTCATTCCTTTTAATGGCTGAATAATATTCCACCTCTTCTTGATCCACTCCTCTGTCAATGGACATTTAGGTTGTTTCCATGTCTTGGCTGTTGCAAATACATGTTGCATTGAAGTACATGTGTCTTTGTGAGTCATGGTTTTCTCTGGATAGATGCCCAGGAGTGGGATTGCTGGATCCAATGGTAGTTCTATGTTTAGTTTTCTGAGGAATCTCCATGCTGTTTTCCACAGTGGTTGCGCCAATTTACATTCCCACCAACAGTGTAATAGGGTTTCCTCTTCTTCACACTCTCTCCAGCACTTAATTGTTTGTAGACTTTTTGATGATGGCCATTCTGGCTGGTGAAAGGTGGTACCTCAGAGTGGTTTTGATTTGCATTTCTCTAATAATGAGTGATGTTGAACATCTTTTCATGTGTTTTTTTGGCCATCTCTATGTCTTCTTTGGAGAATTATCTGTTTAGATTTTCAGCCCATTTTTTTGATGGGGTTGTTTGTTTTCATGATATTGAGCTGTAGGAGGTGTTTATAAATTTTGGAGATGAATCCCTTGTCAGTCGCTTCATTTGAAAATGTTCTCTCTCATTCTGTGGGTTGTCTTTTCATTTTGTTTAGGGTTTCCTTTGCTGTGCAGAAACTTTTAAGTTTAATTAGGTCCCATTTGTTTATTTTTGTTTTTACTGTCATTACTCTAAGAGGTGGATCTGAGAAGATGGTGCTGTGGTTTGTGTTGGAGAGTGTTTGGAGTGTGTTTTCCTCTAAGGGTTTTATAGTATCTGGTCTTATATTTAGATCTTAATCTATTTTGAATTTATTTTTGTGTATGATGTTAGGAGCTGTTCTAATTTCATTCATTTTTTTTTTTTTTTGCTTTTTATGGCCACATCTGCAGCACATGGAGGTTCTCAGGCTAGGGGTCCAGTCGGAGCTACAACTGCTGGCCTATGCCACAGCCACAGCAATGCAGGATCCAAGCTGCATCTGCGGCCTACACTACACTCAAGGCAATGCCAGATCCTTAACCCACGAGGCCAGGGATCAAACCCACAACCTCATGGTTCCTAGTCAGATTAATTTCTGCTGCACCACGATGGGAACTCCTAATTTCATTCTTTTACATGTGGCTGTGCAGTTTCCCCAGCACCACTTATTGAAGGGGCTGTCTTTTCTCCATTGTATATTCTTGCCTCCTTTGTCATAGATTAGTTGACTGTAGGTGTGTGGGTTTAATTCTGCACTTTCAGTCCTGTTCCACTGATCTATATTTCTGTCTTTGTGCAGACCATATGGTTTTGATGACTGTAGCTTTGTAGTATAGTCTGAAGTCAGGGAGCCTGATTCCTCCAGGTCCACACCCTAGAGACTTTTTGATCATCTTCAAACTGATCTTATGTAATTTCCTACTTTTGTGGTTTATAAATAGGTACCAGTAATAGCATACTTATTTGAAGCATTCTAATTTATCTATCCAGAGATAGGAGGTCATATTTTACTAGAAATTTGTGTGTGTGTGTATGTGAATCATACAAGGTTTTGCCCTTGATTCAAATCTTCACTGTCTTCATCATCCTCAACCCTCTAAAATATAAAAATAACAAATGGAATATTAAAAGCTTAACTTAGCTAAATTACCAGGCATGTGTGAGTTGTCTTGAGCTAAATTTCTGCCATGTACTCTTCCCTCTCAGGTGTGGACAGAACTTATATATCTAGGAATATCCATGGTTGATTCCAAGGTAATCAAACAAAATATTATAAAGGATAGACCCAGTATTCTCAGTCCTATTTTTAACAGCTGGAAGATGACTCTTCATACCAGTCACTTCAACAGCCCCTACGTGACCTAATAATTGGATGGTATGGTATCCTAGAAAATACATCAGGAAAAGACTGCCCTTAACTTATCAGAGGGGACCTTATAAGATTGAGAAGTTGCAACCATTAGGGACCCTAATCTGAGGAACTCTGGAGAACATTTACAAGCAAACTATCAGAGTTCTCATTGTGGTGCTACAGAGACAAATTGGACTCCTATGCAAGTTTGATCCCTGGCCTCACTCAGTGGGTCAAAGATTTGGCATTGCCATAAGCTTTAGTGTAGGTCACAGACGTGGCTTGATCTGGCATTGCTGTGGCTGTAGTGTAGACTGGCAGCTGTAGCTCTTATTTGACCCCTAGCCTGGGAACTTCCATATGCTGCACTTGTGACCCTAAAAAGGGGAAAAAAAAAAGCAGCAAATTATCATAGAAGTCATCTGGTTACCTAAGAGAACAACCAGATGACCTCATAAAGTAGACAGCTTCCACCCAAGACTATCAGAATAAGATTCTTCTAGCTATCTGGAACCACTGATTACTACTCTCTCCTTGAATAATTGTGTTCTTTATCCTTTGGTTGTATTTTTATTCTTTCTTTGTTTAAGACCATGTGCTTCTCTCTTATCCTGTAAAGTTTCCCTTCCTGTTAGAATGGCTTGCCTAACAATGTTATGATCAAGGCAGTTATTACCCTAATTCTGTAATTCAGCGCTTCCACCTTACTCTTAGCTCATGTAGCCGATTTAAAGGGTAATAGAAAGTGGTGGTCCTCAAACTGTGGTCTTTAGGCCACTGGAGTCCTGCAATCCTTTCAGAGGATTGAGGTCAATACTGTTTACACAGTAATGCTAAAACATTATTTGCCATTTGAGTTTTGTTGACACTTGCACTGACGTGCAAAAGCAATGGTGGCTAAAACTGCTGGTGCCTTAGCTGGAACCAAGGCAATGGCGCCAAACTGAAGTAGTGGTTGTACTTTTATTGTCATGCATGCACAATTCTTTAAAAAATGCCACTTCCCCTGAGGATTTCCTTAAAGTGAAATAAGCAGTACACATTTGATCAGATCTAGGCCCTGAGAACACATGTTTTGGATATTCACTGTGAGGAAATGGAAGGAACATACTTCAGCTGCCATGCCAAAGTGGGATGGTTGTCCCACGGAAAAACCGTGTGCACGAGTGCCGGTGTTGTGAACTGACCTGGCTGCTTCTTCTCAGGGGCAGCATTCTTAACTGAAAGAAATAATCAACAGGAAAATCAGTTATTTAGACTCTGGCTTTTGGCACTTACCTGCTCAAAAGTCAACTAAGGGAGTTTGTTTCTTAAAGGAAAACATCTCACCAAATTTGCTGTAAGTGATAAAATTTGAGTTTTCAAGCAAAAATTAGAATTTTGGGAAACTTGCCTCTATCTTCATGAGCTCGCCAGCTCCCAATACTTAAAGACTTTTTTGATGGGATCAGTGAAGCTATCAACTGATGTGATTTTTTGATATTGTATGATTAAATGTGCTAACATTTTTAATATCTATATTACTCTGTGAACCAATACTCTTCAAATTATCAAAGCATGAAATGACAAAATCAGATATAGATAAGATATCCATTCAACTGCAGGTTAGATCAGTGAATTTTAATGTTGCAGAATATGAAAAGTTCATTGATAAAATATCATATTCTACTTTGCAATTAACCTTTAAGACAGTATCACTTGTCAAGTTTGATGTAGTATCAAGAAAGAAAGTTCAGGAGTTCCCGTCGTGGCGCAGTGGTTAACGAATCCGACTAGGAACCATGAGGTTGCGGGTTCGGTCCTTGCCCTTCCTCAGTGGGTTAACGATCCGGCGTTGCTGTGAGCTGTGGTGTAGGTTGCAGACGCAGCTCGGATCCTGCGTTGCTGTGGCTCTGGTGTAAGCCAGTGGCTACAGCTTGGATTAGACCCCTAGCCTGGGAACCTCCATATGCTGCAGGAGCGGCCCAAAGAAATAGCAAAAAGACAAAAAAAAAAAAAAAAGCAACAAGTCACTGTTGGAAAAAGATAATAAATGAACATAAAAAAAAAGAAAGTTTAGAGGTACATGAAGAGACAGAGTATTTCTCTTCTCTCCAATCATTTGTATGAGACAGATTTTCTTCATGTACTTTAATCAGAACAACATATTGCCTCTGATTGAATGCACACGTAGATATAAGAATCTGCTGTCTTCTATTAAGCTAGTCATTAATGAGGTTTGCAAAAGTGAAAAACAATGTCACTCTTCTCCCTGATTGTTTTGTTTTCATAAAATACAGTGCTTTCATGAAAGTGTATTATTTATGTAAACAGGTAATGGATTTTTTTTTTTTACTGTTATTTTAAGGCAGGAAGTAAGCAAATATTTACAAAATTTCTCAGTTTTAATTTGTAATGCAATAAACATCAATCGATATAATCCTCAGAAGCCAAAGGTCTTTGGGGTCCTGCATAATTTTTAAGAGTTAAAAAGGTTTGTGAATCAAAAAGTTTGAGACAAATTCAAAGACAAAACGAGAACCAAGTGGTCCTGAATAAAGCCTGAGAATCAGATCTCTGGAAACAAAACTTGGTCTTTGGGCGATTCAGCAGCAGTGGCGAGGGCGTGGATAACTCATCCCGGTTTCTTCTGCAGCTTTGGCTAAAGAAGGACCAACGGAAATTGAGGATGGATAACGTCTCTGTATTCTCAGGAAAAGACTGGTAAGTTTATCTTGATGGTAACCAGAGAACACCCTATCCAGCTTTAAATCTGTTGAATCGGTCAGTTATGGTGATAGGGCCATGGTAACAACTAAACACTGAAACTGAATTTACACCTGTCTAACCATCGACACCTTGCTCTGATGAAGACACATCAGAAAGCCAGCCAACCAGAGACAACCTCATACTTGGCCGGTGCTGGGTTCGCTCAGTAGACGTAATCCCAGAACCAACATCAATTTTCTTCTGTGGCGCTAACCAACACAGAGCACATTTCAAAGGCTGACAGGGACCCTCTTTGGCTTTGGTAACCCACACTAAACATGCTTCTGCAAACCAGCGTGGCCCATGCTTCTGAGGCTGATGTCCTCTTCCTCCTGCCTCTGTCATTGACACAACCCACCATGAACTCTTCCCCCTAACCTAGGTAAGATCAGCAGATTGTTCTGTTCAGTGAGACGATCCTGGCCAGTTTAGCTCTCCCTTGATTAGGCAATAATAAATTCAGCCTTTTGGTTTTAGATTTTGAGTGTCGATTTTATCCTTTGACGTAGTTAATCATCAAATTCATATTCTCTGAGTTCCCGTCATGGCTCAGTGGTTAACGAACCCGACTAGCATCCATGAGGATGCAGGTTAGATCCCTGGCCTCGCTCAGTGGGTGAAGGATCTGCCATTGCCGTGAGCTGTGGTGTAAGTCACAGATGCGGCTCAGATCTGATGTTGCTGTGGCTGTGGTGTAGGCCAGCGCGGCTATAGCTCCAACTGGATCCCTAGCCTGGGAGCCTCCATATGTCGCAGGTGTGGCCCTAAAAAGACAAAATAAATAAATGAATAAATAAATAAAATAAATTCATATTCTCCCTGCACACATGCTAAGCTAGATTTCCTAGTCCCCTTGGGGTTAGATATGAGCGTATGTATTAGCCCACTGAATATGAAGGGAAACAGCGTGTATCACTTTCAGGACTCCCACTCGTGTACTCTCACATTCATCCTTCCTCTTTGGTTAGATGTAGATGAGCACAGTACCTCAGAAGCCAAAATTCAGTACATGATAGACCCTCATGATGGAGGAAACTTAGGTCCTGCGTTAGTTCAGGTCTTTCAGGAAGCAGATGCCAAAAAGGGGAAAATTGGGGAAATTCCTGTATGAGATAATGTAAGGGACAGGGAGCAGGAATAGGCAGGAAGAGCCTTCAGATGCTGGTGCAGGTCTGATACCTGTGAAAGCAAAGAGTCCTGGAAAGAGGATTAGGCAAGGGGAGCTTTATACAGCAGCTTAACTACCCAGCTGGCAAGGACTCAAACCCAAGTGAGATGTGAGGCACATATAGTCGTTGGCATAAGGTAGTAGCCCAATTTCTGAAGATTTTTTCAGGGGCAGCCTGGGAAAATGTTCTAGTGGAAAGAACCAGTCCTCAAGCCCTATAGAACTGTTCTGTCTTGGGCTAATCTTACCACTTGTGTCAGTTCAGTTCCTTCAGGAAATAGACGTCAAGGCAGAGTTAGAAGCACAGACTTATTGAAGAAAGTGCTCGTGGAAGATAAAGGGGAGGGTGAGGAGGGGTGCAGGAGAAACTTCAGACAGAGATTCTGGTTGGAAACCTGCAAAAGGAAAGATGAAGGAAAGGGCTTTGGTAGGAAGAGCCTGGGACTGAAGCGCAGCTCTAAGACAATCTCGGGGAGCAGAGCCCCAGAACAAAGACTATCCCTTAGGAGATCCTGTGCCAGTTGAAAGCATTTGGTTCTAGAACCTCTGCTGGGTGCAGTCACTGGCTGGTAGCATTCCCCAGAAAGCATGGCCTCGGTGTCAATGCTGGGGCGATCCATGAGGTGCAGCAAATAGAGGCTGTCAGCTAAATTCACTCCATGTGGCAGGTTTTCTCTAAAGGGAGATATGAGTCGTGGCGCCTCTGTGACTCCAGAATCCCTGAGTCATGATTTGGAGGAAAGCTGCCTATTGATTAGCAACACCTGTTTTCAACTGATGTAAGAAATAGACTTCTATTATTTTAAGAGTGTGAGATGTGCTGATACTGCAGGTGGTGTGATCCAGTGGTAAGCAGCCTGTAAGAGAGCCCCCAGTGATCCCTGCCCTTGGGTACCATACCACCGTGTGTGAGCCGGATCTAGACTCACTTCTAATGAGCAGAATATGGCAAAAGTAATGGGAAGTTACTTCTGAGTTGAGGTTACAAAAAGACGGTGACTTCTGCTTTCTGTCTGAGTTCTTGCTCTGAGGGAAGCAAGCTGCCAGGTAGTGAACAGCCTTGTAGAGGGGTCCACATGGCAAGGAACAGATGCCTCTGATCAACAGCCCGCAAAGGCTTGGGCCTGTCCAAGATAAGTGAGCTTGGAAGTGCATCTTCTGGGACCTACCAATAGGCATGGGAGTGATCTGGGAATACAGTACAATTAAGGAACCAATATTGGACTTCTCCCACTTAATCCTTGAGCTGACTTCATTCCTGGCCAGCATCTTGATTGTAGAATGAGAGACCCAGAGCTAGAGTCACCCAGCTGTGCTGTGTCCAGATTCCTGATCACAGAACCTGAAATAGTAAATATTTTTTGTTTTAAACTTCTAAGTTTTGGAGTAATTTGTTGTAGCATTAGATTGAAAAGTACAAATATATAAAGGTTATTTGGGTGAGATGAGTTCCTCCTAAACATTGGCTTGAAGGTTCCTACTAAAGGAAGTATAAAATGGCAGAATTTGAGGATGGGATGGAATCTCAAGGGTCAGCTACTCCAGCGGTTCCCTTCCTGGATGCACATTAGAATAACCCATGGAATTAAAAGTTAAAAAACCCAAAAAAACAAAAAACAAAAAAACCAGAGCAAAATAACTGATATTTAAGTTCCACTCCAGGCCAATTAAATTACATCCTCTGGAGGACAGGCATGGTTATCTGAACGTTTATTTATATATGAGTATGAATATTTATTTATCATGGATATTTATTTGTCTTTTGACTGTAAACTTATACTCCATTTGTTGCTCATATTGTTCCTGTTCTGGCCATTGAAAGCTCTTCAGTTGACTTCTGGGTCCTTTTAGCATAACCCCACTCTATGTTTTCTTTCTTTCCTCTCCTCCCTTTCCCTCTTCTTTCCTTTTCTTCTTTTTAGAGCACTTCCTTACTTTCTGGCACAATAAGATTCTTCAGGCTCATCTTATATATTTCATGCCCCAGTCTTAGAGTCAGTAATTTACTCAAGGAGCTCTGGTTCCTTCCTTCCTTCCTTCCTTCCTTCCTTCCTTCCTTTGAATGGTATTAGAAACTAAGATTCATGTGCTAGGTGTGCTCATTGCTACTGGAGCGTCATTACTTCCAGATCCTCTCAGCTGACCGAACAAGGAAATACTGTGCATACTAGCCCATGTTCCTATAAATAGTTCTACCTGTAACCATCTGTATTTATATTAAGCTGAACATGCATTCACACTGATGTTTTCAATTCTAATCCATTGCTGTGTGGATCATTCTAGCTGCCACCCTGTGTGTCTTAATTTTACAATTTTCACAGTCTTCAAAATAGGCTGGGAGAGTTCTGATATCCCATTTTACACATAAGAAAAGAAAAATTGAAGCTAAGGAATATAACTACTGTAAGAGTTCCCTTAGCAGGTTAAAGCTCTGGTGTTGTCACGGCTGTGGCGCAGGTTCAGTCTCTGGCCTGGGGAATTTCTCCAGGTGGCAGATGTGACCACACACACACACACACACATAAAATTACTTGTAAGCAATCTCATAGTGATAGGAGTACACCAACTTTTTTGAATAAAATAAATATATGAATTTTTGGCATTTTGAGAGTTGTAATTAACTCTTTCACTTAGAAAGTTTTCTGATTCATTTTATTATTTCCCTTAAATTTTATTGTCTTCTGTTTCCTTCACTCCTTGCTTGCCCAAATATTTCTTGGAATTAACTTTGGAATGTAGCCTTTTTATACATAAAAACTCAATATTCTTTTATTTTTATATTTCTAACTGTCTTGATTCTTTTATCACCTTTGCTCTATAACTCACCATTGTCTTTGGCCAAAAGCAATAGCATTTTTATCTGACCAAATAAGACATTAATTATTCATGGTCAACTGGATATAATCTCAGGATGTGCTTTTTTAAAAAAAAAAAAAAGCAAAAACAGGAGAAAATCAAATAAAGTTGAATGACGAGTACACGGGAGACACCCAGAAAAACTGAGTCAGGATGTTCTTTAGAAAGTAAAGTAAGCTTTATAAAAGAAGAAGTAATGAATAGATGCTTTGCACTAAAAGAATCCATAATTTTTTGTCCCCAGATATGCTTTATGAATGTATTGCTACATGAATAGGAAGTAGGAAAATATCAAGGGCAGCCATCTATGTTTGAGATTTTATGCTGTTTAGAGCATCCAACAAAATCCTCTTAGTATTTAAGGATCATGAATTTCCTGTACAATAGAACTAGAGGAAAATTATGAGAAACTCTACTGAGGTATTAAAAACTGTTAATTCACTTCAATACGTCAGATAGATATAATTTTGTTGCAATTAACTTTGGAGGATGGAAGAAAACAAAAATGCCTTGACATTTCATGAAATAGAGTAACTTTTAACCTTTGGAGGCACATGGTTTCAAACTGTTATATTACTAAAACTAGGGAGTGCAGTCTATGTCTTAGGCGGGACCATTTAGTGGTTTCCATATCTTATAATCTTCTTTCCCTGGCTGAGAACCAGAAGTTCATGCTTTTGCTTATCTCTGTGATTGATTCAAGCATCAACACCTTTCACACTTTTGGAGAAAGATGCTGACGCATCTTTAAACTGAGTAAAGTTGATATAAACAGTACAAACAACTCCACAGGCTCCAATGGAAAGTTCCTCCTTATCTCCTTCAATGATCGCAAATGCTGGGATAGCAGAGACAACTGGGCCATGATCCATTCAAAGTATTTGTCATAGCTGTTTCTTTCCAGTGTCTATTGAGCATTTAGGATCATTAATTATTAAGATAGCTGTCCCGCTCTCTGTACCCATGATGTGGCTCTGACTGAGGACTTCAACCGTGTTCCCTCTAAAGCAGAGGATAACTCTGGCTCCTGTTCAGGAAGGCTTTGACCCCTGGCTCTTGGAATAGAGCCTTAAGTCACCCTGGGCAGGGTCCAGGACTCTTGTCTTCCCCTCTAAGATCCCTGCTGGCATATTCTGGTCCAGTAAGCTGGTTCCTGCCCTGTTCCCAGACGTACGGGTCTCTGATGTTTGTTTTCGACCTGGTATTTCTCTGTAATATTGCTGTGTGCAGAAGAGGATAAAGTGCTTCTAGATGTGTTGCCTAATTTCATTAACTTGTTATGTATATGATTTTGAGTGTCATGTACTGTTTTAACTAAAGAGGAGGGATAACAGGATGAGTACAACAGTCTCTGCTCTTAAGGAGCAGCGTTTGGGAGACAGACATACAAAAAGACACATGAACGACACCACAATGCAGAAAGCACAGAACTCTAATAGTAGAGAGAAAAACCAATTTGTGTATATGTTTTGATTGTAATTATTATCATCAACATCCCCAATTTGAGCTAGGAATGACTACTTTCCTAACACCGGGTATCTTATAAATGTCAGAATGGGGCCTTGACCCTAGGGCCTCTGACTTCAGTTCTCCATTTGCTCTAAAATGGGGGTCCTGCTTTTCTCGATCTTCTCAACTCCCAACTCCAGTTCTTGGGGATACCTGGATTTTTGCTTCCATATCGATGCTAACTGTGGGGTTTGGCTTACTGTCAGAGTCTTTGCCAGAGGTTCCACGGGACTAGGAAGACACATCGAGATGCTGCTGGCACCTATCAGTGAACTGGCTTGTTTTTTTATGCTCCTGAAACCACAGAGCCAATTGATAGTCTTTCCATGGCAGCTGGGGGGTCCCAGCTCTTTCCATGGCGACCTTCCCCCTCTTATTCTAGAGCTCTGTTGCTTCAGCACCCGGTCCAGGGCACGGCTCCAAGACGTATCCCACCGGGAACCTTTAGCATCAGGTTGGTGTTGAACACAGACCTGACAAAGGACAGATCTTCCAGGGTTTCCTGAACTGCAGTGGGAAATACTACTCCGTAGTTCCTCTGAAATAGTTCTTCTAGGGGTCGTTCTATGGTATAATGATCAACTTTATATTTCTGGTTGTAAGTAAAGGAAACACAACTCAAGTTGCTGAAGCACACAAAGCATATATTAGGGCTTATTACTTGCAAGCCCAGGAGTGCATCTGGCTTCAGGTCTGGTTGGCTCCAGAGGCATAAATCATGCCAGCAGGAGCCATTCTCCCAGTTCCTCCCCTTGAGGGCTGAGCTGGCCACCCACAGCCTCTAGACTGGCGTCCCATTAGCTTAGTGGTCCCCAGAGACAGTCTTCTCTGACAGCAGCAGCAGCGACGTCCCAGGGAAGACTAATTGCCCAACGTGAGAATGTGACAACCTTGCGATGAAGGTGGGTTGGGAGGGGCTGTCGCAGGGTAGGTCCCTCACATGAAAGGGACTTTAGTACCAGAAGAAGGAGGCAGTCTTGCTAGAGAGACGGAGGGAAGAGCTGGCATCCTTATGGGAACTCTCATAACCCGCAGATTATATGAGGGCTATTGTTGATTAGAACCATCGTTCCCGGGAGTTCCTGTCGTGGCTCAGTCTCAGTGGTTAACCAACCGGACGATGTCCATGAGGACACGGGTTCGACCCCTGGCCTCGCTCAGTGGGTTAAGGATCCAGCGTTACCATGAGCTGTGGTGTAGGGTTGCAGATGTGGCTCGGATCCTGTGTTGCTGAGGCTGTGGTGTTAACCCAGCAGGTGTAGCTCCGATTCAACCCCTGGCCTGGGAACCTTCATATGCCGCAGGTGCAGCCCTAAAAAGACAAAAGACCAAAAAAAAAAAAAAAAAGAACCATCATTCCCCTTGATGGTACCTGAACTCAGCTTTCCAGAAGACTTGGCACAAGCTCCAGGTTAGGGTTCATCTACTCGCTCATGGTCCCTCTTCCCCAGCAAATGGATCCCAGAGCACATACATACGTATACTGAGTCTGGGGACAACCTGGGTGGGAAAATCCCCAGGACTGATGTGCAAATAAAATCCGAGCACTGAATTCCAGATATATTTGTTACCTCATCTCTACTGTGCTTATACTGAAGCCTGTTCTGTGATGGCTTCACAGACTATGAAGTAAATGAATATTAAAACACAAACCTGAATGTGATAAAATGGATGCCTCCATTGTTTTGCAAAGAAATAAGCTCCTGTCACTCACTAGAGCCATCTGTGTGGAATTCCTTTGTGTTTCATGTGAGGACACTAAGCTCACCTGGCTTTTCAAGGTTATATGCTCTCTGGAATTCGTTTTGCAGCAGAATGAGTATACCTCTTGCAAATGCACTCTCAGTCAGCGTTTCTTCCTTCCATTGTTTGTTATTAACATGACATTTTTATATAAAGGAGATTCTCCTGGAGTTCCTGTTGTGGCGCAGCGGAAATAAATCCAACCAGGAACCATGAGGTTGCGGGTTTGATCCCTGGCCTCGCTCAGTGGGTTAAGGATCCGGTATTGCCGTGAGCTTTGGTGTAGGTCACAGATGTGGCTTGGATCTGGCGTTGCTGTGGCTGTGCTGTAGGCTGGCAGCTGTAGCTCCGATTAGACCCCTAGCCTGGGAACCTCCATATGCCTCGGTGCAGCTCTAAAAAGACAAAGACAAAAAAATTAAAAATAAAAAAAAAGGAGATTCTCCTGAAGCCGCTCCTTGTCAGTGTTGATGGTTCCTACCTGATCAAGATCCACAGTAGGAACATGCAGGGGCTGGCAGGAGATGTTTTCCTAGATCGTTTAACCCCAGTGCCTAGTGATACTCACTGAATTACGAAGTCTTACATCTATGCCAGTGAGATTTGGCACTTGGCTACCTGACTCCTATGAAAGAAACAAATGCAGCCCAGTTTTATGACGGGAAAAGTCTCCATGGCCTCCCCTCTGGTGTTCTTACCTTCTTATTTGGGGAATTCCAGGATCTGACTGCATAAACCTGCCTCTAACTCCCTAATTAAAAGGTTGGACGATTTCTCAAGAGTTCTAAGTATCGAGGGAAATGGAAAATAAGGGACCCAGCGCTGTAATTGGAAACGGTGTGTTCCTATGAAGAAAGTTCCACTTATATCTGAGATGTAGGTTTCTTGATTAGTAGGTCAAATTTAAGGCGTTTTCTGAGTCAGGAGGGGCTTGCTGTGATCTGACATCTTGCTTCTGTGTTAGCCCTTCAATGCCAGCACCAGAGGCAACAACAAAGACCATCCCCATTCGCGGGAGCTCCCTGTGTGCTGGGCACTCTGCTAGGCATGCGGAGTTAGTTTCCGGCCTTGTCTTGTGTAGCAATGCCAGCGTGCCTCTCTCTTCAGCTTCACTTGGCTCAAAATGTTTGCAGAAAAAGGAAACGAACAGCTTAACTCAAAGAACTGCCAAGGATCCCACCTGGAAGAAGGGGAAACAACTTTTATTGAGTCATGATGCTGTGCCTGGCACTGTGCTCCGGGTTTGCACACATCCTCCAATCCAGGCTACTTGGAGAGCCAGTGTTGCTATCCCTGTTTTTCAGAAGAGGAAACCAAAGCTCAGCCAGTGGAGTAACCTGCCAAGGTCAAATGGCTTTCAAGCTCACTGTTCAAACCCAAGCCTGTCTGAGTGCACAGCCTGCCTTCCTTCTGCTGTTGCGTGTCTCCAAGAGTTTTATGGGCCAGGTGCTGCTGTGCCTGTGAGCTAATTAGAGTGTCATGGTTATGCCAGCTTTTGTTCAGGCGTGGAGACATGCATTCCTTTATGATATTAAATAAAGAGCAAATGGCTTTTTAAAAGCACAGTCACTCCTTCCATCATTCGGGGGAAATGTTCTTGGTGGCCAAGGAGCAGTGCTAATGGGGGGCATCTTTGGCCTTCCCTTTGCAGTGCTCTCTCCTCTTATTCTGACCCCATTAAAGGAACCTCAAGCAGGCTGAAGGGGATTCTGGAGCTTTGGAACTGCAGGGGTTAGAATTCAGGGTATTTAGAATTCAGGGTATTTGGGTCAGAGCCTGGCCCAAGAATGGGGCTAAAACAGCATCCAGAGTGGTGGCCAGGAAGTGGTGGCTCCTCCTTCCAAAGTCCCCTCCCAACTCTGGACCAAGGCTTCTCAGAGTAACTAGGCCACCCTGTCCTTCTCAGTCCATGTTTTCACCTTGTGCAGAGGCCCCTGTGATCACTGATTGAACCTAGGTCTGGAGACTTCCTCTTCCTTCCTGAAGAGGCAGCTGCTCTCCTGTCTCCTCCCAGCCCTTTCTGCTCCCCTCTGCTCAGGGCTGAGATGACCTGGTCTCTCTGCTCTTCTTTAAGATATGTCCCTGTTCCCTCTTTTCAACGTCAAGGCATCTCTACAGTTTTTCATGAAACCCCAAGTGAAGGGGCTGGTGGGATCCTCTGCTTAGAATCTTCTCCGGTCTTAGAATAGAGCCTGAACTCCTTTCCATGGCCTGCAGGCCCCTCCTGACTGGCTCCCATACCTGCTCACGCCGCGTCTTATTTGGCCGCACTAGCCTTGTTACAGACCCTCCCGTCTTGTTCCTACCTTAGAGCCTTGGACTTGTTCTTTTCTCCTCTGCCTTCTGCCCTCCAGATGTTCACTTCTCACATTTCATCTCTTAGCCCCAAGAGAACTACCTCGGGGAGGCTTGCTCTTAGTCCAGAGGAGCCTCTCAGTCACCAGCTGTCATCATCACCCCATTTTCTTTATTTATGATACTTACAAATCTTTAAATGTATCTTATTCATGTATTTATCTCATCCCCATGAACAAAACTATATTGCCAAGGCCAAGCACAGTATCTGATACATAGTAAACCCTCAATAAACACTTGTTGAATCAATAAATTGAAAAATGGTTCCTCGAAGATAGTATGTTTTCAACACATGTTGGCTGAATAACTACATCCCTTTCTACAATAGCCCCTGGAGTTCCCATGTGGCTCAGCAGTAACACATTTGGCTAGTAACCGTGAGGATACGGGTTCATTCCCTGGCCTCGCTCAGTAGGTTAGGATCCAGCATTGTGGTGAGCTGTGTTGTAGGTCGCAGATGCGGCTGTGGCTATGGTGTAGGTTGGCAGCTGTAGCTTGATTCAACTCTTAGCCTGAGAACTTCCATTTGCAGGTGTGGCTCCAAAAAAAAAAAAAAAATTCAGCCCTGGTTTCCTAGAGGGTCAGAGATCCCTTGACAAGTGGTCATAGATCAAAATAATTTTGAGAGCCATTATTTAGGATCCTTTTTTCCTAGTGTCAGAGAAGTTCTATGATGCAGGCATCTCCAAAGTCCCCTGGTTTCCCTCTAAGTTTTGAATTATCCTTAGAGCAAATGTGGTGAGCCTGAACACTTCCCATGAGAGTGAAGCTTCCAGCTCCTAGGAAGCTCCCTTAATCTTTGGGCAACTTTGTTAGAAAGCTGGTGTCACACTCTGACCCATTTGTTGTATTCTGACTTGAGGGATTATAGTGATTGCTGGGCCTATGAATGGATAAATTCGTGCCTCTCCACCCTGCACACTTTAGTCCTCCGAATACTTCATTTGAGTGTTACTTTGTACCTCCTTTTACTTAATTTTGCCTAAAATGAGGTAGAGATGTGCTAGGTGACATTGAAGGCATACAAGTCATCTGTTAAATGCATAAGACTTGAAGTCTGAACTCTTTCCAATTGCTTGAATATAACAGAATTTCCTTTGAAAATCCTTTTTCCCTTTGAAGTCTTTTTCCTAAGTCAATGCATTTTGAAGTCACTGCCATGTTATTATGTTGGTTAGCTGTTTCTGATCAGTTGTCCACATGGGAATTATTTAGAACATATGTTCTTATTAAGAATATAAATGGACATTTTTAAAAAGAACACAAGGGAATACAAATACAAAATCTTGCATTTGGTGTAAAACTTGATCCTTGTTAAATTCAAGGCCACAGAGAATAGCTTGCAAGCCAATCAATGCCAGACTGTTATCCTCCCTTTAGAATTTTCTGGTCTCATTCTTTTAGAAACATCTTTATTGGAAGGCCAGCGCATGGTCTCAGGCGCCTGTTAACTTCAGCACTCAGCATGATAGCACCTGATTCTGGCACAGGGGAAAGGACAGAACATGAAGTGACATTGGGAGCCATATAGAGACTCTCCGCTTCAGTTTAATTATAAAACTGGAATGACTCCCATTCACTCTTATCACACGAATCTCACAGAGACAGGCTGAGATGATAAATTTACATGCATGTTGATTCAAGTGAAACACACTAAAACACATTGTTAACAACTTAAAAAACTTGTAATCCATACACAGGGTCATCAGTTAATCATCCCCCCTGAGCAGGGACAGCGTTTTACTATATACACAAAGTAAAAGAGCTAGTATAGAAGAGCCCCGCCTCTAAGCTCTAAGGAGGATATATTTGGTTCTGGGATTGCATCAGCCAATTGCAAGGACTGAGCTGTGCCTCTTGGGGGAATATAGAGAAAGGGGCACTGGAGCAGGACCCCTGGATTTTACTCTCACAAGTCCACGTGGACTTTATCAGGACTCTGGGTAAGCGGCTTGGCTTTTCTGTAAAATGTTATCCGTGGGTTCATGGTCTCCACTCCCAAGGTCAAAGATGATGCTGGTGAGGACCCACAGTCTGTGTGCCTTTGCAGAGATCACGGAGAATGAGGGCTGCACCAGAAACATCGTCCCTTTCCGGTTTCAACTACCACCTCCTCCTCCAGACCTCCCTCCCTAATGCTGCATCTAATGCAGGGATGTCCCTTGTGCTCCCTCTTCTGCTGGGTGTACCCACCTGGACGTAGTGCCAGGATCCTGCACACAGCAGAACCAAAGCCGTGTAACTGTCAGCTACTCTCCACAACCAGCCTTTTCTCATCTCCTATTTCTCTCCAAGGCCTTGTCCTGGTCCTCCAGCCTCCAACTCAAAGATTCCTGTTTCCCTTGCCCTTTTCGTTCCTGTGGGCATCCTGTGACTCTTTCACAAAGAGCCCTTTTTCTTCTCTTTCCATTTCTTCTACCATCACCTTAGAGCTCTTTTCATATATTTTAACAAGTAACTTCACCTTGAACGTCCTAACCTGTTCGTCTCGATCCTAATTCTTAGGTTTTCACATCAATTCGGTCCAAACTTCTACTGTTCCCCTGTTTAAGTTCTCAACTCCAGCCTCCTCACCATTCATCACACATACTCAGTGATTTGTTTTCACCTCCAGGATTTCTTCTTGCTGTCCGTTTCCCTGGAACACCCCATTCTCCAGCCCCAGCTCCGCATCTCAAAATACCATCCATTCTTCTAAGTCCAGTGGACACATCACCAGCCAGGCAGCCTTCCTGGGTTTTCCTCTGGAAGTGTGGTGCCCCTTACCCAATGCAGGGGGAACAGACACCCTCGAGTCAGACCTGGCCTGAACCCTGCCTCTGTCATGACCAGCTGTAGCACCGTAAGCCTTAATTTCCACATCTGATTTTTGCTTCCTCTGTAGCCCCTGAATCATAGTGATGGGAAGGCAGCTGGAGGACTTGCTTTGCTGCCCCTGGCTTTGTAGACTGAGGAATGGGGTCAGGAGCCAAAGAATGCTGGCACCTCTAGAAACTGGAAAAGGCAAGGGCATAGACTTGCCCTAGAGCCTCCCAATGGGAAGGCACCCTGCTGACAATCTGACCTTGGCCATGGAGACCTGTGTCTGACTCTGCTATGTAGGACTGTGAGATACAAAATTGGGGGAGAGTTTCCATGTACTATAGTGGCTTAAATATCTGGTGTTGTCACTGCTGTGGCCTGGGTTTGATCCCTGGCCTGGAACTTCCACATGCCACAGGCACTGCCAAGAAAAAAAAAAAGTGTTATCCCAAGTCACTGCATTTGTGTAATTTGTTACAGCAGTAATAGAAAACTGATACAATCTCCTGGGGCATGTGGAAGTTTCCCAGGCCAGGGGGTCAAACCCACTCCATAACAGTGAGCCAAGCCACAACAGTGACAACACCTGATCCTTCACCTGAGCCACCAGGGAACTCCCTAGGACATGCTTCTCATTTCTGCCTCATGTCTGTGCTTGAAAATGATTTGACATGTTTTCATATTATAAAAACTGATATGCTTATAAAGCATTTATCATCATATACCTGCCGAGCTATAAGTAAGTATTGACTCTTTGAAGCACCTCAGACAGTGTCTACTTTTGGGCATTTGTTTCCTTTTTCTCTCCTCAATTTCCATTTTTAAAATGATTTTACTAACATCTTGCCAGGACACCACTTGAAATGTTATTCTGTAATACTTCATCTTTTCCCAGACTTAATGATTTGCATTGCTTTTCCCTTCTTTCCCCTCCATTTCTACTCGGAGTTTTAATTGTACAAAAAAAGGAATTTGTTGATTTTAGAAGGTGCCTTTTATATTCTAAATCCATTCATCTCTGTTCTTTCCTGTTGCCAAATGGGAGCATTTTTTCTCCTCTTCTGGGAGTTTTCCTGATCTCTTTTCCTTGATGCCCAGAAGAAAATCACTAGCATTCTCTCTTGTATGTTTTTGGAGAGTATGTGTGACAGTGTTTCTTAATTTTGCTTTGGCTTCAGAAAGACTAAGTTTCCCCTGAGACAGAGTCTGGTCTTACTTGGGGCTCTCCAGATGTTCATTGGCTCCTCCTGCTTCCCACACAATCAGCTCTTGTACCTGTAGAGACAGGTTGCAACAACACCGTCTGTTGTTTACTGGGATGTAGGCGTCCTGAAAGGACTGTTGGACCGCTGTACAATGAATACTTGTTTAAACACACTCTCAGGCATCATGAGAGGTTATAGAGATGAAAAAGCTCCTCTCTCTGCCTTCAAGATGCCCAGACACTGGTGAGGAACAGATTTATGCATAAAGGACCAAAGCACAGCTTAGAGTTTTCTCTTTTTCTCCTGAAACTTACAGCACATTCCCCAGCCTTCTGGAAGGTAGGTGTGACACAGGGCTGGATTCTAGCCAAGGAATTTGACTGGACTTGAGGGGCGCCCCCTTCTGGCCTGGCCATGGTGGGCGCTCCCTTCTGTGGCCATAGCAACCGCCACAAGCTCTCCTGCCTTCTTTTCCCTCCCAGGCTGGCTGGAGTGGGCATGACTCATAAGGTGCTGCAGAGGGCACAGCCAAGCTGTGTGGAGGAAAATGGTTCTGCTGTTCAGTTCACCTGCCCAGGGCTGTCATGTGAGCAAGAAATAAACATCCACTGTGTTTGAACCATTATGTGTTTTTAGTTCATGATTATAATAGTTGACATTATCCTAACAAATACATTAGGCCAGATAGTGTGAGATAGTATAAGTGACATTTAAAGATTTTAAAAGCTTAATGTTTAACAAGAAAATACAACTGGCACACCAAAACCATGATTTCATGCCAGTTGTTATTTAGGGCCTGGCTAAAGTAGGTGTTTAAGTTCAAAAAGCAATAACTTAGAAGAAAAGTAAATGGTAAATAGTGGGGCGGGTTGTGGCATACATGGCAAATATGACTGGTCAGCCACTGACTTGGGGGACATGGGGCTGTCGTGTTGCCTGTAACTGCAGTTCGGGGGATTCATACTTCAGCCTCGAGCCCTTAAGTTAATGCATTCGGACACGCTTCGTGGTTCAGGTGTTTATTACTTAGTTCTTAATATTCAGTCTCTTTGCAGAGACTTGCATTTAAAAATAAAACATAAATATAAAAGGAGCAAATATCTTCTTTGTTTTGCCTCAAAGGGGTTGCAGAGGTAGAACTGCCTGAACTGCCAGCTTTTCCTCCCTCCCTTTCTAGACCCTCAGGGGCAGCTTTGCGTTGTATTTTTTTTTTTTTTTGGGTCCCGTAGTAGGACATTGTCAGTCTCATTCTCGGCGAGGCCTGAGTGCTTTTTTTTTCCCTCCAGCTTAACCCTCACTTTCCCCCACATGATTCTGATGGATCAATGACATAAATTTGTGTGTATCCTTGGAAATATTTACTCTTGTTTTGTATGCATTTTGATTTACCTACGTGGTACAGCGCCTGTTGTGTTTCTTATTTTTTTCTTCCATGCTATTTTTTAAAAAAAATTTAAATAATTTGTTCTGGTACTGAATGCACATCTAATAATTGTGGGGGTTTTTTTGCAGTTTTTTTCTTGTTGTTGATTTCCAGTCGTATAGCATTGTGGTTGGAAAAGATGCTTGATATGATTTCAATTTTCTTAAAGTTACCAAGGTTGGATTTGTAGCCCAGGATGTGATCAATCTTAGAGAATGTTCCATGTGCACTTGAGAAGAATGTGTATTCTGTTGCTTTTGGATGGAATGTCCTATAAATATCTATTAAGTCCATCTGGTCTAATGTTTCATTCAGGGCCTGTGTTTCCTTATTGATTTTCTGTCTAGATGCTCTGTCCAATGCTGTAAGTGGGGTGTTAAAATCCCCCACTATTATTGTGTTATTGTTGATTTGTCCTTTTAAGGTTGTTAGCAGTTGTCTTATATACTGTGGTGAAGCTATGTTGGGTGTGTAGATATTTAAAATTGTTATATCTTCTTCTTGGATTGATCCTTTGATCATTAGGTAGTGACCTTCTTTGTCTCTTAAAATATTCTTCATTTTAAAGTCTATTTTGTCTGATATGAGTATTGCTACTCCAGCTTTCTTTTGATTCCTGTTTGCATGAAATATTTTCTTCCATCCTCTCACTTTCAATTTGTATGTGTCCCTAGAAGTGAAGTGGTCTCTTGAAGACAGCACATATATGGATCCTGTTTTTCTATCCATTCAGCCAGTCTATGTCTTTTGATTGGGGCATTTAGGTAATTAACATTTAAGGTAATTATGGATATATATGTTCTTATTGCCATTTTATTAATTGCTTTGAATTTGTTTTTGTTGCTCTCTTTTCTTCCCTTCTTCTCTTGTTCTCTCCTCTTCTGGTTCAATAACTATCTTTATTGTTGTATTTGAGTTGATTTTTCTTATTTGTTTGTGTATCAGTTGTAGATTTTTGGTTTGCAGTTATTCTGAAGTTTTGATATAAGAGTCTATATATGTATATGAGATCGTTTTAAGTTGTTGGTCTCTTAATTGCATGTGCATTTCCAGTGTCCTGCATTTGTACCCACCTCTTCTCATGATTTCTGATTTTGATGGCATAACTGTGCATGGATGATTTCATATCTTTACTGTATATATACCTTTATTGGTGAGCCTTGTCATTTGCGGTATTTTTATTTCCTGTTGCAGTCTTTTCTGCCTAAAGAAGTTCCTTTAGTATTTGTTGTAAGGCTGGTTTAGTGTTGCTGAATTCTCTCAGCTTTTGCTTATCTGTGAAGGCTTTGATTTCTCCTTCAAATCTGAATGAGAGCCTGGCTGGGTAAAGTAATCTTTTTTTTTTTTTTTCATTTTTTTATTACTCAAATGAATTTATCACATCTGTAGTTGTATAATGATCATTAACAATCTGATTTCACAGGATTTCCATCCCACAGCCCAAGCACACCCCCCCCACCCCCCAAACTGTCTCCTCTGGAGACCATAAGTTTTTCAATGTCTGTGAGTCAGCATCTGTTCTGCAAAGAAGTCCCGTCTGTCCTTTTTTCAGATTCCACATGTCAGTGAAAGCATTGGATGTTGGTGTCTCATTGTATGGCTGACTTCACTTAGCATGATAGTTTCTAGGTCCATCCATGTTGCTAAAAATGCTGGTATTTCGTTCTTTTTGATGGCTGAGTAACATTCCACTGTGTATATGTACCACATCTTCTGGATCCACTCCTCTGTCGATGGACATTTAGGTTGTTTCCATGTCTTGGCTATTGTAAATAGTGCTGCAATGAACATTGGAGTACATGTGTCTTTGCGAGTTGTGGTTTTCTTTGGATAGACGCCCAGGAGTGGGATTGCTGGATTGAATGGTAGTTCTATGTTTAGTTTTCTGAGGAATCTCCATACTGCTTTCCACGGTGGTTGCACCAATTTACAATCCCACCAACAGTGTACTAGGGTTCCTTTTTCTCCACACCCTCTCCAGCACTTCTTGTTTGTAGACTTTTGGATGATGGCCATTCTGGCTGGTGTAAGGTGGTACCTCAGAGTGGTTTTGATTTGCATTTCTCTGATAATGAGTGACGCTGAACATCTTTTCATGTGTTTCTTGGCCATCTCTATGTCTTCTTTGGAGAAGTGTCTGTTTAGATTTTCAGCCCATTTTTGGATGGGGTTGTTTGTTTTTTTGGTATGGAGCTGCAGAAGTTGCTTCTAAATTTTGGAGATTAATCCCTTGTCAGTAAATTCACTTGCAAAGATTTTCTCCCATTCTGTGTGTTGTCTTTTTGTGTTGTTTAGGGTTTCCTTTGCTGTGCAGAAACTTTGAAGTTTGAGTAGGTCCCATTTGTTTATTTTTCTTTTTATTGTCAATACCCTGATAGGTGGATCTGAGAAGATGTTGCTGTCGTTTATGTCAGAGAGTGTTTGGCCTATGTTATCCTCTAGGAGTTTGATAGTGTCTGCTCTTATATCTAGGTCTTTAATCCATTTGGAGTTTATTTTTGTGTATGGGTAAAGTAATCTTGATTGGAGGGTTTTTCCTTTCATCACGTTAAGCATATCATGCCACTCCCTTCTGGTGTGCAGAGTTTCTGCTGAAAAATCTTCCGATAAACTTATCAGGGTTCTCTTGTATGTTGTTTCTTTTCCCTAGCTGCTTTTGATATTTTCTCTTTGTCTTTCATTTTGGTCAGTTTGATTAATATGTATCTTGGTGTATTCCTCCTTGGGTTTATTTTATATGGTACTTGTTGCTCTTCCTGGATTTGAGTGAGTGGTTCCTTTCCCATGTGAGGGAAATTTTCGGCTATTATCTCTTGGAATATTTTTTCCATCCCCTTCTCTCTCTCTTCTCCTTCTGGAACTCCTATAATTCGGATGTTGGTGTGTTTAACATTGTCCCAGAGTTCTCTGAGACTCTCTTCATTTGTTTTCAATCTTTTTTCTCTTTTCTGTTCTGCATCCGTAATTTCCACTGATCTGTCCTCCACCTTGCTTATTCATTCTTCTGCCTCCTGTATTCTGCTATTAGCTGCTTCTACTGAGTTTTTTATTTCAGTTATTGTATTTTGCATCTCTTCATGTTTAAGTTTTATATCTTGTATCTCTTTGGTCAGTGTTTCCTGTAAGTTATCCATCTTTGCCTCCAGTTTATTTCCAATGTCTTACATCATCTTCAGCATCAATAGTCTAAAGTTTTTTTCCTGGAGGCTGAGAATCTCCTCATGACTTATCTGATTTTCTGGGTTTTTTTCTTTCTCCCTCATCTGAGTTAAAATTCTCTGTCTTTTCATTTTTATAGGTTTATGGTGTGGTGACCTTTTTGCAGATAATAGAGTTGTAGCCTCTCTTACTTCTGGTGTCCGCCCCCCTTGTGGCTGAAGTTGGTATGGGGGCTTGCTGTACCAAGGCTGCTGGTAGGGGCTGATGCCTGTCCACTTGTAGGTGGAGCTGATTCCTATCCCTCTGGTGGGTGGGGCTTAGTCTCTGGATGGGATTAGTGGCAGCTGTGTGCCTGGGAGTTCTTTAGGTAGCCAGTTTACTGAGGGGCGGGGCTGTGATCTCACCTAGATTGTTTTTGCCCTGGAGCTGCTTAGTGCTGATGGGTGGGGCCAGATTTTCCCAAAATGGCCCCCTCCAGAGAAAGGCATGTGGCTGAATATTCCCAAGAGCTTTGCTTCCAATGTTCTTCCCTTATAACAAGCCACATTCACTGGTGTTTTCCCAGGAGGTCCTCCAAGAACTGCAGTCAGGTTTGACCCAGATTCCTGTGGAGACTTTTTTTTGCCCTGGGACTCAGTCCTCGTGAAAGTCTGTGTGTGCCTTTTAAGAATGGGGTCTCTGTTTCCCCCCAGTCCTTGGAGCTCCTGCACACAAGCCCCACTGGCCTTCAATGCCAGATGTTCCATGGGCTCTTTCTCCCAGTGCCAGATCCCCACACATGGGATTTTGATGTGGGGCTCAGAGCTCCCACTCCTGTAGGTGAGTCTCTGTGAACCAGTTAGTTTCCAGTCTATGGGGCTTCCCACCGGGAGGTATGGGGTTGTTTATATCATGAAATCACCCCTCCTACCTCTTGATGTGGCCTCTTCTTTTTCTTCTGGAGTAGGATATCTTTTTCAAGGTTTCTGGTCCATTTGGTTGAAGATTGCTCAGCCTTTTGTTGTGAATTTTGTTCTTTTTAGGAGAGAAGTTGAGCTCCAATCCTTCTATTCCACCCTCTTATTCCCACCTCACTTTAATTCTTGTTTATGTGTTTTGTTTTTCTTTTGATGGAGTCGCAAAAGTCTGAATGAAATTATTTAGTGTGATAATAATTCCACTGCTGTCTGAAGAAGGAGGCAATAGGTCTCTTTGCTCCCAGTTCAAATGGTGTTTTTCAAGGATCAACTGCATTATTCCTTTAGGCCTTGTCTTGGTCAGCAGCAGTAGAGCTCCAACCCCACCTGCCAGAGTCTGAGCTTCCATAGAGGCCTTAAAGGATTCACTCATAGGTGCAGCCCAGATAGTTTCAGCAATTCACTGTTCTCTGGAGGAGGCTGCATCAATGCAAACGGCTCCTGCTGTAGAAATACTCTTGACCCTCCAGAGTTGGGTCCCAACAAGGGCTACCTGTCTAGGCATCACTTGGGCCAATAGAAGGAGACTGACCTTGGTTCCGAGGCAAAGAAAAGCTTTGTTCTTTGATTAAAGAATGGAGGATCTGAGCTCCAGGGTTTCTGCTCTCTGCTCTCTCCCCGCATCTAATAATTGTTTCTGCATAAGATTCTATAGCATTTTCTTTCTACCTTTTATTTTTTTGTATTCATCTCTGCAAATAATGGGTGTTGCAAAGTTGTGTGTCCTTTTGCTATAGTAGGATAAGAAAGACCCTGGTCTCTGACTCAGAGAGAAGCCCTTTTGTTCCTGGAAAGTACAAGAGAGCAACAAAACAGTGTGTGCAGCAGCTACTAAAATGTAAGCTGCATTTTAGGATTATAGAATCACAGAGTTCAAAAGGGCTTTAAAGATAATAGAGTGCAGGGCTTTGCAAAGTTCCAAGGTGGATGATGCAAATGTTTGATTTGGCTGTAACTTTTTAAAACAAAATTTTATCTATTTCCAAATGGCATGAATGAAACAATGTACACACTTAAAGGTGATATGTACCCAAACTTATGCAGATACCAGACTGAAATGTTTAGAATGAGAGAGGTGGTCTGTGTGTGACAATAGGGAGGGGTAGGGACTGAGGCAAACCAGAAGGCACCTGACTTGTTTAGAAAAGGCAGCCACTGTTTGGTTTTGGCCAGTACTTGCCAGCTGGGAGTGTGGGCCCAGGGTGACCAGATCTTTTTCATTTTTCAAGAGAGACTAGACATTCCTATTTTCATGAGAATATTGCATTCTAAAACTCTTAGCTAGCCAAAAAGTGAACACATTTATGGAACAGATACAGCCCCGGGGACACCAGTTTCTGCCCTGAGTTCAGAAGGGAATTTCTATTTTGGACTAGACGAGGATCCCTAAGAACTTGGGAATGGGGCTTCCTTACCCAGTGAACTTGGGCGTGTGTAGGAAGACAGCACATTGCTGCATGGGGTCTTGTGCATTGGCACTCAGGTCTGGCCTCAGTGTGAGTGGGAGGGCCCTGCAGCCCAGGGGGGGCTTCGATGGCTGCCACAGCCATCCTCAGAAGGGGGATTCCTCATAGTCTGGCTGTTTCTCTGTAGTCAGGAGTTTTTTTGTCCAGCTGGACATGTGAATAGTGACAATTTGTGCCAGTGCCTTCTGGGCAGAGATTAAGTCCCTGAGAATATGGACTCCATGGGTACTGGGACCTGGTCACCCTGCATCACTGCTCACCTGGGACCTGTCTGCACCTGGATCAAAGGACAGGGACTCCCCACTCTGCTCTGGGTTAAGATTGCCCTGTAGCTGCCTCCAGAGCTCTGAGCCACATGAGAGATCATCCCTAAGCAGTGTGGGAATCCCTAAGTTTTTGTGGGAAATGCAAAGAAAACAACTCACCTTGGGCACGATTCAGCTTCTTCTCGCCTTCACTCACTTACCTGTACGGTGGAAATAACAACTTGCCCTAATTTGGGCCCCTAAAGCAGACCCGGAGATAAGCATTTGAATGCAGGTGGATTATTTGGGAGTTAATATCAGGAGGCACAGGGAGGAAGTGGGGGAAGCGAGGCAGGGAAGCAGACAAGCCCACAGAGACTGTTGGGCAGCGGGGCTCAAGCCCACTGGGACCCTCTGCAGAACTTCTGGAAGGTCATGCTGGCAGAGGACAGGGAGGCTGAGTGTTTGTCCTTGGCCTTTCCCTCCTCCGGTTGTCTGGGAAGGCGTGGTGGTGATGTTAAGTCCCTCCCCCTTGGGGTGGTACCTGCTTGCAATGAGCCAGATCACAGGAGGTCCTTGCAGCGGAATCTGTCTCCCGCCGCTGCAGGTGAGCTCAGGTGGGCCAAGGAGCTCTGGGGTGGAGCAGAAGCAGCCACATCTGTCTGCTCTCCAGCCTCAGGGTTAATTGAGAGTTGTGGGGAATAGATGAAGTAAGATTGGGACATGGGAGCTGGATGAGTGATCTGCTGCTTATGATGAGACACCGTCTCCATCTCTAGGTTTTCATCTCTGCCTTGTTTTTCTCTTGTTTCTCCTGTCTTCTCTGTGGATGACCCTGAGTCCCTCAGAGTGTTCACACGGAGGTCTGCATTCATTTCAGCACACCCCCCCCCCACCGCCTAGGCCCATGAGATGTCAGATGCTCCATTTCCACAGGCTTTGAGTGACACACTTCTATATTAATTGAGTGGTTCATTTATTTATTATTCACCAGTGAGTTATTTAGTCCTTATGAAATGTCAGGCACTGTGCTAAGTGTTGGGAATTCATTAGAGAGGAAAACAGATGCATTCCTGCTCACCTGGAGGTTACCAGTTAATAGGGGGGAAAAAAAAACCAAGGAAAGAAATAAATTGCTGGGCTATTTTCAACTGTGATGAAATGACAGCTGGGGGTGGATAGTGCATGTGTTTGGGGGACTGAGAGAAGAGGAAGAACTCAGAGAGATCATGTTTAAACAGGAATATAGTATGAAGAAGCTGGCAGGGGTAAGAGCAGGGGGCCAGACGAAAAACACATGGAAAGTTTGCAAATCAATTATAAGAAAAACTGGTGGAGTTCCCGTCGTGGCGCAGCGGTTAACGAATCCGAGTAGGCACCATGAGGTTGCGGGTTCAATCCCTGCCCCTGCTCAGTGGGTTAACGATCCGGCGTTGCCGTGAGCTGTGGTGTAGGTTGCAGACGCGGCTCGGATCCTGCGTTGCTGTGGCTCTGGCATAGGCCAGTGGCTACAGCTCCGATTCAGCCCCTAGCCTGGGAACCTTCATATGCCAAAAAAAAAATAGCAAAAAGACAAAAAAAAAAAAAAAAGAAAAACTGGTGCCTTTAAAAAACTGGTGCCTTTGATAATATTATGGACCTAGCAGTCTCTGGAGACAGACAGAGCTGAGCTTTTAACCCATCTTGGCTACTTATTTGCTGTGTGGTCTTGGAAGATGACAATCTTTTCTAGGTGCATTTTGTAATCTTGGAGGGGAGTGACGGGTTTAGATATATGCTGTACTTTGTCCCTGGAGCCATGGTTCTCAGCTTTGGATGCTCACAGAACACTCGGGAGCCTTTGAAAATCTGATTCCAAAGCTGCTGCCCACAGCTGCTGCCCACACTACAATCTTCAAGGGCAGGGCCTGGGCACCAGGGATGGTTCATGCTCCCCAGGTGGCTCCAACATGCAGCTAGGTTGAGAACATCTGGTTGAGCATGTGGCATCCTGCCCTGCAGCTCAGAAGCATCTATACCTATTATTTGAAAATCTGGAAATGATTGAATCTTCAAAAGCCTAAACTCAACTTTGTTTTTCAGTCCCTCCTGGCTTCTGGTCAATTGACCCACTGTGGTTGTGGTTTGAAGTTCTGCATTCACACTGGGAATTTCTTAAAAAGCTTTTAATTGAAGCATAGTATATGTACATATCTTAAGTATCCTCAGCTTAAAGAATTGTCACACACTAAACACACCTGTGTAACCAGCACCACGTCAATATCATCTCCCCGAAATCCTTGCATCTGACCCTGGCTGTTATCATCACCTGTCTTCAGGGTTCATCCATGTTGGTGTGTGTCAGAGTCCCTTCCTTTTTTTTTTTTGTCTTTTGTTGTTGTTGTTGTTGTTGCTATTTCTTGGGCCGCTCCCGCGGCATATGGAGGTTCCCAGGCTAGGGGTTGAATCGGAGCTGTAGCCACTGGCCTACGCCAGAGCCACAGCAACGCGGGATCCGAGCCGCGTCTGCGACCTACACCACAGCTCACGGCAACGCCGGATCGTTAACCCACTGAGCAAGGGCAGGGACCGAACCCGCAACCTCATGGTTCCTAGTCGGGTTCGTTAACCACTGCGCCACGACGGGAACTCCAGAGTCCCTTCCTTTTAAAGTCTGGATAACATTCCGTTGAATGTATGGACCACATTTTGTTTATCCATCCATCTGTTGAGAGACACTTGGGTTGCTTCTACCGATTGACTGTAATGAATAATGCTGCAGTGAACTTGGGTGTACAGATACCTCTGTGAGACTTGGTTTTCAATTCTTTCAGATGCATATACCCTGAAGTGGGATTGCTGGATCATCTGGTAGTTCTATTCTTAATTTTTCGAGGCACTAGCATACCGTTTTCCATAGGGACTGCACCGTTTTCCATTCTCACCATAAGAGTTCCAGTTTCTTCACATCCTGGTATTTCCTGGCTGTTGATAGTACCCATCCCATCCTGTGTTTCCACTGGTTTCTTTTGAAAAGTATGCATTTGCTGCCTGGTCTCAAAGCTCTGTGCCTTATTTAGACATCACTTGTGTTATGGAGGAGGAAGGCATGTAATGGCCATTGCAGAGATTTCCAGAGTGGCCACTGGAAGGGACAATGGTAGAGCTGAGATTCTGCCTGTGGGGTGTTTTGAAGGGTGACAGAGTACACAGAAAACTATGTGAGTTGTTTGGAATTGGCTTGATTACATGTTTGAGCTCAAGTTTTTAAAAATCTGCCATAGGGAACATTGTCAAGCAGAAACAAATTATCAAGCCAAGAGGCTCTTAACTTCTATATAGATGTTACTTTTCGAGGTTTAATGATATTTTTCAAATGGTTTGCTGGGAGCATATGTTTGCTAAGTATAAAACAAGAACTGGGAGTTCCTGTCGTGACTCAGCAGAAATGAATCTGACTAGCATCTATGAGGATGCAGGCCTTGCTCAGTGGGTTAAGGATCCAGCATTGCCATGAGCTGTGGTGTAGGTCGCAGAGGTGGCTCGGATCCTGCATTGCTATGGCCGTGGTGTAGGCTGGCGGCTGCAGCTCTGATTCAGCCCCTAGCCTGGGAACCTCCATATGCCACAGGTATGTCCCTAAAAAGACAAAAAACAAAAAAAACGCAACACACAAAGAAGATCTGCAGATGGTTCTGTACTGAGTGTGTCTGAGCCCTAAAAATAAGTGTGTATTTATTAAACGTATCATTTTCCTCCGTCCTTACAAAGATGTATTTAGTCAGTTCTGGTGGTCGGAACAAAACCATAGACTGGGTGGCTTAAACAAAAGACATTTACTTTCTCACAGTTCTGAGAGCCAGGAAATCCAAGATCAAGGTGCCAGGTGATCTGGTTCCTGGTGAGAGCTCCCTTCCTGGCTTACATACGGCTGGCTGCCTTCTTACCGTGTCCCCGCATGGCAGGAAGAGTGAGCCCTGGTGTCTCTTCCTCTTTTTTAGGGACACCAGCCCCATTGGGTTAGTTAGCCTTAGTCCCCTCCTTATAGGCCCTATCTCCAAAAGCAGTCACACTGGAAATTCGAACTTCAACATATGCATAATTTTGTGAGGGGGGGACATAATGCCGCCCATCGCAAGATGTCCTAAAGGCTTTTCACAAAGAACCCAAACATTGTGGAAATATATAAAGTACAAAGTGAAAGCCCCTTGTGATTTTATCCTTCATATAAACCCACTGCTGATACTGGGTGTATGTTCTTGCAAATATTATTTGTGTGTGTGTACTAACATTTTTTGGAAATTTGCACTTAAGTGCTGAGCATCAAGGCGTTTTTTTAAATAACCGGACTTTTTTATGGTGACTTTCCAGGGAGACAGCTTCTCAGTCTGCCTTTCTTATGAGAATCAAAGACTAGTGTCACAACCAGGGTCATTGGAGACGCAGCTAAAAGAAAACCCTGAGTGCATTCCGGCAGCATTTGCGGGAGAGAGCGTCTGAGGCAGAGGGGCTAATGCACACGTTTGCTGTGATCCTGCTCTTTTGAATTTCTAGGCTTGCCACTCTGTTTGCTTTCAGAAAGCACCACTGATCATTCATCTTCTAATGTCGGCTTTCACATGCTTGGTAACAGATACATGATGCACATGGACGATGCACAGCGGAGGGACCTGGTTCTGCCCAATCAGCACTTGTAGACCAAGACCTGTTGACAAGGGTGGAAGCCCGCAGGGACTCTGCCTATCTCCCAGATGCCCGTGAACTTGATAAGATCTTCCTACCTTTCCTGTATTGTTATAATGTTTTTGTTCTGTGGGCTCCCTGTCCCTACTGATGGTCTAATCAAATATACAGGTGATTCGCATTACTCATGGTAGGTATGAGTTGTAAAGTTGCTGTGAACACTGAATTAATGAATACTAAGCCATCGCTCCTACAGGAACCATGAGGTTAGGTTCCTGTGAGACTGTGGTCATAAGAATTTTGTCAACCAGTTAATACATAACCTTGTATGCGTGTTTCTGTTTAAAGGCATCTTATTTAATACATATGGTTGATTAGGTAAAACGGAACTCACAGTGAACAGCGTTATAACTCATGCCTGAAGGAAGCTTATCTAACACATGTATTTTCTCGGTAAGTCACATCACAACCCCCCTGTCCTTAGAAATGCTTCAGCACTATGCCATTTTAAACAGTGAAATCACAAAAAGCACAAAGATCTAGAAAAGCAGAATGAAGTAGGCTACATAAGGCTACATAACAGTATAAGAGCTGCAACAAGAAGCAGAGGGTAGCGTTGTTCGACCTTGGCTGAGAATGTGCATGTGGGGTGGCTCAGATTATTTGCCACTCTGTGTGCACGTCCATGAATGATTGTGAAAGTGTCGTGAGTATTGATTTTGGAGTTACAAATACATTTTAGCAAGTAGGTGAATTTCCAAATATGAAATTTGCGAATAATGAGTGTGGCACTGTATCTCCAGGTGGGGGAAGGGGGGACCTTTGGAAGGAGGGGGCTGGGGTTCTGTGGGCACAAGAGCACTGGACCCAAAGCTGGGTGATGACCTGGGATCTAGGCTGGGTCTGTCCCCAGTTAGCTGTGTGGTGATGGGCAAAATCCACCTCTACTAGGAGTCTTTGTCTCCTCATTCATCTAAGATCATTTTTGCCTCTACTGGTGATTCTGAATTCCGCCCTCAGGTAGAAGCCACGTGGGTATGATGCTCACCTGCTGTTTTGTGTTTTGTGTTAAAGTGATAATCACCTTTCTCTCCACGCCAGTCCCATGGCACCATGTTTTCTCATGTCAAGATCTTGGACCTTAAAATAGAGGGCAGAAAAAGGTTTTCATACTTTGACTTGTAAAGAATAGCCCAGATTGTAATTGCATCAGAGCAAGGTGACAGAAGAGACTTTATCATACAAAAGGAATATCTAATTCCAGAGCCAAGGGGTGCCTTTTCAAGAAAAGGAACGATGTTTAGTAGGTCTTCAGGTTAATACATCAACAGAGGTGAGTGGTGTGCTTAGCTTTGTATAGTGGAATCTGTGTAATTTTGCTCAGCAGGTAAAATGGCAAGAATAACTTGGCAATGTTTTTAGATGGAAAATATCCAAGACTAGAACTACAATGCTGTGTTTATCGTGAAGCTAAATTATTTGTTAGAGGAATTAATGAAGACCAAGCATGTGGATATTCAGCCAGTAACTTTTAATTAGAGTGGAAAATATTGTCACAACACAGGTTTATTAGATTATCTGCTAATTAGATAAAATATTATGCAGTAGGAATCCCCGTTTTTCCTTCTCATAGCTATAAGAGAAGGTGCCGAGGGTGGGCTGGAGGGAAGGAGACCCATTCCAGGTAGGGAGGTGAGAAATCCACTAGGGAACATCCTGAAATTCATGCTTTCTACCATATTTTTAATTAACTTGGCTCAGTTCCCATTGGAAGGGGAAGAAAATCCATAATGTGTTGGATTTGGGTTTTATTTTTCTTCTCAAATCAGAACCCAATTTATCACTGCCAGATAAGAAGTGAAAAAGGTCATCTTCTCACTTTGAAATTTCTGAATCATTTAATAGCTAATTTGTACTGCTAATTACTACCTTTCACTTCGGTAATTATTTTGAATTATTGTCCCCTTGCTATTATTAATGGGTAGGACAGGAGATAATAAAACATGGTTCTAAGTTCCAGTTGGTTAGTCTGGCAATTGTGCCACTTTGAAGTGACTGGCACAGGAAGATTTGCTATTTCACTCAGCTTTGCTGGGTTGTTGACCAAAAATCAACAGCTGAAACATTATTTGCATTTTCCTGTTCTGGAACTACTTTTCATTAATGTTTTGTATGGCGGCTCTCATTTTGGCTGAGCACCAGCCATAATAAAGCTAAGCAGACTTCCCCTGCTATTCTAATTGCTTTTGTCGTCCCAAGATAGATCTGAAACACCTGTAGTCTTAAGCAAATATCTATAGACCTTCTGGAATCAGCTTACCAGCCACATGGTCAGAGCGCTTAGGAGAAATCTTGGTCAAAATAGAGCTAATTTGAAGACATCTTGGGAAGAGTTTCAATGTTATGAGTCTGGAATGAAATTTGTGTGAACCTAGCTGTGGTGGTCTGGGCTCTTATGACCTTTTGGGGAGATTTTACAGATTGACTTTAGACAATCATGTTGGTAGGATGTAAAAGATACCAAAAAAAAAAAAAAAGTTTTCCTATTCCAGATTTATCCCAAGCAAGAGCTAGAGAGTCTAGATTCTTTAAAATCCAAAGGCTCTTTTGTTTCTTAGGAATGCCCTATTTATGAGCAGATACCCCAGGAAGCCCAGTATCTTCAATGTGTGTCGGCTACCACCTCACCAGGGCATCTAGCTAAGGGTGGGGTGGCCCCTGAAAAAGAGGAAAAGTTGAGAACACACTTTCCTTGCTCTGTGGTTCTGTCCAGGGCAAATACTTCTCATACCATTTGAGGAGATTACTGTAATGTCTTTTATTGATGTTCTTTCTACATTATACAAATGTATTGATCTTGTTCAAATAGATTGAGGTGGCTACTATTAGGTATAAGTGGAAAGAAAAATTTGGTATAGATATGCTAGATGGAGGTTTAAAAGTAAGAATTTTGAAAGTGCAGTTTGGAGTACCTTAGAAGTGTGATGGGAGTTCCTGTCGTGGCTCAGTGGTTAACGAATCCGGCTAGGAACCATGAGGTTGCGGGTTCGATCCCTGGCCTTGCTCAGTGGGTTAAGGATCCAGCATTGCCGTGAGCTGTGGTGTAGGTTGCAGACGTGGCTCAGATCCCGAGTTGCTGTGGCTATGGTGTAGGCCGGAAGCTTCAGCTCCAATTAGACCCCTAGCCTGGGAACCTCCATATGCTGCAGAAGCGGCCCTAGAAATGACAAAAAGTATTGAAAAAAAAAAAGAAGTGTGATGGGCTAAAGGGTTAACATAGTATGGGATTCATGTGCTGTGAGACAGAAGTGACAGCATCAGAGACCATAATATCTTTGATTGTTTTCCAGCATTAATCATTACCATCTGTCAGCTGCAAAAAGGCTTCATGGCATTACAGCACAAGTATAGGGCTTGGAATAATAAATATAATAACAACCCTATTATGTACGCTTTTGCTTTTAAGCTGTTCGACTCATTGCTTTATATGCATTATCTCATATCCTCTCTCGGATGGAGGTACGAGGATTATTCCATCTTATAGACGAGGTAGTTAAGTAAATTCCACATGGCCGCAGAGCTAGGAAATGGCAGTTACTGAACTCAAGTTTCAGATTCAAACTTCTTTGTCACCAGGGCTCGTATCTCTAACCAATATGCTGCTATTTTGAAGGGTCCAGAAAGTTCTTCCTTTGGGTAATAGGAAAGGGAATAGTCAAATTGTCAGTAATAGAAGCAAGGCTTGTGTATATTAGAAGAACTGAAAAATGTTGAGTAAAAAAGGGCTGGAATTTGTTGCTGCTATCTTGGAAGAAATACAAGTCTACCAAGTGATATACCTTGCTCTCCCTGGTACTTTGAAACCCAACATCAGCAACTGTATCCTGCTAACCCATGGAATTCAGTCCCACCTGGCTCTGGGGAGACCCCTCCCAGGGGGGCTTACTTACTGAAGTAAGAGAAGGGCACCTGCTATAAGCCCCCTTCCTCTTGGTCTTCTAATATTTTCTCCAACACCATGATGCATGGGGAAGAGTCTGGCTCCATGGGTGAGTGGCTTTGAAAACAGAGCTGCCCTGGTCCCGCTTCTTAAAAAAAAAAAAGACTTTATTTTTTAGAGAAGTTTGGATTTACAGAAAGATTGAGCTGAAAGTACAGAGAGGTCCCATATTACACCCCCCCCCCAACTTATGCCACAGTTTCCCCTGCTATTGACATCTTGTGTTAATGTGATACTTAGAACAATTGGCGAAGTAGCATGGATATATTGTTATTAAGTCCATTATTATTTACATTAGGGCTTACTCTTTGTTTTGTAGTTCTGTGGGTTTTGACAGGTGTGAATGGCACATAAGTATTATTATAGTGTCATGCAGAGTAGTCTCACTGCCTTAAAAATCCCCTGTGCTCCATCTATTCATCTCTTCTTCCTCCTCCCAAACCCCTGTTAGCCACAGATCATTCTATTGTCTCTATAGTTTCGCTTTTTACAGAACGTCCTATGGTTGGAATCACATAGTAGGTAGCCCTTTCAGACTGTCTTCCTTGACTTCGCAATGTACACTTTAAGGTTCCTCCATGTCTTTTTGTGGCTTAACAACACATTTCTTTTTTATCGCTGAATAATACTTCATTGGATGGATGTATCAGATTATCCATTCACCTATCGAAGGACATGCTTTGTTGCTTATTGGCAATTATGAATTAGACTGCTGTGAACATTCAAGTGCAGGTGTTTGGGTAGACATGTTTCCAACTCATCTGGGTAAATACCAAGGAACGAGATTGTTGGATCGAATGGTAAAGGTAAGAAGTGGTCAAATCGTCTTCTAGGTTGTCTATGCCGTTTTGCATTCCCACCAGCAGTGAAGGAGAGAGTTCCCGTTGCTCCGTACCCTTGCCAGCATTTGATGTGGTCAGTGTGTTGGGTGTTGGTCATTCTAACTGGTGTGTAGTTGTATCTCATTGTTGTTTTAATTTGCAATCCCCAGATGACATTTGATGTGGGGGCATCTTTTCATATGCTTATTTGCCATCTGTATACTTTCTTTGATGAGATGTCCAGATCTTTGGCCCATTTTTGAATTGTTTATTTTTGTTTACTTATTGTTGAATTTTACAAGTTCTTTGTATATTTTGGATGCCAGTCCTTTATCAGATATGTGTTTTGCAAATATTTTCTCTCCATCTATGGTTTGTCTTTTGTTTCTCTTCATGGTTCCAGTTTTTTTTTTTTTTTGAAAATTAACTAAATGTTTATTTATTTTATTTTATTATTATTTTTTTAATAATTTTTTAATTTTCCCACTGTACAGCAAGGGGGTCAGGTTATCCTTACATGTATACATTACAATTACATTTTTTCCCCCACCCTTTCTTCTGTTGCAACATGAGTATCTAGACAAAGTTCTCAATGCTATTCAGCAGGATCGCCTTGTAAATCTATTCTAAGTTGTGTCTGATATGCCCAAGCTCCCAATCCCTCCCACTCCCTCCCTCTCCCATCAGGCAGCCACAAGTCTCTTCTCCAAGTCCATGATTTTCTTTTCTGAGGAGATGTTCATTTGTGCTGGATATTAGATTCCAGTTATAAGTGATATCATATGGTATTTGTCTTTGTCTTTTTGGCTCATTTCACTCAGTATGAGATACTCTAGTTCCATCCATGTTGCTGCAAATGGCATTATGTCATTCTTTTTTATGGCTGAGTAGTATTCCATTGTATTCCACTACCACATCTTCCGAATGCAATCCTCTGTTGATGGACATTTGGGTTGTTTCCATGTCCTGGCTATTGTGAATAGTGCTACAGTGAACATGCGGGTGCATGTGTCTCTTTTAAGTAGAGTTTTGTCTGGATAGATGCCCAAGAGTGGGATTGCGGGGTCATACGGAAGTTCTATGTATAGATTTCTAAGGTATCTCCAAACTGTTCTCCATAGTGGCTGTACCAGTTGACATTCCCACCAACAGTGCAGGAGGGTTCCCTTTTCTCCACAGCCCCTCCAGCACTTGTTCTTTGTGGATTTATTAATGATGGCCATTCTGACTGGTGTGAGGTGGTATCTCATGGTAGTTTTGATTCGCATTTCTCTTATAACCAGCGATGTTGAGCATTTTTTCATGTGTTTGTTGGCCATCTGTGTATCTTCTTTGGCGAAATGTCTATTCAGGTCTTTTGCCCATTTTCCATTGATTGATTGGCTTTTTTGCTGTTGGGTTGTATAAGTTGTTTATGTATTCTAGAGATTAAGCCCTTGTTGGTTGCATCATTTGAAACTATTTTCTCCCATTCTGTAAGTTGTCTTTTTGTTTTCTTTTTGATTTCCTTTGCTGTGCAAAAGCTTTTCAGTTTGATGAGGTCCCATGGGTTTATTTTTGCTCTAATTTCGATTGCTTTGGGAGACTGACCTGAGAAAATATTCATGATGTTGATGTCAGAGTGTTTTGCCTATGTTCTCTTCTAGGAGTTTGATGGTGTCCTGTCGTATATTTAAGTCTTTCAGCCATTTGGAGTGTATTTTGGTGCATGGTGTGAGGGTGTGTTCTAGTTTCATTGCTTTGCATGCAGCTGTCCAGGTTTCCCAGGAATGCTTGCTGAATAGACTTTCTTTTTCCCATTTGATGTTCTTGCCTCCCTTGTCAAAGATGAATTGACCATAGGTGTCAGGGTTTATTTCCAGGTTCTCTATTCTGTTCCATTGGTCTGTCTGTCTGTTTTGATACCAGTACCACACTGTTTTGATGACTGTGGCTTTGTAGTATTTCTTGAAGTCTGGGAGAGTTATGCCTCCTGCTTGGTTTTTGTTTCTCAGGATTGCTTTGGCGATTCTGGGTCTTTTGTGGTTCCATATAAATGTTTGGATTGTTTGTTCTAGTTCTGTGAAAAATGTCATGGGTAATTTGATAGGGATTGCATTGAATCTGTAGATTGCTTTGGGTAGTATGGCCATTTTTACAATATTGACTTTCCCAATCCAGGAACATGGACTATCTTTCCATTTCTTTACATCTTCTTTGATTTCTTTGATTAAAGTTTTATAGTTCTCGGCATATAGGTCCTTTACCTCCTTGGTCAGGTGTATTCCGAGGTATTTGATTTTGTGAGGTGCAATTTTAAAAGGTATCGTATTTTTGTATTCCTTTTCTAATATTTCATTGCTGGTATACAGAAATGCAACTGACGTCTGAATGTTCATCTTATATCCTGCTACTTTGCTGAATTTATGAGTCAGTTCAAGGAGTTTTGGGGTTGAGTCCTTAGGGTTTTCTATGTATAGTATCATGTCATCTGCATACAGTGACAGTTTTATCTCTTCTCTTGCTATATGGATGCCTTTTATTTCTTTGGTTTGTCTAATTGCTGTGGCTAGGACTTCCAAAACGATGTTGAAGAGCAGTGGTGAGAGTGGGCATCCCTGTCTTGTTCCCGATTTGAGTGAGAAGGCTTTCAGTTTTTCCCCATTGAGGATTATATTTGCTGTGGGTTTGTCATAAATGGCTTTGATTCTATTCAGGAATGTTCCCTCTATACCCACTTTGGCGAGGGTCTTGATCATGAATGGATGTTGGACTTTGTCAAATGCTTTTTCTGCGTCTATTGAGATGATCATATGATTTTTGACTTTTCTTTTGTTAATGTGGTGTATGATGCTGATTGATTTGCGTATGTTGAACCATCCTTGTGAACCTGGGATGAACCCAACCTGGTCATGGTGTATAATTTTTTTGGTATGTTGTTGGATTCGGTTGGCTAAGATTTTGTTGAGAATTTTTGCATCTATATTCATCAAAGATATTGGGCGATAGTTTTCTTTTTTGGTGGTATCTCTGTCTGGTTTTGGAATGAGGGTGATGGTGGCATCATAGAATGTCTTTGGGAGTATTCCTTCTTCTTCAACCTTTTGAAAGAGTTTAAGGAGGATGGGCACCAGTTCCTCTTTATATGTTTGCTAAAATTCACCTGTGAAGCCATCTGGTCCTGGACTTTTATTTGTAGGGAGTGATTTTATGACCTCTTCAATTTCATTTCTAGTGATGGGTCTGTTCAGTTGGTCTGTTTCTACTTGATTCAGTTTTGGCAGGCTGTAAGATTCTAGAAAACTGTCCATTTCTTCCAGATTGTCAAACTTGTTGCCGTAGAGTTGTTCATAGTATTCTCTTATGGTTTTTTGTATTTCTGCTGTATCCGTTGTGATTTCTCCTTTTTCATTGATAATTTTGGTTATTTGGGTTCTTTGTCTCCTCTTTTTAGTGAGTCTGGCCAGGGGTTTGTCAATTTTGTTCACCTTTTCAAAGAACCAGCTCTTGGTTTTATTAATTTTCTCTATTGTTTTTTGAGTCTCTATTTTATGGATTTCTTCTTTGATCTTTATAATTTCCTTCCTTCTGCTGACTTTAGGCCTTTTTTGTTCTTCTTTTTCTAATTCATTTAGGTGGAGGGTTAAGTTGTCCATTTGGGATCTTTCTTCTTTTTTGAGAAAGGCCTGTATTGCTATAAATTTCCCTCTGAGCACTGCTTTCGCAGCATCCCATAGATTTTGAGCGGTTGTGTCTTCATTATCATTTGTTTCAAGGTAGTTTTTAATTTCCTTCTTGATTTCCTCATGGACCCATTGGTTTTTTAGTAGCATGTTGTTTAGTCTCCATGCAGTAGGTTTTTTCTCTTTCCTTTTCCCATGGTTGATTTCTAATTTCATGGCATTGTGGTCAGAGAAGATACTTGAGATAATTTCTATGCTCCTAAATTTATTGAGATTAGCTTTGTGTCCCAAGATGTGGTCGATTCTTGAGAGTGTTCCATGAGCATTTGAGAAGAATGTGTATTCTGCTTTTTTTGGATGTAGTGTCCTGAAGATATCAATGAAGTCTAAGTTTTCTATTGTTTCCTTTAGGATCTCTGTTGCTTTATTGGTTTTCTGTCTAGAGGATCTGTCCATTGATGTGAGGGGGGTATTAAGTTCTCCTACTATGATTGTATTCTCATCAATATCTCCCTTTATGTCTGTTAATATTTGTTGTATGTATCTGGGTGCTCCTGTATTTGGGGCATATATGTTGATGATAGTAACATCCTCTCCCTGGATGGATCCCTTAATCATTAAGTAGTGTCCTTCTTTGTCTTTCTTTATGTCTTTTGTTTTAAAGTCTATTTTGTCTGATATGAGCATTGCGACTCCTGCTTTTCTGTCGTGTCTATTGGCGTGAAATATTTTTCCCCACCCTTTCACTTCCAATCTATATGTATCTTTTGTCCTCAGGTGAGTTTCTTGTAGGCAGCCTATTGAAGGTTTTTGCCTTTTTATCCACTCAGCCACTCTGTGTCTTTTGATTGGGGCATTCAGTCCATTGACATTTAAGGTGATAATTGATAGATGATTATTTATTGCCATTTGAACCTCGTGTTCCAGTTGATTCTATGGTTCTCCATTCTTCCTTTCTTTTTTTTTTTTTTTTTTGGTTGGATGGTCTCCTGTTATTATCTGTTTTAGTGTATTTTTTTTTTCATTTTTTGCAAATGCAATATTTGGTTTTGGCTTGTGGTTGCCCTGTTTTTTAAGTACGCTAACCCCTTCCCATAATTGTGTGTTTTAGCCTGATGCTCCTGTAAGTTCAAACACTTCATTACTATATTAAAATTAAGAAGAGAAACATACAAACAAACAAACAAAAAGGGTTATTTACTTCCTAACATCCCTTGCCCACATTTTATGGTTTTGATGACTCTTTTTTATTTTTTTCTTTTTAATTTTATTTTGTTTGAGGCCTGTTCATGATTAAATCGTTATGCTGGCTTGTTTGAGTGACTGCTCTCTGATTGTGGTTTCCTCCGTCCTAATTCTTCCTCTTCTTCTTTTTTTTTTCTTTTCTTTTTTCTTCCCTTTCCTTCCTTTCTTTTTGGTTTAGAGAAGCCCTTTCAATATTTCCTTTAACCTGGGCTTTGTGTTGCAGTATTCTTTAAGTTTTTGTTTGTTGGAAAAAATTTTTATTTCCCCTTCTATTTTAAATGATATTCTTGCTGGATAGAGTATTCTAGGTTGCATATTTTTTCCTTTGAGCACTTTAAATATCTCTTGCCATTCCCTCCTGGCCTGTAGTGTTTCCGTAGAGAAGTCAGCTGATATTCTTATGGGGGTTCCCTTGTAGGTAACATTCTGTTTTTCTCTTGCTGCCTTTAGGATCATCTCTTTATCACTAACTTTTGCCATTTTTATTATGATGTGTCTTGGTGTGGGTCTGTTTGGGTTCAGTTTGTTTGGGGCCCTCTGTGCTTCTTGTATCTTGAACCCAGTATCCTTTAGATTTGGGAAGTTTCCATTGATAATTTCTTCAAATATATTTTCCATCCCCTTATCTTTTTCTACTCCTTCTGGAATTCCTATTATGTGTAGATTGGCCTGCTTTATATTATCCCATAGGTCTCTTATATTGCTTTCCAGTTTTTTGATTCGGTTTTCTGTCTGTTGACCGGCTTGAGTGATTTCCATTATTCTATCTTCCATATCACTGATTCGTTCTTCTGCATTATTCATTCTGGTTTTTCCTGCCCTTAGTTCCGTTTGCATCTCTGCAAATGAATGTTCTAGTTTTTCTTGGCTCCTCCTTCTATTTTCTAGTTCCTTTCTGAGGGTATCTGCATTACTGTTCATATCTTCTCTTAATTCCTTCAGTATTTTCACTATGTCTCTTTTGAACTCCAGGTCTGTCAGACTGCAGAGATCTGTTTCATTGTTGACTGTTTTAGGTGAGTTCTCCTGTTGGTTTGACTGGGGGTGGTTTCTCAGCTTCTTCATCTTGCTTGTTGTTTTCTTTCTCCTGAGGGAGTTGTACTCTCCGTGATCAGGCAGTGTTTGCCTTGTCACTGCCGTGGAATATTTCCTGAGGGCTGGCGTTGTTGGTCAATCTTTTTTGAGGCAGAGTGGCTTTTCTGGAGTGTTGATGGGGCTAACAGTGTTTCTTTGAAGCAAAGGAGGACTTCCTGAGGGCAGACAGGACTGGGAGGTCCACAGCACGATGGTAGCAGATTTCACTTGGTCATGCAGAGCTTGCTCTGGTGTTTTTAGGCTGTGGGGTTCTTGCAGGGGGTTGGCGGTGTTGGGCAGCTGTTCCTCAGGAGTGCAGCACCCCCTGGGGGCTGGAGCAGCTCTATGGGTCACTGAGAACCTAAGAGGCTCTTAGGGCCGCCCAACTCAGAAGGACGGCCTGAGAATGTAGGCGGATCTTTTCACAGTCTGGCCGAGCTTGTTGCAGCTTTTCTGGGCTGCAGGGGCTCTTCCAGGGGGCTGGTGGTGCTGAGCAGCTATTCCGCAGGAGTGGGGCACCCCCTGGGGGCTTGGGTGGGTAGCAGGGCCACTGGAAACCCAAGAGGCTCCTCCCTGGGGCAGCCTGACTCAGAAAGACCGTCTGAGATCTTTTCCCGACTCGGCCAGGCTTGTTGCAGCTTTTCTGGGGTGCAGGGGGTCCTGCCTGGAGCTGGCAGTCCTATGCAGCTGATCCACTAGGGCACCCCCTGGGGGCTTGGGCGGGTAGCAGGGCTGCTGGAAATCCAAGAGGCTCCTCCCTGGGGCAGCCTGACTCAGCAAAACCATCCGAGAATTAGGCCGATCTATTCACGGCCTGGCTAGGCTTGTTCTAGCTTTTCTGGGCTGCAGGCCTTTTCTCGGGGGCTGGTGGTGTTTGGTGGTACTCTGCGGAAGTGTAGCCCCTCCAAAGGGCAAGCAGGCCTGTGCAGGGACAGCCCCTGTGGTGGTAGGCTTCAGGCAATTGTTGAGGCCAGCCCTCCTGGATGGCAGGCAGCCCCAGGTTCGGCGAGAGCGTAGGGGGTGGCGGGGGTGGGGGGAGGGGATGCACTGGGAAGCACAGCTTTCAGCTAGCTAGCGGGCCTGTAAGCTTGCTGTGGCGTGGGGGGTATTCTATGGGGACCCACCCCTTCTTCTCTCCCCTCCCCAGCACGGGCGCAGACCAGGCTCTTCTCCCAAGTTCCCTCTGATGCGGCTTTCCACTTCCCCACCCCTAGAGTATTGCTGCCTTCCTCTGCGACAGCTTTGTTTTCTAGTCTCCCAGGCAGTCTCTGCCCTGTCAAATGGTTTCTAGACCTCCCAAGCAGTTTCCGCTCTGCCCCGGCCCCCCAGCCCAGGGACTAACCTCTGCAGCCGAGGTCTCGGTGCCCAGCCCCCACCCAGGCGTCTCAATTTTTGGTGACTGTGCCCGTAGTTCAGATGGTCCCTTCAGTTCTTGATCGGCTTTTCCGTACTCCAACTTACTGCTACACTCTTCTCTGCATCTGGAGATTCCTCCGGTTCGTTTGATCTTTCCCCCGTGTAGGTGACTTTCCAGGGTGCGGGATCCCTTTCTCCTCCGCAGTTCCCTTTCGGGAGCGCCCATCCCGCTCGGATTCACCTTCTCTCACTCTCCTCTTTTCTCCCATTCTGCCCAGTAATGTCACGAACTTCTTGCTGTTATTGGAGTTTAGGTTCCTCTGCCAGCGATTGGTTGCTGTTCTGTGCGAGTCATTTATTCTGTAGATGTGCTTTTTTTTGTTGTGTTTGTGGGAGAGGGCAAGCGTGTCCCCCTATTCCTCCGCCATCTTGTCCTCTCTCCTCTGGTTCCAGTTTTTAAAGATACTTATATTTCTCTTTCTCGGTAGAATGTCTAGTAATCATTTCCAAGAAAGCACTGACTTGAACATTCCTTTTCTCTATCCTCTCTTTTGCAGAGCTGTGCCTGCTTCCACATTCCTAGTAGGCTGCTTGTGTTGTATTTTATGTGCAACATCATGATCAGTTTCTCTTTCGGAGAAAGAGACTTTAGGAATCCAGATTAACCCAACAAATATCTGCTAAACCTCTGTTAAGTATGCTGCACCCCGGGTATGGTGAGTAAGGCAGTCAGAGTTCTTCTCCTTGGGGAACTTATAGTCAAGTGGGAGAGATGTAACGAACCAATGGCAGCCTGTGTAGAAAGGAAAATGGAAGGGGAAGGGGTTCGGTGGTGGGTGGGTGGGCACAGAGCCTGGACCCCCAGCTCAGCCCAGGGGCTAAGGAAAGTCTTTGCACAAGAGGTGACAGGATGGCTGAGACCTGCAGGATAAGCCGGAGTTAGGCAGTGAAAGGGGTAGGGGTAGGGGTGCACGATGAGAAAACTACCAAGCCAAGTGAATAGCAGGTGCTTCTAGGTCATTCTAGATGTTTCAGGCTACAGAGAACTCTAGGAAAGGCCATGGAATTTGCCTTAAGTTGCCCCTACATTTTTTCAAAAATTCTAAGGAGTGCCCGTTGTGGCTCAGCTAGTTAAGGACCTGACGTTATCGTTGTGAGGATGCAGGTTCGACCCCTGGCCTCACTCAGTGGGCTAAGGATCCAGTGTTGTGTTGTCATAAGCTGCGGCACAGGTCACAGATGCAGCTTGGATTCAGTGTTGTACTGCTGTGGTGTAGGCCTCAGCTGCAGCTCTGGTTCAACCCCTACCTGGGAAATTCCATATGCCACAGGCATGGCTGTAAAAATAAAAAACAAAATTCTAATTTAGAATTAGAGATCATCCTAAATCAGTGGTTCCCAATCCAGGCTACAATTTAGAATCTCCTGGAAAGCTCTTAAAAATTACATATGCCAGGCCCATGCCAGATCAGCTAAATAAGTCTCTGGGGGTGGAACCTGGCCTTGACATTTGCTGAAAGCTTCCAGGAGAGTCTGATGCATAGTCAGGGTTGACATTCAGTATCCTGAAGGGAGGAGATCTTTGCAGTCCAGTTCTATTTTCATGATGACGTTGTATTTTTAAATTCAGGCAGGCTCTGTATATGTATGTATATACACATATGCCTGTAGATACAGGCTTATGATAGAAGCCAGTGGTACCAAGTAGGGTGTATTTGCATGCTAGCGTTTGCATCCTGAGATGGAAATGTATTACACCTCCTGTTCTCTTTGCTAGAGCTCAGAGTGAAATCTGCATCTCAGGTTAGCTTCCCTACAGGGCTCATGGCTGCAGAGCACACTCATGTTTAGATGAGCCTGCTCTGCCTGGATCTTCTGTTCTAATTTATATTTTCTCTGGCTCTGCTTTATAGTTTATATTTTTCTATCTTACCATATATTGTATTTGGTATTATAAGCCTGTTTCAAATCTTTTGTAGAATGAGGTTGGATAAGAGCAAGTAAAGTTAAGATTGACAGCATCATGCCAGACTTCCTGCTAGTGACTTAATACATGTTTATAGTTGAAACAACATGAACAAATTCTTGAGGTGTTTCAGAGGTGGGAGAGATGTGAGATAGCTTGAAGCCTAGCCACCTGCTGTCACACCCACTTGTCACACGTATCAAGGAAGCCTTGGCCTTCCCTTTGACCTGTAACTACCAAAACCAAAGGGTGCTAGTGGAGGGGACTAATGAGAAATCTGTTCTAGTTGAACATTGATGCCCACCGTCCATGGAGAGACATCAGTTAGACAGCGAGAAAGTCAGCCTGGGCCTTTGCAAGAATTCCTAATGGGAACCTTTCTGTTGATGACAGTTTCCAGTGGCTGCCTCCACCAGCCTAGGGCTTTGGGGCTCCTGCACAGGCTGATGTGGGACTTCAGGTCATTCATCACCAGGCAGAATGACTGTCCCATTTTCCCGAAGCTGAACTCCCCAGGGGTTCTGCCATGCTTTTTTCAATTAATTTCTTTAAGTCCTTTAGATATTCCTAAGTGAAGTGCCCAGGGTCCCATATTGTTCTTACACAAGTAGACTCTTTCTATCACTTCTGGTTGCCTTTCTGTTCACTTTAAAAAAATAAAAATATACATATTAAAATCTCACTTCTGGTCTCAGGAGTACAATGCCTAACATAATAGTATACATCAAATTAGGTGATCAGATAGGGGAGTTGTCTTTTGGGTGATTAGCTTAGCTTCTTGACAAAATGCTTCCACTGAATTTCAATATAATACAACACCTCCAGTTTTCCTTAAGGGTTGTCATGGGTAATACTCACCTTATGGAATATTTTTTTACATCTTGAACCATATCTTCACTGGAGAGCTTGTCAGTTGGGTCACTCTGTGGTCCTTGAACTACTCCACGTTACATTCTAGAGAAGTTTTCTTCCCTATCTTCCTTTTCTGAAGACCTAACGTGATTCCTTTAATCAGTGGGCAATATTTCCCTTTTTGCCTTTTCTGATGGGAAGCTCAAAGTTAAACTTCCTACCTAAGGCAGTAATAAGTTTATGCTAAACTTCTTGGAGACTGTCTCTCCCTATCTTTTATGTGGCTGTGTGTTTTTTGATGATTTTTAATTGTGCTTTTGTAATTTGCATCTTTTATTATAAATTGTCCTTTAGCCTTTTTGCATAGACAGAGGGAGAAATGTAAGTAAGCCAGTAGAAATTTAAAATGGAACTGTGGGAGAGATTAGTTTCTTAGTTATCTTCTTGTTTGGTTACCCTGGTCAACACCTGGATCCCTGGACCAACTCTGCTATTTTGGAGATGAGAGCTTCAGCCATTTTTTGGCATTCACAGACATTGGCCATTGAAGCTATTTCTCTTGGTGTCCTGTGTCCTGAGTGTGATTTTGGAGACGTAGGATATAGCTCTTAAACTGATCAGTGTCTTGCAACTTTGGCCTGTTCAAAGACCATGTTGCATGGCTGTGACTGGAGTCCAGGCCTGGACCGGTGTCCCAAGGAACAACTCCTGGGTTGTGGACCAGCTAATCTGAATCTGGGCCCAGAACAGGTGGCCTGACCATACAAGCTGTTGTTTATATGGGGTTACTTTTGAACATAAAAGGGAGAGTTAGTATCAGTAATGCATAGAAAACAGGTCTAATCGTGTGGCCCTTTTAGAGGGCTGCGGATGCCCCTGGAAGATACTTTTGGCTTGCTGATAGGACCACGTCTACCTGTGTTTCCGTAGTCCCCACTATACGCCTGGTCTCCAAGGGTCACCTGGCTGTGTCCAGGTGAGCAGATGTGCTCCTGGAGACAAGTGGCATGTCACTCAGGGCCATGCAAGGAGACTCAGCGCATGGTTGTGCTTTGACAGAGTGAAGGTGTGTACAGAGGAGGATAATCCATGTTTTTTTTAGTGCAATAGAAATAAATATTTTAAAATTATGTTTTAAATAAATAATTATTGTAAAAATGTATATAGCAGTATTAGGAAATACAAACTGAAAATCTTGACTTCGCTATCCTTCTCCTTCTGATCTCTGACCCCTCCTGAGAGATTTGGTATGAGGGCTGCCAATTCTTTTCTTTTCTGGGTTTAAATGTCGGAGGCAGGAGTTCCTGTTGTGGCTCAGCAGAAATGAATCTGACTAGTCTCCATGAGGATGCAGGTTCAATCCCTGGCCTCGTTCATGGGTTAAGGATCTGGCATTGCCTTGAGCTGTGGTGTAGGTTGCAGATGAGGTTCTGATCCTGTGTTGTTGTGGCTGTGGTGTAGGCCAGTGGCTACAGCTCCATTGACCCCCTAGCCTGGGAACCTCCATGTGCCACAGGTGTGGCCCTAAAAAGACAAAAAAAAAAAAAAAAGAAAGAAAAAATGTGGGAGGCAGTGTCAATGGCTGAGTGTGTGACTGCTAGAGGCAGGCCAACTGGGTTCAAATTCTGCCTCTGCCAGTTACCAGCTATAGGACATTGGCCTTCTTTCATTTCAGTTTTCTCTTCTGAACAATAGGGATTAAAAACACGCTTTGATCATAAGATTGCTATAATTGTTAAATAAGAGAATAGGTAAAATACGTATGAAGAGCTTACTAAAATGGTAACTATGATTATTGTTATAGAAAATTTCCAACTGAGTTTGTGAGACTGAGCGGGGGAATTCGAGGGGAGAGGAAGGCAGGATTTGCGAAGCGTCTTATGTGTAGAATTGAATGGTTCCGGCTACCCTTTGGATGTGTGGGTGAGGCTGCCGTTTGGTGGCCAAGCTGATGTGGTCTTCCTGAGACACGGAGCCCAGGGGCAGGTTGGGAGGAAGCAGAAGGGAAAGAGATGGAGCTGGAAAATTTGATTTCAGACATTGTACGTTGGGCAGACCTGAGTGATGGTCAGGTGGAAGGTTCTAGCAGGCAGTTTAAATATTTGGATCTGAAGGTCAAGAGAGGGTTAGGTCTGGCAATAGAATTTTTAGTACTTTTCTAGGTAGTTTAAGTGTAAATAGAGAACGGCAAGGAAAAGAGAGATATGCCAATTAGTGTCTTTTAAAGTCATGGATTCAACAGCTTTAGTGTGAAAACTCAAATGTCTTTATTTAGGAAAGGAGTAGGGGTGGCTTTATATGCAGCTAATCTGGACCAACTCTCAATGGCCAGGTAGTTACTCTTGTTCTGCTTTTGTCTTTTTTTTTTTTTTTTAATGGCCGTACCCGTGGCATATGGAATTTCCCAGGCTAGGGGTCGAATCAGAGCTGTAGCCACTGGCCTATGCCACAGCCACAGCCACAGCAATGCGAGATCTGAGCCATGTCTGTGACCTACACTGCAGCTCGTGGCAACGCTGGATCCTTAACCCACTGAGCGAGGTCAGGGATTGAACCCGTGTCCTCATGGATCCTAGTCAGATTCGTTTCCTCTGAGCCACGACGGAAACTCCCATTCTTGCCCTACTTTTAAGATTATATCAAGGTGCTCGTGACTCACTCTGATCACAGGATGTGAATATTGATGTCACTGCTCATAGTTTTCAAGTAAGTCCTTTGCTTTTTACTACCTTATATCAATATTTAAATGACAAAAGGGAAACCAGTAAACCAGTCAGATCAGATGGACAAAAAATATGCGCTATCGGTTCTTATGTCCAAAATAATTATATTTGAGGTTTGATTCTCTGGATGGGGTTGGTCCACACATTGCTGAACCTTTAATGAATAGAGTATGAAATTTGTTGCCTTGGATGTTGGTGATGGGTAACACCAGGCAACACCGAGCTTTCCGTGTTAACACTCAGTAGGGGAGAATTTTTTTTTTTTTTTTGTCTTTTTGCCATTTCTTGGGCTGCTCCTGCGGCATATGGAGGTTCCCAGGCCAGGGGTCGAATCGGAGCCTAGGCTGGAGCCACAGCAACTTGGGATCTGAGCCGCGTCTGCAGCCTACACCACAGCTCACGGCAATGCCGGATCCTTAACCCATGAGGAAGGCCAGGGATTGAACCTGCAACCTCATGGTTCCTAGTTGGATTCGTCAACCACTGAGCCATGATGGGAACTCCAGGGGCGCATGTTTTGAGTAAGGAATATGTCTATACCTATACATATATGTACATGTATGCCTATATTTACATGTGTTATAATTGGAATCTGTAGGACTATATATTACATAGAGCAGTGTATTATAGTGAATGAAATATAGTGAAAAATTTCAGTATATGTATATGAGAATTATATATACATATAACATATATTAGAATGTATACAAAATAATTCAGTTGCTGTTCCCCCTTCTTTGTCCTTCAGCTCAGCTGCCATTACACCATCCCTTTTTGTTCCCTTACCACACCTTTTAAGTAAAACCCTCCTCAAATTTTCCTATTTTGAGAGTGCTATCTCCTTGTGGGACATTGTCCTTGTGATTCGGGCCACTTGTCTTCTAGGGCTCTGCTGAATTTTCCCAAGAAAGGACAGAAGAGGACAGGGTCTTCAGATGAACTCAGTATCCATGTGTACTGTTCCCCCTTTCCAGATCTTGTGACAATTTAGATACCAGCATAAATTTTACAAGTTTTAACCTGGGTGAGGTTGGGGCGGGAGCTCTAGAGAGCAAGATTTGTGTGCGACCAAAGGTGTGGAATTGGGGAGCAGAGGAACCCTGATCGCTCACTGCAAACTGGAGCCACTCCAGCAAAGGAAGAACCGCTGGGATGGTCTTAGCTGGGGGATTTGTCACTGCTGCCCTGAGGCATTTATAGAGTGACTTTCTCTGTACTGTCCGGCAGACCACTTGGGCGGACCAATTCCCAGAGCCTCTGCTGTGTGGCATGGATGTGGCCGCCTTTGTTTCTGCATTTCATGCCGGTTGGAAGTCTTTTTCTTGTTCTCTCATCTTCTCCCAAGAAGATTGTCTTTACTCTGGATCATGGTGACAATTTTTTCCCAGGTCTTTTTGAGCAGTAAATTCAATAAAATAAAACCCAGTTAATCTCATGCTGCCAGAGTTGGGAGGGGCTGCAGTGATTCTTTCATGCAGTGGTTCTCCCAGTCTCAGCCAATTGGCAGAACCACTGGGGTTGCTTTCAGAAATCCCCATCTGGGTTGATCTGGTACAGAAGCTGCATGCCAGAGGTGACCCCAAGAACATGACTCCCCAATTCCTACACTCTGAGAGGTTTGTGGAAATCTTAGGCATAGCTTTGGACTTCCCACAGTGTGTAGGCAGAAAAATCCCAGTTTGCATCTGGGTCCAATCCCCTCATTTTACAGATAGGGAAACTGAGGCCCACAGAACAAAATCATATCCTTGGACACATGTCCCAGCTTGGACCAGAAACCAGGTCTTCCAGCTCTAATCAGAGATGATGAAATTTGAGGTGAGAGGTGGGGAAGAGGACGTCAGCCCCCTTCAAGTATCAGCTTCGTTTACCCTGGTCTGTCAGACAGAATCCGCTTGCATGCAGGAAGAGCACGTGGGAAGAGAGGAAACTCCAGGTCCTCCCACTCCTGGTGCAGATGTGTCTACGTCTCTCGGCAGCCACGCATACTGTGGAATGCAGGGCAAAGACCATGCAGCACAAGGTGGATGGAAATGGGGGCAAAGCCATTCCCGGGGCATTCCTCCTACCTTTTTAATTTATATTGTTGCTATCGACTAATTCTCCTTTCTAGCAACCTAGCAAGCATGTCACCAAGCAAAGCAGCAGCACCTTTGTGGAAACTAAAAAAACACCACCTTTGAATTAAACCCTTTGCATATGTGTTTTTCAAAAAGGATGGCAGTTCACTGGCTAATGAGATGTATTTGAACAGGGAATTTTACACCATTAATGAGGTGGGTCAGAAGAGCTATTTTTAAAAAGGCATTAGCTATGAATATGATATGCATATTTGGGGAGATAAAAGGGCTTTATTTTGATGAAAAATTGAAATGGGAAGAGACTAGGCAGAAACACTGATAACCCCAAAGACTCCTGATACGGTAAAAACGTTCCTGCTGGTGACAGAAAGCTAAATGAGTTTGAAATAAAAATAATTAATTTCATTGCTTCCTGGTTAAAGAGACTGAGAGCACAGAAGCTCCATGGACTACTGTGAGATTTGTAATTTAGTTGTAACAAATTTCCATAAATGGGATTTAGAGCTGGATTTTATATATTAAAATTTGAGTGCCACAGATAAAAGGCAGTTCCAATTCCAATTACTTGGGCCTTTCTGGTCCGTGTGGTGAATATTTAATGGCCTGGAGTGTAGAGCTGTTTTCACAGGGGCTATATATTCACTTAACTTGACTGGCTGGGCCCCTTGGGGATCTTTTTCTTCCAACTGGAAATCTCATTGAGAGCACAGACTCTCCTGTTGTCCCCAAAGTCTGGTCTTCTTGGTCACTGAGGCTGGCATTTCCCAGGAATTGGTTACAGCAAAGACATCTCTTGCCTGCCTGAAAAGAGGAGAGGGATTTGGCACTTGTGGGTACTGGTGCTTCCAATTAAAGAGTGGACTCTTGGAGCCGCGAGCCTAAATCTTCCAGGACTGTGTATGCTGTTGGCCCTTGTTCAGCTTTTAAAAGAAATTCCAGTGCAAATAGTTTTAGCATTTTTCTGATTATAAAATAATGTATATCGCAAACATTTGAGAACTTATAGAAATGTACCATTTCAAAAAACACCCATTGCCTCTCCATCCAAAGATATCTGCTCTACAAAATATTTTGATATATAGTCATTCGAGATTCTTTTTTATGCTTAAAGATATCTACATCAATCAATCATCTAAACATAAACATGGTACCATACAGTATATGCATTTTTGAAATATGCTCTATTTATTTATTCGTTTATTTTGCTTTTTAGGTTCACACCTGCGGCATGTGGAATTTCCTAGGCTAGGGGTCATATTGGAGCTACAGCTGCCAGCTTATGCCACTGCCACAGCAACATGGGATCCGAGCTGTGTCTGTGACCTAGACCACAGCTCACGGCAACACCAGATCCTTAACCCGCTGAGTGAGGCCTGGTATCAAATCTGAATCCTCATGGATTCTAGTCGGGTTCGTTTCTGTTGCACCACAACGGAAACTCCTTGAAATGTGCTCTTTTTGTATGTGTGATGTGGACATTGTTAATGCTATGATTTTTTTAATGCCTACATTATATTTAATTGTATAGATGGTCTATAATTTATTGAATCAACATCTTGGTGGATTTGGGGTTATTTTCAGTTTTTTGTATTATAAACAAGGCTGCCATGTATATCCTTGTACCTGCATCATTACAGACTTCATTAGGATAAAGACTTCATTACGATAAATTTTTTTTTTTTGGTCTTTTTGGGGCCACACCTGTAGCATATGGAGATTCCCAGGTTAGGGGTCAAATCGGAGCTGTAGCTGCCATCCTACACCACAGCCACAGCAACCGAGGCATGTCTGTGACCTACACCACAGCTCATGGCAATGCCGGATACTTAACCCACTGATCGAGGCCAGGGATCGAACCCATGTCCTCATGGACGCTAGACAGATTAGTTTCTGCTGAGCCATGATGGGAACTCCAGGATAAATTCTTAAAAGAGGAATTTCTGAGAAATAAGTGTGCAGTCTTTCAAGCTTCTAAAAAAATACTGTTCTACTGCTCTTTACATAATCTTTTAATCTTTGTCAAGGGAAGTGGAAACTCATTTTAATTTGCATTCCCTTAATTGTTAAGGTTTTTGCTCTTGTTTTCCCCACTTGGGCTTATTCTTTATTTATTAGATGATCAGCTCATGCAGGTTGAGATGTTCATTGGTTTTGTTTCTTTTCTATCTACCTCCCATTCCTAAAAGAGCGCTTGACACACAGAAGGAGAAGGAGCTCAAATATTTGCTGAGTGTTCAGTGAAGCACTTTTCCTGTCCTTTGCTCATTTTTCCCCTAAAAGGTGCTTTTATCTTTTTATCATTGCTCTTGAAGAACTTTCTATATGCTAAAGATATTAGCTCTTTGTCATTTGGAGGGGAAATTTCCCCCCGCTTGCTTTTTTATGTTTTAACTTTGAGAATTTAAAATTTTGGCTATGGAAATACTTATTTATTTTTTAAGGGTCAACCGTGTCCATATTTTTCTTTAGTTTTACCTTTCCTGTTCAGCTTGAGAAAGGGCTTTCTCATTCTAGAATAATAAAAATGCAACCTCGATTTTTTTTTCTAGTTACTTTTAATGGCTTCATTTTACACCTTTAAGCAGTTAATTTACCTGAACATGTTCTGATAGAAGGTAGAGATTTAACCTGGACTTTTTTTTCCTCCCAATATACTTACCATAATCTCTCCTTCCCCCATGGCTGTAAAACTTTTGAAGACAGGGAGCTGAAGGAGGGAACTAACATTAAATTGGGGGGCTATTTTCCAGAGGTGTGATACATGCTCCACATATTTCCTGACCTAGCCATGCATGGTGGACGTGATCTCCCGTTTGCAGAGGAGACTGAGACCAGAAGTAAGTTTGTTCAATACTATGTTGAATAACAATGGTGAGAATGGGCATCCCTGTCTTGTTCCAGATTTTAGTGGGAAGGCTTTCAGCTTTTCTCCATTGAGTATTATATTTGCTGTGGGTTTGTCACAAATGGCTTTGATTATGTTAAGGAATGTTCCCCCTATACCCACTTAGGTGAGAGTCTTTATCATGAATGGATGTTGGACTTTGCTTTTTCTGCATCTATTGAGATGATCATATGGTTTTTGACTTTTCTCTTGTTAATGTGGTGTATGATGTTGATTGATTTGCATATGGGGAACCATCCTCGTGAACCTGGGATTAATCCCACCTGGTCATGGTGTATGATCTTTTTGATATGTTGTTGGATTTGGTTGGCTAAAATTTTGTTGAGAATTTTTGCATCTATATTCATCAAAGATATTGGCTGATAGTTTTTTTTTTTGGTGTTATCTTTGTCTGGTTTTGGAATTAGGGTGATGGTGGCTTCATAGAATGTCTTTGGGAGTTTTTCCTTCTTCTTCAAACTTTTAGCCACAGCAATCAGACAAACAAAAGAAATACAAGGCATCCAAATAGGAAGAGAAGAGATAAAACTGTCACTGTATGCAGATGACATGATACTATATATAGAAAACCCTAAGGACTCAACCCAAAATCTACTTGAACTGATCAACAAATTCAGCAAAGTAGCAGGATATAAGATTCACATTCAGACATCAGTTGCATTTCTGTATACTAACAATGAAATTTTAGAAAAGGATTACAAAAACACAATACCTTTTAAAATTGCACCCCCAAAAATCAAATACCTGGGAATACACCTGACCAAGGAAGTAAAGGACTTATATGCCGAGAACTATAAAACATTAATCAAGGAAATCAAAGAAGATGTAAAGAAATGGAAAGATATTCCATGTTCATGGATTGGAAAAATCAATATTGTAAAAATGGCCATACTACCCAAAGCAATCTACAGATTCAATGCAATCCCTATCAAATTGCCCATGACATTTTTCACAGAACTAGAACAAACAATCCAAAAATTGATATGGAACAACAAAAGACCCAGAATTGCCAAAGCAATCCTGAGGAACAAAAACCAAGCAGGAGGCATAACTCTCCCAGACCTCAAGCAATATTACAAAGCCACGGTCATCAAGACAGTGTGGTACTGGTATCCAAACAGACGTATAGACCAATGGAACAGAATAGAAAATCCAGAAATAAATCCAGACCCCTACGGTCAATTAATCTTTGACAAAGGAGGCAAGAAGATAAAATGGGGAAAAGACAGTCTTTACAGCAAATGGTGCTGGGAGCACTGGACAGCTGCATGTGAATCAATGAAACTGGAACACACTCTCATACTAGGCACGAAAATAAACTCAAAATGGCTGAAAGACCTAAATATAAGACAAGATACAATCAAACTCCTGGAAGAGAACATAGGCAAAACATTCTCTGACATCAACCTTACAAATGTTTTCTCGTCAGTCTCCCAAAGCAACAGAAATAAAAGCAAAAATAAACCAATGGGACCTAGTCAAACTGACAAGCTTTTGCACAGCAAAGGAAACCAAAAAAGAAAACAATAACAACAAAAAAACAACTTACAGAATGGGAGAAAATAGCTTCAAATGATGCAACTGACAAGAGCTTAATCTCTAAAATACACAAACAACTTATACAACTCAACAGCAAAAAACCCAACAACCCAATGGAAAAATGGGCAAAAGACCTGAACAGACATTTCTCCAAGGAAGATGTACAGATAGCCAATAAGCACATGAAAAAACACTCAGCATCCCTAATTATTAGAGAAACACAAATCAAAACTACCATGAGATACCACCTCACACCAGTCAGAACGGCCATCATTAATAAGTCCACAAACAACAAAAGCTGGAGGGGGTGTGGAGAAAAGGGAACCCTCCTGCACTATTGGTGGGAATGGAAGCTGGTACAACCACTATGGAGAACAGTTTGGAGATACCTTAGAAATCTATACATAGAACTTCCACATGACCCCACAATCCCACTCTTGGGCGTATATCCAGACAAAACTTTCATTGAAAAAGATACATGCACCTATATGTTCATGGTAGCGCTATTCACAATAGCCAAGTCATGGAAACAACCTAAATGTCCATCAACAGATGACTGGATTAGGAAGATGTGGTACATATACACAATGCAATACTACTCAGTCATAAAAAAGAACAAAATAATGCCATTTGCAGCAACATGGATGGAACTAGAGACTCTCATACTGAGTGAAGTAAGTCAGAAAGAGAAAGACAAATACCATATGATATCACTTATATCTGGAATCTAATATAGGGCACAAATGAACATCTCCACAGAAAAGAAAATCATGCACTTGGAGAATAGACTTGTGGTTGCCGAGGGGGAGGGAGAGGGAGTGGGATGGATTGGGAGCTTGGGGTTAATGGATGCAAACTATTGCTTTTGGAATGGATTAGCAATGAGATCCTGCTGTGTAGCGCTGAGAACTATGTCTAGTTATTTATGACGGAGCATGATAATGTGAGAAAAAGGAATGTATACATGTATGTGTAAGTGGGTCGCTATGCTGTACAGTGGGAAAAAAATTGTGGGGGAAATAACAATAAAAAAAATGAAGTTTGTTCAGAGTCACTAAGTAAACTCCGGCCCCTGGCCCTAAGCCCCCACTCTTTCTGCAACACTTTCTTGCTTCCTCCCTCCCTTCTCCACCCCAGCCCCTGCTGTCTAGTTACCCAGGGTGTTCTGCTCAGTGGCGGGGCCACAGTACTTGAGGCTAACAGCAGACTCTGCTAAGCCATGAAAAAATGAAATTCCCATGTTAAGAAATTTAGAGAAAAGTAGCATTTTGGAGGAGGAAGGAAAGATGTATTAATAGCCTCCCTTTCTATCCCTAATGTCTGGTAGGGTCCCCCAAACAGGTTTTTCTTGGCTTCTGGGCTTGACGTTGCCAAAGACAAATGCAGCAGTTGGCAGCAGAGTCTGCCTTTTCCTTAACATGGAGTGAAGGTTACTGTGTGGAAAATGAGGATAATGATGACTATTTAAGATGTGTAAGATGCATTCAAAATCATAAAAGTTGGCCATTCTAGGACGGCAAACATTATTATTTTATCGTTAAAATACCATTTGCTGTGTTGAGTTGAGGCCCAGCATTTAAAGTGAGGCTGTTGAAGAGCGATGTTTTGTTCAATAGCTGTGCTTTGTGTGTAGTTTTTATGCAACAGCAATATTTGATCATAATGCTTTTCCTAAGTCGTGAGCTAAATGCGAATAATCACTTGAGTGTAATTTTAATGATGCTAAGAATTTAAATTCCACAGCAGTGTTAATCTGACAAGGCAACACAGTAACACTTAAAGCAATATAAAACAGTTGTGCATTTTTAGAGGCTTGTATTTATGCATATTAGCACATGGATCTGCATTTTTGCAGTCAGTTATCTTAATTACTGTACACAGTTAATGTGATATAGGAATTCAGACTGATAATTTTGGGTTTTCTAAGAATAAAATATGTGTTATACACATATATTTTATTTTCACAATTATAGATAAATAAATAAGAAAATTACTATAGAGAGATACCATGAAACAGATACTATATGATACCTATATATTAAGTGTATTATGTAATTATCATTGTAATTATGTAAAATAGATTGTCAATAATAATTACATTTTAGAATTAAAAGATGATATTTTTTTTGCAAATATTTTCTCCTGGTGTGTCTTACTTTCCATTTTCTTAACAGTGACTTTTGAAGAGCATATGCTTTAATTTTGATGATGTCAGCATATCATTTTTTTCTTTGGAGTTATGCCTTTTGTTTTCTATGAATTGGTTGGTTACACCAAGATTGTGAAGATTCTTTCCTATATTTTCTTCTATAAGTGTAGTGCTTTAGTTTTTACCTTTAGGTCTATGATTGATTTCAAATTAATTATTGTTATGGTATGAGGTATGTGTTAAGGTTCATTTTTTTCCATATGGGTTATCAATATGTCGGTACTATTTGTTGAAAGATCCTACCTTCCCATTAAATTACCTTGGTGCCTTTATAAAAAATCAGTTATGAGTATGTCAAGGTCCATTTCTGGACATTGTATTCTATTCCATTGCTTTATGTGTATATCTTATGCTAAAACTACAACAATTTGAAGGTTTTTCTCAGTTGATACTTTTTTACTTTTTTTTCGTCTTTTTTTAGGGCCGCACCCACCACATATGGAAGTTCCCAGGCTACGGGTCGAACTGCAGCTGTAGCTGCCGCTCTACCCCACAGCTCAGGGCAACTCACGGCAAATGCTGGATCCTTAACCCACTGAGCGAGGCCAGGGATCAAACCCATGTTCTCAAGGACGCTAGTCAGATTTGCTAACTGCTGAGCCAAGATGGGAACTCTAATACTTTTTTTTTTCTTTCAGCATTTTAAAGATGTCATTCCATTGTTTGGGAATCCCATTATTTCTGATGAGAAGCCAGTTGTTTGTATTATTGTTTCATTGTATATAATGAGTCTTTTTTTTTTTTTTCTTTTTTCCCCCTCTGGCTGCATTAATTTATCTTTGACTTTAGCAGTTTGACTCTGTTGTACTTAGGTGTGGTTTTCTTTGTATTTATTCTGGTTGAGTTATGCTGAATCTGTTGCCTTTTATGATTTTCAATTTTAAATCTGTTTTTTAAATTTCAGGATTTAAAATGCTAGTATTTCATTTATAACTTGCAGTATCAAAAATAGTGTTTTTCTATTCAGATCTTTTTTTTTTTTTTTTTTTTGGTGGGGAGGAGGGGTGGTTTACTGGTGATATATATTTTGAATCTTTGTCCTGACTTCTCTCTAATGATGTTGCTGTCTTTATTCCTTTTTTAAAAACGGAATTCCTAAGTATTCTGTGTCTCTGATCTCAGTAATATTTGTTTGCTTTTTGTGGTTTCTAACATAGCTTTAAGGAAAACAAATCCCTTGAAGATATTTCTCATTTCTTTTCTGAGCTCTGCCACTAGCTTCCATTTTCTCCTGTTTTTGATCTCTTCTTTTTTCTTTTGTGTGTCTTATTTGAGCCCTTGCCAGAGAGATTAGGTTGCCTGTCATGTTTTTGAAGTTATGGAGAACTGCTTGTCTAAACTCGGTTTCTAGGCTAGTTCTGCTCATATACGTTGTCTTCATCTGATCTTTCTGCATTCTTTTTCTTTCACCTTCCAACTCTTCCCCCTCCTTTCTGTTGATCTCGATTTCTTTCGTGTTTCTATTAGTCTTCATACATGAGCCTCTTTGCCACGTGTTGAGGAGTAGCCGGATATGGGTGAGGGTAATGAGCTAGGACTGTTCAAAACTTACTTTAGGGCTGTTTTCGTATATAGATACCACATTGTGTTACGTTTTCTGTCCCGAGGATGTGTTTCTGTTCTATTTTTGGCATCGAAGGGGCAGTGTACTTGAGATCACAGACCTTCTGAGCCATGTGTGGTTGGAGATCCCTGCCCTCTGTCTTTCCTTCCAGTCTCCAGAAGGAGCACCCTGGTCAGGAGGCTGGGTCATCACGTGGCTCATCACGTGGCTCCTTCTTCAGCTCCCTTTCCTCTGCCGTTCTGTAGTGACCTATGGAGAATCCACAGGAAGGTCATTTCTTGCTTCTTGCAAGGCTGGCCAGACCTCCCCCATCTTGGTGTCCAGTGGCTTCATCTCTTGGTAACACTTTTGGGGAGATCTGTCCTGTTCTGGATCTGAGTTATATGTACTAACTAACTCTCAGAGTCCTGCTTCATCTTGGCCTGTACTTTATAGTACTTGTTAGCTATTCTTCAAATTTTGTATTTTTGGGGGGTTCATTTCATTGACAATGCGGTTTTCTTTTTTCTTTTTAAAAATATGTATATATATCTAACTGGGGGTCCACACATTGGGTTTCAAAGGTTTTAAATGGCTTTGATTTAATTAGTGGCTGCTGATGGCTTTGGAGAATGAAATACTAGGAAAAAGGACAAGTGCTGTAGAAGCTTCTAAACAAAACACTTAACTGTTTGTAACTTCGTTATTTCGTCAAAATTACCTATTTCTTACTCTAAAATTGGCATTGTGGCAATTCTAACTGTAATCAGCTCCCAATAAGATGTGTTTCACTCCTGCACCATCTTATTTACTCGAAAGTTACTTACTGAGCATTAACTATATGCTAAGGCACTGTGCTAACTGCTACTTCAAAAGAACAGCATCGAATGGGGAATATCTGGATAATCTTGACAAATGAAAATGGCAATTCAAGGTGATGATCTATAATACCTTGTATAGAGCTGACAGCACACATACCTGGATTTTATATATATATAAAATATATATATGTATATAAATTATATATATGATTATATATATGTGTGTGTGTATACACACACACACACACACACACACACACACACATATATATATATTTAGTGGTTGACCCTGGAACATGAAAGATGATATCACTCCTCTGTTGTCCTTGGGGTCCTCACTCACCATTCATAGTTCAATGTTATGACCTTATTTTCACTTGGTCATATTTTGAGATAACTCCTAAAACTTGAATTTCTTGAGAGAACAGTCTTGTTGCCGTAAAATCTCTAACACATTTTGTACCCTCCTATAAACTCAGGGAAGTCCAGTACGTCTTTAAGGAGGATGGCAATGGTGTCATGGCCCTCGGGTGGAAGGACTTCTGAATAAACACTCAGTGGTTTGTATAAATGACTGTTAACAAGTGCATGACATTTTTTGCCTCAGTGACCCGGGTAGCCTAGGGATTCATTCTCAGCCATTTTGGTCTTGATTCATTTATCCCATTATCAGTCTTGTTTTTGCAACCCTTTGTTTGTTTTCATTACTTTCTTCTGGATGCTTTCCATGTGTCTCTTAAACATGTTGCCCCAAACTTTGTTGGTATCCCACTGACAATAGTCTGAATTCAATCAGAACCCAAGAGAAACATTCAGTCCACATACACTGGGAAAAAAAAAAAAAAATCAGCTTTTTCTTGGGATACGACTGGCTCCTAAACAAAATAGTGGATAATTTCTTCAAAAGTGTGAAGGTAAATAAGATGCTTAAAACCTTCAAATGGAGAATGCATCTGACCACTAAGCAGGCCATGCGTGTGCGAAGTGGGAGATCAGAGTACCACTTGGAGCATAAATCCTGAGATGTGTGTGTCACTGATTGGAGTTAAATGGAGTGGAGAGATGCTGTTTATCCTCACAATGAAGTAGGCGCCACAGCGAATGCAGGACTATTTAGAGCTCTTGAGCGGTTTATGAGTTTTTCTACATTAGGAGGCGAGGCAGGTGCTTAAAATTACTGAGGTATACAGCCTCTCCAATTCGGCGAACCCTCAAGTGAGGAGCTCTGATCAGTTGCACTTGGAAGAAGAGCTGACAATTAAACTGTCAGGCCAGGCACATGAAAGACAGAGCTTAGAGAGGCATCAATCAAAAATAGAATATTTATACCAAACAGGTTTGAAAGAACAGTGTCACTCCTAAAATATCCAAATATGAAATATCTCTCTCAGCCCAGAGAACAGACCCAATGGGATCTCCTCATTAGAACGCTAATGAGTATTTAAAAAAATCTATAGTAGGTACACAGAGAATGGTGAGCAATGACTTGAGTTGAAATATGGAAAGAAGAACGTTTGGCTGCTCATGTAAGCCAAGTTCTAGAGAAGAGGCAGCTGCAGATATTAAGAGGGCCAGCGATGTTTCCTTCAAGTGTAGCAAGTCACCTGGGGTCCTCTCCAAGCCACTTCCGGCCACACTTCATCCAGAACTGGGGGAGGGGGAGGCCTTACTGCCCGGTCTTTAAATTCCGTAAGGAACATGTTGACCAGCCTTTTCTAAATGCATTCCCAATGTTTTCCTTTTGGCCTTCTAGAGCTGCCACACTTGAACTTCCTCTCTCTGATCTGCACGTTTTGCCTGACTACACTGAGACCTTCCTTGAATCAAATGGCAAAGACATTCAAATCCTCAACAAATGTCATTTGAGCACGTGGGTCAGTCTGCCACGGAGTATTTATCATAACTTACATTTCAGAGCGAGTACAGCAAGCTTAAGGAGATTTATGCTGCACTTGACCTCTGAAGAGCTCTCATTTTATGAGGTCTCCAGGTCCCGGAGATGCCTGAAGACAGTACAGGTTTCATAGTTACAGGAAAAAAAGGTTTATCGTCAAGCCAGGGGTAGGTATAAGTTCTGGTTCTCAGAGCTGAATTTGCTATTATTTTCCTCACTCCCCGGAAGGACCCTTGAGACATTCATTCCTTAAGTAGGAATTCCTGCACTAGGAAATTGGTGGTAGTTGTGAGTTTTGCTCGCTGTGGTTGGGTTTTCCCAGTGATTATCAAGGATGCTGGGGGCAGATGGTTAATGAGTCAGGTGATGGGGGATGAATGAGGGTTTGGAGACAAACCCATTCCAAAAGTGCATGTGATATAAATAGTCATTTTGCTCCATGGTGTTTAAGATATCATTACTATGTTAAGCTTGGAATTATTCTGTGGCTTTACTGTACTTCAGAGAATTATTGTCAACTTGCGATTGAAGAGATTTTTTTTTTTTGCTTTTTAATTTTTTTGGGTCTTTTTGTCATTTTAGGGCAGCACTCATGGCATTTGGAAGTTCCCAGGCTAGGGGTCCAATTGGAGCTGTAGCCGCCAGCCTATGCCAGAGCCACAGCAACACGGGATCTGAGCCGCAACTGTGATCTACACCACAGTTCATGGCAACGCCGGATCCTTAACCCACTGAGCAAGGCCAGGGATTGAACCTGCATTCTTATGGATGGCAGTCCGGTTTGCTAACCACTGAGCCACAACAGGAACTCCAAATTATTTTTGCTTTTTAGGGCCTTACCCTTGGCATATGGAAGTTCCCAGGCTAGGGTTCGAATCGAGCTGTAGCCTACACCACAGCCACATCAACATGGGATCCGAGCCATGTCTGTGACCTACCCCACAGCTCATGGCAATGCCGGATCCCTGACCCACTGAACGAGGCCAGGGATCAAACCCACATCCTCATGGATACTAGTCAGATTCATTTCTGCTGCGCCACAGTGGGAACTCCTGTTGTTTTAATAGAGTCCCCTAATCCATCTCTTAGTAGGTACTCTAGCAGTGGATTTAATAGAGTCCCCTAATCCATCTCTTAGTAGGTACTCTAGCAGTGGAATTCTTATTTGAAAAATAACCTCAATGCAGTCTGGAGCTTAATGTGTATTGGATTTGTCTGTTGATTTTACTACATACTGATCCTGTTTTCCCTACTTTTGAATAATAAATCTACATGCAGTTGTTTAGTTAAAAGTTCTTTCCTTCCATGCTAGGTATAACTTTTTTAGGTTTCCAGTATTTGCATCTGTAAGATCAGTACTTTTCACCATTTCTTCCATTGACCTGGTTGCTGACAATCCATCTCTGCCTATTGCGTGAAGGCCTTCTGGCCTGAGGTCTGACTTGGGTTTGACAAGGAAGCTTGACCTTGGCAACCACAACAAAGTAGGTTTATGGAAAATCTGGACACTGTGATGAGCAGGACTGATATCATTTTTATTCCCATTTACATTCCAGCAACTGCAATCATGTATCTTTCTTTTTTTTCTCTTTCTTTTTTTCTTTTTTGTCTTTTTGCCATTTCTTGGGCCGCTCCCATGGCATATATGGAGTCTCCCAGACTAGGGGTCGAAACAGAGCTGACGGCAATGCCGGATCCGAGCCGCGTCTGCAACCTACGCCACAGCTCACGGCAACGCCGGATCCTTAACCCACTGAGCGAGGCCAGGGATCAAACCCGCAATCTCGTGGTTCCTAGTCGGATTCGTCAACCACTGAGCCGTGACGGGAACTCCTCACGTATCTTTCTTAAAGACGAAGATGTTTCCACAAAAATCCTAGAATATGATGATAGAGACATGGCTTTGGCAATAAATGAATGTGAAGAGGTAAAATTTTGGCTTCTGCATTAGGGTTCATTGGTGAAACAGAATCAGTAGGAGACATATCTATATGTCTATGTCCATATAATGAGGAATTGGCTTATGAGATCACAGAAGCTCTCTCTCATGATCCCATGATCTGCCATCTGCAAGCTGGAGACCCAGAAAAGCTGGTATAGATCCTAACATGAGGGCAGGAGATGAGATGAGATGTCCCAGCTCAAGAGTGGGAGCTGAAAAGGGAAGGTTGAATTCCTTCTTCTCTGCTATTCAGACCCACAGTGAATTGGATATCTACCCACACTGGGGGATGGCAGTGCACTTTACCGAATCCACCAATTCCATTGCTAATCTCATCTGGAAATACCTTCACACACCCACTCAGAAATAATATTTAACCTGGGCACCTCATGGCCAGTGGGGTTGATACAAAAATTAATAATCACAACTTCTTTTTGATGATCTAAAGTAGTGTTTTGATTTCATTTATTTATCCTTAAAGGAAGTGACTTTATAATCCACAGTCAGCCTCTCTTAGTGCTGAATTTTCATCACATAGTAATTAGCAAACCCTTGGCAGTTATTTTAGGTGGATCATAATGAAAACTTTTTTCATCTCAGGTTAAAAATTGATCCTAGGCTGTGTGCACCTGGCGCGTGGAAAAGTAAAGCTCTGAATACTCATCCAGTTAAACAGGTCATTGCAGACAATACGTATGATCTAATGTGGTGTCCAGGGAGAGAAGGGAAAGAGTTGAAGGATCTCTGGGATTGAGAAAGAGGCGAGTGCAAAGTAAACTCGTGAAAGGCCACATTTTAAGACTCCCGAGCTCCTCACTCCAGCAGGTTTATTTACCTGCAGATCTAGGTCAGCCAAGTCCTGGGACATGAAGAAAGGTTTCCGGGGGAAGATGGATTCCCTTAAAAGAGTCAGGTCTCCTCAGTGCTGGTAACTTACATTTGCTCTCTGAGCATCCTGTCTTGGTTCTGTGGCCTGTGGGGAACTGTTACTACCCTCTTCCTACCCATGCTGATCTCAGGTGCTTTTTCTATTTCAGATCCATCACCCTGGGCAGGTGCCCACCTTCATTTTTGCTCACTTGCACACTGACTCATTCTTACCAGGAGATCTGAGTATCACGTGTGCGCAGGTGGGAGCGCGCTGGCGCATGCGCGCATGCGCATGCCCATTAGGGCTGATGACCATCTATTTGCTGATCTACCACGTTAGCCCTCCAAACTGATTTTTTACATTTCCTTGTTCCCTGCTTTTGTGCCTTTTAGGCGCCCTAAGATTCCAGTGCAGACAATGGGAATGATGAGCAGTCATGTGTGGTTCCGACATCTCTCCGAGGCTAGCGTCCTTTCCAAGAACTTCCACTATTTGCAGGACCTGTGTCTGAAACATCTTTCTTTCCTTCCTAAGTGGACCTAGTTCCTTCTCTGTCACCAGGACTATGTCTTCACTCATAACCACTGGACATCTGAATGAAGGGGGACACTCCAGAGCAAACGTCGTTGCTCTGTTTCTGGAGACGGGGCAGTGAGTCCCTATCCTGTCTGATGAGAAGCCAGTGCAGAAAACGCTGCTCTAATCAAGGCTAACCGCGCATGTCTTACTAGGAAGCCAGAGTGCTGGGCTTTACAATATTATGCTTTGATGGTAAATGCAAATGATGAAGAGAACATTGTATGCACTCACTAAAAAGGGTGTTGTCGCCCAGTCATAAGTAATGATGAAGTGTCAGCTGAACACAAAGTCCTCATACCCCACTGAACTGGAGAGCCTCCAGCTATGGCCATGATGTTCTGGATACAATCAAAAATAGATTCTCAAAAAAAAATGTATAAAAAAATGGAGTTCTCATCATGGTGCAGTGGAAATGATCTGGCGTTGCCATGAGCTGTGGTGTTGGACGAAGATGCGGCTTGGCTCTGGCATTGCTGTGGCTCTGGTGTAGGCTGGCAGCTGTAACTCTGATTAGACCCCTAGCCTTGGAACCTCCATATGCCTCGGGTGCGGCCCTAAAAAGCAAAAAAAAAAAAAAGAGAGATTTTCCCTAGACAGCACTGGGGACTCCACACTAAGAGCCCTTTGTTCCTACATCCCTGGACAATATCCATGGAATGTTATGAAAGACATATTGTTCTGATATGTTCATGTTAAAGTGTGCATGGATGGTAATTTTGATGTTTCCTGAGGTATGAATGGTATAGGGATTTATCATTTTCCTACCAGTCATTCCTGGTGTAGTTAATTTTTATTGGAGATTTAAGTGATTAGATTAGAAGATTCTGTTCTAATTAGATAATGATGAAAAAAGATTATCGTGGAGGGTCCAGATTAAGGTGCTGAAGCTGGGAATGTCTTTCTCATCAGTATAGTGGGGACTATTTCTGTTTGTCACCTGGGAGACTGGGGTTTAAGTCCCCAACAGTGAGGCTGCATTCCTAAATTCTAATGCAACTGTGTTAAAATATATATATGTGTGTGTGTGTAGTATATATATATATATATATATATATAGAGAGAGAGAGAGAGAGAGAGAGGATGGGACTCAGTGTTACTTGAGTTTGAAATGCACGACTTTTTTGGTTGTGTCATCTTAAGCCTTAGTTTCCTCTTCTGTAAAATTGGGATCCTAACAGAACCTTCTTTCTCCAGCTGTCAGGAAGATTAAATCAGACAGTGCATCATTGCTATAATGATTGCAGAAGAACTGCACCTCCAAAATTGGGTTATTCTGGTCTGTCTAAATATGACCCGAGGAAGATAAGCTGGATACTTCTGCACTGGACATTTAAATCTGGGGTGACTTTGCAAACGGTGTTCATGTCCCAAATGAAGTCCAGTGCGGCTGAAGGTGGTCCCCGTTCAGATTCAATATGTTGTTTGGACTATAGACCCTCCACCCTTTTTGCTTATGTTGCAGTACCTGGCATGTAGCAGTCATGAAAAAGAAACTAGTCTCTTTGCATCAGGTTCTGCCTTCTTCCTCATCTTCCTTTACTCTTTTGCCAGAGTTTTCTTTCCAAATGTGGATCTAATTGGTCAAGAGAGAGGCCTTCTTCTTACTGGCAGCTGCAGCTGTTTGGATGATCTCAGTCTAGAACTTCCAGGGCCCAGTGCACTTGTGAAACTGGAGGTGGCTGATCAAGAATGTTAGCCAGGGTCCCAGCAGGAGGTAGATGGCACGTTCCCTGTGAGTGGTTTGAGAAGAGCGTAATAAATGAATCATTTGCAGTGGTACAGGGGAGGATGTAGGGAAGCCAGTAAGGATAATATAGTATCCCCGGCGGCTGGCACCATCCCTGTGCCTGAATGAGCAAGGAGGGCCACGTACTGGGAGCTGGGATCACGTCCTGTTAGGAGCTGTGGATTTTGGGGAAGGTGCTGGGCAATAAACTCTCTGACCAACCTCACTTTCCTTCTGCCTTTGTTTCCTACAGGTGCCTCCCATGGGGTCCCCACCCCTTGGAAGCCAGCGGGAGGAGCTCTTAGCACAGGCCAGACCAATCGACTTCCCCAGCCCAGAATGGGGTGGGAGGGGTGGAGATTATATTTGGAGGGCCAAGCCTGGATGGAATACCCAGCATCTTGTATTAGTAAGGCTTTGCTTTACTTGAACCCTATGGAATGGGCTCCTCTCCAGGGAGGACTCAGAAAAGCATGCTGAGCAAACAGAAAGTGTCCAGTGTCCTCCTGCTTCAGCTTCCTGAGGTTTAGAACTTGTCCTGTGACCACCGATGTCATATTTTACCAGCAACTCTTCAAAACTTACATCCGAAATTTTATGGAAGTCTCTCTTTTAATGCCTGTAAATAATTTAGCTTCTTTAATTTATAATGCTGTATAAACCTCAGAGTATATTTTTAGCTATATTTCTCAAGTCTTCTACCTCCTATAGGTAATTTATATTGTTTAGTATTAAAAAATTGCCTATTGAATACCATGGTTCTTCGATCAATCTTAGATAAACCTCTGGGTATAACTTTATACCTCTGGTGTCAGATTTATATGTTTCTCATTGGGTCCTTGTGTGCCCTCTTCTATAAAGTTTTTAGGTCACAATTGATGGACTTTTTTAGATATTCAATTCACTCAATCAATTTCTCCTTGTATAGCGATAATTAATCTACTGAGTGTTCTAGACATTAGCAATACATAAAAATCCTGTAATAAAGTATACTGTCATCTCTTTTTGAAAATGAGTAATGAGGCATGGCAATTTCTTTGTGAAGCAATAATCAAGAAAGAGAGCCCTGCATTCAATTCGTTATGTGAGCCCATAGAAAGAGCAAAGGAAAAGTAAATATTTTCAACCATTTGAGTCAACTTCAAACCTAAAATTATAGGTTCTTGCTACTTGGACTTAATTGCCATCACAAAGAAAGCTCAAATTGCTATGACCAGATTTCTTACTGGAGACAAAAGCACAAATCTTTGACATTTTGGAAACTAATATATTTGTCTTTGACCCAATCCGAACTAATTTGTATTCACAGTGAATTTTTTTTTTAAATATCAGGAATGGAGACAAACCCAGACCTTAGGAAATTTAAGTGAGAGTCTTCTTCTTGAAAGACAGTCTGTAATAAATGATAAGAACTCAGGTCATGCCCTTTCTCAGCATCCACATTTATAATAAGTAATGAATATTCTTATTAACACCATGACTTGGTTAATGTGAAAGTTATACACTTTCTTAATACCAAAAATATTAGACTTCAGCCTTTCTGGCCTGTTATCAGAGTCCTTATGGTGGTCGGGTGGGTCCCCAAACTGGCCTCAGACTGGGCAGGAGAAAGGCCCCCACACAGGGTCATGAATAACCCAGGGAATGAAGCCAGGTTCATGGCCATTAGAGTGGGGAGGGGAAGCTCACCTTGCCCCCCTCCAGGTCACTGCCCCAAAGGACTTTCTTCTGCATTGGGGTTTTCTTCCTATTCTGTCCTTGTTTTTTTTTTGTCTTTTGTCTTTTTCTTGTTGTTGTTGTTGCTATTTCTTGGATCGCTCCCACGGCATATGGAGGTTCCCAGGCTAGGGGTTGAATCAGAGCTGTAGCCACCGGCCTACGCCAGAGCCACAGCAATGCAGGATCCGAGCCGCGTCGGCAACCTACACCACAGTTCGTGGCAACGCCGGATCGTTAACCCACTGAGCAAGGGCAGGGACTGAACCCGCAACCTCATGGTTCCTAGTCGGATTCGTTAACCACTGCGCCACGAAGGGAACTCCTGCCCTTGTTTTTAATGTCACCATTTCATTCATGTGTCATCATTTATGAGCTTTATAAAAATTGTAAGGTGTTTCAAGCATGCAAAAAAATTCAGAAAATAGGAGTTCCCACTGTGGCATGGTGGGTTAAGAATCTGACTGTAGGAGTTCCTGTCTTGGCACAGCGGAAACGAATCCAACTAGGAACCATGAGGTTGAGGGTTCGATCCCTGGCCTCGCTCAGTGAGTTAAGGACCCGGTGTTGCTGTGAGCTGTGATATAGGTCGCAGACGTGGCTTGGATCTGGCATTGTTGTGGCTCTGGCGTAGGCCGGTGGCTACAGCACCGATTCAACCCCTAGCCTGGGAACCTCCATATGCCGCGGGTGTGGCCCTAAAAAGACAAAAAGACCAAAAAAAAAAAAAGAAAAAAAGGAATCTGACTGTAGTGGTCCAGGTTGCTGCAAAGGCATGTGTTCGATCCCTGGGCTGGGGCAGAGGGTTAAAAGGGGCTGACATTGCCACAGCTGCATAGGTCACAGGTGCAGCTCAGATTCAATCCCTGGCTTGGGGATGTCCATATGCTGCTTGCGTGGCCATAAAAAAAAAGAAAAAAATTCAGAAAATAATAAACATGTACCCACTGCACAAGTTTCTTAAATATTATATTTTACCATGGCTGCTTCAGTTCTGTTTTGTTTTGTTTTTTAAAGAGAGAAAACCTCATTGTATCCAGGGAGAGGGTACTGGGGGAGGGGAGCAGGGCAGGCCCTCTCTTCGCCCACTTCCTGAGATTATTCATAGCCACGTGAGGGGGCCTTCTCTTGCTGGGTCTGTTGTTATTATTATTTTCCGGGCTCAGCCAGCCCCAGAGGTGTTCTGAATCCTGTACCTCTTGGGTGCCATTTGCTGACCCCTCAGTGTGAGTGGGTCTGAACACCTTCATCTATTTTTTTGGCACTTCAGGCTCCCTCATCTGGGTTGTGTTCTTTTCTTATTGATGTGTAAGGATTTGTGAGAATAAAATCTCTATCCTTACAAATCAACATCTATAGGCAATCGATGTTGACCCTTTGAAATAGGTTGCACATTGCTTTAGCTGTGGCTTGCTTTCTAATGATTTATAGCCTCCTTTTTTTTTTAAACAAAGATCACTGAAGTTGTAAAGTATTTAACTATGCCATTCTTTCCATTTATGACTTACTATCTCTCTGTTTCTGTAATTACAGGCTAGGGAGGGAAGTGAGCAGAGGGGCTGAGTCCACAGTCTGGGCCTTTCCCAGCTGGGAGATGGTCACTGAGGAGCCAGGCTGTTCTGAGCAGCGTGGCAGGCTGGCAGCAGAAGTGTCTTGTTATTGCCTTGGCCTTTCCCCTCGCCGCAGGAGGTGAGGATACTGCCACGTGGTTTGAAGCAAAGGTCTGCAGCCCAGGCCATCCTCAGAGCTCTGGGACACACGGAACTGGCAGGCTCCCAGCCCTGGAATCATGGCAGAGAGCCCCGCATTAGGGAGCCTGCCCTCCTAAGCAACTCTCAGAGCCTTGCGCCTCCTCCATGGGCCCTGCTGCCGCCCCTCTGCCGTGTCCCCATCGCCCCACGGTTCTCCAGCACCCGAGCTGGGGTTCAGAGTCACAAATGACGGGCCCAGAGCTGCAACTCTAGTCTGCTTTAGTACATGGCGGGGCAGGTGTAGATTGGGGGCCAAACTTGCCTTTGGGGGGCTCCTGTAGTCCTCAACTAGTAAAAGAAAAGGCAGACTTCACTTTTTAGAAGCAATAAGATGGAGCCACGTATCCTTGGGAGAAAGCCTTTATAAAAAGCAAGCCACCAATCTATACTGATGGCACGACTTTGCAAGGCAATCCTAAGAAATCCATTGATGTAATCAGCAGATGATTTCCCATCTCTCCTGAGCGGCTCTGGGCTCACTGCCGTCTGCACACTCAATACAGAATCCAGGAGCCTCCAATCAATGCTTTGAGCCAGGGGGCTGGGAGATTTTTCAGTCTTCAGATGCATTCATATAGCCTTCATATCGCAGGGGGCCAACGTCCTTCTCTCCTTGCCTGGCTGGTGGTGGATCTGTGTGAAGACAAAGATTTCATTTATTGCCCGGCTTGTCCCAACAGGTCCAGTACAGGCTCGGGCTGAGGTATTGCAGCTGCAGCCCTTCTGGGGCTGAGCAGCTTCTCATCAAGTTCCTTATTGCATTTAGGAGGACAAGCAGCTCCCCCTTGCTGGCCTTGCTCTGGCATCCCATGGACCCATTAGTGGGGCTCTCTGTTCCATGTCTGAGAGCTACCCTACAGTGAATGAGATTGTGCAACTGTTTGGGCCTGGGGTATGCAATGGTTTGTAAAGTCATACCCTGTCATTTGCTTTTGTTTCGCCAGGTAAAAGGAACCTAACTTTGTTTACTTACTCATTTTTCGATTACTATTATTATTATTATTTAGTGTTACGGGAGACTCCTGGAAACAAACCTAAAAACGGGTGCATGTATCTAAGGCTGGTCACATGATGAATGTAGTGAATAAATGGAGTGACATGAGGATAAATCAGTATGAAGAAAGAGTAAAGTGGGAAGACTGGTTGAGCTCCCATTGAACCAAGATTTGTTCTTGGAACGTGCAGTTTTCTTACAGCTTCTTAAGGAAACATTTCTGGAGAGCCTTGGCTCTGCCACTCACTCCCCATACATCTCTTTGAGCCTTCCAGCAGCCCGTGAAGGAGGAGGTGTGCTTCCTTTTTTTTTTTTTTTTTTTTTTTTTTTGCGTTTTAGGGCCATACCCAAGGCATATGGAGATTCCCAGGCTAGTGGTCTAATTGGAGCTACAGCCATGCAGGATCTGAGCTGTATCTGTGACCTACACCACAGCTCATGGCAACGCCGGATCCCTAACCCACTGAGTGAGGCCAGGGATCGAACCTGCATCCCATGGATTCTAGTCGGGTTCATTTCCGCTGCGCCGCAACAGGAACTCCTTTGCTTCCATTTTTAAGATAAACTTTTAATTTCAGAGCAGTTTTAGCTTTACAGAAAAACTGCGAAAAGAGTACAGCGTGCTCCTTCATACCCCAGACTCAGTTTCTCCTGCTGTGAACACCTTATGTTTGCTTGGTACATGTGTCACAATAAGTGAATCAATCAGGATATGTTGTTATTAACCAAAGCTCATATTTTATTCAGATTTCCTTTTTTTTTTTTTAACCTAAAATCCTTTTTCTGTTCTAGGAAGGTAACCAGGGCACCATGTTAACATTTGACCATCATGTCTCTTTAGGCTCTTCTTGGCTGTGACATTTTCTCAGACTTTCCTCATTTTCCGCAAGCTTAACGGATTTGAGGAGTACTGGTCATGCACTCGTCATATGTCCCTAACTTGGGGACATTAACTGTCTAATGTTTTCCTTATGATTAGACTGGGGCTCTGGGTTTTGGAAGGAAGACCGCAGGGGTGCAGTGCCATTCTCACCACATCATTTCAGTGCCCCCCATGTTTGCTGGTGAGGAAACAGGTTCAGACGGGGCAGTGGCCTGCCCAAGCCTCCAGGAGGGCTGGTACCCATGTGGACCCACTGTGTCTGAGCCCCAAATCCATGCTCCTTTTACGTCATGACATCACCCTCTTTTGGGGCTCAAAGGGGGTGGTAACCAGGTTCCAGAAGGACGGTCCCTTTTTGAATAGCCCCCTCTTCCCATGGTATGCCCCTGGCCTACCCGTCTTACTGGAGTAGATATTCAAAGTTGGGAGGAGAGACAGGAAGGTGGAAAATTGTGTCCAAAGTGGATGGGGTGGCAAAGCCAGCTGGAGAAGCTAGACGCCTCTCCTCCCATCCCGCCTTCAGTTGTGTTTGAGTGAGCAAGGCCACCTGTTACCTGTTTTGGCTCTCTTGTGCTGCAGCAGAATTCCTTGTCTGAATTTCTCATCTGGCCTCTTACCAGTTTCTATTGGGTTCCCTTATGGCTTGGTATGTTAAGGATCCATCATTGTCACTGCTGTGGCTCTGGTTACTGCTGTGGCGTGGGTTTGATCCCTGGCCTGGGAACTTCCACATGCCATGGGTGCAGCCAGAGGGAAAAAACTTCTATGGATTAAAGAGTCCAAAAACCTGGGTTGGTGACACTAACTGCTGGCGTCTGGGTTTCTCTGTGGGGGTGTGGAAGGTTGGAGGAGGGGGGGATTTCTCTTGCCCCAAGTCTGCTTTGTAACCCACAGAGCAGGTGGAATGTGCTGGGGAATAATGTCCTTGGCAGCAGCCCTCACCAGGGACTAATGGGCTTTTGTGCATCATCGGTACCCCCGACTGTGTAGCTTCTTGGGTGGGACCCCTCTGCTGTCTGGGTTTTACACTGGCTCCCCACATCCCTGTGCAGGGTTAAGCTCCAGTTGTCCCCACTGGGGACAGTGACATTGCACCTTTATCGCTCTGATCTGATGGCCACCCCGCTTCCTATCTTGCATCTCAGTTAATTACGTGCGAGCTTTGATATCTTCCAAGGCTGGAAACCTGTTCAGGGCAGGGACCGTGTTTTCCTACGCAGTCTGGTGCAGTGTCCTTCAAGAGCTGCTCAGTTAATGCTTGTTGAATGAAGAGCGGGTTGAGTTAGCGAGGGTGAAGTGCCTTCCTGGGCTGGTTTGTACCTGCTGGCTGGGGGTGCCACACCAGTGTAGGCAATCCAGAAACCTTTCTCTGTGACTGTGTTTTACTTAAGTTCCTTTGACTGCAAGCTATGGGAACCCACTTTAGCTAACTTAAGAGGAGGGAATGTATTGGGAGGCTGCTGTGAGAGCTCATAGAAGTGAAGATGGGCAGGAGCCTGTCAGCCCCACGCCAGAACAGTGACACAAATGGGGGGGGGCAGTGGCAGCTCACATTTCCTGAACACTCCCTGCATGCCAGGGCCTGGGCCCAAACTGCATCTTGATTTCATTTTCACAGCAACCCCATGAGGTTGGTCTTATTATTATCACCTTGCTTTACCAGTGAGTGACTTGGGGCACAGAGGCTAGAAGGCAGGCAGGCTGACTACAGAGCATCTGTTCTTAGCACATGGATACTCGGCAGCAGGATATCTGGATCAGCTTTCCAGGCTGCCACCTTTGAGACTCAGCTGTGATGACTTCTTATTTTTGTCTCTCTTCTGAGTTTCAGGTTCTTGGGAAAAACCATTGACTTGGCCCAACTTTGATCAGCTCTGAACAAGAGGCAGAGTCAAGTGGCACAAACATGGCCCCTGGGGGCCACCCTGTGTATCCGGACCTGAGAAGGGCAGATAGGAGCTGGGGAATAGCCACCACCCCCAAACTGGTGTCTCCCACCTCTTGGCTTATATTTCTTCTTTTTTGTCTTATTGTCCTTATTTGGGGCTGCACCTACAGCATATGGAGGTTCCCAGGCTAGGGGTCTAGTTGGAGCTGTAGCTGCTGGCCTATGCCACAGCCACAGCAACCTGGGATCCGAGCTGTGTCTGTGTTCTATACCACAGCTCACGGCAATACCGGATCCCTAACCCACTGAGTGATGCCAGGGATTGAACCTGCAACCTCATTGTTCCTAGTCGGATTCATTTCTGCTGCGCCATGATGGGAACTCCTTGGTTTATATTTCTAAAGTACAGACAATGGTTTTTGCAGTATGGTCATGGCACCAACTGCGTCAGCATCTTCGGGGGAGTCGATAGAGATACATATTCAACCGCCCCGTTTCAGACCTACTCAGTCTGAAACTCTGGGGGTGGGAATCAGATCCAGAGGTCCTACTGCCTGGCATGTATTTGGCATTTTGTGTCCCTGGATATTGAAAATAGAGTCTCCCTTAAGGCATGCTCAGAACCTTTGCATTAATAGACGGGCTGTTAGGTTGCATTTGTTTGGCAGGAGGTCAGCTTTGCTGTTTGCTTTGAGGCTGACAATTTTTGCTTAATAAGAGCAAAATCTTAACCAGAGCCCAGTGGTCTACTTAAATCCTACTAAGAAAAGCATTAGGTCAGAAATTTTTTACTTACAAAGGACAGAAACTAAGAACTTAAAATTTGTCAAGCCCCAAAGGAATTTTTTAAGTCATATATCTGAAAACTCCAGGAATTTGTCTAATTTTAGGTACCCCAGGATCAAGGTGCTCAAATGATGTCACAATTCCCCTGCCCCATTTCTCCTTTTGTGTGGTTTTTCTTTTTTTGACAGATTCCCTCCATGTGAAGATCCCCAGCGACTCCAGGCTTACCTATACTTCTAGCTTGAAATCTCAAAGAAAGAATGAAGCCGACTCTGCCATTCTCCCCATCAAACTCCTCTCCAAAGATCTTTGATTGGCCCTGTTTGAGTCATAGGACTTTTCCTGAGCCCATCACTGTCTCCAGGAGCTACACCTGCTATGTGGAAGATGTGGGGCCTCCTGCCTGACAGCTCTACACTGGAGGTGGGTGAGAACCAGGGCTACGTTCCTAAATGTTCCCCAACCCTTTCTGGTGATGGGGGATGGGAAGCCCTAATTTCTGTCACATGCTGATGTCTGTGGTGTACTTATTCCCACCGTGGCTGATTTCAAGCCACCACCATACTGTCCCTAAGGTGGAGTTGGGAAGAAATGCACAGTGGCACAGCCTTACAGGGAGGGCATCTTCTCCATGCAGACATGACAGATGTTGGTAATCCCAAGAGCAGAGATGAGAATAAAGAGTAGTAAGCTCATTAGGAAGTGATGAGTGTTGATTAATCAGTGCCTTTGTTTTCCTATTATTTGTTTAATTGGAAATTTATATAGCTTGGTTTTAAAATAATGACTGTTTAAAATTTAGCTCACAAAATTCCCAAAAATGTAATGGTCACCTATGTCGTCTTGTAGGAGTTAGGTCCAGCGTACCACGGGTCCGAACCCAAGAGGGCAGAACAAGAGCGGTGTGTCCACTCTGCTTTGCATTCCCTGTCCCCACTGCTGGGCGGGGGGCAATGAAACATTCACTCCTGAGTGCTACTTCAGGTGGCCCACCGAGGTTGGTGGGTGTGAGGAGTTTAGCAGTCCAAGTCTTTGTAGACACCTATAGTCTGTGGCCACCTGCTTTTGAATAGTTCATTGCCAAGAGGAGCTCAGATGTGGGAATGGAGCTTTAGTAGCCTCGGGGCATAAAGAACACTTCTACATAAATTTCTCAGTAAAGAGAAATTACTTAAATGGATTTCACAACATTTGAACGAAGAAGAAACCTAACCTCTTACTGGAGCCTAACTGGTCAGAATGAAAAGTTGCCTGTTGACAAGTGTTTTCACCTATAAAAATTCACACGTGGAGGAAGGACTATTGAATATGTGCCTATGAATCCTTTCTTCATTGTCTGCAGAATCTTGCTTTTCTTGAATTTACTGGCAAGGAGCAATACTTTGCACTTACCATTTGTCCCACCAAAGCTTCCTGCAGGCTCGGGGGCTGAGGCTGCAGCTGGGAGCCCAGTGGGAAGCTGGGCATCAGTGAAGGCAAGAGATGGTGCAGGCCTTCGCTTGAGCAGGGCAGAGGGGATGGGGAGGGGTGCCCGATGGCAGGTGGAGCCAGAGCAGTGACCTAGTGCTTGGGGTCATTGCTAGCAAATGATTAACTTTTAGCTGGAAGAGCTCAGGACAGTGATCTGAACGCTTAAAAATGTAAATCATGTGGCTGTGATTGTACCCTGTATTCCAATCATATTAACCTACTTTTTGGGAAAAGACACTTAACAGCAAGAACTGAAGAAATTATAATAAATTTCACTTCCACCCCCACCATGCAGCATAACAATTTCACTTGTACACTGAGCACTGTAGGATTTGGAGGTGCAAAAAATAATGCAGCAAAGCAGTATTTTGGTGGGTCTATTTTTAGTCGGTAAAGTTAAGAGAGCTTGTGGCTTGAAGAATCAATGCCTACATAGGAGGCGGTATGGCTCAGTAAATATGGGACCACGTGGAGATGGTTTATTATCTACAGCATACCTAGTCAAGGAGCACCTGAGACATTAGATCCATTTTAGAGGCTGCCATCAAAGAAAACCCCCAGGGCAGCTTGCTTAAAAAAGCACATGAAGGTAACAAAACTGTGTTGCTTTCCTCCTGAATTGGTTGCAACCATCAGACTATTTCTTCCATGGAGATTGGGTCACCTTTTCATCTAGAGAAAAAAGTGGTCAGACAGGGACCAACCTAAGGTATAAACCCAAAAAGGGCCTGCAGTGTTTCCACCAGAAGCCATACAGCTGCAGCTATGTAGCGTTTGTGTGATCTCTATTAAGGACAAGTTGAAGGACAAAAGAATAAGCCTTTGTGCCTTTGCGAAACTGTTGAGAGTCTTTCTAATGTCAAAGGCACTACAATGTACATCACTGTGCACCACCAGCAAATACCCTTCGGATGCACCCTAGAAATGTCTTTACAAAGTAAAACCTGCTTGGGAATATGGAAATGAACCAGCAACATCTAACAGATCAATGTCTGTATTTTTAAAGTGGCAGGTACATCTTTCCTTAGATCTTATTTGTTTTTAACAAGTTAATGAATTAGTGTCGACTTTCTTTTTTCAGATTTGGCTTTGGGGGGTCCCAGGAAATTCTGCTTCTAAAGCAACCTGGTGCTACTTGATGTTTATGATTGCAGTTCTTACTGGTTGTCACTGGCTGGTACCAGGTAATGAGTTAAAACTTTATAAGTGTGTTCTCTGGGACAAACATGACATGTCTTTATAAATGAGGTTACTGAGCCTGAGTGACGTTAGGTAACCCCCAAAGTCAAGAAGTGAAGGCTTTGGGCTCTGAACCCACATGACTCACCCCAGAATCTGTCATTTGAATGACTACCTTATAGTGATTGCCCTGTTAAGTGGTAATGCTACCCAACACATACGGTGTAGTTTGCAAAGCGCTTTAGCAAACCTTGTCTAATTTGAACATGATTCCATGAGGGTGGTGATGGAGAATTATTCTCAATCTCTGCAGTACCCCCTTTATCTATGGAGAGAAAGTGAAATGATTGTGTTCCAGAGTCAAGAGTGTGTACACAGTCCTGCGATGACAGTGGTTTTAGCAGGGCTCTCTCTCTGACTGTGTCTCTGCCCATCTATTAAGATGGTTGCCTCACTTGGTATCACACCCAGCTGTTAGTCTCCAGTATTTGCTGCTGATTGCTCTATTGTTTTCAACAGTGTCCTGGGGGCGTCAGTTGCTCCACACTGGATCAGTTTAATTGGGGGGTGGTAGCTTTGGAGGCCAGGCTTTGAGGTTTGTTTTGACCCCAGTAGGGCTCTTAGCTGTCTCTTCCTGCATCTTTCTGGTGAACTAGCCAGCCTGTGGTTTAGCTTGGTGCCCTTAAATAAGCTACCAGCCTCTTCTTGTTTCCTTATGATCACAATCTGCATTGTTTCCAAGAGCACTGTTAGGTTTCAACTTTCCCACATTGTTTCAAAGAAAGTCATTTCCTTTTAGGAGCTGCTTTTTCCTCGCAGAAAACTCTGAGCACTACTCCAGGCCCTGGGTGGGCAGGAGCCTCTGGTCTTCTTGGCTTGTCTGTACCCCTTGTTTAGGAGGTGAGGGAGCCCTCTTCTTGGCCACAGTGGCCCAGAGTGGATGGGCGGGGGTGGGGGCGGAGCTGAGTGGGAGGCAGTTGTGGCTCCAGGGCCACACATAGTTTTTAGCAAGCAGTAGTCGCTTTTCTTGAATAAAAGCTTCTTCATTTGCTATGTGCCCTTAGGACAATTTTCAGAGACTTTAAATGGTAGTTTTTTGTTTGCTTTTAAATAGTTGTCACTGGTTATGCTTATTTGATCGAGTGGGTCCACAGAGCCCCTCATATTGCTATGCCAGGAGTGGACTCCCCAGTACGACTCTTGCCGTGTCCATTTTACAGATGAGATATCCGAGGCACAGAGAGGTTAAGTGGCTTGCCTAAGGTTGCACACCAAATGGCAAAGCTGGGCTATAAAACCATGCAGACTCCTAAGTGTGCATGGACTGCAGGGGATGGCACATCCATCTCTTGAGGTGGAGGAGAGGATCCAGAGTAATTCTTGGGAACTGTAATAGGAACTTCTAATCCGGACCCATCTGTGTGCTGAGACTGGTGCCACTTCACACTGACTTTCTTTGATCAGCCCCAGGGCATCCTCAGGGGAGCCTGTGCCATGTACCTTTCCAACAGGCAGTGGCAATGAGTTCTGCCCCAGCCAGTATTCTTGTCCCTCTGCTGGATAACAAGCACCTCACAGAAATCTCAGGGGCTTCTCTTTAATTGACATCTTTGTCTCTGCAGTCCAGGATTGGGGCTGAACAGAGGGTGGTTTGGTGCAGGTTTTTCATGCAGGTCCATTATAATTGACGGTCTCCTCCTGAGATGCCTCCCACTCCAGCCACCTCCCTGGGCTTGTCTCTCAACATCAAAAATGTCCCATCCTGTGCCTTCCTCCCTCCCTCCTGGCTCACAGCCTCCTGAGGAGGGAGCTGTGGTATTGAGTGTGGTGGGACATTCAGTGGTACCCTCCTGGAGGCCCCGAATCTTTCCCAAATGAAGTGAGGCCTGTGATAACAAACCATCGTGGCTGCTGGGAAAATCTTTTGGAGTGGGCAGAACTCTGTGGCATTTGCCTGCCTCCCCAAACATACGTTGCCTACTTTATAAATCTACTTAGATGCCTGAGAGCCATCTCAGCGGTGTGTGTCCAAGGCTGAACTCTTATCTTCAACTCCAGACCTGTACTTCTTTCTCTCTCTCTCTTTCGCTCTCTCTCTCTCTTTTTTTTCCTGCATCCATGGCACTTGGAAGTTCCTGGGTCAGGAACTTTAACCCAAAGTGCCAGGCTGGGAATCGAACTCACACCTCTGCAGCAACCCAAGCCACTGCAGTTGGAGTCTTAACCCACTGTGCTGCAACAGGAACTCCTTTCCTTCTTACTCTTAACGCCTCTCACCACTTGCCTCCAGTCCATCAACAGGTCTCCCTTAAAATATGTTTCAAATCGCCTTCTTCATTCCAGCTCTGCCGTGGGCATTATCACAACTCCATCTTGCCTCTAGACCACCCAGTAGCCACTGAATTCATCTCCCCACCTCTGTTCTCGCCCCTGCCCCATCCATCTCTCCCCAGCAGCTCATCATTTAAAACAACGAGAATCAGGTTATCGTCCCCCTGCTTACAAGCCAAATCTCAGCTTCTCATCATGGCCTGCAAGACCGGCGATGTCCAGCCCCAGCCACCCTTCCAGCCTGGGCCGGCCCAGCTCTTCCTTCATCTGCCATCTTGCTCTTCTCTGCCCACATTGGCCTTATTTTAATTTCCATGCCAAGGCTTTTGCACGTATTGTTTCTTCTGCCTGTGTGGCAGGCAGAGGGGGCCCCCAGCAGTATTTACACCCTAATCCCTAGAACCTGTGATGTATTTTGTTGGACAAAAGGGACTTTGCCAGTGTCATTCATGCTACAGACTAGAAAATGCAGAGAGTGGCCTCTCTCATCCAGGCGCCTCTAATTTGTCTTTATTTTTATTTACTTTTTTAGAAATAACAACAGATTATCATGAGTAATTGTACTAACAAAAACTTTTCCTTATGTATGCAGTGCCCAGCTTCCAGGAGGGACCGGTGCATCTAATTTAATCACACGAGCCCTTAAAAGCAGAAGACAGGCTCCGGCTGGAGGCAGGAGGGCTGTGGTCGAAGTTAGTGTGTGAGAAGGAGTCAGCGCACTGCGTAAAGCCGGGGAGGGCAACAGGATGAGGAATCCGGGCGGCCTACGGGGCTGAGAGCGGCTTCCGGCCAACGATGGACGAGGAGATGGGAACTCAGCCCTCCAACCTCAAGCAGGTGCGTTCTGCCGAGAGCCTGAGTGAGCTTAGCAGCTGGTTCGACTCCCAGGGCCTTCAGATAAGAGCCGGGCGCGCTGACACTTGGGCCTGGGCCTGGCAAGACCTGGAGCAGAGAAGCCTGGAGGTGCCCTGTATTCCGACCTACGGAACGGTGAGAGGCTAAGTTTGTGTTGTTTTGAGCTGCTAAGTGTGTGATCATTGGAACGGCGGCGATAAAAAACTAACAGGGCCCAGAATGTTTTCTTTTCCCCACAGCTGTTTTCCTGAGAGACTGCATGCCGGGCTTCAGGCCCAGCCATGCAATGCAAGCCCATCCTTCTTCTGCCGTCTCAGTCTTTTTCCTACTAACTTTCTAATCACACTTGGCCTCATATACTTGTTGACAGGGAGGGGTGCAGTGCAGTCCTCACCTGTGCAGGCTCTGGACCGGCAGGGTTCAAGCCCTCGTGCGTCCTTTTTGCTGCTTGTGTGATCATGGCTGAGTCACATTTCTATGCCTTAGTTTTCTCATCTGTAAAATGGGCATAATAACACGAGCTCAGAGGGTTGTAATGAGGATGTTGAACAGTACTGGGCCCAGGGCAGGCTCCGATTATTGTAGTTTGGACCATGTATTTGTTGAATGGCCTTCTAGACCTGGGAATGGCAGACCACTGCCTGCAGGTCAAATCCTTTTGAAAAGTTTTATGGAACACAGCTGTGACTGTTTGTTTACATGTTATCTTTTTTACATAGAGCCCTTTCTCGGGCTACTGAGGTGTGACTTTGTAGCCTAGGAAGCCTAAATTACTTCGTGTCTGTGCTTCTACAGGGAAAGTTAGCTCTAGACGAACCCCGAGGGTTGGGGTCACGTCTAGTTTCTCTCTAGAGGCTCAGTTCTCAGCATACCACTGGGCACATAAGGGGTACATGATGCAGTGGGCCGAGATGATAATGGTGAATTGTGTGGTATGCCAGGAATCCCTAAGAGAGGGTGGGATTTGTCCCTGCTACAGCACCGTGCAGAGTCCTGCTGCTTCAGAACCAATGCCTCCTCTCCGGCGCTACTCTGTCCCACCTCCTAACCAGCCTCATTAATGCTCTCCTACCGGGGGTCTTAGTTTTAACATCGAGGGCCGTTTTTACTTTCTAAGTGAAAGCTGCTTCGTGGTTGTAGTTAATAAGCTCAGTGTCCTTCAGCCATCCATCTCCAGGGTCTGTACATGAGCTGAGCTGTTTGGGATGTTTCACACTCGCCAAGTCATAAATTGGTAGGAGCCATGAACACACACAGTTGCTTTAGTGCAACTCTGCTGTGAGCTTGAAATTGCTCCTGGGGGAGCTTGAAATTGCTTCTTTAGAGGCCCACATATAGCACCAGCTTTGACCTGGGCTGCTGAGAAGTTTTAAAGTGTCTGAGGTTTTCATCAATTATATCAGCGCCTTTCTTGCAGGTGTGCTTTCAGGACTGGTCTGCTGCCATCCATCATGGTATTTTCACGTTTCTATTCTCATACTCTTTAATTATCCCACGGGGGCTTTCAGAGTTTTTAACGATCAAATATACTCACAGGCAAATCAACTTACCTTTTCATGAGGTTGACGACAGAACCAATGACTAATTGAGCTGTTTGCTACCAGGATCAGCTGCATCAGCAACAACCCGTTTGGTGGGGGGCGAGGGGCAGAGGCTGGGAAGGCCTCCGTCTCCAGTGTTCCCTCCCTGCTGAACGATTCTCCTGCATTGTACACTGTCTGCCTCGGGGCCATTCATTTTTATTTTATGCAAATATTTCATTGAGTGATAGTAACATGTAAAGATTCTGTGCTTCCTTCTTGAGTGATTTGGGCAGGTGGGCAGCTGAGAGCCGAGCTGTGAGTGCCAGGCGTCCTTAAGGATGGAAGCTATGGTTGAGAGATCAGGGAAGGAGAAAAAGGGGTTCTACAGCTTTTTTCCCCTACTGTTTTACTTTATCTAACATCCTCATGGGTACTAGTCGGGTTCGTTATCACTGAGCCACAGTGGGAACTCCTCTAAGTAAAATCTTGAAAATTCCATTTTCCTTTTTTTTTTCCTTTTTTTTTGGTCTTTTTAGGGCCACACTCGTGGCATATAGAGGTTCCCAGGCTAGGGGTCTAATCAGAGCTGTAGCCACTGGCCTATACCACAGCCATGCCAGATCCGAGCCTCATCTGCAACCTATACTGCAGCTCACGGCAACACCAGATCCTTAACCCACTGAGTGAGGCCAGGGGTTGAACCCACATCCTCATAGTTGCTAGTTGGGTTCATTAACTGTTGAGCCACGATGGGAATTCCTTGAAAATTATTTTAATATAAATCATTATAGATATTTAAAAACTACTTCAGTGTGATGGATTTTTAGAGGTGAAATGACTAATTGAGAGAGTATGTTTTTGCCAAAATTGTCCTTTCAGACATAGAATATGAGAATATCTGACCATCCTTGTGAACGTACACCCACAAAAGTAAAAAAAAAAATGTTGTAAAATTGGGTGACAAAAATGGTTTTCTTGTAGTCTTAATGTGCATTTAATATATTATGACCAATGTATGATATCATTCCAAAGTTTAGTAGTTTTCTTTCTTTCTCTGTGGCTTAGATATTGATGCTCTTTGTTCATTTTTCTTGTCTTTTTCTTGACTTAGAGGAATGCTTTGTGTATTATACATTTTACATATTTTTGTGTTATAAACTTTAATCCTGTAGTTATTTTTGCTTCAGGATCTTTTGTTGTCAAGAAGTTTTCAATTTCTATATGAGCAAATAAGTCAATTTTTTCCTTTATAGTTTCTGGGTTTTGTGTATGTTGTTATTCTGCCAAGGTCAGAAAAGCATGGGTCTAGAGTTTCTGCTACTGTTTTTTTTAATAATCATCTGGATTTTGTGCTTGAGTAGTGTGGGGTAGGGGTGTTTTTATTTTCTCGTGAGTGGATATTTGATTTGTCCAATGATGGTTACTGAATTGTCTGTTTCATCCCCTTTGATCTGAAGAGTTGCTGGTATCTGATAGGAAATTCCTCTTAGTATATGGATCAGCGCCTGGTCTCTCCATTTAGTTTCATTACCTATTTGCTAATTGCTGTCTCTGAATTACACAGTGGTATTTGCTATCACTTCAGCACATCAGCTAAGGAAATTGCATTAATTATTTTAAAAAACTGTTTTCTTGGGAAATTCTTGGGCATTTTTGACATGAATTTTAGTATTGACATGATTAATTCTTGGGGTTTTGATTGGAATTGATTTGAATTTATAAATTTTTGAATTGAAATCTTAGCAGTATTAAATCTTTTCATTCAGGAACATTGCAATTCTTTCCTCTAGTAAAACTTTCTAGTTTTGTTCATTTTTATCATATACATTTCCTAATAAATTTATTCCTAGATTGCTGATGATTTGGTTTCCTCCTGGAAATGTAATCTTTCCCCATGAAATTTCTAATTACTGTTCTAGTGACTTTGGCCTTGGATAGAGTTGCCTTCTGAAGTCTCCTTTGATTCTGATGATTGGAATTATTTCTAATATTAGTCAATTCCATTGGATTTTCTAAGTTGATGAACATGTTGTCTTAATTACAACATCTCTCTTTTTCCAGTTCTTATAGTTCTTACCCCACCCCACCCCCAATTCTTGCATTGACAGAGACCTCCAGTACAATATGGAATAGCAGGGTTGTTAGTGGGCATCTTTCTCTTATTCCTGATTTAATTAGATCTTCCTTAATTTTTTTTGTCATTCAGTATGGTGTCAGTCGTAGGTTTCTGGTAGATAGTCTTTATGAAAAGCTTAGCAATCTTTTCCTAAATTTGTTTAAAGTTTCATCGGGAGGAGAAAAGACAGTCTCTTCAGTAAGTAGTGCTGGGAACATAGAGACAACTACTAAAAATGAATGAGACTGGAACATTTCCTTATACCGTATACAGAAATAAACTTAAAATGGATTAGAGACCTAAAATCATAAAACTTCTAGAAGGAACATAGGCAGAACACTCTTTGATGTGAATCGTAGCAGTGTTTTTTTTGGATCTGTCTCCTAAGGCAAAAGAAATGAAATGAAAGCAAATATAAGCACATGGGGAGAGGGGTTAACATATATATACTACTCCATATAAAACAGATAACCAACAAGGACCTACTGTGTAGTATAAGGAACTATATTCAATATTTCATAATAACCTATAAAGGAAAAAGAAAAAAATGTATAACTGAATTACTGTGCTATACCCTTGAAACTTACATGACTTTGTAAATCAACTATACTTCAATTAAAAAAAATGGGACCTAATTAAACTCAAAAGCTTTTGCATAGCAGAGGAAACCATCAGCAAAGTGAAAAAGACAACGCATGGCATGGCGAAAAATATTTGCAAATGATATGACCAAGAAGGGGTTAATAGCCAAACCGTATAAACAGAACATGATGTTTATACAACTCCTTATCAAAACAACTCAATCAAAAAATGGGCTAAAAGACCTGAATAGACCTTCTTCCAAACATACAGCTAGCTAATAGGCACATGAAAAAATACCCAACATCATTGACAATTAGAGAAATGCAAATAAAAGCAATAATGAGGTAACACTTCACACGTGTCAGAAAGGCTATCATCCAAAAGTCTACAAATAGCAAATGTTGGCAAGGATGTGAGAAAAGGGAAACTTTGGTGGGACTGTAAATTGGTATAGCCGTTATGGAAAACAGTATGGAAGACCTCAAAAAACTGAAAATCACTATATGATCCAGCAAATTCCATTTCTGAGAATATCCCCCCAAACTGAAAACACTAAATAAAAAAGATACATGCACCCCAAAAGATGTATAGCAGCAGTATTTACCATAGCCCAAACATGGAAGCAACCCAGGTGTCCATCAACAGGTGAACGGATGAAGAGAATGTGGTATATGCACAGTGGAATATTACTCATTTAATATTTAATAAACATAAAAAGAATGAAATTCTTCCCTTGCAGCAACGTGGATGAACCTAGGGAGTATTATGCTTAGTGAAATAAGTCAAAGAGATAAAGACAAATACTGCAATATATCACTTATTTGTGGACTCTAAAAATAAAATGAATGTATATAGCAGAATAGAAACAGACTCCGATATAGAAAACTAGTGGTTGAGGGAAGGGGGAAAGGGCTATGTATAAAATAAAGATATATTATACATAGGCAGTTAAAGCCATTATTTGTGAGAACTTAATGGGGTATGTAATCCGTAAAAACACTGAATCACTATGCTGTACACTTGAACATAATATAGTATTAAAATCAACTAGACTTCAATTAAAAAAGTTTCACTGGAGGAGTTCCCTATGTGGCTCAGTGGTTAATGAACCTGACTAGGGTCCATGAGGATGCGGGTTTGATCCCTGGCCTTGCTCTGTGGGTTAAGGATCCTACGTGGCTGTGGTGTAGGCTGGCAGCTGTGGCTCTGATGATTGGACCCTTAGCCTGGGAACTTCCATATGCTGTGGGTTTGGCCCTAAAGCAAAAAAAAAAAAAAAAAGGGTTTCATTGGGAAAATGAGTTGAATTTTGTGTATATATTTTTTTGATTATTGAGATGATCTTTGTTAATTTGTTAACAAAGTAAATTCATCAGGAGACTGTTGAACCATTCTATTCTTTCTAGAATAAGCCCTTTTTAACTATTTGGAAATGTCTCAGTACACTTTTGGATTTGATTTGCTCAAATTTAATTTAGGTTTGTTAGATTTGTACTCATTTTTGAGATAGTCCTGTAAGATTTTGTATTAGCTTTCTAGGGCTTTTATAATAAGTGACTCTTTTCTCAAATAAGGTCACATTCACAGATTGAGGGGATTAGGACATGGACATTTGCAGCAGGGGTCGGGGCGGGCACCATTCAACCCACTACACTTGTGTTACTAGTGCAGCCATCTGCCTTCTGAGCATGTGGTGGGATTGCAATTCTTAGATCACTTGGAGCTGGATCAGCCGTGTTAGTAGTTTGGTTCAACCGACTGAAAATGGAACTCGTGTCACAATTCTGGCCCAGGCATTTTATTATCACAGCAAGTTGTCCAGGGTATTTTTTCTCCTTTTGACTTAGTGACCAGAACATTCAAGGCCAGATGGTGCCCTTGAGTAACTATGATGAGCACAGCCTCCTGCCATAGCAGTGGACATGGAGCATGAGTGAGAAAATAAACCATAGTTGTTTAAATGAAGCATTGGCAAATTTCATCTGTAAAGGATCAGATAGTAAATACTTGAGACTTTTGCTGATCAAAAGGCGAAATCAAGGATATTATGAAAGTACTTAGAAATCAAAAGAGAGGACAAATTTCTGCATTTTTTGGGTTGATGAAATCCAAAATATAATTGGATATATAACAAAATATAACAATAGCAATAGTAAAGTATAATTTTTAATACAAGTTTACTAATAAGAATGGAATTTTTTGGGGGGAGATAGTATTTCACTTAGAGTTCAAAGATAGTATTTCCTGTGATCAAATTACAAATGTTTATTTGTTAATGCTGCTCTGCAATAAGTTTTTATGTATTTCACTTTTAAAACTGCCTTTTCACATAGATAGGTCCTGCCTAATTCTGGTATCTACCCATGCCTAGGCTTTTTTTCTTTTTTCTTTTCTATCTTTTTTTTTTTGTCTTTTTGCCTTTTCTAGGGCCGGTCCTGCAGCATATGGAGGTTCCACCAGCCTACACCGCAGCCACAGCAACGCCAGATCCGAGCCGCATCTGCAACCTACACCGCAGCTCTTGGCAATGCCAGATCCTTAACCCACTGAGCAAGGCCAAGGATCGAACCCGAAACCTCATGGCTCCTGGTCAGATTCACTGTGCCACGATGGGAACTCCATGGTATCTACCTGTGCCTAGACTTTGAATTGAGCATAGTCATTGCTTGGAAGGCCGATCAAATGGCGGTGCTCTACTCCTAGGAGCTCACAGTCTAGAAAGGAGACAGACATAAGAGATGTGTAATCATAGAGGCATAGAATGCAGCCCTCAGTTTTCAAGGTGGCACGTCACTTCCTCTAAGAAGCTCCCTCTTGCTCGCGCTCTCTTTCTCTCTCTCTCTTTTTCTAGGGCCTTACCCATGGCATTGGGAGTTCCCAGGCTAGGGGTCAAATCAGAGCTACAGCTACTGGCCTACACCACAGCCCCAGCAACGCCAGATCTGAGCCACATCTGCAAGCTACACCACAGCTCATAGCAGTGCCGGATCCTCAACCCACTGAGTGAGGCCAGGGATCAAACCCACATCCTCATGGATCCTAGTTGGGTTCATTAACCGCTGAGCTACGAAGGGAACTCCCACTCTTAAGTCTCCACTCCGATGTACACACCTACCTAGCTCTTTGTTCATATCTTTGTTGTCTAAGGAGATGGCGTTTGCTTTGTTTTTAAGAGTTTTTATCGAAGGATAGTTGATTCACAATGTTATGATAATTTTTACTGTACAGCAAAGTGATTCAGTTGTACATAGTCACATTTCCATTCTTTCTCAGATTCTTTTCCATATAGAGCATCACAGACCATTGGATAGAGTCCCTGTGCTCTGCAGTAGGTTCCTGTGGGCCAGTCATTACAAACACCACACAGTGCATTTTGATGCTAATGTGACATACCCCAGAGTATGGTGTTTAAGGCCATAGACTGTATTCTGCTCTTGGCCCTGACAACAACTTGCTGTGTGACCTCAGGCATGTTACTTTACCTCTCTGTGCTTCAGTTTCATTTATATATAGTCTTATGGCTGTAATGAAAAGTGAATTGATTTTTGTATATGTTTCACATGTATTGTTTTGCCTTGTAATCTTAAGTTGAATTCATGAAGATACATTATTTAGTCTGTAGCAACATTAATTTCTAATGATTAAAAGAGGTAAAAACTATTTTTAGCTGTGGACCATATGAAAACAGTAAGAGACCAGATTGAGTTTGCTGACTCCTCGTCACTGAGATGTTGGGGCTGTGTTTTACTGATGTTTATATCTATCTCCATCTGTGTGTGTGTGGATACATGCTTGCTTATTAGAATTTGGCATCAGAGATCTTTCTATACCCTGCAGACTTATAACAGGTATTATTTATGAATGTTATATTTAGGAATGGAACTTACCTATTAAACCTCTATGGCTGAAAAAAATTTTAGAGTGTATATTCAGCTGTTCTTTCAAATTCTTCCAGAGTGTCTGGACTAAGTAAATGTTTCCTCCTCTTTTGTAATTTTTTTTCTAGAATTATGTTGTGTATCATGGTTGCTACCATCCATATGTGAGTATTTTTTGAAGTTAATTAAAATGAAATAACATGTAAAAATTCAGTTCCTCAGCTGCGCTAACCATATATTAATTGCTCAAGAGTTGTATATGGCCAATGGCTAACATATCTGACAGAGTAGATATAGAATATTTCTATCCTTGTAGAAAGTTCTATTGAACAGTACTAGAAAATTTTATATATATATATATATTTTTTTTTTTTCTTTTTAGGGCCACACCTGTGCCATATGAAGTTCCCAGGCTAGGATTCAAATCAGAGCTGTAGCTGCTAGCCTATGTCACAGCCACAGCAACATCAGATCCAAGCTGCATCTGCGACCTGCACCACAGCTCATGGCAACTCTGGATCCTTAACCCACTGAGTGAGGCCAGGGATGGAACCTGCGTACGCATGGCTGCTAGTCAGATTCATTTTTGCTGAGCCACGACAGGAACTCCAGAAAATTATCATTTTAACTGGATAGTTCAATTTCAGCATATAATTATATACAGCCTTAAAAAAAAATAGAGGTTTCAACAAGCTGTTGGAGGACTTGAAGCATCTGAAGATTCCACTGGGGCAGGGGGAGCAGCTTCCATGGTTCATTCATGTGACTGTTGGCAGGAGGCCTCAGTTCCTCACCAGGTGGGCTTCTATATAGCAGCTGGCTTCTCCTAGGAGGGACCAGAGAGTGAAAGCAACACCAGACAGCCCTTTCAGACCTAGTTTCTGAGTCATACACCATCACTTCATCTTATTCTGCTCCTCAGAAGGGAATCACCAAGTGCAGCCGTACTCAATGGGAGGGGACCACACAGGGTGCGCTTACTGGGAGGTGAGGCTCACTGGGGGCCGTACTGGCAGCTGCCTACCATAGTCAGGTACACGGTCTGTTTTTGGCACTGGTTTTTGTGATTTGAAAAGTGCTTTTGTATCTGTTTGTGGGGATGTGTGACATGTAGATCTATTGGATCTAACTTGTCAGTTGTGTTAAGTCCTCAAAATGACTTCTCATTTTTGTTTGCTTCACCAGCTGATTTTGGTGTGGGCTAAGGGTCTATCTTAATAACTATTCCATGGACATGGGAAAGATTGTGCATTCTGCAGTTGTTGGATGGCATGTTCTAGAAATGTCAGTGAGGTCAAGTTGTTAGCTGGGGTTATTCAAGTCTTTTTTATCTTTAATGATTTTCTGTCAATTTTTTCCATCAATTACTGAGAGGGAAATGACAAAATCTCCAACTATGATTGTAGATTTATTTCTCCCTTTAGCTCTGTCAATTTTTGCTGTGTGTGTTTTGAAGCTCTATTATTAGGTGTGTCACATTTAGAAATATGTCTTGATGAATTGGCCAACTTACCATTCTGAAATGATTCTCATTTTCTCTGTAATATTCCTTGTCTATTTTTGTTGATTCTTATACCCAGAGTTTACATGGCATATCTTGTTTTTGTTTTTTTTTCTACCTGTCTGCATTTTCAAAAACTTAAATTCTGTCTCTAGCAGTATGTAGTTTGGTTGTGCTTTTTTATCCAGACTGATAATTTCTGCCTTTTAATTATAATGTTTAAGATCAATTGATTTTAGAAACAGATGTATTAAAATCTCCCACTGATTGTTGACGTGCTAAGTTTTTTTTTTGTTTTGTTTTTTTGTTTTTTTTCCACTATCAGATTTTGCTTTATGTATTGCAAAGCTAAGTAGTTATGTACCTTTTGGGTTAGAAATGATAGTTAGCTCTAGGTTATAGAATAAGGATTTATTTTTCTTTTATATGACAGCAGTCTGAAGCTGGCCCCATCCAGGCCTGGCCTGGTAGCTCTACAAAGTCAATGCTCCATCAGCATTCTACTCCACCAGCCTTAGAATGAGACACTTATCCTCGTGAACACGAGATGACTGCCAGAGCACCACCCATCACATTCTGTTCTTATACAGGAAGAAGGGAAAAGGTGAGGAGTAAAAAGGTACATACTAATCTTATCTGGTGATTTCTACTTAAACATCATAGCCCAGAGCATCACCACTGTAACCACATAGAGGCCAGGAAATGAATTTTAACAGCTGGGCTTGTGGCAAGTGTGCCATTCCTTTTCTTCAGGGCCGTTCTTGGCTTCTAGCCTGAGGCCTAACATTACTGCCATTGTAGATCAGCCTCTTCTGGTTCATTTTTTAGGTTTCCCTGGTAGTAGATCATGGCATCTTCTCTCCTTAAGCCAATGTCCCTTGAGGCTGGGCTTTCCTACACCTGGCCCAGCAGCTGGCACACTTCACTTCTCTTTAAGCAGTTTCTTCCTCTGCTCATGTCTTGGTGAGTTTGGTCTCCTTGGCTTTCTATATTCCAGTAATTCCATCATGCTTTCCAGTTCTCTGATCCATTCTTAGGCTGTTCCCCAATCCCCATGCTTTTCAGGGCACATTCTTTTAAAAAATACAGTTTCTGTAATTTTAAGGAATTTTGGAAGTAGACTTTTACTTGGATGTTTTACTTCTTGCAGCTCAATCCTACCCAATCAATCATTTTACAGATTTTTATGTGATCCTTCACAATTTCTCCTTGCTATAGTGAAAGAGAGGTTTATGTAATACAGAGTTAATATTTCATATACGAGAGTTATTAGATTTTGAATAACTTGCACCCAGTTATACCCGGAATTTTATATTATTACCTTGTTGTTCAGATGGCTTCGTGAGTTATCTAAAGAGATAATCACAGCTTCAGCAAGTTTTACTTTTCCTTTTCAAATCAACTGTTTTAATACTTGAACACTTATTCTCAATGAGTGAAATGAGTGCTGGTGGCAGCCCAAACTCCTTCCAGGCAAGTTTGCCGAATTTAAAGGGTTCTGCCTCCACTATAGCTTGGTTCTTTGTTCTATGCTTAGCATATTATGGCACCCAGGTTACTCTTGGCTTTCAGGTTGGGAAGGGAATGAGAAAGTTCCAGTTTTTCTCTTTTCCTTAATAACAGCAGCAACAATAGCAGCCACCCCACCATCCCTAATACAACAGCAATCTCAGCATCAACAAATACAGTGGGATGGCTTTTAAAGCGTCATGAGAGGAACCAGACATCACTGAGGAGGACATTTTGTGTTATTGACTTAGGGTCTCTCCTCCAAATTCATCCTTTTTGCTTGCTCTGTGAAAATGGATCTGGGCCCTTTAACCATTTTCCCTGAGCCAGCTGACAGTGAAGGTTTGGCAGTAGAGGGGGCTGGAGAGACACTGCAGGAGGAAAGGGTTTTGCCTCCTGGATTGGACCTGCTCTCAGGCTCCTTTAGCATGCATAGCTTTCTTGGGCCTCCACCAAGCTCCTGCCGTGTTTGCAGCTCCTCCAGGCTCAGCTCTGTAGTACACAGTGGCCAGTGGCCTCTCCTGGCGCTCCTCTTGGGTGGTTTTGTAGCAGAATGTCTCTGGCCCTGTAGGACTCACAGGCAGTCGCCTTCAGCAGCCAGCAGCTTCCCCCCAGCACCTCTTCCTCAATCAAGACTGCCCTTGCTGTACAGTGGGAAAATAAAAAAAAATTATAAAAAAAAAAGAAAAAGAGATAACTGAAGAAAAAAGAAAAAAGAAAAAAAAAAAAGACTGCCTTTGGTGAGGCAATTCCTTGTGAACTGGTTTCCCTGGCACCTAGAAGACGCTCACCAATGTCTTCTCTGCATCCAATGAGCCACAGTTGTGCCCTTTCTAATTCGGTCAGATCTCAGCTCCAGGGTGAGCTGGGCAATGCCCTGTCTCAGCTCTAGTGGTGGTGGCTTCTCTCTGTCCCTGCTAGTCCTAAATTCTTTGGTGTTCTTTTCACTTCCTCTCAGCTTGTCTCATAAATCGAATCCCCTTTTATAGTTAATACTTTTATATTGACCTTTTGCTGTTCAAATTACTGTGTGGTTTCTCTCTCCTGGTTAGACTCAGACCCTCGAATCTCTGATGTCGTGACACCCATCTCAGACACTGTGAAAAGGGGGGGGAAAGTGACAAGGGCAGGGAATGGGAAGAAAACAAAGAATTGGCCTCTTTATTTCTCAAAGTCAGTTTCTGAATTTAGGTCATTTATCACAGGATTCTGCTAGTCATCTTTATTGAATTCAGATCTGCAGTTGAGACAAAACCAAGGGCTGGTCAGAGCTCTGCCCTGGACTCCCCCTTCAGCTCTCTGCTCTCTTCCCAGGCTGCCATTACAGCTCCCACATGTCGTTCTCCCACATTTCCGTCTCTAGCTCTGAGTCGTTTTCTAGATTTCCACCCTACATCATCAGCCGCCTCTTGAAAACTGGAAATGTAAATGCAAAACCACGGTCTCAGTTCAAGTCTCAACTCTACCATTCACTCCCTGCATCGTGGGGCCTCAGTTCTTTGGTCTGTAAAAAGGGGGGGGGGTGACACATCCATCTCATGGAGTGTCTGGGATGATGACGTGAGCTGATACCCATAAAGGGCTTACAATGCACTTGACCCATGGCAAGCTCTGCATAAATGTCATTCTTTTAATCCTGGACATTTTTTTGTCTAAAATCAGCACTCGTCATATTTACTCTCCTTGAATTTGTAGCGTTTTTGATTAATGACCCCAGTCATTTAGACCTAGAAATACAGTGTCTGCTTTGTCTCTGTCCTCCTTATCCAGTTAGCCTCCAAGCCAAACCCTCTTTCAGCACCTCTTCCATGCCTTCTTCAGCCACCCGGCTTATGCCTGATCTATCTCCGTAGGCTGACACTGGTCGCCCGTCTTGTATTTCACCAACTCCTCTGCGTTTTGCACAATGCAGGGACATTAATCTTTCTAAATCATCCCTCTTCAGCCATCTCTACTGTCTCCCAGTTGCCTCAAGGAAAGTATCTAGACTCCAGCTTGGCATCCAAGGTCCCTATTCGTTCTGAATCCTACTTGTATCTCTAATTACATCTCTGCCCAAGTCTTCTCCCCTAGGTGAAAGCTGTACTTTCTGCTTCTCCATGAAGAAGGCATGGTGCTTGCTTTTTCTTTTCTCAGCCATGTCCTCTTTCTCCCCAACCCAGCTGCAAAGTCCTCTTCCGACCTCCTCTTTCCACCTCCTGCCCTTTACGGTTCCGGCTGCTTCTGACGTTCAGCCGCCGCCCACCCATCCTCCCACCACCGGGGAGGAGGAAGTGTGTTCATCCGCCGAGGTGCTTTCCACTGATAGCCTTCACTCCGCTGTCTTGTTTCCCCGGACAAGTTTCACAAACCAAAGATTTGCAGACCTTTGACGGGCGGAAACAGTTTTTCAACTTTGTGTTGTCCCCAGGGCCTCTCCTACTTTCGGTGGCACTATACAAATTAAGTTGCATTAAAATGTTCTCTCCATCACGTTGATTTTTAGCCATTTGATCGAAACCCTATTCGCCTCAGTATGTGTTAGTAATTCACTAATTGTATCTGCTGTTCTCCGAGTAATAACACTTCTGACAGTTTTATTTTTTATTTATTTTTATTTATTTATTTTTTTGTCTTTTCTAGGGCCGCACTGGAGGCGCATGGAGGTTCCCAGGCTAGGAGTCTAATTGGAGCTATAGACACCGGCCTACGCCACAGCTCACAGCAACACCGGATCCTTCACCCACTGAGCGAGGCCAGAGGTCGAACCCACAACCTCATGGTTCCTAGTCGGATTCGTTAACCACTGAGCCACAACGGGAACTCCATACTTCTGACGGTTTTAGATAGAAATGTAAAATTGGGACAATTGCCCCTGTTTTTGTTTTCCCCTTTGTGGATTAGGGAAAATTTACTAACATTAGAGGCATTTTAGTTTGAATCACTGACTATCTGGGCTCTAAAACGCAAAGTTTGACCATCACTAGTGTAGGTACAGATTTTATTTTATTTTTTTGAGGGGTTGATAATTGCAAGAACATAGTTAAAGTTATGAGGTAAAATGAAACGACGAGTATCAAAGAATTTTGGATTTGTGGCAGCAGAGTCCTTTAAATTCCTAAAGGGACATTTGGGAAATTGCATCAAGAGGGCTGTATATTTGCACCTGATAATCGATTTACTAAGCAAGTTTTACACCTAGACGGTTCCCATTTGTAAACATGAAAATTATCATTTGCAAATGAGAAGCCATTGCAAGAGCCAGCATCTTGAGTAATATTACTGCGGACAGGAGGAGAGGGCTCTGGGCTCCTGCTGGCTGGAATGCATCCCAATGAAAAGTATTCTTGGTCCTTCTCGCAGAACAGTAAGGCCCAGGGTAAATCCCATCTCCAGCAGGCCGTTGCATCAGCTCTTAGCCTGACTTCCCATGTTGATCTTTGCCTTCCAGCAGGAACAGTACCTGTGGTGATTTTGATTAATAAAATGACACCAGATAATGTCCCAATTAAGTTTTATTTGAAGCTTACAGATTTTCCTTGATGTCTAAATCCAATTTGGACTCCATCATTTTTGTTATAAACGGCTTCTATGCTCAGTACCAACTATGATCCTGACAACTGGCTTTAGAAAAGTCTGTATTGAGGAGAGGAATTCCCATTATGGCTCCGCAGAAACGAGTCTGACTAGCATCCCCAACAACACAGGTTCCATCCCACTCAGTGGATTAACAATCCAGCGTTGTCCTGAGCCATGATGTAGGTCACAGATGTGGCTCAAATCTGGCGTGGCTCTGGCTGTGGTGTAGGCTGGCAGCTGCAGATCCGATTTGACCCCTAGCCTGGGAACCTCCATGTGTCGCAGGTGCAGCCCTCAAAAAAAAAAAAAAAAAAAAAAAAAAGAAAGAAAAAAAAAAGGAAAGAAGAAACAGACAAGTCTTTATATTGAAATTCAGCAAAAAATGGAGGGCTCCAGTCAAAATCTTGGCAGGTTGCATTTGTTTACTGGGCTAGGACAATGCTCCTTGACACCATAGGGCAGTTGCAGCATCTACTCCCATGATGAGCCCTTAACTTCCACCCGAAGAAGAGACGGAAACCAACAGTGGGGAGAGAACAAGCCTGGCACAGGCAAAATTCTTCCCTGTATGGCTTTCATGTGTTACCATTGAATTTACACCTGTGGACTTTGGAGTTCTGGATATAAATGGTAAGATATATATATATATTTTTTTTTTTAATTTTAATTTTTTATTTTATTAAAGTATTGTTGATTTACAATGTTGTGCCAAATTCTGCTGTACGGGACTTCCTGTCATGGCTCAGTGGTAATGAGCCTGACTCGTATCCATGAGGATGCGGGTTCAATTCCTGGCCTCACTCAGTGGGTTAAGGATCCGGCATTGCCATGAGCTGCGGTGTAGGTCACAGATGCAGTCAGATCTGGCATTTGCTGTGGCTGTGATGTAGGCTGGCAGCTGCAGCTCTGATTGGACCCCTATCCTGGAAGCCTCCATATGCCACAGGTGCATTCCCCCCAAATAAAGGGACAAATTCTGCTGTACAACAAAGTGACCCAGTTATTTACACACACACACACGTATATACACATTTCCTTTCTTGTGTTATCTTCTATCATGGTTTATTCCAAGAAAGTAGATATGGTTCCCTGTGCTATACAGTAGGACCTCATTGCTTATCTGTTCTGAATGTAATAATTGCATCTACTAACTCTAAGCTCCCAGTCGGTCCCATTCCCTTCCACCTCCCCCTTGGCAACCACAAGTCTGTTCTCCGTGTCTGAGAGACTGTTTCTATAGATAGGTTCATTTGTGTAATTGGCAAGATTTTTAGGAAAGTCTTTCTAAAACCTTGATGAGTCAAGAAGGCATCTCTAGCAGTCATTTGAAATTTTGAAGCATGGCTGTATTGATTATAATTATGAAACTTAAGCATACAAGTTGTCAAAGATGGCTTTTGAATTATGACTTGAGCTCATTAAGTAGATCAAACAAGTCAGATCTACACTGGCGAAAACACATAAGTCACTTGTAAAAATGCAGTCTAGATGCAAGGACTATTTGATGGATGGCTCCCTGAGGGCTGAACTCTCGTGCTCAGCCCTGTCCTGTGACATCTTCATCAGTCAACTGGTAGGATGAGAGGTCATTACTTCATAACAACTTAGTAATTTCTTTGCCCATTCATTACTGAGCTGGGCACTGCAGATACAGGGGTAAGTAAAAGGTGACTCCTGTCCTCCAGGAACATACACCTAGTGGGGAACTTGGGTATAGAGACAAATGACTAGAGCACAGTGTGCCATGAGTGCTGAGATGGAGATGTGTACCAAGAGCTACTGGGGTATTGAGAAGAGAGGTGAATCAGAGAGGGCTTCTCAGAGGAGGTGACACTTAAGGAGGTGACATTAAATCAGTGATTGCCTAGGGACCACTATGAAATTAGTTGAAAATTAAGTAAAAAGATACATAGGTTTATAGAATCATCTGAATTTATAGAATCACTACTTTAAAGCTTATTCATTTTACAAGTGGCAAAAGTGACTCAAAGTGATTTAGCCAAGGCCACACAAGCAGTCAGTCTCAAATTCCTAATATGGTCCTTCTCACCATTTTCTGTGCTTAGGAATCCAATAAAATAAACATTTTATTCTCAACAGTTCTACTTCATGTTTTTTTTTTTTTTTGTGTGTGTGTGTGTGGAAAACATTCATTTAAATTTAGCAAGTGGGCATTGTAGAGAGAGAAAAAAGAAAACAAATGCAGTCTTGGGTTGTATGTTACTTTCTTATTGCTGCCGTAACAGGTTACCACAAACGCGATGGCTTAACACAACAAGAATTTATTCCCATGGCTCTGGAAGCCAGAAGTCTGATAGGTATCGCTGGGTGGAAACCGGGGTGCCTGCAGGACCCAGTTCCCTCCTAAGGCTCTAGGCTCTTGCTGCTTCTAGCTTTTTGGTGACAACCCACATTCCTTGGGTGGTGCATGAGGACAGAAGTCTGGCGACTTTGGAACGCCTAGGGATTTTCACTTGACCTGGGAGAATTTGGAGGGGGAGAAAAATATTAGGAGGAAGTGTATTTTCCACAGAATCTGTGAGACCAGTTAAATAAATATAATCACCAAGAAAATGACTGATAACAGAAGTATTAAGTATATGTTGAAGTACTTATTTTATTAAGAAGTGTCTGTTGCCAAAATGGTCTTTTTCGTGTCATTGGAGGACTATTAAAAGCCTGCTTTCCTGAGGCCATAAACAATTTCAAATTGAAAAACTATATATAGAGAGAAAAAATTATTTAAAACAATATAGGCATACCTTGGAGATATCGTGGGTTTCGTTCTAGACCATCACAATAAAGCAAATGTCATGCTAAAGTGAGGCCCATGAATGTTTTGGCTCCCCGGTCAAATAAAAGTTATGTTTACACTATATTTAGTCTATAGATAGTGCAGTAGCATTCTGCTTAAAAATGTACATTCCTTAATTATCTTATCGCTAAAAGGTTAACCATAGTCTGATGATGCAGGATTGCCACAAACCTTCAATTTGTTTTTAAAAAATGGATTTTCAATGTGCAGTAGAGAAAAATGCAATAAAATGAGGTATGCCTAGCTATAAAATCTAAAACTTCATGTATATAAACTATACATATATACACATTTGTCTCAGAAGATCTCAAATTTATTCTTTTGCACAGAAAAGCTTACTGCTGTTTCCATCTTCTCCAAATAGGATGATTCATGTGCCATATGCCTGGTGCTTGGAAGGTCACAGTGTCCCTTAAAGCAATGATCTGCCACAATCCCTGTGGTGCCCTTCTGGCCACATATCTGGAGGACAATGGGGAAGTGAGAGGGCTTGCATCTCGACTCGACTAAGAGACCGTTTCTAGGTGTCCCCCATCTTGGTCTAGAGGTCACTGTCCCGGCCACTGCATATTCACGCAGTTGTAGCTGGTTAGGCTCGAATTTCAGCTGTAGGTGGTGAACAGTGCGGGTGGACACCTGGGTTTCCAGGTCACCCAGGTCTCCATTAGTGTCCACCAGCATCACTGTAACTGTGCAGGAGTTGGCCATTTCTTGGAAAGGCCCAGTTCCTGGGCCCACGGGGCTTAACTCGCTTCTTTGGTGAGCTTTTAGTATCACATACCTACAGGTAAGGGCGCACATTCCAAAAGTCCGACTCGAATTTCCCAGAGTATACCCATCCTCTTGAGCACCCCGCTCAAATACGAGAGTATTACCATCTCCCCAGAGACTCTGGGTCTCCTCCAGCCATTGTAACCACTCCTCCAACAGTAACCACTCTCCTGACTTTTTTTTTAAAGGGTACAATGTGGTGATTGATTGATTGATTTTATAATTTATTTTTTAAAAAAATTTTAAATTACTTAATGGATTTATAGGTGTACCACAATCATCACAATCACATTTTACAGCGTTTCCATCCCAAACCCTTGGTGCACCCCCCTCACCCTCCAACCTGTCTCATTTGGAAACCGTAAGTTTTTGAAAGTCTGTGAGTCAGTATCTGTTCTGCAGAGAAGTTCATTGTGTCCTTTTTGTTAGATTCCACATGTAAGTGATAGAATTTGATGTTGATGTCTCATTGTCTGACTGACTTCACTTAGCATGAAAATTTCTAGGTTCATCCATGTTGCTGCAAATGCCGTTCTTTCTCTCCTTTTAATGGCTGAGTAATATTCCATTGTGTATAGGTACCACATCCTCTTTATCCACTTCTCTGTCGATGGACATTTAGGTTGTTTCCATGACTTGGCTATTGTGTATGGTGCTGCAATGAACATTGGAGTACATGTGTCTTTTCGAGTCCTGGTTTTCTCTGGATAGATGCCCAGGAGTGGGTCTCTTCACTCTTGACAGTGTAGGTTGGAACAGGTTTGTCTGTTTTTGTACATTATGCAAAGGAGATCATGCCCGAGGCACTCTGGTGGTCTGGCTTTTCTTGTCCATGACAAGTATATGAGATTTGTCTGTGTCGCTGGGGCTGTAGTTTGCTCATTCTCAACTCCTGGATCCACTGGTGAGTACAGCATGGTTTGTTTATTGAGTCTGCTGTTGGTATAGTAGTCAGTTTCTCTTTTTATTATTAATGGCTAAGAACTATCCATTCTACTCTTTCGGTGGTTTTCAGTTTGGGGGTATTCCCAAAAGTGCTGCTATGCACCTGTCTTTTGGTGAACATCTGTGCACATTTCTGATGGGTAGAGACCTAGGCGTGAACTTGCTGCTCTCAGTGTATCAATCACCATGGTCAACTGTAGTAGTGCTTGGACCTAAAGTTCATGGGGGCATGAATGAGCCCCTGCAGGAACACTAAATGTGAGGGAAATGAAAAACAAGCTTGAGGAATTAAATCTTCCCTCCTTCCTTGTTGTACAGAGCTTTCCATCCCTTCTGCTAATGATTTCTGAGCACTTAGCATGTGCCAAGGACTCCACATGCCATTATCTTGTTTAGTCTTCAGAATAAGCCTGTGACTCCGGTATCATCACAAATCTCCATTTTCTAGATAAGAGAGCTGAGGCTGCTGCTGCTGCTGGAGCCAGATTCAAACTTGGCTGTTAACTTTCATGTATATGACTCACCTCTCATTCCATCTTAAAAAAAATCTGTTGAGTCTAAGTCCTTGAAAGAGTCCAGGACATATATACCAGTGAATTTCCCTCTCTCTATTGTCCTCTCAACACCCTTAACTGTGTCCATGTAACCTTAAAAAAGACACATGCATCCGCATGTTCATTGTAGCACTATTCACAATAGCCAAGACATGGAAACGGCCCAAATGTCCATCAACAGATGATTGGATTAGGAAGATGTGGTATATATACACAATGGAATACTACTCAGCCATAAAAAAGAACAAAATCATGCCATTTACAGCAACATGGATGGAACTAGAGACTCATACTGGTGAAGTAAGTCAGAAAGAGAAAGACAAATACCATACTTATACCTGGAATCTAATATACGGCACAAATGAACCTTTCCACAGAAAAGAAACTCATGGACTTGGAGAATAGACTTGTGGTTGCCAAGGGGGAAGGGGAGGGACTGGGAGGGACTGGGAGCTTGGGGTAAATAGATGCAGACTGTTGCCTTTGGAATGGATTAGCAATGAGATCCTGCTGTGTAGCACTGGGAACTCTGTCTAGGCACTTATGATGGAGCAAGATAATGTGAGCAAAAGGAATGTATACATGTATGTTTAACTGGGTCACCATGCTGTACAGTAGAAAAAAAAATAGTTTTGGGGGAAATTGAAAAAAATTAAAGAAAAAAGAAAAAAATATGAAATGGAAGTCAGGGTAGGTGTATTTTAATTTAGTAACTCATTCAGCATATGTCAGTCTCTAAAAGTAATTAAAACTATGATGTGAGCCCTTGGGACTTTCTTCAGCCACTGGTCTGTTTTCCATCACAGCCACTGTCCAGTGTTCTTGCGCATATGCTTTAGGATGGTAGACATTAAATTGCCACGCCAGTTTTATTGCTCAACAGCACGAGTGAAAGGAAGCCTTCACCTGCTCTCTGTACCCTTTGGCAAATTTGCCTTATGGTGTTTTGAGCTGGGAAGTGAAAAGATAATTATCTGAGAGAGTTTATAAGAATGAGTGCAAATGTTTCAGTGGTGCCTGTTTAATAAGCAGGCCACTGAGGAGATTTTAGGAGTCGGGCAAAAGTCACACTTTCTTTGATGCAATTAAAGTGGAGGTCTGCTCCAGGCTTGTTGTCTATTAAAACTTTGCAAGACTTAACAGGTTGTAGTCTTCTGCTGTATGTCATACTGCACAATAGTGTCTAGATGTTACTTGCCAATGAAACAATCCGTGAAAAGAAATTGGTTCATGGAAGAGACTTCGGATAGAATAGCCTGGTTAAGGATGCTAGGAGCCCTTTAAGAGAGTGGGAGGAGGGCACGGAGGACAGCCAATAAAGGGTGTGTCGTTAAGCAGGTTAATGTCCCGGACAGCTGGGGCTTGACTCTCCGGGGCAGTTCTGAGACAGTGTGGTGAACTCCCATGTCAGCATCCCCCAGAGTTCTAGAGCTGAGTTATTTACCGGCTCCCATCAGTCACTGGCTGAGAGTTTTGAGGGGCATCAGCTCCCCAGGACATCTGACCCTCCCTGTGAGGCAGCCAGAGGAAGCCGCCGGGAGAGCGCTCTGGGTGCTGGCACTAGACGCTGTTGGATTGGTGTTCGCAGGAATGGTCAGGGGAGGGGACAGGGGAAGAGCCCCCACAGCCCCCGCTGAGAGAGACCTGGGCAGATGCACTTGTCTTAGGACACCACCCAGTCGCTGTGATTGGCTGGACCAAGGGTGCACCTGACCTAGAAGGAGGCAGCATTGGTGGTTGAGAAGATGGAATTCTTTGAGATGTGACTAAGTGACAGAGTCAGGGGGTGCCAGGAGAGTGGGAGCTCAACTGGGGACCACAGGAAGACTGAAGGTAGGGGGAGGGGGAGGCAGGCAGAGAGCAAGAGCTCTGCTGAGAATGCCTTGGAGGTTTCTGAAGAGAGAACAGGAGAACTTAGGGACCAGGTGCCTCGGGGGAGCCAGGAGCCTTGAATTCCTATTTGGTGGCTTGGGGCCCTGTCTAGCTTGACTGTCCTTTGTTTCTTGTCCTTAGAAACAGGTGGAGCCCCCAATGTCCCCTGCATGCACATCTCTTTTATCTCGGGTAGCTTGAGAGTTTCTGCTCTTAATAACCAGTCAACCCCTAACTTCGGTCCAAAGCACCGTGGGTCCTGGCACGAGAGTAGGCTAGAAGTGATGCTTGACTGGGGTCTCAGTGCATGAAAGGGGGTTTTGAAGAGAAAGGAGGAGGAGGGAGTGCGTTCCTGGCAGAAGGACTAACACAATGAAAGACACGAGACTGTCCTGTTGGGGAGCAGGGAGGTGTCTGTTTTGGACACACCTTAAGATCTCGGAGGGACGTGGTGTGGAGACCCAGTTGAGAAGGGCCTTGAGGGCTATGTTAGGAGCTTGCATGGTATTTAGGAGGTGCCAGGGGGACGCTGGAGCTTTCACAGCAAGAGACCACCACAGTGGGTAAGATCAAGGCTTAGGAGTTAAACTGATTTGAGTTCCCAGCTGGGTTCTCCGCTGCTTAATAATGTGACCTTAGACACAGTTCTTCACTCTCAAAGCCTCAGTTTTCTCATCTGTAAAATGAGAATAATGGTACCTAATTCATGGAACTCTTGTGAGGATCACATGTGATTATGCACTGAAAATACTCCAGCCAGAGTCTGACACTTTGTAAATGTTCAGTGAATGTTATAATTTGATATGATTCTCTGGTCTCTGTGTGGGAGAATGATAACTTCAAGAGTAGGTATTTCAGGGGTAAGTAGAATAAATAGGGTACTGTTATGATTCAAATAAGGGTCTGGACTGTTAGTGGGGCTGAGGAGAAGGGAACGGATTTGTTTCGGATTATTTCTGGTGGAAAGGAGCAGAAAAACCAACTCTAACTTATCAAATAAAGGGAAGTTATAGATGTATTTAAGTCAAGAGTTCAGAGGCAATTCAGTCTTCAGGCAAAGCTTGATCCATTGAAATGTCACCAGGGACCTGGCTCCTTTAAAAAATGTCTGATCTTTGGAGTTCCCTGGTGGCTCAGTGGGTTAAGGATCCAGTGTTGTTACTACTGTGGCTCCGGTTACTGCTGTGGCATGGGTTTATCTCTGGCCCAGGAATTTCTGAATGCTGTGGGCACAGCCCCTCCCCCTGCCCCAGTTCTGATCTCTGCTGATTGGGTGTTCCCCAGCCTGGCTGCCAAGTGGCTGCCAGACAGCCACCAGCAGCACCTGTGTTCCCTCAGTTGTCCGGCGGGAGAGGAAGTGTTCATTTCAGTAGCTTCCATAGAAGAGAAGACTCCTTTCCCAGGAGGCTTCAGCAAATGTCTCTTTACATTTCATTGGCTGGAACTGGGTCTCAGGCCCATCTCCCAAGGGATTTCTGTGCCCAGACAGGATGCACCATGTTCACTGTTTACACCAGTTGATGCCCATTCCTGGGGCTAATGTGGATGGATCCATCCAGTTCTCAGCCTGACTGGGGGACGCAGGGTGCTCTTCGGAAGGGGAAAGGCGGGGCGTACAGGGTGGGATCACAACCATTGCAGGAATCAAAACATGTTTCCTCAGGATCAGCAGTGTGGCACGGGGACAGGCTGGGCGGGAGGGAGGTGAGAGAGGGGTGGAAGACAAAACCGAAGTTTCAGGCATGGGCATCTGGTGGGCGGATGTGCTGCTGCCTGAAGATTGGAAGTGAGGGTAGGCTTTGCGGAGGGCGGGTGGGGAAGAGGCTACTTTAATTCTAAATGTATTGCTTTCTGGTCACCAGCTGACCCCTCTTATGGGTGGTCAGTAATATCAGAGGTTAATTTAATCCAGGGAATGGACGCACCTTCCCAGACGAAGCACCTCATTCATACCCACTTTGAGGTAGAAATCATGAATGTGTGAAGATGCGGGGTTGGTTGCTTGCAGTGTCAAGCTTTGGTGTGCTTGCAGTTTTAGAACAAGTGCCACTGGCTCGTCAGCCCAGGGTTCTGGATTGGGGCTCTTTTGCTTGTTCCTGCAGGATGTTGCACAGATCCTCTGAAAGGTGCAGGCTTTGCAGAGATCAGCAGGAACAGAATAGATCCTCTGGGGAGATCTGGCCCTTTAAGGAGCTGTTCCCTCAATGTAAATGCAGCTCTGGTATGGGCTTTTGAGAACCATCAGGGCTTAATGTGTTCTCATAAATCATTATCTGGCACTGGAATGGTCTGGAGAAGAGCCTCTGCTTTCTGAAGACCAGGGAATAAAGTTTTCAGTGGTTGAAATCCAAGGACATCAGACTCGCATCGCATCGCACGGGGCAAAGAGCCTTGAACTAAGAATCTAAAGGCGTGACTCTGGCCTTGGTTTTTATCTCCAGCCAGCTTTATGGGTGTGGGCTCCCTGTCCTCGCTTTACTTTTCCACGTGCAAAACAGCAGCAATGAACTAGCTTCCTAGTGTCCTTTCTAGCTCTCAGATGTGATGAGTCTATAATTCTGATGTTTTTCTTAGCCATAGAAATCATACCCACAGCTATGTGGAGGCTGTATTTTCAAACTGGGGGGTATGAGACAGTAGAGGGTCACAAAGTCAATTTCCATGGATCATGAATAAAAAAATATATTAGGGTGCCAAAAAAAAAAACCAAACAAACCCCAAAACTTCACCCAGGATAAGTTGAGTGCTGAATAAATGCAAGATATGGATTGTTTGATACACATATCGCAGAAAAAGAACAAAAGGATATTATGGACAGACACAGCCCTTATGTTCCTCAATGAGCTATTGGTCCAGTAAAATTACTGTGCCTGTATCTCCCTAGAAATATACATATCCACTGGCCAAGGAGCTAATGGATCTGAAACAAATTTACAAAATTGCGCTCATGAGAAGCATGCTATTTATTCCTGAAGACATGGAAAGGTGCCCATTACTGAACAGTGATGGAGGCATTATTATTGGTATGAAATCAGGAGACCACATTTTGATGCAGTGTGCTTACAAGGCTCTCATTAAACTGCTCAGATTTCAAAGATGTCGTAGGGAAAACAGTCTCTTGGGATGTTCCCTCTTCTCTGTTTTTTGATTACAACATCGCTCCTGAGTGGGGGAAGTCTCCGATATGGTCAGCACACACCTAATTTGGGTCGGATGAACATGGGCATGAAATAGTTAATAGGGCTGCACTTTTTTTTTTTTTTTTTTAGGGCCACACCTCAGGCATGTGGAGGTTCCCAGGCTAGGGGTCCAATTGGAGCTGTAGCCACCGGCCTACGCCACAGCCACAGCAGTGCGGGATCTGAGCCACATCTGCCACCTACACCACAGCTCATGGCCACACTGGATCCTTAACCCACTGAGTGAGGCCAGGGATCAAACCCACAACCTCATGGTTCCTCGTTGGACTTGTTTCCGCTGCACCGTGATGGGAACTCCCTGGGCTGCACTCTTGATTGTACTCAAACACTAAAGGTGTTACAGAGTCCATGGATTCTTTTGTTGGGCTTATATATAATTTGAATGTTCGTTCTTGCCAAAGATCAAGGATATAGGAAATGGAACCCAGACAGAAAAGCCAGTGTGATGAGATGCATGCACTTTACAAAGCTCCAATGAACAGTATCAGTAGTTATAGAGATCCTTGAAATGGAGATGCTAAAGCAAGGAAAAAGGTTAGTTCATAATGACTTTGAAGTCTAAAGTCTGAGCAGCTGAAATCAGATGACGCATTCCTGACAGCTGGCATGAAAAGCCCAGCCATGGAGGAAGAAAGTGTCAGGGTGCAGACCAGAGTGAGGACATGCATCTCCCTCCCTCCCTCCCTCCCTCCCTCCCTCCCTCCTTCCTTCCTTCCTCCCTCCCTCCCTTCCTTCCATCCAATTTGATGATTCATTTTCAAGCCTGTTAGGTTTCAGTTTCCTCTGGCACATTCAAAGAGAGATGACAATAGCTATAAAATAGCCCCTTCTACTCTTTGGTGAGGTCATGTCCAAATGACACAGGGGGATCCAAGCTTCTTTTCAGGTTTTACTCTTGGCCAAGCCACATTATCCCACTTCTTAGAAAAAGGGGCAGGAACTTATAGAGGTTAGATAGCTTTCCCCAATCACACAACCAGGAAAGTGGCAAACCGAGGTATTTATTTTATTTATTTATTTTTGTCTTTTTGCCATTTCTTGGGCCGCTCCCGCGGCATATGGAGGTTCCCAGGCTAGGGGTCCAATCAGAGCTGTAGCTGCCAGCCTACTCTAGAGCCACAGCAACGCGGGATCTGAGCCGTGTGTGCGACCTACACCACAGCTCACAGCAATGCTGGATCCTTAACCCACTGAGCAAGGGCAGGGATCAAACCTGCAACCTCATGGTTCCTAGTCAGATTCGTTAACCACTGCGCCACAATGGGAACTCCAGGAGGTATTTTTTTAAAAAAGGCTTTTTGTGGCATTTTATTGTAGAAAGTTTCAAACACAACAAAAATAGAAAAATAATGCAATGAACCCTAATGTGTAGTATAACCCGCCTTCAGTAATTATCAGGTTATCTTGTTTTATCGAAACCTGCCATTGAATTGTTTTGGTAGCAAATACCACTTCATATGTAAATATTTCAATGTGTCTCTAAAAGATAAGGGTTTGAAAAAATTACTCCAATCCATTATCATCTCTCTCCAAATTAACGATAATTCCTTATCAGCAAATGTCTAGAATATGGGTTTTTCATTGTCTCTTACTTTAAAATTGTGTTAAAATCAGGATCTAGTAGGGTCCACGTATTGTAATAAATTGATATGTCTCTTGTCTGTTTTAATCCATGGTTTATCCTCTTTTTCTCTTACAAATTGTTGAAGAAACACATGAAAATTCCCTTCTCTAGTTCTTTTTTCTTTTTCTCCCCACAGGGAACTACTTTCAAAAATTTACTCTTTAGCCTCTAAGAACTTTTTATGATGTAGCAACATACCCTACATATAAAGTACATATATTTTATGTGTATTGTTTATGTATCATTCATGCTCACTATATGTTGGAGGAAAAAGGCTCACCTAAACCATCTAATTGCTATATGGTGATTCCATGGCATGGGCGGACTTTGGCCCTGGGTTTTGACTGCCAGGTCTCATGATGTCTTGTTCTTTATTGAAATCAAACACATCAAAACACTTTTATACATATGTTTTTATTTTGCCCACACCTGCGCTGTAGCAGTGACAGTGTTGCGTTTTTAAAATTAATTAATTAAATTTTTTATTTATTTAGGTATTTAGGTAGGTAGGTAGGTTAAAAGATTCTGTTTTTTTTTTTTCCCCTCTGACCTCGACTGTGGAGCACAGTTGGAAAGGCAGGCTCAAGATCTTGCTCTTCTGTTGTCATGGACATGATAGAAATAACGACTGTTGGTATTTGTGGAGTGCTTTATTCTTTACTAATTATTTTCATTCTCCTTTTCTGGTAGAACTTTGTGATTTAGGAGTTAAAAATATTTCACTTACTCATTGGAAGGTAGGTTTGGTGGAGGAATGAAAATTCTAGTTTAGGTTTATTATTACCTTGTTGTATTTTTACGCATTTATCCACCCAACTTGTAGTGACAATGTTATCAATAATAATATTGGTGGGACCCTCCCGTGAGAGAGGTGCACAGCCACCCAAGGGTGCAGAGGGCACAGAAGTCAAACAGTGAGTACAAGCCAGCAACAAGGGGGGCAGAGGCAAAGCTGGTCCTGTTTGGCAAGAGCCAAGAAAGGGGATAGTTTACTCTTGGGGACCTTAAAGACACATGAGGTCTAATTGTCTGAGGTCTAATTTTTTTTTTTTTTTTTAAGCCGCACCTGTAGCCTGTTAAAGTTCCTGAGCCAGGGATTGAAGGTGTACCTCATTTGTGGCAACTCTGGACCCTTAATCCACTGTGCCACAAGGGAACTTCCAGTATGTCTACTTTTGACTTAGAAAAATACCAAGTTTGTTACATATATGTAATGTATTCAGCCTTAAAAAGGAAGGAGATACTGACATTTGCTACCACATGGATGAACCTTGAGGACATAATGCTGCGTGAAATAAGCCACTCACAAAAAGACAAACACTCTATGATTCCACTTATATGAGCGTCTTAGAGAAGTCAAAATCCCAGAGACAAAGTAGAATGGTAGTTGCCGTAAGAGAGGGGAGGGGAGTTATTGTTTAAGGGGTACAGAGTTTCAGTTTTGCAAGATGAAAAGAGTTATGGTGATGGATGCATGACATTTTAAATATATTTGACACCACTAATCTAGATACTTAAATATATAGTTAAGTATATATTTAAATATATAAATGTAAGCCTAAATTTTGTTAGGCTTACTTTACCATAAAAATTGGAAAAAGTGCCAGATTTCACATTTAGCATATTTCTAAGTACAAGGAGTTACTTAAACTGGGATAGCCAATTTTTTTTCCTTTGGAATAAATAGGCTAGCCTATTCTACTTAATAAGTAGACTGAATTTGATGAATGGAAAAGACTGAGTTGCCGCATTGATTCTCTGGAGCTAAGTAAGAATTTTGAGGTGCTAGAGATACATACAAGTAATTGATACTTGCGTATTTTCTTTCTGTAGCCGTGACCTCTCTAAAGGATAAACAGCTTAGTTACCACCTGTACAAAGGGGATGATAACACCCACCTTGTTGTATAAATTCTATGCTCAGAGTCTGACAGCAGCAATATCCTTAATATACCAGTGATGGAAAAATAGTTTAAATCTGAATCGCTCATTTAAGAGAATCTGCCATAGAGGAAATTATTAAACTCTCTGGACAGATGATGATAATAGCATTAAAAAACCCTCTGAATAGATAAAATTCTTGAACGATGTTGGAGGTATGCTAAGTGTATTATTCATAGACTTTTCCGGAGATGAGATTTAAAATGTTTCAGAGTATATTCATGTTGAGGGCTGAAACTGCACAGGAGGTAAGAGGTGGTAATGGAACATATTTGTGTATCCGAACTCATTGATGTCTTAATGAAGTGTCGCAAGCAGTATGAGAAAATCTACCAGCCTATTGTGCCCATTCCCCTCCTCCCTTTCAGGCTCTGAGTTGCCAGAGGCTGTTTTTCTCCTCCTATAGATCCATCTAGTTTCTGTCTTAAGTATATAGAATAGAATCATTTCCCTGCCTCCATCTCTTTTCCTTTCAAACTATTGTCTGCAGTACAGTCAGAATGACTTGAAATAATGTAATTCTGATCACGTTACTTCCTGATAATGTGGTTTATCAATACCCACACTGTACACCCCAAAGCCTTTGTGTCCGAGTCCAGGCTTTTCACCCTCTTGCAGTAGAGAGAGCTGGTGAAAGAGCCTGGTCCACAGAGCCCGACTGCCTGTGTTACACCTGTGAAGAGCTTCAGACAGTGCCTGGCATGAGGCAGGGAGCAGTATGATTTAGCTGTGATGATGGTCTGACTCTGGCCTGGTTCCAGGCTCATTTCCATCCCTGACCTCTTACATAATCCATCACCATCTTTATACTCCCTGGGCACAGTGCATTTATTATTTCACTTCACCTTCATGACAACCCGTGGAGCTAGATTTTTAAAATTAACTCCTTTCAACAGTGAGCTCTGGGGCTCATACCACATAGGAACCAGTTGGGATGCTTTTGAAAATCCTGAAGTCTGCGCTGGACCCCACAGCTAGAGATTCGGATGTAATTGGTTTGGAGTGGGACCCAAGCATGGGTCTTTATTTTCTAAGCGTCTGGGTTGAAGCTAATGTGCAGGTAGATGTGCAGACTACTGAGTTTGCTGATTTGCCCGCACTTCTCATAGATCATAACCGGAGGTGGCACCCGGATGGACCGAGAGCCTGCATTCCTTTCGCTACTGGGCTGCCATGTGTTCTGCCCTGGCGCTGCCTATTTCAGGCACTGCTCCTTCCACTCCATGGAAATCCATTCCCTCACTGCTTCGCCTGGTGAACTTTTTTTCATCTTTCCAATCCCAGCTCATGAGTTAGCACCTTCCCAGGCTTGGCGCTGCCACTGTCTGCTCTTGGGCACACGTCACATTGCACTGTAATTTTTTGCTGGCCCGGCTCTCCCCCTGCAAGACTGTGAGCTCTTTGCAGACAGGCCTGTCTCATGGTGTCGGGGCCCAGCACACTGCCTCGGCGTGGAGTAGACGTCAAATACTTAGTGAATGCATGTGTGGATGAATGACTGATGCGCGAGTGGTTTTAAGTCAGGCTCTTCCTTGTAGAGGAATTGGAAACCTGTTCAGTGTTTCTTTTTCCTCTGGGTGATTAACTTTTTTTTTCCTTTTCCTTGTGAGTAACTGGCCCGGTTCTCTTCCTTCCCTCTATGGAGCTTTTGGGAAGAGCAATACTAATGGTTTGCTTTGGATAACATCAGACGCATTCTCTCCACTTGAGCATTTTGTAGGTCAAATCCTTAAATGTGCTTTTCAGGAATCAGTCTGAGTCTTCGCTTTTTCCTTTAGGTCTTGGGCAGGAGGAGGAATAGAATTGAAGTTTCTTACGATGTGGTTCAAGAAAAAGTCTGACGTCTTCTTTTCCTGAGAATTCCAGGGTCTCAGAGAGGATGGTTGATAATGAGCAGCAGCTGGGGAGGAGGGACTGGATTTTTACCCTGGAGAACTGAGACTGCTGGGGCTTCCATGCGTATTCCTTGGAGGGCTCGCTCTCGGGACCTCCGCTCAGCAGTGCCCTGTGGGTCTTGCAGCACTGGGAGGATTGCTGATTTAAGGGCCTTTTGATCAGGGGAGGGGGCTGGCAAAGTTAAGATGCCAGCTATCCTTGGGAAACCCAGTTGAAATACTCCATATATCTGAGATCAGATTCCTCCCCATCAATGGAACAATCTTCTTTTAATTATAAGATTTGTTATTGTTTTTTCAAGGAAGAGTTGAAACAGGGGCATGCAATAATGATTGTTTACTGTATCTCTGAAAGAGAAATTACACTGTGTTCAAGTTTTCATCATGAAAAGTTGATTCTTAGAGTTCCTCTTGTGGCTCAATGGTAACGAACCCGACTAACATCCATGAGGATGCAGGTTTGACCCCTGGCCTTGCTCAATCAGTTAAGGATCTGGCATTGCTGTGAGCTGTGGTGTAGGTCGCAGACTCAGCTCGGATCCCGTGTGGCTGTGGCTGTGGCGTAGGCCTGGGGCTACAGCTCCGATTGGACCCCTAGCCTGGGAGCCTGCATATGCCGTGGGTGCAGCCCTGAAAAGACAAAAAGCAAAAACAAAAAACGTTGATTCGTGTGTGTGTGTGTGTGTGTGTGTGTGTGTGTGTGTGTGAGAGAGAGAGAGAGAGAAAGAGATAGAAACCATTAGGGATTATAGTTTTGACATGGTAAAGAATAATTTCTTACTTTGTTAAATATTCCCTGAACAATTTGACTGTACATTAACAGGATGTTAGAAAGGTTATTCTCTTAAACCCTCAGGGTGTGTTTATAGAAAGCTGATTATTCTAACCACCTTGATAAGTTTTAATTCTAATAAAACAAGGCTATTGAGAAGAGGCACTTGAGACAAGTTTTAAATAAATGAATCCATTTTCTATGAAGGTTTTAAAGGATAATTTTGTGGGGTTCAAATTTTGAAAGCCTGTTATAGCTCTCCAGTGCCACTGTGGATTTCTTTTTCTGCATCCAGACACTTTGGTTGATTTCATAAAGCACGTTGGAGAGGTTTGGGCAGTAGGGAGACATAACAGCTTCTATTGATGTGTCTCTGCAGGTGAAATTAAAAATCTCTACTAGGTGTCAAAAAGGCGAAAGTTTGTGTGCCTGGCTTTCCCCATACTTCTCACGGACCCATTTCCAGCTATGAGATGTAGGCCTGGGTGGACACTTTTGGTTTAAAAGGTTCTCTGTGACCTATTTTGTATTGATTTTTGCTTTATCTCTTTTAGGGGAGTTCACTGTTTTTCCTAGGTGGGTAGCAGTAACTCCCAAACATTTACCTCTTGGGTTCCTCCAGTGAGTTAGTGTTTTAGCACTGGAGAACTTGGGCCAGTTTTATTTTAACTTTATGGCTAAAGCAGAGTAGTTACTTAAATCTCCTGAAAGACATAAGAAAAAGATACTCAAGACTAGTTTGGCAAATGTATTCTGCAGAAGCCATAAATAGTGATCCAAAAAAGTGTATCTCAACCCAGAGCACTGCCTCCTGCCTGCCTAGTGACTGTGGTGCTTGATAGAAAAGAGAATTTCGGAGTGGGCCTCTTGGATTTCTATCATTCATAAGTTGTTGTAGTTCTTTTAGTAACTTTTCTTACACTAGGCATCTTTTTTTTCCCTTCTTTAAAGGCCAAACACCTAGTCTGGGCCCCTTTTGCACATTAATTACTTTTAAGATGACATTTGCAATAGTGTCCAGAATTGCCTTCTAGAATTTTCGAATCTTTAATAGTGTAGTAATCAATCCTTCTAAATGATATGTTTAAGAGTAGAAAATTTGGTTCCTAGCAGTAATCTTAATGAGGAGCAGGGATAAGGCCCTTTTTATTTTTCATTTCTCCGTACTTAACAATTTCTGGATTCCTTTAGGCACTTAGCAGGTGTTTGTTGAATAAAGCAAATGTTACTTCATAGCCAGAGATGCAGGAAAAAAAAAATTAACTTTCAGAAGAGAAAAGTGGAAGTGGAATAGAAATATGGTGTATATGGGGACTTTCTTTTGTCTGCAGCACGATGGAATCTGGGATGGATAATGTGAGGCCTGTTGCATGAGGCTGCTTGCCCCTTCTTCCACTGCTCTTTGAAAGGCATGCCCCTTACATTCTTTGGTAAAGAAGAGAAGTGGAACAGAAAATCGGAGATTGACCTCTTCCTCCCCACACTGGGTAGTAGCGTTCCTGTGGCATACGGGCAGGTGACTAATTGTCAGTGGTTCAGATTCGGTATGTTTCAACCCTGTTCCCTGAACAGAAGGAGCCCAAGCATGTGGCAGTTGTCCCAGGTGTGTGTGTTCCTGTGTGAGGTGCTCATGTCTGTAGCCGGGGGTGTGGGAACTGCAGGGAGGAGTTTCAATGGCAAGTGTTGAGATCTCTGCTTTTTATTTTATGTTGTTTTGCTTTTTAGGGCCACACCTGCAGCATATGGAAGCTCCCAGGGTAAAGGTGGACTCAGAGCTGTAGCTGCTGGCCTACACCACAGCCACAGCAACCCCAGATCCGAGCTGAATCTGCAACCTACACCACAGCTCAGGGCAATGCTGGATCCTTAACCCACTGAGCGAGGCCAGGGATTGAACCTGTGTCCTCATGGATACTAGTCTGGTTTGTTAACCACTTAGCCATGAGGGGAACTCCTAGATCTCTGCTTTTTAGGCAGAATTCTTTAACTCTAGGACTTTGTGCTGGTTATCTAAACTGCCTAGATTAAAATTTCTTCCTCAGTATCTGTGAGCATCATCAGGTTATATGACCACATTAGGTGTGGTCAAAGTGAATCCCTTTTTCTTCAGAGATTTAAAAATAATGTGACTTTATTATCTTGTAAAATTATACAAACTCATTAAATTTATTTTATGATTTTTATTTTTTTCAATATAGTTGGTTTACAGTGTTCTGTCAATTTCTTCTGTACAGCAAAGTGCCCCAGTCATACATACATAGCTACATTCTTTTTCTCACATTATCCTCCATCATAAGTGACTGGATGTAGTTCCTTGTGCTATATAGCAGGATCTCATTGCTTATCCACTCCAAATGCAATAGTTTGCATCTATTAACTCCGGACTCCCAGTCCATCACACTCCCTCCCCCTTGGCAACCACATGTCTGTTCTCCAAGTCCATGAGTTTCTTTTCTGTGGAAAGACTCATTTGTGCCATATTCGATTCCAGATGTAAGTGATATCATATGGTGTTTGTCTTTCTCTTTTTGACTGACTTCAGTTAGTATGGTAGTCTCTAGTTTAAGCCATATTGCTGCAAATGGCATTATTTTGTTCTTTTTTATGGCTGAGTAGTATTCCATTGTGTATATATACTACATCGTCTTAATCCAATCATCTGTTGATGGACATTTAGGTTGTTTCCATGTCTTGGCTATTGTGAATAGTGCTGCAATGAACATACGGGTGCATGTATCTTTTTCAATGAAAGTTTTGTCCAGATATATGCCCAAGACTGGAATTGCTGGATAAATTTAAAATAGTATAGAAAAATACTAATATGAAGGGTAACATATCATTAAAAAAGAAAAACTCACCAAACTAGAGATAACCAACTTTCACTAATATTTGATGGACATCGTATGTACCAATAGATTGACAAAAATTGTTTGGGAAAAATGGGATTATACTATATTTGTTTCTTATTTTAAAAACTATTGAATTTTGGTTGACTTAACTTAAAAAAAGTGAAATAAAATGAAAGGAATTGTTAGGCTACCATTGATGAGATTCTGGTAGCTTTGTGTCACCTTGTAATACCTCGGCCAAAGTGGGTGGCCTCACAGATACTTGTTAAATGAGTATATGAATAGGTTTCAGTATTATTTGTTTTTGAGAATTGATTTTTCTCAACTGAGATAATAATTCAGCCTTGCACAGCTTTGAACTCAAAGTCAATTTTGTGTGCATTCATGGATTATTAATTCCTTTGCAAACCTTTATCGAGACATTATTTCTCAGACAGCATACTAAGGACTGGAATACATGTCAGTAGGTTACTCGTGCCCCCCATGACCTGCTCGAGGCCTAAAACCTTCTAGATCTACCTTTACCCATTTCTGGCCTCTTCTGTGGTTGTCTAGTCCCTTGCTCTGGGACCCTAGCCACACCTGCTTTCTGTTCTGTCCCCCCACCTTTTAAAAATTAAAGTATAGTTGGTTTACAGTGTTCTGTCAATTTCTGATGTACAGCAAAGTGACCCAGTCATATATATACACACACACACACATACATTCTTTTTCTCCTGTTATCTTCCGTCATGTTCTATCCCAAGAGATATAGTTCCCTCTGCTATACAGCAGGATCTCATTGCTTCTCCACTCTGAATATAATAGTTTGCATTGTTCTTCCCCTTAAATACTTCTTGCCTTGAGGCCTTCAAGTGCTTTTGTTGATAGGATTTTCACAGTGTGTAATTGCACATCTGTGTTTGTGGTTATTCTCTTATCTTTCTGCTCCACTAGATTCCAAGTGCCATGTGGGTAGGATGCCTGTGCCCTCACATGATATTCCCATTGCCTAGCAGGGCTCTGCCATGTAGTAGCTACATAATAAATTTTCATTTTTCAGATAACACGTGGAAGTTAAATAGAACATGGTCTTACCCTCAAGAGCTTCTTATAATTAATTCACTGAGTAAGTGAATTAATTATTGTAGCAGAGTGTGAAAAGTACTGTAAGAGATGTATGTTCATAGATATTTGTAGGTTGTTTTGAAGGATGAGTAGGGAGTGCTGGATAATAAGGTGTGTGTCTACATTTAGAGGTAGTGGTGGTGGGAGAAATGGGATGTGGTAGTGCAGGATGAGAGTGCTTTGGCTGGAGCCACTGAGGGTAAAGGCTCAAGGGCATTAAAGAGGGACAGGTTCCAGAATCTGCAGGTCATTCAATATGGTGGAAGCCAAAGTGGGGCAGTGGAAAGGGAGGAAATTTAGGACCATGGGGGCAGAATATGATGCATTTAGATGCTCCTGAAAACTTATATTGCATAACATAATGAAAATGTTTTTCAACAGGGAGTAGAATCATTACGTTCAGGTCAAACTTCTTAGCATCTCGGGTTTGATTCTGATATTTCTATGAAGCTGTGGTAGCGGTAGAAAAGCTTGTTATAGAAAATAAAACTATAATTAAAGCTGTGGGTAAAGCATTTAAAAATTAAATTTAGGTAACTGGCTATAGAGGTAATGTGGATACCCAGATAAGAGGCAAAAGGAGAGGCTAAAGATACTTAATTTTTTCAAGTAGGAATTTTAAGAAACAAAATGGCCTTTTTGTGTGAAATGGAGCCTTGCAGGTGATAATTTAGGGGATTCTAGCATTATTCTCTGAAAAGACTGTCAAAATGGAGTAGTTCGATTCCAGACTGATGAGTGGAAAGAGTATCACTCACGAGAGCAATGGCCTATAGTGCAGGCTTGCTGTTCATTACTTGTAATTGGTGGACTGTCAACCCACACCTTGCTCTTCTGTTGACTGAGAGTGTATGTTTCATGCACATGTTAAATTGCTCTCCAGTATTTTCCACCACTAACGTTCTCTTAAGAAATACAGAGTCTCATCCTGGCTCTGCAAATAACTGGGGTAACTAGGCCCAGGGAACGTGATAAATAGATTTATGGGTCCCACATGCAGACTTTTGGTGTAGAAGGTCTAGAATGGAACTTGGGAATCAATTTTTTAAAAAGTTCCTGACTAGGGGTTTGAGGTTTTCATACGTACAGGAGGATAGGAGATAAAGTGTCAGGCCCATGAAAGATAAAGCGGTTTGCACAATGCTGGGAGCCTTGAAATCAGGGTATGAGACATTCACCTGTATGGGGAAGCAGCAAGAAAACTGGGCCTCTGATTGGGGTGGTAGGAGGGAAAAGAATTATCTGTGAGAAAACTGACACTGCCCAGAGCATTAAGGTACCCATGGAAAATGCTGTCACAGAAGATTAGTGGCATTTAAAAAATAAAAAGCTCACACAAGAAAACACAATGAAGAAGAACTATCACACTGGAAAATTCACACCATAAGAGCTAGAGATAATAGCACCGTGAAATATCTAAAAAGATGAGAGAAGAGCTAGAAACCATAAGGGAAGAATAGGACAGTATGACAAATGAATAGACAGAACTGAAAAAGGACCAAATAGAGATGATAGAAAATTATATCCATGGCAAAAATTCCTCAAGCGATGAGTCTAAATGTAACTTAAGCACAGCTGAAAAGAGACTTAGTTACCTGGAAAAAGAGCTAAGGAAATTATCAAGGATGTAGCACAGAGAGATGAAAGGAAAATAGGAAAGAAATTATAAAACATGAAGCAGAGATTGAGAGCGTATACTGAGACGCCAACCGGAAAAATAAAAAAATAGGCACGTGCAGACATCAACATAGTGAAATGGTGGAACATGAATCTCAAAGCAGAAATCAAAAAAGCTGCCAGTGTTAAAATACAGATTATGTACAAGGAATGACAATAAACTAATAGTAAGGTTCTTTTCAGAAATATGGTATCACTTATATGTGGAATCTAAAATATGGCACAGATGAGCCTATCTACAAAACTCAAAGACATGGAGAATAGACTTGTAGTTGCCAAAGGGGAGCGGAGAGGGAGTGGGATGGATTGGGTGTTTGATAGCAGATGCAAACTATGACATTTAGAATGGATACGCAGTGAGGTCCTACTGCACAGCACATGGATCTACATCCAGTCTCTTGGGATAGACCATGATGGAGGATAATATAAGAAAAAGGATGTGTGTGTGTGTGTGTGTGTGTGTGTAACTGGATCACTTTGCCGTCTAGCAGAAATTGGCACAACATTGTAAATCAACTATAATAAAAAATAGCTATTTAAAGGAAAAAAGAAATACGATTCCAAAAGATAATAGAATGACAACCATCTCTAATTTCTTTTCTTTCTTTCTTTTTTTTGTCTTTTTGCCATTTCTTGGGCTGCTCCCGTGGCATATGGGAGGTTCCCAGGCTAGGGGTCCAATCGGAGCTGTAGCCACCGGCCTACGCCAGAGCCACAGCAATGCAGGATCCGAGCCGCGTCTGCAACCTACACCGCAAGTCATGGCAACGCTGGATCCTTAACCCACTGAGGAAGGGCAGGGATCGAACCCACAACCTTATGGTTCCTAGTCGGATTCGTTAACCACTGCACCACGACGGGAACTCCCCCTTCTCTAATTTCTAATGCTGAAAATAAAACTCAACCTAGAATTGTATACTGAAATTACTCTTCAGGAGAAATGACAAAGACAACTATAGACATATAAAAATGAAGAGAGTTTGCTGATCACAGACCCTGCTGGAAGGAATGTCTGACAGATGTTTCCCTCTTGCTGAAGTACATACAGATGGAAAGAGAAGGATGCAAGGAGCGCTTGATGGGGAAATTGATAAGAATGTTGGCACATCTAAATATGAGTTGGATTAGAAAAGACCAACTTGTGGGGATTTTAAAACAAGGGGAATCTAAGAGCAGATATTGGCAACAAATATATCATGGGAAAACGGGCTTAGGAGTTTACAATGAAAACATTCTAACTCTGTATTGTGAACAGAATTGTTATTTATTAACTTTAGATCTGCTTAATTGACAAATTTATTGAAAATTTGCGAGTGACTACTGGAAGAATAAAAACAGAAAGCATGACTTCTAAACCAGTATATGGGAAGAAGAAGAAATAGGACTGAAAACGAAATAAGACTGAAAACTATAGAAGACAAAATAGCAAAGAAAAACCATGGTAAATAAAAAAACACAAAATAAGATTGTAGGCATAAGTCAATTATATTAGTATTTACAACAAGTGTAAACAGAATAAAATTCTTGATTCAAAGACTCAAAAAGACAAAGTAAGAGAAAAAAAGATGTGGCTTGAAAGAGATTCATCAAAAATATGACTACTGCAGTGAAAATGCATCTTCATCTATCAATGTGGACAGATCTAAAATGCTGAGTGAAAAAATTCCTGTTACAGAATAGGTGCAGTACTCCATCACTTATGTGTATTTTAGAACATGATACAGTATGTTTATACACACGCATATACACTAGAACTATAAAAAATACACATTAGAAGGGGACATATTATCTTTAGGATAATACTTGTCTTTGGGGAGAAACAGAGGGAATGAGACCAGAGAGACTACAAAGCATAAGTTGATATGTATCAGGAGTGACGTTTCACGTTAAAAAAGATCCAGATAAGCCCTGGGAGAATGACATAATGCACACACGATCCGTGCTTATTTAGGTGTATTGCATTTTTCTATGCTCTAGAGATATAATAAGAATATTTCCAAGCTCTGGAGTGAGTCCTTGTGCTGCTAGGTTTGGAATGTGTAGAGCAGATGACCCTTGGTCCTCTTCCAGTTCAAATCTTGTTCAAGTTCATATGTTATTTGAAAAGTGCCTTGTTGGCGCTTATGTAGACCCAAGTCTCTTTGTGTTTCTGGAGCAGTTAATAAAGATTGAGCCACAAAACTGCTGAAGACTTAAAGGGGGCAGTTTAATCTTGGGCTGTCACATTGAATTGGTGGCTTCTGTTCGAGCCATCTGTTCCCGTCGTAGCTCACCGCGTCCCATCCTGTGTGCTTGGCAGGGTCTCGTTCCCATCATTATCTTTCAAAGAGCTCTAGATTAGAATTTAAAAATTTTTCAAATCAGATGTGAGGGAGAAATTGTCAGGGGGTAAAGGGCTCCAGATGACATGTTCTCACCCCTGGCATTTTTCAAGGGGAAAGAAGTGTGTGTAAAAGTATAATTAGGTGATGCTTCAAAGTTTTGCCCAGAAGAGCTCTGTGAGCAACTTTTCCTCCCAAGCTGAATTATCTGCCCTTCTTGCCAGGGTGTTCTTTTCAGTTACTCTTCATATCCCATCCAGAATTAGAGATGGAGGAAATACTTGTGTCAGCTCATCTTTGCTTTGCCAATGCAGGTGTTTTCCAACAACATGTTTACCATGATGGTACTCAGTTCCTAATGACAAGGCTGTGCACTGTGCAATTATTTTGATAGTAGAGAGAAGATGATAAACAGTGCCTATTTCATGCTATGAATGTGCTTTTTCATCCCAGCTGTTATACACAGCATCTTTGGAGGAACTGATGGATTTCCACATCTGCATGGAAGACCCTTGACAGATGCTCCTGCAAATCAGGATTGAGGAGGATCTGGATGTTTGGGGGGAAAAGCAAAGCTTCAGGTTGCCTTGTTTGTGAAGGCTGAGCTCTGGCTAGATATGGTGTAGCCAGAGGAAGCAGTATAATCATAATCTTGGGTATTTCAGGCCAGCCTGGATTAGACAAGTTTATTTTATAGTCCTCACAATATTCAAGTAGTAATGGTCATTGTAAGAGTAATTCCTTCTGAAACAGAACCAGCCCTCCTCAGTTACAGGTTATGTGCCTCTTAGCATCTGTACCTATTCTATTATGACATTTATTATTTTGTAGTATAATGACCTGTTTTCCTCTCTCACTATATTGAACCCCTTAAGAACAGAGATTGTGTCTTGTTTGCTCTTATTTTTCTAGGACACCAGTGTGGTACTTGGTATATAACTGGTGTTAGGTGGGGTAATTTTGGAGGGGATGAATGAAGCCTTGATCTTTGGTCCTCATGAAAGAGGTGGGTATGATGCCCTAATCATTTCTTAGAGGTGTCATGGAAAGTTGGCGTGGTTAGTTCTGGTACATAACATCAGAAAATATACATTTACTAACCATCTGTTCCTCCAGTAAGTATTTAAGCAGTTTTGAGCTAGTAAGTTATGGTATTAGAGGTCATGGAAGGTATGAAAGAGAAGACATATTCCTGCCCCACAGAAGAGATAGGACAGAAGTCCAATAACGAGGGATGAGAAGTGATACTCATTGGGATTGTTGACAAGAACATTGAAACAGGTTAGATGTTGACAGTAGTTTTTGGCCAGCTCGATATAAATTGGTGTTTTCTGTTTAGGTATTATTAGTAGAACTTTTAGGGAGACAGTTAATAGTGTCCCTTTTCCTCTATTCACATATTGAAAATGTGAACAAGAGCATTTTCTACATGACAAGACAACTGTTGTATCCAAGAGATTGAAAATGAGTACAAAAGTATGATCTAATGTGCATCCATCTTCCCAGTCACCCAATAATGTCCTTTAGGGATGATTTTTTCCCATGTATTGCATTTGTTATGTCTTTGTATTTTCCTTAAATCTAGAACAGTTCGCTTGTCTTTCATAACATTGATACTTGGGAGAGTCCTGACTGAGTATCTTATAAAATGTTCTACATGCTGAATTTGTCTGTTTCCTGTGATCCATCAAATTAAACATTTTGTCCCAAGGAACACCATGCAGGTGGTGTAGTGGCCTTCCCGTTGCAGCACATCCAGAGCCATGTGTCAGCACTTTGTCCCACTGATAGTAGTAAATTTGATGGCTCAGTTCTAGAATGCTTTGAAAGACGGCTCCACTATAATAAATGTCATTTCCCTGTGCAATTTATAAGCTGTGGGGTGATTCTTGGACACTGTGTGAATACCCTGTCCTCAGTAAATTCTTGCCCGGTGAATTTCACTCAAGGATTTTAGTATCCACAGATGATGCTTGTCTATGTCAATTATGACATTGATGGTGAAAAAAACTGATTTTCTAATTGTTCTTACATTTATTAGCTGACACTTTTCTGTAAAGAAGAGCTCCCTCACTTAGTTTTCAGCAGCATTATGGATTGATGTGTTTATTTATTTGCTTTTTGGCGATCCCACGGCATGCAGAAGTTCCCAGGTCAGGGATAGAACCCAAGCCACAGCAGTGACAACACCAAATCCTTAATTGCTATACCACCAGGTAACTCCCATAATGGGTTTATTTTAAAATCAATATGTCATTATTCTTTTTGATGTTCAGTGTATTTCAGATTTGGCCAGTGGAGCTCCTTCAAGTTGACTGCAGTGTTCTTTTGATGTCTCGTGATTCTTTGAGTGCTTCCTTGTTTTTTTGTCTAGCAAGGGGGTTCAGGTTCATCTGATTCTTTCCCTGCCCCAGATCTGGAATAGGTCATTTCTCCAAGAAGCCCTGATTCCCGTTATTGGAAAAAAGCCCTGATTCCCGTTATTGGAAAAAGTAGTTTACCGCTACTTTTGGGTATCTTTGGTTCTGGACCCTTTCTGTGAACAGACCAGAGTTAAATGTATATTTTAACTCATGAGTTTATCTTGATACCTCTAGTTCAAATAGAACACTGTACGGTTCTTTTTCACTCTCTCATTTGATATTTGCATCTTCCTTCACCCTTCTGTTAATGGTTTTTCCCCCAAAGCAATATATTTATGGATTTGTCCTATCTTTAAATATACACAAAGTTGTTTCAGGATTACCATGCTAATATCACTACCAATAACAAACCTACCAAGTAAAGTTCAAGACTTTGGGGGAAGTTTCTTTTTGTTCTTAGGATATAGCTTGTGGAGTGTTTGCAGTCAGAGGACAGTGCTTAAAAATTACTTGAATTAATTCCTTACTTTTCCTATGTGGCACTGTTATCAATTTTATATATAATTATGTTAATTTGTTTCTGTTCAAATTTAATTTCAGAATTTGTTTTTCATCCTGTTGGTTTAATACTAATTTTAAAAAAGATAAATAGCTACAAAAGGTGTAATCAGAGTCTTCTTGCCATTTTTTTCCTCTTCTCCCCATGGATAACTTTTTATTAGATTCTGGGAAACCCTGTGTTTGCTTATAAAAAATGAAGTAAGTGCATATATGTATGTGAGTGTTCTTCCCCTTTACTCTTATTTAAAAATTGTCCTGCTAAATAATTCTTTTGAACCTTGCTTTTTTTCATTTAACAATATATCCTGGAAGTTATTCCATATTACTTTACAGCAGTCTTCCTCATTTGTATTTTAAATGGATATTATTACTCCATTACATAGATGTACCATAAATTTATGCAACCAGTCATATGCATTTCGCATTTGGGATGTTCCATTTCATATATACCAAGGTAAAACTTCACAGAAATCCAAAATCTTCTCATCATCAGGTTCTGGGTATGAATTTTTCACATTTGCTGGGGGAGGGCATGTATTTTTTCTTGTCTATAAAGTGTTGCTGAGGCATTCAGAGCATTGCTCAATACAGGTGGGGACTGTTTATGGTTTATGTTTTCCAGAGGCAGTTTGGCAAATAGAAACACTTTGAAATATTTTGCATGAAGGAGAGCAGTGCTTTGAGTTGACAAGCTACTCCATTTAAGAATTCCAGATTCTGAAAGAGTTTAAAGAAAATATTTATATATTTTCCTTTAGATTAGAATATTAAAAATTAAACATTTTCAATAATGTTTTTCCATAAATGTGAAAAATTCATACCCAGAACCTGATGCTGAGAAGATTTTGGATTTCTGTGAAGTTTTACCTTTGGTATATATGACTTTTTTCTACTTATATAATGAAAGTTGAAACCCTAGAGAAATGGGTAAAAGAGAGAGTGGGAGTTCTTCACAGCCCTAAACCTTAAAGATAATCTTTTGTCTAGTTTGGTATTGAGCCCTCCAACTGTTGTTGTCTCTCTGCTTTCCTTCTGGTTGTTCTTTTTTTATAGTTGGATTGTTCAGCCACATTCCTTTTCCTTGGATTGTAAGAGCCAATACCTTTTTTCTCCCCTGCCCCAACCTAGTTTGTGTTGTTTCTTGCCACTTATACACTCAAAAACGTCTTTATTAGTATATGTCTATGCTAATAAATATTCTCCATTTGTTTTACTGAGTAGATTTCATTGATATGTAAACTTATATCTTTTAAATATATTTAAATATATTCATTTGTATTTTGAAATTTTGAATTTAGATAATGCTAGAGTGAGCATTCTTATAACTTGTATAGTTGTTGAACATATCTCCAGAGAAAAATCTAGTAAAAAACTGAAAAAGTTCATACTTTTAGTGGCTTATATAAAATTATCATCCAAAAAAAACTAACAATTTGTACTCTCACCAATAGTGGCAGATAGTGCATGTGTCCGCACAACTAGATGTTATCAATACTACAAATCACAAATATAATGAAATTATATTTTGTGCTTTTAACTTTTACTTTAAAATTATTCCTATAAAGGATCACCTTTAAGTGTACTTATTATATACAGAGGGACAGAGATAAAGGATAACCTTTGGGTCAAAAGAACAAATCAAAATAATAATTAGTACTCTGAATTGAATAAAAATATAAACACAGCATATCAATATCAGTGGGATGGAACTAAAGCTGTGTTTAGAGGAAAATCTATAGCCCTAAATGTCTGTATGAGAAAGGAAGTAGAAAGGACCAAAGACGGAAGATTATGAATCAGTACTATAAATGTATAAATTAAGAAACTGGAAAAAAAATGAAACAGAAGATAATTAGGAAAAACATGTATCAAAAAGCTGGTTCTTTTATAAGATAGATAGTTGATAAATATCTTGCCATATTGTTTGGGGGGGAGAGGATGGTAAAAATGATCAGTATTTAGGAGTTCTGAGATGCAACAGGTTAATAATAGCACTGTCACAGCAGTGAACTGGGTCCAATCCCTGGCCCACATGCCATGGATACAGCTCCCCCCTCAAAAAAAAATTCAGGATTAGAGAGACGACCTGACTCCTGATACTACAGATACTAAAAGGATAACATGGGGATATCTTGAACAACTTTATGCTAACAAATTTGACAATTTAAATGAAAGGGGAAAACTTACTGACAAAAACTCTCAAAATGCACTCAAGAAAAAACATAATTCATATAGCTCTATATTTTTTTAATAATTTGAATTTGTAGTTGAATGCTTTCCCACAAAGAAAATCTAGGCCCAGACGGCTTTATTGATAAATTCTCCCAAATATTTAAGGGATAAGTAATACCATTTCTTTTCTACACAAATATTTCCAGGAAACTGAAGAGAACAATATTGCCCTACTCATTTTATAAGGCCAACATTATATTTTTCTGACACGCATTACAAGAAAGAAAACTATAAATGCATATATGTTGTGAAAATAGATGCAAAGATTCTCAACAAAATGCTAGCAATTTGAATCTAACAATATATAGAAAAAGGCATTTACATCATTACCAAGTGAAATGTATTCTGGGAATGCAAGGTTGAGTTAGCATTTCCAAACAAATCAATGCAATTTATCATATTAACCAACCAAAAAAGAAAATCTTTATAGGCTCAATACGGAAAAAGCATTTGGAAAAAAAAATCTAACATCCTTTCCTAGTGAAAACTCTCAGCAAGTTAGGAATAAAAGAGATCTTCCTCAATTTGGTGAAGATCATCTACAAAAAGCCCTAGTTAAATTACACTTAATTGCGAAAGATAAATGCATTCCTCTCAGGAATAAGACAAGGATGCCTGCTTTTACCACTTCTGTTAAACTGGAGGTTCTAGCCAGTGCAGTATCCTCCCACCCCCACTGCAAAAAGCATCAAAAGACTGAAAAGAATCAAAATTGTCTTTATTCAGTGATGACACAGTCATCTATGTAGAAAAACTTATGGAGTTGAAAAAAATGTTTTTAGAACTAGTAAGTGAAGTTAGCAAGTTTGCTGAATATAAGATCAACATAAAAAAGTTTCTAACTAAAAACAAACCATCTGAAACTGAAGTTAATGCCATTTATAATAGCACACAGATGTGAAATACTTCAGAGTAAATCTGACAAAAGTTGTGCAAGACCTGCCTGGTGAAAACCATGCTGAAAGAAATTACAAAGGATCCAAATAAATGAAAAGCTATACTATATTCATGGATCAGAAGACTCAGTATTATTAGGATGTCAGTTTTTTCCCAAAATGACCTGTAGAGTCAATGCAATCCCAATAAAAACTCCATCAGATACTTTGTTGTAAAGGTTGATATGCAATTCCAATAAAAATGCTGGTAGGTTTTTCTTTTTTCTTTGTAGAAATCGGCAAGTATGATATTGGCATCAGGACAGACACACAGTGACTGGAACAAAATAGAGAGTTCAGTAATAACTCATATATATAGGCAATTTATTTTTGACAAAGACGAAAGATAGTTTAGCAAAGGAAGGGTAATCTTTTTCAACAAATAGTATTGAGACAAATGAACAACCCTCTTTAAAAAGTATATTTTGATTCCTGTTTCACACCTATAGAAAATTAACTCAAAAAGGATCCTAGACCTAAATGTAAAACTTAAAACTATAAAACTTATGGATGAAAAGACATGAAAAATATTCATGCCCTTGGATCAGGCAAAGATTTCTTTAAAATGACACCAAAAGCAAAATCCTTAAAAGGAAAATTGGTAAATTAGACATTGTTAAAATTAAGAACTTCTTCTCTTTGATAGACACTCTTTAGAGAGTGAAAAATACAGGCTATTGCCTAAGAAAATATTTGCAAATCACTATAGTACCAGATAAAGGATTTATGTCCAGAGTCGATTTAAAAGACTCAGAAAACTCAACAACAAAACAACCCAATAAAAATGGGTAAAGATTTGAAAAAACACTTCACTAAAGAAAACATATGATGGAAAATAAGTATATGAAAAGATGCTCAACGTTATCATTTAACAAATTTAAACCATGAGACGTCACTTACACACCTTAAAAGAATGTCCAAAATTTAAAAAGACCGAGCATATCAAGTGTTGGCAAGGATGAAGAGCAAGTGGAATTCAGATATACTGCTGGCAGGAAAGTGATAAAAACCACTTCGAAAAACAGTTTGACAGTTTCTTTAAAAGTTGATCAATTGTGCACTTCTCTTTGAGGCACTTGCCCCAAAGAAATGAAAGCATATGTGCATACAAATACTTGTACCTAGGTATTTATAGCAACTTTATTTGTAACAGTTAAAGTTTGGAAACCCAGTGTTTATCAAATGGGTAGATGGATAAACACTTGTGTTTCATCCATGTAGTGGAGTAGGACTCAGCGGTGAAAAATAGTGACCTGCTGATGCATGTAACCATATGAATGGATCTCAAAACAATTAGGCTGAGTGACAGAAGCCAGACCAGATATTTAGTTAGATATGGTATGATTCAGTTTACATAAAATTCTAGAAAAAGCAAACTAATCTAGAACGACAGCAGTGACAGGTAGTGGGGAATGTGGATGGTGGGTGGCGGGAGACAGGGCAGTGTACGAGTGAGCATTACAAAGGGGTGCAGGGAAACTTGGGCGACGTGTGATGGGTGCATTCATTATGTTGCTTGTGTTATTGGTTTCATGGGAGTATACACACGTGTTAAAACATGTGGAATCTGAAAAAATTCATAAACAGCAGTAGAATGGTAGTTACCGAAGGCTTAGGGATGGAGGAATAGGAGAGCTGCTGTTGAAGGGTATAAACTTGCAACTGGAAGATAAACAAATGGAAATCTGTTGCACAGTGTAGTGATTATAGACAACAATACTGTGTCAAAAACATCAGCCTTGCTAAGAAAGTAGATTTTAATTAGTCCCCTCACAAAAAGAAATAATTACATGCTGTAATAAAGACGTTAGCTGCTACTACAATGGCAGTCACACTGCAATATGTAAATAGATCAAATCAACTCCTTGTACACTTTAAACTTACACAATATTATGTCAATTATATGTCAATAAAACTTGTCTGCATTATAGTAGCTACTCAAACATTAGCCCTTTTTATGAATATTAGCAGACATTTGGAGACCCAAGGGATAATTCTTAGGCAGTACGCTTCTGGCTCAGTGGAAGATGGGTGCAGTGCAGTGAACTCAAATGAAAGGACCCAGGAGGCTGGTTTCTGTAAGTGATCACACCACATTTTGAAATTAAGCCTTGTCACTTCTGCTTAGAAACAGGGTTACCAATGTGCGTTGAAGCTTTGTTTGGCGAAAACATGACAAGTGACTTTTGTACCAGTAGCCATTCCCTTTGGAATCTCTGCATTGCTGGATTGGTCTCTAAGAGTTCAGTAAAATAAATTATAAACAAGAATCTCTTTCAGTGGAGAGTCCTTGTCAGCTGAAAATAAGAGCAGTGTCTGGAGCCTTGTTTAGGGATCATGATTCTTCTGCTGCACTAACCCTGACTTGTTCCAGAAGAGATATCCTACGAGAATGGGTTTTGGGGGTTGGTTGAAGCAGCGTTTAACACAGACAATGGAAAGGGAGATGCGAATTAATTTAAGCCTGACCCCAAGGGGCCTCATGAAGGCTGTCTGTACTTTTCCGTTTTAGAAATTGCAGTGGTGGAGACGTTGCCCTGGGTAGTGTACCATTTGTCCCGGATTTGTAGGAATGATGATAATATATCATTTAAGAATATTTAACTGGGTACATTGCGATCAAATTTTGATCCTGGTACCAAAGAAAAATGGATGCTCTGGAAGGGGAAGGTGAATTATTTCTTCAAAAATGACGAACTTCTAAAGGTTGTTTATAAATGATTGTATAATGCCTTCAGTTGGAGCGGTTTTAAGGCTAGTCAGTGGAACTGTGTGATCCCTCCATCCTGTGGTTACTCTTGTGTTTTCTTCCACTGATAATTGAGCCAGCAGCCCTTGTCCTGCTCAGTCCACAGCCAGGCAGCAGTGGTGTGACCATGTCAGTTACAGGGAGACCCTGTGCTTTCTGGGGTGACTGCACAGAGGGCTCTGGGAGAGTAAGAACCAAGCTGGACTGTTCATGATCACATCCATGGCAACAAGCCCAGAGCCTGCCTCTTCCTGGGTGCTCAGTCAATCCTTGTTGACTGGCTGATTGATCTCTGAAGTCTGCTATGCTCTCAGCTATTAAACAAAAGCTATGTATCATCTATCTATCTGTCTGTTACATCCCTTCCCTTGCTAAAAGTGTTCATGTATTCATTCCATTTTCACAACAACCCTTAGAGGTGGATACTATGGTTAACTACATTTTATAGCTAAGGAAATTGAGACACAGAGAGGTTAAGCCATTTGCCTGAGGTCACACAGCTCATGAATTATGGAGTACAAATAAATATTCTATGCCTCTGCTTCCTTTATTCATTTTTTTTTTAAGACAGATTTTCTCTAAGACCAGGTGTTTGGGATGTGGGAAAAACTGGTATAGGGTAGATTTTCTCTTTTGTGCACTTTTTCTAATCTAACCTCATAATTACAATAAAAGCTGAAGCCGGATAAGGCAAAGGCCCAAAGAAAACCAGCGCTGTGTGTGTGTGTTTGTGTGTGCGCGCACGAGGGTGTTGTGTGTGTGTGTGTGCATGGGAAGGGTGTGATGCAGGAGGCAGAGGGCAACCTCAGGGTCTCAGTGAGAACCTGGCAATGACTCTCTCTGGAAACGTAAGAATACGACTTTTCCTACGTTTATAAAAATTCTGTTTGTATGTCTTGTGTGATGGCATTTCCCTCCCAGAAGGTTAATGACCTAACATAGCTGAAAGTTCTCTTGAAGCTGAGAAAAAGTATTTAACATTTAATAACAAATGTGGTCCCTTGAACCTTCAAGTATAATATCAGGGACTATCCACAATCAATCTCATTTTGCTTTTCTATAGCGTGAACCATGATGATGTTTGGATGTTAAGGAAAAAATAACTAAAGTAAAAGCAGGAGTGGTGAGCCTAGTCCATATGCCAACATATAACAACTTCCCTTAGCAGAGGTAAACTTCCCTTAATGGAGACAGTTTGTTTTTACTGATGGCATAATTTCAATAATGAATAATTCAAAGAAGCACACAATGAATATTAGCTGAAGACAGGAAAAAAAAAAATGTCTTTGAATTCCTGTTCCATTTATGGCCCTTCAGAAATAGCTCCCTCTCTATGTAAAGCCTCTTTCTATGGAGAAGTAGGCGCTCTTCTTAGGCTAATGGGAAATAAAGGCGTGATCAGTGAAACTCTTTTCTTGGAAGCCTGAGATGGAGCTTAGCCTCCTGAAACTCTTCACACCACTGCTCTGGTATCGGGAATATGACCAGACCAGGGATGTCCAAATGGCAGCCTTTTCAGGGGACGTCGGCAACCCACCTGAAGTGGTGCTGGTGGTCCCTGGTGTGCTGCTCTGGGAGGACAACCCAGGTGAAAACGGACAGGGCATCATTTCATCCAGCAGACCATGCACGTGCGGATTCCAGCTTGGTCGGCTGTTTTCCAGTTTCTCCACACCCAGGATGAATGTCTTTTTGGCCTTCTGGATTCTGAGACTGCCAGGGGCCCATGCTTGCTGCTGGAGGATTGCTGATAGGGATTGCAGGTCATCAATCAAGGAGCCCAGCCGCTTTCTCCATTATTTAGGGAGCACAGATCTGCTCCCAGTCAGCCACTCCCACTCTAGCTGCCACAGGCGCCCTGTGAGTGATTTCTTGTACTTTGTTGAAAACGCACACAGAAACAGACATCTCTATACAGAGGTGAATGTGTGTGAGGGAATCCAATGGACAAATGTCTTTCTATCCACATGTCCCTGCTTCCGCCTTCAATCACCTCCAGGACATTTTAGGAGCCTTTTAATCTGATGAATGGGCACCAGCTGAGAGGAAATGGCAGGGGTGATGAAGCTTGTGGGGCTGGGGGAGGAAAGAAATGAATGTTAGCCTGTCCTCTGAGCGGTTGGACTCAGCTGGGCTGGATGCTCCCTTCCCCACAGCGAGCGTTTGAAAACGTGAGGGTGTTTCCGATTGTCACCTGACTGTGGGGCACCACCGGAACCCACCAGGCAGGAGCCACAGAGGCAGCGTGTTCTGTGATGTGAGAACAGTCTTACATCGAGAAGAGGTACTGTATCGGTATTCCATGTCTGCTGTGAAAAATTGCCACAAACATACTGGCTTAACGTGATTTTTTTTTGGGGGGGGTGGTGGGTCGTGTGGAATTTCCTAGGCCAGGGATTGAACCTTTGCCCGCCGCTGCAATGACAACGCCAGATTTTTAACTCGCTGTGACACAAGAGAACTAACAAAGTTTTATCTTAGAATTCTAAGTCTGGCATGGGTCTCAGCGGGCTAAGGTCAGGGTGTCAGCAGGGTGGTTGCTTTCTGGAGGCTCCGTGGGAGAACCTGTTCCTTTGCCTTCTCAAGCTTCTAGAGGCTGCTGGCCCTGGCTAAGAGGAAGTGGCAGGCCCCATTCATGGCCCCTTCCTCTGTCTTCAGAGCCATCAGGGGAGCATCTTCAAACCTCCCTCTGAATTCTGCCTTCTATTCTTACTGATCCCAATCCTCTTGCCTCCTCCTTTTCGTTCTAAGGACGCTTGTGGTTATGTTGGGCTCATCCTGATAATGCAGCATAATCTCCCCATCTCAAGATTTTCAATGTAATCATATCTAAGTCCCTCTCGTTAAACAGGTAACATATTCACAGGTTCCTGGAACCAGAATAGAAATCTTTGGCAGGGATTATTCTACCTACCATACCTGTCCTCCCCCAATGCCAGAAATGAGTTTGGACTTGATTGGCTAAGAGTTAAGTGATGTTTCTTTCTGGTGACGGCAGGAGTCTTGGGTCTTTGTGGTTAGAGATGCCTAATGGTTTGGTGTGGGCTTTTGACCACTCCATGAGTAGCCAAACATAGACTCTCGGATCCCCCAGGACTAGAGTTGGGCAGTGACAATCATCAATACCCCTTTACCCCATCTTTCTCTCTGAAGAATCAGGATGAGGTTCTGGATGCTTCTGAAGTCTCAACAGTGTATCTTTGATTGGAGGCTCCATGGTGCAGCCAACTGAATTTCTTCATTCTTTCTGGAAACAACCCCCACCCCCTTCCTTCATCCACCAGCCCAGCCCAACTGGCCAATTTCCTTCTTTGCTTCATTTCCATCTCTGCTCAGCCACTTCCTCCACCCCTACTCAGATTTAACTGTTGGTGAGTTTTGTCTTTTTTTTTAAGCTTTGTGTAGAGCCCAAGGTTTGTTTGTTTGTTTGTTTTCCAATAAGCACTTTAATAATTGGACCCTCTTTCACCAAATTTCCAAAGTAACAACCCAACTGGACCTTACCTGTCTTCTGTCATTTAACTTTCTGTTCCAGTATGAACTGTGCTTTTTCTTTGTGTCCTGCTGGATTTCGTATTCCACCTCTGCTGTAGCATCCATCCATCTATCCATTCGCAGCTAATTTTTAATTGAGTGGCTGCTATTAAAGAGGCCCTATGTTGTCACACTGCATAATATATACTTTTCTGTCTCCCCTTGTAGGCTGTCAGTTCCATGTGATACATAAATGTATGCAGACTGAATCTCTAAAAGCTATACCAATGCACAGATAGCAAGTTTACTGCCAAGCAGGAGAAAATACATTGTCTTGGAGGAAGACAGGTGTGTAGCTGCTCATGGAGTTGGTATGCTGGTTTGCTACATAATGTGACTCTGTAATTAATTGCCTCTTGGTTTGTATGAAGCATTGGGCTTGAGATAGTTGTCTAGATTTTGGTTTCTCTGCCTAAGTGTCTTCATATAATTTTCTGAGGTCAGGATGGCCAGAATGACATCAAACCTCTGGTTGAAGGGCCAGCTGATGAGACCTTGATGTAGCTCTAGGGATGAGAGTCAAGCCTATAAATTGTGTTGGGTCTCTCCAGTCTCAGTTCCAGCCCTGCCCTCCCCTGGGAGAGCCCTTCTGCTGGACGGACAGTGTGTGGATCAGTGGGGATCCAGCAACTGTCCTAAGGGAGTGGGAGCCCTCTCCGCCACCCTGGACCATCTGGGATTTGGGTGGGCTGAGACCTCTCACTAGAGCCCAACTCATGGGACTGGCCTAGGTCTCAAGACCCCCAGTCTGTGACAGCTGACATCTCCCCAGCTTTGTCTTTCACTTATCCTATGCTTCCCCCACCCAGATCTACTGGTTGGGGAATTGACCTCCGTGGCTGATGATGCCCTACTCTGTCTTCTGTGCCTTCCTCTGTCTCCTTCCTCATCACACCTCCCTCCCTCTCCTTTAGTCACTTACTGAGAAATAACTCATGTGTCAGGCAGGCTGTAGAGAAGCAGTGAGTGGCCCAATAATTGATTTGTCTGTTTACCACAGGGGTGTCGAGGAGTTGCCACTGGTCAGACATTGGGACTAGCATGTCTGGAGGGTGGGAGATGACAGAGGATGGCAAACTTGAAGAATGAAACAGGTCTAACATGGCTAAGCATAGAGTGGAGGGGGTGCAATGCTGCTGAGAAATGGGACAGCAGTATAGGCAGCATCCAGGACATGCAATGTCTTGAGAGCCGTTTTGGACTTTGTCCTGTAAGACCTTTGGGACGTGAGAGCTGAGAAGTGACATGGTCAGATTTGCATTTTAGAAAGCTCGCTTTGCCTAGAGCATGGACTGTAGATTGGGGAGGGGCAAAAGTAGAGGCCAGAAGACCATTGTAATAGTTGTTGCTGTGAGCAGCTGAGCTAAGTGGACCCAACCAAGGGTGGGGACAGTGGGAATAGAAAGAAATGAGAAGATTAATGATGTGAACAAATGCTGAGAAAAGGATGCCACTCCCTGGGGAGTGGGGAGGGTCCTTACCTCCCAGAAGCTTGTAGTCTAACATAAGTGATTCCCAGTCTCTGGGGTGGGATAAGGGGCAGATAGCAGAAGGGCCAATATCAATATCTGGGGAGGGATATATGGTTAAAAAATACTCTAAAATGCCCAATTTATTTATTTATTTTGCCCCCCCCCCCTTTTTGCCGTTTCCTGGGCCGCTCCCGCAGCATATGGAGGTTCCCAGGCTAGGGGTCAAATCAGAGCTGCAGCCACTGGCCTATGCCAGAGCCACAGCAATGCGGGATCCAAGCTGCGTCTGCAGCCCACACCACAGCTCACGGCAACGCTGGATCCTTAACCCACTGAGCAAGGCCAGGGATCGAACCCGCAACCACATGGTTCTTAGTCAGATTCCTTAACCACTGCACCACGACGGGAACAACTAACACAATCTACAGAAAGTGAAGTTCTACAGGATCTTGGCTGGTGAGATCTGTGGGAAAGCATGCAGAAATCATGGATTATAATGTGTGTCAAAATTCTGGCACAGTAGGAAGCAGAACATTGGAACAGATTGTAAAATGACAGCATCCCTGGATGGTTGGGATCAGGGAAAATGCTGTTTTGAAAACTTCAAGAGCTTTTTTTTTTTAAAAAAAGCAATTTATTGTGCACATTTTCCCATATACAGAAAAATACAGAAGAATGAAAATACTTATCACCTAGATTTAACAGATTATTAACATTTTAATTATTTATTTTTTCTGAAGTATTATACACTACAGCTCTCATAACATTTTAGCCCTTAGTACCTCATTATGAATGAACCTCTTTTAAAAAAATACACTTTCTGAGTAACCACAATACTATTATCTTGCCAAAATCAACAGTAATTTTTTAGTATTATCTAATATCCAGCCCATGTTCAGATTCCTTTCTTTTCTTTTCTCTCCTTTTTTTTTTTTTAAAGGGCTGCACCTGAGGCATATGGAACTTCCCAGGCTTGGGGTCGAATCAGAGCCACAGCCATAGCAATGCTGGATTTGAGCAGCATGCAACGCCGGTTCCTTAATTCACTGAACAAGGCCAAGGCCTGCATCCTCATGGATTCTGTTCGGGTTTGTTTCCACTGCGTCACAACGGGAACTCCCCAGATTTCTTTTCTCTTCTTTTTTTTATTTTATTTTCCCACTGTACAGCAAGGGGATCAAGTTATCCTTACATGTATACATTTTTCCCCCCACCTTTTGTTCTGTTGCAACATGAGTATCTAGACATAGTTCTCAATGCTACTCAGCAGGATCGCCTTGTAAATCTATTCTAAGCTGTGTCTGATAACCCCAAGCTCCCAATCCCTCCCACTCCCTCCCTCTCCCATCAGGCAGCCGCCACAAGTCTATTTTCCAAGTCCATGATTTTCTTTTCTAAGGAGATGTTTATTTGTGCTGGATATTAGATTCCAGTTATAAGTGATATCATATGGTATTTGTCTTTGTCTTTCTGGCTCATTTCACTCAGTATGAGAGTCTCTAGTTCCATCCATGCAGCTGCAAATGGCATTATGTCATTCTTTTTTATGGCTGAGTAGTATTTCATTGTGTATATATACCACCTCTTCCGAATCCAAGCATGTGTTGATGGACATTTGGGTTGTTTCCATGTCCTGGCTATTGTGAATAGTGCTGCAATGAACATGCGGGTGCATGTGTCTCTTTTAAGTAGAGTTTTGTCCAGATAGATGCCCAAGAGTGGGATTGCGGGGTCATGTGGAAGTTCTATGTATAGATTTCTAAGGTATCTCCAAACTGTTCTCCATAGTGGCTGTACCAGTTTACATTCCCACCAACAGTGCAGGAGGGTTCCCTTTTCTCCACAGCCTCTCCAGCACTTGTTATTTGTGGACTTATTAATGATGGCCGTTCTGACTGGTGTGAGGTGATATCTCATGGTAGTTTTGATTTGCATTTCTCTTATCATCAGCGATGTTGAGCATTTTTTCATGTGTTTGTTGGCCATCTGTATAGCTTCCTTGGAGAACAGTCTCTACTAATTAGTGATGTTGAACATCTTTTCATGTGTTTCTTGGCCATCTGTATGTCTTTTTTGGAGAATCGTCTGTTTAAATCTTCTGCCCATTCTTTTTTTTTTGTCTTTTTGCTATTTCTTGGGTCGCTCCCGTGGCACATGGAGATTCCCAGGCTAGGGGTCAAATTGGAGCTGTAGCCACAGGCCTATGCCAGAGCCACAGCAACACGGAATCCGAGCCACGTCTGCAACCTACACCACAGCTCACGGCAGTGCCGGATCTTTAACCCATCAAGCAAGGGCAGGGACTGAACCTGCAACCTCATGGTTCCTAGTCGGATTCGTTAACCACTGCACCACGACGGGAACTCCTTCTGCCCATTTTTTGATGGGGTTGTTTGTTTTTTTGATATGGAGCTGCAGAAGGTGTTTATAAGTTTTGCAGATTAATCCCTTGTCAGTTGAATCACTTGCAAATATTTTCTCCCATTCTGTGGGTTATCTTTTCATTTTGTTTAGGGTTTCCTTTGCTGTGCAGAAACTTTTAAGCTTGATTAGGTCCCATTTGTTTATTTTTGTTTTTATTGTCAATACTCTAAGAGCTGAATCTGAGAAGATGTTGCTGTCATTTATGTCAGAGAGTGTTTGGCCTATGTTTTCCTCTAAGAGTTTTATAGTGTCTGGTCTTATATCTAGGTCTTTAATTCATTTGGAGTTTATTTTTGTGTATGGTGTTAGGGAGTGTTCTAATTTCATTCTTTTCCATGTGGCTATCCAGTTTTCCCAGCACCTCTTATTGAACAAGCTGTCATTTCTCCATTGTATATCCTTTCCTCCTTTGTCATAGACTAGTTGGCTGTAGGTGCATGGGTTGAATTCTGGGCCTTCTATCCTGTTCCACTGATCTATATTTCTGTCTTTGTGCCAGTACCATATGGTTTTGATGACTGTTGCTTTGTAGTATAGTCTGAAGTCAGGGGGCCTGATTCCTCCAGCTCCATTTTTCTTTTTCAGGATGTCTTTGGCTATTCTGGGTATTTTGTTTGAGTTCTGTGAAAAATGGCCTTGGTAATTGGATAGGGATTGCATTGACTCTGTATATTGCCTTGGGTAGTATAGTCATTTTGATAATATTAACTCTTCTAATCCATGAACATAGTATATCTTTCCATCTATTTGTGTCATCTTTGATTTCTTTCATCAGTGTCTTATAGTTTTCAGAGTACAGGTCTTTTGTCTCTTTAGGTAGGTTTACTCCTAGGTATTTTATTTTTTTGGATGTGGTGGTAAACAGGATTGCTTCCCTAATTTCTCTTTCTGATCTTTCATTGTTAGTGTATAGAAATGCCTTTGATTTCTGTGTATTAATTTTGTATCCTGCAACTTTGCCAAATTCATGGATGGGCTCTAACAGTTTTCTGGTAGAGTCTTTAGGGTTCTCTTGGTATAGTATCATGTCATCTGCAAATAGGGATAGTTTTACTTCTTCCTTTCCAATTTGGATTCCTTTTATTTCTTTTACTTCTCTGATTGCTGTGGCTAGGACTTCCAAAACTATGTTGAAGAGTAGTGGCGAAAGTGGACATCCTTGTCTTGTTCCTGATTTCAGTGGGAATACTTTCAGCTTTTCACCATTGAGAATGATGTTCGCTGTGGGTTTGTCATATATGGCCTTTATTATGTTGAGGTAGGTTCCCGCTATGCCTGCTTTCTGAAGGGTTTTTGTCAGAAATGGGTGTTGGATTTTGTCAAAGGCTTTTTCCGCATCTACTGAGAGGATCATGTGGTTTTTATTCTTCAGTTTGTTAATGTGGTGTATCACACTGATGGATTTGCGGATATTGAAGAACCCTTGTATCCCTGGGATAAATCCCACTTGATCATGATGTACAGTCCTTTTAATGTATTGTTGGATGTGGTTTGCTAGTATTTCGTTGAGGATTTTTGCATCAATGTTCATCAGTGAAATTGGCCTATAGTTTTCTTTTTTTGTGGAGTCTTTGTCTGGTTTTGGTACCAGGGTGATGATGGCCTCATAGAATGAGTTTGGGAGCATCCCTTCTTCTGCAATTTTTTGAAATAGTTTCGGAAGGAGAGGTGTTAGCTCTTCTCTAAATGTTTGATAGAATTCGCCTGTGAAGCCCTCTGGTCCTGGACTTTTGTTTGTTGAAGTTTTGTAATCACAGTTTCAATTTCAGTACTTGTGATGGGTCCATTCATCTTTTCTATTTCATCTTGGTTTAGTCTTGGAAAATTGTACTTTTCTGAGAATTTGTCCATTTCTTGTAGGTTTTCCATTTTTTTGGCATATAGTTGCATGTAGTAGTCTCTTATGATCCTTTGTATTTCTGTAATGTCCGTTGTTACTTCTTCTTATTCATTTCTAATTTTATTGATTTGAGTCCTCTCTTTTTTGCTTGATAAGTCTGGCTAAGGGTTTATCAATTTTGTTGATCTTTTCAAAGAACCAGCTTTTCCTTTCATTGATCTGTTCTATAGTTTTCTTTGTTTCTACTTCATTGATTTCTGCTCTGATCTTTACGATTTCTTTCCTTCTACTAAATTTAGGTCTTGTCTGTTCTCTCTCGAGCTGCTTTAGATGTAAAGTTAGCTTGTTTATTTGGGCTTTTTCTTGTTTCCTGAGGTGGGCTTGTATTGCTATAAACTTTTCTCTTAGAACAGCTTTTGTTGCATCCCATAGGTTTTGGAGTGTCGTATCTTTGTTGTCATTTGCTTCTAGGTATTTTTTAATTTCCTTTTTGATTTCTTGAGTGATCCATTGGTTGTTTAGTAGCATGATGTTTAGTCTCCAAGTGTTTGTGTTTTTGCAGTTTTTTTCTTGTTGTTGATTTCCAGTCGTATAGTGTTAAGTGGTTGGAAAAGATGCTTGATATGATTTCAATTTTCTTAAAGTTACCGAGGTTGGATTTGTAGCCCAGGATGTGATCAATCTTAGAGAATGTTCCATGTGCACTTGAGAAGAATGTGTATTCTGTTGCTTTTGGATGGAATGTCCTATAAATATCTATTAAGTCCATCTGGTTTAATGCATCATTCAGGGCCTGTGTTTCCTTATTGATTTTCTGTCTGGTCGATCTGTCCATTGCTGTAAGTAGGGTGTTAAAGTCCCCCACTATTATTGTGTTATTGTTGATTTCTCCTTTTAAGGTTGTTAGCAGTTGCCTTATATGTTGTGGTGAACTTATGTTGGGTGTGTAGATATTTAAAATTGTTATATCTTCTTTTTGGATTGATCCTTTGATCATTAGGTAGTGACCTTCTTTGTCTCTTAAAATATTCTTCATTTTAAAGTCTATTTTGTCTGATATGAGTATTGCTACTCCAGCTTTCTTTTGATCCCCGTTTGCATGAAATATTTTCTTCCATCCTCTCACTTTCAATTTGTATGTGTCCCTAGAAGTGAAGTGGGTCTCTTGAAGACAGTATACATATGGATCCTGTTTTTGTATCCATTCAGCCAGTCTATGTCTTTTGGTTGGGGCACTTAGTCCATAAACATTTAAGGAAATTGTGGATATGTATGTTCTTATTGCCATTTTATTAACTGCTTTGGATTTGTTTTTGTTGCTCTCTTATCTTCCCTTCTTCTCTTGTTCTTTTCTGCCTAGAGAAGTTCCTTTAGTATTTGTTGTAAGGCTGGTTTAGTGTTGCTGAATTCTCTCAGCTTTTGCTTATCTGAGAAGGTTTTAATTTCTCCTTCAAATCTGAATGAGAGCCTTGCTGGGTAGAGTAATCTTGGTTGGAGGTTTTTTCCTTTCATCACGTTAAGTATATCATGCCACTCCCTTCTGGCCTGAAGAGTTTCAGCTGAAAAATCTGCCAATAACCTTACTGGGGTTCCCTTGTATGTTATTTGTTTATTTTACCTAGCTGTCTTTCATTTTGGTCAGTTTGATTAATATGTGTCTCGGTGTATTCCTCCTTGGATTTATTTTATATGGTACTTGTTGTGGTTCCTGGATTTGAGTGAGTGATTCCTTTCCCATGTTAGGGAAGTTTTTGGCTATTATCTCTTGGAATATTTTTTTCTGTCCCCTTCTCTCTCTCTCCTCTTTATGACACCCCTATAATATGGATGTTGGTGTGTTTAACGTTGTCCCAGAGTTCTCTGAGGCTCTCTTTATTTCTTTTTGATCTTTTTTCTCTTTTCTGTTCTGTACCTGTAATTTCCACTAATCTGTTCTCCACCTTGCTTATTTGTTCTGCCTCCTGTATTCTGCTGTTAGCTGCTTCTAGTGAGTTTTTTATTTCAGTTATTGTATTTTGCATCTCTTCCTAAGTTTTATATCTTGTATCTCTTTGGTCAGTGTTTCCTGTAAGTTATCCATCTTTGCCTCCAGTTTATTTCCAATGTCTTGCATCATCTTCAGCATCAATAGTCTAAAGTTTTTTTTCCTGGAGGCTGAGAATCTCCTCACCACTTAGCGGATTTTCTGTTTTTTTTTCTTTCTCCCTCATCTGAGTTAAAATTCTCTGTCTTTTCATTTTTATAGGTTTATGATGTGGTGATCTTTTTATGGATAATAGAGTTGTAGCCTCTCTTACTTTTGGTGTCTGCCCGCCTTGTGGCTGAAGTTGGTATGGGGGCTTGCTGTACCAAGGCTGCTGGTAGGGGCTGATGCCTGTCCACTTGTAGGTGGAGCTGATTCCTATCCCTCTGGTGGGTGGTGCTTAGTCTCTGGATGGGATTAGAAGTAGCTGTGTGCCTGAGGAGTCTTTAGGTAGCCTGTTCACTGAGGGGCGGGGCTGTGATCCCACCTGGATTGTTGTTTGCCCTGGGACTTCTCAGCGCTGACTGATGGGTGGGGCCAGATTTTCCCAAAATGGCCCCCTCCAGAGAAAGGCAGCTGCTGAATATTCCCGAGAGCTTTGCTTCCAATGTCCTTCCTTCACAGCAAGCCACATTCATCTGTGTTTTCCCAGGATGTCCTCCAAGAACTGCAGTCAGGTTTGACCCAGATTCCTATGGAGACTTTGCTTTGCCCTGGGACCCAGTCCTCGTGACAGTCTGTGTGTGGTTTTTAAGAATGGAGTCTCCATTTCCCCCAGTCCTGTGGAGCTCCTGCACACAAGCCCTACTGGCCTTCAATGCCAGATGTTCCAGGGGCTCTTTCTCCCAGTGCCAGATCCCCACACGTGACAGTTTGATGTGGGGCTCAGAGCTCCCACTCTTATAGGTGAGTCTCTGTGAACCTGTTAGTTTCCAGTCTGTGGAGCTTCTCTTCTGGGAGGTACGGAGTTGTTTATATTGCAAATTCACCCCTCCTACCTCTTGATGTGGCCTCTTCTTTTTCTTCTGGAGTAGGATATCTTTTTGAAGGTTTCTGGTCCATTTGGGTGAAGATTGCTCAGCCTTTAGTTGTGAATTTTGTTGTTTTTAGGAGAGAAGTTGACCTCCAGTCCTTCTATTCTGCCATCTTAATCCCATCCTGACTAGTATCCATTAGGACATGGGTTCAATCACTGGCTTCACTCAGTGAAGGATCTGGCATCGCCGTGAGCTGTGATGTAAGTTGCAGATGCAGCTCGGATCCCGTGTTCTGTGGCTGTGGTGTAGGCCGGCAGCTGTAGCTCTGATTTGCATTCTTCTTTCTTTGGGGGAATCTTAGTCATCAGCTGGAGTCAGGAGATCTCGGCCTGATCATGATGGTGGTCTTCTGGGTTATTGCCTAGACTAACAGTACTATAGGAGAAGATGAACAAAAGTCACAGGAATCTTCTCATCAGAAATCATGCAGGCAGAAGGACAATGGACTGACATCTTTGAAGTTCAGAGAAGCTGTCCCAAGTTACTTTAGGATGAGTGTCCAATAAGTATCTTGAGCTCCTAGAATCTTGGCCAGATGTTCAGGATGCTCAGTGTCTGGACTCACTGAGGTTCAAGTTCTTCAAACCTCTTCACAGAAAGAATTTGGCAAGAGACAAAGTGATAGGCAAGAAATAGGTTTATTAAGATAGGACACTTGTGAGAGATTCAAGCAGTCAGGCAAGGAGGCGCTGCCTCAAGAGCTTCTTTATGATGGAAACAAAGCCGTCTTTGTGGAAGATGTGCCTGTGTTTTGGAAGACCGCTTTGGCGACCTCCTTCCATGAGCTGGATGTCCAGGACCAGCCTGGTGCTGCTGGGGATGCCATACTCATCTGTTGGGCTTAGGATTCTCATAACCTTGAAGGAAAAGATATTCAAAATGTTCATATTCCTTGTGTTACGAGAGATGGAGGGTGGACGAAGGCTTAGGGTTCCCCACTTTGGGGGAAATTACTCTTTGATGCAACTGACTGTGCAAAAGAAGAAACTGCAAGCTGAGTCTGGAATGGGCCATGAGGCACCCTTTGTCCAAGGATGGCGACTCTGTGGAGGGTATGGGTGGCTGCAGAGATTTTCTCACTTGGTACAGGGATGTGACTGTGGAGGTTTTGTGGGGAGATTATGAGTACACCCCAGCCACCTGGCAGCTATCTTGGGGCTTAGGGAAAGGGGCCAATGAGGAGGCCTCATGAAATATTTGGTTCAGAGGGCTCTGATATGGTTCCTTGAACTTTGGTAACAGCTCTGCCTTTGTGGGTTCTGAGGCTATGCTCACAAATAGGGACTGGGTGGATTAAAGAGAGAGCTGGGCAAGGATGGCGAAGCAGGGAAGAGGTATCCAAGTCTGACAGGTGAGAAGCAGGGGCAGAGCGGAGCCGTGGGACCCTTGCATACTTCCTGAGTGTTCCCCATTACGCTGACGGAGGGGCTTTCAGTGGTGTAGGAGGGAGCTCAGTTTGTTATTATTGCTCAATAGAGGAAAAGTGGCCTCTAGATGGCTGTGGGACTTAGCTCCCAGATATTGTCAGCCAGGACTCCCAGGTGACAAGAGGAAGGAGTCACTGGCTCTGCCTGAGGGAGGTGTCACTGATGAAATGCTGGTTCCGTTCCCAGAATGGGGAGTTTTCTGGCCAGACCCAGCTGGTTGTCTTTTACGGGAATATAGACCCGCGGGACGGAGTCTTCAGCCATTGAAGATTTGCAACCAAAGGAGTCAAGATCTGGCTCAAAAGCAATAAGAATAATGATGGAAAACTATGGAGAAGTCCTCCCCCTGCACTGGAGGTGTCTGTGCTGTGCACTGTCTGTGTGTTACTGGTACTGCTCCGTGAGGCTGCTGCTGTCACCTTCCCACCCGGACAGCACCTGGGGCCCAGGAGAGGCCAGCGGCTGCCTGGCTGCGGAGTCGGGACTGTCTCACTCAGACCCTGAAGGCAAGTTCAGGTCAGAGGAGTTGACCTTGCTTAAATGCTCAGGATCTGGAAAAGTGACCTGAGAGCAGGAGGCTCCTCCAAGCCTGGGGTGTCAGTCCATCCACATCTGAGAACCGAACTCCAGCCCCAGGACCCTCTGCTGGGACCCTCATGATTCCTGCCTTCTGTCTCCACCACTGACCAGCTGCTGGGGTATCTGCCTGGGCTGCACCCCGGTCAAGTAAAGGTGTCCCATGGGCGGGCGCGTCCTCTGAGAAGAACCCTGTAACACTCAGCTCAGCTAGCCTGAGTTCTGTCCCAGGCTTTGGAGCATAGCCCACGTAAATGTTGCCTCTGAATAGAGAGTGATCCACTAAGGCTTTCTGCCTCCTGCATGAAAATGACCACCAATCCCAGTCTGGCTAAAGGAAATTATAAATGGGGTCCTATTGGTGGCTTTGTGAAAAAGATGCTAAAAAGTTGGCGGATCATGTCATACAGGAACTGATTTACACTTGGAATGCTTACTGCAAAATTAATGGACCTAGTTAAAAGAGATGTCCGTAAAATACAGATGACCACAGCCCCAAGGGTGGAGCTGGAAAGTGATCACCACTGCAGCAGTGTGTAATTTATTGAAGGCTCTAAGTTCACAAGACGCTTTGCAGAAGGTATACAAGAGATGAGGTTCCTGGCCCCAAGGACTGCAAGCGTCACTAAGACGGATATTGTTGAGGAGTGAAGTTCAAATACATGACAACTTGTGATCGTTATCGGAACTACTTTAGGCAGAAAGGCTGAAAGACAGCTGTTTGCTTTCAGGAAGCATTTAAAGGAGATTGAGAATGATGATCTCGGAAGAAAGGCATAATATTAACTGAGAGTGAAAGGGAAACGAATGTTGTGTGTCTTAAATGTAGGTCTTGAATGCCTCAGAGACAAGGAGCCCTATTAAATGTCAAATTAAAAGACAAGCAATCAATGATAATAAATGCCTGCATCTATTAAAATGCAGCAGAAGTCTGCCATGGGCTTGGGGATGCATGGATCGTTTCGATTCTATTGATCCTGTTACCTTGGTATCTCTTCTCTGGGGGCAAAAGGCTTCACATTTGGAAAGGTTGTGGTTAGACATTTAGGTGAACTTCCTGACACGAGGTAAGACTTTGACACGTGAAAATCAACAGTGCTTCACATACACCCCCCAACCCTGAACACACACACACACACACACACACACACACACACACACACGTAGAAGTGAGCTGTTGTACTCAAAAACTCCCCTCCTGCTCCTCCTCAACTCCCCACCATCTCCTTCCCAGAAGCTTTAAAAAATGAACTGACACTTGGTCACACGTCATCTGATAGATGTGACACATCTCTAAATTGTACTGCAAAACCTCAAAATGTATTAGTTGTGCTTACCATCCCCCACGTAAATCCAAGTTTGACAGCTGCAGTTTCCCAGCAAATTATTATTCCAAAGCACGGGCTGGGCTGATAGCCTATGACTTTCCTCCAGCTGAGATCTCCAGTATCTCCAAAAAAGGACAAAGGAAAGCTCACTTCTCGGTGCTCATCTGCTTCGGGCAAATGCACATTAACATTCTGGGCACAGGGTTCCACGCGTTGCTCGTGTCCTGCCGTGTTGAACTTTGTACCCACAAGTGAGCCTGTGAAACCGGCATCATTACTGTCTCAACAGCTCTGTGTTGAAATGGTTGGAAAGGAAAAGGTGCTGGCCTGGCAGTCCCCGTGCATCTCCCTTCCTCATGCACGCACCCTGCCTCTGACGCCTGGAGGAGCAGCGCCTGCGTCCTCCTGTCCGTCCAGAAGGCACTTCAGACTGTGCAAGTCCCCCGTGGTGGGGGGCTGAGCGGGCACTGGTCAGGGTGATTCTGGTTGTCTTCCCTCCCCTCTCTCCTTCCTCGCTTCCCTTTCTCCCTGTTTCTCTCCCCTGTTTCCTTCTTTTTCAGATTGTACAGTTTGAGGGGTATGGCCTCTGGAAGTTGGTTGTGGTCCCAGGACTCCCCTGAATCAGGCTTTAGCCCCCTGTGCTTCCTTCACGTATTTCCACAGGGCACTGGAGCACAGTGGTGGAAAACATGTAGAGTGTGGTTCATGTGTCTGCTGGACGGGGGTAAGGGATGCCCAGAGAGCTGTGAAACATGCCCAGACAGGGTGTGTCTGTGAGGGGGCTTCTGGAAGAGATAAGCGTTTGAATTGGTGGATGGATACAGCAGGTGGTCCTCGCCCATGTGCCTCATCCAGTCTACTCAGGCCCCCATAGAACAAAGAGGTGGGAGAAAGGTGACCCCACTCTCCATCTGCTCCTGCCCTTGGACATCAGTGCTCCTAGTTCTCAGGCCTTTGGACTTGAACTGAATTATGTTATAGCTCCAGCTGCCTGGTTCTCCACTTTGCTGACGGCAGGTCGTGGGACCCCTTGGCATCTATAACCATGTGAACCAGTTCCTATAATAAATCTTCAAATAGATTGGTTCTTTTTTTCTAGATCCTTCACGCTCTCTTTTCTTTTTGAACTGTGTCCACAGCATGTGGGGGTTCCTGGGCCAGGGATCAAACCTGTGCCACAGCAGTGGTCCTTAACCTGCTGCGCCACCAGGGAACTCTGCTTTTCTAGAGAACCCTGACTAATATACCCTGCTAACAACTTGCTTGTTAACTGGCCCTTGGACCTGAGACTCAGTGGAGATATCCTTAGTAAGATGGGTTTGGCCACATGGAGAATCTTTGTTTCCTAAACCTAAGCTGCTTCAGAGGAAAGCCAGCTCCTGGGGGACTTATGCCCAGAGAGAATGAAATGGCAGGAGAGCCCTGTTTGGTCCCAAGGCCGACATGGTCTGACTGCTGTGCAGCCAGCGCACATGGACCCTTCAGCTCGGACGAGGGAGAGGTGAGACCTTTGACCCGCAGCTCCAAGTTAAGTGTGGCGTTGGTCTTGCCCTGAAGGCCAAGCATGGGGCTTAACAGAGTCTCCTCTCCACCTGGGGCTGATGGGATGGAGTGTGATGGCGAACCCTTGCGTTTCTCTCACTAAAGGCCGCTAAAAAGCACCCACCTGTCTTATGTCTTTCAGCACATCTTCCCTCTTTTGAGGATCTCTGTCCTTCCATCGTGCAGGAAGGCGATGAAGTGTGAATTTACTCAAATCACACAAAAATTTGAATAGTGTATATTTTAGTTATTGAATGACCTATGATTAGCTGTTAAAGTCAAAATGTTTCTAGCAAAATAAGGAGTTTGTTAAGTACAAGGCTCCATTTTTCTTTTGACGTGAAAAGCAATTTCACTAGCCACATAATGTTCTACTCTGAAAGTAAAATTGCTTTGCCAGGACTGCTGTAAACAGACAATTGTACACAGCTTCATTTTCTAAAAAAGATGCAAATCAAATCTGTTTTATATAATTAATGAGTGCTCACCTTATTTCTTTGAATTTCCATCAATTCTGCCTTTGTGAAACTTCAAGGGTGAATTAATGGTTAGATACCAGGGGTCTTTTTACCTTCTTGCTTCCTCCCCATTTCTCACCTCCAGCCAGGCAGCGCCTATCCAACCCTGAGACCTGGGCCAGAGCAGGTCCTGCAAAGCCCGCAGAGCCCTCCCCCACCAAGAGGCCCAACCCCTCAGCCCTTGTTGACTGTATGAGTTTCCTATCACTGCTGTAACAAATAACCACAAGCCAGGTGGCTTAAAACAACACACATTTAGTGTATCACGGTTCTGTAGGTCACAAGTCCCACATGGGTTTCAGAGGGCCAAGATCAATGGGTAAGCAGGGCTGCCTTCATTTCAGAGGCTCTAAGAAAGAATCTGCTTTTTGTCTTTCCAACTTCTAGAGGCTCCCCACGTTCCCCTTCTTCCATCTTCAGAGCCAGCAGCAGGAGGTCCTGCTCACATTGCATCTCTCTCTCTCTCTTCTTCCACTTTTAAGGACCCATGTGATTAGACGGGTCCCATCCAGACAATCCAGGATAAACCTCCTTGATCTCAAAGTCAGCAGACTTTCTGCATCAGCAACCTTAATCACCCTTTGCCATGAAAGGTAACATATTCACAGGTCCTGAGACAAGGACGAGGACATCTTTGGGGGGACCATTCTTTTACTCCTCACTCCAACCCAGGCCTGCCTAGGTTTAGTTTTGAGTTACCTGTGTCCTCCATGCTGCTCAGTCTAACTGTGCTGGCCTCCCAGATTCTTTGCTTCTCAGATGTAGGTCAGCTTCTCTTCCTGCCAGGAGAATTCTCTCAGTTGAAGCAAGAGTAGTTAAAGCCTGGGGAAGCAGAGTGAACTTGAACAGAGCCCTGAGACTGGAGGGAAAAGTACGAGGTGGCTCGAGGCCATGGTAGAGGGAGTGGGAGTGGGGCATGGACAGACCTGGGCTCATGCAAAGCACCTGGGGAATCTGCAGTGCCAAGAGCATCTGCTGAGTAATGATGCTTTCACCGTGCTGGCCCCAACTCAGCAGTGCGAGCCTACCCATCTGTTCCCACAGACCCACAGCGCAGTGTGTGCAAATTGTTGAAAAGGCACAGCAAACGCTGGGACTATCAAGTATAGCCTGACAGCAGTTTAACCCAGGAGAATAATTTACTTAACTCCGGATGACTCGAGGCTGGGTGTTCACCTTTCCCACTTACAGGAAAATCTATTCTTGGCTGAAATTGATGTTTGATTTTTCCGTCTATGCTCTTACATTCCTGTAGGTGATAAATAGTCTTTTGGCAAGTACTGAATCTCTGAAATCCTGCTGATTGCGGCCTGATCTTCTTGCCTGTTGATGAGACTCTCCACAGCAGAGATTGATACGGCTTGTTTACAGTAGGGTTAAGCAATTGATTTTAATTAAATCCTTTTTAGAAATCAGCAGAAAGTGGCCATTTTGGGCCCCTCCATTCTCAGGACATTAATCAACTCGTTAAGTAATTTCTTCCAATTTATGGGCCCCAATTAGCCTCTCTCTGGAGACACGGAGAATTAAGTAAGACATACTCTTCATTTCCAATATCCTTGAGTCATTAATTTTGAATCCTCACATCCAAAGTTCAGGGAAATTACTCAATAAGACTTTATACCATTTTCCAGTGTTTTTTTTTGTTTTCTTTTGTTTTTCTTCTTTTAAATTATAGCTGATTTATAATGTAATGGCAATTTCTGCTATACAGCAAAATAACTCAGTCATGTATATATATACACACACACACATATATATATACCCACATATATATGTATATATATATATACTCACATGCATCTTTTTTTTGGTATTTTTTTCCATCCTGGTCTATCCCAGGAGTTTGCACATAGTTCCCCATGCTATGCAGTAGGTCCTCAGTGCTTATCCATTCTAAATGTAATAGTTTGCATCTACTAATCCTCAACTCCCAGTCCATCCCACTCCCTCTCCCCTACTCCCTTGGCACCCACATGTCTGTTCTCTGTGTCTATGAAGCTATCTCTCTTTTGTGAATAGGTTCATTTGTGCCAAATTCAGATCCCACATATAAGTGATATATGGTATTTGTCATTCTCTTTTTAACTCATTTCACTTAGTATGAGAATCTCTAGTTGCTTCCATATTGCTGCAAATGGCATTATTTCATTCTTCTTTATGGCTGAATAGTATTCCATTGTATATATGTGACATATCTTCTTAACACATTTATCTGGTAATGGACATTTAAGTTATTTCCATGTCTTGGCTATTGGGTTTTCATTTTGCATTTTACGTGTCAATAATTGGCTTACAGTTTTACAGTTAATGGGTGAAAGTGCTTTGTTGAAAAGGGCCATGGAGAGCTCCTGCTCATCCTGCCTCCCCCGCTGCTGGCGTTCTCTCTGATGGTTTCTCTACGTCAGTGAGCTTCAAACTTTAATGTGCATAAGAGCGCCATGGAAAGCTTATTACAACAGTGTCCTGGACCCTGATTCTAATTCAGTGGGTCAAGGTTTGGCTTGAGAATTTGTATTTTTTTAAAATTATTTTTGAAGAAAAATTGTGTATATTTAATGTGTACTGTATGATATATGTATATGTAGTGAAATGATTACTACAAGAAGCTGATTAATGTTATCCGTCTCTACACACTGTTAATCTTTCTTTTTTTACTTTTTTTTTTTTAGTTGCGAGCCTTTCTAGCATTCCATACAGTGTTATTAACTATAGTTATCATGCTGTACTTAGATTCCTAGACTTAATCATCCCAAACAACTCAACTTGGTACCGTTTGACCAGCATCTCATTTCTCCCACCTCCCTGTTTTTGGTAACCACCATTCTACTCTCTGCTTCTATGTATTTGACTTTTAGGGGGCATCATGCAGGATTTTTTTTTCTCTTCTGTACCTGGCTTATTTTACTCAACACGATGTCCTCCAAGTTCCTCCATGTTGTTGCAAATGGCCATATCTTCTTTTGCAAGGCTGAGTAATATTCCAGAGTTTATATAAAGCACAATTTCTTTATTCATTTATCCATCCACAGGCATTAGGTTGTTTCCCTCTCTTGGCTACTGTGAATAGTCTGCAGTGTCAGGGGAGTGAAGATTTCTCTTCGAGGTACCTATTTTACTACCGTGAGAATTTGCATCTCTAACAAACTCTCACGTGATACCAGTGCTGCTGGCTTGAGGACCACACTCTTGATAACGATGCTTTGGACGGTGTGCAAGGAGAAGCTTTAATGGGCCATGGGAAGTAGGGCAAGGTAATTCTGTGTCACTAATTTTCATCTCACAAACAGTTCACTAACTGGCTCTTTCTGGGGGACTCCATACAGTAACACAAGACACTTTCTTCCAAAGAAGGTGGGGAAAGAGAAATGGAGGTGAGATGAAAAACAAAAGAAACAGATAAACTTCATCTAATTCTTAACTTCGCTAGGCCAGTTTTCTCTCTTTACAATAGTCTACAGGAAGAGTGTCTGGGATTCCTTCTGGTTACTTCTTGGAGGGTTTTGTTTGTTTGTTTGTTTTGCTTTTTTGCTATTTTAGGGCCACACCTGCGGCATAGGGAGGTTTCCAGGCTAGCGGTCAAATTGAAGCTAGGGCTGCCGGCGTAAACCACAGCCACAGCAACTCGGGATCTGAACTGTGTCTGTGACCTACACCACAGCTCATGGCAACACCGGATTCCTGACCCACTGAGCGAGGCCAGGGATTGAACTTGCATCCTCATGGCTACTAGTCGGATTCGTTTCTGCTGCACCATGATGGGAACTCCTTGAAATTTCTTTATAAAGTAAAAAATGCCACAAATACTGCATCTTCACCATTGCCCAGAGCTTTCTTGTTAATTCAAATTCATTTAAATTTATCTCTGTGTGTTGCTTTTCTTCTCTGTACTTTTTCAGTGAGTATACTTTGGGGAAGAAATAGAATTTCATTTGAAAATATAGCTACCTTAAAAAGTTGCCTCTGAGGTAGGTAAAATTATGGTTGGTATAATTTTCAGAAGTGCCTAAAAATTCATCCTATCATCAGTTGATTGAACAAGGAAACCCCTCCAAGTCTGAAATCTCCAGCCTGAACTTCGTTTCTTATAGAACTTTGGAAGCTGGTATTGTTTTGCCATGTTTGTAAAGGAGCACTGATTTTGAGGAAAGGAAGCTCTTTTTAAGGTTTAATATTAATGATAATCACCAATGAATATGCACAATATGCTGATGCAAACTTTAAGCAGAATAGAATTCTGATTTTTTAATACACTTAAAAATATGATTTATAGGTGAATTTTTAAGGAGGCAAACATTTTTGAACATTCTGTTTGCTTTATAAAATATTTCACCAAGGCTTTTCCCTAAGTAGAAAAATCCCTGTCTATAACTTAACATCTAATTTACTTTAAAAAAAATTTGAGTAATAGTATTTTTAGAACAAACTCATTGTGTAGAATGAGGGGGTGCCGGGCAATCTGAGAGGTGAGGTAAAGAGAAAATCCTAATTATGAATCTGTCGAGGAGTCAAGGTTTCAAACTTTTCACTTCTGTTGGCCTTGGATAAACACTATCCTTTCTCACCTGAAGGAGGAGAGTTTAAAGGTAAACAAGAGAGAAAAGTGGAACAAAGGCCCAGGGCCTACTCAATGGATAGATTCAGAAAGTGCTTGAAAAATTTGCAGACAATTTGGGGACATGATAAAAAAGTAAACTAGGAAACAAAGAGGAGGAAGGCATTTACACAAGCCTCCATCAGCTTCAGAACCTGCTGCCAAGGACTATTATAGCACAAAGAGGCCCGTGCTATGTGTTATGGCGCAGTTCTCTTGACTTTGAAGCCTGATTTTAGTTTTCTCTCCATATAGTCTTTTAATAGTCCTAGTTTAAGTATAATTCCAGATTTTTTAAAGCCTCTTCTGCAAGGCTTCATATAAATGCAGGTGGACCTGGGCCCTGAAGGAGAACCAAGCAGGATTCTTTCGTTCAGGTAATGACTTCCTCTGTTTCCTACTGGTTCACTTCAAAGTTGGTTTATTCTTCCTTTCCCCACCCCCACCTTTTAAAATTTTTTAAATGAAAAAAAAATTTTTAAAGCAGCCCTATCTGGAGCAGGAGGCTTCTTTTGCTCTCCAAATACAGATTGGCTGTGAGATGATTCCTTTTAGAACGTTAAATGCTCACTGATCCCTTTCTTTTCGGTTCTCAAGGAATTCGTGATGGCTGCCCACATGTTTGGGAACCGAGTGTTTTTTGACTCATGGCAGGATGAAAGAAAAGCTGTTATCCGTGCTTGATTCATTTCACGGCCTGGCAAGGCCACAGGTGCCTCACTTCAGTATTGCTAATTCACATCACACCGCACAGGAGCAGACTGGGTGTCAGTCTTGCTTATTAAAGAGAAATGTGAGCATTCCCAAAGCCAGTGTGCTGGCTTTCCAGACTCTCAGGAAGCAGGGGATGCTGGCTCTGGCACTCTCAGGCCTGCCTTTATTTCCTATGGTTTTACCTTAAATACGCTTCCCCTCTCTCTTCCTTCAGTAGTGGGCTCCTGCGGAGCTTCAGTAGTGCTTTCAAGGCTCATTTCACAGAGAACTTTCTCTAAGGAGACTCAGCAGTTCATCCGAGCACAGTTTAGTGCTCTGTGATCTGGATCACCCTGAAATTTTGACATAAGAATCTTTAGTGCAACGGTGGCCTCTTTGTTTTACATTATTCGTGTTTGTGTGTTTCTAGCTCCTACCCAGTACGGAGCTAGGCACGTGGTTATTTATACAATAAACGTTATTGATCACGCCCCATTCAGCCATGTTCAACACCCATAGCATGAGTCTCACCCCACCCCTTCAACCTGACCAAGGTCGATAGTCTAGAGGCACAAATACACAAGTTAAGGCAAAGTTCCATTCTCTTAAAAAAAAAAAAAAACCCAAAAAACAAACAAACAAAACAAAAAAAATGTAAGACAGGAGGACAGAAGTGTCTGGAGTTAGACCTGGATTAAATTCCCAACTCTTCTTTTAGCTGTGTCGGTTTGGACAACACACATTTCTCCTGCTTAAGGCTGTTTCCTCATTTGTGGAATGAGATAGAAATAGCATCCACCTGAGCTTAATGTGAGGCTTAGATGAGAAAATGCACATTGGTCTAGTGACTGGGCTCGGTTAGTGGGGGCCGTTCTTGGCATGGGAGCCACAGAGCTTGGGTGCGTACCCACCTTAAAATCTCTCTGCAGGATACACATGCACCCCACACCCCACACATCGCTCCTTTTGGTAATGTATAGCTGAAACCCATTTTGCTTTTATGCTCAGATTACTTTCAACTAATTTTCTTTTAACTTAGTCCTAAAAATGTTCGTTAAGAATCACATAAGTCTGTCCTCCTAATGTTTAAAGAGTCCTACTACTGATAATTTGGGGCTACTGACTTCCTCTGGGGATAATGCTGTTCCCAGGGCCTGGTCAGGGAGCAGATTCTCTTGGCTCTGTCCTGGGGCTCAGATGGGCTTGTGATTTCAGCCATCTGTGGCCTTAAGGGAAAATGGCAGGGTCATGGTGGATTGGGTGGATGTATCACTGACACTGAAAGAAAAAACAAAGCCACAACAATGACATGATGGGGTAAAAATCAGCCAGAACACAGCAGTGGCAGCATCCTCGGCAACACAATTCAGCATCAAGGGTGTGCTTCCTCAGTGGGGGTGAGGACCACTCCTCTTTGTATAAAAGTCTACCGTCATAGACTGCTCGACTGTGAGAACTCTAGAACTTGAAAGAAAATCTGCTGTCTTCAGGACCACCCTCCCACTCCATTTTACAGGAAATAAAACGGAGACCTAGAGAGGAATGCAAACAGACCCCCTCCTGAGTTAGAGGGAGAAACAGGGATGGGGGCTCTGATCTCGGGACTCCCCTGGTCATTGTTTTTCCATGGAATTTAAGTCTCTTTGGCCTAAAAGAAAATCATTTCGTGCTTTCCCACAAACCTGGGTTTCCATGAATACCAAAAGTGAAGAGAAGAGAGATCAGGCTAGGATGGCATTTCCTTCCTTTACTAAACTCTCTCTCCCTTGCTTTTTCCTCCTCTCGGGTCTCATTCTGCCTTGTGTTCTGGTTCGAGTAGGAGAAACGCCACATCCGCTCTCTGGGCGCTTTATCTCCCCTTGTAGATTCAACAGCCTGGCAGGGCTTCTGTCTCTTCTGTGCCCATAGCCACTTACCCATACTGCTCTTCCCAAATATTAGCTATAAGAGTGACTGAAAAAAAAATATATACATTCCCCTTACCTTGTTTTTACAACACCTCATCTGCCTTACTTTAGTGTTGCTCTCATATCCTATGCGACTTGAATACAAATCTATTATTTTATGTCATAATGCCTTTTAAAACTAGCACTGCAATCTTATGCTCCTCTGGAGATTCGAAGAAAGTTATGGTACCTCTGGATTAAGTATGCGTGATAAATGTCATTAGCTTTTTATGATTGCCGATATTCTTTAAAATGTTTCTTTTCCCTCAAAACCAAATTCATGGAGGGATTCTCTGCTTTTCATTTGTGTTAAGATCTTTATTAATGTTTGGATCCTGTTTGAAGTTAGGAGTATTACAGCACCAGCGGCTAAAAACCGGAGTCAGACCAACTCTGTTCCGATGCCTGCCCAGCCTCTTACTGTTTGTATGATCTTGGAAAGCTCTTTAATCTCCACCAGCTTTAATTTCTTCATCAGTAAAATAGTTCCTACCCCATGGAATGATGTGAGAATTAAGCGAATTACAGCTGTAAGGTAGTTGACTAGGATCTGTTACTTAGTAAATGTGCAATAAGCATTAGCTGTGAAGATTAGTCACCAAATAATTGCAGGCCGGTGAATATGAAGATCAAAAAAGAAAAAGAGAGATGCTGAGTAGAAAACGTATTCCTGAACAATTAATTGTCTTAGAGATTTCCAGCAGTCTGAGAAATGATTTCCATCCCTGTCCTGGCTCTAAATCCTGCCAAGGCACGTAGAACTTTGTGTCCAAGGATTCCTTGTCTGGTTCTGGATCAGGCTGGCCATAGAGGATTTTGTACAGGATTTAGGGGCAGATGTGAAGTGCCAGCTTCTGCCTTCTGAAGGTCAGCAGAGCGGGCACCTGGTGGCCCTCCACCTTGTTGCCGACTCCCATACTGTCACAGGACAGCAGGTGAGCCCTCAGCTCCCCCCGCCCACTTCCCCCAAACCTTCTCCCCAGCTTCTCCAGGTCCTGGGGCAGGTGTGTGTGCAACTCTGTGGCAGGGGCTACCAGACTCTTCTGCCAGTCACCATATCTTCAAGGTTGATGTGGTGAGAGATGAACATGCGTTCTGGTTGTGCTGCGGTTTCCAGTTTGTTCTTGTGTGTTTTAGATCATTTCTGAAGGCTTCACTATATCCTCTCTCTCTCCTCATTCCCAGCTTTTCTTCCCGACTTACACCAGGAAGAGTCAGAGACCACAGACCCTTCAGATGTAAAGTCAACAGCCTCTTAAGTACGTTTTCACCTGCTCCCATGGTTTTATCGGTGACCAAATAGTTGTTGACACTGAATATTTAGTGAAAATATGGGGCATAATGGTTTGGTTGGTTGTTTCTAAGGCACTGGATAACTTGCAGGAAGTGGTTCTTTATTACGGGTGTCGACAAGTGCTACTGGGCAACACCAAATGCTTTATGACAGGCCTTCGAATGGCCATGTGACCTGAGCCACCTGTCATGAACTGGACGTTGCCCTCTAAGTCGTAAGGTTGGGTGGACATAGCAGCAGTCCATCATCCAGTGTAAGGAGTAAATTTGAGATTGCGCTCGAGCAAATAAAGTGTGTCAGTAGACTCATGTTCATAGAAGTCACTGATTTGACTGTATCCACGTCATCCTGATGGACAATGAATTGCCTTTTTGAAGATCCATTTTTACAGAGCCAGTTGGGTGAAGATACCTTGTAGGGTTGGGATCATATGCTCTAAATCAAGAGTCCGTATATGCTGCTGTTTTCCACATAACGTTCATGGTGCTGGGAATCACAGGGTGACTGTGGAAGCGGCCCCTCACTGTTACTCCTAAGCAGCCAAGACTGAATTTTGCTTTCCATCTCTGAGACTTTGGGTCTGCTGATCTAGAGATCTCAGTTCCCAAGGGACAAATGCTCCCACCAGGAGACACAGCAACAGTTCACTTAAATGGGAACTTGAGGCTGCCAGCCAGTCACTGTAAGCTCATCATGCCAGTGAGTCAACAGGCAAAGAAGGGAGTTTCTGTGCTGGCTGGGATCAGTGATCCTGTCTATCAAGGGTTCCTTCTATGCGGTAGAGATAAGGAGTACCTCCCAGCACCTCTTAGAACCACTGGGTCCTGTGGTAAAAGTCAGTGGAAAGCCACAGTGATCCAGGACTTCCAGTAGCCCAGACCCTTCCGAATCAAAGGTTTGAGTCACCTCTCCAGTCAAGGAATCATGACTTGCTGAAGGCAAAAGGTGTCAAGAGTGGACAGTGAAAGAACGTTATACCAGCTCTTACCATGCGATCAGTTGCAGAAATAAGTTGCAGAAGCTGTAATAGTTATGAGCATTTTTATTTACTTGGATAAGCCAGTATTTGTGTGTATATTCATTATTTCCTACCTTTCCTTCCCATTCCCAACCATCTTATATAAGATTGTTAAAAGCCGTTAACTTTGTATCTCAGTATTTAAGTTACAAGATATCAAAAGGGGAGTGTGACTCAGCTAGAAGACAAACGAACATGACTCAAAGATGAAGGAGTTCTGTATCCTCCCTTTGGAAGTGTGCTTTCAGTTGTTCGAGGTAGAAGTGCGTGGAGTGAATGGTGTGAGGTGGAATGCGTGATTTTGAAGTCATCTTTATTTGTATGTTAAGTAGGTTTAAAAGAGATGGGTATGGATGACCATTTGACCAGGGTTGGACAGTGGTGGCTTTAGACTCTACTAGCTTAACTAAGTTAAAATATAATCAACCTTTCAAGAAATGAAATGAAATTGTTAAACATTAAGCTGCTGCAGATAGCTTTTGCAAGTAGACAAAATTTAAAGGAAGAAATGTAACTTTAACATCACCTGTATTTTGCTGGAGTTCCAAACATTTGGAAAAAGAATTTAAAAAATCTCAGTTCTGATTAGTAAGTGCTGAGAAGATGAAATGAAACCTGGTCAGCTAAGTTTTGACAAAGGAAATTGGCTTCACTGGGTTATGGATTGAATGGGGAATTGTTTCAGAAGTCATTGAGGAACAAATGCAGTAAATCTGATTCCCTATGGTCAGAAGGCTGAACTGAAACAGTGATTGGGAGCAAAGTCAGGACAAGTGCAAGTCCAACAAGGACCCTGAAACAGAGGCTCAGAGTGAGAGAGGTATGAATTGAACTCCTTTCTTCTTGGCTGGTTGGGCCTTCTTGCATCTATTTGGAGAACTCTTAGTAGTCTTATTGAGCCTCTCTCTTAATGATGAAAGTCAAAAGAAGGTGAATGAATCTTCAACACATGATGTTGGGACAACCGTATTTCCTAATGATCTCGGAGAGGCAGCAGTGAGTGACGGCTTGAAGCGAGATCCTAATTTTCTGCTCAGGAATTGAACCTGCGCGGCCTGGGTGAAAACCAGGAATCCCAGCCACTAGACCAGCTAGAAACTAGAAGCAGAATTGCCCTGATTCTTGCCCCCCCCCAACCCAATGAAAGCAAGAATGTTTCAAGCAGGCAAAGACAGTAAAAACAGGTATAAAGCTGATCGTTTAGTCACGGTACAACATGTGAGGGAGCACATGGAGAAGCATTAATTCATTTAAGTCAGGAGCAAAGAATTAATATACGCCCTAAGGAGGAGTGTGGGTGTGGTTGTCCCGCTGAGCAAGGAGCACTCCAGAGAGGAGATTTAATCACTTATATAGGACAGTATCTTTCAGGTCTTTGCTTGTCTTTGCCCAGTTAGCTTCTATTTCTCACGCCTGACTGGCCACAGCGCCCTCCCCGATATGCGTGCACATCTTTTGGTCGAGATAGATTCCAGATCAGAAGGTTCTGGGACGGTATCAAGACTTGCTATGGCCTGGTGCCCCCTCCCTTTCTGACCCCTAGGAGTCTCAACTGCGCATGTGTAATTGGGAAGGTCTCCTTGACCCCAGGAGTGATTGAAGTGGAAATCTTATCTTTTCACTCCAGCAGAGCCCCACTCCTGCAATTAACTTTCCCCTTGATGTGTCAAAGAGAAGCAGGGCCCAATTTACTCAGCCCCGAGCAGTCTCAGCTGTTCTTCAGCCCAGGGACCCATCTACCTCCTGCCTTACTAATTCAGAAGAATGAAGTTGGAACTTTATCTTGTACCATATACAAAAATTAACTCAGAAATGAATTAAAGACTTAACGTGTAAGAACTAAAATCATAAAACTATAGGAAAATATAGGGAGAGGCTTTATGACACCGAACTTGGCAATGATTTCTTGGATGACATCATAGGCAACAAAAGCAAAAATAGGCAGAAGGGACTACATCAGACTGAAAAACCTTTGTGCATTAAAGGATGCAATCACCAGTGAAAAGACAACCAAAGGAGTAGAAGGAAATATTTGCAAACCACATATCTGATTAAGGGTTAATATCCAGAATATATAAAGCATTCTTGCAACTTCACAAAAAAATCAAATAACCCAATTAAAACAGATGTTTAATATGGAATGGACATTTCTCCAAAGATGATATACAAATGGCCAATAAGCATGTGAAGAGATATTCAACATTACTAATCATCAGAAAAATGCAAATCGAAATCACATGGGATATCACCTCACACCCATCAGAATGGTTCCTATTAAAAAAAAACAAAACAAAACAGGAAATAACTGGGTAAGGTTGTGGAGTAACTGGAACCCTTGTGCACTGTTGGTGGGAATGCATAATGGTGTAGTCACCATGAAAACAGTATGGAGCTACCTCAAAAAATTGAAAATAGAACTGTTTATGATCCAGCAATCCTCCTCCTAGGTGTATACCAAAAAATTGAAAGCAGGGTCTCAGATGGTTGTGCACCCATGTTCATAGCAGCAGTGTTTGCAACAGTCAAGAGGTGGAAGTAAATATTGTGTGGCACAGATGAACGGACCAACAGAATATGGAGCATTCATAGAATGAAATAGGATCCAGCATTAAGGAAGGAAATACTGTCACAGGGTACAAAATGGACAAAGCTTGAGGATATTATGCTAAGTGAAATAAAGCAGCTGCAAAAAGACAAATACTGTATGATTCCAGTTATGTATCTAAAATAGTGAAATTCATAGAAACAGAAAGTAGAATGATGGTGCCCAAGGGCTGGGGGGAGGGGAAAAAGGAGAGTTGTTTAATGGGTAGAGATGTTCAGTTTTGCAGCATGAAAACGTTCTATATCTGTTTCACAACAGTATGAATATGCTTAACACTAATGGTCTGTGCCCTTAAAAATGGTTAGGATAATTCTGTGCTATGTGTTGTGTGTGTGTGTGGTGTTGTTTTTTTTTTTTAACCTGAATTTAAAAAAAGCAAAATGAAACAACACTGTGAAAGATAGTATTCCCTGGACTTTTTTCCCCTCTGCAGTGTCTCCTACAAAAAAAGTTTTACAAGTCTTCCTTCTGGTAAGCCTCAGGGAAACTTGGTCAGAAATGCAACAATTCATATGTAAAACACTTCCTCTGGGGCATTTCACCTTCCTGCTCCAGCTGTTGCTTATCTTGGAGGGGCTGTTTACCAGGTACCATCTGCTGGCTCCCAGAGCCCTTTTGTCATCTGTGCTCTAAGGTGTCACCGCCTCAAAGTCAACTAAAAGTAGGTGTCACTTCTTTGTACTGAGGCCAGGAAATAGCTAAACCCCAGTACTTCCCAATGATCAAAGCGTGTCAAGATATTTTGATTCATATAAGACCTCATGATCTCACCCCTCATCACGCTGAATAGACCCCATGAGCATGAGTTAACAGCCCTCTGTAATCCAAATTTGAAAAATGATCAAATGATGAGTGCATAAGTAAAATGGCCTCACTTGGTGTAACTGGCATCTTTACCAAGACGTCATGTCTGGAAGCTGCTACCTGAATACACCTAAGGATGAGAAATTCTCCTCTGTATTCTCTTTCATTTATTTAATAAACTAAAATAGTGCTTACTATGAATGGGCTTTCTATTTTATAAATACTAGTTCATTTAATCTTCATAACAATCCTCTGAGTTAAGTACTACCCTCATTGTATTTTACAGAGGAGGAAATCGAAGTCCAAGGAAGTTAAATTTTTGCCCCTCATTTAGCTAGTGAGTGGTGAATCTGGATTCAAACCCAGGCAATCTCATTCCCGAATCCATGTTCCGTAGGTGAGGCGAAAAGAGCAGATCTCAAGGAAAGCAAATATCAAGGAAACAGATATGCTTTAAAAAATAAATTACTGCTTCGGGATTAGTTTACTTTCATCTCTTTTCTTTACCAGGAAGGAAAGTATCATCCTCAATGATGATTGTTAAGTACTACTATACTTGTGGCTAGCATTGATTGCACTACTGTGCAGCAAGAATTGTGCTGTTTTTACCATGTATTTCTTTGCATAACTGTACTATGAAAGGCCAGTAGAAAGAAAATCCCCCTCTTGGAAGAGGCGACACCCCAAATCACTCACGAGAAGCAGTCTTGATGCAAACAGCAAGAGGGTTTTTATTCCAAGCGCGCTGGGGCCCACAGTCATACGCCACACAGGGGGAGAGGACTGCGGCCCCGAGTGCGGAGTCAGGATAGTTTTTATGGGATTCACAACAAAGCCTGGGGTTCACAGCAAAGCCCGCGCTTCACAAACCAATCATTTTAAAACTTCTCGAATCCGTGCTTCGTGGACCAATTAGTTTTAATTTGTTCTGGAGTTACGTGTTTGGGCTTGTACCTGGGAGGGGGAGACATATTGTTGCCAAGATATGTTTACCAGGATTTTCAACATTTTATGGCACAGCCGATCTTACTGGGGTCGGTTTAGCGATTAACTTCCCCTCCTTTCATCTTATGCAAGCAGCTTTACAGAAGCCAAACAAGCAGTTAGGGACCCTTCTCCCTGTTATCTCAAGCAGTTTCAAGAAGTTTCATGCCTAGAGGCACGTACTCAGGGGCCTGTTTTCTCTTCTTTTTTTTCCTCCACATAGTTTTGTACAGAACAGAAAGCAAGCCCTAAAACAGCAAGAAGTATGGTCTTTTACCTATAGGGAACAGGGTCTGGAATTTGAGGGCATTTAGAGCTTTTTATTAACTTTCTGGGTTCTGGGAGGGTTAGGTCGCATTTTCATCCTTTCAACTACAACTGCCGAGTTATTTATCTTTATCCCCATTTTGCACATTGTGAAACTGAGGCTCAGAAACAGAAAATAATTATCCCAAAGTCACACAGGAAGTATAAAGAATCAGGGTTGGAGCAAGATTTGCCTGTTTTTGGAGCCCATGCCACACACACACACAAATCCTTAAAGAAATCGATGAAAAACTGGCAGTCCTGTGCTTTCACATATAGTCAAAAATGAGGTTAAGTGTTGGAGAGGGGCCATTGGTCTCTACAGGGGGAACCAACTGGAATGGTGGCCCCATGAGACATAAGCTCTACTCCCCTGACCGGCAAGTGTTGGGTATATATATATAGTCTGGTGTCTGCAGTGGAAGAGGTGGGGTCACCACCTGCATCCATTTCATTTCACTCATTCATTGATCCATTCATTCGATGTTTTTGGAGCATTTGCCGTGCTCTATGCAAGGTATCGGACACCAGGAGCTCTCTGTAGGTTTCTTTGGAAAATTAAAGAGGCCAATGCAAAGTAAAAGGCTTCATATTGCTTGCCCATTAAGTGCTCAGTAAATCTACCAATCCTAATTCCAAATGACACATGTTCTAGATCCCAAGTATTAGACACCAACTGGGACTGCAGGATGCACTCACAGCAGCTCCTCCAGGACAGATGCTATAATCATGTCCATTTCACAGGTGAGGAAACTGGGGCATGAAGAGGCCAAGTCGCTTGCTCCGGGTTATACAGTTTAGTGGAGGATTCCCCCCTCCCCCACCACAGCTGATTGATCTGGGGGTGGAGATATGCTTCTTTGTGACACTAGGCCAGCAACTCCTTCTAGGAAACATAAATGTGCACAGAGATTTATGAATAGGGGAGGGCGATGGGGGTGAGCCACCTTGAAGCTCTCAGAAGGACCTTGAACCCTGGCTGCTGTGTTTCCTGCAGTGCCCCAGTTCTGCCATTCCCAAGCCCAGGCAACTCAGCTCTGTAAGCTTCCTAGTTTCCTTCTGGAAACTCTTCCCTTTTGTTTTTCAAGTCGCCAGCGTCAGATTCTTTATTTGCAACCACAGTAATCCTAATGAGTATACCTCTGTTGAATTAGAAATTTGGAGGATCAGCCTGGATGCTTTATTTTTGGAAGAAGCTGCTGGAGTGACTCCCATGGTTGAGAAACACTGCCCCAAATGACTGAGAAACTGTATTGTAGTGGGGAGGGGGCAGAGCCCTCCCAGAACAAAGGGAAGGCAGCATGCAACACCAGCATCTGTGTGTGCCAGTGCGGTTGGACAACAAGATAGCATAACCTGCATCCATGAGCACCGGCCTATCTGTAACTGTCCACTCAGAAATTATAGAACACCTTAGAAGGGGGATAAAGGAATCTAGATGTGGCGGGAAGCCTAACAGGGTATATAAGGTGATGCCCTGCTGCATTCGGGACTCAGCCTTTGGAGATGAATCTGCTGAGCCAGTGCCGGCACAAATAAACACTGCTTCCTGGCAAAAAAAAGGCCTCCGTGTCCTGTCTCCCTGTATGTAAATTGTAAATCCTGCAACAGTACCTCAAGCCTATTTAAAGATTCTTAACTGCAATATGACATCTCTGAGTCTAACTAATTATTTGCAATGAAAATACATTGGTCCCACTGATAGAAGCAACCCTGAGTAGTTATGCTGCGAGCCACACGGGAAGTCCTGGTCCCACTGATGAATGCTCTGCATCATGTATAGATATAATCTCATTTACATGACTCTGTTCTTGGAAGGAAATGGCCTTTATATCAGTGGAATTTAGTTGGTTATGGCCTGTTTACCAAAGGTCATAGCCCGATCACCAGAGAGCAAAACAGGTTTCAATGACACTTATTTAGAGGTAAGAATTATTGGCTGCAGCCAGGGCTGCTCTAGCAAATTAATTGAGGTTAAAACAAACAAACAAACAGAAAAAACCAAACGCAATCTGAGTTCTAGGAGATAACTGAGTAATGCATGCACAGGGTGTATGCAGATCGCTAACCATGTCATTTTAGTTATGAATTCCGCAGACAGATTTCTGTATCTAACACAGTAATGGCACTGGGTGAAGTGGGCTGTGTGGCAGGTTTGCTCTTCAGTACCCACTTCATTGTCCCCAACCCCATGCTGTGTTTCCCAGCCCCTGGCAGTTAGGTTTCTTGTTCTGGCCCATGGGTCAAGAGGAGAAGTGAGAGGTGTCACTTCTATGCTGGAGCATTCAAAAGCTTGCATGCAATCCTCCAGGTCCTGCATCCCCTGCCTTAGCAACCTGAAAACGGTGTGAGGAATCGGGTATGTCATGTGATGGAGCAATCTGGATTACCAAGGCACTGCAGAAAGAGTTACCAGTCCCCAGTAGACTTTGAAACAGTGAGGGGCAAGCCTTTGCTATCTCGCTGTTAGCAACTATTGAAAACTCAGAGGTGGTTTGGTGTTTTTTTGTTTGTTTGTTTTGTTTTGTTTTTTCCTTTTTGCCATCGCCTGGTGTTATCTTGACTAACATGGTAAATAACTCCATTGTCTCCAGATTGAGGTTTCAAAACCATGGTGCTACTGCCATTTGGGGGCAGATAACTCTTTTTTGGGGGGTGGGGTTAGGTTGGGATGGAGGACTGTCCTGAGCACTGCAGGCTGTTTAGCGGCATCTCTGGCCCTGTCCACTAGATGCCAGTAGCAATCCCCCATCAAGAAGTTTTCCTGACCTTGTCACGTAGCCCTTGGGTGGGAGAGGGGGTAACATCACCCCTGGTTGAGACCCGCTGCCCTCAATAACGTATCAGCCCTACTGTCTTCTCTGGGTAAAGGTATTGATAGTACTTGTTCCAAGCCACAGCGCAAAGGACGCTAGGTTGAGTTTAAAGACCTGTGTTGAAGACTGAGAGCTCGTACATCAGAAACTGACAGAACATTGTGAACCAACTACAATAAACTTAAAAAAAAAAAAAAAGAATGAGAGCTTGGGCAAATCACAAACCTATGGCTGAGTGCTTTGGTTGTAAGCGGCAGAAACTAACACTACGTTAAGGACGAAAAGGACTTCAGGAAGAGCTAGGGAAGGTCACAGAGGAAAGGGGGATTTGAGCAGCTGGGTCACTCCAGGGGTCTTGGCCGCAGACACTGTGGGCTGGCTCCTGGTTCCAACATCCTTCTGCCTTGAAGTTCTCTGCTCCATTCAATTTTCCAGGAGACAGAGAGTCTCACTGGCTTTTCTTAGTCATGACTCTCTTAGCTTAGGGAGGTGGCAGCGATACAAGAGGCAGTGGCAGCTGTGACACTGTCCTTTGATCAGAGCTTCATCAAAATCAAATGTGATGTGGAGAGACATGTTTCCGAAGGGAAAGGGAGATGCTGGTCTCAGGGGAGCAGCGGGGAGGCCAGGTGAGCAGAAAGAGCAGATGTCTATTGCAGGGCCCTGGTTTCTGTAGCTCTAAGATGGGGATGATAAAACCTGCCCTGCTAACTTCACAGTATTTTAAGGCTCAAATGAGATGACTGTGAAAGCGTTGCTGAAACTCGGCCTCTGTCCACGGGTGCCAAATAGAAACTCGAAGACAGTGTTTTGGGTGAAGGAGAAAAAGATAGCTTTTATTGCTTTGCCAGGCAAAGGGGGCCACAGCAGGCTGATGCCTTAAAGACTGTGCCCCCTCGTGGGAGAGATTAGGGGGTGGTTTTATAGTTTTGGGTGTGGAAAATAGGGCCACAGGTAAGGATCAGGGTAGAGGCAAGCTGGCACTGTTTCTCAAAGCTGGTGTTCAGTGGCTCCAGGACTGGGTCTGGTGGTCCTCTTTCCTTCTGGAGAGAAGAATGCTCCATGAAGGAGTTAACACCTTCCATTTGTTGGGGGTTTTAGTTCTGCAGAAGGGCTCAAAGATATTGTTATGTATATTCCTGGAGGAGGACCCAGGATCCTGCCCCAAGGCTGCACTATTGTCTCTTGACGGCTCCTCCCTGGTCTCTGTATCCCCTCCCTTCCCTGTAGAGCAACTGTTTGAACCTGCCCTTTGGAACTCAGGGAAGGTCATGGAGGCTGAAGCTTATTCCTGAAAAACAAGAAATGGGGGACACAATAAGGCTTGTGTACCCAGGAGCCCCATAGGGCCCTGCTCGGTTACAAAAGCAGTACATATCCAAGAGGAGTCTTGAGATGTTGGAAGTGAATGCAATACTAGTGACCCAGGGACTAGTGTTATAGGATGCTGCCATAATATAATAAGGCAGGACTCTGGGGCATACTAGAACTTTCTCCTTTCAGTGTGGTTATATCCAGAAGCTTTGGTTTTAGATGGAATTTTATTGGACTTGGCAGCTCCTTAGAACATCTCTGGGAGTGATAAGGAGGAGGGAGAAACTTGCATCTGCTGTTTCCCTTTTCTGGGCCCCAACTTCAGACCAGAGAACCAGGCTGTGGGGAGGTCAGACCACGCAAAGCAATTCTGTGGCCCTTTCTGTTTAGAAAGCCTTTCTCCCACCCTATTCTGCTTCTCCTTTATGTGGAGCAATGTATACAGATGGTGTTAGGGCAAAATGAGAGGGCCAGAAACACACAATCTAATCCCCTGGGATAAAGAGAGGAAAAAATAAACACAAATGCAAACAGGAGGAAGTTAATTTAAACCCCACCCCAAATCCTGATCAGCTGTTGGAACTAGATGAACTCAAGAGAGCCAGGGGAAGGGGCTTGGGAGCTTATTGGATGGGAAGGCTGTGACCTCTACAGAGTCTGATTTTTGGGTCAGTGCAGAACATTTACCTGAAATCTATTTGGCTTAACACTTAAGTTCTTTTATTTCTGGGTAATGATAAAACTAAATGAATGAAAGCCCCATTGTTGTCTCCAAGGTAAGAGAGGCATAAACGAAGCCAGCATCAGCTTTTTCCAAATCCTAAATGTGTTTAGACTCATTTGGAATGACCCCTTTTATTCACTTGCGCCCGGTCACTCATCAGTAATCCCATCAGCCCAATTTCATGTACTTAAACCTCGAGCTTCAGGGAGGCTGTGTTTTGTAAATCCATTTAGTCTCAGAGGCAGACAAGAAACCATCACAGTGAACTATGTGGATGGAAAAGTGCCTGACGTCAAAACTGGGGTATTTGATCAATTTAATGTGCAGTCAAAGAACAATTGTTAAAAGAAATCATGACCAAAATACATGAGGGACTGGGTGTCTCTGAGAACTAGGACTAGAAAATGCTCCCTCAGCCCTTTGATTCTTCAGAACCAGGCAGGAGGCTTCCTGAGAAAGAGTGAAAACTGTCCAGTGGAAGAGGAGAGGGCTAGTATTGTTACTTTATAGTCCATGTCAGAGAAGCCATGACTTGCCCCTTCTCTGCTCTTCTTCTGATACATGCTGGGTTCCTCTCTTAGATCCAACTCTCTTGTTTTCTTTCTTTCTTTTTCTTTTTTTTTCTTCTTTTTTTGCTTTTTAGGGCCTCACCCACCACCCATATGGAGGTTCCCAGGCTAGGGGTCAAATTGGAGCCTCAGCTGCCAGCCTACACCACAGTTCACCGCAATGCCAGATCATGGCCAGGGATCAAACCCGCAACCTCATGGTTCCTAGTCGAATTTGTTACTGCTGTGCCACGATGGGAACTCCCCAACTCTCTTGTTTTTCCATAGAAATGCAGGAAAAAACCACTGGCTGTTATTACTAAATACTTTAGGAGTTCAGAAAATAAATTGCATTATTCCTGTGGGGAGCAGAGGACTCTTGTTGGATGAATTTGAGATGGCTTTTGATCTGGGAGTTGAGGGAAGCCCAGATGGAGAGGGCCAGAGGAGCTCATGCCTGACCACTAGGAGAAGACAGGAAGGGTACGTCTCAAAGAGGAAATACCCTGAGCAAAGACGTCAAGGGAGAGGAGCAGGAGCTCGCTGAAATGGCCAGTGGTCAGAGATGGGATTGAGAGGCAGGAGGGTGGTACCTAAGAGCACAGACCACGGACCCAGACTTCCTCAGTGCACGTCTCAGTTATAACATGCCCTAGTTTTGTGACCTCAAGCAGATTCCATTATTGCACAGTGGCTCAGTTTCTTCACCTATGAAATAGGAATAAAACCACCTAGTTTATACAGTGGTTATGAACGCTAAATATGGCACATGGTAAGCACTACGTGAGTTTTAGTTATTAATATAGCATTAGGAGGCAGTATTATAAATACAAGTCGAGTCTGTATCATGAAGGGGTCAAAAACCAGGCTGCAAAGTTTGCAAATACTGAGGATTTTCCAGATATTCTGTTATTGAGATCTAATTTAATTCCAGTCTGGTTAGAGAATACACTTTGAATGACTTGAATCCTTTAAAAATTATTGAGACTTGTTTCGTGGCTGAGGATACTAGGAAATGTTCCATGTGCATTCGAGAAAAAATGTGTAGCGTGAAGAGGTCTCTAAATGCTGATCCGATCAAGTTGGTAGTATTTTTCAAATTCTTACATCCTTACTAATTTTCTATCTACTTGTTCAATGAGTTGTTGAGAGAGGGTTATTGAAATCTCCAACTGTAATTGTGTTTCTATTTCTCCTTGCAGTTCTATCAGTTTTTGCTTCATGTATTTTAAATATCTGTTATTAGGGGCATAAATATTTAAGACTGTTATATTCTGTTGACAAATCAACCCCCTTTATCATATTAAATGACTTTCTTTGTCCCTGGTAATATTCTTTGCTCTAAAATTTGATGTTAGATGTGCCATTTCAGCTGTCTTTTCATTGGTATTAGTGTAGTATATTTTTTCTTGCTTTAAAATTTTAGCCTTTTGATGTCTCAACATTTAAAGACTATTTCTTGTACACAGCATACAAGTAAGTCTTGCTTTTTAAAAATCCAGTGTGATAATTTGCACTTTTTGATTGAAGTATTTAGATCACTTACATTTATTGTGATTGATTATTTATATGATTGGATTTAAGCCTATCATTTTTCTCTCTCTCTTTTTTTTTCCTATTTGTTCCTACTATTCATTGTTCTTTTTTCTCTTTTCATGTCTTTTTTTGGATTCGTTGAATTTTTTAAAACTATTTTATCTTCCCTGTTGGCTAATTAACTATAATTACTTGTCTTGTTTTCATAGTGGTTATTTTAAGATTTACAGTCTACATTTTAGCTTATCATTATCTATCTATATTAAAGTAATATTATGTCATATAAGAACTTGACAATAGTTTGTTTCCATTTCTCCCGTCCTGACCTTTTTCCTGTTTTGTCATACATTTTAGTTTTATATATGTTAAAAATCTCACAGTGCATTATTATTCTGGTCAGTTATTCTTTTAAATAAATGTAAATAGTTAAAATTATATTTACTTACCAAGGAAGTTCCATTTCTGGTGCTCTTCATTCTTTTTTTTATTTTTTTATTTTTTTTATTTTCCCACTGTACAGCAAGGGGGTCAGGTTATCCTTACATGTATACATTACAATTACATTTTTCCCCCAGCCTTTCTTCTGTTGCAACATGAGTATCTAGACAAAGTTCTCAATGCTATTCAGCAGGATCTCCTTGTAAATCTATTCTAAGTTGTGTCTGATAAGCCCAAGCTCCCGATCCCTCCCACTCCCTCCCCCTCCCATCAGGCAGCCACAATTCTCTTCTCCAAGTCCATGATTTTCTTTTCTAAGGAGATGTTCATTTGTGCTGGATATTAGATTCCAGTTATAAGTGATATCATATGGTATTTGTCTTTGTCTTTCTGGCTCATTTCACTCAGTATGAGATACTCTAGTTCCATCCATGTTGCTGCAAATGGCATTATGTCATTCTTTTTTATGGCTGAGTAGTATTCCATTGTATTCCACTACCACATCTTCCGAATCCAATCCTCTGTCGATGGACATTTGGGTTGTTTCCATGTCCTGGCTATTGTGAATAGTGCTGCAATGAACATGCGGGTGCACGTGTCTCTTTTAAGTAGAGTTTTGTCCAGATAGATGCCCAAGAGTGGGATTGCGGGGTCACATGGAAGTTCTATGTATAGATTTCTAAGGTATCTCCAAACTGTTCTCCATAGTGGCTGTACCAGTTTACATTCCCACCAACAGTGCAGGAGGGTTCCCTTTTCTCCACAGCCCCTCCAGCACTTGTTATTTGTGGATTTATTAATGATGGCCGTTCTGACTGGTGTGAGGTGGTATCTCATGGTAGTTTTGATTTGCATTTCTCTTATAACCAGCGATGTTGAGCATTTTTTCATGTGTTTGTTGGCCATCTGTATATCTTCTTTGGAGAAATGTCTCTTCAGGTCTTTTGCCCATTTTTCCATTGATTGATTGGCTTTTTTGCTGTTGGGTTGTATAAGTTGTTTATATAGTCTAAAGATTAAGCCCTTGTCGGTTGCATCATTTGAAACTATTTTCTCCATTCTGTAAGTTGTCTTTTGTTTTCTTTTGGGTTTCCTTTGCTGTGCAAAAGCTTTTTCAGTTTGATGAGGTCCCATGGGTTTATTTTTGCTCTAATTTCTATTGCTTTGGGAGACTGACCTGAGAAAATATTCATGATGTTGATGTCAGAGAGTGTTTTGCCTATGTTCTCTCGTATATTTAAGTCTTTCATCCATTTTGAGTTTATTTTTGTGGATGGTGTGAGGGTGTGTTCTAGTTTCATTGCTTTGCATGCAGCTGTCCAGGTTTCCCAGGAATGCTTGCTGAATAGACTTGCTTTTTCCCATTTGATGTTCTTGCCTCCCTTGTCAAAGATGAATTGACCATAAGTGTCAGGGTTTATTTCCGGGTTCTCTATTCTGTTCCATTGGTCTGTCTGTCTGTTTTGATACCAGTACCACACTGTTTTGATGACTGTGGCTTTGTAGTATTTCTTGAAGTCTGGGAGAGTTATGCCTCCTGCTTGGTTTTTGTTTCTGAGGATTGCTTTGGCGATTCTGGGTCTTTTGTTGTTCCATATAAATGTTTGGATTGTTTGTTCTAGTTCTGTGAAACATGTCATGGGTAATCTGATAGGGATTGCATTGACTCTGTAGATTGCTTTGGGTAGTATGGCCATTTTTACAATATTGATTTTCCCAATCCAGGAACATGGAATATCTTTCCATTTCTTTCCATCTTCTTTGATTTCTTTGATGAAAGTTTTATAGTTCTTGGCATATAGGTCCTTTACCTCCTTGGTCAGGTGTATTCCGAGGTATTTGATTTTGTGAGGTGCAATTTTAAAAGGTATCGTATTTTTGTATTCCTTTGCTAATATTTCATTGCTGGTATACAGAAATGCAACTGACTTCTGAATGTGAATCTTATATCCTGCTACTTTGCTGAATTTATGAGTCAGTTCAAGGAGTTTTGGGGTTGAGTCCTTAGGGTTTTCTATGTATAGTATCATGTCATCTGCATACAGTGACAGTTTTATCTCTTCTCTTGCTATATGAATGCCTTTTATTTCTTTTGTTTGTCTAATTGCTGTGGCCAGGACTTCCAAAACTATGTTGAAGAGCAGTGGTGAGAGTGGGCATCCCTGTCTTGTTCCCGATTTGAGTGAGAAGGCTTTCAGTTTCTCCCCATTGAGGATTATATTTGCTGTGGGTTTCTCATAAATGGCTTTGATTATATTCAGGAATGTTCCCTCTCTACCCACTTTGGCGAGGGTCTTGATCATGAATGGATGTTGGACTTTGTCAAATGCTTTTTCTGCATCTATTGAGATGATCATATGATTTTTGACTTTTTTTTGTTAATGTGGTGTATGATGCTGATTGATTTGCGTATGTTGAACCATCCTTGTGAACCTGGGATGAACCCAACCTGGTCATGGTGCATAATTTTTTTGGTATGTTGTTGGATTCGGTTGGCTAAGATTTTGTTGAGAATTTTTGCATCTATATTCATCAATGATATTGGGCGATAGTTTTCTTTTTTGGTGGTATCTCTGTCTGGTTTTGGAATGAGGGTGATGGTGGCATCCTAGAATGTCTTTGGGAGTATTCCTTCTTCTTCAACCTTTTGAAAGAGTTGAAGGAGGATGGGCACCAATTCCTCTTTATATGTTTGCTAAAATTCACCTGTGAAGCCATCTGGTCCTTGACTTTTATTTGTAGGGAGTGATTTTATGACCTCTTCAATTTCATTTCTAGTGATGGGTCTGTTCAGTTGGTCTGTTTCTACTTGATTCAGTTTTGGCAGGCTGTAAGAGTCTAGAAAACTGTCCATTTCTTCCAGATTGTCAAACTTGTTGCTGTAGAGTTGTTCATAGTATTCTCTTATGGTTTTTTGTATTTCTGCTGTATCCGTTGTGATTTCTCCTTTTTCATTGATAATTTTGGTTATTTGGGTTCTTTGTCTCCTCTTTTGAGTGAGTCTGGCCAGGGGTTTGTCAATTTTGTTGACCTTTTCAAAGAACCAGCTCTTGGTTTTATTAATTTTCTCTATTGTTTTTTGAGTCTCTATTTTATTGATTTCTTCTTTGATCATTATAATTTCCTTCCTTCTGCTGACTTTAAGCCTTTTTTGTTCTTCTTTTTCTAATTCATTTAGGTGGAGGGTTAAGTTGTCAATTTGGGATCGTCTTTTTTGAGAAAGGCCTGTATTGCTATAAATTTCCCTCTGAGCACTGCTTTCGCAGCATCCCATAGATTTTGAACGGTTGTGTCTTCATTATCATTTGTTTCAAGGTAGTTTTTAATTTCCTTCTTGGTTTCCTCATGGACCCATTGGTTTTTTAGTAGCATGTTGCTTAGTCTCCATGCAGTAGGTTTTTTCTCTTTCCTTTTCCCATGGTTGATTTTTAATTTCATGGCATTGTGGTCAGAGAAGATACTTGAGATAATTTCTATGCTCCTAAATTTATTGAGATTCGCTTTGTGTCCCAAGATGTGGTCGATTCTTGAGAATGTTCCATGAGCATTTGGGAAGAATGTGTATTCTGCTTTTTTTGGATGTAGTGTCCTGAAGATATCAATGAAGTCTAAGTTTTCTATTGTTTCCTTTAGGATCTCTGTTGCTTTATTGGTTTTCTGTCTAGAGGATCTGTCCATTGATGTGAGGGGGGTATTAAGGTCTCCTACTATGATTGTATTCTCATCAATATCTCCCTTTATGTCTGTTAATATTTGTTGTATGTATCTGGGTGCTCCTGTATTTGGGGCATATATGTTGACGATAGTAACATCCTCTCCTTGGATGGATCCCTTAATCATTAAGTAGTGTCCTTCTTTGTCTTTCTTTATGTCTTTTGTTTTAAAGTCTATTTTGTCTGATATGAGCATTGCGACTCCTGCTTTTGTGTCGTGTCTATTGGCGTGAAATATTTTTCCCCACCCTTTCACTTTCAATCTATATGTATCTTTTGTCCTCAGGTGAGTTTCTTGTAGGCAGCCTATTGAAGGTTTTTGCCTTTTTATCCACTCAGCCACTCTGTGTCTTTTGATTGGGGCGTTCAGTCCATTGACATTTAAGGTGATAATTGATAGATGATTATTTATTGCCATTTGAACCTCATGTTCCAGTTGATTCTATGGTTCTCCATTCTTCCTTTCTTTTTTTTTTTTTTTTTTTGGTTGGATGGTCTCCTGTTATTATCTGCTTGAGTGTATCTTTTTTTTCATTTTTTGCAAATGCCATATTTGGTTTTGGCTTGTGGTTGCCCTGTTTTTTAAGTATGCTAACCCCTTCCCATAATTGTGTGTTTTAGCCTGATGGTCCTGTAAGTTCAAACACTTCATTACTATATTAAAATTAAGAAGAGAAACATACAAACAAACAAACAAAAGGGTTATTTACTTCCTAACATCCCTTGCCCACATTTTATGGTTTTGATGACTCTTTTTTTATTTTTTTCTTTTAATTTTATTTTGTTTGAGGCCTGTTCATGATTAAATCTGTATGCTGGCTTATTTGAGTGACTGCTCTCTGATTGCGGTTTCCTCAGTCCTAGTTCTTCCTCTTCTTCTTCTTTTTTTTTTTTTCTTTTTTCTTCCCTTTCCTTCCTTTCTTTTTGGTTTAGAGAAGCCCTTTCAATATTTCCTTTAACCTGGGTTTTGTGTTGCAGTATTCTTTAAGTTTTTGTTTGTTGGAAAAAATTTTTATTTCCCCTTCTATTTGAAATGATATTCTTGCTGGATAGAGTATTCTAGGTTGCATATTTTTTCCTTTGAGCACTTTAAATATCTCTTGCCATTCCCTCCTGGCCTGTAGTGTTTCCGTAGAGAAGTCAGCTGATATTCTTATGGGGGTTCCCTTGTAGGTAACATTCTGTTTTTCTCTTGCTGCCTTTAGGATCGTCTCTTTATCACTAACTTTTGCCATTTTTATTATGATGTGTCTTGCTGTGGGTCTGTTTGGGTTCAGTTTGTTTGGGGCCCTCTGTGCTTCTTGTATCTTGAACCCAGTATCCTTTAGATTTGGGAAGTTTCCATTGATAATTTCTTCAAATATATTTTCCATCCCCTTATCTTTTTCTACTCCTTCTGGAATTCCTATTATGTGTAGATTGGCCCGCTTTATATTATCCCATAGGTCTCTTATATTGCTTTCCAGTTTTTTGATTCGGTTTTCTGTCTGTTGACCGGCTTGAGTGATTTCCATTATTCTATCTTCCATATCACTGATTCGTTCTTCTGCATTATTCATTCTGGTTTTTCCTGCCCTTAGTTCCGTTTGCATCTCTGCAAATGAATGTTCTAGTTTTTCTTGGCTCCTCCTTCTATTTTCTAGTTCCTTTCTGAGGGTATCTGCATTACTGTTCATATCTTCTCTTAATTCCTTCAGTATTTTCACTATGTCTCTTTTGAACTCCAGGTCTGTCAGACTGCAGAGATCTGTTTCATTGTTGACTGTTTTAGGTGAGTTCTCCTGTTGGTTTGACTGGGGGTGGTTTCTCAGCTTCTTCATCTTGCTTGTTGTTTTCTTTCTCCTGAGGGAGTTGTACTCTCTGTTATCGGGCAGTGTTTGCCTTGTCACTGCTGTGGAATATTTCCTGAGGGCTGGCGTTGTTGGTCAATCTTTTCTGAGGCAGTGTGGCTTTTCTGGAGTGTTGATGGGGCTAACAGTGTTTCCTTGAAGCAAAGGAGGACTTCCTGAGGTCAGACAGGACTGGGAGGTCCACAGCACGATGGTAGCAGATTTCACTTGGTCATGCAGAGCTTGCTCTGGTGTTTTTTGGCTGTGGGGTTCTTGCAGGGCGTTGGCGGTGTTGGGCAGGTGTTCCTCAGGAGTGCAGCACCCCCTGGGGGCTGGAGCAGCTATCTGGGTCACTGAGAACCTAAGAGGCTCTTCCCTAGGGCCGCCCAACTCAGAAGGACGGCCTGAGAATGTAGGCGGATCTTTTCACAGTGTGGCCGAGCTTGTTGCATCTTTTCTGGGCTGCAGGGGCTCTTCCAGGGGGCTGGTGGTGCTGAGCAGCTATTCCGAGGGAGTGGGGCACCCCCTAGGGGCTTGGGCGGGTAGCAGGGACGTTGGAAACCGAAGAGGCTCCTCCCCGGGGCAGCCCGACTCAGAAAGACTGTCTGAGATCTTTTTCCGACTCGGCCAAGCTTGTTGCAGCTTTTCTGGGGTGCAGGGGGTCCTGCCTGGACTGGCAGTCCTATGCAGCTGATCCACTAGGGCACCCCCTGGGGGCTTGGGCGGGTAGCAGGGCTGTTGGAAACCGAAGAGGCTCCTCCTCGGGGCAGCCCGACTCAGAAAAACCATCTGAGAATTAGGCAGATCTATTCACAGCCTGGCTAGGCTTGTTTTAGCTTTTCTGAGCTGCAGGCCTTTTCTCGGGGGCTGGTGGTGTTTGGTGCTACTCTGCGGAAGTGTAGCCCCTCCAAAGGGCAAGCAGGCCTGTTTAGGGACAGCCCCTGCGGTGGTAGGCTTCAGGCAATTGTTGAGGCCAGCCCTCCTGGATGGCAGGCAGCCCCAGGTTCGGCGAGAGCGTAGGGGGTGGTGGGGGTGGGGGGAGGGGATTCACTGGGAAGCACAGCTTTCAGCTAGCTAGCGGGCCTGTAAGCTTGCTGTGGCGTGGGGGGTATTCTATGGGGACCCACCCCTTCTTCTCTCCCCTCCCCAGCACGGGCGCAGACCAGGCTCTTCTCCCAGGTTCCCTCTGATGCGGCTTTCCACTTCCCCACCCCTAGAGTATTGCTCCCTTCCTCTGCGACAGCTTTGTTTTCTAGTCTCCCAGGCAGTCTCTGCCCCGTCAAATGGTTTCTAGACCTCCCAAGCAGTTTCCGCTCCGCCCCGCCCCCCCAGCCCGTTCCGGGGGACTAACCTCTGGAGGCGAGGTCTCGGTGCCCAGCCCCCACCCAGGCATCTCAATTTTTGGCGACTCTGCCCGTAGTTCAGATGGTCCGTTCGGTTCTTGATCGGCTTTTCCGTACTCCAACTTACTGCTACACTCTTCTCTGCATCTGGAGATTCCTCCGGTTCGTTTGATCTTTCCCCCGTGTAGGTGACTTTCCAGGGTGCGGGATCCCTTTCTCCTCCGCAGTTCCCTTTCGGGAGCGCCCGTCCCGCTCGGATTCACCTTCTCTCACTCTCCTCTTTTCTCCCGTTCTGCCCCGTAATGTCACGAACTTCTTGCCATTATTGGAGTTTAGGTTCCTCTGCCAGCGATTGGTTGCTGTTCTGTGCGAGTCATTTATTCTGTAGATGTGCTTTTTTTGTTGTGTTTGTGGGAGAGGGCGAGCGTGTCCCCCTACTCCTCCGCCATCTTGTCCTCTCTCTGTAGTGTGATTTTGATGGTTATATATTCTTTCTACTTTCGTATGTTTTAAAAGTATTTCTCCTTTTTTTTAAAAAAAAATTGAAGTATAGTGGATTTACTATATCATGTTAGTTTCAGGTGTTCCTTTGCTTTTGAAAGATAATTTTGCTGGTAAACATTATTTTCTTTTAGTACTTAAAGGTGTTGTTATACTGTCTATTTGCTTGCATTATCTTCTGTAAGGAATCTACTGCAGAGTCTTTAATCCTTAGTATTTAACATGGCTTTTTCCTTCTAGATGCTTTTAATATTTTATCTTTATCATCAATTTGATTGTGATGTACCTTGGTGTAGTTTTCTTGTCCTCCTCATCCTCCATATCGTCTTCTTTACTCATGTGTCTGTGTTTTTGAGGTTTGTTGAGCTTCTTGGATCTGTGGGTTATAGTTTTCATCATATTTGGAAAAATTTAGCCATTTTTCTTCAAATACTTTTTCTGTCTCCTCTCTTTGGGGTCTCCAATTACACATGTATTTGGACTCTTCTCACAGTTCACTGAAGCTCTGTTAATGTTTTAAGTTCTCTGTTTTCTCCATGTTTTATTTTGAACAGTTTTTACTCTAGGTTCACCAGTATTTGTTTCTGCAATAGCTAATCTGCTATTAATCTCATCCAGTATATTTTTCATCTCAAATGTTGTAGTCTTCATCTCTAGAAATTCATTTTTGATAGTATTTTTATCTTCCATGTCTGCATAACATTTGAACATGTGAATTGCTACTGTAACAACTGTTTTAATGCCTTTGTCTGCTAATTCTAACATTTGTGTCAGTTGTGGGTCAATTTTGATTAATTTTTATCCTCTTTGAGGTTACATTTTTCAACTTCTTTGTATACCTAGTAATTTTGGAATGGATGCTGGTCATCTTGAAATTTCTCTTTTCAGTGTAAAATTTTGTTCTTATATTTTCATAAATTTTATTGAGCTTTGTTCTATGATAAATTTAGGTTATTTGGAAGCAGTTTGCTCCCATTGGGTCTTGCTTTCAAAGTTTTCTCAGGCATGCTCCGTTTATGTTTAATTATTTCTTATTCCTAAGCTAAAGCTTCCTTTGTTCTCTACCTAAGGTCTCACGAATCATGGGATTTTGCAGGAGAATCAGACATATTCTCAGTTCTATGTGAGCATTAGGCAGTGTTACCTCTGATTCTTTCAGGTGGTACTTTTCCTAATCTCAGAAAGTTTCTGACTCACATATGCTGACCAATACTCAGCTGACTATATGAAGGGGAGGAACATTCTCTACATCTCCAGAGTGCTCTCTCTCTGTGAGGATCTTTCCCCTCTGGTGCTCCATCCTATGAATGACAGCTGCCTTAGTAGTCTCAACTCTCAGCCCTGTCTCTTCAATTCAGGGAGTCTGCCAGTCTCTGTCTGGTCCCCAACCTGTGCTATGGCCTGGAAACTCTCTCAAGACAGTAAACTATATGGCTCATCCTGTTTCTTTCCTGTCTCTCAGAGATCACTGTCCTTCATTGCATGATGTCCAGTGTTTTGGAAGCTATTATCTCCTATATTCTATCCACTTTTTTGGTTGATTTGAGTGGGAAGGTAAATCCACTTGTCACTCTATCTAGTCTAGAAGTGTAAGTTCCAGGCTGCAAAGTCTGAATGTCATTCTCTAGGGGATGCAGAAGCATCGAAAGTAGGGATCGAGGATCAGTCTCAGGTGTCCAGAAGGTCACTCCAGAAGTGTTTGTAGGAGCAACTGGAGAAGAAAGTCAGAGACAGGAAGACTTTGCAAAGCCCTAATCACTAGCAGTAAGGACCCAGAGAAGGCATGAATTTAAGAGATTCTAAAATCCCAGTATGCGAAGAACCCTAAAATAAAATGCAAAAGTCCAAGCTTGCATAATAGAAACATCATCTAAAATAATATATTAAAAATATGCAGCATTTTATGTGCCTCGACAACACAAATTAAACCTGGATTAACGCAGAGCTAGTGTCTTCCATAGCGCTTCCCAAACGCTAGGTACCTAACACCCACAGAACTGGAGACTGTGGGACTCATTACAGGCATACCCCAGAGCCCTGCAGAGTGTGATGGCTAGAGATTCTGTAGACTTATGTCCCCTCAAAGGGCTTCTGGATGGCTATTCTTATTTGGCCAACATTTAAGGATATTTCCCTGGAGAAATCACCATATTTTATTCACAAACATTTGGGAACTTTGTGAATAGGAGGGAGTATTTTAGGTTTTTAGGAAGCAAATCTCCAAATGTGCTTATCAGGAAGCCTTTGAGTTTGCAAGTCACTTTGGAATGAGAGCATTTTTCATCCAAACCACAAAGTCTAAATCCAGCTGGGATTTTTACATTGGAACATTGTGCTGGCACGCTTAATGCTAAAATAATATATTTAGGGTAATAAAGCAAAGTGAGGAATAAGAAAGCACAAGGCATAGTCAAATCAAATCAGTCTTGAGAACATGTTCCCTTCTCACTTTGAGGGAGTCGGGCATAAATGAAATCTCTTTAAACTTGGTGTGGGGAATGATTGTTGGAGGAACAAAGATAAGAGAATATTAACAACTTAATGTTGGAGAAAGGCCATTAGAGACCTTGGAGCATTCATGCTAGAACTGTGGGAGCAGTTATAGTCCTAAAAATGCTCTCTCTGTGATTAGGAATGAGGACAGCCAAGAACAGGGGTGTCAGCAGCCTGTGGCTGCTGTGTGCTGGCTTCCTCCCAAGGGAGGAGCCTGGGGCCAAGGCCAGGCCTTCACCTTGAATTCCTGTAGGTTTCAGAATGACTCACAGAGCATCCCCTAAGATTCTTACTGATAACTCCACATGGAGACCTTCAGGAAATATAAACACCCTTATGCACAAACCCTTTACAAAGTGAAGGTCAACCAACAACAAAACATTACCCTTCCAGAAGGTGACATTCAGGAAAGATGACCTGTTAATTCTCAAACCTTTGAGTACAGTATAGCTACGGGAGAACTGTTTTTATGTTTTGTCTTTTTAGGGCCGCACCTGTGGCATATGGAGGTTCCCAGGCTAGGGGTCGAATCCAAGCCGCCTCTTCGACCTACACCACAGCTCACGGCAAGGCTGAATCCTTAACCTATTGAGCAATGCCACAGATCGAACCTGTGTCCTCATGGATGCTAGTTGGGTTCATTAGCCACTGAGTCATGATGGGAACTCCCTGGAGAACTTTGTTTATTATGAAGAGGGAAATCAAGATGGCAAGAGGGTGATCAAGATGGCAAGAAAAAGGAGGAAGGAAGATAGAGAACCACGATTAACCAGTGAACACAGTAAAAAAGAAAATCCCCAATCTGCATTTGGTGTGGTCGCTGATAATGTTAAGTCTGACACCCCCCCAAACAGTGAACACTCTGTCAGCTACTTTACAACATGGCTACAGAATTGTTATCCCCTGTGCGATGCTTTTTGATGCTGGGATGGTGATCTGGGCACCTTCTCAAAATGGGAATCGTGTGAATGCCCCTTCCCATCCTTGCTGGTGCCTTTGGAAAGCGTGTTTGGAGGCTGGCCTGATAGGTCATGGTCGTTACAGCTCTGGCGACTTAGAGGGCCTTTCTCATTCTTCAGGGACCCAGCCCTGCTCCTTTAGTTCTGGGAGCTCTCAGTCAGGATTCCTTAGGCCTAGGGTAGGAGTGGGTATTTGACGCAGGCTGGCCAGTGTGGGACCCTCAAAGGGAAGGCTGGTAGGTGAAGGAGAGGCACCTGACCCAAGGAGGACCGTGCAGAGGCTTCCCTGGCTGGGTACCCAGATGCCGGGAGACAGGTTAAGTTCCACGTTCCGCTGAGGGTTACTAAGCTGGCAGGGTGTACGTCGAGTTGGTGGTTGAATGCCGTGGAGCAGAGGGAGGATGCCACCAGAGAATGTGAACGGTAGAATCAGAACCTGGTTTGTAATTTTGTTAAGTACCCACGTGAGGCCTGTTTCATGACAGATGGAGGATTTTAGGGATTCATTTTTTTTTTTTAAGCGCTTCATAATCGCAAACACTTACTTTTGATACAAAATACGCTTTCTATCACTTGAATTAAACCTATCATTCAATTCCTTTCCAGTCCTCCTGTCAAGATGACAAATGACCCATGGCAGAAAAGTACCAGCTGGCAGAGACTGTCAGCTCGTAATTTCACTGCCACTAGTGAGGGTGGTGGCAGCAGCTGCAGCTGCTGTTGTCTTTCTTCCTCCAGGAATTGGGTCTCCCTGTGGAAAATCACCCCCTGACATCCGGTGTCTGTGAATAGTCTGAATAAGCAGCAGTCCTCTTCCATAATTGAGGAACTTTAATGGAAATTGGCTGCCCATCCAGTGGTTGGCTCTTCTTCATGAATAGTGTTAGCTGGGGAGAGAATAGACATCTATAATTCCCAAGTGGCTGGAATTTAAATCATCCTATGAATGCAGGATTGGCCAGACCGCTTCCTGAGCAAAGCCATGAGTTAGACGGTTTACAGTTGGGTATCGGCTTTGAGTTTGTGTAGATTGCGGTGACCACGGGCTGGATTGACCCTTGAGGAAACGAGAACCCTGTTAAGTTTCTGGAAAGGCTGGGTGTTACAGGAAGAAAGACACAGATTCTTTCTCTCAGAAACCACAAACTTGGAGTTCCTATGGTGGCTCAGCGGGTTAAGAACCCGACTAGTATCCCTGAGGATGTGGGTTGGATCCCTGGCCTCACTCAGTGGATTAGGATCTGGTGTTGCCGTGAGCTGCGATGTAGGTGGAAGATGCAGCTCGGATCTGGCGTTGCTGTGGCTGCAGCTGCTGGGCACCTCTGATTAGACCTCTAGCCTAGAAACTGCCACATGCTGCAGGCCCTAAATAGAAAAAGAAAGGAAGGAAGGAAGAAAAAGAAAAGAAACCACAAACTTTGCTGTCCCCCAGGAATCTTCCTTTTCTTGGTTGGCGAAGCACCCCCGTGGAAAATCTCTCAGCGTACACCCTACCCGATTATCTGTACTTGCCATGAGTGGGAAAGGTCTCTTTCTCTCTCTCATGTGAGCACACACACACATTGGGAGCAGTTTCCTAGTGCGTGGCAGCATGGGGGAAGACTCAGAGAATCTGGAAGATGCTATGAAAAGCATCTAGTGCAGAGCTTGGCTAACTTTTCCCGTAAAGATCCAGTTAGTAATTCTTTTAGGGTTTGTAGGACATGCTATGTTGCATCTACTCCGCTTGCTATTGCAGCACAAAGGCAACTGCAGAATAAGTGGTGAGGCTGTGTTCCAATAAAACTTTATTTACAAAAACAGGTGGCAGCTGGATTTGGCCTCTGGTCCCTGGTTTTCTTACTCCTGGCTAGTCCTATGCCTTAGAAGAGGAAACTAAAAGTCAAAATGACCTACTGGGAGTTCCCATTGTGGCGTAGTGGAAACGAATCCAACTAGGATACATGAGGATGAGGGTTCGATCCCTGGCCTCGCTCAGTGGGTTAAAGATCTGGGGTTGCTGTGGCTGTGGTGTAGGCTGGCAACTGTAGCTCTGATTTGACCCCTAGCCTGGGACCGTCCATATGCTGCAGGTGCGGCCCTAAAAAGCAAAAACAAACAAATGATCTACTGGCCACATTGCTAGTCAGGAGTGCAGATGTCAGAGCCCTGGGTCCCAGTCCCCTCTGTCCACCCCGCCACCGTCTTATACTGCAGGCTTTGGTTCTTGAATCCAAGCGGGGGAGTTACCTCTGCTTCTTTTCTCTGGAGGGCTACACACAGGCACAGGGATGAATTCTTTAAAACAAGGTTTCCCAATTTAGGTTTGGTGCTGCCACCTGGGTGCTCCTGGTTCTGTTCTCATGTGGGTGCTGTGACTTGGAGACTGGGCCGTGTCAGGTCACTGCAGAGTCTTCGGGGGAGACCCAGGAGTCGGAAGGGCAGCTCTCACATCACCCCTTCCTAGTGACTGGGAACAAATGTCCTAAAACATGTATGCTTGCTGGCACCGGTGTCCTTCTGGTGGGATAAGCTTCAGGGGTGGCTTTGGCCAGCATCTGGAGCCACGGCTGCCTCTCAAAATCCAGGTGAGGGATGGTGACACCCCACGGAGGGTTGGTGTGCTCACACGTCTCCATCAGCCCTGTCCTTGGAGAGCAGCTGAGCACCACGGACCAGGTGGGCCTGTGACTGTGAGGCAGCTCTGTGGTTGGCCTTGCAGGAGGGTGCGGCATCCGAGAAAGCCTGTCCTGGGGGATTTGGAGTCGGGAGGAGCAGAGGGAGATACAATTCAGACAAACAAGCTGCGTGGGACCAAGAGGGTTCTAGAACCACCTCACTCTGAGGGGGTTGCCTTTCTTTGACCTAAAAAACCACAGGCTGCCTGTTACCCACTAGCTTTCGGCAGGATCTGGAAAAAAAAAAAAAAAAAATCCCTCTTTCATCTGCACTCACCTGGGCTCGGGATGGAGTGCAAAGGATATAATGTTGACATCGTGTCTGTGAAAAGTCTGTTTGAGAGGACATTTGAAAGGAGTTGTATTTCTTTCAATTAGATGCGTTAATAAATATTAATAGCTATAAAGATGGGAGGGAACACATATCATCCCTGCTTATCTAGACCAACCTCAGAAACTACACAGTTAATTCTGAAGATAATTATGCAAATTCCTGCCAAGGGATAATTCTGCCTTCTAATGGAATTGGCAATATTGGGGACATTTTCCTGAGCCTTCCTGCCCACTTCTTACCTAGCATCCTCCCAACCTCATCGCTTGCTCGCTTTTTTACCCCCTTCAGGTAGTCAGACAGGCTTACCTCCACACCTTTGCTCTTTATTTAGCCTGGTGTGGCATTAGTTATTTTAACCTTTATTTAGCTTGGTGTAGCATTAGTTATTTTAACCTTGTCTTGTGAATCACACTCCCTTGAGGTTGAACGACTCGCTTAACTTTGCACTGAATATGTCCTGCTTTTGCTTCTATTCTAGAAGTGGAATTTGAACTGTAAACAGCTGTAGAAAAATACACAAAAGCCCCAGTCATTTTCTTCCTACATATTGGAGTTTTGTCTTATGGGGGACTTAAAAATGTTAATTTAAGAATTTGCAGATAAAATGATGTCCCAGAATTCAGTTGGCCCATTTGACATCTCTTTCAGCATAAACTGGGCACAATGGAAATGTCATTAAACCTAATTCTGCTGCTAATTTGTTCAGGGATTGTTTGGTTGTAAAGAACAGATACACAGTCAAGCTAACTTAAGCAAACCAAAAACAAACAAGAAAACAAACACAAAATAAAATTTTTTGGAAGAAAACTGGGCCCAGACCACAGAAGGCCAGCTGGACATCTTCAGGGACTCAAACCTGTCCCTGGCATGTGGGGGCCAAGATCGCCTTCTGTCTCTGGGGCTCTGCTGCTCAGCTCCTCATATCTCTGCAATTTCCAAAGAAATTGGATAGAGCCTGGTCTAGGTCCCAGGTCTCCAACTCTGAGCCCCATCCTCTGCGTTCTTTACCAGATTTTGTCACACTCTTCGGGGGAGCCACGGGGCATCTCCAAATACTCGAGAACTTATCCAAACCAGAGAAGATGCAGGCCACCTGGAGGAACCCCCCGCCCCTGCCCCCCAGCAACACTTTCCTTGGCTTTATATGTCAGGATTCTATGTTCTGAGTGGGAAAGGGGTTGTGCTGTCTGTTTTGTGCTCCTGCAGAATCAAGTACTGGGAATAATGGATCTAAACGAACAATACAACAGCACAAGATATAACTTTGGGGGCAATTTCTTTGGACAATTATACTTTAATTTGTGGCAAATTAGCTAGTTATCCTGTTGGCCTTTAGAATATTTTTTCCCTTTAGTTTCTCAGAACGAAAGAGCCCGCTCGTTTTCTGGCTCTCTGAATGTGGGCAAAACAGAAAGCAGGGCTGGGAAGCTGGCTCTTGGTTCCATGCAGCAGCTGCCTGTTTTATCAGGAAAGTTTTACGGGAACACAGCTGTCCCTTTTCGTTTACACATTGTCTTAGGCGGCAGTGGCAGAGTTGAGTTGTTGTGACAAGCACCGACTGGCCCACCAAGCTAAAAATATTTACTACCTGCCCTTTACAGAAAGTTCATTGATCCCTGGACTGAAGAGATAAAAACAAGTTTTAGTTCAGTGTGTCACAGAGAGATATCTTAGATGGTTCTGGAGCTAAAAGACGAATGGTCGCGGGAGTCTATGGTGAGGAAGCCGTTTGGGGATCCCGCATCTCAGCTTCACGGAGGAATCTGGTCACGGACTTGTTTCAGGGAGTCTTAGTAACCCAGGAGCCACCACGTGGTGCGCCCCATCACGCACAAGCTGCAGCTCAACTAGTTTGAGAAGAAATAAATAAGGTCCAGCGGGTGTGAGTTGTGACACCACCAGCTATGGATTGAACGAGATCCTCTCCCGCCTCACTGGATCTGTGGAGCGGGTCTAAGGTGAAATCTGACAAAAAGTGGGGAAATAAATGCACTCGACTGAGCAGACAACTTTCAGATGGCAAACTGGATGGTTCAGACATTTTTTTTTTTCTTTTGTCTTTTTAAGGCTGCACCCACGGCATATGGAGGTTCCCAGGCTAGGAGTCTAGTTGGAGCTGTAGCCACAGGATCCTTATGCTCGGGATCCTTAACCCACTGAGTGAGGCCAGGGATCGAACCTGCATCTTCATGGATGCCATTCAGATTTGTTTCCGCTGAGCCACGTAGGGAACTCCCAAACTGGATGGTTCAGAAGAGAATTTTACTGTGTCAAGTTAAGGAACAGACCTTGTCTGAGGCAGGCAGGGAAGGGCTGTGTTGTTTCCATGACAGTGTAGCCACTGCTGTCCTTCTTTGGTGCCTCTTTGGAGATGCTGTGGCCCTGAGTAATGTATCCAAGAGGACGGGGTGCCTTAGTGGCGTCTTCCTCCTGACACCTGGTTAGCACCCCAGTCTCTCCCTTTCAGGGGAGCCCCCCGCCCTCTTATCCCATTCACCTCTCTCTGCCTTCATTTTAATCTGACAGGTCTTCCATCTTACTAAGCATTTTTCCAAGTGTCTCTTTATCAAAACCTTTCTAATTGTGCTCTCACTTTTAGCATTTGAATGAATTAGCTCTTGTGTTGATAAAAATGTCAGTGGTAACAATGATAGTTATAACCTGGTGTTCATTATCTCAAACTGAATACCTTTTTTATGAGTAAAGCATTTGAAATACTTTCATTCCTTTGACCCTCATATCAGCCCCTCGGGAGTGACTGCGATTATAAGTCCTATAAAATGACAAAACTGAGGCTTAGGGAGATGAAGCACTTAAACAAAATAATTTCTGTATTCACTCATTCAGCAAACAGATGCTGACTGTGTACACGAGCCAAGCTTAGTGCTGGGTGTACTGCAGTGAGCACATCGTCAGGAAGCGTGGAGCTTGTGCTGAGGGGAGCGGCCAGGAAGTAAACAAAACACATAATTCTGAAGAGGGGTGAGTGGTCGATATGAAAGGACAAGGCAAGAATAGTAACAGGGCACCGTGGGCACGTGGCTGCCTGGCCCCAGGCTCCTCCAGACGAAAGTCCAGGTCTGAGGTCTATGTTCTCGAACACCTTTTGTTTGTGCCCTTCCTCCCTCAGTGGGACACTATAGCCCAGAGGTGATGGGACTTTAAGATCCCCTGGTCCTGCCTCCTATGTCTTACAGGGTGGGTTTCTGCATTACCTAATTTTGTCCCAGTCGTCTTCAACTATAGAGATCCTACAGCCTTTCCCAGAAGATGTCCCAGAAAGGAGATGCTTTCTTTCTCATTATCGACAAAGAGCAAGTCTTTTTCTCTCACCTCTCTCCCTCCTTCCTTCCTCCCCGCCACTCCATCTCTTTACATCATTTTATTTCTCCCAGGGAGTTATGTATTGGATTCAGTTCAGCAACTGCTTATTAAGGATGCCCAGGGCTCAGCAGAGTGCTCTTCATAAACATTTATTGGATAAATGAATGTACTGGGCTCAAAAGAAGACTGATTTAAAGCAGACGGGATCCCTGGCCTCAAGGAGTTGCCCACTGCTAAGCAGACTGAGACAAAAACAGCTCCCCACAGTCCAAGACAGGGAGAAGCAGGCACGGACGAGGCTGTTCCCTTGGGATGGCTCCCCCAAAACTCTACCCTGCAAAATTCCAAGAGATTGGGGTTGGGTCACAATTCCACTAGGAGCTCACGTCAAAGGTCAGCCACCTTAATGCACAGGTTTGTAGTTTGTGGTGTCTAACGATCTTTGATTCCAAAGAAGAAAATGTTTTCAGGGCTCAGGGAAGGCTCTGCAGGTCACCATTCAGGATGGATTTGATAGTACTCCTCCCAGTGGCATACATCTGTCAGGGCGGCATCGCTGGCAGTCGCGAGCAGAGAGGTGCTGAAGGGGGATGGGGAGAGAGGTGGGCAGGTGAGACTCACACAGCTGCATGCAGTCAGCTGGCATAGACAGTCGGTGGCCCCGCGTCAGTGATTTCTGCTTGCACCATCAGCGCTCCAAGAACTGGGTGGTTAGCTGCAGGTGAGCGTGTAATTGATGACTCTTCCATAGGGCGCTCATTCCGTCATTAAGAGATGTGTGCCCTTTACTCTCGCTCTACAAAACTCCCTGCCATTCTAGCAACGTGCCCTTCTCTCTTACAACCTAGTGTTCCTTTTCCGGGGCTGCCAGATCGGACAACTGCACACCAGGTGGCTTGAAACAAGAGTCATTTATTCTCGCACATTTCTGGAGGCCAGAGCCGGAACTGCAAGTGTCGACAGGCCCACGCTGCTCAGCGGGCTCCGGGGCCGGATCCTTCCTTGCCTCTTCTGGACTGTCGGCAGTCCTTGGCGTCCCTCGCCTCGCGCCACTCCAGTCCTCCCCCCGTGTTCTCCGTCTTCACCTCTTCTCTTCTTAGGAGGACACCGGGCATTGCATTTAGGGCCCATCTCATTCCACTGTGACCCCATCTTAGCTTGACTACATCTTTGATGACCTCGTTTCCAAATGAGATGATATTCGCAGGTGTTGTGGGTTTAACCCTTGGGCATGAATGCTTGGAAGGACACCATACAACCCACGCAAACCTCACCCTCCAAAATATAGCTGGAATTGCAACGCTTCTCATCATCTCCTGTGTGACCACCCTCATCCCGACCGCCTGGGTGACTGCACGTCTCCTAGTGGGCTTTCTGCTCCTCTCCTGCTTCCCACCATCCATTCTCCAGCCAACAGCCAGAGCGATCTATTGAAAACACAATCATTGTATTTCTTCCAGGGACTAAACCCTGAACCAGAACCTCCACAAGTAGCTCTGCAGTGGCTTCCCGCTGATCTTGGAGGAATGCCAGGCCTTTATGTGGCCTTTCCCTTGGTTCACTGCCACCCACCACTCCTCCTCCTCAAGTGCCCTGAGCTTCCACCTGCCCCCTGCCCTCACCCAGCCCCCTCCCATGGCCTCTGCCTGGGAATCTCTGCGTGACTTTTGTGAGCCAGGCCCCATCTTTCTTCCTTCCAGGTCTCATTCACCTGTTCCCTTTCCCGGAGAGGCCATCCCTGGTCTGATCTGAAACATCCAGCCTGCGCCCGCCCCAGCCCACTTCCTGGCACCCTTCATACTGTTCACCTTTCTACACAGTGGTTATAATCACTTGCATCATCGTGCTTGTTTAATTAGCTGTTGTCTATCTCTGCTTCCCTCTAAAATCTGAATCCCGTCAGAGCAGGAACCTGGGCTCCCGTGGTCCCTTTGGGTCCCCAGAGCCTGGATGGCGTCCGGCTCAAGTAGATGCTCAAAGTTATCTGCTGACTGAACGAAGGAGTGAAGTGACTACATTGTATTTTTAATCACAGAAGAGCCTTTCAAGTAAGTTGATGACATTTGGTTTTCTGATCCCCTAAAGGTGGAAGATTAAAAGAAGGCAATCAGAAGAGGAAGGGGTGCCATGGGCAGTGAGGGAGGAACCCAAGAATGTGCAAAAAGCACCGCCAGAGCGTGACTGGGGGACATTTCACAGGGGGGCAGATAGAGCCAGCCCCCCAACAGCCCACAAAAAGGAGTGCACACATGAAGCTGTGTGAGCAGCAGTGACCTTGACCCCTGCCCCCATCCCCACCTGGCTCCTTCCGTGTCCCCCCTCCCTCGGCCACCTGGCCCTTCCAGTTTCCACCAGAGTCGCTTCCATGAAGTTCGGGCGATGCCCTCTGTGGGCCTGTCGGTCTCTGTGGCAGGTGCTCCCTCTCAACACTGCACAAACCACTGGTCCCTGAGGGGCCACTCAGCTGGGTCCCAAGTGGAGCTGGAGGGAAAGAAAGGCCCTTTCTTTGGCTCTAAAATTACAGCAGACATTCCTTGATCCTTTCTCTGTACCAGACGCTTGGCGGACATAATGTCACCACATTTCACCAATTCGGCGATCGTTTCCTCCCCCCGCCCCCAGCATCTCTAAACTGTATGCATCTTACAGTCCATGACACGATGGATCTGGTGAAGTCCAGCCTTAGCCCTGTGAGAAGGGCACTGTCATTCTACCATTTCAGGAACGGGCACAGGGGCTGATGTGACTGCTGGTAGGTAGAGTCCAGAGCCCCAGCTCTTCATGGCCACATTTTGTGCCACACCTTGTTACCCAGACACCAAAACTGCACTATTATCTGCCCCTCTGGATCCTGCCCATCGCTTTTGTGACCCCAAGGCCTCTGAGTGCACACCTGTGTTAAAATTAATGAACAGAAATCTCAATTAAATGGAGTTGGGAGACCAGAAGGGGGCGCTGTCATGCCCTGTGAAGACAGCAGGGCCCCACAGGAAGAGGAAGGAGTCCTCTTCCTTCCTGGTAAGGACTCAGCCCATGGGAAGCCGTGGGCCCTTTGGGTACAGTATCCTGCTAGCTGCCTTTTCCTCTCTAAAGGAGTTCTCCTTCCCTCCTTCCCTCGCTGTGAGGGGACTTGCAGGCGCCGCGCCGTGGTTGCAGACCATGCAGCAATTTTCTGAGGATCCTGAATAAAACTGTCTTTGCTGGAGAGATAGCTGGCAGTCTTATTGTTCTAGACCAACACCTGCAGACAGGCTCTTCTCAGTCCAACAAGAGACCACCTCAAATATCAACACGTGCAGTAGCACATGCAGAAGGGCCGCTGGGTCACCTGCCCCACAAAGAGCCGGCTCGGAACCCCCACCTGGGCTCTCCTGGAGACCCTGCCTATAAGCTAAATGCTTGTAGATGCAAGGAAAGGATCCCTGGCCTGCAATGACTTTGTAAGAGGACACTCATCCAGGGGAGGAGGAGGTGGGGTCCTACCCAGGCTTAATTCAGTGGCTTATCGATGCTTCCAAAGACTCAGGCATTTGCCATCCTCAGGGTATTGTCATGCTCCCCTCACAGGGGGACACAACTGTGTCCCGAGGGAAGAGAGGCATTGTTGCCTTCTCAGCTCTTTTAACGTGGACATAAAACCAAACCAAACAAGCAAAGGAGCCAAAGGCCAATCCTCCCTGTCCCTTCCCTGAAGTCCCCACAATGTCCCATTGATAGAGTTTGGGTTACATGTTCAGGCCTCAGCTGCAAGGCAGGCTGGGAAAGCGAAGTGGGTGCCTGGACAGTGAAGTGATAAAGCAGCACAGTTTTGTGCAGCCATGGATATTCCATGATGCTGAACCTGAAGCCCCAAAAAGGTTAACTGAGCTCATTATCCTCAGCATCAGCAGCTGGGGAAGTGCGCGATCTAGTTCAGAAAGTGTTGTAGCCTTCGTGCTTAAAAATAAAGGTTTTCATCTTTCTGTATCTGTTTTCTGGAAAATTCGTCCTGTGGACCCCCTCATCCTCTGAGAATCCCATGTCAATTAGCTGTTATTGTAAGTGAATAACCTGATCTTCCAATTGGCCATTTATGGCAAAGAACTCCTGGTGAGTGATTACAGATTTTTGAGCTCTGACAAATTTATACAGATTCTAATTCTTAAACAGATTTCACAGCTTGCTTTTAAGGCACCTCCATTTTTTCCTTTTCTCTTTATTTTTCTAGCAGGGTAGAGAAAAATGGACAAAAACTGACATTTAAGTAATGCCCAGGCATTTTGCTCTGGGCAGAGTAAGGGTGGAATGAAGCACTTGAGACGCATGGTGTCAGAGAATTTGGGGCTTATTCTCTAACCACTGAATAAACTGTGTCCGTTTTTCTTGTGATTCTTAGATATCCCTTATTAAGTTGATAGAACAATTATGTTTTAGAATGGAAAAATATCAGAAATTCAGAAAGAGTTTCCTTCTTGCAAGAAATGATTGTGTGTCAACAATGTTTAATATTTATATAATCTTATTTATTTATTTATTTTTTTAACTCTTGAAGAAACTGAGGCCCAGATGACTGACTTAGAGTCACAAGTAGTATCAGCAGAAGGTCATCAACTTACGCAAAGCACGCGGCCATGTCCCTGCCTGGATGGAACATTTAACAAGCATTAGTTCTGATGGCTTCTTTGCCCTTTCCCCCATTTTCTTCTTATACCAGGAAATGCATCTGAGAGGTGGAAATACTAACCAGATAATATTTCATTTTAAGTAAGAGTCACAGTGGCCTCCTTGCCAGTTGCGGGGCGCTGAGAAAATACAAGGACTCAAAAAAAAGACGTTGCCTGATGGCAGAAAAACCTGAAGGCAAGTTCCTAAGCAAGGAAGGGAGCTCATCTGAATGGTGCATGCCAAAAGTGGGCCTCTGGACAGGATAAAAGCTCACCTGAACGGTACAAGCCGAAGGTGGGCTTCTGGTCAGGATAAAAAGCCTGCCTGCACGGTGCAAGCCGAGGGCAGGCCTCAGGTGACACAGCTCTTATTCTGATGCTGATGGGGAAGAATTGGGGCTCTCCTGGGAAAGCAGTTTCCGTGTTTGCCCTGGAGAACATGGATTGTTTCTTGGGGTGACCTAGTCTTTCCTGCTGTTTTATTTGTTATTCAGTTTTCCTCAGTCTTTCCTGATTATTTACTTATTATTCTTATTTCCCATTCTTGTTTTCCTGTGGTGATTTGTGATTTAACAAAATTACAACAATAATATAATAAAAATTTCATCCTGAAGGACTTTTCCCTATTCATATCCAACTTAATTAATATATAGTGTTTAGCTACTAACTAGTTCTACAGTAAACTTTAGAGTTAGGATTTTAATGAGGTTCATAGAAGTTAGACATGTATTATTCTTGACCAAAAGACACCTAGCTATGAGTTATAGAAGCTTTTACGTGATAGCTAGTTAAGTTGGCTTATATTTTCTTACACTGTCTCCCTGCCATAACGCTTTAAAGATAAGCACCAGTCTAAAAACAAGATTTGGGAATGCCCAATTCTTGTGTCTGTGACCTCTTCAACTTGTGGAGACGTTGGCCATGGGATGATTTGTACTGAGTCTCCTCCTTTCCACATGACGTATTGTACCTAATTGCCCTTAAATCGTACTCACTAAATGTAGTTAAAACAATGTTAGAATGTGATCTATAGCTGCTGTGCCATGTAAAAGTTAACCAATGTACTTTTAACACTGCGATGTAATCTGCAGTGAAAAACTGTCTATATAATCAGCCACTTATGCCAATTAAATTGGAGCAGTCCAGTGCCCTGAAAGAAGGGACAAAGAGGCTGTCTCCGTTGCAAAAGCCGATGTCCGACCCTCTCCTTTGGGAAAAGTGTACACCCCCTGGCCGCCGGAGCTGGCCTCTGGCAGCCAGTGAAACTCATTTGCTCCTAACCTTTACAAATACACTGGCCAGAATAAATGAAGCTCTGGATGGGTTCATATAGTCACATTTAGTTACCTTTGTGGCCTTCTCCTGGAAAACATTATAAAGGCATGTTTTTCTGAGTATTGTGTACAGGAAATGTGTCAAATGTAAGATTTCTGCCAAAAAGCACTTGAATGGTCTTTCAACAATTGATGTTCAAATATGACTGTCTGCTTAGGATCATAAATATTTACAAGGCTGACGTTTGATTAATTTTTTTTATGAAAGTAGAGAAAATACTTGAGCTGCCGTTTAAGCTTTGGCGAGGAATTTGCTTTTTCTTTTTGGAGATAAACATGTTTGCCATAGTCTTTGTTATTGACTGTCTCATTGTTAGCTTTTCAGAGACTTCTATCATGAGGCAGACACCAATGTCATTAACATCTTGGAAGAATGTGTTACTGTAAGCTCCACGAAGGTTGCCTGAATATCTTATTCATCCTCATAGACCCTGTAGCACTTAGCACTCTATCTAGTTAGCAAAAATGTTTAGTGAGCCCCTTCTATGGGGCAGGCCTATGCTGGGCTTTGGACAGAGGTCTGAATGAGACATTCCCAAACTCTCAGACTCCACGGGGCTCAGAGCAGGATGTTGACTATGCTCCATTCACTTCCTTATCAGAGCCTTTGGTCTGCAGCTTCATTAGCAGCATGCAGTGGAGACAAGTGAGATGGTTTTTGTTATTATTATCATCAGGTACACTCTTGGGTGACTGTTAGGCATCAAGCACCTTTGCCTTATTTTACTTATCTACTTAAACTCTAGGAAGAAGGTCTTGTTGGTTATATTCCCATTTTGCAGGTCACGATCAGAGGCACACAGCGGCTTATATATAACTGGGCCACAATCACAGAATAAGTAAGTGGAGGAACCGAGTTGAAACCCAGGTGGTCTAACTTCTGAGTTTTATCATTATTAGCTGCAGACTACACCATCTCCCATTATACCTGCTGTACTCTCCATTCACCCATTGACTAGCTGCTCTTATCTGGCCAAGCATCTGCACACATTTTCTCCTTTGTTTTATGCTTGGATGCTCAGTTTGCCAGAAGAAGGTTGGACAGAAGTATGTGAGCAGCAGAGCCCCTCAAAGTCTAGCCGGAGAAGCCTTGATCTAGAGATCTGCCTTTTTGTTTAACGGGACCAGCAATTTTAAAGGAGTATCATGTTGAAGAATGAAAAGCCAGGGGTGTGCTGGACCACGGCTACTGGCTGGTTTCCCAGCTCGGCATTAGTAACTTCAGGTCTGTGGTTTGAAATTGGCCATGGTGGGAGTATTTACACCATGGAAATTGGTGAACTCTACAAGCCAGGCTCTCCCCCAACCAAAGACAGTAGTTAAACACTTACTAGGATTAGATATCCATCTTTTTGGGGGGAACTGATCATTCACCCCAGCTCCTACTTCTGTGGTTCTTTGTGGCAGCACTTTGGAAACCCAGCCAAGATGGTATAGGACCTTGGCTTAAGATGGACTAAGCACTATCATCCCTGACTCTTGGAACTGAAAGACAGTAAGAGAGAGAGCAAGGAAGAGGGAGTCAGCTTTTCTTAATGCCTGGATGGTGGGGTGTGAAATTCCATGAACTGCTGGCAGCCGTATTCTGGAGTGTGCATCCAGGTTAAGAAAGCCAGCCGCCAGTGGAAGACATGACCTGCTGGTATATAGCAAAGTGTAGGTGAGGGATGCGAAAGAGGGACTCCTGGTTGTGTTCTGTCCTGGAGACTGGGCTGCCATTAAAATACTGTGATATCACGGAGCATCTTTCCAATAAAGGTGCCAACCCACTTGGTTGGTCTAGTTTGGGCTGGCATTCTCTAGCAGTCTCTGTAAGGTACACAGAATCACGCCTGCTCCAAGATGTCCACATTCTCATTCCTGGAAGCTGTGAACATTTTACCTTCCAGAGCAAAGGGGAGTTAAAGGGAGCAGGTGGAATCAAAGGTGCTCATCAACAGACTTTAAGATAATAGGAGTTCCCATTGGGGCTCAGCTGGTTAAGAACCCGACACAGTATCTGTGAGGATGCAGGTTCCATCCCTGGCCTCACTCAGTGGATTAAGGACCTGGCATTGCTATAAGGTATGGTGTAGTTTGCAAATGCAGCTCAGATCTGGGTGTTGCTGTGGCAGTGGTGTAGGCTGGCAGCTGAAGTCCTGTTCATTCCCTAGCCCGGGAATTTCCGTATGCCACAGGTTCAGTCCTAAAAAGAAAGCAAAAAAAAAAAAAAAAAAGATCAGAGTCACCCGGTGTGAGGAGGGTTCAGTTTGCTGTCGGCAGCTGTGAAGATGCAGGAAGGGGACCTGAGATAGGTGGCCTCTAGAAGCTGAAAAAGGCAAGAAAATAGATTTTCCCTTAGAGCCTCCAGAAGAAACTCAGATCTGCATTCCTTGATTTTTAGCCCTGTAAGACCCACGTTGGACGTCTGAGCCACAGACCTGTAAGACCATACATCTGTGTTGGTGTAAGTCACTAAGTCTATTACAGCAAAAATGGAAAATTCCTACCCCAGCAAAACCTTACAGGCTCTGAGAACATTTCTACTCTCAATATCTCAAGCTTTAAAATTCCCTCTCTGACCCCTTCTCTCCATTTTCACCCTGTGGTTTTAGCAAGTTCCTTAACTACTCTTTATGTTCTTCAGTCTCTGCCTCCACACACACATATTTCACTCATGTCCTAATTTCACTTGCTTTCCAGCAAGTCTTCTAACGGAGTTGCTGGCACACAGAGAGGTTTCAATAGCTTAGCAATAGTGATAGCGTTGCTATTATTGGAACAAAGGGATTTCTCATCCCTACAGAACCTAGAACAATGGTCCTCTTATACATATGTCCTTACAGAATATTCGTGAAATTGAACTGAAGTAAGTTGACAAAACACATTAAAAACAATTTCTTAAAATTTCTGGCTAGATTTTTTTTTTTTTCCTCTCTCTTTTCCTTTTTTGGCTGTGCCTATGGCACATGGAAGTTCTTGGGCCAGGTGTCAAACCCGAGGCACATCACTCACTCACCTGAGCTACAGCATTGACAGTGCCAGATCCACCATGGAACTCCTTCTGGCTAGTTTTAATTAAGGAAAACTTTTAAATATTAAAATAAAATTGGCCCACTACAGCTTATCATACTAAGTGAAGTCAGACATAAAAGACAAACATCATATGACATTACGTATATGTGGAATCTAAAAAAAAAATGATACAAATAAACTTATTTGCAGAATGGATACAGAGGCACAGATTTTGGAAAATGTATGGTCACCAAAGGGGACAGGTCGGAGAGATGGAGTGGCGGTTTGGGGTTTAGGGTTGGTATGGGCATACTGACATATATGGGATGACTGGCCAACAGGGACCTGTGGAGTGGCACAGAGAACTCTACCCAGTATTCTGTGATTATCTGTGTGGGAAAAGAGGCTAAAAGAGAATGAATGTGCATATGTGTATAACTGAATTGCACAGCAGGAATTATTACAACATGGTAAATCAACTTCAACAAAACTTTAGAAAATGAGAAAAATTAAAAAACCCCCCAAAACTGGCCCAACTCCCACTTCCCACTTTTTTACTAAAATTATAAAACAGCATCAGCACTCATGTCTTACATCTCCTGCGTATTTCTTCCTGAGAACTCAAATGTTTGATATTTATCCTTCTTCTCTGGCTTTTCATCTTTAAATACAAACGATATTGGTGTCAGCCTTAAGATGTTTCAAAGACAAACTGAAACCGTCAATATTTCTTAAAAGATGAAATGAACCCATCAGCATATATAAACTGTTTAATTAAGAACTCCTCCTAATTGATATTCAGCTGACCAGGCTCTACATCTTAAGACCTTCGTATTGATTTTACTTTTATTTTCTTCAATATTTTAAATGAGCGGGAAACGCTGCTGCTCAGGAGATTTAGTTAGCAACTGTTCTTTCTCATGCGTTTTTATTGTCTCCCGAGGTCTGTCTATAACGTCTTGTCATTAGGGTGGGACTTTCGTTGCTGTTTACACCATTTAATGACCTTCTCACATGTTTGTAAATGGCACCTACAGTTTTGTGGTAAAATAAGCCTTTTGTCGAAATTTAATTCAGAGCTCAGCGTGCGCATAGTATAAATGGGATTATGTTCATGGGCCTGGGTTTTAATTAACACACTACTGAAAGGAAGAGACTTGCAGTGAAGGTTGTAGCCAGGCTTGGGAGCCGGAGATCAGACCTCAGTTGGACGTGAGAAATAAAACATTGCAGAGCCATGAGAACTGCCCCCCCCATTCCCACCCCTCCCCCATTTGACTTCTCTCCTTTCTTTAGAGGATAACCTGTCTTAAAGTTGATGAGTGTCACTTCATGCTTTAAATAATTAATCTTCCATGATTTTAAACTTTGCCTGAATAGTATGCTACCATGCATATAATTTTTCAGCGTCCTTCTGCTTTGTAACATTTTGGTTTTGTGTCTTAACTTGTGTCAACGTAGCTCTTGTTTATTCCTTGGAGTGGCTTTGCCATTTTGTTATGCAAATACAGGATCATTTACTTTTCCATTCTTTATCAATGGATTTTGAGATTGTGTCCCCTTTTTCACTTTCAGAGACAATGATGCAATGAACATTTTGTACATGAGAGGTGTTCTAGATGGGGAACCTAGGTGTTGGAATGGCTAGACTTTAGCACATGTACGTCTTAAACGGTCCCTAGCTTGTCCAATGGCCCTCCAGAATGATTGACTCACCAGCTGTGTGTTTAAGTCCTGTTTCTCCGTCGTCTCACTTTTCAGGGACTCCCAAGACTCCTCCTTGGTTTGGTGATTTCCTAGAGGGAGTCACAGGACTCAGAAAGAGTCTTTGTTCCAGTGAATGAATATGAAGCAGGATCAGTAAAAGAAAAGGACACATGGGGCCAAGTCTGGGGAGAGCAGGTATGAGCTTCCAGAAGTTCTATCCTGATGGAGTTAAACAGCAACACGTGGGAAGTCTTATATGTCCAGGAAAAGTTTATTGGAGCTGAAGGGTCTGGAAATCTTAGTAGAGGCCAGTCCTCTTGCGATTAGCCAGAGTTCCTGAAACTCCAGCCCTGCAGACGCAAAGCAGCTTTTCACACAGATCACAGTGTTTGCACAAATGATCTAAATAAGGTGGTACAACATGATTAAAGTATATAAAATGCCCTTATCAGTCAGTAGCATAGGGAATAGACCAAGAGCTCAGCTCCCAGGAGCCAGCTAAGGGCTGGCAAGCGGGCCTTCCTGGGGATGTACAATATTTGAGCAATCAGGCCTGCCGAGTTAGTTTTTCTACACACTTGCCAACTTGACATTTTCATTTTAAACTTTTAGCCAATTTGATGACCGTAAAATAGAATCTCGTTAGAATTTTAATTTGCATTTTCTTGATTCCAGGTAAGACTGAGTTTTCCTCTTCTGTGAATTTATTTCATATTTAGTATCCCCCCCCCCTTTTTTTTTTTTCATTAGGATTTTGGTCTTTTCCTTATGGACTTGCAATCCTTTCCACATTTTTGCATATTAATTTTCAGGGTTGGATATGTGTTTCGAATATCTTTGCTCCACCAGTGATCTTCCCTTATATTCCTAGGTTTTGAAAGTTATTTTCCATGAACAAGAAAAAGGACTTTTCTTCAGTCACTGATATGTTAGTTTCTTGTGGCTGCTGTGACAAATAACCACAAACGAGCTCACTCTACAAACAATAGAAATGTATTCCCTCATAGCTCTGGAGGCCAGAAGTCTGAAGTTAAGGTGTTAGCAGGGTGGCTTCTGCTGGTGCCTCCAAGGGAGGATCCGTTCCACGCCCCTCCCTGAGCCTCTGGCAGCTGCCAGCCGTCCTGGACATTCCTTGGCGAGTAGCTGACCTGTTCCAGTCACAATCTGTTCTCACATCATCTCTGCTCTCTCTTCTCCGTGTGTCTCTTATAAGGACACTTGCCATTGAATTTAGGGCCCCCTTAGATAATACAGGATGGTTACCTCATCTCAAAATCTTTAACCTAATTATATATGCAAAGATATTTTTTCCAAGTAAAGTAACATTCAGAGGCGTGGGGACTAGGACAGGGACATATCTTTGAAGGGGAGGGAGGCTGTTCCCATCATGGCGTGGTGGTTAACAAATCTGACTAGGAACTATGAGGTTGCGGGTTCAATCCCTGCCCTTGCTCAGTGGGTTGGGGATCCAGTGTTGCCGTGAGCTGTGGTGTAGGTCACAGGCAAGGCATGGATCCCGCATTGTTGTGGCTCTGGTGTAGGCCAGCAGCTATAGCTCTGATTAGACACCTAGCCTGGGAACCTCCATATGCCACGGGAGCGGATCTAGAAAAGGAATAATAAATAAATAAATAAATAAATAAATAAATAAATAAAATAAAAAAATGAAGGGGAGGGAAATATGTAGCCTACTACAATTGAGAAAATTCTATCATTGTCTCCTTCAATCTGTTTTTTTTTTTTTTTTTCATTTTTAGAGCTGCAGGTACAATAAATGAAAGTTCCCAGGCTAGGGGTCAAATTGGAGCTACTAGCAATGCCAAATCTGAGCCTCATCTGCGACCTGCAGCATAGCTCAAGGCAATGCCTCTTAACAGGGCCATTGATCGAACCTGCATCCTCATTGATACTAGTTGGGTTTGTTTCCGCTGAGCCACAACAGGAACTCCCTTGATTGATTGATTGATTGATTGTCTTTCTAGGGCTGCACCTGCGGCATATGGTGGTTCCCAAGCTGGGGTCTAATCGGAGCTGTAGCTGCCGGCCCACACCACAGCAATGCAGGATCCCAGCCACGTCTGTGACCTACATGACAGCTCACGGCAATGCCACATCCTTAATCCCCTGAGTGAGGCCAGGGATTGAACTTGCAACCTCGTGGATACCAGTCGGGTTTGTTAACCACTGAGCCATGATGGGAACTCTTCCTTCCTTTAATCTGTTAATGCAGTGGTTTATATTTATAGATGTTCTAACTTCAAACTATCCTTGCACTCATAGGATAATTGGCCCTAATGCTTTATTATTTTTATTTTTTAAAGTATAGTTTATTTACATTGTGCCAATTTCTACAGTACAGCAAAGTGAGCCAGTCACGATATATTTATAAATATACACATATTCCTTTATATTATCTCCCATCATGGTCTATCCCAAAAGGCTGGGTATAGTTTCCTGTGCTGTATAGTAGGATCTCATTGCTTATCCATTCTAAATGTTTTTTTCAAATAAATTTTATTTATTTATTTATTTATTTTGCTTTTTAGGGCTGCACATGTGGCCTATGAAGGTTCCCAGGCTAGGGGTCCAGTCAGCTACAGCTGCTGGCCTACACCACAGCCACAGCAACATCAGATCCCAGCCGAGGCTGTGACCTACACCACAGCTCATGGCAATGCCAGATCCTTAACCCACTGACCAAGGACAGGGATTGAACCCACAACCTCATGGTTCCTAGTCAGATTCTTTTCTGCTGCACCATGACAGACACTTCCCATTCTAAATGTAATAGTTTGCATCTACTAAACCCAAACTCCCAGTCCATCCACCATAATGTTTTAATTGTGTGTGTGTGTGTGTGATGTGAGCCAAATTCAGTTTCCTTCTTAGTCAGCATTTTGAGTCTGTTATCACAACTAAGATTAGACTGTGAATTATTTTCTTGTCTAGTTTTGATTTCAGGCTTTCTATAAAGTGATTCAAGGAGCCTTCCCTCTTCTTCTACTCCCTGGAATAATTTGTGTAAGGCAAGGACACCTGCCGGTCAAGCCCACTTGACCTTCCTGGGGCTCAGTTTCCTCTGAGGTCAAATGAGGATGATGCTGGTACCCACGTTGGGAATGGTTGAGATTTGATGAGATAAGACTCGTAGTGAAGGGCTTGGCACGCAGCGAGTGCTCAATAAGATTGGCCATTGGTACAGAGGGTGACACCTGTCGCCTGACTTTGCAATTGTGATGCCTCCTGAAACCATCCTCTCCTGGCTAATGTTAGCCTTCTCCAAGTGAGAAGCAGTGGGTTTAAAGGAAAGAATATAGGACTAGTAGTCAGAAAATCTGGCATGGTAGTTTCTTGCCTAGGTAGTTTTGATCAAAACACTTATCCCTTTCTTTCCTGTTTTTGAGCAGTTTTGTCTCTACTGCTCTCTGTGCAGGGTCTGCATGAGCATTAAAAAAAAATGTCCCAGAGAGCTTCTCTTTTACAAAAGTTGCTCTAAATCCCACGAAATGTTCCTAAGAGATATTACTGCTTTCTGAGCCTTGGCCTGTCTGCTCCCGCCTGAAGAAAGAGCCTCACAGGTCACTTTGTCCCCATCCACTCAGCTCTCCACTCAAGGAAAAGGACTAACAGGGTTCCTATTGTAGCTCAGTGGGTTAAGAACCTGACTTAGTGCCTGTGAGGATGTGGGTTTGATCCCGGGCCTCTCTCAGTAGGTTATGGATCCCACATTGTGGCAGGCTGCAGTGTAGATCACTGATGTAGCTCAGATTCAGTGTTGCCATGATCTGAGCATGATGCAGGTCTGTGGTGTAGACCTGCAGCTGAAGCTTCAATTTGACCGCTAGCCTGGACACTTCCGTATGCCTCAGGTATGGTGGTAAAAAGAAAGACAGAAAGAAAGAAGAAGGACTGACCGTATCCTAAGGTCACAAGAAACCTTGTCCATTAATGGGGCCAACCAGATTTAATTTGTCTTTCAAAGGCTTGCGGTTGCTTGAGAACAATACTTAAGGAATAGGAAGAGCGGACTGTTGGTTATAGTCCTCTTCCCCTCAAGGAACCCTGCTGAGGTCCCGCCATGCATCCCCCCAGCCCTCTGAGTCAGACACTTTCTCATCCTCCCTTTATTGATGTGGACAGCAACATTTGGAAAGATGAAATCATTTGCCAAAGGTCACAGAAAGGCAGACTTGTGTTTAACTCTCAAGTTTATTCCCGAATGTGACCAAGACACAGACTTGCCAAAGAGTAGGTGATGGAAATTCCAGGAAGCCTCAGTCAGAGAAGAAGAGACTAGAAGCCCCTGGCATCTCGGAATAGCCAGCGTGGTGAGCTGGGTCTGCCCAGTCGGTGGCTGGATGATCACGGGACTGGCCGGGTGAGCAACCGCTGTTTACTGCACACGCATCCTCATGCAGAAGCCTCTCGGGTCCCTGAACTCCTTGTTCTGAGCATCGGTGCTCAGTACAGCTGAACTCATCAAGGAGGCTCCAAAGCACCAGTTCAGGCCATTTGTCCCCAGTAAGCATTGCCACACTCAATAAAAGAAGGTGGGCGACACGCCATGAGCATACTGTTAGCAAAAATGTGAGTGAAGACCCCAGCCACACCTAAGTTCCTCAGAAGTTTGACTCATGAAATGTGACAGTGACAGTGCAGCCTGCTCCAAAGGTCAACAGACCCTTCACTGATGTTCCCCAAAGCTCTGAGGCTGATTAATGGGCCTCATTAGCCAGGGTAATCGGGGGTTATGAGAGCTGCCGCTGCTGCCCCAATGGAATAAGAGTTGCCAAGTCAAATGGGCAGATCAGCTCTGTTATTAATGAGGCTCTCCAAAGTTTTCAGGCACTTTCAGAAATTACATCCAAATGCCTGCTTGGATTGGTTAAAAGAGAAATGAAAACAAATGGGACTGTCAGGGTGGGGAGCCCCTTACAACTGGTGTAAAGGATTCAGAGAAAGTCGTTATCTCGGTTGCAGAAGCCTTTCCCATTCAGTTTCTCAACAATGGTAATGAGGAAAGTGAATGTGAAAGGAACGGCCTAGTGATGATACATGTCATCCCAAAGCCATTTTATCACATGGCGCCAGGATGTCCCAGAGCCTGACAGCGTGGCTTCTGGAAGGCAGTTCTTCAAGGAGCCAGGACATTTTAATTGCTATTTGTTAAATATGGCATCTTGCACTTAACCAACCTAATTTCCGGGGCTACCTCTTTGGCCTTTCAGAGTGACCCACACAGAATTTCCTTGGAATCAACACTGTAATAGAGGCTCTCATCAGAGTTGATCACCTAAGGGCTTGTTGAATGACTCTGAGATTCTGGAGGTTGTAGCCCAGGTCTGATTTGGTTCTGTACACCCACACGCTGGGGGAAGGTTTGATGAGTGTATATGAAAGTTCTGGAATGAAAAATTAGTCTACGTTGCTTTCTGTGTCTGAGACGGGGACTGGGTACTATATAGGATACAAAGATGCGGAAGATGTGGTCCCCACCCTTCAAAAAGCTGCCCATCACAGTTAGGACGAAAGACAGGCTTCACGTCACATGCCACTGCCTTTTGGTTGGCTGGTCAGTCACGGCAGCCTGAGTGTGTGCTGAGAAAATGTTGAGATCTAGTCTGGGATCAATAGAATATAACATCTGTCCTGGACTAGTGGGGAGAAAGGGGGCAGAGTGCTACCTATTTTCTGTCTCATTCAAAGAGCTTAAATAAACATAATGCAACATGGCAAGTGTCAAGGAGCACAAGAACTATACAGATAAGAGTTAGTGGTCATTCCTTTGGGGGCAGGAATACCTTCTTATTCAGGGCCAGTGGTTGTCCTGCCCCACTGTGGACAGACTGCATGCACATCCTGGGAAAGATGAAAGCATCACCATGCAGCTCAGACACAGGTCCTGCAGCTGGTCTGCAGAGATGTTCCTGAGAGCCAGGCAGGATAGATTTGCGATCACCTTGTAACTGACCACGCATCCTCTTCCTGATGCCAACGAGTCTCAAACACTCCTTGGTCTTTGGAAACTTCCTAGAATTTGCCACATAGAAGAACTAGCCTTTTAGAATCAAATGAAGGAATTTTATGTCCTACCCAAAATTCAGCTTTGAGAAGCTGTTGAGGTTTGTTGATGGGACAAGATTAGAGACTCTATATACTGAAAAGCTTACCACACCAGCTGGCATATGGAATTCAGAGTAAGACTGACATTAAACCATAAAATAGTTTATTTTTCAAAATGACATGAGGCCTACATACATGCTGAAATGAGTGGCTTCTTGCTGGACTTTAAAATTTCTCCCCTCTCTCCCTGCTTTGCTGCTACCCTGGGTATGTACATATTTTTCTCGTTGGATAATCCGTTCTTGACTGTGGACCTCACTCTCAGGCATCAGGGGCAGGGGCAGGACCACAAGCAGCATCGTATGTTGTTCTTAGGCCATGTCCCTATGCACGCCATGCTTTACAGGTTGTCACTCCAGCCTCTGAGAAATACTCTTTCCAGAAACTCTTATCGATGCTGTCTGCAATGGCTTTTGTGCTCTGCCCTCGGAGGCAGTGTAGGATCATCAACAGAAACAGCGGAACAGGATCGGAGGACTTGCTCGGCACCCAGAGGGAGCTGTAATCCCTCCTCACACCCCTGCTTTCAGGAGAGGTGAGACTGCCAGAGGGGGCATCTCCTGGCAGTCCAACGGGCTTCTTGGTGCTGCTCCCACCAGGCACTGAAGGCATCTCGAGTCCTCACAAGGCCCTAAGCGGGCAGCCCCCACTGTTGAAACTAGGCATTGGGGAAATTCTTTGGCATGAAATAATTCTGATTGTAACACTCTGAAAAGACAGATTTCTCCCCTGAGGCATCAGCACATGTAAGAGTTCCATCTACCACTGTATCGTTGCGCAAAGATGGCATCAGTAGCCAGCACTGCTCATCTCCACCTCTGGAAGAACAGTGCTCATGACATCTGGTCACTACCCACCCAGTCAGGGGAGGCTGAGGGCTGCATGGAGATTCTCCCCCTGCCTCTGACTGGTTTTCCCAAGTGATGCCAAAAAACCTGTCTTGGTTCACTAATAAAACTCATGGCTGAGACACACTCATTTCAACCTTCAGACTCAACCCACATTTCTTACCTATGTGTCCTGCCCTAGGCAGGGCATTGGGGGGTCCAAAGACAGTCTTGTCCCAGCCAAGTCACAGTCCAGTAAGGGACAAAGACACAGACATAATCATTTATGACTCAGTGCGATAGGGTTGTGAGGGTGGAATATGCCCTGGGGTCATCCTTTATCATATTTCATAATCTATCCAATAGGAAGTCCTGATAAGACAGTCAGACTTTAACCACCCCTGCTCAGAATCCACTAATGTCTCCTCGCTTCTCTAGTCTCAGCAACCCAAGGTCTTCAGAATGGCCAACCCGCCTATCACAGCCTGGTCCCCACAGCCTGGTCCCAGGTCCCCATGGCTCCTGTAAACTAGATCCTGTTCATCTCTCTGCTGCAGCCAAATGGGTCTCCAGCCTTAAGCCCTTGTCACTGTCTATTCCTCAGCCTGGAATGTTCCTCCTCCACATCCTCCCTCAACTTTGTGCCTGAAGGTCTTCTAGTCAATGAGGTCTCCCCTGGCCCCTATTTCAAATGAGAAGCCTCCCCCCACCCTCATGCTCTAGACCCATCGTTCCCTGTTCTAAATTTCCCCGTGGGGTTCATCACCGGGCAGCACACTCTGTTTCATTCATGGGTCATGTCTGTCCTTTGTGGTCCCTGGTTGAAATGCTGTCTCCATAGGGCAGCGTTTTTGTCTGTTGGTTCCTGGGTGTAACCCAGGGCCTCAGGCAGTGCCTGGCCCATGGCAGACCCTCAGTGAATATTTGCTGGGTGAATAGGTGATTGCATGAATGCACTCGGTGCTATGGGAACAGGAAGTGACTATCACAAGGAACTGGTGTGGGTGTCGGAAAGACTTCGGTCACGAGGACAAAACTACTGAACTGTCAAGTCAGTTCAGAAGTTTTACAGGCAGATGGAGCTATGGTGGGGAGATGGAGGGGAGAGGAGTCTGACCGCTTCTCAGGCTGTGAGAACAGCAATCATCGAGGCACAGGTGCCTGAAAAAGAAAATTAAGAGATCCCACTTGTGACAATAACGATTTTATGACATTTAAGTATGCCCGTCCCCAGACTCTTTGTCCTAAATGATTCATCATATTCTTATCAAGTTCTGATGTTTTGTAAGCTTAGCTGAACCTGAGTCAAAAGTCCTCTGGTTTGTAATACTGCTCTGAAGACCAAATTCCTATCCGAAGATTGAACTTGAAACCTGAGAATGTTGGGTATTCTCACTCATTCCAGATGGATTCCTAAGATATTCAAAAGCATGAATCTATACATCTAAAGCTGTGTAGCTAGAAATCCAGAGCCTCAGACTTACTGGTATTGATTCTCATAGGAAAGGAAATGAAAATATCCATTAAGGCAACTGGTTGGTTGGTGATGGAAATCCCCCCTCCTTGCCTTTTAGAGAGCAGAAGCTTTCTGAGTTTGACAGCATGCAGCCTGCCTCTCTGAGGAATGTGACAAGATGCCATATGGAATGTCGGCTTGGATGGCACTCTGTGGGGACCAAATATCGTAGATGTAGTGGTACCATCCAAATTTCTTCAGGAGTATAAGGAAATTAAATATTCACGAGTTCTATGTGTGAAACTTAAAACACAGCAACAAAACTCTACAAAGTTGGGTTGTGGGATAGTAGAAAAAGCCCGAGATTTTGAGGTTGAAACTCAGCATGAAAGGCCTGGCTCTGGAGTTCCAGTTATGGCTCAGTGGTAACAAACCCGACCAGTATCCATGAGGATGTGGGTTCATTCCCTGGCCTCAGTCATGGGGTTAAGGATCTGTTGTTGCCATGAGCTGGGGTGTAGGTCGCAGATGTGGCTCTGATCACGAATTTCTGTGGCTCTGGTGTAGGCCAACAGCTGCAGCTCCAATTCAACCCCTAGCCTGGGAACGTCCACATGTTGCAGGCATGCCCCCAGCACCCCGCCCCCAAAGGATCTTTCATCCCCAGGATCTTGACCAAAGGACTTGACTTTTCTGAGCCCAGGTTGTCTCAGTTACAAACAATGGGATTGTTGTGTTAAAAGGCCCCACACAGGTGCTCAAAAAGTATTAGTGAATTGAGAATCTGGAAGTTATAATTCAGGCAGACATGCATGAATATTTTGTAAATAAAAAGGCAGCTAAATCTAGAAATTATTAGTCACAGTGATGGAATGCAAAGATTACAGAACGAGCTGACAGTGACTAGAGAACACCATTTTATATTCCCTAATGTTATTGAAGAAGTTGGTATTCATTACTATAGCACCGAGTCGCTTGGGATTGAAATGGGATGCCATATGCCTTGCCAAGGGAGCAGAGTCATAATTCATTACTGTTAAAGTAAAATCATTAGGATGACATATTGCCAACATAAGGAACATAGTCACAAAGCCCTAGAAAAATAAACAGCTCATGAGCGAGCTTCCATTGGTAGGAATGCTTGAGTGATTATGATACTGTGGCTCATTCTTTACCCTAAACCCGTCACCAGACACTGGATGAAGAAAACAAGAAGAGAAAGATTATGTTTAGGGAGAAAAGCCTGGAGCATGGTGTTCTTAAGTGACCTATTTATAATCTTTTCGCTGGGCAATTTGTCCTTATCTTTGGCTGACCAGCATCCATATTCCTTCTCATGTTTGAGGAATCTTCCACCTTCTGGGGCTTGGGAGGAGGCAAGGTCCCCTGGGAGAGGATGACCGAGCCACATCCTCCCTCTAGGATGACCCCAGTGACAGAGAACCGTCTGGGGTTTCATATGCTCCCCCGAGTATGGTGTAAAGAACAATTCATGACTGAGCAGGGTTTGGGAAATATTTTGGGGAGGTACTTGGGGTGGATCAGACACCTGTATATTTATGTGAAAGTGTGCATCATCACGTTGGATTTAGAGAATGAAATGCATGGCTCTTTGAGTGTGACTTGCAGAGGATTTGAGCATAAAATGGGGTAGATAATGCTAATGAAAGTGCTTTGCAATTTGTAAAGTACTAGGGAAATGTTGGCTATTTTTGATTTTTCTACCTTCCAGGATTATTTACAAACTACCTGAGATAGTGTGTACCTAAAGTTGCTTTGTGAATACTACCAAGGGCTGGCAAATATGCGGGAGAATGAATGGGAAACCCCATCACCCTGTAGGAGGACAGGCAATGAGTGCTGCTGCTTCGGAGAGTAGTTTGTTGGCCTTTAGGGAAAGTGAATATGCACAGCCATTCTACTTCAAGGGAAACTTGTTACCTCACAAAGTGACTTGTGCAAGGTGGTTTGTCCCAGCGTTGTTTGTACAGACAAAGGGAGCTAAATAGGCAACAGTAAGAGGAATGGATAAATGAGGTAAGTGTATAAAAAGGAATATCATACAATGGTTAAAAATAACCACCTATGTACCAATGAAGCCCAACAGAAAAAAAAAAGACAAAAGCCTCAACTACTCGCTTCACCACACGATTAATAAACATGTGAAAAGATTGTCAAGTTCATCGGTTAGCAATTCAAATTAAAACCGTATGTTATAGCTGCAGCAGTGGCACAAGTTTAACTCTGACACTATTGAGACTTGGGGAGGCTTGGCGCCACTGGAACCCTGATTCTCTGCTGTGGGAATGCCCATCACTACAACCTCTTGGGGCACATATCTGGTATCTAGTGAAGTGGCCGATGTGTGTACTGCTAACCCAGCAACTCCACTTTGTGGCACAGAGACATCCCAGCACATGGGCTTCAGAACGTTCATGCCAACTTTGTGAGAGCGAAAAACTGGAAACAACCCAAAAGTCTGAGAATGGGACATGAATAAATAATGATGCACGGCTCTGAAACTGTTATTATAATTATGACTGCAAGAATGAACCTCACATACATAATGTGGCATTTTAAAAAGTCGCCCAAGAATACATATAATTCCATTTATGTAAAGTTGAAAAGCATGTACGACTAGACAACAATACTTTGGGGTATATAACGTATATGGCAAAACTAACAAAGAAAAGTAAGGAAATAATGAGCAAAACATTGGGTTTCCGTTACCTATCAGATGAGGAAATTTGCTCAGATCAGGGGCACCTTATTTTTATGGTCCTGGCAATGTAACAGCAGGTGGTGGATCAATAAGTGTTCATTTTATTGTTAATCTCAGTGCACTTTATATATGAACATCAGTAAAATGTACGCATGTAATGTTAAATGGAAAAAGTAAAAAGCCAAATGATATACCCAGCACAATACTGTTTGTGGAACAGGAATAACCCATGCTAGTAAAGGATTGGTAAGAATGCCTCTGGGGTGAATAAAATCATTCAGCGCAGCTACATATTAAACAAGAGTGTGTAATATGGTAGAATGGGAATAGAATGAGGAGTTAGGTGAAGGAGCCAACATAAAGTTTGAAATGTTAATGATAAAATGGGGCTCTTAGTGAGCTCTTGATGCTAATATGCCACAAACTGACTTGAGGTGGGGATATTAACCACATCACTCTAGCTACGCATTTGAAATCCTAGAAGAAAAGAAAGATTTCTTTGCAAACTGGAATATCAAAATAAAGTGTTATTTTTTGTAGCATATTTCTATTATTATTATTATTTTGGTCTTTTTAGGGCCACACCCTTGGTATATGGAAGTTCCTAGGCTAGGAGTCGAATTGGAGCTACAGCTGCTGGCCTAAACCTCAGCCACAGCAATGTGGTATCCCAGCTGCATCTGTGAACTATACCACAGCTCTGGCAATGCCAGATCCTTAACCCACTGAGCGAGGCTAGGGATCAAACCTGCATCCTCATGGATAGTAGTCAGAGGCATTTTTGCTGAGCCACCATGGGAATTCCATATAGCATGTTTCTCTTTTGGGTTGGATATACAGTGGAAAATAAAGCTCTTTGCTAATTGTCTTAAATTCTTTGTTACAAGTCTGACGTGAACTGAAATGTATACTTAATTTCCTTCTCGCCTCCTTGAAGAGAAGTTGTGAGGGATACTAGGGTTGATTCAGAATAGAGCTCTTGTCATGGTTAGTTATATTGTCAATGAAACCAGCAGCATTAGGAGCCATGATCTACCTTGATTTTCACCTTTTCTCATCACAATCCAACATTTTTTTCATCTAAAATATCTCTCAGATATATACTTTCTCTCTGCATTTTACTCCCACCAGTTGCTATCACATCACACCTGAGCTGCTGATGTGGTCTCTATTCTCTTTCCTCTGATTATAGCTGCTCTGTTCCCAAATCTGTCATTTTCAGGCTGATCAAAAATTCAGTATCAATATATTCATTGTAAAGAATATTAGAAGAGTTTAATAATAGCCAAAGGGATATGACAGGAAAAAAGATGTTATAGAAATTAGAAAGGAAAAATGAACATGTCATTATTTTCAGAAGATATTATGCATCTAGAAAACCCTGGGGCATTACTGGAAAGCTGCTAGAACTAATAAGACAATTCATTCAATAAGGTGGTCAGATATGAAATAAATGTGCAAATATCACAGGCTTCCCCAGATGTCAGCAATACATTTTTTAGGCGGTATGATGAGGAAAATGCTATTTATATAGCCACCTTTGCTGAGGAGGTTGGATTTCCTTGTCAGAACCCAGAGCGTCAGAAAGTCTCTCATGAAAATAATCCCACCTACTTTTGGCCCTTATCCCTTAACCCCGGGCTGGGTTCCAAAGCCCTTCCAAAGGGTTTGGGGAGTTCAAATATTGTAGGAACTCCTCCTCTGTCCTTGACAACACTTAAGAGCTGCAGCCCTGCCTCCAACACAAAGACCTTTAATATCCTCCCCCCCAGCAAAGTTTCAGCTCCTCAGAATTGCGTCTCCAACCACATTGCCAATTCAGAACGTTCTGTATTTGCATCATTAAAAGGTCCGTTTGGCTGGTCTTCCTAGGAAAATGAAACAGTCTCTTCAAATGGGCCATTGACGCCTCTTTCTCCTGCCAGACATAAATGGCTTATTTAGCACTCTAAAATGACAGCCTTTCCTTCTTCCTCTCTCTTTCTTTCTTCCTCCTTCCCTCTCTTCCTCCTTTGCTTCACTGTTTCAAAAGCAATAGATCTAGACAAAATTCTCTATGACAGTAGAAACTAAAAGTCATGAATTCTAGGGGTGGGGGTTAACTGGAAAGGGGCAAGAGGGGACTTTCTGGGGTGATGGAGTTGTTCTACATCTTGTTTTGGTTGGTGGTTTCACAGATGAGCACAACTCTCAAAAATCACTGAATAGGACACTTAGGATCTATACATTTTTTTTTTGTCTTTTTGTTGTTATTATTGTTGTTGTTGTTGTTGTTGCTATTTCTTGGGCCGCTCCCGCGGCATATGGAGGTTCCCAGGCTAGGGGTCGAATCGGAGCTGTAGCCACCGGCCCATGCCAGAGCCACAGCAACGCAGGATCCAAGCCGCGTCTGCAACCTACACCACAGCTCACGGCAACGCCGGATCGTTAACCCACTGAGCAAGGGCAGGGACCGAACCCGCAACCTCATGGTTCCTAGTCGGATTTGTTAACCACTGCGCCACGACGGGAACTCCAGGATCTATACATTTTATTGTATGTATATCATTCTTTAAAAAAATAGCTATAGTTCTCAAAAGTTAGGGTGCCTTGGTATTGCCCAAAGGCTTCTTAATAATGCAGAGCTTTAACCCCAGTGATTCGGTCAGTGACCATGGATGGGTGAAGGAAGCTGCACTTTGAACAAGCACTTCCAGGTGGTCTGTCACCATCCTTTGGAAAATAGACTTAGTCTCTGGGGTTTAACTGGGCACCCCGACAAGGTTCTCGTTGTTTACAGGCTCCCCTGCAGTATATAATCATCACGTGGGCCCTTATTTCCCCGCTCTACCCCTGATCCTGCTGGGCCTGGAAGTTTCAATGGGCATATTCTAGTGACTCAGGTCTGGAGTCACTGCCCACCTCCACTCTAAGCAGAAGGGAAGCACTGCCTTAACTAAGTCAGAAGAATTGGGCTGCCTATGGAAAAATCATGTCCATTTTCTTTAAATGTCCAGAAAATGCTGTTGTTTTAGTAGGTGTTCCCACTCTTCTTCTGAGGGGGGGCCCACAAGCTTGCCCTGAATTACAGGTCTTTCTAACTTTCCTCCACCCTTGAGGCATGGATCAAAATTTCTACTAGCAGAGTCTCTGCTATAGGGTGAGATACAGTTTCTTTCAGTAGATCCCTGTTAGAACGCAGAGAGTGTAGAAAATGCAAAAAGCAAGAAGCAGCTAAAGATATCAGATGCAAGAGGAGATGCCAGGGGATATAAATGAAAAATAATCACCACGAGAAAGGAAGAGGTTTGCCATACAATGGACCAGAACCAGCAGCAGGGCCTAAGTATAGAAAGAAAGGAATTAAGTTAACCCCCAAACCACCCCTATTGGGGAAGTTTATACATCTTGGGAAAAAGAAGAGCTTACAAGGTAAAACTGAAGGCAGTGGGCCTCCAGAAGTCTAAGACATTCTATTAGGGGTTTCTGTTGTATTCGCTATATAACACATCTTCCCCAAACTTATTGTTTTTAAAAATCTAGGAGTTCCTGTTGTGGCACAGCAGAAACAAATCTGACCAAGAACCATGAGGCTGCAGGTTAGATCCCTGGCCTCGCTCAGTGGGTTAAGGATCCGGCATTGCTGTGAACTGTGGTGTAGGTTGCAGATGCAACTCGGATCCTGCATGGTTGTGGCTCTAGCGTAGGCCAGCAGGCGTAGCCCCAATTAGACCCCTAGCCTGGGAACCCCCATGTGCCGCAGGTGCCGCCCTAAAAAGACCGAAAAATAAATAAATAAAAATCTAAACATTATTTCATAGTTTCTGTGGTTGAGAATTATTGAGCAGCTTAGCTGGATGGTTATGGCTCAAGGTTGAATCTCATGAGTCATAATGCACAACCTGGCAAAGTGTCGGCCAGGGCTGCAGTCATCTGAAGGCTTGACTGGGGCTGGAGGATTCAGTTCCAAGATGGTACCAGGCTGTGGGCAGGGGGCCACAGCTCCTTCTACATGGACCTCCCCCTTGGATGCTTTAGTCATCACAGTATGGCCGTTGGCTTCCCCTGCAGCAAGAGATCCAAGGAGAACAGCAAGGAGAAAGCCAGAATGTCTTGTATGACCTAGTATTGAAAGTGACACACCAGTATTTCCACCACATTCTGTTGGAGGTGAGTCATGAAGTACAATCACACTCAAGAGGAACAGAACTGAGATTTGCTTTTTGGAGGGAGATGTATCAGAAAATCTGTGGATATATTTTAAAATCAGCACAGGTCTCCCTCCCTCCCCCATCCCCCACAAAGAGAGAAAGAGATGAATATAAAAGAGGAAGAAGTTTACCTGCAGTTTGGAGAGGTAAACACCTGAATTAACCCTCCTGTGTTGACACTTGTTATGAGTCAATAATCCTCCACGTTAAAAACATTTGGGATTAGGTTTTCTGTCCTCGCAGCTGAAAAACATCCTGATGCTACAAAATGTAGCATGTTAGGGCTCATCATGCAAGTGGGCAGGTAGGATGGAGGTCAGTGAGGCAAGACCCTTGTGCTCAGGAGAGGCCATCCCATCCCTAGTCCAAGGCAATGGGTCATGATTAGTCTGCAGCCATCGTGGGCATTCCATTCCCCTGGTCAGCTGGTTGGCTTAAATCAGTGATTCTCAAACTGGAGCCACAGAATCAGCCTCACCCCAGAAATTCTGATTCAGAAGGACCAGAGGGGCTGAGGAACTGCATTTCTGTTTCTTTCTCTCTTTCTCTCTCTCTCTCTCTTTTTTTTTTTTTTGTAATGCCTGTGGCATGTGGAAGTTCCCAGGTCAGGGACTGAATCCAAGCCACAGCAGCAACCCAAGTGGCTGCAGTGACAGTGATGGATCCTTAACCAGCTGAGCCATAGGGAACCCCAGAAAGTGCATTTCTAAGAAGTTCCCAGGTGCCGTTGCTGCTGCTGGTCCAAGGGCTACACTTTGAGAATCCTTAAATGAGGCCAATGGAGCGGTAAAGGGATGGTGTTCTAGGATTCCTGGAGAAGACTTCCTGCATGCTAAAGAGACCAACGGAGGGACAGGGTTTGTTAGGTGCTTCGGGATGTTGGTGTGTGAAAGTGGGCTACCTGGAGCCCTCCCGCGACCGTGAGGGCAGTGAGCCAACAGGCACACGTTGGCAAAGCAGAAGGATGGTGAGAACCTGGGTCTGTGATGACATCCTGGGGTTTCTGAATGGACCAGTCCCGAAGCTCTTTTACAGCCACTCTTGAGTTGTGAGATAATGTTTCCGTATTGGTCAGGTCATTAAGAATTAGGTTTTCTGTTTTCTCAGCTGGGAAAAAGAACCCCAAGCTCATGCATATGCAAATTTTAAGTTCATAATGGGTGTTGGCACATTGTCTTCCAAAAGGCTGTACCAGTTTACCCTCCCTCCAGCAGAATGGCAGAGTGCTTGCTTGCTTCCCTGAACCCTTGTCAGCACTGGGTGATAGCATTTTATCTTTTTTTTTTTGTCTTTTTGCCATTTCTTGGGCTGCACTGAGCATAGGGCAGGGACCGAACCCGCAACCTCATGGTTCCTAGTCGGATGCGTTAACCACTGCACCACGACGGGAACTCCCAGGTGATAGAATTTTAAAAATCTGTACTAGTTTGACAGATGAAAAATGACATCTCTTGGTCATTTTCATGCTACCAGATTTTTAAAATATCCGTTCTTCTTGAGGTAGATGCAATGCAGACAAGAGACTGAACTATAAACCTAATGTCTCCATGATAATCACCATTCATGACTTTTGCTTACTCAGGTGGGAGGGAGAATATGTAGTTTAGGCTGTTTACTCTGATGCGAGCTCAGATACACTGTTGCACTTGGTAATGGCTGTACTTGGGCAGAGGCTTCAAATCTCTCCTGATAACCAGCAAAAAGAAGATCCTCCACCCAGTTTTATCTTTCCCCTTTGGATCTTTATAGCTTGAGCTATGTGCTTCTGTGGCTCCTATTTCTCTCCTCTCCAAAGTGGTCAAGAGTCTGGACAGTGCCGACAAAGGCTTCCTATCTGAAGATGTATTAAAAATTCATTCTAAAAGCAAGGGGAAATCCTCTGACATTTCGCCGCTTCCTAAAGCAAAATGCAGCAGATGACTAAGGCAGGGCACGTGTCAGGTTGAAGATCATAACTCACAGCAGACTCTTTGTATACAGCTTTAGCCCCAGCATCATGTATTAAAGTGATCGAGCTTTGGAAGTAACGTTTTTGACCAGGATGGGTGGAGGCTCGGAAGTTGGTGCAGTTTCTGCCAGTGCCCCAAAACAAAGAATTGTCGGGATTCCAGCTCAGTGTCTGCTCCTGATGCATTTTTCCCTGTTTATGTTTGCAGTCGCAGGCAGCTTTGTGAACAGAGAATTGTCTAAGAAATATGGTACTTCATTGGAGAGGTCAAGATGTTAGATTGAATAAGCCCCAGAGAGGGCATAAACTGTGTTTTCTATATTGTGCGTGCGCACACACACACATATACACACTGCCTGGCACACACTCAGTGCTCAAAACTATTTGCTGAGTGGAAAAAATGGAAGTGCCCAGACGTCTCTTGGCATTGCCAATGTCTTGATGATCTGTAGTATGATGGAGTCTTTGTTATTGGGTTTGAATGGAAACTCCCTGGCTCATCAAATAATCAAGTTGTTGAGATTTTCTATGATGTTCTTTGGAAACTGGGGCTCCAGCCTGGGCAAAAGAATGATATGCAGGTGATTTGTTGCCCGTAGATGAAGGGTACAGGTTGGCTGTTGTAACGAGGCTCACAGGATGACATCTGCTGCTTCAACCATAGTAGAACCTGCACATCCGCTGGGTGAACAAAAATCCCTGGTGTGCAGAGGCTCCTGGAGGCACCCTGTCTGTCAGGAGTGACTCACGAACCAAGCACACCAAGGCTGATTTATAAAAGCAGAGTCTTTATGAATTTACACTCGGGAGGGTTATTGTGAGTGAATTGTGTGGCCGAAATGTTCTCTCTCTCGAGGTGAAGGCACAATGGGGAAGCCAAATTGTTGGGAAAGTTGTTTGTCAAGTTAGAAAGGTAAAGAAGGCCATGCCAGGCAGGGACAGAAGCACCTGGAAAACACAGAGGTGCTTTCTCTCTCTCATACATGTTTGTTTGAAAAGAACATCTCTTGTTTGAAAAGCTGCAATTATTCCAGTATTATCAGTGGGCAAAGACCAGGGTGGGAAAGCAGGAAAGGAAACTGAGGGAGGTAGGCAGGGGACGGATTGTGAGTGATGGGTATCATGTCAAAGGTTGGCATTTCTTCCCTGCTCCCCCTCCCCACAAAAAGAAAATTCTTTATTTATGCATATTATAAAAGTAATACATGTTCATTATAAAAATATTGATACACAAAAAGAATTTAAAAATTACCAACCATCCCTTCCACTCAAAGATGATCAGTCTTGGAGTTCCCTTGTGGCGATGTGGGTTAAGGATCTCACATTGTCATGGCAGTGGCTTGAGTCACTGCGGTGGCTTGGGTTCAGTCCCCGGACTGGGAATTTCCACGTCTCATGTGTGCCCCCGCCCCCCACAAAAGGGTGACTCATCTTACATATTGATACTTATTCTTCTAGGTCTGAAAAATAAAATACTATTTTCCAATTAGAATTTTTATTCAACAACATATCCCAGGAGTTCCCCAGTGGCTCGGTAGGTTAATGATCTGGCTTTGTCACTGCTGTAGCTCTGGTAACAGCTGTGGTGCATGTTCTGTCCTGGCCTGGGAACTTTCACATGCATGGGCATGGCCACATGCACCGTCCCCCCGCCACAGTATATCCCAAACATATATTTCATGTCTGTTTACATATCTCTGCTATATCTTATAAAATGATACAAAGTATCCCATTACATGTACAGATGAAAGTGAGTGGTGGTCATTTAACTTACTACAACTTTCCTTTATTATAAATAATACTGTGATGAATCACCCTTTGTCTGTGTCTTTGTCATATGACTGCTGATTTCCATAGGGTAAGTTTCCATAAGTGAGATTGGTATGTCAAAAAAGCATGAACAGGAGTTCCCGTCATGGCACAGTGGTAACGAATCTGACTAGGAACCATGAGGTTGTGGGTTTGATCCCTGGTCTCACTCAGTGGGATAAGGATCTGGCATTGCCGTGAGCTGTGGTGTAGGTCACAGACATGGCTTGGATCCCGCATTGTTGTGGCTCTGGCGTAGGCCAGCAGCTATAGCTCTGATTAGACCCCTAGCCTGGGAACCTCCATATGCTGAGGGATCGGCCCTAGAAAAAGCAAAAAGACCACAAAAAAAAAAAAAGCATGAACAGACTTCAGAATTTTTTTGTCATATCCAAACCCTTTCTAGCATTTTCTCAGATACATCCTTACTGCACAGAATAGTAAACACATTTTGAAGGTTGAGTCTACACAGCCATCACCATACAATGTTATTTTAAAGTCTTTGGTTTCAACCCAAAGTTATATAACCTTTTCAAAGTAACTCCATGTTATATACACATTACAAAAGAGTTTTCTTTCCCAAATGTTTAAATAAAATCATAGCTTCAGGAAGATGTACTATGTTTTTACTTCAGCCTCCTATAGAGCTGAGTTAACTTTTGGTACCTGTTGGGGGTCGAACCCCAGTATCAGAAGCTTGGTATAGATGCTGAGGAGCTCTGGAGGATTTCCACTGAGCAATGACAAGATCAGATGATCAGATGGTCAGGGTGGCATCTGGAAGCCCTGAGGCAGAAGGAAGCTTGGGAAGTGGTTACTGAACAAATGCAGGGGAGCAGTGCTGAGGCTGAGTTGGAGTGATGGAGGGGGAACGGGAGGGAGGGAGGCAAAGAGGGATTGTTAGGCTTTTCCCAACTGGTTATGAAGAATGAAGGGCGGTGCGGAATCTAGGATGACCAGTATGCTTCCTCCTTCCATCTGACCCATGACCACATCAGAATTATGCTCCCATCGTATTTTGCCTTGACCCACAGAACGGCTCCTGGGTCAGGTAACAGTCAGCAACAGCATTTGTATTACTCGTTGTAGTATTTGGCTTTGGCGGCTTTGATTTTCTGTTTTTGGAAAATGTCCCTGATACGCAATTGGAACTAGGCAGGTCATACTATATAGGTAAATAAGAAATAAATAAACCTGGCTCATAATCTAGGCAAGTCTTTTCCACTGGTGACATGAACCCAGGGGAAAGAAGAAGCGGCTGGATTAAAGCCGGGCATAACAGGACAGGAGGCAGGAGCTGGTTTCACGTTGCCTGGACAGACCTCTGATTTCAGGTGCTCTACTCTGAGGCACTAATACTCTTTAAAGTATTTAAATGTTTGCAATGTAATTCAACCAAGCAACTCTTTCCTCAATTCTCCCGGTTTACTGTGACCGAATAGCCAGTTTGACTAACTTTTGACACTTCTTCAAAATATGTCAGATAAGCTCATGGAAATTCGCCTGTAGTCCTAATCTTATTTTATTTTAAATAGAAATTTGGAGTTGGTGCTCTGGAAGCTTTCAGCTTTCCCTGGATTTGATTTGATTCTTGTGGGGTAGTGCTTTCATGTTCTTGGGCCTTTTTAATCTTTTAGTCTTCTCTTCACTTCTGGAGACAGAAAGGATCCAGCTTGAAGCCTGAGACTTGGAGAAGCAGCTGCTTGTCCCGAGGCAGACATAGAATCTGTATTTCCTTTTATTAAGAAAACGTTTGGAGTTCCTGCTATGGCAAAGTGGGTTGAGAATCTGATTGTAGCGGCTTGGATCAGGCTGACACGGTGGGTTGAGGATCTGGCGTTGCCCTAGTGCAGCATAGGTTGCAGCAGCTCTGGCTCGGATTCAATCCCTGATGCGTGCACTTTGACCAACCTGAAAAAGCATTAACACATGAAAAACATATTTGGAAGTCTTTTGAGTCTCTCATAAAACTTAGTTGTCTCATAACTCATGCCTGTTGATTCAATGATACATCGCTCTGGGTTGGAGGGACTAAATGTATAATAAATATAACACATTTTAATATATAGGGAAGCAGTTTGTCCTGATTAGGGTGGTATACTTCTTATATGGTTCTCTGGAGATGTTTTTGCTTGTTTTGGTTTAGTTGTTTTTGTTTTTATTTTTGCTTTTTCAGGGCTGCACCCTTGGCATGTGGACGTTCCCAGGCTAGGGCTTGAATCAGAGCTGCAGCTGCTGGCCTATGCCACAGCCACAGCAAGCCAGATCTGAGCCATGTCTGCAACCTACACCACAACTCATGGCAATGCCAGATCTTAATCCACTGAGCAAAGCCAGGGATTGAACCCACATCTTCATGGATACTAGTTGGATTGTTTCTAATGTGCCACAGTGGGAACACAGATGTTTTTAAATGCATTCTCCAGTTATTTCCTTAAAACCATAGAACAACATTGTATAAACTGGTAAATCTTTCTAAATGTTTCCTTGTTGCAAAGGCTTTTGTTAGTAATTTTCTAGATCCAGTGGAAATAAATAAATCCAAATTAGTATAAAAAACAAAAACAACTGTTCTCTTGTGGTGCAGCCAGTTAAATATCTGGAGTTGTCACTGTAGGGCCTTAGGTCTCTCTGCTACGGCACAGGTTCCATCCCTGGCCCCAGGAACTTCCGTGTGCCGAGGGCGTGCCGAAGAACAAAAACAAAAACAGAACTTCTAATTACCTGGACCATTCCCTGGACAAGTAAAAAGAGTTCCAAGTTCATTCCTTTTTTTTTTTTTTGTCTTTTCAGGGCCATACCAGTGGCATATGGAGGTTCCCAGACTAGGGGTCGAATCGGAGCTGTAGCCATGGGCCTACACCACAGCCACAGCAACACCAGATCTGAGCCACATTTGCGACCTACACCATATCTCATGGCAATGCCGGATCCTTGACTCACTGAGCGAGGCTAGGGATCAAACCTGCGTCCTTGTGGATACTAGTCAGATTCATTTCCACTGAGCCACAGCTGGAACTCCCCAATTTCATTCTTGAGAACCAAGGCAGGCAAATGATTTTGTTTCCTTCAAGCAACTCACAGGCAAACAGATTTAGATTGTGTTTGTATTGTCACTTTTTCATGTGGATAAAAGGATCTACGGATTTACCCATTCAAAAGAGAGAGACGTGTTCTGGAAAAAAACAGGTAAGTTTGTTTCTGAGACAGTGTCAGTGTGTTGAGTATCAGCTGGACCCAAAGAGGGTGTCATTTATCACCAGGCGGGAGGGCCGGGAATAATGCATTTTTGGAAACTGAAGACAGAACAGGTGGTGATATTTCTTTGATTTTATGGGAGTCCAGAGGTGAGAGTTAAACTATAATCAGGCATTCCCTACTGTTGCCAGTTTATGCCCTGATGTGGCAATGAATCTCCCCAAGGACTAGCATGGACAAGTGTTATTATTAAAACTAATTAAATCACTCTGAGTTACGACTTGTCCCTGGCGCTGTCGAGCAGAATGATCATAATAAAGTCTGGAGAAAACAAATAGATAAGGATTGTTAAGCAAGGAATTCCACTGATTTTTTTTTTTTTTTTTTACTTTAAAAACAAGCCTTCTCCAAACACCAGAAATTCTTGAGTCTCAGTGTGATTTGAATGTTAGTAGCGATGCCTAGTTGCCTTCTGACCTGTGTTTATCATGGATTTGCTGGAACTGATTATCTTCTCTAGTTTTTTTTTTATTTGTTTATTTTTTTTTAATCTCATTTGCCACAGTAATTAAACCAGAGGTTAAATCACAATAAATGTCCTAGCACAGTATAGTCACAGCCTAGATGTGAAATAGTGTCATTTTCCTCTTTTTGCATCTCAGTATGGCAAAGTCATTGATGGCTCAGGGACCAGCAGAGAGCACATTAGTTTTCTAGGGTCTAAACAATAACTACATAATGGTTTGAAATGAAAATGCAAGTTAAATATCATCATTATAACAGCAAAAAAGGGAAATGTAATGAACTCAAAAACATCATCCGTAGAAAAGTACTTTAAAATGTTCATTTAATACACAGCCAGTAAAGGAGTTCCTATGGTGGTGGATCGGATTAAGGAGCCAGCATTGTCACTGCCCTGGCTCAGATTGCAGCTGCGGTGTGGGTTTGGTCCCTGGCCCTGGAACTTTCGCATGCTGTAGGCATGGCCAAAACAACAACAACAACAAAACTCAAACAAACAACAACCAGTATGGGAAGGAAGGGAGCCAGAAAAGAGTTTTGGAGCAAACATATTTATTTTTTACTGAGGTATAATTGACATACAACATTATATTGGTTTTAGGTGTATAACATAATGGTTCAATATTTGTATATAATGTGAAATGATCATCAACTAAGTCTGGTTAACATCCATTACCATGCATAGCTACAAACAATTTTTTTCTTGTGTTGAGAAATTTTAAGACCTACTGTCTTAGCAACTTTCAAATGTGTGATACAGTATTATTAACTACGGTTCCCATGATGTATGGAGCAAACACATTTGATAGTTATTTTGTATCGGATTGAGTGTGTGTGTGTGTAAATGGATACCTGGGTCATATATATGTATATACATTTGCATATGTGTAGAGTTATAAGTATATTGGCAAAAATGAATGAAATACAGGACATGGTTAGTCGTGTTTTTATGATCCATGTACCTTGGGAAATAATTCACTTGGTCGGATTAGGGCATGGGTAAATGTTTGTAATGAAATTCTGGGTTCTCCTAAGCCTGTGGTGATGGTTAATTTTATGTGTCACCTTGGGTAGGACATGGTACTTAGTCCAAGTGTTGCTGTGGAGGTGTTTCTGTAGATAGTGTTAACACCTACAAATAGTTGACTTTACATAAAGGAGATAGTGGGGTGGGCCTTATCCAATCAGGTGAAGGTCTTTAGAGCAAAAGCTGAAATTTTCTGGAGAAGAAATTCTGCCTTAATACCGCGGGTCCTATGAATTTCAAACTTGCTAAGCCCTGCAATCACAAAAGCAAATTAAAAAAAAAACTAAATCCTTATATGTATTTTATATACATATGTGTATATATATTTGCACCTGTCCTACTCATTGGTTCTCTCACCTGGAGAAGTCTGGTGGGTATCTCTCTCAGTTAGCCTCCCATCTCCCAGACCGTTTCAGCCTTCCTTATATTTTTGGATTTGAATCTGAATTTTCAGTGACCTCATTTGATTCATATTAAATTAATTTAAACCCAGATATTAAAACATGGTTGGAACTCTGAAGAAAGGTTTTATTAGGGAGAAAAGTAGCTGAGATAACAATGACATTCCAAACTCTTCAGAGATCTAAGTTTGAGATTTTTTTTTTTTCTTTGAGGTCTACTTTCTGATATAGAATCCAGAGCAGACATTTCTATGATAATGTGATTTAGGGAGCTCTTAGATTTTCTGTGCATCTATTTAAGAGAGATATGATGTGGCCAGTTTTCTCTTAAGTGGACGTAGATAGAAAGCCAAGGGTTTTGACTTCTGCCAGGGGTTTTGAAATCTCTGGCATTGAGACATTAAGTGAAAACTGTTGCTCTACTCACAAGACTGCTGACAGCAAATGTGTGGGTTTTGTACACCCAACAATTCTCCAGTTCTCTGGGGATACAACTGTGTGTCCTGTAATTAGTTCAATTCTGACATTGACTGCCGGACATTAGAGCAGACTGACCCCATAGATTAAGGGCTCAGACCCCCAAGACTGCCCCTCACTACAGATGCCAGATGCAAACGGCGGGTCCCCAGGTGACACACACCTTGTCTGACTTGGCTGTACATCAGAAGTTGCCACGACCTCCTTCTCAGGTTCAATAATTTGCTATAACAGCTCACAGCACTCAGAGAAATACTCTTTTTACTATTACTGTTCTCATAAAGGATATTACAAAGGGTGCAAATGCACAGCCAGATGAAGAGGTGCAGAGGGCGAGGCACAGAGGGGTCTCAGTGCAGGAATTCCTGTCTCCACAGTCTGGAGTTCGCTAACCTCTTGGCACAGAGTTCCATTCCACCCTGGAAACTCCTGGAACCTCTTGATTTCAAGTTTTTATGGTGATTCTATTAGGTAGGCACAATTGACCAAGTCACTGACCATGGGTGATTATTAACTCCCTCTCCAGCCCCTCGCCCCTCTCTGGAGGCCAGGGGGCGAAGCTGAAAGCTCCATCCCCCTAATAACACGGCTGGTACCTCTGGCAACTAGACCCCTTCCTTGAAGTTATCAAGAGATGTTCCTGTCACCTGTGTCCCTCAGTAAATCCCAAAAGTTTTAGGAGCTCTTTGCCGGGAACCAGGGATGAAGACCAAATACATATTTAAGTATATCACATTGTCACAGTGATAGTATTATTTTATTTTATTTTTTTTTGCCTTTTTTTTTTTTTTTTAAGGGCCACACCTGAAGCATGTGGGAAGTTCCCAGGCTAGGGGTCGAATCAGAGCTACAGCTGCTGGCCTACACTGCAGCCACAGCCAACCCCAGATCCGAGCTGCGCTGCGACCTACACCCCAGTTCACAGCAACACTGGATCCTTAACCCACTGTGTGAGGCCTGGGATTGAACCCATGTCCTCATGGATGCTGGTCAGATTCATTACCATTGAGTCACAAGGGGAACTCCCACAGTGATAGTTTTAAATTTGCTGCCCTATGAAACAAAAAGAAAACCAGAAGTGATCTTAAAACCAGATGATATTTTATTTTTTTTAATTTATTTATTTTGTGTCATTTTTTGCCTTTTCTAGGGCCGCTTCCCACATTATATGGAGGTTTCCAGGCTAGGGGTCTAATTGGAGCTGTAGTCACCGGCCTAAGCCAGAGTCACAGCAACATGGGATCTGAGCCACGTCTGTGGCCTACACCACAGCTCACGGCAACGCTGGATCCTTAACCCACTGAGCAAGGTCAGGGATCAAACCTGCAACCTCATCATTCCTCGTCAGATTCGTTAACCACTGAGCCATGCCGGGAACTCCTTAAAGTTTAATTTTATTGGAGTATAGACTTACAGTGTTGTATTAGTTTCAGGGTACAGCAAAGTGATTCAGTCATGCATAGAAATATATCCATTCTTTGTCTCCCATGTAGCTTATTACAAACTATTGAGTAGATTTTCCTGTGCTATACAGTAGGTTCTCGTTAATCATCTGTTTTCTACAGTAGTGGGTATGTGTTATTTCCACAGATAAACATGCAAATCACAGTCAGGGAGGGTCTGCCTTTAACCTTGCCACAGGCTTTTGGGGTGAGGAATGCCAGCCTGCCTGGAGAAGAGGTCAGGGGGTCGGGGACACTCTCCCACCACACTCCGCTTCTCCGCAGGGGAGGGCGCTGCATGGGGTCGGGAGCTGGAGGATGCCACGTGTCTCCTAGGATCAGCCTGCAGGCAGAGAGGGTGTGTTCTGTCTGCTTTCTGGGTGGTGAGGGGCCCACATTATGGAGAAACGGAGGGATTGCTGAGCTCTGCATGTGCCTGGGCAGCCAGTATATTTCTAGAATAAAGGATTCGGAGTCGTGGTGTAGTCTCACTGGAAAGCCATGCCATCCAGCTCCGAATTCACAGGAAGAGAAAGGAGTAGAGGAGTTCCCATCATGGCTCAGTGGTTAACGAATCCGACTAGGAACCATGAGGTCACGGGATCGATCCCTGGCCTTGCTCAGTGGACTGGGGACCCAGCATTGCCGTGAGCTGTGGTATAGGTTGCAGACACGGCTCGGATCCCGAGTTGCTGTGGCTGTGGTGTAGACCAGTGGCTGTGGCTCCAATTGGACTCCTAGCCTGGGAACCTCCATATGCCAAGGAAGTGGCCCTAGAAAAGGCAAAACACACACACACACACACACACACACACACACACACACACACGAAGAGAAAGGAGTAGATCTGACATTTTGATCTCTGCCTGTCAGTTAATTTGGGTCTTAATTCTCAATTAATTCCTGACTCTGAAGGTTAAGAGATGTCACTTGTTAACTCCCCAAAGTCGCAACAACATTAGCCCAACAGTTCTTAAGCACAGCACCAGCCGGGGTCTTAACGAAACAGAAACCAACCCTGCTTAATTTCAGCAGAAAAGCAATTCGTCTTTTGCTGAAGGAGATCAGGACGCAAAATGGGGGGATTGGGAACCTTTATTTGGGTTACGTTATGGAGCAAGGGAGTTGGGCAGCAAAAACCAGTGGTCACCCTAGTTCCAGTCCAGTTAGCGTCCCCTGGTGCCCACGGTTCCTGAGGCCCAGGACACAGGCTCTTGCCCCCAGAGCTGAGATGCAGCCCCCAGAGCTGAGAAGCAGCCATGGCCCCCAGCAGAATGGAGTCTCTGCTGTCCTCTCCTTTTCTGCTTCTGTCCCTCCTGAGTCATAGGTTTGGGATGCGGCATCTGAGTACTGAGCTGAAATCACCCTTCCGCTGCTGCAGGAGCAAGCGAGTAGCCTTTGATGCTTGACATCAGTAGCAGGAGGTCCTTCCATTGCAAATCCCCAAAGGAGAGCATTAAAAAACAAACAAACAGGAGTTCCTGTTGTGGCGCAGTGGTTAACGAATCCGACTAGGAACCGTGAGGCTGCGGGTTTGATCCCTGCCCTTGCTCAGTGGGTTAAAGGATCCGGCGTTGCCATGAGCTGTGGTGTAGGTTGCAGATGCGGCTCGGATCTCGCGTTGCTGTTGCTCTGGTGTGTAGACTGATGGCTACAGCTCCGATTCAATCCCTGGCCTGGGAACCTCCATATGCCAAGGGAGCGGCTCAAGAAAAACACAAAAAGACAAAAAATCCCAAACAAACAAACAAACAAAACAAGAAAAGGAATTTCCACTATGGCACAGTGGGTTAGGACCTGACATTGACACACTGTGGCATAGTTTACAGCTGAGGCTCGGATTCACTCCCTGGCCCAGAAACTTCCATATGCTGCAGGAGTGGCCAAAAGAAAAAGAAAGAAACCAAGAAAAAACAACGAATGTTACCCATCAGGGCTGGGTTAGCACATTTAATCTCCTATTATCTATTATCTCCTATTAGCTATTATCATCATACCCATTTTGCAGATGAAGACATTGGGCCTTAGAAGCATCATGTGCCTTGCCTATGGCCACACAGCAAATAATTTTTTCAAAAAGTGGATTTTGGAGTTCCCGTCATGGCGCAGTGGTTAACGAATCCGACTAGGAACCATGAGGTTGCGGGTTCTATCCCTGGCCTTGCTCAGTGGGTTAAGGATCTGGCATTGCTGTGAGCTGTGGTGTAGGTTGCAGATGTGGCTTGGATCCCGCGTTGCTGTGGCTCTGGCATAGGCCAGTGGCTACAGCTCCAATTAGATCCCTAGCCTGGGAAACTCCATATGCCGCGGGCGCGGCCCAAGAAATGGCAAAAAGACCAAAAAAAAAAAAAGTATAAAAGTGGATTTGAACCCAGACCTCTCCACGTTCAAAGACCAAGTTCTGAACTGCTCCAACAATTGTCTCTGTAATCTTAATTAAAAAAAAATGTATTAAAGTATAGTTGATTTACAAAGTTCTGTCAATTTCTGCCGTATCTTAATTTTCATTCCATTTATTTAGTGAAACTCATTTCCGTATGATTAAAGCTTCCCTGGTCTCTGTGGTCTGCAAGACAATCTCCAACTGAAACAGCTCATCTCCTAAAGGCGTTCTGATTTTTTAAGTTGGCAAGAGCATCTTATTGCCAAATAGCTTAGAAACTCTCTTAATGTTAACCTGAGGATGTGCATCTATGTTTTGGTTTTGGATTATTATTATTATTATTATTATTATTATTGGTCAAGCCCATGGCATGTGGAAGTTCCTTAGCCAGGGATCAAACCTATGCTGTAGCAGTGACGCCAGGTCCTCAACCTGCTGTGCCACCAGGGAACTCCTGGTTTTGGATTAAAAGCGTTCTCACTGTGTTGCTGAGTCATCTCTTCAGCGTTTACCTGATTGATGCTTGCCATTCAGTGCAGTGAGGTGGAGAGATTAGAAATCGTAAATCAAAGCCTAACGATATCCTCCCCATAAAATTCTAATCATCACGAAAAGGCTCCTCCCAAGCCCTGAAACGGCCTCCTTCTTGCCTTCACTCACTGTGCTTTTATTGCATGTCTGATAAATTCCAAGTTACTCTCTTAAGCATGTCTGAAAACTTACCATATGGAACTAGTTATGTTTAATTAATTCCCTTGATAGTATAACATAGTGTTAATTAAAAAATAAAAACCCATTCTGCATTTGCCTCCCATGCGAGTTGGCCTATTTGCTCATCATTGTGCTTTTGGAATTGAGTACAACGCAGGTAAAGCCTGTCTAAGAGGCACAGATGGCCGGGCTTCCTCTCTGAAGAGGCCATCTCATTCCTCTCAGCTGGACGTCCAGCCAGAAACCTGAGCCATCACCCCTTCAGCAAAGGAGTTCCCTCTGTAGGTGCAGAAACCATAGTCTCCAAAGGAGGAAAATCAGTGCACTGGATGCCTGCCTATGGATGTGAGGGGAATAAATAGGTGGAGGACACACCTGCCAGTCCAAGGGCAGAAGTGGCAGGAGTGGTCATAGAAGCTGGTCATGGGCTTGTGAAATGGCTCAGTCCACTTCCAGCTATAACCCTGGGACAGAGCCAACTTGAAAATTTAGAGAAGGTATGAGATAAGTTTAGCTGAAAAAAATGCAGACTCAAAAAACGGTGTCATAAGAATAATGGGATTCAAACCCATCTAAAGAGAAATCTATTGGAGGGAGGTCCAAGTGTGGAAAACTTGATAAAGTTATCAGGGACCCAGGGTCCTTCACCTTTCTGTTCTGTCATTTTTAATGTTAGACTTTGACTCTTAAAGTGGCTTCTTGGACACAAACCGGCTGCTGGATCTACATCTATCTCATCTAAGTTCCACAGAAAGAAAGATAAGAAGGATAAAAGGTGCATATCACTAGGATTTGCCTCTTCCTGCCCATCCTTTGCCCTTCTAGGAAACTTTCCCAGAATCTCCAACTCCCATCATCTAATCAACAGCCTCTTTCTGCTATGTGTCATAGACCAGAACTTGGTTGTTCATATGCCAAAATATGGCTGTTCCTCTCTGTAGGGGAAGCTGAGGGATGTAGGTTTTTTAGCTGGACATACTACCTCTTTTTTTTTTTTTTGCCTTTTCTAGGGCTACTTCCCACGGCATAGGGAGGTTCCCAGGCTAGGAGTCTAATTGGAGCTGTAGCCGCTGGCCTATGCCAGAGCCACAGCAACTTGGGATCCGAGCCTCGTCTGTGACCTATAACACAGTTCATGGCAATGCTGGCTCCTTAACCCACTGAGCAAGGCCAGGAATTGAACCCTCAACCTCATGGTTCCTAGTCGGATTTGTTAACCACTGTGCCATGACAGGAACTCCTGAACATACTACCTCTTAAGAAAATGTTAGGTATTAGGAGAAATCAATATTCTCTGTGGGGTAACTTGAAGAATTTTGCCAAATTGTCTTCTCCTGGTGCTTTTATAAAATTATCAAAGCAAAATTTGGTATAAAATTCTGCTACTTGTCTCAAATTTTATGCCATTTTTTTCTGCTCCCCCTCCTCTAGTGTCTCTCTTCCCAAGTCTCTGTGTGGCTGGCTTCTTCAGTGCCATCTTTTTACAGGGCAGATATTCCTGACATTTAAGGTTCTTCCCTGCCCAGTCCCTCTCTGATCACATGACTCTATTTTATTTACTCCTTGCTCCTCTCAACCTGGAATAGGTTTGTCTGTGGTCCCCGTCACCTCATCGGAATATAATGCCCTGGAGAGCGGGCCCCTCGCCTCCTGTTCAGACCTTTCAGAATTCCTGTAGAAACAATTTCTGAGTTCAGCCGAATTTGAAAAGACACATTTAAAAAATTACTGCAATGGCAATTACTTCTTCCTTTCTTATGCGACAGTGAATGAAGATCAGTGCCTTGGCGGGTGGGGTGGGGGGTCTCTCTTGAGCACATGACCTGTCTCAGTGCTCCACATTTGCCTCCAGCTCCTGGTTCAGATTTGGTCCTCAGCCAATTTGCAAGTTAGCACCAGACTCTGCCCTCCAGGCTTACTCTAGAGGAGAAGGAACCTTGACCACAAAATCCCAATAAGGTACAGGTGTGCTGTGCACCTGTGCTCCGTGATCGTGCTCCTGACAGCTGCTTCTGTGGTCAAGAAGTGATACATCCACCGCTCTAACAGATGCGACAGTCCCTAGAGTGCCAAAGATGTAGGAAATGATTCCAGGCCTGGGCTGTGGGGACGTTCAGGTTGGCAGCTGGCCTGGCAGGGCTGAGAAGCCACTGAGGTTCAGCTGTAGAGGTCAGCAGGAGGGCTCCATGCAGGCAAGAAGGGGAGCGAGACCCTCCCCCTGCCCAGCTTCCTGCTGCCCTTGGAGGTGGGAAAGGCCTTCTGAGCTTGCACCTCTCTTACGTCATCCCTTCGAGGGACATATTTGCATGTTTATTTTCTGCTTTCTGAAGCCTGGAGCCTTCACCATTATACATTTGGTTTGGAAAAGGATAAAATGCCAAAATCCTCGGGGTTCCGCAGAGAAACAGACCCAGGAGGTCCTCCAGAAACACAAAACCAGTAGGATGTGGATAAATGGCTATACTCATATCTATATCTCTATACATATATATGAAATACATAATATATACATATGTATATAAGCTCACGTGTATGTAAATGCATGCAAATATATGCATGCACACGTATGTATGAAGACATTAACATGCATATATGTTTATATTTACATACCTGTATATGCAGAGAGATTTATTTCAAGGAACTGACTTATGTGATTGTGGGGGCTGGCAAGTCCAAAAGTTGAATGGCAGGCTGGAAATTCTCAGGTAGAAGCTGATGTGACAATCTTGAGGCAGAGTTTCTTCTTTCTCAGGAAGTGAGTTTTTGCCGTTGAGGTCCGTCAAGTGATGGGAGGAGGCCCACCTGTGTTATCAAGGATCCTCTCTTTACTTAGAGTCAGCTGATCGTAGCTGTTCACCACATCTGCAAAGTACCCCTCAGCAACCTCTGGTCTAGTGTTTGATCGAATAATGGTATTGTCACCTCTACGTGTTGACACATAGAAGTAATTCCCACCACGTCTTGGGGAACAGACATGATTGGGCCTGATGCTTCGCCCTCCGTACCTCTGAATGAGAGGGCAGTGTCACGTGCACATTTCTGCCTGACCAAATGTCACATTCTTCAACCAGGAGGCGAGTGACTCCCCTACCCATGTCTCCTGCTGGGTTTGAAACCCTGGGCACCGCAATAACCATGCCCCAGATGGACGTTCCCAGAGAGGGGCGCCCTGCAGCAGCGTTTCTCAAAGCTGCTTTCCCTGGCCGCCTGCATCAAAATCACTAAGTGCCTGTTAAAATGCAGATTCCTGGGCCTGTCCATACAGCTGAATCAAAACTCTCACCCTTTGCACAAGCTTCCAAAGTGATTCTGATGCCCCAAATAGTCTCGGAATCATTTCCATTCTTAAGTCGGTAATGGTCTTGCGGTTCCACCATCCAGCAACTTTCTCTCAGGCTAGGCTGCAATGTATTATTTTAGGGGAATTTTCCTGGGATATTAATGTATAATAATTTCCTTTAAACTTTTTCCCTGTCTGAATCCAAGTTCACAGAGCCAATCGAATAATCTGAGTTCATGTAATTGTCTAGAAATCAGCTTCCCATTCTCTCCTTGGAGATGGATGTGGGTGAGAAATAGCAAGTGGAAAACTCTCAAAGTAGCTCTTTGCAGGCATAAGAGTTCTGCAGAAAACTCAGTGCCTTTGTGATGGCGAGCATGCACTTATTTTATTTCTACTGTGTACCAAATACAAGGTCTAGTTTCTATGCAGAAGCTCCTTCCTCTCCTTGCCTGGGGCTCCTCAGCACCCCAAAGCCCACATCCTGCAGTTTCTGCATAATTCCCATACTCATTTAATACGAGACTCAATTTATGTCTGTGTAATATGCATCTATTCTAGACCCGCTATGTGTAAGCATTATGCTAGGCTCTGGGGAACGAGGAAGAAACAAACTAAAAAGAGGTCTCTGCTATCCAACAACTTTGGACCAGCTGGAAGAGATCGTTAAACAGCTGATCATGAGGCTAGAGGTAGCCAGTCAGTCTAAGAGGAGGAACAGAATGCTTCATTCACAGAGGAGGGGGAAGACTGCATGGAGGCCACGTCATCACTGCAGGATGAGAAGGATCAGGTCACCCAGAAGTCAAGTGGGACCACAGAGGGGAGAGCAGGAGGGATGGCCGACATCATAAGCCTTCTGTGCCTAAAAGAGGTCAGTCTGTATTTCTGTAACTGGTTGTAGCTTGTACATCTGAAGACGGTAGTGATGCATGGGCTTTGAAAAACTCAGTGCTTGGAACCTGCAGCTGTAGAACGAGCAGCACTCACCAACCTGTGGGCCAGTGTGTCTCAGCTCTTCTCTGTCATTGTCCTCGCAGGCAGCGTGCTGCCCAAGAGCTCCCAGTGCTGCCAGCGGGGGCAAGAAATGCTATACTCCCAGACGCAGTTTTCTCAGAAAAGAAAGGATATTCTCCCGAAAAAGGGGTGTTGGACAGACGACCTATGACCTCTGAAATGTCTGGGTTCTGTTTTCTAAAGTAACGGGCACTCCCAACACTTGAGGTGATGTGTGAGCATGTTGCCGGAGGTGTGGGGTTGGGAATTCTTGCAGTTCCACTACCTCCTTTTCAAAGCGACTTCAATACTTTAATACAAAAAATAAAAGAAAAATCAACTATACTTTAATTAAAAAACAGAAGAAAAAAGTGACTTCAGGCCTGGAGAGCATCTCCGGGTTCACTGTCACCTTCAGAGAGGAGATGGTTTCTATCCCAGGTCCCTGCCCTGGCTTTGGAATCAGGTGAGGCTCTAAGCAGGGCCGGACAGGTGCTCTCCTGACAGTGTGGTTGCTTTTTCAGCTTCCATCCTGTTAACCTCATGCCACTCCTTGGGATGCTGAGTAATGCCCACCAGAGTCTCACATACCTGCTTTGTTTCCATTTGAAAGATTGATGTGTGTGTTTCAGTGCGTTATTATCCTGGGTGGGTGCTCAGCAGTGTTTGCAAATTAAAATTGATTACTTGGGCAGCCACCTACGTCAGTTGCTTAGAAGTCATTCATTCATAGCAGGAACGTGTTTGAGGGATGTCATAGAATGCAAATCAGTTTCAGGAAGGATGGGGACATGTTGCTTCCAGCATTTCCACCTGACGGTCACCAAGTCACGGGTCTTCCCTAGTGGTCCCTCGACCACCTGCTCCCCAGGAGCCTGAGGAACTGGTTCAAACTGCAGATTCCTGGGACTCACTCAGATGAACTGAATCAGACTCTCTGAGAATGGGACCCAGGAATCTGGATTTTTTTTTTTTTTAATTAAACTCTTCTGGTGACGTTTGAGGGCCCCACCCTGCCATTTCCCTGTTCTGCTGTGTGACTCTTTCAAGGTGGAAAAATACAAAAGGTGGGTTTCTGGTCACTTGAGAGATGTGTGGCCCACTAAGAAGTTGCTCTGCTGGGTGCAGTCAGGCCATTCACAACCAAGGGATGAAGAAGGACAGAGAGACACAGGAGGACCCAGCCCGCACTGCTCGCTGTTTTTGTAGCTGATGTGAGCTGGGAGGTTGGCACTTTCTGTCTCCTGGCATCCTCCAATCAGGTCAAGGGGGAGGAGCCAGCCAGTCTGGAGTTGTAATCAACAGCACCTCTTAGGCTTGAGTGTGGATCAGAATCACCAGGAGGGCTTGTTGAACCACAGCTTTTTGGGCCCCACTCCCCCAAATCCAGATTCAGTAAGTCTGGGGGTGGGCCAGGACAAACAGCTGGGCTCAGGTGTGTGGGGCAGGGCGGCTTCTTTTTAAAGGAACAGATCTCTGGGTCCTGAATGCACAGGCCTCTTGGGGGGCGAGTAAGAGGAAAAAAACCTTTTTTCTCCAACCTCCTAGGTTCTCTGGCTGGAGCCTTGGGAATTACACTGACAAAAGACAAATTAACAGGAGAAAACCAGAGCTTATAGCATGTGCCCTATACCTACACATGGGAGAAACTCAGTGATGAGAAGCTCAGAGAGGTGGTTAGAACTTGGGCTTTCAGAGTTAGCATCTGAGCAAAGAACAACAGATGTGTGGAGAAGTGACAGGGCATAGGTAAAGGGCTTTGGCTTCCAAAGGTAGCAAACTGTGGGAAGGCAAATACATGGGAAGAGCTAAGAGAAAGCAAAGGTTATTTTATTTTTTTGGCTACACCTATGGCACATGGAAGTTGCTGTGCCAGGGATAGAACCTGTGCCACAGCAGCGACAACGCCACAGCAGTGGTAATGCCAGATACTTAGTTGCTAGGCCACCAGAGAACCCCCACAGCAGGGTTATTTTCGTAAGGTTTGTTATGTAGATTCCTCTGGATGCCCTCTCCAGGCTGCTAAGAGTCTAGAGTTCTCTCTGGTATTTAAATGTCTGAGCCCACTGGTAGGCAAATGGGGGATGGGCAGGGAGCTTTTTTGGTATTTGCTTTTTCTCCATTGTCTGCAGCTCAAAAAATCTTTATACCAAAGTGGTGAATTTGTGTGGGGGGGTGCATAGCCTGATCCCCTGTAAGGGCCACGATCACTGGCTCTCTTGGCCCCATCTCTGGACTTTCTCGCTCAGAACTCGTTGTGGCCAGAATCAACCTGGTGTCTCTTCTTAAGATAAGCTTCCCCCACCCCCATTCCTGTTCCATAAGGAATTGTGCCTAGACTTCGGTTTTGGAGAGATGACTCTGAAGGACTTGCCGAGCTCCTATTCTGCATGGGTCATAAGCCTTGCGGAGATCTCAGCAGTCATCTCCGGGGTAGGACAAAATTCCACATTTTGGTTGTTGATTTCAGACATTGTTCGTTGATCTCTGTGCTTTTTCCCACCAGGCTTGGATGCAGTTTCACAGTCTTTTCAATACAAGTCACAACTTTGATTTATTTAGGGTGATGCTTATTTATAACTTAGATCTAACCAAACTTCAGCTTCTACTTATGGGGATGTGGAGGCTTGGGGAGGAAAGATGACTTGCTCAAGGCACAGAGCTAGGTCTGGGAATAGTGGTACCCTGGCTCTAGCCTGAAGTTTTTGTTTGTTTGGTTTGGGTTTTTTCGTTGTTGTTTTTTCTTTTTTTTTTTTTTTCTCTTTACTGCTCACCTGTGGCATATAGAAGTTCCTGAACTAAGGGTTGAGTTGGAGCTGCAGCTAAAGCCTATGGAGATAGAAATCATATGGAATATAATCTTTTTTTCCTATAGTCTGTAAATTTCCTAAATGTTATAAAAATGAGTCAATCTAAATAAACATTGTTAAGTGGTAAGTCTAAACATGGGCAACCTGTTCAAATCTAAGCATAATTAGTAGATCGGTAGATTCTACACTATAATTTAGGGCTGTTACCAGTGGTGCATTTATTTCACTAGAAAGGGGAACAAGACAACTTAATCTGTAAATACTCAAGTACCTGCATTTGCAAAGAATAGAGTATGTATCACTTGGTTGAACCTTCATCTCCCACGTCATTCTGCCGTGCTATCCGCCTTTAGTGTGTGTGTACATTTGCTCCTGCTCCCCTTGAACTTGCAGTTCAATTACGCACATTCATAATTTGTTATGATCATTAACCAAAAAAGTCCAGGGTCATGTGCAGAGTGGTGAATTGGCTGAGTCCAGCATAGAAATCAGAGGTCAGCAGAGAGACTTCTCATTCCTGATGCCGCCTGGGGATATCCAGCTCTCACACTGAATGCTCCTTTGCTCTCCACCCTCCATAGGTGCCCCTAGGAAGAATGTGGAATGCACTCGGGGAGGTGATTCTCACTGGAGGCAGCCGGAGGTGGTACCTGAGCATCCCACCCAGGCCTCCCATCAACTCCTCTGCTACCCTCACTGTTCTTCCTCCTCCTGTCAGCCTTTCCCCTCCCCCCTCCTCTCCTCCTCTCTCTCTCTGGTTGTTATTTCTCTGCCAAGCCCTCAAGCTGGATTAATTTCTAACTTTAATAATGTGGTAAAGAACCCGGAGTCATTTTGCCTGGAAAAGGTGTAGAAAGAGGCTGCATAATTTTTGTTTGTGTTTCCCCATAAGCTGCCCATCTGCTTACTCGTCGCTTCTTTTGGAATTTTAGCCTCTGCATTGGACAAGTGCTCAGATTACTTTAACTTCAGGGATAATTAAGTCCTCAAAATGCATGTTTGCTGCTTTCTGGTTGAAAGTAGTAAATAGAGAAGAAAACTGGGAAGTGGGGGTGGAAATGTTCTAGAATATTAACTCAGAGTTGATCTGTTAAAGATTCTGTACGGGGCAGTTCCCGTTGTGGCTCATCGGGTTAAGAACCGGACCAGTATCCATGAGGATGTGGGTTCGATCCCTGGCCTTGCTCGGTGGGTTAAGGATCTGGCATTGCTGCAAGTTGTGGCATAGGTTGCAGAAGTGGCTTGGATCTGGCATTGTGGTGGCCGTGGTGTAGGCCTGCAGCTGCCGTTCTGATTTGACCCCTAATCCAGAAACTTCTACATGCTGCAGGTGCCATTCTAAAAAAAAAAGAAAACAAAATTCTTTAGGGGGATTAACATACAGTTTCCCAAGGCAGTTTCTGAATAAGGGAAAATAGAATACATTATATTCATTTGAAAAAAGAATCTTGTTGAAGAAAACATAATTTCTGACTTTTAAAAATTTATTCTTAGCTTTCCAATAAAATACATGCACACGTGCACACACACACACACACTCCAAGAGACCAACTGGGAAAAATTTTGCAGGCTAAGACAGTCAACATCTTATAGGTAGTCTGTTAAGATTCTTCCTTCCTTCCTTCCTTTCTTTCTCTTTTTCTCTCTTGGCCACATATGAGGCATATGGAGGTTCCCAGACTAGGGGTCGAATCGGAACTGTAGCTGATGGCCTACGCCACAGCCACACCAGATCTGAGCCGTGTATATGACCTACACCACAACTCATGGCAACACCAGATCTTTAACCCACTGAGCAAGGCCGAAGATCAAACCCACATCCTCATGGATACTAGTCGGGTTCATTACGGCTGAGCCACAACGTACCTCAGAGCCACCATGAAGATTTGAGAGTCACATACAGGAGTTTTGTGTTAATAGATGCAAATGGATTCTTTACTCGAGCGTGAATAAATTGGAAAGAATTTAGAATTAAGGTTGTAAACCGTGCTTTTTCTTCCCTTTAGACAGAGTTCAGACTTGCTTTGAATTGAGCACTGAATCGTCTCTTAATGTATGTATGCGTTTATGCCTTACAGACTGCTTTCCCACTCATTATAGCTTTGGATCTTTCTAAGTCACGTAGTGTGGCGACCATGGTTATTTTGTTCTCTCTGTGCTCCAGATGAAGAAACAGTGCTCCAGAGAAGCTGATGGCTGTTCAGCATGAAGCAGCCCGTAGTGGCAAGGCTGGACGCTGAGTCCTAGTTATGGTTACACTTGTTCATTATTGTCGAGTATAGAGGGTATGCTCTGGGTGGGGTACCAGGCTGCATCCTGGGGCCAGAGTCAATAGAAGCAGTTCCTGGCTGCAGGAAGCTGTCAGCAATGGACATTCAGGTGTAAACGATGCGAAACTGTTGAATTGGAGAAGATTCGCTGATTGCTTCTGTCCAAGGGGAACCGAAGGTCCTGTAATGTCGCCCAGAGTGACAGTCTCCTTAGGTGTTGGTGGTGAGTGGGGTTGATGGGTGGGGAGTTGGGGGACAGAGGGCAAAGGACGGGAGATGCAGATGTCCAGTGTGACTCAACCACAGCTTTACGCCTTTTGAACACTTCTATTCACTAAAAGATGAAATTATTGAAATCTGTTCCTATCTCACTGCCACTCTGAACTGCACAAAATAGAACTGGGAATCCCTAAGAATTGGGTTTTCTTTTTTTAATTTTTAAATTTAAATTTAAATTTTTTATTTTATTTTTTTGTCTTTTGTCTTTGTAGGGCTGTGCCTGTGGCATATGGAGGTTCTCAGACTAGGGGTCTAATTGGAGCTGTAGATGCCGGCCTATGCCAGGGCCACAGCAACTCCAGATCTGAGCCGTGTCTACGACCTATACCACAGCTCACAGCAACGCCAGATCCTTAACCCACTGAGCAAGTCCAGGGGTTGAACCCTCAACCTCATGATTCCTAGTCGGATTCATTTCTGCTGAGCCATGATGGGAACTCCTAAATTTTTTAAATTTTAAATTTTTTTTTTTATTTTTTGCTTTTTATGGCCACACCTGTGGCATATGGAAGTTCCCAGGCTAGGGAGTCAAATCAGAGCTACAGCTGCTGGCCTACACTACGGCCATAGCAATGGCCAGATCTGAGCCACATCTGCTACCTACACCACGGCTCATGGCAATGCCAGATCCATAACCCACTGCGTGACGCCAGGGCTTGAACCTGCATCCTCATGGATACTAGTCAGGTTCTTAACCCACTGAGCCACAACAGGAACTCCCAGAACTGGGTTTTCTTATTGACTTCAGAGAGACCAATTCTCATGTGGCCAAGCTGGATGGTTAGACTCCTGGCTTTTACTGATGCTGTCAAAGCAGCAAACCTGCCTCTGCAAAGTTTCAGTTCAGTTTTTGCATTATTTTCTTGGACATAAAAAGAGGTAAAAATCAGTCCAAGAAGAATACCAGTAAACTCTCACCTGTCCTTTTGACTAGTACATCAGTTTGTAATAATGTATATGTATTTCCTGATTGTTGTATGACAGTACTACAGCAAAGGTTATATATAATATTCTTAAATTGTCATGAAATCACTGCCATATCTTTTGGGTTCAATATTCCTTGAGCAGCAGGTAGTAAAATGCAAACGATCAGTGTATGCAATTTTCTGGGCTCTGCCAGAGTGATGAATGGTTTGGTCTTGATTTGAATTGGGAAAGAGGCATAAGGTAGGATCAATTTCAGGTGAGCCTGGGCTTCATTACCGTGGAGCAATGAGTACTTCAGCACTGTTCTCTGAATGTAAATGGCGGCAAAGAGGGAGTTCCCATTGTGGCTCAGTGGAAACGAATCTGACTAGGAACCATGAGGATGTGGGTTCGATCCCTGGCCTCACTCAGTGGGTTAAAGATCCAGTATTGAAGATCCAGTATTACAATCCAGTAGATCGCAGACAGGGCTCGGATCTGGCATTGCTATGGCTGTGGTATAGGCCCACAGCTGTAGTTCTGATTGGACCCCTAGCCTGGGAAACTGGGAGCTTCTATATGCTGTGGGTGAGGCCCTAAAAAGCAAAAAAAAAAAAAAAAGAATGTAAATGAAGGCAGAGGGAAGGGAACAGGAAGTGAGGAGGGCTCGGTCTTGGCCATTGGGCTCTCTCTGGGCTCAGCCGGTACCTGTTGGGATGGCGTCTTCTAACTGAATTGGTGCCACAGCATAGGCTCCTGCCATGTTAGCAGCTTCATTTGTTTTATCTTCTGTTGGCAGAAGTATATGTCCTCACTGTTAACAATGTACGTATTTTAAAATGTTTGACCTGGTAAACAATAATTCTCTGGAATCACCACCATCTTCCCATCTCAGAGAAAAACCACCATTAAGAGCTGGGAGTCTTGGGGCTCCCATTGTAGCATGAAGCAGAAACGAATCTGACTAGGAACCATGAGGTTGCAGGTTTGCTCCCTGGCCTCGCTTAGTGGGTCAGGGATCTGGTGTTGCTATGAGCTGTGTTGTAGGTCACAGACGCGGTTCAGATCCTGCATTGCCGTGGCTGTAGTGTAGGCTGGCATCTGTAGCTTCGATTAGACCCCTAGCCTGGAACCTCCATGTGCTATGGGTGTGGCCCTAAAAAGAAAAAAAAAAAAAAAAAGGCCTGGGAGTCTTGCCATTGTGTTTGTGCTCATACTGCTACTCTTTTACTTATTAACAGAGAGAAGATCAAGTCATATATATTGAGCTCGATTTATAACTTAATAGCTCTATGAATTAACAAAAAAATAAACCATCTCCACTGGCCTGGGCTTGCTTTGCTGTCAGGTTGTGTCTCTGGCCAGCAGCTGGCTTTGCCCTGTACTCACTGGAACTGGATCCTCCAGTCGTGGCCTCTTTCAGATGCCAAAATAGCATTGTTTCAGGATGGATGTCACTTAAATGCTCTGGGCATGGGACAAGGAGTTCACTCAGACACTGGCTTGTTCTCGCTGTGTGTCCCTTGTGCCCTGTGACCTTGCCTGGTTTTGTTTGTTTGTTTGTTTTGGTGGAGGGATGGTGGTGGAGGAGGAGGGATCTTCTACTCAAGGAGACTAAGTAGTGGAATGGATAAGAATTTGCATTCTGGAGTTGGTGGCATCCAAGTTTCTTAATCTCAGTAAGCCTCAGCTTCCTTGTCTGGAAATGGAAGTAATTGTGGTACCTACATTATAAATTTGCGCTTGTGAGGATTAAGTGAAATCTTTTTTTTTTTTTTTTTTGGTCTTTTCTAGGGCTGCACCAGACCCTTAACCCACTGAGCCAGGCCAGGGATTGAACCTGCAACCTCATGGTCCTAGTCGGATTTGTTAACCGCTGAGCCACGACAGGAACTCCTAAATGAAATCTTTTATATAAAGCACTTAGCCCAGGAGTTCCCTTCATGGCTCAGTGGTAACAAATCTGATTAATATCCATGAGGACACAGGTTCGATCCCTGGCCTTGTTCAGTAGGTTAAGGATCTAGTGTTGCTATGAGCTGTGATATAGTTCGCAGACACAGCTCAGATCTAGCATTGCTGTAGCTGTGATGTAGGCCAGCGGCTACAGCTCTGATCCAACCCCTAGCCTGGGAACTTCCATATGCTGTGGGTGCAGTCATAAAAAGCCAAAAAAAAAGAAAAAAGAAAAAAAGAAAAGCACTTAGCCCAGTGCCCATGGCCTTGTAAACTCCCAGTAAATGATGGTTTATGTCCTCGTTCTAGTTGTGCAGACTCGTGGCTGTCTTTCCCGGCTGGATCCCTAGTGCTTGGCTCACAGGAGAGTCTGAATGAATACTTGAAGGGATGAATTTCCACGGCTTGCCTCTACAGATTCCACTGACCAGGGGGCCTTTAAGATCCCTTCCAGACCAGGCCAGTCCTTCAAACTGGAAGGAGAATCCACAAGGGAGACTTAGAGGGTTAGAGAAAAGTCATTAACCAGCCCCCACCCCTGACCCCTGAAGTCTTAAGTCAGGTGGAAAAGTAAGAGCTTGACGGTAAAACTGGAAAGCTGCCATGTAGGTCCCACTGCTGGCGGGCGACCCCTGGGGGGCTGGGGGACAAGTCTGTAGACATCACTTCTCTCTGAGGCAGGCCTGGACATGCTATTGGTCAGCAGGGTGGCACTTGGGAAGAAGAGCTGGCCGGGGAGAGCAAGGACAAGGTGAAATCCGCGTGCACCTCAGCATCTATTTTCCCCTTCGCGTAACCATGACGACCTTCCTGCTTTCCCTTCCACCTTGCAGATCACAGGCAAATTTCTCCCCTGGCCAGCTTTCCACCAGATCCGTAAACGTGGTCCCAGCTCCGCCAAGTTGACTCAGTCAATGAACTGCTATCTGAAACCGATTCCTGTGTCGGAATAAAACATAACACTTGGGTCATCAAGCTGCTGATGAATTCCATGGCTTTTTTCCAGCGCGTTCAGAATGGTTTTCAACAGCTGGCTCTACCACGCACGCTAGGTCTCCTTCCTCCTGTGAACGGGAGGGCCCGCTGCCCAGGATGGGTATGCCCAGAGGTCCATGGCGTGGGGGCCGTCTCCGACACAATGAGGCTGAAGCTTATTAGCTGCAGTAGCAGTGAGGTCTTCTGGGATTTCTCTAGTCTGTAATTGGCTTTTACTGTTGTGGACTCTGTGAGTGTTGGAAATAATGAGGTGACATTTGGATCTGACGTGGCATCATTAGAGCACTGGTAATGTAGATTATGAACATGCATTCCTAGAAGGGAGAATAATAAATCAAGTGGAAAAATGCCTGAAAAGTAATGAGGGTCGTGTCCAAATATATACTCTTTTGGTGTGCATTAACACCAGGAATTAATCATTCATGACACTATCCTCCAGAGGCATGCAGGTGCCCAGCTGAAATAACATTTCTCAGGCCATCAGAAAAAGCCTGTGAAGGTCTTGGTTCAGAGGTCTGGGGGTGGTTTGCACCATGCATAGGGCTGGATGGGAGGCCGATGAGTTAGTCAGGAGTGGGAGGCAGGGCACGTGATAGCTCACGTTTCCAAAATGGAATTATCCTGAGAGCAGCTTTATATGCCTCTACACGATTCCAGCAGTATTACAGGTTTTGAGAAAAAAAAAAATTTTAGCAATTTATAACAGTCATTAAATTGCTATGACTTATGAATGAGCATCATTTCCCCTCCGAGAAATCCGGCAAGCTATATATTTTCCCACATGCAGGAACAAACCAATGCAAATGTTTGTCTCTGGATATGGGAGTCCTTTTCTTATGAAGTGGTTATTTACGTGAGTTTGCACAGCTCTGCTCATGACAAAATTCTGAACTTTTAGCGCCATTGTCCAGAGGACCGGGAAGCCTGGGAGCTGCATTTGTGAGTTGCCTGTTATGTGCTCACCTTTTCCTACAAATAGAATGTCAATCCAGATATAGCGGTTTTAAACTCCGTGTCTTTTGCCCTCTAACCTCCCACCCCAAGCTCCAGTGTATTTAGCATCCCAGTGGCAGCCACACGGCACCCCTTTTGGGGAAGAGTGGGAAGCCCTTCATGCTGGTCCTTGCCTGTCCCTGTCTGCCTCTGTCTGTCCCATCGTATCTCTTTCTGTCTCCATCTTTGTTCCCTCTGTCAGAAACCCTCTCCTTACCCTAATTATTTTTTTTAAAATGCAGAAGGATAATATACGTACATAAAAGCACCCACATCGTGAGAGCTCAGCTCAGGGAATTCTCAAAAACTCTAATCAGCATCCTGGAAGTCCCTTCATGTGGAGTCCTCTTCTAGTCCCTGCCTCTCTGCAAGGGCAGCCACACCCCTACCTCGAACTGCATGGCCATGTTTGCCTGTTTTTTTGCAAGTTTACATCAATGGACCCCCGTGGCTTTTTTTTCCAATCAACATTTTGCTCATTTGCCTTGCCTGTAGCTGTAAACTGCTCCTTCTTGTTGCGGGCCTGGTGGCATGGAGTGCATACACCCCAGTTTACTTATCCTTTCTGCTCTTGTAGGCATTGGGAAGTTTCCAGTGTGGGGCTATTAGGGGGAGTGCCCCAAGGAGCATTCTAGAACATGTCCTCTGTTCAGCCTATGCCTACACTCCTGTCGTGTATCGATTCAAAAGAAGAAATGCTGGCTTCCTGTTACTTTAATTGCAGAGTTTACCTATCCTTCAACCATCTCAACCCTCGTTGAAATGAAAAGGAAGGCAGTACTGCTTAGGCCATAAACTCGGCATACCAGAAAGATGACTTTATTTTTTAATTCAGATCTAAACTCTAAGTCATCATCCTACCAGGCCAGGGGAAATCCAGTCTAGTCTTTTGGGGTGCCCTCCACTCCCAGGGTTGTGAACTGAGACAGGAAAAGAAAGGGTCTCTAATTACCATCAGTCCCCCTACTGACCAGGTCATCATTCAGGCCAAAGGCGTGTTCTGTGCTGTGCTTGGGGAGTGGCGTTGGGGGAGGCTGGGGTCCTCCATGCCTCTGATCATCTCTTTTGGGACCCTCCCTGGGCCTCACTGCCCCTCTGGGAGTGCCAGATCCCTGCTACTCTTCTCCTCCTCTCTGAAATCTCTTCTTCAAGGTGAAGATGCTCCTGCATCATCCTGCTTCTTTGGGACCCCTCTGCATCTTCCTTAAGCTCTATTCAACTTGGTGGTCTCAGGATTTGGGAAAACAAAAGCCAGGAAGTTTCAGGCTGGTTGCATTCTGCTCTGGCACATTCCTGCCACCTGCTTCAATGGGGGAAAGCTCTGTGACAATTCAGGGGAAAAATGCAGATCATCTCAACATGTCATGGTCTTTGCTTGGCTAATATGTTGGGAAGGTAGGGGCTGGAGGCACAAATGACATGGGTGGTGACCCTTGACAAGAGCTGCTGTCTGTGGCCTAAGGGACCCTGGGCATTGCCAGGGCATGGCGATTTCTCTTTTATGGCATTCTTGGGACCCCTATTTGTCTTCTCCCAGGAGGTGGGGAAAGGGTCTTGGGTGGAGAGAATGGAGGTGTGAAAGACTGGGAATGAAGGAAGAGAAAGATGGAAGCTGTTGAGGGGGCATAGGCAGAAGGAGATTGTCAGCAAGAAGACACAGCTATCAAAATACAGCAGTTTCCAATCTGGGACACGTGCTAAAGTGGCTGAAATGTCAACAGTCTGACAGAATGAGAGCATCATGTTCTAAGAGCTTCAAAGCTCATGCTGATGGGAGAACATGCACCCCCAATTCATTTCCTAGGGATTAAAGGACCACAAACAGGGTGGCTCAACTCCACTAGGAGTTCCCTGGTGGCTCAGTGGGTTAATGATCTGACATTTTCACTGTGTGGCTCAGGTTCAATCCCTGGCCTGGGAACTTCTCCATGCCATGGGCATGGCCAATCCCCGCCCCCCCCCCAAAAAAAACAACAGACGCTTATTGTCTCACAGTTCTGATGTCTAGAGTTTGGAAATTAAGCTGTCAGCAGGGCCATGCTTCCTCTGCAGGCTCTGGGGAAGGATCCTTCCTTGTTTTATCCAGCTTCTGGTGATTGCCAGCCATTCTTGGTGTTCCTTGGCTGGCAGCTGCCACACTCCAATTCCTGCCTCCATCTTCACAGGGCCATCTTCCCTGTGTATGTATCTGTGCTTTCTCTTCTCACCCATCATCCAGTGTGACCTCATCTTTAATTATGAAGGTATTGGCTTATGTGATTATGGGCACTAAGTTCCAAAGCCTGCTGCCATTAGACTGGTCACCCAGGAAGGCTAGTGGTGTAGTTCAAGTCCTGAGAACTCTGGGGCTACTCGTGCAGCTTCCAGCCCAAGTCTGAAGGCCTGAGAAGCAGGAGCAGGGAGGAGAGAAGACGGATGTCCCAGCTCTGCAGTCAGGCAGAAGGAGGGCCAGTCCAACCTTCCTCCCCCTTTTTGTTCTGTTGCAGCCCAGATAGATTGATGGCTACACTGGGGGTCAGTCTCTCTACACATTCAAAAGCTAATCTCTTCTGGAAACACTGTCACAGACACACCCAGGAAAAAAGTTTAATCAGATAGTCCATGGCCCAGTCAAGTTGACACACACAATTAACCAACACAGAGGCTATTTTTAAAGGTGTGGACAGGGTCAAGAGAGAACATGGCAGGATTGTGCAGGACCTTGGGGACGTTCCTCCCACCCCTTGGCTTGAGGGGGCCATTGCTGGAACCCATGAGGAGCTGAAGGTAGAGAAGAGGGTCTCCCATCAGGAGCCATGGCCTTTGGTAGCAGGACCTGGCCCAGCGGCAGAGACCAAGAATGGGCCAAGGGACATGGGTGCCCCAGCTTGACTTTCCTCCCCCCTCGATTTCCTGGCAGTGCCTCTCATGGTAGCACCAAGTGCAAGTCCAATGAGCGGTGTCTCCAAGGAGCTCCCAGCACACAGTGCAGGGTGGAAGAGGGTGGAGAAGAGAACTAGAGGGGTCAGTGGGAAGCATCCAGACACAAAGCTGAGGTCCTTCTGGTGGCATGCGCGTGGGATGAAGAAAGATTCACACAGCATCCTGGGCGCAGGAGGAACAAACCCAGAGAGGTGGGGGGAGATCCATGCCACCGAAAAATCCCAACCACCTGCAACTAATGAGCGACGGTTCATTGTAAGCAGTTTTTGCAGGACAATTTCTAGTTTCCAATCAGTAGAGTCAGCTTCCTTCTTTCCATGACAGAAAAAGCAACCTAGGCCCTTTTGGAGAGAAAGTTAAGAAAACAGAATTTTAGGAGCACAACTGGCTGTGCTGAAAGTTGGAGCAACCCTAGAACAGAGAGTAACAAAGATGCTCAAAAGACAATTCATGGTTACCAAAGGGGAAATGGGGGAGGGGGGGATAAATTAGGGGATTGGAATTGACATATACATACTACTCTATGTAAAATAGATAGGTACTAGGTAACAAGGTCCTACTGCATAACCCAGGGTCATCTACTAAATACTATGTAATACCCTGTATAGGAAAAGAATCTGAAAAGGAACAGGTATATGTAGCTGTATAGCCTGATTTACTTTGCTATACACCTGAAACGAACACAACTTTCTCAGTCAACTATACTCCAATGAAATTTATCTTTTAAAAAAGACAATTGGGAGTTCCCGTCGTGGCGCAGTGGTTAACGAATCTGACTAGGAACCATGAGGTTGCGGGTTCGGTCCCTGCCCTTGCTCAGTGGGTTAAGGATCCGGCATTGCCGTGAGCTGTGGTGTAGGTTGCAGGCGTGGCTCGGATCCCGCGTTGCTGTGGCTCTGGCGTAGGCCGGTGGCTACAGCTCCAATTCAATCCCTGGCCTGGGAACCTCCATATGCCGCGGGAGCGGCCCAAGAAATAGCAACAACAACAACAACAACAAAGACAAAAGACAAAAGACAAAAAAAAAAAAGACAATTGATGTGATTATATTATACAAGTGATTCAAACCATTCCACTTCAGATTGAATCTAGTAAGCTAAATATTTCAAATGGATATTAATTTAATTTAAATTTATCTGGATAATGAATTCAGATTTTTCTCCTCAAAGCATGTCTCCTTTTTCATAGAAAATATTTAATTTATGTGAAGTAGAATTAAATCAATAGGCTTTTTTTTTTTTCAGTGATATGGCACTTCTTTTTTCCCCTTTTCTCCTTTTGACAAATGAACTCAAAGGTGACATACATAGATTTTTTTTTTCTTGTAGGCATTTAAAACACATTTTTCTTGTGTAAGTCAAATGAAACATTACATGTTAATTTGTACAGTGAGATTTATTGAGGCTTCTGGAGCTGTTAGGAGCTTTCAAATACACACTTAAAAACTTCTGGGTCATTTCTGTGATTTATTGTGAGGTAATACATAAATACACATTTAGGTGGCCATTAAGAATAGATTTGAGTCCATAATCTGGAAATTACTCAGTTCTTCGTACTTCCTGATACATCACATTAGCTGGCAGTATAGAGCCATTATGATATTAACATATATTTGAGCCGTAACAGAAATATACTTGCAGGAAGGTTAAAAGAACAAGATCCACTTTTAACAGTTCATGGAGCCACCGGGAGCAAGGTAACGCTTTGTTGGCGTATTTGTAAAATTTTGACTAGTGAGATTGTAAGAGTTTAAAAATATGGCTGAGTGCTGTTTTAAAATACCATTTCTTGTAAAATGTTTTAAAATGTAAGTGTTCGAAGTAGCCAGATGGGACTCTTTTTTCCTTTTTCCACTGTGAAGATGACGAGGAGAAATGCCTGTGTGAAGGGAGTGCTTAGTGATCGTGCCACAGAAGCCCTCGCCTGCTCTGCAGAGATAGATGGATGCTCTTCAGGCCCTGGCTGCAGCATCTCCGGAGTCTCACGGGAGCAGTGGTGTGGGTTGTCGCATGAAGACTGATGGGTCGCTTGCTAGACTGTGAACAGCGGGGAGAAAGAATTTTGCCCCGCAGGTTGAGGAAAGCTCTGATGGTCTGCTGGTTCTCAGTTCTGCTTGGTCTCTATCATGCTGGTCCCGCAGCTGAAATCTGCCGAGATGAGTCTGCTTTTTCAGTTTTTTCATAGTGGATGAAACACAGGGGGAAAGCAATGCAGAAACAGAGGCAGGCGTCCTGGGAGAAATGCGGGCTCCTCACTCCCTGGGCCCGGTCCAAAAACATCTGAGGAGTGGCGTTATGGGCACCCAAACTCTGCTGTGTCTTGAGCTCACATTTAATCGTTTAACACAATTGCTAGTTGTTTTAAAAAGCAATCCTTGGTGTTCATGCTTTTCTTCTCTGGAGGGTTCGAGATGATAAAGTTAGGCTGACCTCCTCCTGGCAGGAGGAGGCACCTAGGCACTGGGTCTTGGCCATGGATACATGTTCGCTTCAGCTAAAGACTTTATTATTATAGTTATTATTTTGGCCACATCTGCTGCTCTTGGAAGTTCCTGGGTCAGGGATTGAACCAGAGTCACGGCAGCGACCTGAGCTGCCGCAGTGACAATGTTGGATTCTTAGCCTGCTGTGCCACACAAGAACTTGCAGTTTTTTGTGTTTTTGGTTTTTTTCTTTCCTTCCTTCCTCCCTCCACTCCTCTCTTTCCGTCTTTTTCTTTTCTTTTTTCCTTCCTTCCTCCCTCCCTCCCTCCCTCTCTCTCTCTTTCTTTCCACGTTTTCATGAATAAGTACCAGGGCTCCACCACCTCCCCAAACCTATGGCATGAGAATCACCCAGGAGCAAGGCTTGACTGATCTGCATGGTGAGTGAAGGCGAGGCGGGGTGTCGTCCCCTCCTTTCCGTCAGCGTCTAGGGCCTGGATGCATTTCTCAGTTCTTCCTCTGACAAAGTCCTCCCAGGAGGCCGTCAGCCTGAGTGAGTTCAGCTGCGGTGGGTGGGGGTTTCTATGGAGGAAACAAGGTAGGGCTGGCAGCAGTCTGACGTTGACATTGGTGGGACTGACTGACCCACGGACTATTTGATCAGCCAGTAGGCCACTGGAGTTGTAAGAGGAGAAACCTGATATGTGTTCCTCAAAATTAGCATGAGGGGCAAAATGTAGATAGTCTTCTGTAAATACAGCATTGGAAAGGAGGCTGCCCAAATCCCATTTGTTTACTAAGTCTGATAGGAGTCGTCCAGGTCAATGTTAGATAAGCCAGTGCAAAGGCCGAGGGGCTCGTGGGGTACCGTACAGGCATCAGTCTTGATTTCCAGGTGGGCTTGACAAGTTGGAAAAGAGAAAGTGTGTCATAAACATAACAAGATTCTGAGCACCCAAGTGTTGTACATCCAGTTGTTTCTGGAAGGGAAATGCTGCTCCTCATCACTCACTCTATGAGCTGGCCATGCAGAGCACTTTCTGTGGGATAAATGATTAACCTAAGTCAAAGCATGAGGAAGCTTCTGTCTTCACATCTTAGCCCTGTAGTGGCATTTCTCCATTCTTGGAGGTTACTCATTTGCCTCTGCCATCAGGCAGAACGATGCCATTTCATAGGTTCAGCTTTCTTTTTTTGTAAATTCACACTCATTTGTTTTAATAGTTCACACGAATATAGTCTTTTCCCTTTATCCGTGGCTGCTTTTGAATTTAGAATCTTCAGAGTGATGGGTGTTTCCTTAATATAAAATTTCCTAAATTGTTTTATACAGTTAAGGACCTAATATAATTTCTGAGCTTCAAATGATCAATACATTCTTGCTGGAGTTCCAGTTGTGGCCCAGCGGTAATGAACCTGACCAGTATCCATGAGGGCGTAGGTTCAATCCCTGGCCTCGTGCCGTGGGTTAAGGATCCAGTGTTGCAGTGAGCTGTGGTGTAGGTCGAAGACGTGGCTCGGATCTGGCGTTGCTGTGGCTGTGGTGTCAGCCGGCAGCTGCAGCTCCAATTCGACCCCTAGCCTGGGAAGTTCCATATGCCATGGGTACAGTCCTAAAAAGAAAAAAAAAAAAAAATTCCTGTTATTGCTTTAGGTTTTAATTCTTGAAGAAAGTGTCCTCATTTTAATGAGATACATCATCTCTAGCCTTCACAGTCTTTTCTGTCACATTTCTGACAGGTTTTATAATGTTCATTTCACCTCTGACAGTGTTCTAAGGATGTATTCGCTTCTATTAATAACAGATAAATTTACTGGTGTTTTTGTTTTTTTCAAGGGAATAACTGGGACTATTAAAGGACTGGTTATTCCTTTTTCCAAGGGAATAACCCAGGTCCGCTGGTTCCGGGCTGCTGGACTGTTCATTGGTGGTGCTATTTGTCAGAGTCTAGTACACATCTGTAAGGAGAAGGGGATCTGCCTGCCCCTGGGTCTCTTACCTTAGCAGCTTGGCTTCTACCCCTTTGGCTTATAACCTAGAGTGAATTCTGGACCCAAGATGGCCCAATGCGATTTTCTCTCTTGAGAAAACAAATGCAGACCCGCAAGCAGGACAAGGAGAGGTGCTGTGTTAGAGAGAATGGGTCTGGCCTCTGTCCCTGATTCCTGGGAGGGAGCTGCTAAACTCCTAGAGTATCCTGGGTAGCAGGAATGTCTTTGTTATTCATGGTGGCCAGCTGGACCCCACCTGAGTTTATGCTAAAGTGACTCCAGATGGGGCTGGTCACACCGGAAAGCTCAACCATGTAATTTAGAGGCTCGGGCACTGGGCCAGGTGATAGCATCCCAGCCTCTGGGGAGGGGGGCTGGTGATCCATCCACTCGTCCAATCGTGTCTGCCGAATGTAACCCCAACAAGAGCTCTGGACACCCAGGCTTGGGTGAGCTTTCTCCTTGGTGAACACAGATGTGCGAGGAGGGTGGTCTGCCCTGATCTCAAGGGGGAGGACACAAAAGCTCTGCCCGTGAGGCCCTCCTGGACCGCCCCCTGTGTGTCTTTTCATTTGGTTAGTCCTTTAAAATAAAACTGCAGTTGTAAGTGCATCACTTTCCCGAGTTCTATGAATGTTCAAGTGGATTCTGGACCCAAGATGGCCCAATTAGGTTTTAAACCTGAAGGGTTCATGAGATACTTCGGAAGGGCTAAACCTGGAGGGTTCATGAGATTCTTGTGAATTTGGAGCCGATTGTTCAGAAGTGCAGGTGGCCTGGGGACCCCAGAGCTTGTAGCTGGTGTGTGAAGTGAGAGGCAGGGGACTGAGCCCTTAGCCCGTGGAGGCTGTGCCAAATCCAGGTCATGAGCCTCAGAATCGCAGTGCAGTGTGCAGGAGGCAAGGCATGTTGGAGTAGAAATTTAGAGAGAAGACCTCAGGTCCTCATCTGTACCACTGCCCAGGAAATACTCCAGGGTCCTTCCAAGAATTCCCTTTCATCCTCCCCCCACACTCCCATCTAGCTAGTGTGTCTACCATTTGCAAATCAAAGAAACTTGGTAGTGTGGGCAGAAAAGGAGCTTTCAGAAGCCTGTGGTGCCCCCTCCTAGCTGGGACCTTGTAAGTCCTACCTGTCCCTGGTTCCCCAGAATTTGGCCAGCTGGAAGACTGTGGTCACCGCATGACCCCATCCCACCTGGCATCTTCTGCCCCAAGTCTGGTTTCGGGCTGCAGCCTGTCTCTGCTTCTCCTTCCTGGACCTCTGTGCTGTTGGCCTGCACAGCAGTAGGTGCCTGCAGGTGCTGCAGACGGCAAGGACCGTGGTACTTCCTCCACCTGTGACTTCTGGAGGCTGCCCCGGGCTGCTCTTATGTTCAGTTTTGCTATCTGCCATCAGTAGCATTTGCCACTTGGCTACCATTTGGCCTATGTGTTTATGTCTTTGGTGGTTGGGTTTTAAGTAATGGCAGAATGGAAGCCTTTTGTGGTCTTTCTTTTTGTCTGTAATTTCTAAACATTAAAGGCTGATTCATGGGTATCTAAGGGACAGCCAATGATCTATATTTCCAATATGCACTAATGGATGGTACAATTAATATTTAATTAGAATATTTTCTGGAACAGTCTCTAAAATGTTTCAACTTAATTTTAGGCATAAAAAGGTACATGCTTCTTTTTTTTCCTTCATGGTCTCCACTTCATTCCTCCTCTTGTCAGATGCTTAGTTTACTACCGGAAGGCAGTTAAATGGACTGTCAGTATTGTTTTAGTTTTCTGCTTTGGTGAATTTAGAAAATCATTCGGTGATTTCACTAATCTAAATTACATGTGAAAAAAATTTTAAATGTACATGAACCATTTTATGTGAACATACATCAATATTAAGGTTCTTTAAGGATGGGGACATTTGCAGGCTTCTCGAATTTTTCTGCTAAGTGCCAAAGTTGGAATCACTGCTTAACAATTTTGTAATTCCTCTAAGTGCATATTTTTGTAATGTTCCATCTAGCCCTCATAATTTGCAATAGACTTCTTCAAATAAACAAAAAGGGGGGGGGTGCTGAAGTGCTTATTTTAAATAGTCAGAAAGCAACCAATCTGTATTTTGTACAAGAGCCACTTTTGGAAGGAAGAGAAGAACTCAAGAGATTAATTTGGAGGAGGTCGCCAAAGAGAAAAGAGCAGAGCAGTGGGGACAGGGGGAAGGAAGCCCTTAGGAGGCTTTAGAGGAGCTACAATTCTGAAAAGAAGGGACAGGGGCGTGGGACAGCCCTTAGAGTCACCAGCTCCTGCTCCTGACGCCCGTCATAGCCCTGCTGCACTGTGCCACCCCCTGCCGGGAGGGCTCCCAAGTCAATTAGCATTTATTACGGGAACCCCTGCCCCATAGATAGAGTAGGTTCACTAGGGGCTGTTGGCAGTGTCCCTCACCCCAGAGCCTCATCTCAAAATGCCAATGACAGGAAACCTACCCAGTTTTTTCCAACTACGTCAGGTGGATAAATTGATTTCTGAGGCTTTGTGTAAAATGATTGGCCAGGGCTCAGCCCTGTGTTTAGTGAAACTCCATCCCTGCCCACACATCACTCTGTCCCGTGGCCAACAGCCACGCCTGGCTGACATTCAAACCTGGAATCCCAGGAGTTCCCGACACAGAGCAATGCCAAGGATGCTGCCCTTTCAGCGTCAGTCCTCCTACAGTGAATATAGTGAACAGAACCCAACCGAATGGCAACTGTGTGCCTAGAAATTTGAATTATCCTCCAAAATTTGGAAGCTTGTACAGCCCAGATCTCCACTAAGTCAACAAGCAACAGATTTCAGTTTTTGTATTGTTGACCTGCCTTTTTTTTTGTCTTTTTTTTTTGTCTTTTTAGCTATTTCTTGGGCCGCTCCCACGGCATATGGAGGTTCCCAGGCTAGGGGTCGAGTCGGAGCTGTAGCCACCAGCCTACGCCAGAGCCACAGCAACGCGGGATCCGAGCCGCGTCTGCAACCTACACCGCAGCTCACGGCAACGCCGGATCGTTAACCCACTGAGCAAGGGCAGGGACTGAACCCGCAACCTCATGGTTCCTAGTCGGATTCGTTAACCACTGCGCCACGACGGGAACTCCCTGCTTTTTTTTTTTAATTACAAACTTAATACGCATTGATTGCTAAAATTTCACACCCAACGGAAGGATAGGAAGTAAATAGTGGAAAACTTTCATTCTATCAACTCTCTTTTCATTCCAGCTCCTCAGATATAACACTGTTCACTTTGGTGTGTATTCTTCCAGACCCTTGGCTGTGCCCATGAATACAAGACACACACAGACACACACACACACTTCCAGAGCTTTTGTCATTTTCATTTTGGTGCATGTTTTACATGTGACCTTTGTTCCACAGTCTTGCTCTGCCTTCATGTATTTCATCATTCCCTCTCAGTGGATATCTGGGTTGCCTCCACTTATTTGGTCATTTGATAAATATTTATCGAGCATTTATTAAATGCCAGCCTCTGTTCAAGGCCAAAATTCTTGCTCTCATTGAATTTCCGGCAGCGGGCATGTGTACATCCTTCTTGATGATGGGGTATGTTTTGGGGTGCAATGTGTCAGAGATTCTGAGGCTTTTACATGTTGAGGGGTCCTGCCCAAATACCACATATGGAACTCTGGGTTGTGTCGTTTAAAACTCTAACTTTCATTTCTGTGCAGAGAGAGTCCTTTCTTTTCCAGAATCTGGTCTCCTGTGGCCCCATGCAAAAGTGATTATACTTTAATCAGAAATGCTGAAAGAATAATTGAAGTTGTAATGGAAGAGCTCTTTTGTCAGGGAAACACTGATGGGATTTCTCACTTGTATGTTGGCTACTTTCCTTTCTCAGCAGATGTAATTCGCCCTTTTCAGAGAACCATCGTTCTGAGGCTTCCTCGGGCTCTGAGGTGTCTGGGGACTGACGGGGATCTGCAACGGAACCTGACATCCTTCTAGAACTCCGGGGGTGGGGGGGTAATTTAGAAATGTGGAGATCAGTTTCAGCCTCTCGGCAGCAGTGATTTCAGCCGACTTTCCCAGGCTGTGTCGTGGAATAAGCCTGCTCTGGGAACAGGAAAAGCAGCTTTGGGGCGAAGATTCTGTTGAGGTTTCTGATCTCCCTGAATAGACAGGTGGATTACAGAGCATTAATTTAAATCAGCCTTGTGGTTTTAATACAATGTCTTTCTTTTGCTAAGTGATCTCTGACTTAACGTTTAAATGTTTTCAGTGCCACTAGAAATAGAGCAGAGTAATTATTAAGATCCACTGCCAGGAATGGAAAGCAAACAGGTTGGTTAAAAACAAACAAACAAACAAACAAACAAAAACTTGGCATCAGTTTCTCCATCCATCTGGGTCTTGGTTCTCTATTTTCCAAAGATGGGAAGCCTGTGCTTGGGATACTGGCTACATGTAGAAGGCGGGGGGCGGGGGGGGGGTTTATAAGGGAGAAGGGAGCAAATGAACAGAAGGCCCAAAGCCAGAATCTTGGGTTCAACTACCAGGATGTGCACTTACTAGTTATGTGACTATAGGCACATTATTACCCTTGCCGGGTCTCAGTTTCTTCATCTGTAAAACTGGATAATAACACTGTGCTACACAGGGCTGTTGTGAAGATAATCCAAATTTCTAGGTGCGCAGTTGCCGTTCAGATGTGGGTTCTGTTCACTGTATTTGCTGTAGGAGGACTGACTAAGCCAGACAGTGGGAAGGTTGGGGCAGTAGGTTGGTGATTTACTCAGTGTATAATCCTCCAAGACGCAGGATGCTGAGGTCACGCAGACCCCGGTCTGAAGCCCTGGGTTCCACACTGGGCTGCAGCTTCCTCAATGCAGACTTTGGCCAAGTCATTTAACCACTCATTCCTCCGTCAGTCACAGGAGACAATAATGGTACCCACATCTGAAGAGTGCTTGTGAGAATTCAGTGAGATTATACCTGGGGAGTATTTTGCACTGAGCCTGACCTTTAGAAAGCTTGGTAAATGGTAGCCTCATGCCTCAGCATCATTGTCACCATCACGGCTGCCGCCCCTCCTTATTTTCACTTCTGTCTGAATTACTTGAGTTTTAGTTGAAAGGCTACTTGCCCATTTGGCAGAGTGAATGAGGGAAAAAGAAGTCCTTTTTCCATTTTGTGGGCATTTCTTTATCTTCAACCAGATGCCTGGAGAGGCAGCCAAGCCTACTTGTTAATTTTCTCAGAAGAAACACTACCTGTGCTGAAATGGAAATCACACAATTCTTAGAAGACATCTGCCAATATTCCAATGAACAAATCCATGCAGAAACCTCCCTGAAGAGTTTTATCTAAGTTGCTTGGGGAGCATTTTCAACTGGAGCCAACTGGGGGCAGGTCCATGCGTTTGTTCACTCCTTGTCCACATAGCTGCAGTGGTTGCCCCACTCAGATTATTTATGACAACTTGGGTGAGCAGTAACAATTTCCTTTATTTTCCTCCCTACACCAAAGATCTCCCCTTCTCATTGGTAAAGGCGGGCTTTGAACCTGGTTCAAGTTGAGAGAAGAGCCTTCTAGAAGGAGGAAGCTGCAAGGATGAAGGGCCTGGGGCACGAGGGAGCAGGGTGTTCCAGGAACTGAGAAAAGGCCAGTGTGGCACTGAGTCAGGGCCGAAAAATCAGGGTGGGTCTAAAGGGGAGGCCCTTATACAGGCCATGTAGGTATTATTGAGAATTCCTGTGTTTATCCTAATACCAATGGGAAACTTAAAAGGTTTTGAGGACCGGTGTTTGTGTGTGTGGCTGTGTGCAGTACACATGATTTGATTTCCATTTGGAAGGTCTGCTCAGCTGTGGTGTGGGAGGGGGCAGGGATGGACATGGGGGGGGGGTGCGTTAAGAAACCAATGAGATAATGGAAAAATTGAACCTGTAAGAGAATGAATATATGTATATGTATAACTGAATGCCTTCGCTGTGTACCTGAAAGTAACACAACATTGTAAAGCAATTGAAAAATTGGACTGAGGTGATAGTGGAAATACCTGGACCTCTGAATGCAACTCAGGAGATAAACATGACCAAGCGTAGTTTGGGGTTTGGAAATGGGGGTGATGGAGAGGTTAAGGGTGAAGAGTGACCCTTAAGTTCCTGACTTGGGTACCAGGACGAACAGTGGAGCCATTCACTGAGATGGACGACATGGGAAAAGAACCAGGTAGACAGGGGGCGGGGTGTACAGGTGGAGATAGGGTGTGCAACACCCTGGGTTCTTCCTTGCGGTGCCCTCTGGGCCTTGCTGGTGTGTGCCCTGTAGCTCACCTCCACCCAAGGAAGAAGCTACTCCTGAATTTTGTGCCACCATCACCTCAGTGAACAAGCTCTCAGATTTCTCTTTGATTAATATCACCAATTGGTATATTTTTCTTTTTTTTTTTTTAATTTTCCCACTGTACAGCAAGGGAGTCAGGTTATCCTTACATGTATACATTTCAATTACATTTTTCCCCCAGCCTTTCTTCTGTTGCAACATGAGTATCTAGACAAAGTTCTCAATGCTATTCAACAGGATCTCCTTGTAAATCTATTCTAAGTTGTGTCTGATAAGCCCAAGCTCCTGATCCCTCCCACTCCCTCCCCCTCCCATCAGGCAGCCACAAGTCTCTTCTCCAAGTCCATGATTTTCTTTTCTGAGGAGATGTTCATTTGTGCTGGATATTAGATTCCAGTTATAAGTGATATCATATGGTATTTGTCTTTGTCTTTCTGGCTCATTTCACTCAGTATGAGATTCTCTAGTTCCGTCCATGTTGCTGCAAATGGCATTATGTCATTCTTTTTTGTGGCTGAGTAGTATTCCATTGTGTATATATACCACTTCTTCCGAATCTAATCATCTCTCGATGGACATTTGGGTTGTTTCCATGTCCTGGCTATTGTGAATAGTGCTGCAATGAACATGCAAGTGCATGTGTCTCTTTTAAGTAGAGTTTTGTCTGGATAGATGCCCAAGAGTGGGATTGCGGGGTCATATGGAAGTTCTATGTATAGATTTCTAAGGTATCTCCAAACTATTCTCCATAGTGGTTGTCAATTGGTATATTTTTCGTACTCCACGGGGAACTCAATTTAACCTTTGAAACAAATGCAGCTTTATCTGGACCAAGCCCAAGTGACGTTTGTTCTCCTTTATTCATAAGTGACAGCCTTGAGAGCCACTGTTCCTTGAAAGCCACTGTGCTGGGTGCTAACATTTGCAGCCTTGTCTTAGCTTGGTTCTAAGTTAGATGACCAGCAAACAAACAGTGGGCCTAATTCTTGCTCAGTAGTCAAGGAATTATTTTTTATTTTTATTTATTTTTGATGTTTTTGCTTTTTAGAGCTGCACTTGAGGCATATGGACGTTCCCAGGCTAGCGGTCACATTGGAGCTGCAGCTGCTGGCCTATGCCACAGCCACAGCCATGCCAGATTTGAGCCATTTCCTCAACCTACACCACAGCTCACAGCAATGCTGGATGCTTAACCCACTGGGCAAGGCCAGGGATTGAGCACGCATCCTCATAGATACTAGTTGGGTTTGCTACCACTGAGCCACAACAGGAACTCCTAGGAATTAATTGATCAAACAGGCACACCTTGCCAGGAACCTACACTGCTACACTTGGCCCTTGGGATATAAAGACAAAAAGGTTATGGATCTGTCCTCAGAGTGGGGGTAGGGGGCGGGGAGACAGATGGGTCAGTGCTGTGTTAGGTTATTATACCAAGAGTCAGTGTAGGAGGCCTTTGCTTTCTCGGGAGGGAAGGGAGTTGGCTTGAAGTAAGTCCCTATTCATTTTTTAAATTTCATGTCATTGTTTTGAGGCCAGATAATTTGTTTAAACGGGATGGAGAAGAGAGCTTATATCAATACAATAGCATGGCTGTTTTGACACCTAAGTGCTTTATAGACGCCATAGAAAAATCCTAATTACAACGGTTTGCAACTTCTCTGATGCTCAAGCTGTTCCAGGCTCCCTACTAAATATATTATTCTTAACCCTCAAGTAAACTCTGTAACCTGGTGGGGCGAGAAAGAAGCTTCTCAGCCTACTTTTGGGTTTAAGCGGCTGCCTGCTCCTGTCACTGCAGTCAGTGACAGGGTAAAAATGAAAGTGAGAACCTCACTCCATAATTAAAGGATGCAAATCGAGGCAACTGAGAGATGCCATTCTTCACCCATCAAACTGGAAAAGAATTAAAGGAAGTGTTGCTGGGGACGGGGAGGGAGGCCATGGGGCTGTCAGTTTGGGAAGGTTGGTGGGAGTGGACATGTCTGCAGCCTCTCAGGGGGCCAAGCTGGTAAGCTGGTAACATCTAGCAGAATGTTAAATGTGCAGTTTCCTGTAAATAACAGGGAAGTTCCTGCACAGGTATGAATGCACCTTACGGTTATGCTTTGCAGAAATTCGCTGTTTCATGTGCAGGGATGCTCATTGTAGCCCTCTCGCAATGGACAAAAATAACTAGAAACAAATTGTGATAGTTAATTTTACGGGTCACCTTGACCAGACTAAGGGATGCCCAGATAGCTGGTAAAGCATTATTTTGGGGTGTGTCTTTGAGGGTGTTTCTGGAAAATATCAGCATTTGAATTGATAGACTGAGCAAAGATGATCTCCCTCATCAATGGGGGTTTGGGGGTGGGGGGGCAACATCTGATCCATTGAGGCCTGAATAGGGTGAAAGGGCGGGAGCAGGGCGAATTTGCTCTCTGCTGATGCGGGGACATCGGTTTCTCAAACGGTAACGCACTTTCAGACTTTGGTGCTTCTGGTTCTTGGGCCTTCAGTCTCATACCAGGACTTAGACGATTGGCTGTCCTGGCTCTTGGGCCTTCGGATTTAGACTAGAAACATGCCAGTGCCCTTCCTGGGCCTCCAGCTTGCAGACAGCAGATGGTGAAACCTCCCAGTCTCCAAAATTGGATAAGCCAATCCTCCTAATAAACCTCTTTCTACCTATCCACATATATCTTCTTGGTTCTGTTTATCTGGAGAACCCTGACTAATGCACAGCCTAAGTGATTTTCAGTAGAAGGGATCAGTTTATCCTACACGGCTGTACAATGAAGTACTAAAATGAATTGGGATTCTTACTCTAAGGCAACGGCGCCACTGGATGGAGTAAAACTAGTTACAGTCACCCTGGGAACTACCACTAAGGTTGAACAAGCGTGCACCATATAACCCAGCAGATCCACTCCTGTGTGTGTAACCCATGGATAGGCCTGTGTATGGTTAGGTGTTCCTAACAGCTCTCTTTGTAATGGCCCAAACTGGAAACAGTCCAAATATCTAAAATTTGTAGATTGGATCAGCAAACTATGGAATAGTCCTCATATTGGAATACTATACAGCAATGAAAACGAATAACCTACTGCTCCATGAAGTAACATAGGTAAATCTCACAAACATAATATTGAGTAAAAGAAGCCAGACAGAAAAGAGAGAGTAACAGTACACACCCATGATTCCTTGTGTCTGGGGCTGAAAATCAGGCAGTACTAAATGATAGTGAAAGAAGTACAGGTAGGGGTAATCTTTGCTGGGGGTAAGTAATGAGTGAGATGAGGCATGAGGAAGCCATCTCAAGTGCTGAGTAATATTCTGTTTCTTGACAGGTGGTGGTTCCTTGAATGTGTTAACCTTGAAAATTCAGCAAGGTCCACACAGATGATTTTGGCATTTTGTACATGTACAACTTCAATTGCAGATTTACTTGTATAGGAATTCCTGTCGTGGCTCAGTGGTTAACAAACCCAACTAGGATCCATGAGGAGGTGGGCTTGATCCCTGGCCTTGCTCAGTGGATTAAGGATCCGGCATTGCCGAGAGCCGTGGTGTAGATCGCAGACTCAGCTTGGACCCCACATTGCTGTGGCTGTGGCGTAGGCTGGCAGCTACAGCTCCATTTCGACTCCTAGCCTGGGAACTTCCACATGCCATGGGTGCATCCCTAAAAAGACAAAAATACAAAAGAAAAATTGCTTATATGTAGATTCAACTCAACAATATAAAAAGAACATACAACCCAATTCAGAAAGGGGCCAAGGGTTTGAATAGATATTTCTCTAAAGAAGATATGCAAATGTCCAATACACTCATGAGCAGATAGTCAATATCACAATCTTTAGGGAAATACAAATCAAACCCACAAGGAGATACTTCACACCATGACTACTATTAAAAATGGAAAATAACAATTGCTGGTGAGGATGTGGAGAAATTGGTAGCCTTTTTGTACATTCCTGCTGGCTAAAATTGTGTAGCTGCTGTAGAAAATGGTTTGATGGTTCCTCAAAAAGTTAGACGTAGACTTACCATTTAATCCAGCACTTAGACCTCTAGCTATGCACTGGAAGCATTACAAGCTTAGACTCAACGATACTTGCATATGGCTGAAAGGTGGAAGCAATCTAAATGTCCGTCAACAGGTGAATATTATCTATCCATATAATGGAATATTACTCAGCCATCAAAATGAATGGAATTGTGGGAGTTCCCATCGTGGCTCAGTGGTAACAAACCCAACTAGTATCCATGAGGATGCAGGTTCAATCCCTGGCCTTGCTCTATGGGTTAAAGATCTGGCGTAGCCATGAGCAGCAGTGTAGGTTGTAGACTTGGCTCAGATCCTGCGTTGCTGTGGCTGTGGGGTAGGTGGACAGCTGCAGCTCTGATTTGACCCCTAGCCTGGGAAGCTCCATATGCCGCCGGTGTGGCCCTAAAAAGCAAAAAAAAAAAAAAAAAATGGAATTCTAACACAAGCTGCAACATAGATGGACCTCAAAAACATGCTAAGTGAAATAAGCCAGACACAGAAGGACAAATATTGTATGATACGTTTGCCTAATGTATATAATATAGACAAATTCATAAAGACAGGTTATCAGGAGCTTGGGGGAGGGAAAGACTGAGAAGTTATTATTATTATTTTTTTTGTCTTTTTTGCTATTTCTTGGGCCGCTCCCGCGGCATATGGAGATTCTCAGGCTAGGGGTCCAATCGGAGCTGTAGCCACCGGCCTACGCCAGAGCCACAGCAACGCGGGATCCGAGCTGCGTCTGCAACCTACACCACAGCTCACGGCAACGCCGGATCGTTAACCCACTGAGCAAGGGCAGGGACCGAACCCGCAACCTCATGGTTCCTAGTCAGATTCGTTAACCACTGCACCACGACGGGAACTCCGAGAAGTTATTATTGAATGAGTGTGGCATTTCAGTTGGGACGATGAAAAGTTTTAGAGATGGACAGTGATGAAGGTTTCATGTAGTTATACATTCAGCAGGACGAATGTACTTGATGCCACTGAAGGGTACTCTTACAATGGTAATTTTTATGTTACCTATATTTTACACCATAAAAAAGTAAAACAGACCAAAAATAAAAAATAGAGATGTATGTGATATGCAATGATCTTCAACACATATTAAGGGAAAAATCAAGAACAGCATATATTTATATATATATGGAATATAATGGAATATATATATAATGGAATATTTTAAGAGCATATGCAAATATATGCAGTTACGTGCATTAATATTTTACTGGAAGGATGTGTAGGAAATACTGATAGCTGTTGCCTTTGTGGAGGACTGGAAGGAGAGAGAAAGCCAAGGTCCTTTTTTGTTTTAAATTGTCCTCTGTACAGTTTGAGGTCGTCTCTCCCCTTCCTGGGCAGGCCTGTCTTTCTTTCAACAATGATGATGCAGGGTGGGAACAGGGCAGCCGTGAATGTTCTCTCAGACTCTCTCTCTCATATTCACAGGCCAGTCCTCTGTGGAGCGGTCCTGAGCCCAGAGGGGAGCCAAGCCCAGCAGAGCCACTGGCTTCACTGGGCCTGGCATCCCTGAGCCTCCCCAGGATTGCAGGACACAGGGCAGGCCCGCTGCTGCCGTTGCATCCTGGAAGGAGCCGAGCCTGTTTGCCTGGGGCTCCAGTTTATGGAGGACCCAGTGCATTTCACTTTACAGGCCAAGTTATAGAAGAACTCACCTTTGTTTTATATAGTCATTTCCGACATCGATAAAAGGGCACCATATGTTTACTGAAGTATCTTGCCTGAGAGAGTGAGAGAGAGAGAACCAGTTAGGGCTTTGAACAATCATCTCTTGTATATTTAATGCTTGCAAATCACTGATGTTAGCAGAGTCACTTTCCTGGAAGAGCCTCCCACGCTCCTGCATGTGTTTGGACTTTGCAGAGATACAATGGAACTGTTTATATTAACATCACTGGGAAGTGCAGTCATTCCACCTCACCTGGGACAACTGTGACAATCCAGTGGGGCCCTGGTGTCCCTCCCCGCCCCCCCTTTCTGAGGGGAAAGCAAATGCCTTGGGCCTGAGCTATTTGGTTCAAGGAATTCTTTGCTGAAGTATATCACAACCGGACGAGGAAGAACTACCACAGTGTCCTAGAAATTCAGGGAACATGGTTGTCACTTGTATAGGACAGCTGTTCCAGGAGTGATCATCGCCTGGAGTTTTTGAGCATTTCACACCATCAGGTGGCCCCAGAAGACCCAGACAGACACCACTCCCGAACCGCAAGGATAGGGTTTTCGTGAAATGTCTGATTACTAAGACGTTGCCAATCGATTCAAAAGTTTAACTCCTCTTTGGAGGAGCACTGATAATTAAAAATATATATATATATATTACTGGGTGGGGAGAGAATCAAGTGTTTCCATAGCAGATTTCAAAGCTGGATGGAAAACATTTTGTTGCATAAACAGAAGCTTTTCGTTGTCCCCAGTCAGGGGCCTTTCGGAGCACCCAGTCAGTTTCTGCGGTGCTTCCCTCAATGATCTCAACATAAACTTAGCTCTAGCAACATCCTCCTTGAGGCTCCCTCCTTCCTTCCATGAGATGCTGCTGTGAGGGTGCTTAATGACAGAGCTGGCATTGCCACGTGGCAGTTAACACTTAGAGGTGGGAGCTTTTTCTAGCAGGAAGGAGGTGCCCGTTCATTTCATTGGAGGAGGCATCGACTCCAGGTAATTATCACTTCTCCAGCTCCCCTCGAAGGGGGCCCAGGAATCTGATCACCACTAGCTCCTTTGGTGCCTGCACTGTGGCTCCAGCTCTGTGATGGCAATGAGCATGTTTGGAATTGATCTGGATGTAAGGTGGCATCCTTGTTCCTTGTCACTTAGCTTTGGTTAATCTCCTACCTCAAAATTCGAAGTCCCCAGGTGCGCTTTCTCTGCAAACACCTAACACGCAGGGAACAGACTTGACATCGGTGTTTGGTGGGGAGACAGGAAGGTGACACAAACCCAAATTCTGTGATGCTTGGCGACTCAGAGGAAGTTGCAGCCTCAAAACTGCATCTTCCCCTCCTTGTGAAAGCAGCCAGGATGAGATAGATGGAGGGCCGATGAGAGGGCTGACCAGGCGATGGATGCTTCTGGTAACCAGGCCTTGCTGCTTTGCTTGTCAGAGCTCTGCTCTTGCAAGCTGATCTCACCTGTGATGAGAAGAACACAGCGGGCCTATTAGCAAGTATAAGTTAGACTAATGTGGTCATGACTGTCTGCCGGTCCTTTTAGGCAACATACCAAGACAGAGTACAGCCTTTTTTTAGCAGAATAATCTGGAGACAAATCATGATTCATTGTTGTGTGCAGTTTTATCAACCGTGAGTGTTCCCTCCCCCCACCCCCTGCACCTAAGCTGTCATGTGCATCATTTCTTGGTTTTTATTAGCCTGCTTTTGTTTTAGACTCAGCAGTTTTGTTTGCTCACTGACTCAACATTGTCGTAAAGAAGGAAAAAGGAAGAGCAGATCCTTCCAAGGTTTAGATCCACAGGTATTGGGGTGGGAGGGATGGGGGCAGTGAGTTCCCCATTGGAAGTTTCCTGGGATCTTCCTTCTCGACATTGCCCGTCTCAGCCCCTCAAGCAGGCTGATGTCCTGCACGGCCCTGACCTCACCGTGCACGCCTGTGACCCTGCTCTTTCTTCAGACGTCTCCCTGCTTACCCCCCGGGTGTCTATCTGTTCATGTTGAAAACATCGGAAATTCTGTAATAGGCACTTGCTGGGCACTGGAATGCCAGGTGGATAGAGCAGACCTAGCACCTGGAACTTAGAGGTTAGTGAGGGTGTAAGACAAAAAAAGTAAGTAAATAAATAATCATAAATGGTTTAAATGGTGGTGGGTTATACAGAGATAATTGGATGCAAGAATGGAGCATGAGAGAGGAAGGCATAAGTAAGGGGGGTGCCTCTTAGAGGAGGTAGCTTTTTTTTTTTTAGGGCTGTACCTGCAGCATATAGAAGTTCCAGGCTAGGGGTAGAATCAGAGCTGCAGCTGCCAGCTACACCACAACGATGCCAGATCCAAGCCAATCTGTGACCTACACCACAGCTTGTGGCAACGCTGGATCCTTAACCCACCGAGGAGGCCAGGGATCGAACCTGCATTCTCATGGACACTATGTTGGGTTCTTAACCCACTGAGCCACAACAGGAACTCACACGATGGGAAGAGGTGACTTGTAACTGACCCTCAGAGGGTGACAAGGGCCAGCTGTCCTGGAGCAGGAGGAGGGCATTCCAGAACCCGAGGAAGCAGAAGGACAGAGCCTGGGGACTCTGAGGGACCTAAGGAAGCTGGTGGGGCTGGGGAGAGCCAGGACTAGGGACTCCCCGTCTGGGCCCTTGAACCGTTTGTGGATTCTCACAGGCAGGGGTGTTACACTTCCCCAGGTCCGGTGTCTGAAAGTCTGTCGCCTGTCTCTGTGATCTAATCACCTGGCGGCATCAGCTTGGTCACGTGCTGGGCACAGGGCAGATACACAGCGGTTTTTGAGCGGAGGAGTCCACGGTGCCTTGTCAGTGCTGGGGACTGGTTGTGTGCCTCCTTGGAGGCTGCTGCCTGCAAAGGGTGTTGCAGATCCCCTGGACAGTGGCCCCAACAGGCTGTCACAGTTTCTGGCGGCTGGGATCATCTCTGATACCCTCAGTGGACACAGAATTGCCCAGGCTGTGTTTTGTGGTTGGTGTGTTGATATTTCCACCTGAAATCCCTGCTCTGGTTAATTTTGGTTGCTTGAATAATTTTGCAGCAATGTTGGCTTAATGCTTTACGTGAATTCCATAGCCAGCAAGGCAGGAATAATGTAGATATGCTAGGATTGGGGGCTGGAACAGCCATGGGAGATCAGCAACCCAGCCTTCTCATTTTATGAAAGCAGGAAGGTAGAGTGACTCATCTAAGGTTACCCAATGAAGTATTGGCAGGAAGGAAGCTTGTGCCTGGAGCCCTTGACCCCCAAGCTTTGTAACTTCCACTGCATTCATGGTCTCCCAATTAAGCCTCAACTCTCTCACTGTCGTGGGAGAGTGGGTGAGAGCTTGGGCTCTGGAGTCAGGCTTCCCAGCTGCCTATGCTTCCCTGCCTGTGTGTGGCTATGACATTGAGCAATGCCTCAGTTTCCCTGTCTGCAGAATGGGGTAACAGATAAATTTATCCTTTCGTGCAGTGATAATTAAATAAAATAATGTGTGCAAAGAACCTGGCCTTTAGTAAGAGCTTCATAAATGTCAGCTATTATTATTCTTCTTCCAAACGCTGTCCTGGAGTTAAGTCAGTACAGGCTCAGCGCGTATTTTCAACGACATTTTCCTCTATTTATGCATTTTTTTTCTAGCATATTGAACTGGCTCTAATTTCTCTGCCTCTCCCTGGGCAAATGCCTGTACTGTTGGAAAACTTATAAATCCTAAGCTATTGTTTCCTTATTCGATTTGAGGAAATGACACAATGCGTAAGATGTGTTCTTGCCTAATGCTGACAGAGTTGGAGGGAGGCTTATTATAATTAGAGAAGTTAATTAGTCATGCACGAGCAATGCAGACAGTGCAGAGGAGAAGGGGCCTCTGTGGAGAGAAGAATGGCTTGCAGTGTGGTCTTGAAGATGAAATTGTAAATGAGACAAGGGATTTACGTGCATAAAATCCATCGTGATAAAGAGGAATGGAGAAAATGCAACTGGAAATGAAAAAGTGTGAAAAGGCTTCAGCTGTCGAAATGAAATGCTAAGCCTCATGTCTTCGATTTATCAGGCGCTTAATAAGGGTATAGAGGGGATGGGAAGATGGGTGAGTGGCAGACCCAGGGGACAGCTCTCCAACCTGCCCACAGCCTCCTGGTTCCCTGCTCAAGGCTGTTCTTTGGCCCTGGGCGTGGGGACCAAGTGAAACAGCAGAGCCATCCTGGGTCAGTAGGGGCTGGGAGTAAGAGAATAAATGCTTTTTTTTTTTTTTTTTCTGGCTGCAGTGTGCAGTGACTTGATGTGGTATTTCAGTTCTCAGACTAGGGACTGAACCCTGGGCTGCAGCAGTGAAAGCACTGAATCCTAACCCCTACACCACCAGGGAACTCCCAAGCAGTTCTGATTCTCAGACTCCTGGCTGGACTGAGCCTCAATGTCCACAGCAGTGAACACAGCCTCTGTTGACAACTGACCTTTCCCTGAGTCCCTTTCCCAGGCTCTCATTGTGCTTTTTCAGATCCACCTCCCGAGCAAACTATTTGCGCCTAAATCTTTGCTCAGGGTTTTCTGTCTTCAAACTATGTCCCAAACCCACTGGGTACCCCTTTCATCACCACCACCCCAGCCTCCGCCACCTTCATCTCTCTTCCCTAGAACCTCTGGGAGGAATACAGTCCTGCCAACATCTTGATTTTAGAGCTCTGCCCGTCAGAAATGTACGAGAATAAATTTGTGTTCATTTTAGGCACTGAGTGTGTGGCAAATGACAGCAGTGACAGGAAATGAAGACACCCTCTGCACACCTTCAGCCTGTGTTATCTGCTCCCAAACCTGATCAGTAACCTGTATGATTTATGTGTTTGCTTGTTTATTCCCCGTGACCCAATTACAACATGAGCTCCATGAAGGCAGGGACTCTGGACTGTCACTGCTCTGCTCCCAGCAGCATGTGGAGGGTGGAGGTAAGCCCAGCTTTGCATGGTCTGTGGTCATACATGGGCCCTGCCAATCTCATGCCTGACAGGACTCATCGAATATGTGATGAAGACTCTTCTCCAGCACAACCATTGAAACAGGCTCTCCTTTGCCTCCAGAGAGAGGCTGCCCTCCCTCCCTTGATCACACCTGCAATTGAGTTGTTTTTCTCACCAGTATCGGTAGGTTAGCTTGAGCCAGCCATACCTGCCACCTGATCTCCTCATGGGACCGTGACAGCAGCTTGGATCTTTTGCTTTCCAGGACCACCCAGGTTACCCCCAATGATGGGGGTGGTTATAAGTAGACTTCCCAATTAGATAACTCAGTGGAAGAGCTGGGCCTCCTGGGGGAGTGGGAAGCCACTTGGGTTCCACTGCCATTCTCCAGGCCACATTATTAATCTCCCACTCAAGGTGGTCGTTCACTGTTCCCTTTTCTGGAGTTCAGCCTTCATGGGACAATCCTTTCTGCCTCTGTTTGCTACTGCAGTGAATGTCTCTCCATGCTCCTTCTATTCGCCTTAGAGCTTCTGTGCACATGGAATTTCTACCAACTCACAGTTCCCATCACCTAAGATTACTACACTCTGCCTTTCAGAGAGGAGTAGACGCTTGATTTACCACCAGGCAGGTTCCTTGTTGTGACCAACCATGAAGGAAATGCAGGTTCTTGTAGGTTCGCAATGCAAACTACTCTTGATCAAATTAACACATAAATGAGCCAAACAGTTTACATTGGAGTCAAAAATTTACCAAGTCATTTCCTCATTAAAGGAGAAATCACCTTGAAGAGCCACTGTAGACTTGGCGAAATTAGCATTTTAAAACAACTGAATGCATTCTTTCATGTTTTATGCTGTTAGAGACTTTAATGAGTAAACACAGAAGGAAAAAAGTTAGTAAAATATGAAAGGGAGAAATTAGGCAGACTGCTGCTAATCCTTTAGCAGAATGAAACACAGATGCCTCAAAGGTCCTTCTAGGCTGCTTTACAGAAAATAGCTAAATAATTAATTCACTTTATGAATCCTCTTGTGGCCGCAAACGCTAAATCTCTTAAAAATGTTGCAACCATTTCGTTCTGAGTTTCTCTGGGAAGCTACAGGAGGAAGGGCTTTTAGGTGGCGATGTTCAGACTCTCTAGACCGTTTCAGCCCTGTCCTGTCATTCAGAGGAAGTGGAAACTGTCCTGAGGGACTCTGCAGCCATCCGTGGCCCCAGGGGGCTGTGCTCGGTGGAGGAGGAGGCAGCAGATGGCCCTCACTCCGGTTTTCTGGGGGAAACATCTTCCGATGACAGAATGGGGAGACGTGTTGACTCTGTGCAACTGGAAGCTTGGTTCTGGGATTGTGGATCCTTAGGCAGGACGGCTAGAGCATCAGAGGCAATCCTGGCGCCATCCCCAAACCCGAGTCATTGACTTTGGGCAACGCATTCATTCACCCACAAATGTTTCTGAGCACCTGCCTAGTGCTGTACTGGGTGCTGGGTGATGTGGTGGTCAGTGGGCGCTGCCTTCTAATGAGACAGTTACTGAGCCCCAAAATACAGTTTGAGCTGGGCTGGGGAAACTCTGTGTCATGATGGGGATCAGCAGAGGCAACTTATTACATTTAAGCTGAAACCCGGAGATGAAGCTGGGCAGAGATGGGGGTCCTTTCTAGTGGGGGATGAATTTGCATGGGAGCAGAGAAGAGCTGGGGAAGGCGGGCATGGCTGGGTCAGAGCAGGCAACTAGGAGACTGTCAGGGAGGAAAGACTTTCTTCTACCCTCTTAGGTGCAGTGCCTGGGGGCTGTGAATTTAACCGAAAAGATAGATTAACTGGTTACTATTTCATGTGCAGAGGTTTATAGGAAGGAAGTGAAACTCAATAAAAGCATCCTGACTCAGGGGCTTATATACCATTTTAACAAAGGAAGGGGGGTTTGCATTCTAAGAGATGATAAATTATGAGGACGTGACTAGGGAATATATGGGAGGAGCACGCAGAAGATAAGGGTTATGGTAGTGAGGTGTGTTCATGCAAATTCATCTTGGTGCTGACTTTCTATCTCAGGTGATAAAGTGTCTGAGGGAAGGGCACCATCGCCAAGGGACATTTATGATGTGATTTTAGGCAGAACGGGGAGGTGAGAAAACTCTTCCTGCATCTTTTGACTGAATTGAACAAATCCTTCAGTTCAAAGTAATCTTTGTGCCAAAGGGGCATATTTCAGCACCTTACAACCCAATCCCCTTCAAGAGGCACAGATGATGGTGACAGGGGACAGAGGCTCTACTATGGAGGGCTTGGGGGCCACGGTCAGGCTTTAGGACTTGGTTCAGGATGTGATTGAAGGGTTTTGAGCTATAGGGAGTAACATCATCTGATTTACATTTTAAAAATGTCCTCTGTTGTCTGAGTGGAGAATAACCCTCTCACTCCTCTTTGTTGGGCTTCAGGGCTCCTTCAAGGAGACTGAACTCAAAGCCTCTGGCCAAGACAAGAACGACCAGACTCTTATCATCGCCCCACCTGTCTCCACTGTAAAGCCCCTTCTCCCACCTTGAGCAACTCCTTCCTTCCAACCTTGGCCTACTCCTTCCTGCCCCTACTAGGAAAGCTATGTGGCCCACCCCTCACCCCCAACCAACCAGCAAGTGTATCCTAAGACCCCTCTTTCTCCAGCCAATCAGCAGGTCAGCAGGTATATCCTGAGCCCCCTCCGATCCCTGGGTGGTAAAAGCAGACACGACACCATGCCCCCCTTGTCAGCTCTCCCCAGTTGTCCTGCTGTGCTTGGAGCATCTCCTGTCTCAATAAACTCTACTTCCTCTCCACCTCGCCATACTCAATAAACTCTTCTTTCTCTACACCCGGATACAAGTCCAGAAATTCGTCTCCTGACCCACCTGCACAGACCCTGTCCTGTCCATTTGGGAAGAAAGCTGAGGACACCGGGTGTGGAAGCAGGCATGAGGTCAGCCAGTCAGCGGAGAGCCACGGGGGTACTTGGGGCAACTGCTGCCCCTGGCCACTAGAGGCAGAGGCTGAGCAGGCTGCCTGCCGCAGTGGCTACTGCTGAGATCAAGTGCAGAGGACACTCTGGAGGAGGGAAGAAGAAGTCAGGGTCACTGTGAGGCAGACTCTGCTATTGTGCCTTCAGTCCCCCTACTGGGAAGAGGGCCATGGGTTGGGCGACCTCTATGGGACCACAGAGAGCTCCAGGGCTCCTGGGAGAGGAGAGGAAAGGAAAACCACCTCCATCAGTTCTCAAAGTTTGGAGAAACCCTTGGGGCCAGAATGATGGAGATCCATGGAAAGAGGGCAGATGTAGTCTTTCCCATCTGCTGGGCCAATGCCACGGCCAAACTCACCTTTTTTGCCTAATTCCTGCCTGCGTGAGCGCACGTGTGCGTGCGCGCACACACACATGCACACTCACCCCCCAGTCCTGAGAGTGAAAGGCAGGCGTGGTGTGGAAAGTGGACCCTGGACCTAATTAACTCTGGTGGGAGCTGGAGGCTCCACTCTGGGTCAGAGAATGTGCCCGACGTCTGAGGTCCTCTCCACAGCAACGGGGTTCATAGCCACCTTAGAAAGGGGGCCCAAGGGCCTGACCTTGAATAAAGGTGCAAAGAGCAGGGCACAGTCCCTCTGCCCCAGGGGGAGCTCTCCTCACTTCTTTCCCTTCTCGGGAAACCAAAAAGAAGGGAAAGGCACAAAGTTCCCAGGCCTCACACCAAATCTCTCCCCAAACTGAGTCTCTAGTGGGCAACTAAGTGGGTCTTAAGATAAAGATTCACTCTGTTGAAATATGAGCTCTTAATCACAATGAGTAAGTGGGAAAAAAACAACCAGGAAAACTATGTAAAAACACTAGAGAAGAGATCAATGGAGGACGGACAAACGTGCAAAAGAAGGAAGAGAAAGAAAGGGAAGATTTTCCAACAAATGCTTTGCTAATAGAGAAGAACATATATATTCAATGAGATAAGAGCTTAAAGAAGAGATAAAAAATATTTTATTGGATTACAACATATAAGGGAGATTTTGAACTTAATAATGAAACTGCAAGAAAGAGAGTACACAATAGAATAAAATGAGCTAGAATAAAAAGCTGATGTAACCTTAGGAATGAAGAGACTAAAAACAAAGATGTTGAAACATGATCCAACTCAGGATTACTGGTGTACTTGACAGAGAATGCAATAAATGGAACAGAAATATTATTTAAAGATATATTGTAGGGAAAAAGAAAAAAACCAAACCATTTTCTTTGTAACTTTGTGTTCTTCTTCCCAAGTACACAACTGGACTACGTTTAGCAGATTCCTTTGCAGCTGGATATAGCCATGTGCTTGAATTCTAGCCAACATGAGATAAGACATTTCTGGACCAAGGCTTTTATTTTTTAATTGCTGCCTCTGCAGCATATGGACGTTCCCAGCCCCAGCATCAAATCAGAGCTGCCGCTGAAGCCTACACCACAGCCACAGCAACAATGGGTTCGAACTGCATTTGCAACCTACACTTCAGCTTAAGACAACACTGGATTGTTAACAACTGAGTGAGGCCAGGGATTGAACCCACACCTTACAGAGACCACATGGGGATTCTCAAAACTTTTTTTTTTGTTTGGCCATGCCTGTGGTATGCAGAAGTTCCCGGGGCAGGGATCAAACCCTCACCACAGCAGCGACCTGAGCCGTCGCATTGACAGTGCTGGATCCCCAACCTGCTGCACCACAAGGGAACTCCTGGGCCAAGACTTTGTAAGAAGGCCACTCTGCTTCCTCTTCCCCCAAGGCAATGGCAAGACTTGGGAAATGGAGGAAATTCAAGATGGGAAAAGCTGGGTCTTTGAATCACTGCCTGGAGGAGATCCATCTCATGATGAGGACGTTTTAGGAGAGCAATTCAAATAAACTTTGAATTGCATTTGAATCCATGTACATTTTGAGGTCTTTCTGATACAATTGTCTAGTTTAAGAAGTAGGTGAAATAGAGGAAAACATACCCAAGAACTTAAAAAACCTAAGAATTAAAGTGAATCAGGTCAATTTAATACATATATTGGCATATCGGCTGATGGAGACCATCCTTATTTTCAAGTAGTAAATCACTAGATAATACTCATGGAGAAAAATCTCGATAAATTCCGTTAAGTCTAAAGGGTAAGACCAAATTTCTAACCACTATCCAGTAAAAAAACAAAAAACAAAAAAAACTGACCAAAAAAATAAAAAAATAGGATTCTGCTTTTCCTCCCAACCCTAGAACTTTCACAAAAAAAGAAGGAAGTATTTCTTAAATTACTCTTTCTCTCTCTTTTCATACCTGTCTGTAATATTTGAAGTTTCTTACTGAGTAAGTGGGATGGAAAATTCAGTAGTATGCATTGGTTTCCTGTTCGTATTTACCAGCCTTCAGAGGCCTTTTATCTCGTGGCTGGCTTTAGGGAAGTCCTCCAGAGGAAGTCAACCCTCCACCCAGGCTGAGTTGGCCTGTTTGTTGTTGTTGTCATTTTTTTTTTTTATGACATCTTCTTGTTCATGAAACTTTCTGAATGTGAAGTGCAGGGTTGCCATGGCAACTGGTGTAAACAAAAAACCTCCTGTAACTTGAGGAACAGCTATCTGGTACCTTTCTCCCTCCGGGGCTGCCTCTGCCTCCCTGTAGTCATTGCTTTATGGGGGCTTCGCAAGACGCAGCTCTATATTCCAAGCCTAATATAGGTCACACCGGAAGCCCCTGCCATACTGCAATGTCAGGACCAAGTCGGTGAATGGCTTACATCTTACAGTATCTTCACCACTATTTTCATTTGTGTCGTCATTGGACTTGGCAATGAAGTGAGAGACTGGAGTGATGGTAGAATTAATTTTCTGCCTGCAGGGATGAAAAAAATCATTTCTTGACCTATAGGAGCCTGACCTGAAAAACCAGAGAATAGGAGAAAAGTTCATATTTTTCTTAGCTTTACCTTTTATAAGACGGATGGCTCTAGAAAGGGTACGAACAATGCTCCCTAAATGGGGAAGGAAAATGGACCATCTTTCACTTAACATATATTTATTGAGCACCTGCTGTGTGCTGGACACTGTTCTAGATGCCGGGGACTCAAGGTGCTAGAGGCAGGTGGTCTCCAGGTTAGCACCTTGCTAGCCATGTGTGAACAAGGGTACTCAGTGGAGACAGGGCCCTGGAGTCTATCTTGCATAATGTCCTGCATACAATAGGTGCTTAAACACTAACAAAGAGCAGGAAGGCACAATGGATTTCAACCTAGAAAGCCTGGGCACCCCAGGCAGGTCATTTTGGCCTTTCTGAGCCTGCTTCATTTTAAAGAATGGGAACAGTAATATGTCAGTAGCAGAGGCACTGTGGGAATTTGCCCAGGTACCGTCCCTGAGGGGGTGCAGTGTAGTGGCAGGTGCTTGGGAGCTCTCTAAGGGAATGTCTGTGAGGCTGGAGGGGGGTGAAGGGAGGAGAATGGGGGAGCACCAGGAGCCAGATGGAGCAGGCTGCTAAAGGGGTCATATTAGCCATTTTGGACTTGCTCCTAAAAGCCACAGGGAGCCCTGGAGGGTTCTAAGTGACAGGGCCAGCCTGGCTTGGCCTTGTGGGAAGCACCCTCTAGCTGCAGCCCGGAGAGCAGCCTAGAACCGGAAAGGACAGCCAGCAGGCGTCTACCCAGTGCCGATGACTTCTGATGATGCTCTGTGCGAGGGAACGGGTCTGGAACAGAGAGCAGTGGGTGCATCCAGGTGGGTGCGTTGGAGCCAGAATGAGCGGGACTTGGAGATGGTGAGGTCTGGGGAGGGGCGGGGATGAAGGAGCCGTGTGAATGCAGAGGCAATGAGACAACATCCCCACATCCGGCTGCTTGGCTTGATCTGCTGGGTGGAGAGTGGTGCCTCCAATCTGACATGTGGAATGAGGAGGAGGAATGAGTTTGTGGGACGAGGGCAGAGTTTAACCTGGAACACGTGGAGAGTGAGGGGTCTGCAGGCCGACCCTGGTGGGATGTCCAGGAGCTGGCGCCAAGCCAGCCAGCCCCGTGGGAGTGAGGGAGCATGTGCTTCTAGAGCCTGGAGTCAGCAGGTCTGGGCTTGTGTTCCAGTCCCTGCCGTACTAATTACATCACTCCTGCTTACAGGTACTCACCTGTGCATGGGGGGCAAAGGCAGGTCTGGACCTCTGGAGTCTTCAGTCTGGTGTGGGGGCAGATAGCCAGCATGGGACCAGGATGTGGATAGGGTAATTTATCCCCATTTGGGGAAAAAGAGGCCAAGAAGTTGGAGTGTCTGACAGTCACTCTGTGGGTGGGCGCTAGGGTGACTTTATATAGGGGGTCAGGGGAGACATTTACTATCGGGAGGAGGTAATATTTAAAATCAGATCAGAAGAATGAAAGACTTCGGGCAAGTCACATGTCTCTTGGAGCCTTGGTTTCAGCATCTGTGGGGATGATGGTGCTTTCTTTACAGATAAATGATGCTGTCTATCAAGGCCAAGTCTGAGTTCCATAAATGTTTACGGGCAACATGGAGGTGTGGGAAGGTTTGGGCCCTGTCCTAAAGTCTTTGGTGGCAGCGGAAAGAGGGAAGGGCATTTGCTTACTGCCCAGCAGCCTCCTTAGAATCAGAGGTTCTGGCCTGGTGAAGGAGTCAGGCCTCAAACTCAGACTCTAGCCCCCAACACCACCTGCTCCAGGACCGGGGGGCGGGGCTTGCGACGGAGGCCCTGGCTGCGCTGTGCTCTGTGGCCACAAGAGGGCTCACGGCTCACAAGCTTTTCCTCCAATAAATCTTCCATGTTTTCTTTGGACACAGTTTCACTGAATGGGGACAGTCTTGTACGGTTTGAAATTGCTGTCTGATTATGGATGACGATTGTAAGCACTCCCCTAATAGCTGAACAGTAGTTTTAGCATCTTAATTTTATAAAGGTTTCAATGAGTTGCTCTTGCACAGCTATTCAAATGCAGATGGTTAAATCCGATAATCACATTTATAATTTTCTGGAGGTTTTTCCCTTTGAAGTTAAACGTCCCCATTAACAGTTTTCTTTGTTGGAGTTACCACTGCGGTTCAGTGGTACAGGCCAGCGTCTACAGCCCCGATTCGACCCTTAGCCTGGGGACCACCATACGCTGAGGGTGTGGCCCTAAAAAAGACAATAAATAAATAAATAAATAAATAAATAAATAAAGCATACATAGTTATCAAGGAAATGTTTAAGGAGTTCCTGTGTGGCTCAGAGGATTAAGGATCTGGTGCTGTCACTGCAGCAGCTCAGGTCACTGCTGTGATGCAGGTTTGATCCCTAGCCCCCAACTTCCCCATGATGCGGGCATGGCCAAAAGATAAAGGGTTTAAACTACGAGAAAAGAAACGACCCCCTGGCATTCATAGGTGAATTAAGTATAAAGCAATAATTTATCAGCAGGTTGTGTCCTTAAAAGGTACCATAAATTGTGCTCTTTGTGGCATGAAATAGCATTGACCCACAAAATGGGAAAAACTTGCTTTCCAGTTCTCTTTGGGGTCCAATGATGTCAATGAGGACGCTTCAGTTTTGTGCTTTTTCCTTTAACACCTCTCAAAAAATGCTCTTTAATTTCCTCTTGCAACAAAGCCTCGGGACAGGCAACAGTAGCCTGAATTTAATACCCTGTCTGTTTTTATTGATGGGGTTTGTTTTGCCTTTAACTCACATATACCCTATTTAAACAGCGTGGCACACATTGTGAAGACAGATCGCCTGGGCTTGAACCGGTTCTGCCATTTCCCGGCTGCGGACAAAGTTCTGAACCTCCCTGGGTTTCAGTTGCCCCAGTTTTCAAGGAGGATAGGCTCCACTTTAGTGTTTTTATAGGAATGCAATGAGTTAATATTTATAAAGCACTTAGAAGATCGTCTGGAACAGCGAAAGTGCTGTCTAAGTACTTCTACGTAAATCAGTGAGTAAATAATTCACAGAAGTATGAAAAGTTTTGTCTTAAAGCAATTAAAGGGCAGAGAGGGCATCCTGGAAACCAGAGTCTGTGCTGTCTCTCGACCCGTGCCAGACATCGCAGGGCCACGGGATGCCCAAGCAGCCGTTGAGGCTTAGTACACAAGACAAAGTCCACTTGGTAGCCCTGGTCCAGCCTCTGCAGCCGACCTGGAGGGGGTTCTGGGTGAATGAGGTGTGGACTGGCAGCAGCTCTAGTCCAAGCAATGCCCACAGGGGTGAGGCCAGTCAGGAAGGCTAAAGAAGGGCGGTCGAGGCTCCTGTAAAGTTTGCCATTACTTTTTTGTCCTCATGAACGAAGGGTCCCCATGGAGCAGTGCTCTGCTGTCCGCTCAAAGCCAACCAAGGGGAGTGTCTACAGTGTTGGAAGCGGGGGTGCCAGGGTCAGGAGGGACATGGGATCGTCACCAGGGGAGGGGTGGGGGCTGTGGAGCCAGACAGGCCCGGGGCCCAAGTTCCTCACTAGCCAGGCTTTTGACATGATGCCCTTCTGACCAAAACCCAACTTCCTCATGGCTACCATCTTGCTTACCGTCTGGCCTCCCCTTAGTTACCAGGGAGCCTGTGTAATACAAAGCCGAGCCAGGGCCAGAATCCTCTGGGATTCTGATTCCGTAGAGCATCTGGATCTTTCATCAGCACATCTGTGATTCTGATCCACATAGTTCATGGGACACACTTTTTGGAAATCCTGCTTCTTTCTCTTTTTAAAGGGGGATGTTCCTTTGTTTCTATTGTTTTCGAATTTCCTGTCAAATTGTTTGCTGGCCCCAAGTCCCTTTGGAAAGTGCAAAGTGAAGAAATGTGAAATAATGCTGCCAGATAGATATGAGTGATGGCATTATGAAAAATGAATTTATACTGTGTGGAGAGCTTCAGAAGCATTAAATCACTTGCTCCACTTGACCGTTTCATTCCTTATATATTATGAAAAATTAGACATATTGCTCTTAGGTTATTAAGCAGAAAGTTGCGTCTGCCTAAAATCTTTAGCCAAAAAAAAAAATCAAAGCTTTTGTTTAACCTGGAGTTCCTGTTGTGGCTCAATGGTTAATGAATCCGAATAGGAACCATGAGGTTGTGGGTTCGATCCCTGGCCTCGTTCAGTGGGTTACGGATCTGGTGTTGCCGTGAGCTATGGTATAGGTCACAGACACGGCTTGGGTCTGGCATTGCTGTGGCTGTGGTGTAGGCCAGCAGCTACAGCTCCGCTTAGACCCCTAGACTGGGAACCTCCATATGCCGCAGGAGTGGTCCTAGAAAAGGCAAAAAGACAAAATAAATAAATAAATAGTTTTACCCAGTGAGTTTCTGTGCCAGATTTCTAAAATAGGAAGCCTGAGGTGTAAGGATAGTACAACTTTTTGCTTTTTTTTTTTTTTTTTTTGCATGCAGTGGAAAGTCTATGGAGCTTCCAACTTAGAAAATGTGAGTTGCCAGAAAAGAGCACCTTGTCAGGCACAGAAAAGAGGAAGTGAAAATGCAGATGTGAGTGCAGATGAAAACTGAAAGGATAAACAATAAATATGAGCTTTGCAGGATGCTGAGAATCATCACTCTACATGGTTCCCCGGTTGATGGGAAGACACCAAGATGGGAAATTCTTCCGGCAGGGGATTTTTTTTCCCCCACTGTGGTAAAATGGAAATAACATAAAATTCACCGTCTTGGAGTGGCTGTGGTTCAGCAGGTTAAGGACCCAATGTTGTCTCCATGAGGATGCAGGTTCAATCCTTGGCCTCACGCAGTGGGTTAAGGCTCTGGTGTTGCCGAAAGCTGCAACATAGCTTGTAGATGTGGCTCGGATCCAGGGTTTATTTTTATTTATCTATTTTTTTTTTGTCATTTGTCTTTTCAGGGCCTCACCTGTGGCATATGGAGGTTCCCAGGCTTGGGGTCTATTCAGAGCTATAGCTGCTGGCCTATGCCAGAGCCACAGCAACGCCAGATCCAAGCTGTGTCTGTGATCCAGCAACGCCAGATCCTTAACCCACTGAGTGAGGCCAGGGATGGAACCCGCAACCTCATGGTTCCTAGTTGGATTCGTTTCTGCTGCACCAAGACGGGAACTCCCTGGATGCAGTGTTTTGGTGGCTGTGGTGAAGGCCTCAGCTGCAGCTCCGATTCAACCCTTAGCCTGGGAACTTCCATATGCTGCACATGCAGTTGTAAAAAAAAAAAAAGTAAAAACATATACCATTTAAACCATTTTTAAGTGTACAGTTTTGTGGCATTCCGTTCATTCTCATAGTTTTATAACCATCACCACCATCCATCTCCAGAATGTTGTCAGTTTCCCAAACTGAACTCCATACCCATTAAAACTACCCTTCCATTCTCCTCCCCATCCCCAGACCCTGCTTCTCTCATCTCTACAAACTTGACTCCTCCAGGTACCTCTTATTAATAAGTGGAATCATACAATACTGGTTGTCTTGTATTGGCTTATTCCACTTAGTATAATGTCCTCAAGATTTATCCATGTTGTAGCCGGTGTTGCATTTCCTTCTTTTTAAAGGCTGAATAATATTCCATTGTATGTATCATCTCACTTTGTTTATCCATTCATCTGTGGACGTTTGGGTTGCTTCCATCTTTGGCCTATTGTGAATATTGCTGCTATCAGCATAGGTATCCAAGTCCTCCAGCAGGAGATTTTAATAATAAAAAGCAATGACCCTTCCCCACCTCCCCCTGCCATGTCTGGCTTATATTCCGGAACTGGCAAGACTACTGTTTGAGTTCCACTCAGCTTGAGATACACTGAGTGAATGGCTGAGATCGGAGTCACAGATCGAGCTCTTCATCATTTCTCTGGAGGCTGAGTTTACTCATACTTCAGCTTGGATGTTCTCACATTTCCCCCAAAAGGAGACACTCCACAAATCCTGTAGGCAGAGAGGTTTGTTTTTGTTGTTTGTTTTTTATTGAATAAGACCTAAAAATGCCATCAGATGATTGGAAACCACAGAAAATAATGATGATGGGATGGAGCTGATAACATTGTCAGCTGCAAGCTTTTGCATTAAATGTTGCCCCCTGTCTGTGTGTTGCATCTGCTTTGCTGATTGCACCCAGAGTTGGATGAACCAGGCTGGAGTGGAAGAGAACTCCTGGGGCATTTTGTTTGATGTCAGGTGAGAGAGGCGTGCTCCTGGCTAATTGACAGATTTATAACGTGTGGATGCGAGGGTCGCTAGGGTGGCATGACCTGCAACACAGAGGTGGCAACTTGTAGGAAATGCCCCCTCCCAAAAAGACAAGGAAGGAAAAGTCAGATGAGAGCCATGGTGTGGCCGTGTAATGTACCTCTGTCTGTACGGCTGTGGTCGAAGGGAATGGTGGTCAGCCTGTTCCCTTTGAAGGCAGTTTTCAAAGTTGTAGGCTTCTCCTTGGGAGCCGTGGTGGGTGGTCAGACCACAGCACTCACTTTAAAGGATGTTTTCCTCTGGTTGGTTCTGGCCCCTTCAGGGTGCCTCTGCCTCACTCCTCCCTTTAAAACTGGCACAAGCCCTCCCATGCAGCGCTTCCTGGGAGGTTGGGCTTTTTTCGAATTCAGATTTTGAAAAGGGCTTTGAAGATAAAAAGAGGTGCTTTCTCTTCAGGCTGCTCTCCCCCTTAATTGAATCTCTCACAGCCCCTCCTTAAAGCCAGCCTTCTGTCCCAGCAGCCATGGCAGGAGCGCAGCGAAGATGCTGCAGCACCTGCCTTCACAGACCTCCTCCTCCTCTACCTGCTAACTCCCCAGGGGCCACAGAGCCTTCCCCCAAAATGATCCCCTTGGCCCTTCAGCCATTTCTTTCCATCTGTTCCAAACTCTCTTCACTGCCTTGGAATTCTGCAAGGAGGAACCCAGCTCTGCCAGAGCATAGATAATCCGGATTGTTGAAATAGACTCTTCCTAAGCACAAACCCGGATGGGGCTCGTGATGCTTACCGGAAGTCTTTCAGAAACCATGTAGCATCCTTATGTTCCATTTAAAAGAGGAGTACTGAACACACTTTAGGCTTTATGTGATTACTTGTGCCGGGTGTTTGTCCTCAGGCTGAGCAGTCCTGCAGCCAGATTGCCTCCGCCGTCCCTGAGTGCTGACACGCAGCCGCCGCATGCCTAGGTGTGGCATTTTCATTTCTAATCTGCCATGGGATAGAAACTAGAGTAACCAGTTAGTTAACATCATACGAGACTAAATAAGACTGAAATTTAGTGGTGTCATAAAGGGCCAAGATTTTTGAGATCAGAGAGCTCTGGGTTTGAAAGCTGAATCTGTACTTGATTGAAGATGGCATCACAGGCTAATTATTTAATCTTGCCAAGCCTCAGTTTCCTCATCTTTAAAATGGGCATAGGAATAGGGTCCTTTTCATGGGGTGGGTGTGAGGATCACATGACGTGTCGTAGGCAAGGTGCCTGGCACACTGAACTGTCACTATAATGGGGGGGTAGCAGATACTGTTTGCGCCTCACCCGCACCCCACATGGTCACCACCTCTTGGGTAAGGGGATCCAGATTCCAGCTGCAAACACCTGCAGCTTTTTGCTGGGGGCTTTTTCTGGTTATTGTCATGTGCTTGGCCAGAGCTCAGAGAAGGCCAAAAGTGTCCAGAAGTACCCCTCCCTTGGCTCTCCAGGACTGACAGTAGTTGGCGGGTAAGAACCCTGGCTCTGGGGCAAGGCTGACAGCGCAAGCAATGCTGAGCTGCTCTCTGCTGGGATTCCCAGCAGGACCGAGTCTCAGAGGTGCACAGTGGTCACGTGTCTGAAAATGACCTTGCATCAGCTTTCCCCTCTTCCCTGTCTCATCTCCTCACCCCCCTGCAGGGCTTCCCAGAGTCACTTCCTAAATAAGCTGCAAGCACTTGCACCCTTGTCTCAGGGTCTGCCTCCAGACCGAGTGTGTTAGGATGGATAGAGGCCGCCCCACTTCCCTCTCGACGCCCCATTTACTTCGTTCAGTGTGTTGTTTGGTTTGCCCTGAAGAGAAAATATTGTGTTTTCACACAGGTACATAGTTACAAATCTAACAATGGTTTTTAAAGATCTCATTTTGCAATCAGAGTATATTTTCTTCAGCTAAACTTCCAGAAGCATGAGAGACCAGTAGTAACTGTTTTAGGAATTGACAAGATCTAATGATTAGCAAGATTGAACAAGCACTTGTTGGATGGGAGGCGGGTCACTGAAAGGACAGGACAGTCAGCTGAAACACAAGCTGGACCTGAGAACCAGGGGCTCCACACCCCCCTCCGCTCGTCCTTGGAATGTGCATTCTGCCCCACTGTTCCCATTGTCAAGGACAGCAGCCCCGAGAGAGTCATGTGTTGGTGAGACCATCTGGCCGGTACACGTGACTGATCCCCGTTAAGGCTCATGCACAAAATTTTAAGATTCTGGCAGGTGGGTATGGAGATCAACTCATCTTACTCCATCCAAGACAAGCCTGGCAGTTAAGTCTCCTTGCTTATTAAACTGGCCACCCATCCATCTGGAGGGGCCTGCCTCTTTCTCCCGTCTTTCCTTGGCCTCTGTGTGGGAGCCAGTTTCAGATTTCACCCAGAGGAGCGCCCCAGATTTTGAACAAACATCGCTTTCATTCCGTGCATCTTAGTTCAGCCAGAAGCAGCAGAACCTTTCGAGGAAAGCAATACCTGCCCGGACACAGTCTTATCTTGATGCAGCAGCTCACAGCATGCTGGCGTGAGTGCCCCTGCGATCACCTGTGCTTGCACAGCTGACTCTTTCGAAGTGACAAGTGCACACACGGGGCAGGCAGTGGAGTCCTCACTTGTGCATTGGATGCAAAGAAATTTGCAGAGGCCGGATTTTGAAAAACAACCAGCCAGAGTGCAGCGCACCTAATTTGTGCCACCATCATGTGAAGGTCAGACCAACACAGAGATGGAAGATGGGTTCTTTCCTCACGTTTGCCCCAAAATGAGCCTCTGTAGCTGCACCAGTTCATGCTCTGGCAGTCTAGGATGTATTAAGATTTAGTATGCCACCCAGGCAGGTGTGTGTCCTTCATGCATCAGTTTTGAAGGTGGTTAAACTATATTTTAAAACAACACCCATTTGACTACAGCCCCCTGAAGCAGTGCCTGCTTTGAAACCACCACATTCTGGCGAACAGTCTGCAGAAAAGCCGGCCCCTCCCTCCTCCAGTCTGCCTTTGGCGCTAACTCTGCTTCCCCAGCCCTGGCCGTGTGCCACAGGCCAGGCATAGGGCTCAGCGCTTACACGCTTCACCTGGCTGGGTGCCCCAAGGGCTCCGCATGGCAGGTATAGTTACCATCATCATTTTATAGAGACCAAAGCACAGAGAGGTTAAGTCACTTGCCCAAGGTCACACAGTGAAAGAGGGGCAGAGCTGGGGTTCAAACCCAGGTCTATCCAACTCCACAGGTTTCATCAAGACCACACCCCCGATGGGCCTAACTGCAAAGCACATGTTGTGTCTCCTTCATTCCACAGCTGTGTTAACTGCTCCTAATGGCACTGATGAGACAAGGCTGAAAATAAGGGACTTTCTCCTCTAGGAAGAGGGTGTCTTTGGTCTACACATTGTTGGTGGGACTCGGTAAAAATTGGTAAAACTCATGTCAAATCATGTTCCGTTTTTATTTTTATTTATTTATTTATTGTCTTTTTGCCTTTTCTAGGGCTGCTCCCGCAGCATATGGAGATTCCCAGGCTAGGGGTCTAACTGAAGCTGTTGCTGCTGGCCTACAACAGAGCCACAGCAACGTCAGATCGGAGCCATGTCTGTGACCCACACCACAGCTCATCGGATCCTTCACCCACTGAGCAAGGCCAGGGTCTGAACCCACAACCTCATGGTTCCTAGTCGGATTCATTAACCACTGAGCCACGCATGACGGGAACTCCTTCATGTTCCCTTTTTAAACCAAGCCATTCAATGTATGGAATATACAGCCTCTGCCTCCCACAGAGATCCAACTGCCCCAAATGTTTATCTATTATCAATAATTCTCTGGAGGTGTATTTGCAATAAAAACAATGTGGTTGTTGCTAGTGCAGCCCCCGCCCCCAGGGCGTTTCTGCTGGTGACTAGTGGCTCATGCACTCACCTGCCCATCCCCCTCCCCAGGGGCTCCTGCTTTGGAGATGCTCTTAGTGATTAAAGGGACATCTGGTCACCCTGCCTGGTGTGGCCACTGGGACTTTGTCCTATTATTAACCTTCTGCTTCAACTCACCAGGACAAAACCAAAGAAAATCTTTGTTGGCATCTGGAGTTTGCTTTCTCTCTGTATAGATTAAGGATGTTGGTGTCTAGACCTACTGATGATGAACTTGAAACAGGGGGAGGACGGTTGCCTTACTACGCGGACAGAGGCTGCAGAGGGGAGGAATGGCACCCGTTCTATTAGCACCCTTGGCATGGAGAAGGGGAAAACATCTTGTGAATATCACTTATTACTCAAGTGTCGGAACATCTTGTGTCCTGGAAAGTTGTAACACAGACCTGTGAATTGAATAAGGAGATGAGCTTCAGGTAAAGTGGTGCTTTGTCTTGGTGCTGTCACTCTTTCCTACTCTGACCTCTGCTGACAATTCCTGGTCATGTACATGGGTCACTAGAGGCTCAGGAGGGAGGGGTCATTCTGGAACGTGGAGTTTTACTCTGCGGCTGATGAATGGACAGAAGAGCCACTCTTGACGGTCCTTGCCAGTGTCTGCGAATGTGGCTTTTTGCTTTGGGGGTGTCGATCTTCCCAATCCCTGTATCCCCGATACCTCTGCGTCCCCTGCGTGTCCCAACTGTGCTTGGAACACGGAAGATATTTGGCAAACACTCTGTGACTGAGATGAGAGATTTCAGTGATTCAATCAGGTCTCAATGACAGAAAAAATTCCTAATCTAACACTCTTAACCGAAACCAGGAATGCAGTGGCTTAGAGAACTGGGAAATCCACAGATCAGTAGGTTTAGGCATAACGTCCCCCAGGGACTCTTACAGTGTCAGTGGGGCCTGATCTCTCTCAGGCTTGTCGCTTCTCTCCTCCATACCAGCTTCATCCTCAAGATCTTTGTGGTGAAATATGCCAGCTCCAGTCCCACCTCCTCCAAGGTCTATGTTGAAACAAGAAGTGGCCTTTCTCATCGGTAGGAGGAGTTGTTTGTATCCCATTGGTTCTCACCAGGTCACATGTCCATCCCTGACCAATCACTGTGGCTGGAAGAATGTGTTCTCTGATTGGCCAGGCCTGAGGCAAATGCCAATTCCTTTGTTCACTCGGACTTGTCATCCTTATGCTGACTCATCCTTATGAGTATCTTGCATAAATGCCTCTAAGGTCTCGATGGAGGAGGTTGGGCAAGAAAGGTGGATGGCACAGGACAAAGCCCTGGGGACACCCCTCCTGAGAAGGTGGGTGAGTCCTTCTGGGAAGAGAGCCCTAGTTACAGACAGCACTGTGAAATGTCACCCTTTGGGGACACCCTGGATGTACCCACTTCTCTACCCAGGCCACTTCACTCCTCTTTCCTCATAGTCAGGAGCCTTTGACCTACCCAAATATAGTTTGGTATTTTGGTGGACTTAGGTTAGATGCCCAGGTGGACCTGAATCCAGGTCTGACTATGGGAGGAAATCTTTGCTATCTAATTAGAATCATTTTTTCAAAAGTCTGTTTTTTTTTTTAATTAAGTATAGTTGATTTACAATATTGTGCTAATTTCTGCTGTACAGCAAAGTGATTCAGTTATTCATATATATATATTCTTTTTTATATTCTTTACATTGTGGTTTATCTTAGGAAATTACATATAGTTTTCTCAGCTATATAAGAGGACTTTGTCATTTAAAAAAAAAAAAGCTATTTATTGCCTCTGAGGCATGAAGCTGGAGTTGCTGTTGATCAAAGCTTATTGAGGTCATAGGCGGTTTGATCTGATAATTACTAAAGCAGAGGTACTTGACTTTTTTTTCCCTATGAAGCTTTCTGAGAATCAGATAAAAATGACAGGCACTCTTATCAGAAAAATAAACACCTAGTCCAAACTTTACAAAGAATATGGTTTTTTTTTTTTTTTTCCTATGGCATTCTGAAAATCCCAGCATTTTACATACATTATGATGAGAGAACTCCGTAGCTTCGGGAGTCATGTGTGGAGAAGTTGGTGAGAAGCAAGTCAGATAAGGCCACTTTTATTCCCAGGAGGGAGGCAGTTTTATGTTCATGTCTGCAAAGACTGAAGCTTTGGAAATCCAGAAGCCTGTTCTATTGGTCACCTGCAGTGCCGTTTGGGGACCCCGTGCCAAGGTGTGGGTATATCTGCCCAACTGCTGCTCTAAACACACTGTCCCCTTGTGACAGGTTCTCCTTAATCTCTTGGTGGGAGAACAAAGGGTAGAAAGAGTTCTTTAGAAGTTGGGCTCCAAGATGCAGTCTTAAGATGTATATTAACTTATGAGACTCATCACTGTCACCTGCACCATGATAGAAAAATGACGTGTGTGGCCCGCTTTAAGCTCAAGCAGCAAATGGACTTTTAGACACGTGGATTTAATAGCAATAAGCATAGGTGGGGCGGTGGATGTGAACCCAGCTTTTTCCTGAAATCTTGGTTTGGGCAAAGGAAGAGATGAGCAAAACAAAACCATATGATTTAGCAGCTCCTCTGAAAGCCTGAGTTTCACTCATTTATTTATTTATATGACAGATATTACTGGTTACTGGGTACCTGCTCTTTGCAGGTATTTTTCTAGGGCATATGGCAGTGAACATGGAAAAGGTCTAATTCTACTGGTATTTCCTCCTAGTGAGGTCTGTGCGGTGGGCATTTGAAATTTGACTTTGCGTATCCATTCACCCATCTTTGGTCATAGAAATGACTTTAGTTCAAGGTTCAACCTCTTTTTCCACTCTCAATCCTCTTGGTTTGAAAGATGGGTTTATGACCCAGAGTTATCCCAATCAGCATAGTCCCCCATGGACACATGACCCCAGCTGGTCTAATCAGAGCAAATCTCAGGACTTTTGCAGAAGCTAATTGGAAAACAGACACACACACTTTTTTTTTTTTCTCTCTCTCTGCTGAACTTGAAACTGAGAGACTATAAGTTGGAGCTATCCCTCAAGGAGAGAACTCATTTGAGTATGAAGACAACAAAGAAGTAATAATTGAGTGATGTGCAGAAGAGACTGAGTCTTTCTGACATTGTTTGAGATCTGGATCAAGCTATGCCTGAATCCAGCCATTCCACTCTGGACATTTTCCAGGTCAATTTGAAATGGGTTTTGTTTGTATCAGTTGCTACTAGAGGAACTGTAATTGATTCACCTCCTGGCCTGGAAGACTTGGTGAAGTAGTTTCAGCTGTAGGCATTTTCTGAGTTCCTGGTGTGTTTAAGGTTCTCTGAGAAGAGATTCGCCAAAGTGTGGAGTAGGTGAATGTGGGCCTGGTCACCCCTTCCTTCCTTCCATCAAGCCCTCTTCTCACTTCCGACTTTTCCCAGGCACGGGCCCTGTGTTCCGTTTCTTCTCTTCCAGTAGCCCATCAGTTGCCACTTGGGGGACTGGGAATGTTGCAGAGGCAGAGGGCCTGTTACTGGAAGGTTTGCCCCTTAATTCTTCTCTGCAACTGACCATCTAGATGGTCTGGGTGAGCCACAGAAGCATAAGTTTTATCTTCCTCCCAAAAGAGGTGGAGAAGAATAATAATAAACAACTTTTCCTCCTTATGAGCTTGTGGTGAGGATCAAAGGAGGAGGGTGTGTGTATTGTAAACAGCAAACTGACATATAAAAAAGAAGATATCCTTGTTAATAAACAGCCTACGGAATGACTCTGCTTGGGAGAATTTGTACTTTAAAAGGGGATTTTTGAAGATGAAAGACCTACACAAGTGAAGCTGTAAAGGTGAAATACCAACCTTTAGCAAGGGTTGATGTTCTGAGGGTATTAGACCCTGCCTCGCTCTCCGTTATCTGATGTAGGCACCTGCTCCCCCGCTCAGCCCTGCCGCCCTTCACCCCCGGGATAGCAGTTATGACCTGGAGGAATCTGGTTCATAAAGGAGAACAGTCTTCTTTGCCTTGGTGGATATTTTTACAACACGCACAGAGCAAGAGGTGATAGTGAGGAAAAAGGATGGCAGCCTGGTTTCTCCCGGGGACAGGAAGGTAGGTGGGGAGCTGTGGGGAGCTGTCCTTGACTTCTTTTGGAGGTAAGGAGGCAACCAGCATGGGAAGATTCCAGGAGGAAGATTTCTGGCTACTGAAGGCTAAAAACTGGAAAACAAAGGAAGAGCTGTTCCCAAAGAACGGGCTGGGAGCACTGAGTCAGATCAGGTCCTTTGCTGCGGAAACCACCTGTACAACAGCGCTTGCAAGAAGCATTTGAGCAGCTTCCAGAAACTCCTGGAAGTGACCATTCATTTTGAGTCACTGCAAGACAACCATGGCGTCTTTTTTTTTTTTTTTTTTTCTGAATGCATCTGATTTCGTGGCCGTGGCAGAGCCAACACTGGACTAACTGAGGTGTTGCCTGGGGGAATCCCACTGAGAATTTCCTCTGCCTCCCGTGACCTCTTTTTTTTCTTTTGTTCTTTTAGAAAAAAATGAGATACAACTTACACACAATTAAACACATCAATTTCGAGTATACAGTTTGATGTATACTTTCAAGTGTATGCACCCATGTAACCAGCATCTCGGTCAAGCATTGAATATTCCTAATACCTCAAGAAGTTCTCCTGTGTCCCTTGCTTGTCTCCACCCAGAGGTAACCACCTTTTCACTTGCTATCACCGTAGCCCAGTTTTGCCTGTTCTAGAAGTTCGTATAGATAGAATTGTATGCTATGCTCTCTTTTAAGTTTGGGTTCTTTCGCTCAAAATATGCTTTTCCGATTTATCCACGTGTTTGCATGTATCTGTAGCACATTCCTTTTTGTGACTGAGCCGTATTTCATTGTATGAATATGCCATCATTATCTATTTCTGTTAACAAACACTCGGGTTGTTTCCAGTATTTGGTGATTATGAATAAAACTGTCCTGAACATTCGTACAACATCCTTGGTGTTGCTTAGCCCAGAGCAGGACCCCAAAGAAATGGGTGGAGAAATAAAAAGAATCAGGGGGATCTACACAAATTGTCAGTTTTTAACAAAACACCAAAGTAATCCAACCTGAAAAGATAATACTTTTTTTTCCCCCCATACCCACAACATGTGGAAGTTCCTGCGCCAGGGATTAAACCTGAGCCACAGCAGCAACCTGAGCTGCTGCAGTGACAACGCCAGATCCTTAACCTGTTGCACCAAAAGGGAACTCCCTGAAAAGATAATATTCTTAACAAGCAATGCTGGAGTAACTGGATATTCTTATGAAAAAAAGAACTTCATACTACATGCAAAAATTAATTTGAGATATAGCATAGACCTAAATATAAAAGCTAATATTATGAAGCTTCTAGAAGAAAACATAGAGGAAAATCTTTACAGATCTGGAGTAGGCAAAGATTTCTTAGGACACAAAAGGAAAAACCATAAAGGAATGAACTGATCATTGGACTTTATCAAAATTAAAAATGTGTGCTCTTCAAAAGGTCCTATTAAGAAAATGAGGAGTTCCCATCATGGCTCAGCAGAAACGAATCTGACCAGCATCCATGAGGATGCAGGTTTGATCCCTGGCCTTGCTCAGTAGGTTAAGGATCTGGCGTGGCTATGAGCCGTGGTGTAGGTTGTAGACATGACTCAGATCTGGCGTTGCTGTGGCTGTGGTGTAGGCTGGCAGCCACAGCTCAGATCTGACCCCTAGCCTGGGAACCTTCCTATGCCACAGGTGAGGCCCTAAAAAAACAAAAGACAAAAAACAAAAACAAAAAAAATGAAACAAAAGAAAATGAATTTAAGGCACAGGTAGAAGACATTTGTAATATTTATGTCTAAGAAAGGACCAGGATCCAGAGTATATTAAAAATTCCTTCAAATCAATAACAAAAAACCCAATTTTTAAAACAGGCTCCAGACACACAGCGATACTTCACAAAAAAAGATAGACAGATGGCCAAAATGCACATGGAAAGATGTTCCACATCATTGGCCATTAGGGAAACACAAAATCACAATGAGATTTCACCCAAGACACAGCTAGGTACCGTTAAAGGACCCAGGCCTGTGCATGAGGATCCTTGGGCTCTGGACCTGCCCCGGACCTGCCCCTGACTCTCTGGGGGGTCTTGGGCCCACCCACAATCAAAGGAGCAAAACCAACTGTGCACTGAGGACAAAGGCTTCTTAATATTATTTTTTTTCTTGCACTAATATTCCAGGATTCTAACTTGTGCCACAGTCTCATTGGCAATGAGCATCCTACTGGTGGCTCCCACGCAAAGATTTCTCTTTGAATGAAGTAAAGGTAGTGATACTCTGACTTTTCATGTAATGAATTTGAAAACGAGAGACAAAATCCTCCAAAAACAAAGTTTCTAACGTAAAGCTTTCTAAGGACTGAGGGAACATTTTCCCCTGAAGCCGTCATTGATTCATGTTGTCTCCATTGATGGCCTACTAGTCTAAAGATATGGAAGGGTTAAATCACTTTCACTGTGCTTTATCTCTTTCCAGGAAGTAGGAAAATTACCTCTTATTATGTGGAATTTGGCTTAATGCACTTCAGTGCTGGATCTGCAGTGCAATATCCTCCGAGGTCTTACAAATGTTACTGCCCAGAAAAAGGTGAAAGAACTGAGAATATTTAACTTGGGAAAGAGAAGGCTTGCTCTCTCTGGCTTCTTCCACTCTTCTCTCCATCTCTCTATCTCTCTTTCCAGTTGTAGAATAACTAAAGGGCTATAACATTGAAAAAATAGGCATTAAATTCATTCTATGCGGTTCCTGAAGTACAGTCAGGACCCATGGATATAGGCTACAGGCAAGTCTCTTTGTACTCAAATATGAGCAATAATAGATCTCTCCCAGGATGGAGTGAGTAGTGAGTGAGTTCCACATCCCTGGAGGTGTTCAAACAGACAAATCGTTTTACATTCATTCATTAATTTAAACAATTATAGTTGACTTACAATAGTGTGGTAATTTCTGCTGCACAACAAAGTGACCCAGTCAAACATATACATATATTCCTTTTCCTATGTTATTTTCCATCATGGTCTATAGAAAGAGACTGGATATAGTTCCCTGTGCTATGCAGTAGGACCTCATTGCTTATCCATTCTAAATGGAATAGTTTGCATCTACTAACCCCAAACTCCCCATCCATCCCACTTCTTCCCCCTTGGCAACCACAAGTCTGTCCTCTATGAAGCAGACAGATATTTTTTGAGACTGTCGTGGAAGATATCCATGGACCAAGTTGGACTTGGTGACCTCTTCTGAAATTCCTCTTTGATCCCTGGTGTTTTAGGCACATCAGCAAGTTTATACTAGGCCATCACTGTGGAAAACCCAGATGGGTGGGTCTTCATAGTTAAGGGTCTCCATGTTGGCTGCTTGTTGCCAGGAGCAGCTAGGTGGGTGTCATTGAGATACAAAGTATAACTTTTAGAAATGACATTATAAGAAGTTGTTGCAGGAGTTCCCGTCATGGCTCAGTGGTTAGTGAACCCGCCTAGTATCCATGAGAATGTAGATTCGATCCCTGGCCTCACGCCGTGGGTTAAGGATCCAGTGTTGCCATGAGTTGTGGTGTAGGTCACAGATGTGGCTCAGATCTGGAGTTGCCGTGGCTGTGGCGTAGGCCAGCAGCAACAGCTCCGATTAGACGCCTAGCCTGGGAACCCCCATATGCCGTGGGTGTGGCCCTAAAAAGACAAAAGACATAAAATAAAAAATTAAAATTTAAAAAATTATCTTAAAAAAAAAAAAAAAAAGATACAAGGAGTTCCCGTCGTGGCGCAGTGGTTAACGAATCCGACCAGGAACCATGAGGTTGCGGGTTCGATCCCTGCCCTTGCTCAGTGGGTTAACGATCCGGCGTTGCCGTGAGCTGTGGTGTAGATGCGGCTCGGATCCCGCGTTGCTGTGGCTCTGGCGTAGGCCGGTGGCTACACCTCCGATTGGACCCCTAGCCTGGGAATCTCCATATACCGTGGGAGCGGCCCAAGAAATAGCAAAAAGACAAAAAAAAAAATTATCTTAAAAATGGAAGCACAGGAGTTCCTGTTGTGGTGTAGCGGAAATGAACCTGACTACCATCCACGAGGATGTAGGTTCAATCCTTGGCCTCACTCCATGGGTTAAGGATCTGGCGTTGCCGTGAGCTGTGGTGTAGGTCACAGATACGGCTTGGATCTGGCATTGCTGTGTCTCTGACATAGACAGGCAGCTACAGCTCTGATTCAACCCCTAGCCTGGGACCTCCATGTGCCGTGGGTGTGGCCCTAAAAAGGCAAAAATACAAAAAAAAAAAAAAGTTGTTGCATAGTGGCTTTGGTCTTTGGAAATGGTCAAAAGTCTGATCACTATAGGATCATTGTATTGGATGATACCAATGAAATTTAAAGAAAAAAATGTCCAACAGCAGAGGCAAGACTACAGAGGGATGAGGGTGACTTCCTTGGCATGTCCGCAGGCTCAATATGAAATATGAGAGATTTTCCCCAAGTGGCATTTGATAGTGAGTGCAGCCACAGAGTCACTGGGGGAGCTGCACTCATTTGAGTGTCTACATTCTTAGTGATCTTTCAAAGATCAACCTGACACTTTAGAGTTAAGGCGCTCATGTTGCCTTGGCAAGGGATGGACGTGCCTATTTTAATTCTTATGATAGAATGTTTCTGAGGTTACTGGAACCTCTGATCCATGCTTCTTTCACTAGAGAACTCATCAATTCTACGGCAGTCTTCTGAAGACCCAGCAGGGGCCTCCCAGCTGGGCCCCTGGCTGCTCTGGCTGGATGGCCATATCTGTTCTCTGCAGCAGCCCTGGCTCTTTGAAGGGCTCTACTATTTGGCACATGTTCACAGCTAGACAGCTGCTGAAGCCAGCCACCTCCAGACTCACAAGAGTGACCTCCTGCTTTATGGGATTTGGGACATGGAGGGTGCCATCTTTAGTCCATTTCCTAGGGCCTGCCCTTCAAGGGGGACCTGCCTTTAATTCTAAATTCTGTGTGGGCACGAGAGCCCAGAGAATATCTTGATCCAGGCTTACATAATGAACAAGGCTCAAGTTTCCCTGGACAGCTGACTGGTAAAGGAGAAAGAAGAGAATTAGGGCAGATGACAGTATTGCCAAAGGGAGTGGAGAAGTAAGAGACTGGGCAGCTGAAGGGAAGCCTCTGGGTGACATCATAGCTTTGTTTAAGGGCACTTAAGCAAAAGAGAGCAGCCTGTCACGGAGCCCCCAGGCTAAATCTTCTGCTGCTTCAAGATGGAGGGACTGGACGAGAACTCAGGGAAGCACACTAGTTTTCCTCAACCTGCATGGTTGTGGCAGGGGAGGGGATGTTCCACCCTATGTTTGTTTGCTTTCCATCAAACATTTTCCCTCCTCCAAAGCACCAGTTCTGCCTTTGTGGGTTCTCCTCCTCCCATTCTCAGCCCTGCAGCCTTGGGTGAAGTTTCTGTTCCCAGCTTAGGGATGAAGCATGAGACCCAGTCCTGAGACCATCATGATTCCCCCCGACCAGAGTGACTGGTTCACGGCTGGGCAGTGGCAATGACCTTCAGTGAAACTTTTGTTGGGACTGCAGGCATCAAGGTAGAGGTTTTTCCCACCAGATTTGATCCTGAGAGGCTGGAAAGCTAGAATTCTTTGTGTGTGTGTGTGTTTTTTTTTTTTTTTTAAATTTTTAATTTTTTTGCTTTTTTTTTAGGGCCATACCTTCATAATATACAAGTTCCCAGAAGTTCCCATTCTAAGGGTCAAATTGAGCTGCAGTGCCACAGCCAGGGCAACATGGGATCCGAGCCACGTCTGCAACCTACACCACATCTCGTAGCAATGCTGGATCCTTAACCCACTGAACAAGACCGGGGGTCAAATCCAAATCCTCATAGATACTGGTCAGGTTTGTAACCTACTGAGCCACAACAGGAACTCCTTTTTAAAAAAATTTAAATTCATTTTTTTTTTCTTTTTATGGTCATATCTGTGGCATATGGAAGTTCCTGGGCTAGGGGTGGAGCTGCAGCTGTGGCTGCCAGCCTATGCCACAGCCACAGCAACACCAGATCCTTAACCCACTGAAGGCAGGCCAGGGATTGAATGTGCATTCTTACAGAGGGAACACTGGGCCTTTAACCCTGAGCCACAGTGGGAACTCTGAAAGCTGGAATTCTTGCAGTTATCTTGCGACTACCAGGAACCTGCGACGGAAGCCAGTATAGTACAGGCAGAGCAGGGGGTGGAAAGAATCCAGTCCTGGTGACATTGTTTGGATCCTGAATCCAGCTGTGCCTGAAGCCCAATCTTCCCCTGAAATTTTAATTCTTCTTCTTCTTCTTCTTTTTTTTTTTTAACAAAATTAATTTGGGTTGAGCCATCTGTTCTATGGCATCACAAAATTCTGACTGTGTCAGTTCTGTGCATCTGGCAGGCAAGGGGTGGGTGTAGGTGGGGCAGGACTAATGCATTGATATAAGGTACAGGATTTTTTTTTTTTTAATTATTCCCTGTTAGGAAGAGATTTCAACAGAGCTGTCTGAAAAGGGTACAAGTTCCCTCAAGGGTGAGTTCCTTATCCGTGGTGAGATTTCCAATACGAACAGGATGACCATGTGGGAGGAGAGCCCAGAATAAATGCAAGCAACAAATGGGGTTTTGCACTGGGCAGCTCTTTAGAACTATGTGCTTCAAAATCATTTTTTAATGATGACAACAGTGAGGCCACATGTCCTTTTTCTAGGCATCTCTGATACAAGCAAGAAATGATCAAGAAAATGTGGTGCAAAGATTCTAACGCTGTGATCTTGGTAACAGTCCCTGGTGGGCAGGACCAAGACAATAAGGTCTCCACCAGGAGCTTAACCTTTGTCTGCCCTCCTGCTCTGCCAGCGAGGTCGATTCATTCCACCCTCTAAACCCCCTTCATCTACTTCTGCTCTTGCACTCACTTGGGATTCCCTCCCTTTCCGTTTTCCTACTTTGCCTGCTAAGCACCAACTCTCCTGGAAAGGGTTTGTGCTCTGGCCACCCCAGAACAAAGGAATGATTCTATTGGAAATTACAATAACTCTGGCTCGGGTCGTCAGTGTCAGAAAGTGAGACACATGGACAAGGAAAATCTCGACAAGGCTCTTTACTTCTGCAGAAGGGCACGGGCACTCCAAAAAGTGTGCACGCCAAACAAAGGACCCTCCCCTATTTGTTCCTAATGCAGGTGATTTACCTGTCCCCTTCCCATGGGTCAGGTCAGGGCGCACACTCTTCCCTGTTGGCTAATTTGAAACACGTTGTTACTGGGAGAAGAGGAAAAGAGGAGGGGTGGGGGTCACAGGAAGGCGAAACAGGAGCAAAATGGAGTCACCAAGATTTCCTTTGATAGCAAAGACATTATGTTACTTTCCACAATTCCAACCTCTGATCTCTGAGTGATCATTTTCTGAAGCACTCCTTTGGGACTGATTAATACTGCTTTGCATAGTTCCTTGATGTTTCTTCGTGGCTCTCTGTCTCTATATCTTCTTGAGGGCAGCTTTGGATTACGAATCCTAGTGCCCAGATGTGGCTTGACAGAGACTGTGCTCAATTAATGCTTATAGGTAAGTGATGTGTTAATATCATGGGCTCTTGTTAGTAACTCCTCCTGGAATCTGGCCACCTGACTGTCTCAGATCTGGGTCATTGGAGTTCACTGAGTTGACCTTGGGCTCTTCTACATGACTTTGCCAAACTATGGGAGCCCACTTGTATCAAGAGTAGTTGCAGGGCCCGGACCACACAGAGGAGACAGACCCACACCTCCTTCCTCCAAGTCCTTCCCACTCCACCCACACCTGACACCCCATGTGCCTGATTTATATAGTCATTCATTCCTTCATTCATTCACTCACCAAATGCTTATTGCACAGCGCGCCAGGCATCATGTATACGGTAACAAGCTAACTAGATGTAGTTCCTGCTTCTGGGGCTTCAGGGATGGAGTCCCTTCCACCCAGAGCCAGGAATTTTCCTCATCTGTCTTTCTCTCTCTCCCTAGACCCTGCCATGTCTGGACTCAGGAATCTTGAATCTGTCATATGTCCTTTGGGAGGCATGGTCTGTTTGCCTTTTGCTGATGCTTAAGCCCTCCTCCTAAGGTCTTCTTTCTTCCTCCAGTAGCTCTCATCTAAGGCTGAGCTATGGCTCCGTATTCCCAGGAACCACCTTCTAATCCACTTTCCCTGCTTACAAAACCCAGGGGAGGTCTGAGATCTCCAGGGACAACCTAATAGTTAAGGTTAATGCGAGTTTTGCATCTTGACTGTCCATTTGGTTTAAATTAGTAAAGGCAAGAAGTTCAAATTCGGAGAAACATGCATAATCCTGACCGGTGATGGGAAAGCAGAGCGAAAACGTCTTCGCTGGGCTCTGGCTTGAGGTCTTGACCCTCAGGCCAACGGAGAGGATCTGGCCTTTGATCCTGAACCCTGAGGATGAGGCTCCTGGTCCTACCTGCAGCCCCTACTGCCTCAGGTGCTGGCGACAGTGCTGTGTCTTCCCTGAGGGACTCTGACCCCCTGCCGGGTAGGGACTGTTCCAGGTTTTTTTTTTTTTTTCCCTTTCACATTTCACATCCCAGTCCAAAGCTGCTGGCGGCTGGGGCAGGGGTGCGCCTCTGGCCTGGCGCTGGTGGCATGGCCAGGACCTAAGTTCCCCTTTGCCTTCAGTCTGTGCCAGGACCCTCAAGTCTGCCTGGCTCTTCTAAGCGCAAAGCAAAGACTGCGAGAGATCTCGGGGGAACTTCCTGGGGCGGGGAGGTGGGATGGGGGTGGGAATCCAGGTTGGAAAGATGTAGGAAGGGCAGAAAACGGGAGGAAGGCTGCGCTGCTTGGCAGGAACAGTGGGTGCCAGGGCTGCCCAGAGCCTGAGAGAATCCCCAAAGCGCTCTCCTACTACCTGCCCACGTGCGTGCGTGTGCCAGGGAACAAGTGACCGGAGCCGAGAGCTGGAGGCCGGCCGAGCCAGGAGACGCAGAGGGGCCGCAGACAGAGACCCAACGAGCGCTGCCCCGGCGCGGAGCCCAGGGGCCGCCCACTGGCGGGGGAGCCGAGGAGCGTGCAGGGGCGGCGGCGGCCGGGCTTCCCCGGGCTTCCCCTCGCCTGACCGCGAGCGCACGGCGCGGGCCCGGGGCGCGGAGGCGGCGCCCGGTGCCGGAGAGCGGGGAGTCCCGGAGGCGCCTCCCGCTTGGCGCCGGGCCGCGGGGCCGCGGGGCGGGGAGCATCGGGAGCTGTCAGCTCGGCGTCCGCTAGCCCCCGAGCCTGAGGCGGGAGGTTTGGGCTGAGCCCCGATCCGCCGCCCGCCCGCCCCCTCCCGGCGCCCGCCTCCCGCCTCCCGCCCCCGCCCGCGGCCTGGAGCGCGCCTCCCTCGCCGCCCCGGGTCTGGCGAGCCGGCGCTGGCCGAGCTGCGGGAGCCGCCGAGAGCACCAGCCACCGCCGCCGCCGCCGCCGCGGGAGCTGCTCCAGCCGCACCATGCGAGAACTGGCCATCGAGATCGGGGTCCGAGCCCTGCTTTTCGGGGTCTTCGTGTAAGTAGTGGCGCGCCGCGGGAGGGAGCGCACGGAGTCGGGGACCCGCGGATCGAACGTCCCTGCGCCCCAAGTTTGCCAAATCCCGCCGGGCCTGGATTCGAGGGCCCTTCCACGCCCAGTGCCCCGAGTGTGCCCTAGGGGATCAAAAAAGACCCTCCTTCATGGGACTCTGCGAGCGAAGGGATCCACGCGCGCGGGGCTGAGATCTGCCCCTGGCACCCCTATGGCGCCGGCGAGCGGGTCCGGCAGCCGCTCGCGTTCCTCGCCTGCGCCTTTCGCCGGCTCCGCACCAACTGCCCGAGGATCCAGGGCTGCTTCCCGGGACGCGGACGCGCACCATCGCCGGCAGCCTCGCTGGCGCCCTCGGGAAGTTTCTCCCGATGTGTGATCTCCCGAGGAGCCCGACGTTTGCAGTCTTTGCTCCAGGCTGCCTCTCTCATTGCCCCCCGCGGTGCCCAGGGCCAGGCTCGGTCTCCTTTCGTGTCTCTGCTTTGGCGCCCGGGGTCCTGGTGACCGTTTCCCCAGGAGACCTTTGCCGTATTTCCACGGCTGGAAAACTGTTGCTGCGGAGGCTCACGAGGCGGGGGCTGCAGCCTGAGCTGTGGGCTCCGTACGCCTGCAGCTCTGTGCTGAGTCCCTGTCCTCTCAGGGCTGCAGCGAAGTGCCCCGAGGGCCCTGAGCGGCACGTACCTGGAAATAGCGGTCTTGGAAAGAGGCTGGGGCTCTGGCGCAGCTTCTTTCAGAGACGTCTGAGCCCCATTGCACCCCCCCTCCCCGCCCACCCGACCCGCCGCCCATCTGCCTCCCAGGTCCAAGCAGCAGGGAGCTGTCGTATCTCTTGCCTTTCAGATCCAAGCCCAGAACACCTGCTCAGACCCAGCGCACAGCCCCTGGTCATCTCCTGTCACCTAGGCACTCACTCACATCTCCAATTCTCTCTCCATTAGGAGGTCAGGTTCTCTCTCCTCTACCCATGACGATTTTCAGACATTTAAAATATATTCAAGTTGCCTGAACTTTCTGGATTTGCCAGGGTTTTTTGTTTTTAAAGCCCACTGAGCGATTTCCAAACAGGAAGCCCCTCTGGATGTCTGCCCCAAATCTGGAGCCGTTGGTGGCAGGTGGGAGGCTGTGAGATGACTTCTGTTCTGTGCAGTCCAGGGTACGCACATGGAAAGAAATGTCCTTTCTTGCATGTTTTCCTTTAGGAAGGACTGAAGGCATCCAGAGTATTTAGTCACACCATCAGAAAAAGCGGTGAGCTCCCCCAGATGCAGAAAAGCCCTCTCTCCTGGCTTCTCAGTAAACACTAGTGTTATTCACTGGGAAGAAGGAAAGGGAACTTTGGTTGGGTCCTGATGCACTTGGGAAAACAGAAAACACTTTTCCCTCCTCTTAGTCTGTTTTTCTACCTTTGGAATATACGTGAAAACTAGTACTTGCCATGTGGTCAGATGGGGGCAGTTTCCAATTGGTGGACAGGCTAATCCCCCTTCAATTATTGTGTGATGGAAATGATAGAATAGTGTTCAGTGCACAGTAAATTTACCATTTGTTGGGTGAATGTGTGAGGAATGCTGAAAGAAAGTGAGGTTGGCTTTTCAGCTGGCTTGTTTTGATTGCCTCTGGGAGTCTTCAGATTAAAAAAGGGGTCCAATAATATGTAAGTATTTGTATTTCCAGATATTTCTTCAGATAGCCCCCCCAAACATTTATGAAATGTTTACAAATATATAATGAATGGTTCGTGCAGTGGATTTGAAAGTTTGATAATCTTTTTATGTGCTTCTTGTTTCCTCTAAGGGTGTTATTTAAAAACCAAGCAATTTATATTCTTTTCTCCAAATTTCCCCTGTGTACTAATTACTCAATGGGGGGTCCACTGTCGCCCGAAGGGATACACTTGGGCACTGACAGCATTTTTGGATGATTCCCTGGTTTCATAGCAAATTGGAAATATTAGTGGCATGCCCAACCTGTGGCTCTTTTACATGCAAAGACCAGCTCTGATATGCCCAGTGCCCGACTTCCTGGGTGGGAATCTCGGATGCTCAGATGCTGTTATCAGCAGGCAGATAACCACTTCCGGAAGGACTGGCTTGGAGCACGCAGATACAGATGACCCTTTGTTTTCTCAGATAAGCTTCTGGCAAGATAACAGAGGCTGACTTTGGTGGGGGGGGTTTATTCTTCCTTTTGCTGGTGCTGGTCTGAGGGCAAGCTTCAGTGGCGTGTACCCACCTCTGCTTGGTGAAGATGGTAGTCTCAGGAGCAGGGCTTTACCCCAATAGGCTTAGAAAGTCCCCGCGGGCATGTTGAATCCAGTTTCTCTGCTCTTGGGTCCAACTTAGCTGATATTATCTGGTTCTTGTTAGTATATACTATTTCTCAGGATAAGCGAATAAGCCTTTTTAGGGGGATACCTTACTTCTTGGCAAGCTTGTGCCTCTGGGGAAACATCACCCCAAATGGACCTGTTCTCTGATCAAATTTACGCTGCCTGAGAGTAGAATCCCACCACCCAGTGCCTACCTGCTCCCGTAGATTTGAAGTTAATACTGATGAAGTGCATTTTTGGACCCAGGGGTAGTAGGATATACTGTTCCTCTTGTTCTCTTAAGGAATCAGTTCTCCATCCTTAGATCAGGTTTAGTACTGAGGTTTGATGTGCAGGATTCCAAGAGGATGCTCACCATAGATCACCTGGTAGGTGCTCACCTGCCTGAGAAGCTCTAGTCACTGAGAAGAAAATTAGTAACAAGTAATGCAAAGCCAGGCTAGCATATAAAGTTTAACCTAACAGGACATTAATTAGTTTGAGGAGTCCATGCTTAGGAAAAATCCAGGTACGATGTATAGCTTTGAGGTTGAATTTAGTCCTGTGCGGCTTAAGGGTTTCGAGGCCTCTTTGCTCTTACTTAGGGACTGTAAGCAGAGCAGAGAGAGGGATCACCCATGGGCCTCCTCCATGCTGCTGCCACCAAGACCCAACAGAGATTCCATGAGTGTTTCTGTACCTGCCAGAGCTAGCACTTGACCTTGCTAAGCAAGCGCAGTTTGGAAGCAAGGAGGCCCCACAACCACAGTGTAATGGCCCCATGACCAGTAGCACGTGGACACTGATGCTATTCTGCTTCCACTTTTACTACTGTCTCCAGTAGAAAAACTACCATTTATTGAACACTTACTATGTGCCCGGCACTAATGAAGACAATCGCATATGCCATCGAACCCGACACACCTCTGGTGAAGGGGGTGTATTTTTATTTCTGCTCATGGATGAAGAATCTGTAGCACAGACAGATGGAGAGATGCCTGCGTCACAGAGCTGGGAAGGGAGGTCTCAATCTTGATGCTCCAGCCATGTGGTCTGGACTCTCAGTCACCCCACTGAAGTGCTTCAAAGAAATAGCCGCAGCCAGGGTTGGTCAGTCGAGGGCTCGCTCTCTGCCAAAGGCATTCCTTGTGATTTCTTTTAAGCCTCGTTTCCCTGGAGGGGATCCTCTTCCTTTTCCCCACTTCACAAGTAAGGAGATCAAGGTTTAGAAAGGCTAAGTAACTTGCCTGCAGATCCTCAGCAAGAGGCGAAAGGTGCTTTCAAACAGGCAGTTACCCCACCCCCCATCCCTAAGCTGCTGAGCTAGACCGTGTCCAGCACCAGGCTTCCAGCTCAGAACCAAAGTGACCACCTCCTAGAAGCCTTAGGTGGCCCCTTATCCTCCAGAGAAGCAAGTGCACAGCCTGGACTCGTGTGTGGGGAGAGATGTCACTCGAGTCCTAAAATCCGACTCTCAGGATGACCCCTCTAGGATGGAGGTTGCCATCGTGGCTCCCATTCCCTGAGCAGTGGGGTTGTGCTTGTGGCAGATGCTGGGGGGTCTTCTGAGCCCAGAGGCCATGATGTGGTGAGGAAGCTGCTGGTAAGAGCGTGAAGGAGCCAGTGCTGCTTTGTCCTGCTGCTGCTGGCCATCGGCCTCCAGGACATCATTTAAATCGGAGAACCCAGAGCTCCTGTGGTGGCTCAGCGCGTTAAGGATCTGGTATTGCCACAGGCTGTGGTGTAGGGCACAGCTGCAGCTCCAATTTGACCCCTGGCCCGGGAACTTCCATATGCTGCAGGTGAGGCCTGAAAATGAAAAAGAATTCAGCAGAAAGGACCCTGGAATTGGATGACAGTCTGAAATGCTGGGGTCAGGGGTGGCGGGGGGAGTGTGAGCTGCCTGTTGCCCCCTGTTCCTCCATCCCTCCCTCCTTCTCTCTCCCTCCCTGTGGCCCCTGGAGGCTCCCTGTCTGCCATGGCCCTGCCCCTCTGGGAGCCGGGAGTCTGTCTACTCAGGATGCCAGGCTGTCAGGGAACCCAGCATCCTTCTTTGAGCACTGCCTGTGCAGGAGGCCTGTGCCAGGTGCTGGGAAGATGCAGGGAGGAAGGCCGGGGCCTCCGAGCGGCGTACAGCCTGGCAGAGCAAGCGCACAACGCACCACTATTTGTTATTTTTCCCGGTGCGATCGTAATCATTGGTCTTGAGAGTTTTGCCTCCAAACATTCCTCTTTTGTCATTCCTGTGGTTGACAGATGCGTCCTTGGCCTTTTCTAGGTGCCTGCCCATGTAGTCGTTTTCTTTCCCCTTCGTTAGTAAACTTGAGTTTGTGTTATTCCAATCATACAGCAGGAAACTTGGCATTTTTAGCCCATCCAGGTGACTTGCTTGAGGGCACTGGCTGTCAGGTGGGTTTTTGGAATACTGACAGGCACACATCTTTCTTTATTCCCTGTAAGAGGCCAGTTTAGGACTCTCGGCAGGGGATGGTTATGGTGGTTGGAGCAGAGTCTGTCCTCCGTTTTACTGACGTGGAGGAGGAGTTGATGAGTCTTGGGAGGAAGCAGAAGGAGGAGACAAGTGCCAGGCAAGGCTTTTTAGAGCTGCCGTCTCACCTGAGTCTTGAGCAGTGCAGGGCGCTTGGGCCCAAAGATGTTCCTGCAGATGGAGCGTCCTGGAGCAGGAGGCACATTTTGGCTGGGATCAGGGCACTATGTGGGGCCTGAGCCCAGAGTGCGGGTTTTGAGGGGGTGGTAAGAGAGGCAGGAAATGAGCCTGGAACAAGCACACGGATGGTCTCGGGGGGCCCTGCCTGGAAGGGTGGAGGTTCCCTTGGAAGCACTAACTAAACAAAACAGCACCTTGATCAGATCTGTGCCCCGTGGGGGGTCGGGGGGGTGGGGAGTGGCTGTTCCCTTGGGCACATAGGGCCTGTTTCCTCCGTGCACAGCTGTGCTGCTGCCCTTGGGCCCCACAGTGCTCTCAGGAACCCGAGATTATTCTGCTTGTCGGGCAGGTTACACACCTGGTCTGGAGACTGCGTCTCTGCTGTCTTTGTCTTCCCTGCCCTCCCACCTGGGCCTGGCGTGGTTGGTGCCGCCTGAGAGCTCCACAGGTGGCACCTCGTTTCCCTCGGTCATGTTTATAGGCCTGAATCTTCTGCGTCCATCCAGAGCAAGGCTTCCCGAATTACCTGGGGCTCGGTTCAGACCTAACTGCATCAACCCCTAGAGTAGAACCCAGGAATCTTCCATTTCAACAGGTGAGCCTCCTGTCCATCACCTTCGGGAACTACTTGTATGCAGTTTGTGGAGCTCGGGACCCTCTTGTGGTCAAGGGTTGGTCGCCTCTGGTTATTTTCTCTTTTCTGGCACACAGGAGACTGTCCTTCCCAAACCCCCACCTTTAGGTGGAGCCATGGGGACCATGGGTGGAATGACAGGTGTCACCCCCAGGTTGAGGCAGCACCAGTTCCCTTTAGTGGCCTGGCACTGTCCTTCTCCATTGGTGGCAAGCATGGGGCTCTGTGTTGAGATGGCAGAGCTGCCCACTGCCAGCAGCAGGACCGCTGCTCTTGGAGGCGGATTCTGTGGGACAGAAAGAAACATTTTGCATATTCCTTGCAGTTCTGGGACCCAGTAGCTGCTGTTGCAAACATCTATTCTATCAAACTCATGCACATGAAATAACTTTGCTTGTGCTCTCCAGAGCTGTTTGAGGCAAAGTGTAAATGACAGACCACGGGCTTTGGAGCCAGGCAGATCTGTGTTAGGATTTGGCTCTGCCACAAACCAGCAAGTTGCCTCAAATCGCTAAAGCTCAGTTTCTTCCTGTGGGAAATGGAGATAATTCCCCCCTCATTTCATTCTTTTTTTTTTTTGGTCTTTTTGCCTTTTCTAGGGTGGCTCCTGCAGCATATGGAGATTCCCAGGCTAGGAGTCTAATCAGAGCTGTAGCCACTGGCCTACGCCACAGCCATAGCAACGTGAGATCTGAGCCGCGTCTGTGACCTACACCACAGCTCATGGCAATGCCGGATCCTTAACCCACTGAGCAAGGCCAGGAATCGAACCTGCAACCTCATGGTTCCTAGTCGGATTCTTTAACTACTGCGCTACGACGGAAACTCCTCATTTCATTCTTTTAAATAAGGTGCTGTCAGTGCCTGTGGTACATATACCAACAATTAGCTGTCTTCTCCCTACTCCTGTGAATTCCTATTATACGTGGTGTCCTAAGAAGGGCAGGGTGGCGAAGTGGTTACAGTCTTGGCCTTGGGCCTTGGGTTACTGACTGGGGGCTTGAATCCTGGCATGGCCCCTTAGTGGTGTGAGCCTTTTAGCCAGGTATTTATCTGGCTTCAGTATGTGTTTCCCCATCTGTTCAATGGGAATATTAACAGCATCCTTGGACGTAAGGCTTGTGAGGATTAACCTGAAGCTCAGCAAGTGGCAATGTGATTATTATTATCCTTTTATTAAGATGAATCCACAACCTACACTAAAGGGACATGCCATAGGTAATTAGTGATGCTCTTATTATAAAGGACTCACTACCGATTTCTGTAAAACAACAAACTCCTTTAAATATACTTCAGACGATTCCTTTTTGCCTGCAGCAAGTGAGGTAGCTTGCCACAGGTTCATTCAGTGAGCTCTCCTTCCATATCGCAGTGTGGGCTGCTGTGTGGTGGAAGGGACTGGTCTCAGCTCTGTAGCTTCTCAATGGCAATAAACAGCTGGCCTTTCGCAACTGTGATTCTAGGACATTGAATCAAAAGTGTTAGTGGCGGAGTTCCCGTCGTGGAGCAGTGGTTAACGAATCCGACTAGGAACCATGAGGTTGCGGGTTTGATCCCTGGCCTTGCTCAGTGGGTTAAGGATCTGGTGTTGCTGTGAGCTGTGGTGTAGGTCACAGAAACAGCTTGGATCTGGTGTTGCTGTGGCTCAGGCGTAGGCCAGCAGCAACAGCTCTGATTAGACCCCTAGCCTGGGAACCTCCATATGCCTGCCACAGGAGCAGCCCTAGAAAAGGCAAAAAAAAACCCAAACAAACAAACAAACAAAAAAAACAAAAAAAAAGTGTTAGCGGCATAACTGCATTAGATAATGTGTAAGGAAAATGCTGTGTTCCCATCATTTACTTCCAAGCCCATGTTCATCATACAGAGTTCTGCTAGAAGCCTGGGGCAGACACAGCTCTTTCTTTTCATCAGACACTCTCGCCACCCCCAGGTGGTACGTGCTGGACCAAGCATGCCCGGTGCTTCTCCCCCGCCTGGGAAGGCATCTGCTTTGTCATCTGATAAATGGAGCATCCTTCTGTTTGAAATATTATTTGCCACTGTAAAATGAGTCGGCTGTACCGAGAATTCTGAGAATTGATGATGTTTTTGTACAGGGAAAGAAATGCTTAGAATGCCACAAAAAGCCCAGGAGTTTCCTAGCTGGATAAAGTTATCTCAATTAGTTATAAAGGTAAGATAAGGTTATGCCTTTTATGACGCCCACAAGGCTCATAAGAGCTCTGTACCTCTATTTTTCTATAGTGGGTTTTTTTTTTTTTGTTGTTGTTGTTGTTTTGTTTTGTTTTGTTTTGTTTTTTTGTTTTTTGTCCTTTTTGCCATTTCTTGGGCTGCTCCTGCGGCATATGGAGGTTCCCAGGCTAGGGGTCCAATGGGAGCCATAGCTGCTGGCTTGCGCCAGAGCTACAGCAACGTGGGATCTGAGCCGCGTCTGCAACCTACACTGCAGCTCATGGAAATGCCAGATCCTTAACTCACTGAACAAGGCCAGCAATCGAACCCGCAACCTCATGGTTCTTAGTCGGATCCGTTAACCACTGCGCCACGACGAGAACTCCTATGGTAGCGTTTAAGTATGAACATCATCTTAGTAATATTGCTTCTTTAAAAAATATAATCTCGAGGTTCTGCGGGTGCGTTAGAAACACTGGTGCACCATGAAGAAGGGATTGGCACAGGGCTTGGAGATGCCCGGCTTGGGTGAGCAGGAAGCGAGGAGCAGCTGGGGCTGTGGAACCCGGCACGACTTCCTCCCAGACTCTCAGCATGTGACTGTGAAAAATTGTCCCACCCAAGTGATGGACGGGTGGTTATTCTGTCTCCATTGAAGGCAGAGGAGCACGAAACAGGGTCAGAAGCTGCAGGAGTGTCTGGACTGGTGTTCAGGAAGGTAGCAGTCTGCCATCAAGGCTTGCTTTCTCCTTTACTGGAGGGTGTTTTGAACCTTATGTAATTGCTGATATTTGACAGTTTTGACCTACATGAACGGGAATTTCCTTTAGTTAGTCCAACCTAAAAATCATGCACACAAAGAAAAGGGCATGAGTCATAATTGTACAGCTGCCCAGAATACCCCCCAGCCTCCGAGCCCCCTTGCGCCACCCCAAAAGTCTCCAGCACTCTGACTTCTAACACCGTTTTTGAACCCTGGGGACACAGGATCAAACAGTGTGTCCTCGCTTCTGCGCTTTTTGGTTTTGCCCGGCGTGCTTTTGAGCCTTGAGTTGTGCATCGTTGTCATTTGTTAGTTCTCGTTGCCGTAGAGTGTGTTGTTGCATGACGGTACCTCTTTATTCATTTTATGGATATCATTTATGGATATTCAGGTTATTTGTCATCTTTGGCTATTAAGCCTAATGCTGCTGTTGTTTTTAATGAACATATTTATAGTTTCTGTGGGGTATATACCAAAATGTGGGAATGCTAGGTTAGTCATCTGAGGTTTTTAAAGAGGGTTTGGCCTCTTTCTGTCTGGCTCACATTCTAAAAGAGAGCAGCTAGTCTGTATGCTGCTTTCATCTCAATGCGTTGATCACTTACCCGGAGTAAAGCATGTGGTGGCTCTGGTAAATGACAGGAGGATGCCTAGAGTTCCCCTTGTGGCGCAGTGGGAATGAACCCGACTCGTATCCATGAGGATGCGGGTTTGATCCCTGCCCTCTCATAGTGGGTCAGGGATCCAGCATTGCCATGAGCTGTAGTGTAGGTCACAGACGCACCTGTGATCCCGTGATGCCATGGCTGTGGCTGGCAGCTATAGCTCTGATTCGACCCCTAGCCTGGGAACTTTCATGTGTTGTGAGTGCGGCCCTAAACAAACAAACAAACAAGCAAATAAAAATAACCAAAAGATGTCTAGAGCTGTGTCCCCATGGGAGGGCAGGCAGCATGGCCGGGAAGTCAGCTCATGGGTGTTGGATTTAAATCCTGACAGCTGATAATAAAGCTGTGCCCTGGCTTCCCCATCTGTAAATTGGGGACAGGATATCACTGCCCAGGAGGCTGTAAAGCTGAAGGTATGTTATGTGTGACAGGCAGGGGCCTACCACGAAGCTGGGACATGCATGGTAGGTATTAAAGCCAGTCTTTCCTTTCTCTGTCTCTCTTTCTTCCTATGGGGAGGTGGAGGGGCAGGTCAATAATAGATCCCTAATGTCACAATGTAATAATAATAATAAAATGAGTGCTGAACCTGGAACTAGGATTTTGGAAGTCCGAGGGAGATGTTTTGAATAATTGTTCAAGAAGCCATTGAGAAAAAGCAGTGGCTGGTGTGTGTTGTGTACGTGTGTGTGTGTGTGTCCTTTAACCTGTTTCTCCATCTTGGTTAAAGGAAACAGGCTTTAGCATTAACCATGTGCCAGCTTTGTACTAGGCACTGTCACACCCTGGATGATTTAATCTTCACAGCCCCTGACTCTCAAGAGGTGATACTGTTGTCCTAACTTACAGAGTTAAGAGTTGAATGCTCCTGAAATACAGAGGACTCTTCCCAGTCAATATGAGAAGGAAAAAAAAAAAGGACCGTGGGCAGGAACACATAACTAATAAAAATATAAATAACCAATGCTCATGTAAATATTTGATATCTGTAAACATGCAAGATATGCGTCTAAAACAGTAAAATACATTGCATATAGATTAGCACAAGGTTTTTATGGGCAACAACAAACAACTGCGCAGCCATTGAAGTTAGATTTGTAGATAACTATTTGTTAGCACAGGAAGATATCCATAAACTGTTGTTAAGTAATAAAAAGCAAGTTGCATAATTGTGCATAAAGCTACTGTAATGTGGTAATGTAATAAAATCAACTTGTGTCTCTATCTGTAAGAAAAAGAGCTATAAAGATAAACAACAAAATCTTAATGGTGGTTATTTTGGGCTGATGGGATTACATAATGTTTGCTTCTTTCTTTATGCGATTTATTGTCAAAATTATTTTACAGTAAACATTTATTACTTTCATACATAATTAGGAAAATTGATTTAGAAGTTTCCTGTTATGAGAAAAAAAAGAAGCTCAGGAATATCCTTAGAGTGCTGGATGATTCTTTTGTGAATGCTTTAGAAATATCTGAAGTGGGAATGTCCCCCAAATCAACCTTTCTATATTTTATATCAACTAAGATATTTAAAGGAAAATCAGAAAGTGAGGAGTAGCACGGAGGATGTGTAAGATCCTGGTGAAACAGATGTGATTGGATGCTGCAGGTGGAATTGTAAGTGGACATAACCCTTTTGAAGAGCAATAGTGCAGTGCACGGACAGCCTTAAAATTACTCTTGTCCTTGGACATAGAACTTTTTAAAAAATACGCCGAGGCACTGACGTAAAAGATGCAAAACCCTCATGTACAGAGATGTTCATTGCTGTGTTCCATACAAAGCAAATATATTTGCCAAATAAAAATAAATTGTAACTCAAATTGCCAACATTGATAAATTATGGTTACACATAATAACATGGAAATAACACAGGAACCCTAGATAGCTACTGAAGAAATACTGGATAGCTATTAAAATAATCATTTTGAAAGTCGTAAAGACCTGGTAAAATTTTGTGATGTAATGAAGAAGGAACTGTATAAAAATACATCATATTTGCAGACAATTGGAAATATGTCTGATTTGGGCAAATATTAGAAAGGAGGACACGAAAGTGAATGGGAATGAATTTGCTTCCCCTCACTTGAACGTTACTTTGAGATTATAAAAGAGTTGTAAAAATTGAAACAATGAAAAAGGCTGTTTCCCTGAACTCCTGACTTCTCTCTGCCAATTCCATTACTTTCACTTTTTAAAGGCAATATAACAACAACAACGAAAAAACCTGAGAACACATTTTATCTATAGTTTAATTTTTTTACTTAATGTATCTTGGAGATATTTTTTATCTCTGTAGATCTACTTGATTCTTTTTGCCGGCTGTGTGCTGTTCCACTGTATTAACCTATTCAAGGAATTTTAGAGTTAGTTTCTTTCTTTCTTTCTTTTCTTTCTTTCTTTCTTTCTTTCTTTCTTTCTTTCTTTTCTTTCTTTCTTTCTTTCTTTCTTTCTTTCTTTCTTTCTTTCTTTCTTTCTTTCTTTCAAACAGTATTTTATTTTATTTTGTTTATTTATTTTGTCTTTTTAGGGCCAGACTCAAGGCATATGGAAGTTCCCAGGGGGCGAATATAGCTGCCACCCTACATCACAGCTCACAGCAACACAGGATCCTTAACCCGCTGAGGGAGACCAGGGATTGAACCTGCATCATCATGAACACTAGTCGGGTTCGTAACCTGCCACAACTGGAACTCCTCTGGTTGATTTTTTTGTTTGTTTGTTTTTTTTTAAGGCCACACTTGTGGCATATGTAAGTTCCCAGGCTAGGGGTCAAATAGGAGCTGCAGCTGCCAGCTTCGCCACAACCACAGCAACACTGGATCCAGGCCATGTGTGCAACCTATGCCACAGCTCACTGCAACGCTGGATCCTTAATTCACTGAGTAAGGCCAGGGATCAAACCTGCATCCTCATGGATATTAGTTGGGTTCATTAACCACTGAGCCATGATGGGAACTCCTCCTCTGGTTGACTTTTAAGTTTGTTTGCAATTTCTATTATTGTGCACATTTTAATGATATAGTTAAATCTATCCGTCTCTTCCTTTACAGTTTCAAAGTTTCTGTCCTATTTAGAAAGTCCTTTCTCATCTAAAACAGAAATGGTATTTTCTGTTCAGATCTGTATTGCCTAGTATTTTATACTTTCATTCTTTAATTATAATTCTTTATGAGAATTTTTTTAATTTGTGAAGGGAGGTAGAGGTTTTAACTTTTTTTCTTGCATGTGGTTTGTCATTTATGAAACAGACATTGTTTTCTCAGTGACATCTTCATCACAAACAAATTTTCACATGTCCATGGATTGCAAATGAATTCTATTCTGCTTATCTGTTTGCCTGGTTGTGGCTCAATATAACATTTTAATTATTGTAGTTTTATAGTTTTTTAAGGTAGCTAGGGGGAGATGGCTCCTACTTCCTGAGAAGGAGCACAGTGCTTAAAACTGTAGGATCCTGTGGGTATAGATGCCGCTCAGATCCTGTGTGGCTGTGGCTGCGGCATAGGCGGTGGCTACAGCCTCCCGTTAGACCTGTAGTCTGGGAACTCCCATATGCTGCAACTGTGGCCCTAAAAAAACGGAAAAAAAAAAAAAAAAGAAGAAGAAAAGACTGCAGGATCCAGAGCCAGGATTCCAGAAAGCACAAATCTGCTATTTACTAGTTATCTGATCTTGGGCAGGTTGCTGTATCTCTCTGTGCTTCATTTGCCTAGTCCTAAATATGGGCATAATTACAGTGCTAAAATAGTTTCATAAACTGAGATCAGAGGCTGTGGCTTGTGTGATTTCTGTGTTTGAGTTTGTTATGATTTTCTGTAGGGCCACATTCATAGTCAATTTTAAAATATACATACAGTGTACATTTTTGTAAATTTACATAGTTCGAATATAATGAATAGTTTCTGTTTGGTGGGTACAAAGCTCTAAATGTATTAAAGCAAGTTAGTTGTGCTATTTAAATCCTCATGTTTTCACTTTTTTGAATTTGTTCTTTTTATTTGTTCTTTTTAATGTGAAGCTATGCTTGCTCCCTCTGTCAAACTAGGGTAATTAAAGCTTTCACAGTTTTTTGGAAATAACTAATATTTCATCATATTGCTGCCAGCCTCTTCTTTGTTGCTGTTCTTTAAGTGGTGCTTCATTTTTTATGTTTCCCACCTCTTGTTTCTTTCTTTAGCTGAATAGCTAGGATTTTCTTTGCTACCCCTCAGGGATTTGGAAGCCAAATTCCCATGTCTACATTTCTACTTAGTATTCTTAAATTTTCAGAGTGTCCACTGTGGCACAGTCTGTTAAGAATCCGACTGCAGCGTCTTGGTCCCTGTGGAGGCGTGGGTCCAATCCCCAGCCTGGCACCCTGGATTAAAGGATCTGCTATTGCCGCAGCTATGGCATAGGTTGAAACTGCAGCTCAGATTCAATCCCTGGCCTGGGCAGTTATATTTCTATGGGTGTGACCTAAAAAGCTTTTTTTTTCTTTCCTTATGCTGAATCGAACATTTTATTATTATGAGGTTTCCATCTGTGTGTTAATAGTCCTTATTTTGAAGTCTCCTTTATCTAAACATATAGCTACATTAGCTTTCTTGAGATTAATGTCTGCACAGAATATATTTTCTCGTCCTTTTGCTTTGAACCTATCTCTATTTTTATGTTTAATGTATGATTTTTGTAAACAGCTTGTAGTTGTACCTTTTGATTTTGTCTAGTCTGGCCAGTCTCTGCCATTTATTGGAGTGGTTAAGCCATTTACAGTTAATGCAGTTGATGGGGTGGGGTTTAAGCCTACCACCTTGGCATTTGATTTTCACTTTTCCATCTGCTCTTGTTCCTCTTTTTCTGTCTTCTTTTAGGCTTATGAAATACTTGTGTTACATTTTATCTCCTTTTATTTTAGTTATAACACTTGGAAAAAATTTTAGTAGATTCTGCATGCATTATAATATGCATTGTTTTACTCGTCATCTTTAAGTCAGTATTATACCGTTTCACATACAGTGTAAAAATCTTTCAAAAGCATTTTTCCTCATACCTTTTGTACATTGTCATGTATTTCACTTTTGCATATAAGTCCTGTAGAAGATTTAGATGATTTTTGTCTTTAGCCCTTGATATAGTTTTATAGAAATTAAAATTTTAAAATATATTTATCCACATGGCTACCATTTCCAGTACTCTTTTTTTAAAATCATTTATATATATATGTATTTTTTTTCTACTGTACAGCATGGTGACCCAGTTACACATACGTGTATACATTCTTTTCTCTTTATTGCTTCTTTTAGATTTGGTTTTCCCTTTAGGATTATATCCCTTCGGCCTAAATTACTTCCTTTAGCATTTCTCCTAAGGTAGGTTTGCTAGAAGTGAATTCTCTTAGTTTTTGTTTTATTGGCTTTGTCTTTATTTTGCCTTTAATTTTGTTTTTGTTTTTAATTAGTGCTTTCTCTGTGCTGGGCACCATACGGAATGTCTTTTAAAAAATTTCATTGAAATATAGTGCATTTATGATGTATGTTTCAGGCGCACAGCAAAGTGATTCATTTATATATATAGTATGTAGTCTATTTCAGCTTCTTTTCCTTTATTTCAAGATATTGAGTATGGTTCTCTGTGCTATACAGTAGGTCCTTATTGGTTACCTATTTTATATATAGTAGTGAGTATATTTTGATCCCAAACTCCTAATTTATCTCTCTCCCCTCCTGCCTTTGGTAACCATAAGTTGGTTTTCTGTGCCTGTGATTCTAGTTCTGTTTTGTAAATAAGTTCACTTGTATCATTTTTAAAGATGCCACATATAAGTGATATCATATGATATTTGTCTTTCTCTGGTTTACTTCACTTAGTAAGATATCTAGGTTGATCATGTTGCTACAGATGGCATTATTTCATCCTTTTTTATGGCTGAGTAATATTTCATTGTGTATATATAACACATTTTCTTCATCCGTTCATCCATCCATGGGCACTTAGGTTGCTTTCATGTCTTGGCTATTGTGAATAGCTATTTTGCCTTTACTTTTGAAAGATATTTTTATTGGTATAGAATTTCAGATTGATAGGTTTTTTTCACAACTTTAGAGATGGCTTTGAATTGTCTTGTAGATTTTATTATTTCTGATGAGATGCCAGCTACCACTGTTATTGTTGCCACATGCTTTTTCTCTTGGCTGCTTTTAAGACTTTCTCTTCATTTTTGGTTCGGCTATGATGTGTCTAGGCTGGCCTCATTTGAATTTTTCCTGCTTGGGTTCATGGAGATTCTTAGAGCTATGGTTTGATGTCTTTCATTAGTTAAGTATTTTCAAGACATTATTTTTTCAAATATATCTCTTTTGCCCCCCTCCCTTCTCTATTTCTGGTTTCCAATTACACATATAAAAGACTGTTTGGTATTGGCCCACAGATCTTGAGTACTTTGTTTATATATATATGACATATACATGTATTATTAAAGTATAACTGATTTACAGTTTTGTGCCAATTTCTGCTGCACAGCATAGTGACCAAGTTATACATATATATGCATTCTTTTTCTCATAATATCTTCCATCATGTTCCATCCCAAGAGATTGGATATAGCCCCTTGTGCTGTACAATAGGACCTCTCATTGCTTATCCATTCTACATGTAATAGTTTGCATCTCCTAACCCAAAACTCCAAGTCCACCCCACTTCCTCCGCCTCCCCCTTGGCAACCACAGTCTACTCTCCACATCTGTGAGTCTGTTTCTGTTCTGTAGAGAGGCTCATCTGTGCCATATTTCAGATTCCATGTCTAAGTGGTATCATATGGTATTTGTCTTCCTCTTTCTGACCTGATTCACTTACTATGAGAATCTCTAGTTCCATCCATGTTGCTGCAAATGACATTATTTTGTTCTTTTTTATGGCTGACTAGTATTCAATTGTGTATATGTACCACATCTTCTTCATCCATCCATCCGTCGTCAGTGGACATTTAGGTTGTTTCCATGTCTTGGCTATTGTGAATCATGATGCAATGAACATAGGGCTGCATGCATCTTTTCAAATTAGAATTTTCTCTGGATATATGCCCAGGAGTGGGATTTCTGGGTCATATGGTACTTCTACATTTAGTTTCCTGGGAAACCGCCATACTGTTTTCCATAGAGGTTGTATCACTTTACATTCCTACCAACAGTGAAGGAGGGCTCCGTTTTCATCACACCCTCTCCAGCATTTGCTATTTTGTAGACTTGTTAATGAGGCCGTTCTGACCTGTGTCTGGTGGTATCTCATTGTAGTTTGATTTGCATTTCTCTAATAATTAGTGATGTCGACCTTCTTTTCATGTGCCTCTTGGCTATTCATGTCTTCTTTGGAGAAATGTCTATTTAGGGCTTCTGCCCATTTTTCAGTGGGGTTGTTTATTTTTTTGTTGTTGAGTTGTATGAGCTGTTTGTATATTTTGGAGATTAGACCCTTGTTGGTTGCATTGTTTGCAAATATTTTCTCACATTCTGTGGGTTGTCTTTTCATTTTTTTCATGGTTTCTTTTTCTGTGCAAAAGTTTTTGAGTTTAGGAGTTCCTGTCGTGGCGCAGTGGTTAACGAATCCGACTAGGAACCATGAGGTTGCGGGTTCGGTCCCTGCCCTTGCTCAGTGGGTTAACGATCCGGCATTGCTGTGAGCTGTGGTATAGATTGCAGATGTGGCTTGGATCCTGTGCTGCTGTGGCTCTGGCGTGGCTACAGCTCCAATTAGACCCCTAGCCTGGGAATCTCTATATGCCATGGGAGCGGCCCTAGAAAAGGCAAAAAAAAAAAAAAGAAAGTGTAACTTGGGGAAATTTCACCCCCACACTCAATCTCCTAGCACTGGGTAGCTGTTGAAATCTCTCCTTCACTCTTTAGATTGTGGCTGTTACTTTCCATTGGGGTCTTATAGACTTTTCCTGCACATGGAAATTTCTGCATTTGCCTATGTCATTTGAAGGAAATTTGTACATGGAATTTTGGCTTCCTTCTCTCTGTCTAAACTCTTTAACAGGCATGTCTCTCCTTTCCTATTATCTATTATTTTCTTTCCATCTGCTTTGTCTTTTCCATAATTTTTTTAATATTCTGCTGATTGATACCCCTTGAGGCTCTTCAGCCTGATTACGGATTTTATGTTTTTCATTCTTTTAAAAAAAAAAAAATTAAAAATTTTGTGGCTGCACCCACAGCATATGGAAGTTCCCAGGCCAGGGATTGAATCCAAGCCACAGTTGTAACCTATGCTGGCAGCTGCAGCAATGCCAGATCCTTTAACTCACTGTGCTGGGCCAGGGATTGAACCTGCACCTCTGCAGCAAACTGAGCTGCTGGAGTTGGATTCTTAACCCACTGTGCCATGGTGGGAACTCTGTTTTTCATTCTTTTTTAGTGGGGATTTTGAAAGGGAAGAGATTTACAAAAATGTATGGATTCAATTAGCAATCTTGAACTAAACATTTGGTTAAAAAACATATTCCAAATTTTCCTTTGATACAATGTTTACATTTTTATATTTAAAATTATGTTAAAATCTGGAGTTCCCTTTGTGGCTCAGTGGTTAATGAACCCAGCTAGGATCCGTGAGGATGTGGGTTCGATCCCTGGCCTCACTCAGTGGGTTAAGGATCTGGCATTGCCGTGAGCTATGATGTAGGCTGCAGATGCGGCTTGGATCTCGCGTTGCTGTGGCTGTGGTGTAGGCCAGCAGCTGTAGCTCCGATTCAATACTTAGCCTGGGAACTTTGCCACACTCATCATGCCACACTCATCATGTAAGTAGCTTCTTTGCCTATCTAAAATCCTACCTATTTTCTAAAACTTGGCTCAGAATGTTCTTTTTTACTTTTTTTTTTTTTTTTTTTTTAGTCTTTTGTCTTTTTAGGGCCACACCCACGGCATATGGAGGTTCCCAGGCTAGGCGTCTAATCGTTGCTGATGCTGCCAGCATGCACCAGAGCCACAGCAACGTGGGATCCGAGCCGCGTCTGTGACCTACACCACAGCTCACAGCAACGCTGGATCCTTAACCTACTGAGCAAGCCCAAGGATCGAACCTGCAACCTCATGGTTCCTAGTCGGATTCGTTTCTGCTGTACCACGACGGGAACTCCAGAATTTTCTTTTCTGTGATATCTTGTCTAAATATATTAACTCTGGCTAAATGTATGTAATACTGATGATAGAATGATATAAAGGGCCACATATATCTTTTGCGAATGCATGAAATACTTGCAGTCCTGGATGTATTGTGTTTTAATTCAATCTTCTGGGCCAGTGAAAATATCTTCAGTCATGTAATGATAATATGTTAAATCAGATTTTAAGAATATGAATACCATATTTATGAAAAACCACGAGAAACAGAGACACTTTGATTTTTTTCTGGCATAAAAGATGCTTTTGTTGTTTCCTAAATGTAGCCAACTGGGGTTGTTTGGCTCCAGAGACGATGATGATGGTGATAAGAATGGAAATAACTAATATTTATTGAGTGCTTTCTGTATGTGAGGCAGTGTGATAAGGCGTTTTTACTCTTAAAATCTTCAAACAATCCCGTGAGGCAGGAATATCATAGTTCTTCACATTTTTGGATGAGAAATCCAAGGCTTAGAGAGGCCAAAGAACTTACCCAGTGTCACATGGTTAATCAGTGGGAATGAAAGTGCTTTCAGTGAAACATTTAAATGGAGTGTTTAATGTGCTGGAACAATTTACATCAGCTTTGGGTGGGGAGGGAAGAGAAGGGACTGGTGGTGAGGCTTTCTGATAATTAAATGGCCCTGACAACCTCAGTGAAATCACGGACCTGAAGGGGATTGACATACGCTGAGCAAATGGAACGCTGACATTTTATCAGAAGGCCCCACAGAGTGAATTATATTCCACCCTGTGTCTGACCTGGGAGCACCTCTAGACCTTGTCTCATCTGTCTTTCCTTTTTTTTTTTTTCTTCTTTTTTTTTTTTTTTTTAACAGAAGGCCTTAAGCGCATCTTCATTGTTCAGTGGCAGAAGCAAACCTAGAACTGCTGTCTCTTGACTCTTGTCCCCACAGGCTGCTTGCTGTCGCACGTGACTTCCTCTGTCCCTAATAAGGCACCCATCCTGCCTATGGGGGCTCATCTTTTCCCCATCCTGTTGTGATCATTTGAGTGCAGCTGTGTTGCCCCACAGCCTCTGGGGGGCAGCCAGTTGGGGAGCTGCTTCATTTATTTATCACAACACATTCTTGCTCAAAAGGAATTCCTTTGTGCAGCATCTCCCCATCCTCCCCTTCCAATTATAAGATGAATAAATGCCGGAGATCTAATGTACATGGTGATGATAGCTGCTAAGACTCTACTGCGTCCTTGAAAATTGCTCGGAGCCAAGATCTTAAATATTCTCTTTGCAAAAAAGAAATAGTGGTTGTGTGACATGACCCAGACGCCAGTAACATTCCTGCAGTGATCACTGGGCATCATATGTGCATCAAACCAATACGTTGTATACCAATGTCAATTATATCTCAGTCCATCTAGGGAAAAGAAAAGAAGCCTTGACAGTTCCTTCCCATGTATTTATCACGCTTCCATAGGACACGAGAGAGAGGGGGTGTCCCCAGGCTGAGAGAACGTGAGGTGACAAGCTAGCCATGCCTGAGGGTCACCTCCACATTGACCTGAGGCTTCCTGGGGACTTTGTTCTAAGTGTTGGAACAAGGGATGGAACCTAACGTTCAGGGGTGGTGTTTCTGGAGGTATTTTCTCTACAAAGTCCGGCTTTAAAAACTGGGGTAGGGGCGCCACATGTCGCTCAGACACCTTGGGCAGAGTATCTGCAGATGGTGACACATCGCTTTCTTTGGTCCAGTTCCGTTGTCCCAGGAGCACAAGTAGATACACGTGGGGCAGGGAGTCCACTCCCCTCCCTGAAGATGGTGTTGAGATACCTTCACTCTTGCAGCCCCAGACTCACTTCACCAGTGTCCCACGGTGCCAGATACCGTGTCAGGCCTGGGACCACAGAGATGGAGAATGCCACACTAGCCCGGGTCACATCGCCAGTGGCTTGTGGATGTTGAGGTGCAGCCAGGCCAGTCTTGCTGGCTGGGGAATTGCTGGTGCCAGAGGACTTGCCAGGAGTTCTGGGGCCGAAGTGGAGTTGGGAGCCTGGGGGGGAGAATGGCAAGGCTCCGAGTGGGATGACAAAGTGGAGTGGAGGACATCAGGGAGCGCTGTGCCTGGGGCCAGCTGTGCCCTCCTCCTGGTGACCTTGCTGCAGACTGTGCCCCCAGGGCTGCTCTTAGGACTGCTTTGCAGGGAGAAATGACAGCTTCTTTCTTTCTCCAGCGCTTGCTTTGTACCAGGTGATGTTCTTACACTTTGTGGGCCATTAGCTCATCTCATCCTTATAACTGGATGTGGGGGCTCTTAGTTTGTTTTTACTTGGCGGCGGCAGCAGCGGGGGTGGGGGGGAGGGTACTGAAATGGGAGGGGAGGGAACTGTCCCTAGTCATTTATTTGCCAACAAATGGCAGAGATGGAATCAAAGTCTAGACCTGCCTGATCCCATCCCTCTTTGTCCCCGTGGCTCTGTGGCTACAGTTGGGTGGGGGATTATCTTTGTCCCCAGCCACCTGGCCTCCTGCCCACCGTGCCTGCCGGAGGTCGCAGCAAACCTCTAGTCAGATGCGGCCGATTCCAGTGCTGAGGATCCCAAGATCTGGAGCCAAGGCTGCCTCCACCCCTGCTTGGGTTATGATCACCTCTCCTTCCTCAGTTTACTGATCTGCAAAGTGGGGTTAGAGGTAGGGCCTGCCAGAACCTGTCAGAGGGGAAATAATGCTGGCAGGTGGTGATGGGCACGTGGGGAGCATGCCTCAAATATACACGATTATTGTCATGCTTGCTGGTGTTCATCTAGAAATTTCCCCACCTTTCTTCTTGCCCCGTTTTCAGAGCCAAGTGTCTTTTTCTGTGTCCTTCTCCCATTGCTCTTCTTGTCACCATGATCTTATCTTGCCTGTGAGCGCTGTTTGTAAGGATTACGTGTCTCAGTCGTCCTTTCTTGACCAAGTGGAACCTGGCGCTGAATGTCGGCAGGCATTGTTGCCCTGGAATTGCCAAGATAAAAGCACTGGATGAAGCTTGATTAATTATCTGTATACTTTTTGCCTAAAGTGTGAATCATGATTTTCATTTTCCTCTCAAGAATGTCAGTCGTCTGCTTTGAATTAATCTGGGAGGACAGTATTTTTGTGTGTGTTGTTTTGTTTTGTTTTGTTTTTAAATCTCCCTGCTGCTATGTCAGCACTTAGAATTGCTGCCTGAGAGTTTTCTTTTTTCTTCTTAGAGACTCTAAAGGTGTGTCAAATAATTCGGGGATTAAATTTCATTATTTCAGGCTTGAAAAAAAGAAGGGAAAAGAACTTTGTGAAGGTTGTGCTCTAGAAAGATGTGCTCCCAGTGTCCATTTTGCTGGTTTGTTTCTGAGGTGTTTTGAAAATCGCTCTGGATTTTTCTGCTGGCTGAGCTGGAAATCCTAAGTCATTGCTTACAGTGGGAAATCAGAAAGGAGGGCTCGCTCTGGACTGAGCCGGGTTTGATTTCACGCTGAAAAGAGTCAGGTCCTAAGTACAAACCAATGTCAGGTATAAATAAGTCCTGGCAGAATCTCTCCATGTGGCCTTGGGCTATGAAAGCATTTTCCCACCTGATGGCAGGCTTCGCAACTGGAGGACCCTTTTGTGTTCACCACGCCCTCTCCCGCCCCTGATCTGAGCCTGGCACGTAGTAGAAGCTCAGGAAATACTCACCGAGGGAATGATGCAACTGGGGTGAGGTGACTTCAGATCACGCTTCCACCAGCCGGGACCTCCTGGGCCTGCATCCAGGAAGACAGAGGCCAAGACTTGTCCTTCAGATGTACAGAGAAGCTTGGAGGAAAAGCTGTGGGAAGACCGGGGGCACAGAAGGAAGACAGCGTTTCATCCCCAGCAATAAATGTAAGGAAGGGCCCGGAGCTGCATGGAGATACCCTGTGGGTTTGCAGCTCTGTCAGTTCCTGGGGAAGCATGGCAGACCCTTGGCATGGCCCCATCGGGCTCTGTCATTTAGAGGTTGTGCAGGCTAGAAACAAGCAGGGAGATGGCGAAAGTGGCAGTAGGGTAGTGTGGCCATGTGTGTGTTTAATTAAATATCCAGACATGCACCAGGCTTTGCTGGGGCTCCATTCCCCTCCCCCACCCCAGGGCTCAGGCCCGCAGCTGTCTGTCCGGCCTTCTCCTAAGGGGGCCTTAGTGGACTCACACCCCTTTCCCCAGGTGCAGGCCGCATGCTCAGTTACTTCCCGTCTCCTCTTAGGGGTTAGTTCTTTCATGTGGCTGCATTACATCTGAGCGGAGTTTACCTCTTCCGGAACCACAGCTTTTAAACACCTTATCTTTGCTAGAATTCTTTCCTTTTACTTTATTTACTTTTTTCTTTTCTTTCTTTCTTTCTTTTTTTTTTTTTTGAGGGCTGCACCTGCGGTGGTTCCCAGGCTAGGGGTCCAATCAGAGCTGCACCTGTTGGCCTATGCCACAGCCTCAGCGATGCCAGATCCGAGCCGTGTCTGAGACCTACATTGCAGCTCACAGCAATGCCAGAACCTTAACCCACTGAGCGAGGCCAGGGATCCAACCCATGTCCTCAGGGATACGAGTTGGGCTTGTTACTGCTGGGTCACAAAGGAACTCCTCCTTTTACTTTAAATAAATGCTTTTTAAACTTATGAAACAAATATAGGATCAGTACAAGAAACTTATTTGAAGAGAAAAAAAAGCTGAAAGAAAATGAAATCATTTCTGATCCTACTGCCCAGGGAAAACCAGACTTAGCATTTTGGTTTGTATTCTTTTAGTCTTTGCCCACGCCCCCATCCCCTACTCACAACATAATACATCTTACTTTTTTCTGTACAAAAGGCATGCCTCCTCTGAAATAAAATTTTGCAGGCTCCTGTCTTCATGTGGCATTACACCCTCAGCATCTTCCTCTACCAATAAATAGGCTTCTCCAAATTGCTTTTTTAAAAGCTGTGGGTGGTGGCAGAATATGCTGCCCCCAAATATGCCACTTTGGTATAAAAATTATTCGGGGCTGAGTACAATTGAGAAGAGGCAGATATAGGATGCAGGAAAGGCTCCCTGCCTTCTCCCTGTTTGCCTAAAAGCAGGACATTGACTTTCAAGGGTGTCCCTCCTCCCCTCTCTGCCGGGAAGGACAGGGATTGGTCCCTGAGGACAGCACAAGAGGAATCTACATAACAAACTCTATAACTAGCCTTTATCTTCCATTAATTTCCTTTTGTATACTGAACATCCCCCAGTTTGCTGCCTTGGAAGCCTAAAGCTTCTTTCACTTGTCCTATCGCTTCTTGACGAATTCATTGTTCCATATAAGCTGGAGTTCTAAGCCACTGCTTTGAGTTACTCATTTTTCTCCCTGGGCATCCCCTATCTATACATGAGGTGTACGTATTAATACGCTTCTGCTTCTTTTTCTCTTGTTCATCTTTTGTCTTTTATCATAGGAATCCCAGCCAAGATCTCAGAAGGGGAGAGGGAAAATTGCTTTTTCCCTCCCCTACAGCTGCACGGCCCATCAAGTTAGGCAGATCATCTCATGCAGTAAGGAGACCCAGGCTGCACCTTAGTGGTCTGTCTCCAGGTAGTAGAGTGCGGTTGTGAAGTAGACAACACTGTGCTGAACATCCTGGCACTTGCCTTGCCACGTGCATCTCCGAGGAGATTCTTGGGCTTCATTCTTGGATGAGGACGTTCTGGATCAAAGCATTTTTTTTCTCCTCTGCTTTCACCAAATGGCCCTCCAGAAAGTTTGAGCCAATGGACATCGCTCCTTGCAGTGGTTCTCCTCGCCATTTCTGCTCCAATGTCCCTTGCTGGAGAAACGCTCACTGAACATTTTGTTCTCTGTCTTACACCCGAGCCTATCGCATTATCATAGTACCCTGTTTTATTTTTTTAATAGCACTTATTTTAATCAGACACGGTGTCCATTATTTATTGGCATCCCTGCTCATTGGCAGCTCTCTCAGCTGCTGTAAGCTCTGTGAGGACAGGGACCTTGCCTGCTGGGGGTCACTGCTCTTCATAGTGCCTTTCACCCATTCAGCCATTTCTACTGCACTAGTGCGTGACCGTAGGCAGGACAAGATTGATGAATGAACATTCAATGGCACTTGTGTTGTCAAGATTTCTTAAAAAGGTGTTACCTTTAGTCTAAAACAAAGGATGCCAAACATAACTTAACACATCGCTGTGACCCCTGGCCCTCAGGTGGGCTTGTGATTCCTTTCGAGGTCCTGAGGTGTAAGGCTTCTTTCCCAGCACGAATGGAGGTTTAAAATTACTGCGGTCGGTGTGCTTCTTTGGGTTTATTTTTTTCTCTGTTCTCGAAAGGCTATAGAGAGTTTGCCTCCTTGAAGAAACTTATGTTTCCACTTCCATTCTACAGCTACTCATCTGCTAGGACTTTGAAAGGAGAGAGTCACCTTATTAAAAATGTGTATAAAATAAGAGGGAATAGGTTTAGCTTGAAGGTCTGAATAGCTCTGCTGTATTTAAAGGCTTGAGTATTCTCTGTGCCCAGAGGCTTTTTTAACTGTTGGCTGGCTTTTACAGGGGAATGGTGTCGATAGTTAAGGTCTAGAGGAGGGAGGTATTACCATTCCTGAGTCTGCACCTCCCTTGAGTAAAAAGGGAGAATGACTCCTTCTGGCTAATGTACTGGTTCAAGGTTGAGCAAGTATTGTATCCCGAGAATACTGGCAGTGGCCGTGCAGCTGGAACACAGCTGCAGGATGCTGTCAAGGGCCATGCCTGTGGACTCTGGCTCTGACCTCCTCTGTCCAAGGTTTTTATCAGCAACTTGGATAAAGACACAGAAAGCAGGCTTATCAAATTTGCGAAAGACACAAAACCAGGATGGAAGGCTAATATGTAGGATAATAGAATCAAGATTCATAAAAATCTTGGCAGGAATGATGGGTCTGAAACTAACAAGGTAAACCCTAACAGGATTACATGTGAAGTCCTGCATCTCACTTCAGCAGAGCCAGCGGCAGCCGCCAGCAGTGGGAGGGACTTGGCTCAAAGGCAGGTTGTGTACAGAAGACCGCGTGAGGCCCATGGGTTTGTTTCCTAGAGGTTACATTTAAACATTAATTATGCCTTATATACTATTAACAGCAGTAGGACCTCCAGATCTGCAGGACGGTGAACTGCCCCCTAGCAGCTCCCTCCTGGAGCACTTCTCCGGCTGTCCTTCTCCCCACAGCCTCATGCAACGCACCCAGTTTTCAGGCCCCAGCTAGACTCCTACGGCCTCTGAGGAACTTTCCCTGAGCCTGCAAGATGGAGCGAGTCACGCCCTCCCGAGGCACAGACAGCAGCTTGTTTTCCCCATCACAGTCTCCCCAAACGGTGCAGCCACTGTCTGTCTCGTTGTCCCTCTTCCTCTTTGGACCCGGGACTCCTGGATGGCAGGGACTGTGTCTGCCTTGGTGGTCGCTCTGCTCTGAGCAGCGCCACTGTGCGCAGCACACAGCAGATGCCCAGGCCGGGGGGAGGTCCAGTCTCAGACTATGCGCCAGGGTTCTGGAGCCCACACGGTTGGATTTCAGACCCTCCTCACCACCAGGTAGTGACAGGTTAAAAGACTTTGTTCCATAAGGGACAGGCAATGAAACTGTGGATGCTTAGCCTCCACGGGGGTTCCAGGGCAGCACAGGGGACAGTAGGGAGAAGGGGTGACTTGGTTCCTTGAACGAAAGAGCGTGAGAACAGTTGGAGCTTTCCAACCACGTAGAGACGGCTTGCCTGGTAGGGTCACTCATCAACTGTGAATGCTGAGTCGGGGAGAGGATTTTTCAGTGGGAAATGGAGGAGTTGAAAACTAATGATAGTAACAACCTCGGCAACAGCGAGCCTGGCAGGGCCTCCCCGGCTTCCGGCACTTGCTGTAACAGTCCTCACAGCCTCCCTGGGGGGCTTGATGCTCCTTTTGTCTTCATGGGGCAGAAGGACTCTCAAGACCTTGTGTCAGGCCACCTGACTAGTAAGCAGCAGACAACTAGAGTCTGCTCCCACGCCGTGGGCCTCCGATGCTGTGATTCTGGGGATTAAGCAGAACCTGCTTCAGGACCTGCAAGTCTAAGAATGCATAGGCTATGGAGTTGTGCCTGCCTGGTAGAGTCTCTTTCCGCCTCCTCCATCGGCAGCTGACCTCTCCCTGCCTCTGAGGGTGACTCACTCTGGTAGGACTTCCCCTTCCCCCACCCAGAGGCAGCAAGTGGCCAAGTTCTGCTGCATTTTTTTATTTTTATATTTATTTATTTAGTCTTTATGTCTTTTTAGGGCTGCACCCGCAGCATATGGAGGTTCCCAGGCTAGGGGTCTCATCGGAGCTGCAGCTGCCAGCCTACACCACAGCCACAGCAACGCCAGGTCCGAGCTGTGTCTGCGACCTACACCACAGCTCACGGCAATGCCGGACCCTTAACCCACTGAGCAAGGCCAGGGATAGAACCTGGAACCTCATGGTTCCCAGTGGGATTCGTTTCCGCTGTGACACAACGGGAACTCCTTGGCTGCATTGTTAACTCACGGACGTTGGCCTTCCATGGGCCTTGAGGTATTGTAGGGTCCTGGAAGACATCTGCCCTCTGACCTCGAGGTCAGACAGCCCTGGTTTTGAGTCCTCACTACACCTGCTGGCTGTGGGACTCTGGTCCAGTCGCTGAGCCTCTCTGAACCTCAGCGACAAAGTGTAGCATCAGTCTCCAGTTCAGAAAAGCACTTGACCCAGGGGGCGCCCTGAGAGAAGAAGACTCATGCTCCCATCTGCTGTCAGTTGTCAGGTTCTCAGCTGTGTTGCTCGTAGTTGGCGTGGTTAGAAATCTGTCATCCTGATCAGCCCACGAAAATGAAATTGCCTCAGGGTTTTCACAGTGTGTGTGGCACGTGGAATTTTCCCCGCCTGATAGATGTCCAGGCAGAAGGAAGGGGCCAAGCTCTGCTGGCCTCGTGCGGCTCGGAGGGGCCTGTATCCAGACCTTGCTGCCCTTTGTCATCCTGACTGCCCTTGGCCTTCCCTGTGGTCTGTGTGTGTGTGTGTGTGTGTGTGTGTGTGTGTGTGTGTGTAACCCCTCAAGGTGTAATACATTTTCTGTAACTCTTCTTGGTAGCCAGAAATACGGTTACAGACCATTTATTAGAGGTGATAGTAAATATGCGAGCTATTTTTCCCTCTGAAATTATCCTCAGCAAGTTCGTCTGAACCCCTGTTAGCCATCAGGCAGGACTCCAGACCCCAAGGATCCGGCAGCAGACAAAACAGATAAAGTCCTTGCCCTCATGCAGCTAATATTCTACTCTGGTGTGAAGGTGCCGGATTAATAACTGCAATCAAAATGCAGTCTCTTGGATGGTGAACAGTAGAAAAAAACCTGTGGGTGAGGAGGAGATCGAGGGCTGGTTTGGGTTGGGTGTTGCTATGTGAGGTAGAAATGTTTGAGGAACCCTGGCTGACGAGATGTTACTTGAGCAGAGCCTGGAGGAAAGTGAGGAGCCAGCCATGCAGGTGTCGGGAAAGAAGGAACAGCGTAGACAAAATTCCTGACACGGGGGCTTGCTTGGCAAGTTCAAGGAGCCTCAGGGAGGGCAGTGTGGCCAGAATGGAGTAGGAGACGATGGCTGCATGGACCGACTGGCAGTAGATTCTGAGCCCTGGGCTCAGCCGCCTTGAGTGTCTCTGTGAGTCCCCGCAGTCCAGAGCCCTTGTTCTCTGCTCAGAGGCAGGCTGGGCAGGTGACACACCGAGGATCACAGCTCCATGTGGGGAGCTGGGATTCTAACCCACACTCACGTGGTTCCAAAGTCCTCTCCGGTCCCAGCCTGCTGGGCTGGAGGGGCCTCCACTCTCCCTCTGCTCTGCAGAATCACACTCCTGGTTCCCTGGGCCACCGCCCCCCTCCAGCCTGGGGGCCTGAGTCCTGCAAAAGCCTCCCCCACCCAGCACTGTCCCTGACCAGAAACAGAGCCTCTCCCCTCCCCCTCTCCATGGGGCTCTCCCTGCCCAGGCTTCAGCCTCGTCCCCGTGGAAGTTCTGCGGGAAGAGTGTTCATCCAAGTTGGAACTGGAATAAATCAGAAATTACTGTTTGCAGAGAGGATACGGAGTCAGCACTGGCCTCCGTTAGCAGAGATGGGTGAGAATGCCAAGCAGCCCTTTCCAGGGCCCTGTGGGTGGCTTTGAGAGAGGTTGGCTGGAGAGCTTTGCTCTTGTGCAAACAGTGGAGCTTGATAATGCCACCCTCGGAGGGGGTCTCATCAGGATTGAGTCAGTTAATGTGTGTCAAGCCCTCAGAACGTGAGTCCTCACTCAGCATCCACTGTGGTCACTGCCACAGCCTGGCCCTGCTCTGGGCCCTGGGATGGGAGGACAGAGACAGACCAGGGCTGTGTTCTCATGGTGCATCTGGCCAGTGGTTAGCACCCATCTGCGTGGTAGTAAGTGCTTTCACATAACCATGTATTGTCACAGCTCCCGTGTGGCAGGCTGATGTTCCCACAGAGATGTCTCCATCCTAATCCCTGCACTGTGAATAGGGAGTTAATATAGGGAGTTAAGCTTTCAGATGTAACTAAGGCTGCTGATCAGTGAGCCTTGAGGTGGGGAGATTATACTGGATGATCCGGTGGGATCAGTCTAATTACGTGAGTCCTTAAAAATGAAGAAGCAGAGGCAGAAGATAGGGACAGGAAGATTCAGTGTGGGCAGGACTGGACCTGCTGTTGCTGGTTTTGAAGGTGAAGGGCCCACGAGCCAAGGATGCAGGCAACGTCTAGAAGCTGGAAAAGGCAGAGGAATGTATCTCCCATAAGAACTTCTAGGAGTTCCCGTCATGGTGAGGTGGTTAACAAATCCGACTGGGAACCATGAGGTTGCAGGTTTGATCCCTGACCTTGCTCAGTGGGTTAAGGATTTGGCATTGCCGGGAGCTGTGGTGTAGGTCGCAGACACACACAGCTTAGATCTGGCATTGCTGTGGCTGTGGCGTAGGCCGGCGGCTACAGCTCTGATTAGACCCCTAGCCTGGGAACCTCCATATGCTGCAGGAGTGGCCCTCGAAAAGGAAACAAACAGGAGTTCCTGTTGTGGCGCAGTGGTTAACGAATCCGACTAGGAACCATGAGGTTGCGGGTTTGGTCCCTGCCCTTGTTCAGTGGGTTAACGATCTGGCGTTGCCGTGAGCTGTGGTGTAGATGCGGCTCGGATCCCGCGTTGCTGTGGCTCTGGCGTAGGCCGGTGGCTACAGCTCCGATTAGACCCCTAGCCTGGGAACCTCCATATGCCGCAGAAGTGGCCCAAAGGAATAGCAAAAAAAAAAAAAAAAAAAAAAAAAGAAAAGGAAACAAACAAACAAACAAAAACTTCCAGAAAGGAGTGCAGCTCTGCTAGCACTTTGATCTTTACCCAGTGAGATTTGTACCAGACTTTTGTCCTCCGGAATGTGTGCTGCTTAAAGCTGCCGAGTTTGTGGTCATTCGTTACATCAGCAATAGGAAACTAATGCTGTTTTTTTCTTTTTCTTTTGCGGCCGCACCTGTGGCATATGGACGTTCCCAAGCTAGGGATCAAATCTGAGCCAGAGCCGTGACCTACACCACAGCTGCAGCACACCCACTCCTTGAACCCACTGCATTGGACCAGTGATCGAACCTGTGCCTCCACAGCGTTATGTCAGATCATTAACCCACTGCACCACAGTGGGAACTCCCATTCAGATTTTTTTTTTTTAATCTTTTTGTCTTTTTAGGGCCGCATCCACAGCATATGGAGGTTGACCGGTTGGGGGTCGAATCAGAACTATAGCTGCCAGCCTATACCACAGCCATAGCAACCCCAGATCTGAGCTGTGTCTGTGACCTACACCACAGCTCACGGCAATGCCGGATCCTTAACCCACTGAGCAAGGCCAGGGATCGAACCTGCGTCCTCAGGGACACCAGTCAGGTTCGTTTCCACTGAGCCATAACGGGCATTTCCCGCCCCCCCACCCAGCCATATTTTAAGCCTATGCCTTCCCCCTAGACGGTGAGCTCCCAGAGGCAGGGGCTGTGCCTCATTCACTCTGGATCCCAGGGCCTGGCACAGCCTTCGAGCTCAGCACACATTTACTAAACTCTGCACCTGCTAGGGAGCTGCACCTTGGAATTAGGGCTGGAGAAGTGTCTTTGATTCTCTTCCCCAAATCTGAATTCTAGTCTTGATGCTGCCCATGGGGAAAGGCTTCCACGGCTTAGGGACCTGCTGCCAGCCCATGCCAATCTCAGCCCATAACAGGTGACACAGATGGAGAGAGAACCGCCTGCTTGCATAGTTCAGCACTGATGGGGCCTCCTTCAAAAGGGGACTCCTCATGAAGAAGGATTCAGGGGCAGAGCTCAAAACATACGCATGGTTTTTTTTGATGCTGGATTCGTTACAATATTTTTTGAAGAACTGTTATTGATTCATTCAGCAGGGAAATAAATGAGGTAAAGACAAATCAAAGAGAAAACCCGAACAAAAGAGAAAAGAACAGGACAAATGGAGAGAATAAAAGATGTGTCCCATTGACCTTCCGAGTTGCCTCCTGCCTGCCTCTTTGTAAGGAGGCTTCAGAGCAGGGGAGCCCCATCCTGGATGCCCAGAGATTCTGATTTAATTGGTCTGGGGAAGGGCAAGGGCAGTGATATTTTTAAACATTCTTTGAGTGAGTGTAATATACAGCTGGGGTTGAGAACCACTGCTCTAGGGCATTCTTTTTTTTTTTTTTTCTTTTTTTCTTTTTATGGCTGTACTCATGGCATAGGGGAGCTCCCAGGCCAGGGATTGAATCTGTGAATCTGAGTGGCAGCCACAACCCTGGATTCTTTAACTCACTGTGCTGGGCCGGGATTGAACCTGTACTTCTGCAGTGACCTGAGTTGCTGCAGTTGGATTCTTAACCCACTGTGCCACAGCAGGGACCTCCTTTCCAGAGCATTCTTGCTTTTCTCTTTTCTCCAGTTAAGAACTCTCCAAACCCCAAAAATAGTATTTTTTTTTTTAATTAAAAAAACTTTTTTTAGGGCTCCAGGTGCAACATAGGGAAGTTCCCAGTCTCAGGGTCAAATAGGAGCTGCAGCTCCCGGCCTACCCCACAGCCACAGCCCCACCATATCCTTAACCCACTGAACTGGGCCAGGGATCGAACCCGTATCCTCATGGATACTCATCGGGTTCGTTTCCACTGAGCCACAATGGGAACTCCTAAAAATGGTATTTCTTAGGGACTATTCACGCATTTGACTAATGGAGAAACCAAGGTCAAAGGGCACTGGGTGGCCCAGGCTTTTTTTTCAGTTTTTTAAATGTTCTCTTGTTTCTTCCCAGATGCTCCCTTAAAAGATCAGCTGGTGCTTCGAGTGAACGTGACCCCTCTGTCCCCACCATTTCCTAGATGAGGCAGGACCACTTGGCGAGTAGGAGCACAGGCTCCAAGATCTGGCTGCACTAATACTGTGTGGCCTCAGTTTGACCATCTGTGAAATGGGTATAATACTAATAACACTCCATAGGGGTTGTGAGGTTCAAAAAACACATCTGAAGTGCCCAGAACAGTGTATGGTACGTGAATACCACATGTTATTAATAATATTAGTGTTTTCAATTACTATTAACATGGGGGAGAGAATGGGAGTGGAAGTCTCAGAGCCAGCGTCCAGCGTCAATGGGTGTGTTTTCACTGTTGCTTTTTGGCTTGCTTTGGCCTTTGCCTGGTGGTGGTCAGTGTCCACTCCTTGACCAGACACAAGCGAGTCCTCTCTCGGAGGTGGTAATTGTGAGTTTTCAAGCGAGGGTAGGGCACCAGGAGCACTCGCTTTGGAGCGAGGGCTCCACAGGCATTTGTCCCGGTTTATCTTGCCCGTCTTGTGGGCAGCCTGCCCAGGGCCATCTCCTGTAGGGGCCCAGGCTCCTTGGACAGAGCTGAGCCCATGCTCACTGCAGGATTCAGAAGGGCTCTGCTGCCTTCTCCTGTGTTTCCATTACATAAAAATTTTCCATGCAAGTAATTGCAGAATGGGGTAACAAGGAGGATAATAGGGGGAGATAATTGTGGATAAATCAGCTTGATTACACTCTTTCCCAAACTTGATTATCCAAATTTGCAGGGCTGTGCAAAATCTCGAAAGCCAATTAAGACCTTCCAATAATGACTGCGGATACTGAGGCAGCCTCTCTCCTCAGTCTAGCAGGCGGGCCCGTAGGTTGAGAATGGTGAGGGTCACTCTTCTGCTTTTGATTTTTTATCTTTCAGAGAGAGCCGAGGGAGTCTGACTGTTATGCTTTTAAACAAAGCAATTGCATGTACAGGTGGGAGGGTACCCTCTCTCTGGCTGATGGGGCATACAGTGATTTAGATGTACCTTTGGTATTTTGCAAGGGGGCCATTCTGGTGGGCAGTACTGCCAGTTGCTGATTTATTTGACGACACATGGTATCACTTATAAAATAAAAAGTTAGAGGACTTTGGGAAGTCATTTAAGGAGAGAAGCAATAGTTGATTTATTTAGTAGCAGACTGTTAGCCTCCTTTTACCAACACTGCTTGCCCTTTAAACTCAGGCTTGGTCCTTTTTTCCGCTTCGTTGGGGCACAGTTGACATATAACGTTTATGTAAGTTTAAGGTGTACAGGGTATTGATTTGATACGCTTATATATTGTGACATGATTGGCAGTAGCTAACCCCTGCATCACATCACACGATTAACATTTCTTTGTGTGGTGGGAACATTTAAGATCTCTCTTGGCCAATTTCAAGTATATGATGCTGTATCGTTAACAATAATCACTGTGCTGTATATTTGATCCCCAGAACGTATTCATCTTAATAGCTGGACGTTTGCACCCTTTCACCAACATCTCCCCATTTTACCCACCTCCTTGGTCCCTGGAAACCACCACTCTAGTCTCTGTTTCTATGTGTTGACATTTTTTTTTGTTTGTTTTTTGCTTTTTAGGGCCACACCAGAGCATATGGAAGGTCCCAGGTTAGGGGTCGAATCAGAGCTACAGCTGCCAGCCTAGGCCACGGCCACATCCACGCTGGATCCGAGCCGCGTCTGCGACCTATACCATAGCTCACAGCAACGTCAGATCCTTAACCTGTAGAGCAAGGCCAGGGATTGAACCTGCATCCTCATGGTTACTAGTTGGGTTTGTTACCACTAGTAACAGCACAGCAATGCCACAGCTCACAGCAACGCCAGAGCTCACAGCAACGCCAGATCCTTAACCCACTGAGTGAGGCCAGGGACTCATGGATCCTAGCTGGGTTCATTAACCCCTGAACCACGAAGGGAACTCCTGTGTGTTGACATTTTTTTTTTTTTTGAGTCTTTTTAGGGCCACACCACAGCATGTAGATGTTCCCAGGCTAGGGGTCAAATAGGAGCTGGAGCTGCTGCCTTACACCACAGTGCATGGCAACACCGCATCCTCAACCCACTGAGCAAGGCTAGGGATTGCACCTGCATCCTCATGGATACTAGTTGGGTTTGTTACCACTAGTAACAGCACAGCAATGCCACAGCTCACAGCAACGCCAGAGCTCACAGCAATGCCAGATCCTTAACCCACTGAGTGAGGCCAGGGACTCATGGATCCTAGCTGGGTTCATTAACCCCTGAGCCAAGAAGGGAACTCCTGTGTGTTGACATTTTTTTTGAGTCTTTTTTAGGGCCACACCACAGCATGTAGATGTTCCCAGGCTAGGGGTCAAATAGGAGCTGGAGCTGCTGGCTTACACCACAGCCACAGCAACGCCAGATCCGAGCCGTGTCTGTGACCTGCACCACAGTGCACGGCAACGCCGGATCCTCAACCCACTGAGCGAGGCCAGGGATGGCACCTGCCTCCTCATGGACACTAGTCAGATTCACTTCTGCTGAGTCATGACGGGAACTCCTATGTGTTGACATTTTTGATTCCACATGTAAGTGAACTCCTATAGCATTTGTAAATGAAATCATATAGCATCTGTGGTCCCCATCAGGCAGTGGGGACCACACCTGCTCCCAGAGCCAGGCCTGCCCTGACTCCCTGTCTTTCCAGATTGACTTCTCCATCCCTGAATTCTCACTCCCTCTCCTGGACCAAATCTCCAGGTGCTTCCGAGCTGACAGCCCTGGGTTTCCTTTCTGACCAGCAACCAGCCTGAAGCAGCCAGGAGAGGGGAGCACAAATGCCACATGACACAGTTGGGCTGGGGGGAGTCACAACAGGAATGGGTGGGCAGGACCCTGGACAGGTCTCTGTTCCACCTGTGGGGTGGGGTGGGGTGGGGGTTGGTGCTGCTTCTCAGCTCTCCTGACTCTGGTGCCCTGCAAGGACCTAGGCCCAAGATTGCTCGACCACATTCCTCAACGGAAGCCAGAAATTCAGATTTTGCTGTCAGAGCTCCTGGTTTTCAAGTATTGGCTTCAAATTATACATCTTTTTTTTTGTCTTTTTTTAGCTATTTCTTGGGCCGCTACCGCGGCATATGGAGGTTCCCAGGCTAGGGGTCCAATCGGAGCTGTAGCCACCGGCCTACGCCAGAGCCACAACAACTCGGGATCCGAGCTGCGTCTGCAACCTACACCACAGCTCACGGCAACGCCAGATCGTTAACCCACTGAGCAAGGGCAGGGACCGAACCCACAACCTCATGGTTCTTAGTTGGATTTGTTAACCACTGCGCCATGACGGGAACTCCCAAATTATACATCTTTAAACAACATTGAGCAGCTGAAACCAAACACAGCCGCAGACTGCATCCAGTCCAAGGGCGACTAGCCACCAGCCTCTGACTTAAGATTCCATGTGGCTCAGGATTGGATTTTTGTTGAAACAGCTGGATTTATTTGTTTAGTCTTGATTCAACAAATATTTATTTTTTTTGTATTGAGCTACAGTTGATTTACAATATTATATTAGTTCAGGGGTACAATACAGTGATTCAGTAGTTTATAGATTATACTCCATTTACAGTTATTACAAAACAATGGCTCTATTCCTTGTGTCATGCAATATATCCTGGTAGCTTATTTATTCCATACAAAGTAGTTTGTGCCGCTTCATCCCCTCCCTCTCTCTTTCCCCTCCCTGCCCTTCCCCTTGGTAACCTCTAGTTCGATCTCTTTATCTGTGAGTCTGTTTCTGTTTTGTTGTATACATTCATTTGTTTTATCTTTTAAGATTCCACAAGTGATAACATACAGTATTTGTCTTTATCTGACTTATTTTACTAAGCTTAATACCCTCTAGGTTCACCTACATTGTTGCAAATGGCAGAATTACATTCTTCTTGATGGCCAAGTAATGTCCCCTTGTATGTGAAATCATATTTTCCTTATCCATTCATCTGTGGATGGACACTTAGGTTGCTTCCATGTCTCGACTGTTGTAAAAATGCTGTTATGAACATTGGGGGTGCATGTATCTTTTCGAGTTAATGCTTTAATTTTCTCTAGATGTATGTCCAGGAGTAGAAGTGCTGCGTCATATGGTAGTCTTGGTTTTTTGAGGAAGCGCCATACTGTTTTCCATGGTGACTGCATCAATGTATGATCTTGGCCAACCGTGTACTAGGGCTCCCTTTTCCCCACATCCTTGCCAGCCTCTGTTATTTGTAGACTTTTTCATGATTGCCATTCTGATGGGTGTGAGGTAATATCTCACTGTAGTTTTGACTTGTGTTTCTCTGATGATTAGCTATGTTGAGCTAATCTTCACGTGCCTGTTAGCCATCTGTATATCATCTTTGGAAAAATATCTATTCAGGTCTTCTGCCCCTTTTGAATTCTTTGAACTGAGTTGTGTGAGCCGTTTGTATATTTTGGATATGAATCCCTTATTGGTCATATTGTTTGCAAATATTTTCTCCCATTCAGTAGGCTGTCTTTTTGTTTTGTTGATGGTTTCCTTTGCTCTACAAATATTTATTGAGCACCTACTACCTACCAGGCACTGTTCTAAGCCCTGAGGATATGGCTATGATTAAACATAGACAAGAATCCCAGGGACCTTTTGGAGCTGATGTTCTGCTCTGGCCTTTCTGCTCCGTGCTGCTGTATCTTTGCAGCTGTGATGATGACCTGGTGTCTCCATCCCCTGCTTAGGAAGATTTCTAGGGAGCAGTGCCATCCCAGCTATAGAGCCCAGTCATCCTGATGGGCAGCCGTGGCTTGGTCCTTGACTCAGGAGCTGGCCGTTGTTGGGGCCCTAGACCCAGCATGTCCAAGGTCCAGAGACCCACGTGTCTCAATGTGACTCTGTACCGAGGTGTTCAGGGTTGGCGGTGCAGATGGCCACGAAAATGCTTAGTGATGCTCAATGTCAGCAACAAACTTTGGGGGCAAAAATGAGGATTTATTTGCTTAAAAACCACAGAGCTGGCCATTCTTATTCTCAACCCCTAACCTGGGCCCTGCCATCAGCGTCTCATCTCATCACTGCCGTCTTCAGGCCTTGGCTTTTTGATCTGTGGCTCTTCCATCTCATGCATCTGCCAGCCCCACTGAAGACCACTTTAGGACCGCACGGCCTCATCCCTCCCCTGGGAAGAATAGGTCACAGAGAGAAGGTCAGGGTCTTATTTCAGGTCAAGACTTGGCTGATTTCTGCAAAGGACTCCGTAAGAAAGGCTCAATGTGGTCTGTCACCACTGCTAACTGACACCAGGGGACATCCGATGAAGTTGGAAGGGAGAAAAATATCAAAGTCGCATTGCAGGCTCCTGTTTAGGAACAAGTGCTCTCTGGCTGGTGTATTTTAATTAAAAATTACATCTCTGAAGCCTCTTCAGATTAAGCTCTGTCTTCACTGTGTTTCGCCTTGAGTGCTGGGGGCGGGGGGGCATTTTTTCTGTCCCAGTCTTCTTCTCAAGTGCTGTATTCTGGGATCTTGTTGTGACCTGGTCTGGAGGTGGATGTGCAGGATGTTCCAGAGTGCTTTAAGCTCTGGCTAAATTCCTAAGGACTCAGGAATCCTTAATTTAATCCAGGAATGAATGGTTCACTGGGCATTGCAGAGTCATAGATTAATTAGAGACTGAGGTCCCTTAGCAAAGAAGTATACACTTTTTCCTTTTTTTCCATCTTTTACCAGTTTTTTCTTTGGAGTGGCTTTTGTTTGCCTGTGACTCAGATACAGCACGGTGGTCCCTGCACCAAACATCATTTCTGTTGGGAAGTATGTCTGGCCCAGAGAGTCAGTCCTGGGGGGTTCTGGGTTGCCAGTCCTGCTGGGAGAGGAGGCCTAGCCTGTGCTGGGGTGAGGGTCTGGGCTCTAGGAAGTCCTGGTAGCCACGTTTCCTTGTGTCCCAAGCCCAGCAGCCTGGCTTAGTCATTGGCCACTGCAGGGCTCAGTTCCAAAGGCCCCTCTTTACCCAGCTTATTAGGCACCTCCTTTCCAAGGCAGCATCTGAGCCAGGAAGAGGGTTCCTCATCACCCCAGACCCTGGGGCACCTTTAACCTGAGGGTTTCTAGGTATGTCCAGGTGTGTGGATTTTTTTTTTTTTTCTTTTTGGGGCTGCACCTGCAGCATATGGAAGCTCCCAGACTAGGGGTTGAATTGGAGCTGCAGTTGATGCCTATGCCACAGCCACATGGGATCCAAGCTGTATTTTCCACCTCCGTAGGAGCTCATGGCAACACCAGGTCCTTGACCCACTGAGCAAGGCCAGGGATCAACCCCACATCCTCATGGACACTATGTAAGGTTCTTAACCCACTGGGTCACAACGGGAACTCCCGGTATGTGGATTTTTGAAGGCCACTTGTTTTGTGAATGACCTGATGACCTCTTTCCATTACTCTCCTTTCTCCTTTCTGATTTTTTTCATTCCTCTTTCCATTGTCACACTTTACTGAAATCCATTTAAAGCTAATGACACTTTCCAAGTGTATCGGTGTTCCTTTGGCTTTTAGGACATTTAATTTTGTAGTGTCCTCATAGCCAATGAGCAAAACCATGAGGAAAGAGAAAATCTTTTTGTTGTGGAGTTTTACAACAGTGTCCGCCAGTTGTCAGCACTTTTATTTCATTTGTTTCCCTCCACTGCCCCCCTTCTTCAGTCTTTTTGTGCAGTATATTACGGCAAGTTCCAAATATGGCATTATTTCTCATCTAAATACTTCAAAAAGTTACTTTAACCAATGGACACTGAAAAAATAAGCAAAACCCTCGATTCCCACCCCCCCCAGCCCCCGCCAGACCACAAGACTGTTCGTAACACCCAGTAGAATTCACGCTAATTTCGTCGAATCAGGATTCAGATAAGATCCACGCATGGTTACGTGGTGTTCCAATATTTTAGGAACTTTTTTTTTTTTTTTTTAGTTTGGACTTTTTCAGTAATTAGTGTGTCAGTACGAGTCGTCGAGTGCTTCTTGTGGGCCCTGACAGTGATCCCCAATCCTCACCACACCCCAGCAGGGTGTTCTGCCTGATTTACAGATGCAGAAGGGGATTCAGCAGTTGGCCCCAGGTCACGAAGTCCTAACTAGGCTTGGTGGCTTGAATTTCTGTGGACCAGAATGTTCTGTTTGCGTGCAGGCAGTGTAAACAGTTTCATTTTTCTGTTGCTTCCTTCCGAAGGGAAGGAGGGCACCCTTGGTAGAAATGTTTGGAAATAATTGCTCTAAATGTTTGGACTTCGGGGTTGATGCATGTGGTTTCTCAGCATTGTGCTTCTGCAGAATAAGCTTCCATTTGTGCCCGTCCTCCATGGCAGGTGTGCCCAGGTGTGCTCTGCTTCTCTGTGAAGCAGAAGTCGTTTTGATTATGCCATTGCTGTTGGAGGTGATGCCACGAGGAAGGGCACGTCTAAGCAGAGAGCAGCCTGGTCTTATGCTGAGTCCCTGCTAAGGCCTCCCATTGATTCCTCATCACAGCCCACCAGGGAGGCGGTCAGGTTGTCTCCATTCCCAGAGGAAGCAGCCGGGGCTCAGGGAGGAAAAGTAACTCCCCTGAGGTCGCAGCTGGTTAGTGGGGAGGGCACACAGTGTTGGCTGCCAACATTGTGCCTTCCTGGCAACACCACCTTCCATGCTGCTCCCCCCACTCTCAGGGTCCTGCTCGGGGACCACCTGTGCCAATGTTTTATTCTGGAAAATTCCAAATATACAGAAGAGTTGGAAGAGCCCAACGATGCTCCGTATACTCCACCTAGAGTAAGCAATTAACGTTTTACCCTGTTTGCTGTATCTCTGTATTTATGCTGAGGCTTTATCTCTGTATTTGTGCATACATTTTTCTGAGTGATTTGAAAGTAAGTTACTGACAGAGTATGATCCTAAATGCCCTCCATGTTCCAGTTACTTCTCCACAAACATTCTTCTCCATTTCGCTGTCGTGTCCACGTTGCGGGAAATTGTAATATTTCCTTATTGTCACCTAATATCCAGCCCATCCTTCAGGTCCAAAATGGAAAAAGTCATTCTCAAAGTTTCTTTTTAATAGTTTCTCTCTCTCTCTCTCTCTCTCTCTCTCTCTCTCTCTCTCTCTCTCTCTCCCTCCCTCCCTCCCTCCCTCCCTCCCTCTCTCTTTTTTAAGCTACTTTAGGGCTGCAACCTCAGCATATAGAGGTTCCCAGTGTGGAAAGTGACATCATGTCTTTTCTATCAAAGGAAACCTTGGTGACTCCGTTTTGCTCCGGTTTTGGCGGAAACACCCTGGCGAGCCCCTTCCTCTTTCCCTCTTTTCCCAGCAAGAGTTTGTTTCAATGAGCCACCTGGGAAGAATGTGCGCCCTGACCTGACCCATGGGAAGGGGACAGGTGCATCACCTGCGTTAGGGATCCATAGGGGAGGGTCCTTGGTCTGGTGCGCGTGCTTTTCGGAGTGCCCGCGCCCTTCTGCAGAAGTGAAGAGCCCTGTCGGGATTTCTCCTTGTCCACGTGTCTCACTTTCAGACACGAACCACCCGGGCCAGCATTATGTTCATTTCCAACACTGGTCTAGGGGTCCAGTCGGAGCTACAGCTGCCGGCCCACGTCACAGCCACAGCAATGCAGGATCCCCAAGCTGCGTCTGCGACCCCACAGCTCAGGGCAACACCAGATCCTTAACCCACTGAGCAAGGCCAGGGATCGAACCTGCAACCTCATGGTTCCTAGTCAGATTCTTTTCTGATGAACCACAATGGGAACTCCTTTTAATGGTTTCTTTTTAAAAGCTTCTTCTTCTTCTTTTTTTTTTTTGGACTAAAGATTCAGTCAGAACACATGGTTACATTTGGCTGTTTTATCTCTTTAGATTCTTGTAATCTGGAACATTCCTGCCCACTGTTCCTTTGGGAGTCCAAAGTCCTAATCAGGTTCAGAGTTCGTGTGTTTGGGAAGATGCTGCATGGGGACCCTGTGCCCTCCATGTAGCCTGTGTCGGGCATCCAAGAGGGGTCTGTGGTCCCGGCTTTGGGGACCTCAGGTAGGGCATGCAGGTGCGTGTCGTTTTTCTAAATGCAAAGGAAGAGTTGGTGTGAGCATCTCTGAGTCCATAGCTTTGCTTTATCCATGCAGCCTGTCTGGTCCTCTCCCCTCCTTCGTGAGCCGCGGACATGGAGACTCAGGCTTGGAGGACATCTCCAGGCTTGGCCCCCATGTTGCCACTGTCCCACCATTCTCCCCGTCAGATTTAGGAGGGCACAGCCCCGTTGGCGAGGAAAGAATTCCTGTCCTGGAGTTCGGGGGGTCCTGACTGTATGCGACAGCCACCCCTGGACAGATGAGGCTGAAAGCAGTTTGTGAGTAACACACTCCCAGCCCAGAGGAGGAAGACGCCGCATGCCACACGGGCCACACAGGAGCGCAGTGAGCAACCAGGGCTGATGGGAGGCAGGCTTTCTAGCATCAAAGGGATGGGATGCTCCCTGGTTCCTGCGGGAGGATGTGACTGGCTTGTGAGAATAATCCCACGGGCTGGCAGGGGACTGAAGCCTGCTGCTCGAGGATAAGCAGGTACCGTATCTGGTCCTCTTGATAAGGAGGGTCGATTGTGTAAGGGAACAGGGCTGGGGGGACTTCAAATGGTTAGGCCATTTGAAGCTTTTGTAGTTTCAGATGTCAAGAGGGGGCATAACATGGGGCCGTAATTTAAGGCTTTTCTCTGCGGTTCAACATCACACCCGCAGTATGTTTTCTATATGCAGGCACCTCGCCTCCCAAACCCTTCATCTTATTCACTCTGTTACCTGTCACACCGACCCTCGCAGGTAGGAGCTGTTATCAGCACCCCTTTATAGATGAGGAAACCAAGGCCCAGGAGGTGACGTCCCTTGACCAAGGTCCCAGAGCTGGAAGGGGTGGTGGGAGAGCTAACCCAGAGTCTGCTCTCCGGAGTCTGTGTCCATGAAGCGCAAGAGGCTGCGAGATTTAGAGTGAGGACGGGAGGATGTGGGTGTGAATCCGGGATCTTCCTCAGGTGGTTCTTACTCACTTGCTAATCCCCAGCGAGGCTTATGGCAGAGCAAGAGGGACCATCCCCAAGAGCCGGTCCTTGTCTGGTCCTTGGCTGGTCTCCTGGATGTAATTCTCTTCCACCAGGTGAGGGGCAGGCAGCTTTAAGTCAACTGCTGCCAGGCACCTGCTTCTCCAAAATGATAGGGAGGCGGGAGGAGGTGGGAGCAGCTTCCTGGGGGCTTCATTTCTCTTTCCAGCTCCTTCCCAGTGTGTTATTCTTTCCATCTCTCCTTCGCAACAGCGAACTGCTCTCTGCAAGAATCTGATCTCCGTTGTTCACACTGCGTGAGAATTGAGGTCGACACATTGTGTTTCCCAAAAGGAAGGAAATTGTATTTCTAATTGTGGGAAAGCTTATCTCTTGTTAAAGTAATTGCAGATGCCATCGCACTGGTAGGAGATGTATGTGTTTGCATGTTCCTCGACCTCCAATTCTAGGGTCTGTGCTAAGGAGGACGTGGAATAGTGGACATTCTGTGGCCCAGAGACCTGTGCAGACTTGGGCAAAACATCCTATGTCTTATGGCCTCGGTGTCCTCATCTCTAAAATGGGAATAACAGTAATTTCTACCTCATAGGATTCTTTTTTTTTTTTTTTTGACAGGACGCATGATTTCAGTTCTTTTTATCTTTTTAAATTGAAGCATAGATGCTTTACAATGTTGTGTTAGTTTCAGTGCTACAGCAAAATGATTCTGTTCTATATACACACACACATATATATTATTTTCAGATTCTTTTCCATTATAGGTTATTACAAGATATGGAATACAGTTCCACCTCATAGGCTTCTTATGAAGATTAAATGAAGCAGTGTTGGAAAGCAGCAAGCACAGGGCTTGGTACAAGATGCTTCCAACATGATAACTCGTTATCCTTATTCTAATGGTTACTTCTGTGTTTGCGGGTGGCCAACCTCCCTGACCCACAGTCTAGCCTGTCCAGAGGCAGGCCGCTGGTTTACTGGCTCCCAGAGAGAATCCATCAATATGTTCTCTCAATGACTTGTCCCCAGGACTAATGGAAAATCCAATACGCCTCCTCCTGCCAGGAGCGGAGCTGCCTGCCTGTTCTGCTGACCGCATCCGATGCCCATTTGTGAGCGCTTTCCCTCCTGCCTGGGAGAGGCCACTAGAGGGGGGAAGTCAATAGTGCTATTAAGAAACACGCTTTGCTGTTTGCTCTCACCTGGAAAGTTCTATCATGGGTCTCATTTGTGCCTCCTTGCGGAGTTCAGAAGTGACTTTCAGGGCCATTGTTTGCTCATAGAATAGCCAAAAGATGTGGTAGTGGTTGACATTTATCTGTCCTGTCCCATCTCCTTTCCCCAACAAGCAACTTCACTGGCCCCGGGTGGGGTGTGAAGCGGGAGAGGAAGGCTTCTTAGCCTCAGTCTTCATGTCATCAGCATCGCTTGTCCACATTTGTAAGGACACCAGCCACCCTTGATTGGGCCCCTTTTTACCCAGGTTCATGACCAGATCCTAAGATTTGTTACTGCTAATGACAGCAGGATTATTACTGCCCTCGGAGGGACAGCTACCCTCAGGGGCCGGGAGGGACATCTGAAATCTTAGGGTAAGTGGCTTTTTTTCAAGTCACCCAGTTGGCAAATGTCAAATCAGGGATTTGAACCATGCTTAAATGTCTGATTAAGTTTATATTTCCGTGTGTGTGTGTATGTGTGTGTATATTTGTGTAATGGCTGCACCTGCAGCATATGGAGGTTCTCAGGCTAGGGGTTGAGTCGGAGCTGCAGCTGCCGGGCTTCACCACAGCCACAACGATGTGGGATCTGAGCCACATCTGCAACCTCCGCTGCAGCTTGTGGCAACCCCAGATCCTTAACCCACGGCACGAGGCCAGGGATCGAACCCGCATCCTCACAGACATATGTCGGGTTCTTAACCCGCTGAGCTGCAATGGGAACTCCTTTCCATATACTCTTAAGTTATTTTTGGTGGGGGGAAAGCTGCAGAAATCTGAGTTTAGTATGTCACTGAAATGTTAACCTGTCTTGCAAAAAGCATATTATCAAGGTACATGAGTTAAAGGTCATTGACAAATCCCTGGAATCTTTTCGAGGATGATGGGAAGATTCTGGGCCTCGAGAACTTCACCTTGAGTCAGAAGAGGCCCAGGGGACAGTGACGTCACAGTCCCTTGTTCTAGAACTTGCTATTCCTGATAGTGTGATGTCAAGATCGACCTTTCCTGCATGGGAAGGTATTCTGAAAGAGAATGGATGTGTGTGTATGTAGGCGTCCCTTTGTGGCAGAGGAGAAATGATCACAACATGGTAAATCAACTGTACTTCAATAAAACTTGGAAAAAATTGACCAGTCCTCTGGGTCTCCAGCTTTGGGCTGAATCGCTTGCCACATTCACAGTGTGGACAGTGTAGATACACCCCCTGGCACATGCCTAGATGGTCATGGTCTCCACAGGTAGCTCCAGGTTGGAGGCCATCTCATGGGTCCGACTAGTGAGGCACCCCAAAGGAGAGTGGGGTGGCGAGCCCCTGTGTAGTCCGGGTTCTGACTTACAACTAAAGGCCTTGACGTCTCAGTCCCCAGTCGGTTGGCACTTAGCCTCCTTTACTGTAGTCCTCACAGGAGTATGTGGTTTATACACCAGGGTTCATAGGACAATGCCTGGTATATCACAGGCCCTGAGTAAATGTTTGTTGAATGAATAAACAACAGGCAAAGGGACACTCTCTGTCCCTTCCTGCACTCCTTCCTATGTAAGCAGATAGGCTCTTAGGCTGCGTGAGGTCATGTTGAGCTATGCAAACAGAACTAGCCCTCAGAAGAGTGTGTGTGTACATGTGTGTGTGAGTGTGATGTGTACCAGTCACCACTCTAAATGCTAACCTAGCTGGCTCTAGTTTGGGGATCCTCCAAGGGGCAAGGTATTGTTTTTATTTGATGCCAGGCTGGGCCTGAAGAGCCCCCCCGCCTCCCGCCCCCATGGGGCAGTCTGTGCCACTGGAATTGCATCCTCTGCTCCTGGGTGAAGGTTCAGATGACCAAAGAAGGGACAGACCGTGTGTTTGTAAATTTGCGTGGAGTGACCAGCCGCCTACTGGAGGGAAAAGGGAAATCCTAAGATATTTTTATCTGCTTGACTTTGGCTTCGCTTCTCCTTTAGCTTTTCTACCTGCTTTTCACTCCATGTTTCAGGTCTCCTCCTGCCTCTTTGCTATTTCAGATGCTTTTGGTGGATTCTCCTTATATTTTAAAAATTGCTTGCTTTTGCTTGTGTTCTGCTCAATTAAGTTCTGACTTTGTGTGTGTGTGTGTGTGTGTGTGTGAAATGTAGGTAAGAATCTGGTCTACGGAGGATTAAGGGTCTCTACTACGCATGAACTGCTCATGAGTTAAAGAGAATTTCTCAATGTTAAGTTACGAGAATGTCTTTGGGTTTTCACAGTGTATGTTTTCCAAATTCTTCAAACTGTATCATCAGAAAACCAAGAAGAAAACAAGTAACACTGTCCCAGCTTTGCCAGGGAGAAATTAAGTTAGATTAAAACCATTGTCCAATTCAGGGAGTTCCCATCTTGGCGCAGTGGAAACAAATCAGACTAGGAACTATGAGGTTGTGGGTTCAATCTCTGGCCTCACTCAGTGGGTTAAGGATCTGGCATTGTCGTGAGCTGTGGTATAGGTCACAGACATGGCTCAGATCTGGCATTGCTGTGGCTTTGGTATAGGCCAGCAGCTACAGCTCCAATTAGACCCCTAGCCTGGGAACCTCCATATGCCCAGTGTGCGGCCCTAAAAAGACAAAAGACAAAACAAAACAAAAAAAAAACCATTGTCCAGTTCAAACAGCAAAGAAATTGAAGGAGCATGTCTTAGATCAAAATCTCACCGCAGGTTACATGACTTTGGACGGTTACCATTTTCATGAAAGAAAATTATCTGTTTCCTTTAGTAGTAACTTCATGCTTTTCACATCAAAACAGGTTGACCTATGCAGTTTAGATATTTGAGTTTTGAATCCCTGTTAAGTGCAGTGATGTTACTGACAATAGTTTAGATTCAGTGAATCCTGGAGTTCCCGTCGTGGCTCAGCAATAATGAACTCAACTGGTGTCCATGAGGATTTGGGTTCAATCCCTGGCCTTGCTCAATGGGCTAAGGATTCAGTGTTGCCATGAATTGTGGTGTAGGTCAAAGACATGGCTTGGATTTGGCATTGCTGTAGGCTGGCAGCTACGTCTCCTGGGACCTTCCATGTGCCGTGGGTGTGGTCTCAAAAAAAAAAAAAAAAAGATTCTGTGAATGAACGCATTTTGAATGCCTCTGATGGAGGCAGAAATCATTTCATTTGAGGCCAAACTGGCCCTGGCTGCGGAATAGAATTTATCGATGACAGTGGAGAAAGCACTGCTTTCACACCTTTGCGTTCTCTTGAAGTAGCATTTTTTCTTTGAAACGATGAGTACATCCTTTCTGATCTGTTTTATTTTCACGTCTCTTTCTCACATAGTGCCCTTCCTTTCCTTTCCTTTTGGTCACCAAGCCTGACGAAGTCTCCACCACTTCTAAGCCTATCATGAGATGGAATGGATAACTGGGGGCAGTCAGCCACATAATTGGCATAGCGATCGTGACACCAAATCTCCTTTAAAAAAGGAGATTTGCTATTTGTTGGGCCACTCCCGCAGCATATGGAGGTTCCCAGGCTAGGGGTCTAATCGGAGCTGTAGCTGCCAGCCTACGCCAGAGCCACAGCAACGCAGGATCCGAGCCGCGTCTGCAACCTACACCACAGCTCACGGCAACGCCAGATTGTTAACCCACTGAGCAAGGCCAGGGATAGAACCTGCAACCTCATGGTTCCTAGTCGGATTCGTTAACCACTGCGCCGTGACGGGAACTCCTAAAATCTCCTTTTCTTGACACGTCTCTGCAATGATGGGGAAATGCCACTCACCGTGAGGACAGTTTTGATTTTCAGCCTTGGAGCATGAGGAGCTCTGCGTTGGTGGATCTGTCGGACCTTTTCTGGGCATCGAGATGTTTTTCTCTACATTGTATTTATTGGAAATAAAAGGAAGCTAAATGGTTTTATGCACTTGGTAGTGGTCAAACAGTTGCTACCCTTTCTTCAGCCTTTTCTTGAAAACTCGAGGACGTTGGTCTTTATACTGGTGCTTATCCTGGGATATGCTGATGATGCTGGCAGGAGTTGTTACAACCAGTGGGGCTATTTTCTTCTATGGCAGAGAGCATCCGATCATTGTGCTTTTGAGTTGTCATTTTTATGTTTCATCTTTTGTTCTGCCTCTCCTGTGACACACGTGGTGCTGGGGATGCCTGTTGGAGCTTTGCAAGGTAAGCGACCCCTGTGGCTTTGCACCACGGAGAGGTTTGGTCCACAGATGAGCAGCTTTGCTGCTGCCCCCTCTCTTTCCATCCCCCATCGTGTATAGGAAGGTCCTGTTGACCCTCCAGGGAAGGCAGGTCTCCACCCAGAGGCCGAAGCCTCAATGTAGAATTTAACAGCATGCCTAGGTTTTCATTGTATTTATTATAATGTTTACCAGCTGTTTATAGAGGGAATGGTGACTTCATAGTCCCGCAGTGGCATGACGTTTCTGCTAAACTAAACACCTTTTGGTAAGTGAAGCCTGAAGAAAAGTCATAGTGCAGGTGGAGGGGGAGTCAGGCCGCCTTGGTTCTTCAGTGGCCGCAGTTGGGAAGATCTGGTTTTCCACAACCTCCCCCTGCCACTTCCAAGCGCGCTGCGTCTCTCACTTAGTGCTCTCTCTCACCAATCTTGTTAAAAATGAATCATCTAGAAGTTCCCATTGTGGCTCAGCAGTTAACGATCCTGCCTCGCACCCATGAGGATGTGGGTTCAATCCCTGGCCTCACTCAGTGGGTTAAGGATCCGGCGTTGCTGTGAGCGGTAGTGTAGGTTGCACACACGGCTCGGATTCCACATTGCTGTGGCTGTGGTGTAAGCTGGCAGCTACAGCTCAGATTCGACCCCTAGCCTGGGAACCTCCAAATGCCAGGATGTGGCCCTAAAAAAGAAAAAAAATCATCTGATTTAGTGTATCTGGACTGGGGCCCAAGAGTCTGCATTTTTAACAAGCTCCCTCCTGGGTGATGCTGATGGTTTGGCCTCTTGTGGCTCCAGGTTTGGTCCACAGCTGAGCAGCTTCAGCATCACCGAGAGGCTTGCTGGAGAGGCTAGTCCTCGTTCCTGTCCCTGGACCTAATGTATCTGCAGTCACAAGACCCCCAAGTGGGTTCTGGGCACATTAATACTTGGAAGCCCTGATCGTGCATGCTGCTCAGGCACCCTCAGTATATAGTGAGCCATGCTGAGCTGGCAGCTGGTGCCCTGTCTCAACTTACTTGGAAGCAGGTATCCATTTGGTGGTTTGCAAACCACTTTATAAAGAGCTCATGGAAGGATGTTTCAAGGCCTGGCATGCCCTCTCTTTCATGCTTCCAGAGCTTTCCGTTCCACCACATGCCCACCTCTGCTCCCGTTTGCATTTTGAGACTCATGTCCTCTGCGTAGCTGCCTCGCTGTCTGGATTCTGAGAGGCAGGCGCCGGTGGCAGGTGCATGGCTGGAGAAGGGACATCTATCTTCTTGGTGCTGCTGCTCCCAGAGGATGTCATTTGCCTGACAGATGTGTTCAGGCTGCAGCCACTCCAGGTGGGGTGAGGAACTCTGCAAAGGGCTGGGCGCACGAGGCTTTCAAACACTGCCGTGAGGATATTAACTCCTGGGAAATAAAGTGGGCGAGGAAGGACAGGGCTCAGCGGTGGGCCAGGGAGGAACTGGGGATCCTGGTTCTGGGGTCTGCGAGTGTGGAGGCTGCAGTACCGTCACAGTGACGACAGCCAGTGGGCAGCAGATTGTATTTGAAAGGGGGCTGCCGCCCCATCTCTCACCTCCCCTGCTTTTCCACAACGGGGCTTTGCCACATCCCTGCCAAGAGGTGGGGTCAGTTCCCTTCTCCTGACTGTGGGCTGACTTGGTGACTGATAACCCAGTGACATCACAAGACTTCTGAGGCTGGGTCAGAAAAGCCACTCAGCTTCCACCTGGTTCTCTGGGGACCCCCATGGTGGAGGAAGCCAGCAGCCATGAAGAATTCTGACCGTGCTGAGACTGCAGTGCTGGAGAGATACGTGAGATGCTCAGGTGGCAGCTCCAGCCAGGCACCCATGGCGGCCACTTGAGCAGCCACCCTGATGTCCAGCCTCGTCAAGCCTTCAGGGGACATAGCCCCAGCTGATGACTGCCTGCTGTGACCACACGAGAGATTCTAAGTGAGCTTTGCCTAGCTGGACCCTTCTCGATTTCCTGATCAAAACAAAATGAATGATGGGTTTAAGACTCTATGTTTGGGGGCAGTTTGTTATGTAGTCATAGCAACTCGAGTATTCTGAAAGGTTTGGTTTTCAAAAGTAGGTCATATCTTACAAACACCTTTCTTTTTTTTTTTTTTCTTTTTGCTATTTCTTGGGCCACTCCCGCGGCATATGGAGGTTCCCAGGCTAGGGGTCCAGTCGGAGCTGTAGCCACAGGCCTACGCCAGAGCCACAGCAACGCGGGATCCAAGCCGTGTCTGCAACCTACACCACAGCTCACGGCAACGCCGGATCCTCAACCCACTGAGCAAGGGCAGGGACCGAACCTGCAACCTCATGGTTCCTAGTTGGATTCGTTAACCACTGCGCCATGACGGGAACTCCACAAACACCTTTCAAACCAAATTCGTTTTACTTAGTTGTGTTTAAAATGTTTTAAAAACACCCAGGAGCAGTGAGGAGGTCATCCCCCAAATTAAAAAAAAAAAAAAAAAGTCTGAAAACTGTCTAGTAAAACTTGCAGGAGGCTGAATGATAAGGGTGATGAAGTACTAAGTTTCTGTTCATTCTTTGTTAAATATTTTATATTCTTTCATTTAATTTTTATTCCCACTCTATAAGGTGTGCCCATTTTACAGATGGGCTGATTGAGGCTCTGAGATATTAAGGTACGAAGAAACTCACTAATCACAGCTAGGGCTGGGATTATGAACCCCGATGGGCCTGACTCCGGAGTCTGTCCTGCAGCAGACAGGAGGATTGTTAAGGTGGAGACTTCAATCTCCGAGTCTCCTCTCCTTGGGGACAAGGGTTCAGGACCCTGAGGAATCATCTGGTTTAGTGCTGGGCCCTTCAGGATCACCTGGGGGATGTTTTAAAATCCACCTGCCAGGCCCTGCCCACACCAAAACCATGGGTCTGGGGTGGGGTGTCTCCAGATGCTTCCAACCCACCTCCGTTTGTCATCTCTGACCTAGTCCAACCTCCCACATGGCAGGTGAGGACACCGAGGCCCAGTGAGGAGAAGTGACTCGTTTTGAGGCCCTAGAGCAGCTTCATGGCAGAGCTGGGGCAAGAGCAGTTTTCTCGGCACCCAGACAGCAGGCTCCCCTGTGCCTCATTTGGAGAAGGCTTGGAGGGCTTGGCAGAAGTTAGCTTGCCCATCAAGGAGGGATCTCAGTGCCCTTTTACAATAAGATGCTGCGGTAGAAATGTTTTGGGTTCAGGAATGGTGAAGAGTTGGCTCATTAAGTCGCGCAACAAACATTTTACAAGCAACCCTCACGTGCTAGGTGTGAGGGCCCCACGCAATGTTGAGAACAGTCTGGGGCTGGCATCAATTTTTTTTTCTTAAAATTGTCATAAGGGACAGCATTTGAGGACTTAAACTCTCAGCTGAGGGAGGAGAGAAGGGGGGGTAACAGGAAAGGAGAGAGACAGAGGGAGCGACATGAATAGAGACAGGTTGGCTTTCAGGTCTCTTTTAGATAGAGGGTAGATTTCAGTGGGAGGCTGATCTGAGGACATTGTCTGTGGAAGCTGTTCCCAGTCCTGAACAGACATCAGATTCTGCAGTCACCGAGAGGCCTGTCCTGCTGGGCTCTGAGGACACAACCCTGGAGGGGCCCCCACCCTCCACGCCCTCCCAGTGTAGCTGGACCTGCAAACAGATTGTGACCATACAGAGCCCCAAGTCGAGGCTAGAAACCGGGGCGGTGAGACCCTTAATTCTGTCTGGGGGCTGGGATGGTTTAGGTTGACCCTCCATCGAGGTTTGTCCTAAGACTGTGGGGTTTCCTGGGACGCAGGGCTTTTGGTGCTAAAACCAGCTGAGTCCTGGGCAAACTGGGACCTTTGGTCACCTGGGTGGTTTCCTAGATGAGATGAGAGCTGACCTCAAGGCCCCTCCCCCAGTTCCCCTCCTCATCTTGGCCATGGTACCCCTCTTCCTGGACGCCCAAGCCGGGGCCCTTGGAGTCCGTTTTGACCCCTCCCCACCTCCTGCGTGCCTGTTCTTTGTTCTGCCCTTGTAGCTGTACCCCGCCTCTGTACACGGACACCAGTTAAGTCTGGGAGATAGAGTTTTGGGGGAAACAGAAAGAACAGTTTTATTGGAGTTCCTGTTTTGGCTCAGTGGGTTAAGAACCCAATTAGTATCCATGAAGATGTGAGTTCGACCCTTGGCCTTGCTTCGTGGGTGAAGGATCTGGCATTGCCATGAGCTGCAGTGTAGGTTGCAGACACTGCTCGGATCCTGCATTGCTGTGGCTGTGGTATAGGCCGGTGGCTACAGCTCCGATTCGACCCTTAGCCTGGGAACTTCCATATGCCTCAGGTGTGGCCCTAAAAAGAAAAAAAAAAAAAAAAAAAAAAAAAGAATACCTTTATTGCTTTGGCAGGCAAAGGAGACCACAGCACGCTAACACACTCCAAACTGTGTCCTCCCTGGAGAGGGGATGGCAAGGGGTTTTAAAGGTTTAGCTTGAAAAAAGGGAGAGGGGGAGGGCTGTTGATAAGGCTTAGGGTGCCTGGATTCTTCTCCCTCCATAGATCATTTCCCAGTCCTCAAGGCTGGAGGCAGGTGGTCCAGTGATGGTTTCTGGTGGTCTTTGCAGCTTGACCTTCTCTCTGCAGTGAAGACAGCTCACAAAAAGGAAGGGGTGTTAGGGGGTGTTTCAAAGGGAAAGAAAACCGCCAGGTTCAATATAACTCTAACTACAAAGTAACCATTAGAAAGAGAAAACAATTAAATGAGGAAGAAATCATTTGTGGAAAGTCAGAGTAAGTTAGTGGCCAAGGCAGGGATGCCATCATGGAGACTGTTTTACCTTGTTTTTAGTTGTAACAATATTTCTAAACCCTTAACTCTCCGAGTCAGCCTTTTGAGAGGGAGGGGAGGCCTGGGAGGCTAAAGGAAAAAGCTGTTTACTTTAAAACACACGGCTCAGGGGCTTGTCCATGGTTTCCCCCTTTCGTCTCCCTGCGGGCGTTTGTCGCAGGGCCAGCTGTCGCACCTTCCTCGCTGTCTCTGCCTTCCCTGCCCTGTTCTCCAATTCCTCGTCCTCACCACCATCTCGAGTTGAAGCTTTCCTTCCATGCACCTCATTGGTTCAGAAGCCAAGCTCCTTAGCCTGATGCCCAACCCCCGAGTCACCCGGCCCCTGTGTTCTTTCCAGCCACATCCCCAGCCATGCTGAGCTGAAGTCACCAGGTGGAGAGCTGGACGGTTGGCCGGATGGCCGAGAGCTGAGCAAGCGAACGGTCCCTGCAGTCTGTCTGCTCTTCCCCCGGCTGTTTCCCTTGGTGGTGATTCTTTTCAACCTCCGGGGTGTCATGGGTCCCCAGAATGTGAGAGGGGTTGGCGGGTGGAGGCGGAGGCTTAGAGCCCTTTGGTTTCTTGGCAAAAGCCCCGAAGGCACCTTATCGCCCTCTTTGCTTCCTTCTTTCCTTTCTGCCTTTCACTCCTGTCCCAACCTTCTGTCTTCTGGAAGCGTTTCTTTCTCACTCTGCCCCCTGGCGGTGGCGAAGGTGGCAGGGCAGCGTCTGGGGCAACACGAAGGGATAAGCGCTGTGGTTCTTGCTCTCGCCCTGCCCGCCGCTCCCTCTGCTCCAGCTCAAGTCCATTTCCTTCCTGAGACTGTGCTGCTGGCCTTGCCTTGCCCAGTCCGAGCCATCATTCTGGACTTCAACTCTCAGTTCGCCTGGGAGCCCTAAGTTCTTAGGGTCTCCCTATGCCAGCCCCCCAGCTGTTCGCGTAAGCCCAGAATTGGTTCTAGCGGGTAGGTGGCCACAGAAGGTTCTAGAGTCTCAGTCATTCTTCCCCTCTTTCCCTGGTTGGAACCGGCCGAGAACCATCTGCCGCGCAGCCAGGCCGCCAGGCCTCCCCTCCCCTTCCCCAGAGGGTGGAACAGTTCCCCAGAGCGCGTGCTGGATCCGCTTTCTCCAGGGCTCAGCCCTCATGCCTCTTTCTTTGTTGTGTTTCAGTTTCACAGAGTTTTTGGATCCATTCCAGCGAGTCATCCAGCCGGAAGAGATCTGGCTCTATAAAAACCCTTTGGTGCAGTCAGACAACATACCTACCCGCCTCATGTTTGTAAGTACCCTGATTTCATGGCTAGTTTGACCACTCTCCCAAGTCGGAAGCAAATGGGTTTTCATTGCTGCTTTTCCAACCCTGGGCTGATGAGGGTGAGCAGCCCCCCAAAACAGAGCGGCCCATCAGATTAAAATTCAGTTCCAGATCAAGATGGGTGTCGCTTGGTCACGTGAGAAGTAATTACCTGACACGTTGGGAAAGAAGGGACCTGCTTGGCTGAGCTCTGCCAAGGAGTTTCCAAATACTTAGAGTGAAATAAGCAATGGGTGAACAGACTTTCCTGCCCAATGTGCTTTTAAAATCAGCCTCGACTTCACCCAGCTCAGGCACCATAGATGGTTGTGTCAACCACTTCTTTGGGTTTTGATGGTCAGTTGACCAATGACGAGGCCACTGTGTGTGACTCAACTTTTAGATGGAGTCTCTGCTCCTGGGTAAATGGGGGACCGCCCAAATAGCTAGTGGATCTACTGGGACCGTTTTTACCTTTTGACTCTGCTCCATGACAGTTACAGCCTTTTATACTTCACCTTCTGCGTGCTGAGCCCTTCGCTGAGAGCTTAAGAAAAGATGCTCTCATTTAGTCCTACTTGATAGCCCAGTGTGGAGGATGTCTCTCTGCCCGGATTTTGCAGGGGCAGAACCACATTCCAGAGAGGTGAAGGGACTTGCCCAAAGCCACACAGCTAGGGAGCTGCAGAGCCAGGATTCACATTGACGCAGCCAGGCCTGGGCCCCCCTCTCAGCCAGGAGGTTGCTCCGTAGTCAGGAGCTGAGTGTCCAGGACGCCTTGCTGATGCGCACTGACTCCTAGAGAACTGCCACCAGGCCTTCCTGTAGCAGAGAAAAGGTTGAAGCTCCCTCTCATTACAGAACAATAATACAGATTTTTTTTTTTTTTTTTTGGTCTTTATAGGGCCGCACTTGCAGCATATGGAATTTCCCAGGCTAGGGGTCGAATCGGAGCTATAGCTGCCAGCCGAAGCTCTAGCAATGCGGGATCTGAGCCACATCTGGGACTTAACACCACAGCTCATGGCAACCCCAGGTCCTTAAGCCACTGAGCAAGGCCAGGGATTGAACCGGCATCCCCACGGATACTAGTCGGGTTCATGTCCTCTGAGCCATGGCAGGAACTCCAATGATGTAGTTTCTGGGTGTGGGCAACCTTGTGGCTCCAAGTGTCTTCCTATTGACCAGACATTGTGTCTCCTGCCTCTGGGAGCTGAAGTGACGGGTCCAGAGCTTTCATAGAGCACGTGCAGAATATTTTTGCATTTTGAAAGAAACCCCTCTGATCTTGCGGAGTAAATCTTGTTCGTCGGTGATGATGGGAAAGATTGTTGTGTCTGCAAACATCCCAAAGGGCCCAGAAAACTACATGAGCATTAATGTATTATTTTAATTGCTTTTGAGTAATTATTTTTCTGCCGGGAAGTGAACTGGATTTTTGTAAATATCGGGGAAATTACAAAATGTGGCATTTCTTTGTTTTGTCTTTTTAGGGGTGCACCCTCAGCGTATGGAAGTTCCCAGGCTAGGAGTCTAATCAGAGCTGTAGTCACTGGCCTACACCACAGCCACAGCAATGCTGGATCCGAGCCATGTCTGTGACCTGCACCACAGCTCATGGCAATGCCAGATCCTTAACCCACTGAGTGAGGCCAGGGCTCAAACCCGTGTCCTCTTGGATGCTAGTTGGGTTCGTTAACCACTGAGCCACGATGGGAACTCCAGGCCATGTCTTACTTGAGCATTTAATACTCAGTTTGAGTCTGAAAATTAGGTTTTTAAATTTTTTTTTTCCCACTTCTGCTCTAACTCAAATCTTCCATAAACCCTAGGAATAAAGTAACTAATGTGTTTCTAACTAGTTCACTCCATGGTTTTAACAGGGGGAGCATCTATTTATCACTTATGCCCATTCTTCAAAGATTTCACATTTCATGTGCCGTGAGACACAATTTAGAGATGAATGTTCATGTAGGGTGTTGTGAGAAACTTGCGGCTGTGTCCTAGATTTATGAACAATGGGTTGTTTGGAAGTCTAGATACAAATGCCACAAATATTCTGGCTGCAGACACAAACAGGATGGAGCACATTTGCATGTTGGCAGTAGAGGGAAGGAGGCAGTAAAGGAGTTATTCAGGGCTGTGATTCTCAGAGAATAGAAGGGTATTCAGCCCCAAACACTGATTCATACCCTCTAATCTCCTAATGAAATAAGTTCAACCTTTGGTTTTGTTAATAGTAGTTGATGAATTTCATTCATTGGGTCACAAGATTTAGTGTGATTCCACAACCACACAAGGCAAGCAGTGGATACGTTTAGAATACGTGGAACACGAGATGAAAAATACTTTGTCACCACATAAATTAGATTTGTTCTCCTGGGTTTTATTAAGAGTTTAATACAAGGTATCATTTGTCTGCATTTGATCCTTTCAAACCTTCTGGTGTTTAGAGCAGAATCTGTAATACAATATATTTTCACTGTTTTTAACAAATAGCTTGATTTCCTTAGAAAGCTCAAATTTCCTTTTTTAATGCATAAACCCAGTCCTGGGGTCTCCTCTCTCTGGGTTGGGATATTTGAATCTAAAGGCAAACTTGGTAACTTTCTAACCCAAATCTTGGTAACTTGTTTGAAGGCAGCTTCTTTTAACCCAGATGTTTCTTTATCTGGGAAATTAGTGTTTCTGGAGCTGTGCCTGTGTGTATGTTTGTGTGTGTGTGTTTTAAAGGAGCTACTTGGTTAAATGGCACAAAAATCATACCAGAATGTTAGGGAATTAAGTGAGGAGTCAATGGTAGTGACGTCACCAGGAAGCCCCTGATTGGCTGCTTCTCTGTCCTTGGCACCAGCAGCTGAGGTGACTTGATCTGTCAACAGGAAACTTGGGGTGTGGTTGGGCCCTTTGGTTCCAAGAGCTTGTTTCTCTTGAGGACTCTGGGTTCCTGTTGACCAGAGAGCCAGGCTGAGAACTCTTCTCTCACCCACTGGGTCTTGACATAACATCTCCTGGATGTCCCCAAGCCATCAGTTGCTCCTTTATTCAAAAGAGGTCATGATTCCTTTCTGAACATGCTGAGTTCAGCAGAGCATCTTTGAAAGAGATGCTCCCGCACCTACTTTTCGGTGCGGGAAGCCTCAGTCTGTGTTGGGTATTGCTTTTTAGTACTCTCTTTGTTGTGGTCTGCAGTAGTTGCATCTTTGTGCGTGCAGAGAACGCTTCCAGGATGAGGGAAGCAATAGGAACTGCAGGTGATGGGTGGGTACTTGACCCATGTAGGTTCCTGGGGGCCATACTTCTCTAAAGCAAAAGAGAATCTGGAAAGGGCCAGAGGAGAGGCTCAGGTCCCTTTTTAGGGACCTTCGTCATCATCATTGTCATCATTGTCCTTGTCATTGCTGTCATCGTGGATGTAGCATCGTGGAGAACAGGCGCTGTGCTCGTCACTTTACAAACAGCATCTCAGCGACTCCTCTCAGAGTCCTTGAGGTTGGCCCTTTTGTTAGCCTGTAATTACAGTGGAGAAAATGAAACTGTCAGGAGATTTAACAACTTATCCAAGTTTCAGCACCGTCAGTGACTAGACCAGGATCCGAACGCTGCCAACTGCCAGGGTGTAGACCCTCTCGGAGCCATTCAGCTGTGCTGCCTCCTCGAGAGGCGCGGAGTGCAGCGTGTCACACACCAAAGAAGCAGGTGTAAAGGCCCAGACACAGCAGATGCCAGGGCCGTGTGGGCCGCGTGAATAGGAGTTCAGACTGCTGGGTGGCAAAGGGGGCTGGGATAGAGGCAGATCGTAGATGATTTCTGGTGAGTTAATTATTACCTAATTCAACAGGCATTTACATGAAGCACCATCCTTGAGCCAAGCCTGGCGGCAAGTAGTGGAGGTGCCAAGCTGCATGAGGCACAGTCTGGGGGGACACACATAGCAGCATGCGTCAGACTGGTGGGCATCACAGGAAAACCCCAAAAGGACAGGCCAGACCGAGGGAGGAAATTGAAGGTGTTTCCCAATTTCTTTCCTTGGCTTAAAAAAAAAAAAAAAATCTACCCTAGACCTGTCCTTTGCCCTGGTCTCTTTTTGCTCCAGCCATGGTTTATTTCTGTCAAGTAGTACTGATACCGAGCTGATTTGATGACAGGGTTTTCTCTTCTGGAATAGGATGCTTCTCAGGAAGACAGAAATCAAGTCAGTTTGAGGGGAAGAGGGAAGGGAAAGAGACAAAGCTGGCTTGTGAGAGACAGTTTAATTTTTAGACATGTTTGAAAAGTCTCAGCTCTTGGCTCTGCGAGGCTGTAATTGTTGGCCCGCAGCGGGCCCTTTCCCAGGTGTCTGCGCACCCCAAGTTGTTGGAAGCACCGTGCGGCACGCCCACCTGTCAGACGCTGGAAATTAAAGCACTTTGGGCCCATTGTTTTGTCTGATGTGGATGAACCCCAGTGACAAGCTCCTTGGCTGACATCCTAACATCCGGGGCTCTGGCTCTGACCCCTTCAGTGGTTCCAAGTCCTTGGCACACTCATGCCCTTCCCTTCAGACATGCTGCTCCCTGCTCAGCTGATTCCCAGAAGTGCCCCGGCAGCATCAGCACCCAGGGGTTACCCACTTCCTGGGCGTAGCAATGGCTGGGGACCGATGGCACTTCCCATGTTGTTTTCATTGGTTGCCCGTATTGGCGATGTTGGTCCTGGAGGGCATGGGCGAGGTGCCTGGGCCAACTAGGCTTATCCCTGTCCCTCCACACCCAGACCTGGGCACAGACGAACTGGAGCTTCCCATGCTCTATTCCCGTGGGTCTGGTCACAGGATCCTGGCTTGGGTCCTGTGTGCACAGGTTTCTCTGGGAACAACCATCAGCATGTCCTGGATGCTAACTCTGCTGGGCCCTGTGGGTGACTGTTGGGAGGGGCCCCAGAATGGACCTCCTCGGGCAGCTCCCAGCATTGCTAATGACTAGCTAAGTGCATTGGGAAAATCACCTCCCCTCTCGGTGCCTCAGGGACCTACTCTGTAAAAGGGGGGCTTCAACAGCACTTGCCTCCCTCCCCAAGGTGTGGAGAGCTTCAAATGCAATGACAGACTTGCAGTACTTCACTTCGTACACAGCAGCATTCAACAACTCAATGAATTTCAATCCTTGCAACCATCACTATTATACCCATTTTAGAGAGAGGACACTGAGACGCAAAAGTGAACAGGTTAAGTGACATATTCACGGTTGCAGAGCTGATACATGCTGGAGCTGGGGCTTGAGCCAGGCTGTCCTTAATCTGAGTTCGTTCCCCACATGTTCCTCCACAGAGTTCTGGCTTCCTCGCCTCTGGAAGAACATCATGCAAATCCGGCCATGTCCTAGACCCTTGCTTAATGATTTATACAGACTGTCCTGATCTGTGGCTACTGTGCGGTACCATTAATTAGCAGTTTACAAGATGTTCTTTATTATAGGAATGATCTCAGCCTCCGTTTCCCCATCTGTAAGATGGGGCTGTTGGGCTCAGGTGATCTCTGTGATTGCAGACCCCTGCCCAGGTAGCATGGCAGCCCAGTTGGGGTGTCCTGGTCCCACTAGCTGCATGCATTTGTGCATTCACTGTGTTCCAGTTCTGTTTTCTGTACAAGGAGGATTTTCCCATCCACAGAGTGGTTCTGGGATTAGACAATGCGAGGAAAGCCTCTAATACACAGTAGGTGCTTAATCCATGACAGCTGCCACTGCCACTTCTGTGACTTATTCACGCTCCCGGAAATGAGCCTCTTTCCTTCCTTCTCCAACTTCAGAGACAAGGCATTTATTACATTTTATTTGTGCTTCTTACTTCTGACACGAGAACTGCTATGACGCTGTGGTTGAAAGCACAGAGCTTGATGCTTGGTTTCAACAGTCTGAGCGCATATCTCCCCTTTACCACTTATTAGCTGTGTAACATTTAGCAGCTTGCTTCCCCTGTCTGTGCCTTCCTTTTCTATCCAGTAAGTAAGGAGCCTACTTCACAGGGTTGCTGTGAGGAATGAGTGAGTTAATTTACAAGAAGTGCCTGGAATAGACTCTGGCATTAGTAAGTTTTTAGAACATGTCAGCCGTTGTTGTCTAACCTCCAAATGTACATTCAGCGGCCCTGTTCTCATGGCTACTGCGGAAAACGCAAACACAGAGGGGGCCGGTGTGTTCTCTGCACCCTGAAGCATCGAGTGGCTCAAGTTCATTGTCCTGGTTTCTCTCAGGTCCCATTTAATAATCACAGACCATCCACTGTCTTTCCACGGGGCCACTCCCAGGATTTTCAAACGTTAAAAAGCCCTGGGAATATTAACCTAAGGGTAAACAAGCTAAGGACACGTTTTTGCTGGTCCCCTTGGGTCCTCCATGTCCACGTTTGAAGGTAGAAGTTACCAGCCTCCGCCTCGTTATCTCTGTGTCCATCTCCATCACTCACAGGCTCTGGCAGTGGGACCGTGGCTTCTAATGGCTTTTGTCAGAATGTGGAAGGGCTGTGCGCTGGGGTTAATGCAGTCTGGTTTTTGGACTGAATGTGGGGTGCTTGTTCTGTCTTCATTCCTCTCTTACTCGGTTCCGAGGTACTTTTGTGCAGGGGGAAAGTTGCCTTCCTAATGTGTCAGTTTCTGGGGCTCATCTCTTAATTCCAACTTTTAGTTGAAAAATACTGATAAAAGAGGGACAGGTGATAAACGTAGCTATGTGTTTGTCCTGTTTGAGGACTGCGCTGCCCAAGGATATGCCAGATGCGATTCCAGGAGGAAGACCTGTGACCAGAGCCCAAATGCCATTAGGATGAGAAGAGGAGAGAAGGACCACCCCCTACCCCACCCCAAGTCATGTGCAGACTTTTTTTTTTTTGCCTTTTTGTCTTTTTCAGGGCGCCACCTGTGGCACATGGAGGTTCCCAGGTGAGGGGTCTAATCAGAGCTGTAGATGCCAGCCTACTCCAGAGCCACAGCAAAGCAGGATCTGAGCCGTGTCTGCTACCTACACCACAGCTCACAGCAACACCAGATCCTTAACCCACTGAGCAAAGCCAGGGATCAAACCCGTGTCCTTATGGATGCTAGTCGGGTTCGCTAACCACTGAGGCACGACAGGAACTCCTCATACAGACATTTCTGTTGCAGCTGCCTGGTTGGGGCTGGGGCGCTTGTCTGATGGCTGCAATTCCCCACCTGCGAAGCTCCTGAGATGAGAAGCCCTGAGCCCTCCTGGGTGCTTCGCACTGGCCCAGGAAGCAGCCAGGGTGGGGATGTAATTAGAGCAGGAGAGCTGGGGCAGCGAACAGGGCTCAGAGAGACCCTCCAGCAGTGAGCCTGGAGCCACTGGGCAGCTCTATTGCCTTCTCCAGCCCCCACTCCTGGGCTTGGAGCCACGTGTCTCCCACACAGTGTCCCCACCCGCTGCTTGTCAGCAACATCGTGCTCAGGATCATCTCCTGTGAGCAGCCTCAGGAGCCTTGGCAGGAGCATCTTCCCAAATCATATTTCCTCTGGGGTTCCATTTCTGCCTAAGCTTAGACCGTGCCATCTGGGATTGTTCTACAGTATTTTCTTAAGTTCTCTTGTCTTCTCGTATTTAAGTTTCGACTCTAGGTGGGGTCATTGAAGTGCTATTCGCCATTCAGTGAGCTGCCTTCTCCTATTTGGGGGTGGGGCCTGGTCTGCGGGGCCCAGAGTGAGAGGCAATGAAAAGCCAAGGACGCCTTTTTTTTTTTTTTTTTTTGGTCATTTTGCCTTTTCTGGGGCCGCTTCCTGTGGCATATGGAGATTCCCAGGCTAGGAGTTGAATTGGAGCTGTAGCCACCGGCCTATGCCACAGCCACAGCAACGCGGGATCCGAGCCGCGTCTGCAACCTACGCCACAGCTCACGGCAACGCCAGATCGTCAACCCACTGAGCAAGTGCAGGGACCGAACCCGAAACCTCATGGTTCCTAGTCGGATTCGTTAACCACTGCGCCACGACGGGAACTCCACCAAGGACTTCTTTGACCTTGCCCTTCAGGCTCATGTAAGCAGGGCCTTCAGTCATCGCTCTTTAAGCACCTAATGTGTGAGTCAAAACCAACGCAGTTTCTCAGCCACCAGCATCGGCATCATTTGAGGTGCTTATTACATAAGGTAAATTCTCGGGCCTGTCCTATAAGAGTGTTTGAGGGACGCAGCATTGGAACAAGCCTGGCAAGTATTCCAGTGTGAGAGCCTCCCAGGCCCTCGTGGAGACTCTCAGATTTGCTGAAACTGTTAACTCACAAGTGAGTGTTGCCTTTTTGAGTCACTCCTGGGGAAACCCTCTTCTTCTCTGCTTCAATTCTGAATCTTCTCTCATCCAGCTGCCCATAGCTCTGTGCCCCTTGTCATCTAAATACTCTCCATGGCAATAGGACGCGCTCTCCATGGCATTTGCATGGCCACATCACCCAGGGTCACTGCTGATAAGGAGGATCATCTGGCTGATTACTACCCCGTGTGGTCAGAAGGAACTGGCCAGTGAGAAGGGATTTCTCATGAACTGACTCTGAAGACAGCTCCCAAACAGATTCCCAATGTCGCTTTGAGCTCTGGCAGTCTGGCTGTAGCAAGTGTATAGGGCATCTCCAGTTATTTTTTGTTATTATTTTATTTTATTTCTTTTTAGGGACTCACCCGTGGCATATGAAAGTTCCCAGCCTAGGGGTCAAATGGGAGCTGCACCTGCCAATCTATACCACAGCTCATGAAAATGCCAGATCCTTAACCCACTGAGCAGGGCCAGGGATTAAACATGCATCCTCATGGATAGTAGGCAGGTTTGTTACTGCCAAGCCACAGTGGGAACTCCATCTCCAGTTATTTGAAAAATCTGTGTTTATTTGGATGGAATCTTTTTTTTTTTTAAGGAAAGTATCTTCCAGCTGTGTCTTAGGTCTACTTAAAAGGCCCCTTTCCAGGAGTTCCCGTCGTGGCGCAGTGGTTAACGAATCCGACTAGGAACCATGAGGTTGCGGGTTCGATCCCTGCCCTTGCTCAGTAGGTTAACGATCTGGTGTTGCCGTGAGCTGTGGTGTAGGTTGCAGACGCGGCTCGGATCCCGCGTTGCTGTGGCTCTGGCATAGGCTGGTGGCTACAGCTCCGATTGGACCCCTAGCCTGGGAATCTCCATATGCCGCAGGAGCGGCCCAAGACCAAGAAATAGCAAAAAGACCAAAAAAAAAAAAAAAAAAGGCCCCTTTCCAAAATGTGGTGAGCACACAGGTGGAGACTTCCCAGAGCGTGAACACTGTTGCTCAGTAGTTACCACGTACCCCCTCCCACCACTGTCTGTGAGGCCAGTTGTAGATTTCTAAGATATTGAATCACTTTTGATATTGTTGCAATCATAAGGAAGTATCATCAATACCCTTTCCCTGGTTGTTTGAATGTGGAAAACAATGTATTAATTATAGAATGCTGAGCAAAGACTAGTTATCAGAGGCAGAAAACCTGGTTTCCAAAGCCTGGCCTTGCTACTTACCGGCTGGAGAGCTGAGTTCTCTTGTTTTAAAAGGTTTTTATTATAGTTGATTTACACTGTCCTGTCAATTTCTGCTGTGCAGCAAAGTGACCCAGTTATACATACATATATATACATATATATATATATATTCTCTTTCCCATATTCTATCATTTCTATCACAAGTGATTGGATATAGTTCCCTGTGGTATACAGTAGGAGCTCATTGCCTATCCGTTCTAAATGTAATAGTTTGTATCCACTAACCCAAAACTCTGAGTCCATCCCACTTCCTCCCACCTCCCCTTTGGCAACCACAGTCTGCTCTCCATGTCTGAGCGTCTGTTTCTGTTCTGTAGATAGGTTCATCTGTGCCATGTTTTAGATTCCACATATAAATGATATCATATGGGATTTGTCTTTCTCTTTCTGACCTTATTCACTTAGTAGGAGAATCTCTAGTTCCATCCATGTTGTTGTAAATGGCATTATTTTGTTCTTTTTTATGCCTGAGTGGTATTCCATTATGTATATGTACCACATCTTCTTAATCCATTCATCTGTTGATGGACATTTAGGTTGTTTCCATGTCATGGCTATTGTGAAGAGTGCTGCAGTGAACATAGGGGTGCATGTTTCTTTTTGAATGAAAGTTTTTCCTGGGTAGCCAGCTGTGCATTCTTGGGCACATTGTGGAGTCCCCAGGCCTGGCAAAGACAGTCCCAGAATAAATAAGGATTTAAGAGACTCTGGTACCTGTTGGTACCTAACAGTTCCTGCCTCATAGAGAGTTCAATAATGAGTGTTGCTCGCATCTGAATTAAGCACTTACTTCGCTTCTGAGTGCTTTGGTCCAGGGGAGGAAAGGGGAGGAAAGAAAGAGGAACGACTTCATGCAAAAGGACTAACTTCTGCTCTGCCATGGAAATGAATATTCAACAAAAGAACATCAAAGGGGAATGAACCAATTGACTCAAAGCAAGTCCCACATGCTGCCATGTTGCTGGGACACTGGGGATGCGAGGCTAAGGGTTCTCCCATCCCTCCGCAGAGGAGGCGGGGAGGAGGGCTACTGGCAAAGATGAGTCATTATAATGCCAGCTTCTTCTTTTCTGTTTAAAAAGTCACCACTTTAAACGTGAATCCCAGCAATTACAAATCAGTTATAACCCATAATCAGACCTCTGGTATTTCAAGTCTGTGGTGTCTCTAAGAGTAGATATAAATCCTTCTTAGTTTGAGGTTAAGAGTTCAGTAAGATCATTCAACTAGTAAGTCTAAACGAAGCTAACGGGAACTAATTATCAATCAGCTCTCTGAGAGCAAACTGCTGTCCTCATAAGGGATTATTTGTTGTTTCTTCCAGGCAATTTCTTTCCTCACACCTCTGGCTGTTATTTGTGTGGTGAAAATTATCCGGCGAACAGACAAGACCGAAATTAAGGAAGCCTTCCTAGGTAGAGTATTCACGGTTCCTGCTTTAGGGGATGGGGCGGAACTTGATTAGATTACTAGATTTTGAAACTCTCAGTGACACCCAACTGGTTTTTCTCTTGGCCAAATGAAGCTTGGGAGACACAAGACAAGGTAAACTTTTAGCCCCAGGAAGAGCCAGTGCAGGGATGGTTAACTGCCTTTATCTTCAGGGCCAGCCTGTGGCCGCTGTCCCTAGTGCTGAAAGTAAGCTCCAGAATCCACATCAGAGCTGTGCATCCCAAGCACAGAAGGGCAGCTCTTGGCTGCAAAGCAAAGTGAATCTGAAACTTTATCACCACTAAATGTCCAATCCCACATGTGTGGCTAATAAGCCCACATTATGGGCAATTCAAAAATCAGCCGAGACTCCTTGACCAATCACCATTGGCTTGAGGCAAAAATGTGCAAAAGCAGATGTAAGATATAATATAAATAACTCATCATCAGTTTGGGGACATTTTGGCAGTTAATCAATTGTTATTATGTAAAGAATGCTGCAATCTTTGCTACTGGTTATAAAACCACTGTTATAAATTCTTCCCAAGCTGAGCCATATCTGCATGTGGCATGAGTTGGACATTTTTAGGATTACATCCTTTTTTTTTTTTTCTGATGTGTATATTAACCAAAGGACTGAGTAAATGGCAGCATTAAGAGAAAGCAAACCTAGCTGGCTTGTTTAGCGACCAAAATAAAGTGCCTGGAAGCCAGATTTTGATCTTTTTGATTGCTGGGAAAACTGAATTAGGTTTATTTTTGGACATGACACATTCAAGTTACCCAGACCCTCACACGCATTCTGTTGTTGGTGTGTTATATATGCTCACCATTCAGTTAGGTAGTAAGTCTATAAATATGAGATTTTCCACTAAAGGTTACATTTGTTAATTACTGGGTTTTTAGGAAGTGACAGTGTAGTCAAATGTGACCTTCCCCCCTTTTTTTTGTAAGGGAAAGGGGTGAGGGTGAAATCTAGGGTGTGCAGAGCAGTAAAGGGATAGGAAACATTTCCTACATAACCAGGCTTTGGTCAGGCTCTATCTAGTTGAAAAGGACAGAATCCTCTGAAGTTTTTTTTTTTTTTTTTTTTGGCTTTTTATGGCTGTACTAGCAGCATATGGAGGTTCCCAGGCTAGGGGTCCAATTGGAGCTGTAGCTGCTGGCCTACACCACAGCCACAGCAACATGGGATCCGAGCTGCATCTGCCACCTACACCATGGTTCATGGGAATGCTGGATCCTCAACCCACTGAGTGAGGCCAGGGATTGAACCCTCATCTCATGGATACTAGCTGTTAACTGCCGAGCCATGACGGGAACTCCCATGAAATTAGATCAAATGTATCAGTAGAGGCTTGGTTCCAGGTCTGTTACAAGCAATCTCACAGACACTCAAGAATAGGGAAAAAAAAATGGGGAGCCTCATGGGGACAGAAGAGGGACCCAGGCCACCAGAGGTGGAGGCACCCCCATCACCTCGCATCTTCTCTGCGATGTGTCTTCCCTCTCCTCTTTCTCCCTGACTCCATCTCCTGTCGGCACCTTTGGTCTATATGAGGCTTGGCCATGGGATTGGGGGTGCCCCTGGCCTACACCTGCGTGTCTGTTCCGCTCTAGTGCCCACCTCTGAGTATCACTGCATCTCACGGTCCAGACTTCCCAGGCGGAGACTCTGGCTCCACTCATTTCTCAAGCCTGGACACAGAAGTCATGAGTCTCTGGCCAGCCTGTAGGTGGCTTTCCTGAAGTCAGGCGCATCCCCCAGATGCTCCTCTGTGGTTGAGGGTTTGATGGTCATGTCTCTGCCTCCCCAGTGGAGGTGGGAGGAAGGTCAGTTTTTCCAGGAAGGATGTAGGTGCCCCCCGTGCGTGGCTCGAGCAGCTGGGGAAGCCTTTGGACATATATCACTGTGGTCCCCAGAATGTCCCATCAGAAGCCCTCTCAGGTGTCATGGAAATTCCTTTGCCTCGATTGTAATTTTCATCACTCCCCTGGCACAGAATCCCAAGACATGTGACGGTAGGATTGTCTTTCATGGTTCTGGTTGTAATTTACTGCCCGCTTTGGGAGTCAGGCTGTTGTTATGGCAGCAAGTGGCTGACAGGTACTTTCTCTAGCCCTTTTCATTTTCAGCTAAATCTCCCGTAGGATGACATTTCAAAATTGCACACCAGACCCGGCCTTCTATATGTTCACAGAGAAGGTGGCGTTATTGGATGGTCTGTTTGTCTGAATAAACGAGAGCCTGCCTTGTACAAATGATGAAGAACTTCCCATTGCACCAGTTTTTTTTTTTGTTTTTTTTTTTTAATCACTGCTTTTAGGAAGCTTTGGAAGTAGAGGGTGGGAAGAAGTGATCTTTAAAAACCAAGGACAGAAATCTAGGTGTAGCTTTTCCACTGTTGTCTGGAATTGAGGACTTTCTCAGTCAAGGGGGTTTAGTGCTGAGATCCCTTTTTCATCCAGGCATCTTCGGCAGACCTGAACCCCAAGAGCATGTCCACAGCGGCCCCCTTTGTGAAAACAGTTGGATGAAAACAGTGAGGCCTGCCCCACCCTGCATCAGGCTTTAAAGGATTTAGGCTGCAGAACAGCCAGGTCTGCATAGCCGAGAGCCCCGTTTTAGAAGGTCTGCAGTGCTGAATTCCCAAGAACAACACAAGTGACAACTAAAGCTCTCTAACCCTTTGGGGTGCTTCTAGGCAGGAGTGCCCTCAATATAGGACCCTTGTGGGCCAACGCACGTCATCATATGTTGCTTTGAATTTCTTTATCCAATACAGTCTGGCTTGTCTTTCTGACTTTTAAGCCCGCAGTGGTGTGAGATGCTATAAACACAGCCCTTATGAACCCATCCCCCAGGTTATTGTTAATCAACAAGCTCCCTGTCCGCTTACCCCCGTGCATCTAATCTCAGCCCAGCCTTCTCTCTGCTGTCAGTGAGAGGTCCCCTGTCTTGGTCTCCTGGGGGTGTGCTTTTCAGATGAACATAATATTCGGTTCAATTTACTTTCGGAAGGCTGCGATGACTTCTGCCCTAAGTATCGTCGCTCCTGATCCCCGCCCCCTTCTGTCTCCTTTGGGCTTTTGGATCAGAGAGTGAAGCCGCCAGGTGTTGGTGGTCATACCACATCCACACATTTTCTAGCTCAGCTCCTTGAAGCTTTTCAGAGATCTGCTCTGTGCTCCAGCAGGCCCAGCCGGCGCAGAGGTTGGGGACACGTATGGTGTTCTGGATTGATATAGTGGTCTCTGAAGTTCCCCACGGGCATTGGGAGATCAGCTGCTGATGCTTGTTCCCAGAGACCTCTGTGCGGAGGCTGGGCTAGGACCAGAATAAGAAGGAGAAAACCCAGCAGGGAGCCCCCTGGACCAGCCCTAACAAGAAAAGATGCCAGTCATTTGAGGCTGTCTTGCAGCCTGTGAATTGCCATGGCTCTGGGAGAACACTGCAGTGAAGACAGCCCAGGAAATTTCCCCTTCTCTCCACAGAGGAGACCTCTCAGCAGTGCTCTGAGCTTGGGAGAGAAAGGGGAAGCCAGCGTTTTAGGAAGGAAGGGTCTGTGCCTGCAGAATGTAATCTGAACATCTCTCCAAGTCCCCCCATGCTTGCTCCCAGTTTCTGCACTCCAGTTGCATGCCTGGTGTTTTAATGGTGCTGCTGGGCTGCTGACTCATGCTCTGCTCTCCCTCCCAGTGGCCTAGCCATCCTCTGCTGCCACACTCAGATATGGCGGTGTTGCCTACCCCACGCTTAGTTGGTTCATTTCCCTTTGACAAAGCTGTTCATTTGCACTGCTCCCTCCTAAGCACTCTGTTTCCCCTGTCTTATAAAAGGCAGGTGGGTTTTGTCTCCATCTCAGTGGCCTGTGCCCTTGGCGACTGTGTTGACTGTTCAAATTTGTAGAATAACACATTTGTCTCCCTTGATGACCATGATTTGCTCCAGGCAGCTCCTTCCTGAAAATATCCCTCTATTGCTATTTTCTTACATAAATCTCAGCTGATCTTGAACAGCTAATATTTGCCAAAGGGAAATGGTAACTCGTATGCTTTATTATTCAACAAAGCAATGGAATGGGGCATCAATAGGTTTTTATTGCTTATGCAAAGCACTTGACCTTCCATCACATTGACCTGCTTTTTTGTGCCCTCTTGATAAACATGTGAGAGAGCTGCAGGGTCCTTACAGGGAGAGCTCTGTGACTCCTTTCATCTGCACCCTTTGGGCAATCTGTGCTTCATTCAGCAAAGTCCTTCCAAGCTGCTCCGAGAAAGTCCCCACGCTGTCTGTTTTTTGTTTGTTTGTTTGTTTGTTTCTTTAATCTTTTTAGTATTGCACCCATGGCATATGGAAGTTCCCAGTAAGGGTCGAATCGGAGCTGCAGCTGCTGGCCTACACCACAGCCACAGGAACGTGGGATCCGAGCGGCATCTGTGACCTACACCACAGCTCACAGCCACGCCAGATCCTTAACCCACTGGGCAAGGCCAGGGATCGAACCTACATCCTCATGGATCCTAGTTAGGATCGTCAACTGCTGAGCCACGAAGGGAACTCCCTATTTTTAAATAATGTAACCCAGAATTGCCTATTATTTCAGGTGGCAGAAAGCATCACCTTTCTCTGGGCAAACCTTTCAAAAACCTAGTGAGGCTTTGGGACACGTCACCTTCTCAGAAACAGTGACTGGTTGGATAACAAGTTGGCAGGAGACAGGTCAGCAGAGTGACAGTGGCCAAGGGGGCGCATCCTCCTTGCAGCAGGACTGCAGCAGCTGCTGATTAGAATTATATCTGAGAAGGTCGCTAGAAGGGAAAAAAACAGTTATATTTCTTGCCACCAGTAAAAGAAGTTCTACATGCGGTAGTATTAAATCTGTTCCTATCAGGCCAGAACATGATAGATGGACTTCTCTAGATACTGAAAATTTCAGTCAAGGAGGAGAGAGAACTTTCATGTTATAGGGGCTTGGAATCTTATGAGTCACTCTGCAAAGTCCTGTTCTAATTACATCTTACCCCAGCCACTCAAACTTCCCTTGCTTCTTTAGACTGCTGGTTCATATTTCTGTGGTCCATAAGTTGCACGGTATTACGATGGGGCAGTGAGGATGACAATGATGATGGTGAGTTGAGAGCCAGCTGGTTACTTTTCTGTCTCTCGCTTTTGTTTTGTAGCGGTGTCCTTGGCTCTTGCTTTGAATGGAGTCTGCACAAACACGATTAAATTAATAGTGGGAAGGTAAGTTCCAAAAAGAAACAAATAGTGACTTAAGACTCTCAAGGTCATCTCCATAGAAACCTGGGCCACAGGACACTGAAGGGACAGATAGGAGCTCTTCTGGTTTCCTCTTAAATTGTTGTCCTCCTGGGAGTTCTGTCCTAACACGGATCTTTCCTCTCCCATGTGAACTCACTCTTTCAGTAGCCAGGACATCAGCAGTAAAGAAGTATCCATTGATTATTCTTTCTTGTGGGTCAAAGCCCCCTGCTGGCACCCCCAGTCCATCCACTGCTGCCCCCGGGCCTCACCAGACACCCACTCAGTTGTTTGGTTTTGGCCTCCAAAAAATAAATAAGATTGCTTATCTGTGGTTCTCTTTTGGATAAGAAATATGGATTGGCATTTGAGCTTTGGCTCCTGGCACATTTCTCTTCCTCCCCTGGGACATGATTTCTGTTCTCCATTTATCTTGCCTTCTCTCCCAACTGCTCTGGAAGTGAGTTAGTCTCGGTGGAAACAAACAGTCAAAAGACCTGAATTCAAGACCTGACCTTGGCCCTGACTCACTGTTGGCCTTGAACAGGTTACAACCCCTCTCGGAACCTCAGTATTCAGCGATCATCTACTTGGTGTGGGGTGCTCGTCAGGTACCGGGGGCAGAAGATGGAGACAGACTGGGGGGTACATGACCTGGGACTGCAGTGTCCTCCCAGATTTCTGTGCTTGGAGTTGCTGTGGGGCCCTGATAAAATGCCAATTCCCAGGCCTCATCTGCTCTGAGGTTCTGGTTCAGTAGGTGAATAGCCACACTTAGAGAAACACTAGCCACATGGGGACGGGGGGAAGACAGTATGCCAGCTCTTCTGATAGATTAGTGATCACTGATATGTTATAGATATTGATTGATTGTTATTAGGCCTCAGTCCCAGAGCTGGAGGACCAGTGAGTCCGTTTGGGTGAACTGTAACCCAGTATGTGCAGAAAACAGGGACTGTGTTTATTCCATGGGCAGAACTTCGTCCATGGCAGGCAGTTGGCAAAGGTCAGTTGAATTAATGTGAACTCTCGACTGTCATTGTATCTGTGTGAGAATCTGCACTTGAAGGAGGCGGACAAGCGTGGGGGATGGGGAAGGGTGTAGGTGCAAGAATCTAAACGCCGGGCTTCAGAGCTTCTTTGCCACTTACTGGTTGTATGTGACCTTGGGCAGGAGTGTAATCTTTCTAAGCCTTAGTTCTCACACCTGTAAAATGAAGTCCCAGGGTCTGTCCCAGGTTTGTCATAAGAATCATATGATATGACCCATGGGCAGTGCTGAGCACTGGGGCTGGTACCCAGCGAGTGCTCAGGACATGTTAGCTGTGATTGCAGCAGGAGGCTGGACCTCAAGGCTGGCTTCTACCCCACTTCCCTGTAGAGTGTCCCCCAGCCCACCCCCGCCAACAACCTCCAGGACCGGGAGCCAACCTGGTGGCCATGTGCTCTACATCTTGGAGCTGAGTTTTCAGGTCTTGTCCATGAGCTTAGGTGAGACCTGCTCTTTAAGGAAGGGCAGGCACTTGGCCATCCAACTTCAAGATGTTGGGCCATGAGGAGCCTCTGAATAGCGGAGCCATAGATGCAGGCGGGGACTACCTTTCACTCCGCTGGTGCTGTGCTTAGGAGGCTCCTGTCAGTCATCATGCTTGACTCTCAGCTCAGCTTTGGGTAGGTATTGCTCTCCCTCTTTTATAGATGTGGGAACTGGGCTGGGGGAGGCTATGTGATCTTCTCAAGGTCATAAAACTAGTACGTGGCAGAGCAGGAGTTCTAACCCAGACCTTTGATCTGACGCTGAAGCCTGAGCTTTGCCCAAGCCCACGGTGTCTTCCTGGGGCTGGGGGGTGGCGGGGGGGGCTCCAGTGTGGATGACAGACAGACGAGCTAGGGCAGCAGGGCACAGCAGGGGTCAGCTTGGGGTTTGTCTGTGATGGCAGCATTTTATAGTGAAAATGTCCATGGTGTCTTTTGTAGACCTCGCCCCGATTTCTTTTACCGCTGCTTTCCAGATGGAGTGATGAACTCGGAAATGCACTGCACAGGGGACCCCGACCTGGTGTCCGAGGGCCGCAAAAGCTTCCCCAGCATCCACTCCTCCTGTAAGTTCAGTGCCTGGGACACTCTTTAATTCCTGGGTCACGGCTCCTGATCACGCTCTTTGGGCGTTTAGGTGGAGAGAGGAGTGTTGATCCACGAATGCTGAGCACAGGTCACTCTTCTTCCCTGTAGGCTGTTGGCTGAGACGCAAGATATTTCAGGGGAAGAATTAAGCCTGAGGACGAGGCTGTGGCGTTTACAAAACATTGCATGTGTTCCTTTTGTGAACTTGGCAGAATGTAACATGTGACACTTTTACCCTTTGGCAGTTCCATTCAGAAACTTGTCGGTGCCAGGCAGTTAGTGGTGTTCCCTGGGGCCGTGTGCCCTTCAGCGCAGTGTTCACTCTAGTTTACTCCTTCAGCGAAGGTTGTGTGTGTGTGTGTCTGTGCGTGTGCACACACGCACACCTCACCATACAGTGTATGTATATGTATATCCCTGTCCTTACACCCGAGGATACAGTTTGATTATGGGTGTGTGAGCTGGGACCAGCCTCAAAGCAGAGACTAAATAGCATGAACCAGATGCAGTGTGGTGCAGTAGAAAGTATACAGGTTGTGGAAGTGTGACAAAGCCTGGCTCCGCCAGGTATTCGTTCTGTGACTTAACCTCTCTGTGGCTCAGTTCCTGTTGTCTAACGTGGGGATGACAGGGCCTTGACTCTCGGTTGGGTTGGAGTGAGCGTTGAAATAAGTCATGGGACACACCGATATTTCTGGAGTGTCCACCGTGCCAGAATGTTTAGGCGCCTTATTTAATCCACCCAGTGTATGCCAAGTACTTGGTCTCATGCTTTTAATAACCCCCGTTACCCCTATTATTGTGCATGGCCAGAGCTGAGGTTTCCAGAGTGTCCAGGTCATGTCTTCATTCGTTCCGTCAACATTTACCGAGTGACTTATGGGTCACTTTATAGGTACCAGAAACAGTGACGGGTGGTGGGGAAACAAAGATAAATGAGACACAGCTGGTGTCCCGGGGAGTCCACAGACCACGGCAAGTGTTGTTTTGTTTGTTTGCTTGTTTGTTTAGGGCGGGCGCCCCCGTGGCATATGGAGGTTCCCACTAGGGGTTGCATCAGAGCTGTAGCTGCTGGCCAACCCCACAGCCATGGCAACTCAGGGTCTGAGCCACGTCTGTGACCTACACCACAGCTCACGGCGATGCCAGGCCCTTAACCCACTAAGCAGGGCCAGGGATTGAACCTTCGCCCTCATGGATCCTGGTCAGGTTCATTACCGATGAGCCACAGCAAGAACTCCTGTGGCAAACTTTATATTTAGGTTGGTGATTCTGGGACCACTGGACAGGAATGACCACTGGGGAGAGGACTGACTGGCTGCTCTCATGACCCGAAGTCCTTGCTTCCCCACAGGGCTGGTCACTGTTTACCTTTGGTAAGCCTGTTACGCTGATCCTTGATAATTTTTCTGAGTACCTAATACATACCCTGATGGTGGTTGGATTAAGGAATAACTGGACGGCCTTTCCTGCAGAGGTGTTGTTGAGCATCTTGCTCGGAGTCATTAGAGACTAGGGCCTGTCAACAATATTGGGGTGCCAGGCACTCTCAGTGACTCTCCATCAACCTGTGCAACAGTCCTGCCAGGTCTGGTGGTCCCCACTTGGTGCACAGGGACAGTGACTTAGACTCAGCAACTTGTTTAGGGCCACTTAGCTGACCTTCATGCCAGCCTCTAACACCATAGCGTCTTGGGCTTTTGGTAACTAAATACGGCAAGATACTCATGGTCCATGTTCATTTAAATAAATACCCCATTTTTTCCTCTTGCTTTTTGGAGACTGTAGTGGGTTGAATAATGCCCCCCCCCCCAAAAAAAGATATGTCCTATCCCTAGTCCACAGAATCTGTGAGCTTGACCTTAACTGGAAAGAAAGTCCTTGTAGGTGTAATCAAGTTCAGGGGCTCAAGAGGAGGTCGTCCTGGATTTAGGGTGGCCCCTAAACCCAGTGGCAGACGTCCTTGCAGAGAAAGGCAGAGGGATGTTTGAAACACATTCCGGGGTGTGTGTGTTTCTGTAAAATGCCGTCTGAGGTTGAGATGAACAGGGTCACGGCAGGGCTGGAAGCTGTGGAGTTCATGGTTCGTCCACGTGTCAGTCATTCCTGTTACTTAAGGCTGCACCTCCATTTGGAATCACTTCCTCTCTGAGTTTGCTCTTCCTCTCTGAAGTCATGTTTGAAGTGAGTATCTGTTTTGGGAGCAGGGTAGGTGCCAACTGGAGGAATGCCTGCTGTATTGATTTTCTGCCTCCTACTGTCCGGGATTCCTGTGCTGGCATTGTTTAGAGGTCCCTGGGGTGGTATCCACCTGGGGCCAGCTGTTTGGAGGTCCCTGGGATGGTATGCGCCTGGGGCTGGCTTCCATCTGCTCTCCATCTGTACCCTTGTGGTGTCACTTCAGCTCTCTGTTCTCTTCTCCCAAAGACTTGGTGTTGGAGTTCCTGTCATGGCTCAGTGGTGAACAAATCCGACTAGGAACCAAAGACTTGGTGCTGAGCTTTAAGGACCTTCAAATATTAAAACTATCTACCAACTCCAAATTCTGAACTTAGAATAGATAAGCAATGAGGCCCTGCTGTACAGCACAGGGAACTGTATCTAATTCCTTGGGATAGACCATGACGGAAGGCAGTATGAGAAAAAGAATGTATGTAGATGTATGACTGGCTCCCTATACTGTGCAGCAGAAATTGGCACGATACTGTAAGTCAGCTATGCCTTAATAAAATAAATAAATTGACCTCATCAAAAGCAAAATTTTCATCATAGTCATTAAATCACTAAGAGCAAAAAAAAAAAAAAAAAAAAGCCATCAGAAGTGAAACCTTATGGGAAAAACCTTCATCCTGGCTTTCCAGTGGTTGACTGAGGATTGCAGCAGCATTTTGTTATCCACTGTTGCATTTGAACTTGGGAGGGAAATAGCTCTCCTGTGAATAACTCGAGTTCAGAAGACTGCTGGACTCAGGGAGTAGAGGCCAGGACCCACAAGAGTGTGTGTTTGAGAGACACAACCTTTCTGTCAAATGCATTTTCTGACAGGTCTATCCACCAGCTCCCTTGTCAGATGCAAGGCTGGTGTCCCATCTGTGCCAGACAAGCTTTTTGACAGGGGCTATTACTGTCTTTTGCTTAAGACATACTTAAAATGTTACAGATTTTTACTAGTTGGCAGACACAGAAACCTTCCCAAGCCTCTAGGCTTTGGTGAGTATTTTCATCTGCTCTCTTTCTCTCTCTCTTTTTTTTTTTTAATGACAGGTCAATGATTTTCTTGCAGGGAGCTGCCGTATCCACTTAGAAAATCCGCCAGGGCTGGTTCCTGGATTTCTAATTGTAGCTGATCAGAAGCCTAGTGGTTGGTGGGACTTCTTACTCTTTGGAAGTGGCATCCTCAGAGGGGGTGGCCTCCGGGGACTCCTACTATGACACATGCTCTTCCTCCCTTTAATAAAGTCAACTTTGTAGGGTGCCCTTGAATGAGTGGACTCAGGACTAAGGGATCTCCTGAGATGAATTCCTCATTCTAGGCAAACATGGCTTTGCTTCTGTTCTGTTCACAGATCATTGGTGGCTGGAAGGTAGGCAGTGTCCACCCTGCGGAACAGTTGGTTTTCTTTGAACTTAAGAACAAACATTGATTTCTTTTGGAAACAAAAGCCTCTTATCCTTAATGTACCATAAGCAGTCAAACAGCACTGCCCTGAAAGACTCAGGTGACAGACTTTTGGCAAAGAACTTGTTCCCTCAGCAGCCATGACATTGCAGTTTCATAGAGCGAGTAGTTTCCTTCAGAGTTTTGGGACGTTTGAAAAGTGGAGAAAGGCAGTGTGGCTTTAAAAGCAGGGATACTCTGAAAAGGGGATTTTCTTTCATCACAGGATCTCAACTTTTGATTGAGTGTTAGTTCAACTTCCAAAAAGAGGATAGATGGCAGAGAGAAAAATGGGGGGGGGGAGACACCTTATTATTGCTAAGTCAAGCTACTAAGGAACTTCTTTTCTGTAAAAATGGTGGGAATGAATAAAGTGGTGCTCTTGTCCAGGGGTCGACAAATGACAGGACATGGGCTGCCTGTTTTTGTAAATAAAGTTTTATTGGAATGCAGAGATGACATCATCTGCATATTATCTATGGAGGCTTTCTGCTTTAAAGTAGCAGAGTCAAGTACTTGCAAAGGAGACCTGGCCCCCAAAACTGCACACATGTTGCCATGCTCCAACCAAATGGTATCAACAAACATGACCACAGGGCTTGGAGTGGGGGAGGCATCAACAGGCAGAGCACAGAGATTTTTAGGACAGTGACGCTACACTGTATGACTCTGTAATGGTGGATGTGTGTTATTATGCACGTGTCCAAACCTGTAGAATGTCTAACACTGAGAGTGAACCCTAATGTAAACTTGGACTTTGGGTGATTATGATGTGTCTGTGCAGGTTCATCAGTTATAATGAATGTTGTTAATGAAGGAAGTTATGCGTGCTTGGGGGCTAGAGGGTCTCTGGGAAGTCTCTGTGCTTAATTTTGCTGTGAACCTAAAACTGCTTTTAAAAAACTCAGGTCTTAGAGTTCCCATCGTGGCGTAGTGGTTAATGAATCTGACTAGGAACCACGAGGTTGCAGGTTCGATCCCTGGCCTTGCTCAGTGGGTTAAGGATCTGGCGTTTGCCATGAGCTGTGGTGTAGATGAAAGACACAGCTCGGATCCAGCGTTGCTATGGCTGTGGCGTAGGCCGATGGCTATAGCTCCGATTAGACCCCTAATGTGGGGACCTCCATATGCCGTGGGAGTGGCCCTAGAAAAGGCAAAAAGACAAAAAACAAACAAAAACCGAAAACAAAAAACTCAGGTCCTGGGCGTTTCCAGTGTGGCTCAGTGGTGATGAACCCGACTAGTATCCATGAGGATGTGGGTTCCATCCCTGGCCTCGCTCAGTGGGATAGGGATCTGGTGTTGCCACGAGCTGTGGTATGGGTCACAGATGCAGCCCGGATCTGGTGTGGCTGTGGCTGTGGCATAGGCTGGCAGCTACAGTTCCAACTAGACCTCTACTGGCAACTTCCATATGCTGCACATGTGGCCCTAAAAAAAATAAAATAAAATAAATAAAAATTTTTAAAAATTTAAAAATAATAAAGAAAACCCTAAATCTAAAAAAAAAAAAAAAAAGCATTGCTAAAACAAGACCAATGCACTTGAATTGTGCACATAGAGGTTTCATTTTTATTTATTTTTTAACTTTTCTAGGGCTGCACCCGCAGCATATGGAGGTTCCCAGGCTAGGGGTCTAATCAGAGCTGTAGCCCGCCGAATCCTAACCCACTGAGCAAGGCCAGGGATCAAACCTGCAACCTCATGGTTCCTAGTCAGATTTGCTAACCACTGAGCCACGACGGGAAGTCTGAGGTTTCATTTTTAAACAATCCCTTTGTGGTATAAAAAGGAGGTGTTTATAGAATAATCAATGCTTGTGGGATGCATTCTTTAAATGACGGAAAATTTCAGAGGTATATCTGGCTGATGGTGATTTAACAGACTCTTCTTGAGCATTTAGGGTTTTGTAGTGTTTTCTAAGTACGAGGGAACAAGATACATCAGTCTTTTTTTTTTTTTTTTTTTTTTTTTTTTGGCCACTTGGTGCCACCTGGAGTTCCCATTTGCCATCTGGCAGGGATCAGATCGGTAATGCCGGATCCTTGAACCCACTGTGCTCGGCCAGGGATCGAACCTGTGTCCTGGTGCTGCAGAGGTGCAGCCAGTCCCGTTGCACCACAGCAGGAACTTCAATGGGACCATGTCTTGTTTAGGGCCAGGACAAATCCAGGTGCTCTAACACAGCACTCTGGGGTTGGGGAGCTGAGAATGAAAGCGAGGGGCACAGGGAGACCCTCTGGAGGAAGAGCACTTTCTCCTGTCCTTTCCAGGAGCTTACTCTTGAGCTGCATGTTTGGAGATACTTACATGTGAAGTGTCTTTGTTCCCCAGCTGGGTGTCATTCTGGGTTGAAAATCTTTCTGCGCAGGATCCTAGGTTCCCACATGCTCGGCAGAGACCCACTGACATTGCCTGCTTTTGTTTTCCTTTCCTCTTTCTCTCTCTTAAGAACCTCTCAAGAGCCTTTATCTCTGGTCATCTGAAGTGTCACAATCAAGGGCCTTCCCTCGATTCTTTCTTTGTATTTGTCGTTCTGGTCCCTCCACGGGGCCTTTTATTCTGGAACTTTGTGAACCTCTCTCCGTGTATTTCCTGCTTTTCTTTGGATCCTGTGTTAGGGAGAGGTTGAATCTCCTGGAGTGATTTTTCTATCTTTTAATTTTACTTCCTACTGTCTACTGCATTGTCTTTTTTGTTGATCTCCCTGGGAGATTTTGAAAATTTTATTTACCAAATCTTCTATTGAATTGTATTATGATTTTTATATGCTTAATTTCCAAGAACTCTTTCCAGAACCCTGATGTTAAAAAAATAACGTCTGGCTCTTTTTTTCAAGAGTCCACAATTTGCTCTTTGTCTGCGGGTTTCTCCTGCTTTTGCCTGCTCTTTATTTTATTTTATTTTATTTCATTTTATTTTATGTTTACTGCTGTACATGAGGCATATGGAAATTCTTGGGCTAAGGGTTGAATCAGAGCTGCAGCTGAGACCTAAACCACAGGCACGGCAACACTGGATCTGAGCCATACCTGCAACCTATGCTGCAGTCTGCAGCAATGCTGGATCCTTAATCCACTGAGTGAGGCTGGGGATTGAACTCACATCCTCACAGAGACAGCAGTAGGTCCTTAACCTGCTGAGCCACAGAGGGAACTCCCCCCACCTTTCTTTATTTGCATATTTTTTGGTATCTAGCTTTCCTTAAATAAATATCTGGTGATCTTTGAGTGGATGTTCTTATTTACAGTGGAAGCACTGGAGCTGGCTGGACGGAGCTCATGAACTGGGCTTCACTGAAGGGTGGGTAGGGAGGGAGTGAGCTAGGGTTTCCCTGGTTGAATGTTAGCATCTGGCCTTGACTTAGAGGCTATTGCATTCCCTGGAGGAGGACCCCAGGCTCTTGCCAGGTGTACATGAACCAAACCCTGGGGAGCTAAACCCTGGGGCTTGGATTCTCACAGACCTTCCCTTAGTCCCTCTGCTTTCAGTCTCATTGTTCAGCCCTGTTCTCTACTTGCTGCTTTCCCCAAGCCCAGAGCCTCAGAGGATTGAACCTCCCATCATCTTCAAGAGTTGGGGAGGTGGCAGTTTCCTGGTTCACATGTGGAGGGGGTGGGGGAACCTGGAGAGTTTAACTGCTCCCTGGGGATTCTCCATCTGCTTTCCTGTCCAGCACACGTCTCACCTTGGCCTCCTGTGGTATCTGTGCCTCCAGTTCACAGCTTGGCAGGGCCCTGCCTGGTGAACGTGTGCTTCTCATCAGCACCACTCTCTATAGATGTGGAGACTCCCGGGCTCCCTGAGTCAGTGTCTACTCTGCCAGCTGCTTCCCATCTTCATGTATTGTGGGGTGGAGTTGAGATGCTTCTGGTCCCATTTACAATAGAATTTGTTCCCGTATTTGCATTAGTCAGGGTTCTGCAGAGAAACAGAACTAATAGTGTATATACAGAGAGAGGGAGAGGAATAGTTATTTTAAGCAGTTCGTTCACAAGATTGGGGGGCGGGTGGCAAGTCTGAAATTTGTAAGGCAGGCCAACCAGTTGGGAACTGTGGCAGGCGTTCTGTGTTGCAGCCTGGAGGTAGAATTTCTTATGTGGGAAACCTCCGTCTTTGCTCCCAAGGCCTTCAACTGATTAGATGAGACCCACCTACATTAACATCAACTGATTATAAAGGCTCACCACATCTAAAAAATATCTTAGAAGCAACATCCAGCCTGGTGTTTGACCAAACATCTTGACGCTGTGGCCTAGCCAAGTTGATGCATAAAATTAGCCATCATGTTGTTGTTCCTTCCTTCTCCTATCATTTTAAAATCAGGTATGCCATCATAATGCTCTAATACCTTAGTGGTAGAGGCACCATATGTTGGAAGATGCTCATGAAACCTTGATGTTGCTTTGATGAACAGAGTCATTCAGAGCGGAGTACATATACTGAGGGGTCTTTGAAGGCTGAGTGTCTGGGAATTTTCTTTTTCAGAATGAATCTAAATGGGTCTTAACTATGGATCAAGAAATTATCACAAAATATCATCTATGCTAACCTTAATGGAGACTTAACTCCATCAAGCATGAATATTTAATATTATAAACCAGCTAGTTCTTGGAGGGGTTTAGGCTTTTTGCATAAAGAAACAGGAAACAGGAGGGCAGAAGACATTGTAAGATGCGTTTGTTTTGCATCATTTAATGAGATGAAATTGCCCTCCCAGGGTTTTGCTGGAAGATAGGAAGGTTGAAAAATGCCACTTTGCTCTTTTAAAAATGGTAGAAAATGGCATGGGCTGCTCGGGTCACCGGTTCAACCAGGACACATTGGTGGGCATTTGTCTGAGTCCAGCTCGATTGTTGTGATTGGTCTTCTGAGAAATGAAAGCTTCCAGGTTCACTGTCATGTCAAGGGACTTCATCAGACTTGGCAAGAGCCTCTGCTGGCTTTTTTCCTAAATGTATATCATCCTACATCTCAATCTCCCAAGACAACTTCAGAGGTGCTGGGAAGCACCTGCGTTTATTTGCCACTTCGTTCTCATCCAAACGAAGATGGCCCTGAAGCTGAGAAGACTTGCTTTGTGGACGCCAAACCCCTGGAGGGCATGATTGCTTTAAGAAGAATTAGACCTCTTCATCGGATGATGTTTCTCAATCTTTTCTTCATTATCACCCTTCCTCGTTTTTATAGGCTTTTTTTCTCCCTAATTGTTCTTCTCCACCATGAAATATTAATGCCACGGATATACTGTCTGCTTATGTATTGTGGTCCACTGGAGGGCCACAAGCAATCATGGTAACTAAGATTTTCTCATCTCTGCAAGAGCGAATTTTTGTCCCCTTAGGGTCAATAATCTCCTGGTTGGGAGTGCGTGGTCCTGGGCAGTAGTTCTCAACTGGACAATTTTACCCCCGGGGCACATGAGCAACATTCAGAGACACTTTCGGTTGTCACAAGTGTTGGGGACTTGTTACGGGCATCTAGTGCTTCGACACCAGCGATGCTGCTAAACCTCCTTCAGTGATAGGACAAGCGCCATGCAGGGAAGGGAAGGATTCAGCCCCAAATGTCAGTGATGTCCAGCCCGAGAAACCCTGTCTAGGATAATTAGGCAAATATATGGGAGAAACTGATCACTCGTGCGTTAACTTCATCTGCTCTCCAAGTTCTTGGTCTGAATAAATAGAGTATTTTTAGAAATGGTTACTGTTTAATTAATTGAAAATGCTCTCCCTCAAAGATGTGACTCACTATTTGACTTCTATGAAAAAAAAAATCAGGGTTGGATTGAAGGTTGCAATTAAAGCCCATTGCCTTTTCATTTCTTTTTAAAATTTTTGTAAACATTTTCATATGTAGCTGATTCACTTTGCTGTTAACCTGCAACTAATACAACATTGTAAATCAACTCTACCCCCAATAAAATGTTAAAAATGTTTGACACATAAAAGAAAGCAAATCTGATGACTCCCCGCATGCCTCAGGTAGAGCAGGCTGCCCTTCCTGCTTCCTGTTTTGTTCTCATTTCCTACTACTACTCAGTAATGCTGATGATTTTTTAAAAATTATTTTGGCGCTTTAAGGTAAAATGTCAGCTGAAATGCGTAACTCATTGCCATTCAGTTCTGACAAATGGACACACATGTAACTCATTTTCCTGTCAAATTATAAAATATTTCTATCACCCCAGGAAGTTCCTTTATGTTCATTTCTGGCCAGTCTTTATCCCTCTGAGACAACCACTGTGCTGGTTTTTTTTTTTTTTTTTTTTACCTTCCATGAGTTTTGCCTGTTTTAGAACTTATAAATGGAATCACATAGCGAGCTCTTTTAGAGTCTGACAGCTTTTGTAGTATCTTGGCGTTCATTCATATTGTTATGAGTATCAGTAATTTGTCCTTTTTTATTGCTGAAAGGTGTATCATTGCAATGAATATTCCACACATTGTCTGTTTTCTCTTTGATTAACATTTGTGTGCATTTCTTTCAGTGGACTGTATTGCCATTTATCTTGGCTAAGCGTCCGTGCGTGATATTGCAAGGTAAAAAGTTAGATATGTGTTTAACCTTAGGAGAAATTGCCAAGTATTTTTACAACGTGGTTGTGTTAGTTACATTCCTACTGGCAGTGTGAAAATTCCAGGTACTTTGTGTCTTCACCAATATTTGGTGTGACTGGGGTTGTTTAAGTGTGTGTAGTCATGAATTTCCCTGGTGACTGATGATGTCATGTGCATTTGCATATTGGCTGTTCGCATATCTTCTTGGTCTATTCAAATCCTTTGCCCATTAATTTTTTTTGTCTACTTATGATTAATTGGCGTTTCCTCGTATTCTGTTTACAAGCCTCTTGTTTAATAAATGTTTTGTGAGTATTCTAGCCAATCAGCAGCTTACCTATTCATTTTTTTTTTGTCTTTTGTCTTTGTTGTTGTTGTTGTTGTTGCTATTTCTTGGGCCGCTCCCGCGGCATATGGAGGTTCCCAGGCTAGGGGTTGAATCGGAGCTGTAGCCACCGGCCTACGCCAGAGCCACAGCAACACGGGATCCGAGCCGTGTCTGCAACCTACACCACAGCTCACGGCAACGCCGGATCGTTAACCCACTGAGCAAGGGCAGGGACCGAACCCGCAAGCTCATGGTTCCTAGTCGGATTCGTTAACCACTGCGCCACGACGGGAACTCCCCCATTCATTTTTTTAATGATATCTTTTGATGAGCAGTAGTTTTATGTTTCAGTTAAGTCTGTTTTATCACTTTTTGTCTCTTATGGTTTTTGCTTTCTGTGTCCTGTTTAAGAAATCTTTCCCATCCTCTAATTCTTCATATGTTTTCTTCAAAAGCCATGTGTTTTTAGTTTTATTTATTTATTTTTTGGCCACACCCATGGCATGTGGAAGTTCTGAGGCGAGGGATCAAACCCGCGGCCCAGACAGCTGGATCCTTAACCCCCTGTGCCACAAAAGAACTTGCAAGAACTCCCAGTTTTAGTTTTATATGTAGGCTTTTCTCAAGCTGATTTTTGTTCATGTGTGAGATAGGGTTGAAGTTCATATTTTTTTTTGCATTGATATCATTATTTTCAGCACCGCTTATTGAAGAGATTTTTCCTTTCACCATCAACTAGCTTTAGTACCTTTGCAAAAATTAATAGTCTGTACAAGTGTGGGTCTATTTCTGCACCTTCTATAATGGTCATTAATCTGCGTGCCTGTCCTTTTTCTAGAACTGCATTATGTTGATTGCTATAACTTTATGATGGTAGGTCTTAAAGTCAGGCAGTTTGAATCCTTCATCTTCTTTTTTTTCCTCAAGGTTATTTTGGCAACTATAGGTTCTTTACTTTTCCATATATATATATATACATATATATATATGTAATCAATTTATACATTTCTATAAGAAAGCTTTCTGGCATTATGATTAGGATTGCATGGGATCAACAGGACTCAGAGGAGACTCGTATCTTAACAATATTGAGTGTTCCGATCCATGAACACAGTATTTTCTTCCCTTTATTTAGGTCTTTAATTTTTCTCAGCAATGTTTTTGTAGTTTTCAGTGTTGGAGATAATTGAACTTTTTTTGACTGTGCCTGTGGCATGTAGAAGTTCTCCAGACCAGGGATTGAACCCTTGCTATAGCAGCAACCTGAGTCATAGCAGTGACCACACCAGGGGCTTCACCTGCTGAGCCACCACCAAGGAACTCCCTAGATCTCACACTTTTTAAGAAACAAATTCTCTTAAGAGCTTTATTGAAATAAAATTTATATTGGATACAGTTCACTCATTTCAAGTGTTTTATGGCATAATTTTATAGTATATATTTTATAGTCTATTCACAGTATTTACAACATGACCACAATCTAATTTTAGAGCATTTTTCTTTAGGAAAGAAAACCTGATTTTATTAGCTCTCACTTTCTGCCCTCCATCTTTTCCCCCAGAAGACCTAAACAGCCACTAATCTGCTTTCTGTCTCTATAGATTTGCCTACTCTGGACATTTCAAGTAAATGTAATCATACAATATGTAGTCCCTTGTACTGGCTTAGCTCACTTAGCATAACATTTCTGAGATTTACCCATATTCTAGCATGCCTCAGTAGTTCATTTCTTTTTGTTGCTCAGTTATGTTCTGTTGTATGGATCTGTATGATATTTTATTTCTCCATTAGTCAATTGGTGGCCCTTTGGATTGTTCCCAGTTTTTGATGATTATGAAGAATGCTGCTGTGAACATTTGTGTATAAGTATTGTTGTGGCTGTATGTTCTTGTTTCTCTTCTAGGAATGAATCTATCTATCTTGTGAATGTATCTAGGACTACGTATGTCCAGCAATTGATGGATCATTTCATTTTTCTTTCCTCTTTTTTGCTGTCATTGTTATATACTTTATTTATTTATTTACTTATTTATTTATTGTCTTTTTTGGGCCATACTTGCAGCATATGGAGGTTCCCAGGCTAGGGGTTGAATCAGAACCACAGCTGCCAGCCTACACCACAGCACAGCAATGCCAGACCTGAGCCGTGTCTGTGACCTATACCACAGCTCATGACAATGCCAGATCCTTCACCCAGTGAATGAGGCCAGGGATTGAGCCTGCATCCTCATGGATGCTAGTCAGGTTCATTTCTGCTGAGCTACGATAGGAATGCCTATATATTTATTTCTATGTTATAAAACAAATAATATAATAATATTATTATATTATTTTATGTCTTTAAAGAGGCTGAGAAAAAAAGACATCAAGTATTTTAGTGGAGTTTGTTATATTTACTCTGTTTACTATATCTGATTATTTTCCTTTGTTCCTGTGGATTCAAGATACCATTTGGTGTCATTTCCTTAGTCCAGTACAGCTTCACTCCTCCCTACCTCTTTTGTGCTGTTATTGGCAAATATATTACCTATTGTATGTTATAGGGCCCAAGAAGGCAATTCCACGTATACTTGTTTTACTAATTGCTTTCTGAATCAGTTAAGAAAATAAAAGAGAAGAAATGTGCATTGATATTGTTACAATTACATGATTAACTTTATTGCTGCTCTTTGCATCTGTGTGAATTTGAATTACTATCTGGGATCATTTATTTTCAACCTGAAGACTTCCTTTAATATTTTTTTATAAGGTGTGTCTGCCAGCAGTAAATTTTCTCAATTTTTGTTTTCAGGGAACATCTTTATTTTGCTTTCATTTTTGAAAGATGGTTTTGCAAAGATGAGTGACTTTTTTTTTTTTTTTTAAGTGCTTTGAATTCCATTTCGACTTCCCTTCTGGGATTGTTTCTGATGAGAAGTCAGCTGTTAATCTTCCTGGGGTTCCCTTGTAAATGACAAGTCATTTTTCCCTTGCCACTTTTATTATTTTCTCCTTGTCTTTGACTTGCAGCATTTTTTGCTAGGATTTGTCTTTCTTTGTGTTTAACCTACTTGAAGTTCATTGAGCTTCTTGGATGTGCCCATTAATGCTTTTCCTAAAGTTTGGGACATTTTCAGGCATTACTTTGATTTTTTTTTTCTTCAAATATTTTTTCTGCTCCTCTCTTTCTCATTTCTTCTGATACTCCCATTACATGTATATTGATGTATTTAAAGGTATCTCACATTTCTCTGAGACTCTGTTCATTCATTTTTCTTCATTCATTTCTCTCTATTCTTTGGCTTGCATAATCTCTATCAAACTATCTTCATTCTTGCTGATTCATTCTTCTGCCAGTTTTGATCTCCTGTTGAGCCCTTCTAGTGAATTTTTCATTTCACTTATTGTGCTTTGTAATTCTGTAAATTCCATTTGATGTTCTCTTGTAATTTCTATTTCTTTATTGATGTTATCTCTTTGATGAATATTGTCATCATATCTTTCATTCTTTAGGCACGGTTTCCTTTAGTTACTCTAAACAAATTTATATTGGCTACTTTGAATGTTTATCTATTAAATTTGACATCTGGTTGCTCTTACAAGCAGTTTCTGTTGCCTGCTTTTTCCTCCCATGTATAGGTAAGAGTTTCTTTTTTCTTTTTATGTCTCATAATTTTGCTATTGTTGGATATTGGACAAATTGAGTAATTTAGTGGAGCAGTTGTGGGTACTGATCATTGCCCATTCTGGAGCTCATGAAGGCTATTTGCTTGTTTATTTCTTTAGTTATTGGCTAGGTTATCTTAGTGAAGTCTATTTTCCCCAGAGTGTGAAGCCTGTGTGATGTGGCTCCTTAGGGGTGCAGCCTTGGGCATGTGCAGTCACCTGGGTTGACAGTGGTGTTAGTAGGAATCTCTTTGACTGTGTTTTCCCCTGACCACACCCCAGTGTTGAGTTCTACTAATTAATGGCTGATTGTACTATTGTTTTCAACAATGCCCTGGGACATAAATTCCTCCACAGATTAATCTAATTAAATTCAAGATCCTTTTCAGGAGTAGCTTTTGAGGTCATGTTTGAGATTTGTCCATCCCCCAAGATGAACACTCCCCTCCTTCTTTCTTTGGTCATAGCTAGTAATATAGTAGGCCTACCATTTAGTTTATATCTCTAATGAAGCTACTATTCTCCTCTTAATTACTTTTCATCAAAACCTCCACTGTTTGAAGAGCACTTTTAGGCTTGAACTTCACCACATGGTTTCAAATAAAGTCAGTTCCTTTGAGAAGAGCTCCAGAGCTCTCTGTTTTAAAGTCTGCCTCTCTCTGAAACTTGTCTCTGGAGTGGAAGGGTGGGACAGTGGCAGGTTCTCTCTGAGTGATGCCCATGCTAAGGATTTGAGCACTGCAAGGTGGGGAGCACAGTAGCTTCTGGTCTTATTAGGGAGTGAGAAATGCTAGCAGCCTGTCTCTCCCAGCAAGATACCATTGCCCTGGACAAGGAGCTGGGAGAAGAGTGTTCTGGGATGTACCCATCTGGAGTGAAGCTTCCATCACACTAGGCTGGGAGGGAAGGAGGAAGAATGGATCAAAGTTCAGATGCCACAGATTCTCGCTGTCCTTACTGAGTTTGAGTATATCTTAAATAAATGTTTCTTCATTTGTTGTACAATCTTAGGACCACTTACAGAGACTTAATTTTTTTTAGAATAATTTTCTCCATTTTATCTTGGAAGTGAGGACCACAAAGCTTCTTGTGCCATTCTAAGAGTGGAGGTCCCTCACCTCAATTTTGATAAATTGAGTTTTTAAATTAATTTGTACATTTCATCTAGATTGTTGAATTTATTAGTATAAAGTTGTTTGTAATATTCTCATATTGACTTTTTAATGTCTGTTAAGATCAGTAGTGATAGGCCCACTACTTTTTTTGAAAAGATCAATTTTAGTAATCTTTTCAAAAAAAAAACCAACTTCAGTTTTTGTTTACATTCTCTTTGTTGTATCCTTTCTGCTTCATTAATTTTGACTCTTCATTATTTTCCTTGTTTTTAATTTGTGTTTAACTTGCTCATAACTGTCTAGCTTCTTAAGTTGGAAATTTAACTAATAGTTTTTAAAGTATTTTTTCCTTTCTAAATGTAAGCATTGAATGCTATAAATTTCCCTTAAGTCTGCTTTAGCTGTACTCCACAAAATTTGATATATTGTGTTTTTATTGTTTTAATGTTCAAAATATTTCCTAACATACCTTTTGATTTTTTTCCTTGATCTATGGGTTATTTAGAAGTGAGTTTTTTACTCACCAGATGCTGAAGGATTTCCAGCTATCTTAAGTTTATGAATTTTTAATTTAGTTTTATTGTGAATAGAGAAAATTCTATGCAGAATTTCAGTCTTTTGAAATTTATGGAGATTTGTTTTATTGCCTAGTATATACTTTATCTTAGTGGATGTTTAATTTACACTTGAAAACATTCTGAATTTGTTGGGTGTGGCATTCTATATGTGTCAATTAAGTTAAGATTGTGTCATTGAGAGATTTTTGGTTTTTTCTCTTTGTCTCATTGTTCTATGAGTTGAGATTAGAGTTCGATAATACTCAGCTAGGATTATAGATTTTGTCTGTTTCTCCTTTTAGTTTTACTGAGTTTTGCTTCATGTGTTTTGTAGCTTTTTTTATAGGCACATACATATTTATGATTGCTATGTATTCTTATTATTTTGACCCTTTTATCATTATAAAATGTCCTCTACTCTTTATTCTCTCTCCTCCTTTTTGATGTAATGAGGTGAGGCCCTTAGAGCCATCAGAGATCTTGTTCTTGGCTTGTGGTGACAGAATGGACTTGAGTTGTAAAGGAATTGTTAGATAGGCAGCTATTTTGTGTGGGTTCCTTTTATTACTGTTTCAAACCATTAGCTTATTATTATTTTTTTGACCTTGCCCACAGCATGTGGAATTTCCTGGGCCAGGGATCAAACCCGTGCCACGGGAGCAACCCAAGCCACAGCAGTGACAATGCTGGGTCCTTAACCTGCTGACTAACCATCTAACTCAGTCTTCCCAATTTGGGCCCAGAGGTCATCCAAGATATTAGACATGTTCTAAAAATAGAAATTCAGATGACCACATGGCTTCTTAATGGACATCTTTGGAGATATAGATAGATGGAAGGAAGGGAAGAAGGGAGGGAGGGAGGGAAATAGGTAGATAGTTATCATGAGCCAACACTGTTCAGCAATCCCCTTCTCTGGAAATTGTTGCAGTCTTGAGGTGTGTGTCCAGCCTCAACTGGCGTACCTGCCACAGAAACATTATCTTTTGGGTTCAGAACCACCCCAGGTCTGGTCCTTTCTTTGTGTTTTTTCGCATTCATATCTAGTGTGCATATCCTTAGAACCAGTTTTTTTTTTTTTTTCCCTTCTGGATAGAGCTCATAAACATACATAGGTTCTTCCCATGAGTGCCTCCATGGAAGACACTTTATTCCAGACTTGCTTCCCTATGTCTCCCACTGGGTCTAGGGGTCATCTCTCTTGCCTCTGTTGGCATCTCCTTGGAAAATGCAGTCATTGGAATGTTAGCTGGAGCCACCATCATTAGGAAGTTAAGTCTGCTGAAGGAAAATGAAACAGATGGCACTTCAGCTGAGTGTGTACAGTTGTTGGATGATTCAAACCAATGCTTCTTTGTGACCATCAGCCTCTGGAGTCTGCTAATTGGTGCTAAATGGCACCTTCCTTCTATGCCAGCAGTGGAGTTATTAGCACTGAGGATATAGAAGTAGAGAAAGCAGAGTTCCCATTGTGGTGCAGTGGTTAACGAATCCGACTAGGAACCATGAGGTTGCGGGGTCAGTCCCTGGCCTTGCTCAGTGGGTTAAGGATCCGGTGTTGCCGTGAGCTGTGGTGTAGATTGCAGATGCGGCTCGGATCCCGTGTTGCTGTGGCTCTGGCGTAGGCCGGTGGCTACAGCTCCGATTCGACCCCTAGTCTGGGTACCTCCATATGCCAAGAAATGGCAGAAAGAAAAAAAAAAAAGAAGTAGAGAAAGCATTCCTAGCCTTTAAAGAGTTCTAGAATGATGATGTCAGGTCATTCCACAGCTTAAAAGTCTTCAGTGGCTTCCAGTGCACCTAAAGGATAGTCCAGTCTCTTTAACAGTCCTCAAACCTTGCATGATCTGGCCCTGCCACCTCTCCACCTCGTGTCCTGCTCCCCTCCCCCAAGTCCCTGCTTTCTACATTCCAGCAACCCTGGATGCCAGCAGATGTTATTTGTTGAGCATGGAAAGCATATCAAGGGCTGTTGTTGATGGCTTTAAAGGACTTATCCCATTTAGTCCATACAACATACCCATGAGGTCAACACTATTATTAGTCCTCTTGTCCAGATGAGGAAACCGAGGCTTAGAGAGGATAATAATTTGCCCCAATGTCACACAGCCAGCATGTCACAGAATTGGCTTTTATACCCAGATCATCTGTCTGGAGATCCCAAACTCTTGATTTTGGAGCCCAACCCTTGACTGCTCTCTCAACACGAGCCATTCTTGTTTGTTTCTTCCTTAGCCTTTGAACTTGCCATTTTCCTGTACCTCTCAAATGCTGTCAGAACCCATGCATATTCCTTTCGCATTTACTATGCCATGCGCACCAATTCCCAACTACCAGCACCTGCTTCTCTCTCTGAGGACTTCTCTTGGCTGCCAGAAACCACTCTGCTTGTGCTCATGATAGACTGGGCGTGTAGGGGATGGACACTTAGCCTGTCCCCTAAAGCAGCCCTGAGCCAGTGATTACTGGGGGATGCTATGTAACTACTCCAGCCCCTTGTCCCTTAGGGATGGGTCCGAGGTGTGTATTTTACACTGTCTCCCAGAGTTCCCCAGTGGGATTGAGCTCTTGCTGCCTACAGGGGTAACTTGCTTAATGTCACAGGCTTTGCTGTCTCCCTTCTCATTCCTATCTCACTTCCCCATGGCCGTTTCCTCAGACCATCTTCCTATTCAACTACTTGCACTGGAATCCATCTCAGGGTCTCATCCTGAGGGAACTCAAACTAAGACTGTACCATGGATAGCTCCTGCTCATCCTTGAGTTTCAGCCTAAAGGTGGCTGAACTAAAGGAAACCACCCTGAATACACCAATTTGCTTCTCATCATTTTTGTTGTAGCACAAGGTTGAATCTGTAATCATCCAGGTTGTTTACTTGGCTTTTTTCTGCTTCTGCGGCGTGAGATCAGGGACCTTGATTGTCCCCAGCACGGATGTGTTCTTAGTGCCTAGCACAGCAAATGGCTCATTATAAGTGCCTCTAAAGAATATTTATTGAGCTAATTGATTTGATAGGTTCATTGAATAAAGATGCAACTGAAGCAACATTTGTGTTATAAACTTGTGTTCAGGCCCCAATTCACTATTGATGCAGAATTCACAGGACACCCGTGCCTTCCTTGGTTTCGAGTAAGAAGGAGACCCAAGCTGTTCAGAGAATGTGGTCAGCTCTCCCGCTCATGGGCAGTGTCCTCTCATGGCACACCCTCGACCCCTGAGTCTTCTCTTTTGATCTTAGCAGAGGAAGGGATGTAGTTGGGATAGGGTTTTATAACTCATTTTGAATGATGAAATTCTGGGTCTTTTTCAGTCTCTCTGTCATCAGCTTTCTAAGAGGATTAAAAAGTACCTCTCAAAGTTGTTGCCGTGAGAATCGAAAGGGATAAAGGCTTCGAAGCCCCTTGCACTTGTGCCAGTTGCTTCATGACTGGAATCCCACTAGTGCCTGGAGAGGCTAAAATGACGCTGTGACTTAGGGTCCTTTGTGCCTGGGAGCCAGGGGTGGGATGTGGGGACTGGGGATTCCAGGGAAGAGGGCACAAGGAGCTTCTTTACTCCAGAACTTTGATATTCCTGAGTCTTTTTTTTTTTTTTGTAAGCACACATTTTCAGGAGTTAAAACTTATTTGGGAGGCTTTCTGTGCTTATTTCCACCAATAAATGAATCCAGTTTATATTGGTTATCTCTCATAGGATTGTCTGCCTCTGTTTTCTGAGCCATGCAGAACTCTACAATTTTTTCATCAAAAAGGAAGAAGGGAAAGAAGGGAGAAGGGAGGGAAGGGGGAAGGGAGGGAAGGAAGGGGAGGAAGAGAGGAAAAACCCTTACTTCATAGTCCATTTACTAACTAGTTGCTAGGTGAAACGACATCCTTGAGTGCCTCCAGATCCTATGGAGGTTAGTAATGTAAAAAATTATGGCTCATATTTTTGCCCTTCACTGATATGGCCGTCTGGTCATATGTTTGAGTATTTTGGCCTGGGTATTATTTACCACCCCTTACAAATAAAATGAGACTTTATTTTATTTTCTTTCAAAATGATCCCCTTCTGGAAAAGAAGAAAAGTGACATTTGCAGACTGGCAAGAGCCAGGGAGCCCAGTAAAAAAATGCCTGTGCCTCCTCCGTTCTTGATCTTATGGTCTGATGGTTTGTCTCCTTCTGTTATCAGGCTTTAGCTGATAACAAGTGAGTTGCGGCCGCCTATTTTATAAGCCAGTCTTTGGCATGATATTGTAGGCAAAACTCCCAGTACCCTGTCAGTGCTTTGGAAAGTACCCATCCACGCATTTCCTTAATGGTTCAGTCATTTATCCAACACACGTTCAGTGGATACGTACTGCGTGCCGGGTCTGCACATGGTGGGCGAGGGGACAAATCCGATCCCTGTCCAAGCAGCATTTACAGGGCGGGGCCACTGCGGGCCATATGGTGCCTGATGCCAATTAGGAGAAGGCATCTCCTGCCCCCAGCAGGTGCAATTCCAGATACAGGGCATCTTGAGCAGAAAGCAGGTGACCTTTATCAGGTGGGAGCCTTTAGGCAGTGAGAATTCTGGACAACCATTCTTGGCAGTCCTGATGGACAGTACCGGACATTAAAGAAATTATTACTCAAACAGCCACTTAATTACAAGCCTGACATAAACATGTAGGAAAAGTACACAATACATAATAATTAAGCGGTGTGTGTTGCATAATCAGAGGCATCTGGAACAATTAATTCTGAAGGAAGAGTGAAGCAATACCAGGAGAGAAGGGGGAAGAGTGTTTCTGACCAGAAGAAGAACCCCAAGGATCCCTGCCCCTTGTCATGTGGACGAGAGGGACAGTAGTCAAGCTGGTGACGGAGAAAAGGTCCCAGGCACTTACATCATTTTAAGACTTGTGGATTTCTGATCTAATTACTATGAGCATCCATTTTTTTCTCTCTTTATGTTCCTAACTGCATATTGATAGATGTCAAAACAACGACATTTTAAGATCTAGCCTAGGGCTAAACATAATAAATTTGTTTTTTATAATCATTAGAGAGCTCTATATAAATAAGTGAAATTATTTTCTATTCAAGAATGTTTCACTATTGATTATAAGAGAAGATTGTGTTCAGACTCAGACAGACCTGAGGTTGGCTTGGCTCCGCTGCTTAGAAAGGATGTGACCTTGGCACGTTGCTTCATGACTTTCTGCCTCAATTTACTCATCTGTAAAATGGGAGTTCTAATCCCTACCTTTCAAAGTTTTGGGGGAAATTAAATGAGATGATTTCATGTCATTCTACCTTGAATTCTCACTCTGGGAAAGATCAGAAAAGCCTGGTCTCTGTCCCCTTTGGCAGAGATGGGAGAACAAGAGTGAAACAAAATCTGCTCGCAAAGGTATCTATTCAAATATGTTTGTTTCTGACACAGCAGGATAGCAGGCTGCAGATGTAGCCAGTTGAGTTCCCTCCTGAAGGATGTGTTTTTCGTTATTACATCCTTAATAATGTCCTTCGTGGCATGTGAGTTGCTGTGAGTGTCCTGAAACATATTGAGTCAACATATTCCTGAATGGCATGCCATAATTCTTAAGTGCACAGCAGGTTGTGATTGGAGAAATATTTTTTCAACTTTCTGCTTTTGTTTTGAAAGATTATATGACAGTGAGTTTCTGAAGTATGCAGATCTGCATTTAGAATCGAATCAGTACCATAGGTGTAGACATGAGAACCAGTTGGTAAGGAGGAGCTGTGAGGAGAATCCAGTAGGACCCACTAGCATCCAAGACCTGTCTGCGACAAGCTGAGTGAGTAATGTCACAGAGTCCCAGCAGCCAGGAGGCCCTGGGGAACTAGAGTCAGTATCTTCAGGACCAACCCTGCTTGAACAGGAAGGACCTAAAAGGGGTTGGTGCTGAAGATACCAACTCTAGTTCTGTATTGAATAGCAGAAATTCACAATGAATAAATAGGTCTAACATGAATGTCCAGTATTTTACTGGAGTTCAGGGAGACTGAACAGCATCTTCTTTTTCCTAAAATGGGTATCACTGAAATAGTTGCCTTTTGTTTGATCGATAAGAGTGATGAGCAAAGAGAATGGGAAGGAAAATTATTTTTCTCCATTTTCTAAAATGAGACACAATAAAAATAAGTACTGAAATTAGAGTTTAGTTAAACTCCAGTATTTCTTGACTAAGAGGAAAGAAATGCCTTTTAAAGAAATGAATAGAAAGTAGAGGGGAAAGCATAACTCTCTGAGGACCTATTATTAGATAAACGTGGCGTGATTTTAACCAAATATAGCATGATATGAGCTTGCAGGTAACATTTCCCATCCTCATCAATCATCACTTTTGAAGTGAAAGTTGAAAATTGTACTTGAAAAAAATAATTGCCAATTTGGAGGAGAAATTCAGTAAAGAGAATGATTGATCATCAATAAGTCAAAAAAGAACTACATTCATTTTGACTTGGCCAAAATGTTGCTTTCTGTCATTGCCATCAACTATAGCATTTTAGTCAGTACAACGTGACCCTTCTTGGCCACGTGAAAAAAACCGAGGGACATCTTTTCTTTTTATGTTTCTTTTTCCAACTGTTTTTAGCCCTATTTTATGACGAACAATAACTTTCCAAAGGCAGGTTGTTCAAGTGCTGGTAATAAGATCCTGAATCATTTGCTCATGGAAGCTTCTTGGTTGATTGAAAGGTTCATGGGTGTTAGAATCAGAAGGGCATGACTATGAATCCAAAATAGCTTTCGTGACTTTTATAATTGCTTAATTTCTCTAAGCTTTGGTTTTCTCGTCTTTGACATGGATAAAATAATATTTCATAGTATTATTGTGAGGAGTGTATCAAACTTCCAAATTACACTAATTTAAGTATTTATTTTAGGAGTTACCATTGTGGCACAGAGGAAACGAATCTGGCTAGTATCCATGAGGATGTGGGTTCGATCCCTGGCCTTGCTCAGTGGGTCGAGGATCCAGCATTGCCATGAGCTGTGGTGTAGGTTGCAGACGTGGCTCGGATCCTGTGTTACTGTTTCTGTGGCGTAGGCTGGCAGCTGTAGATCTGATTCGACCCCTAGCCTGGGAACCTCCATATGCCTTGGGTGCAGCCCTAAAATGCGAAAAAATAAAGTATAAAAGTTAAAAAAATAAAAAAAATTTTGATTCATATCTCATTGAATTTAAGGATAATGCATACATATGATCCAAGATGTGTTAGATTTGGGTGATTGATTTAGATGCTGGCAATTGTTTGGAATGCCACCACTTTTAAATAAAGGATTTCCAGATTCCAGCTATGGTGGAGAACCTGGTGTTGGACTTTCCCTTATTAATTTTAAGGTCAATAAAATCGATCAACTCCTAGCCAGAGTGATCAAGGGGAAAATAGAACACACAAACTACTGATATCAGGAAAGAAAGATGAGCTACTCCTAGAGATACTAAGTACATTAAAAGGACAATAAGGGGATACTGTTAACAGTCTTATGCTAATATATTCAACCATGTATATAGAATGGTTAAATTCCTTGCAAATCATTGCTCACCAAAACAGATAGAGATGAAATAGGAATCTAATTTGTAATTAAATACTTTTATAGAGTAAAAACCTCCAGGTGTAGATGGTTTCACTGGTATCTTTCATCAAACATTTAAGGAAGAAGTGATATCAATCTTACAAAACTTTTAAAAAGATAGAAGAGGAGGGAACACTTCCCATCTGGTTCTGTAGACTATACAGATAAGGCTATAGAGTAATTCTGATAACAGTATCTGACAAAGACATTGCAGAGAAGAAAAGTTATAGGCAAATATTTCTCATGAACATAGACCCAGAATCCCTTAATAAATCATCAAGTTAAATCCAGTAGTACCTAAAAAGGAATTGGAGGAATTCCCAAATTCCCACCATGGCTAGCATCCATGAGGATGCAGGTTCAATCCCTGGCCTCACTCAGTGGGTTAAGGATCTGGCATTGTCATGAACTGTGGTGTAGGTCACAGACATGGCTTGGATGTAGCATTGCTGTGGCTGTGGTGTAGGCCATTGGGCTACAGCTTCGATGCAGCCCCTAACCTGGGAACCTCCATATGCTGCTGGTACAGCCCTAAAAAGACCAAAAAAAAAAAAAAAAAAACAAAAGAAGAAGAAGAAAAGAAAAGGGATTTATCCTAGGAATGCAAAGTTTACTTCAAAATAGAAAATGTTGCAACTGACAAAATTAATAAAATGTAGGGAAAAATTGTAGTATCATGTAAATAGATGTAGAAAAAGCAACACCCATTCATGGCAAAATCTTTCATTCAACTAGGAATAAAGCGGAACTTCCTCACTTTGATAAAAGGAAACATCTGTGAAAAACTTAATGCTAACTTCATACTTAATGGTCAGAAGCTTTTCCCTTTTGGAGTTGTTGTTGTGGTGCAGGGGATCCTGAGTTGCCGTGGCTGTGGTGTAGGGCATCAGCTGTAGCTTGCATATGACCCCTAGCCTGGGAACTTCCATAGCTGTAGCCCTAAAAAAGCCAAAAAAAAAAAAAAAAAAAGGCTTTTCCCTTTTAATTGAGAACATCATAAATGGATGTCCATTTACCATATCTATATAAATGTTTTCATTTAATTAATTTATCTATGTAAAATATAAAAATTATGTATAAAATTGTGATGGTAGTCCTGGTCAGTATAGTTAAGCAAAAAAGGAAATAAAAAGCAAGAAAGAAATAAAGTTATTTTTATTTGCAGATAACATGGTTATTTATTTAGAATATCCTAGGAAATCCAGAAAGTGTATTAGAATCAATCATTGAATTTTGAAAGATCACTGGATGCAATAATATAAAAAACGCTTTTATTTCTATATATCAAGAAACAATTAGAAAATGAGTATTTTAGAGTACCATTTACAGTAGCATCAACTTATGAATACGTAGAAATAAACATAAAAATTGTAAAACCTGTATATTGAACACTGTAAAACATTTGAGAAAAATTAAGGAAGACAAATAAATGAAAAGATAGACCATGTTCATAAATAATATGATCTAATATTTTTAAAATATGGTTCTCCTGAAATTGCACTATAGATTCAACATAATCCTATTAAAATTTTTTGTAGGCATTGAAAAGCTGATTATAAAATTTATAAGAAAATTCAAAGGACCAAAAATCACCAACCAATTTTGGAAAAGAGGGATAAATTTGAAGTACCGACCGTACTTGATTTCAAGATTTCTTCTAAAGCTACAGTAAGCAAGCCAATGTGGCTTAAGGATAGATAAATAGATAATGGAACAGACTAGAATCAAGAAATAAACCACAAATATATCGTCCATTTATTTTTGACAGGGGCGCCAGAGTAATTCAGTGACAAAAGGAAACATTAAAATCAATGGACCAGGAAACCTGAAAGTATGAAAAAAAAAAAACAAAACCTTGACCCCTACCTCACACTATATGTAGTAATTAAATCAAAATGAATTATATACTAAAAGGTAAATCTTTAACTCATCTAGAGGATGATATAGAAGCGTGTCTTTGGTACTTTGGGATAGTCAGACTTCTTAGAAGGAATACAAAAACACCAACAATGAAAGAAATGATAAATTGAATTTTACCAAAATTGAAAAGTTTTGCTCTTCAAGACATCATAAAAGTAAAAAGGCAAATCACAGACAGAAAGAAAATATTTGCAACTCACGTATCTCACAAAGGACTTGTGTACTCATACCCAGAATATACAAAGGGCTCCTATACATAAGCAATAAAAAGACAACCTAATAAAAATATAAGCAAAGACTTGAACAGAGACCGCATAAAGGAAGATCTATGAATGGTTGGTAAGCATATGAAAATGTGCTTGATTATTATTCATTAGAAAAATGCAGATTAAAGCTATAACGAGATACCCCTTCTCAGCCATCAGCGAGTGGCTAAAATGAAAAACGCTGACAACATCACATTTCATGGATGTGGATTCAGGTGGAACTCTCCTGTGTTGCTGATGGAAGGAGAAATTGCTATAACCACTTTGTAAATCGGTAGTCAGGTTTTGTGCGTGTGTGAACGTGTATTTATTTTACTTTTTTAACTCAGTGAATTTTATTATATTTATAGTTGTACAACCATCATCACAACCCAATTTTACAACATTTCCATCCCAAACCCCCAGTTCATCCCTATACCTCCAACCTGTCTCCTTTGGTAACCATAAGTTTTTCAAAGTCTGTGAGTCAGTTTGCGTTTTGCAAAGAAGTTTCTTGTATGATTTATTTATTTAGTTATTTAGTTTAGCATTTGCCGCACCTGTGGCATACGGAAGTTCCCAGGCTAGGGGTCAAATCAGAGCTGCAGCTGCCGGCCTACACCACAGCCACAGCAACGCCAGATCCTTAACCCACAGAGTGAGGCCAGGGATCGAACCTGCACCCTCATGGATACTAGTCAGATTCATTTCTGCTGAGCCACAACAGAAACTCCTGTATCCTTTTTTTTAGATTCCACATATAAGTGATAGCATATGATGTTTATGTCTCACTGTCCAACTTCACTTAGCATGATAATTTCTATCTATGTTGCTGAAAATGCCATTATTCCACTCCTTATTATGGCTGAGTAATATTCCATTGTGTATAAGGGTAGTCAGTTTTTTTATAAAAATCAGTCATATACTTATTCTTTGACTCAGCAGGTCCATTCCTAGGTGTTTACTCAAGAGAAAAACACATTCATAAAAGGATTTGTACAAAGTGTTCATAGTTTTATTACTAAAAGAGTCAGTTCGAATGTTAATCATTAGGAGAAGAGATAAGAAGTAAAAGGAACAAACTGCTAATACACACAACGTAGATGAATCTCACAAACATATTGAGAAGCCAGACACAAAAGAGTATATATTATAGCAGTCCGTTTATATGAAGTTCAAAGACAGAAAACTCGTCCCTGGAGTAGAAATCAGAGGGGTTGTTCTGAGGTAGGGATGGGGGTTAGGCTGGGAGAGAACTAACTGGAACAGGTTATACTAGCATCTTATTGGGGGAGCGGCGCTTACAAGAATGTCTGTGTTTTTCAGGACTTGAGATCTGTGCGTTTCACTGTATATAAATTAATGTCAATTTCAAAAACTAGACAAAAGGAAACATTTTCGGACACTCGGAGTGGTGTCTGCATATCAGTGAATCTTAGGGATACTTCTGCACAGCTTGATAGTTGATGAAGGTTTTCACATAGCATTTCCTTTAACTTGAGGAACAATCAGGTTGTAAATTGTAATTACATTTAATAGGATTTGAAATGACACCGTGAGATGGCGGGGTGGCCTGAGGTCGGTGGCTGTCCACTGATACGGTTGTCCAGACCCGGGGGCTCTCATTACATCTTCCGTCTTCCGCTTCATCTCCAGGCCAGTCACACAGCCGCCAATTGACTTTCTGCCTTTCTTCTCTTTTAAAGTCTTAGCATAAAAATCCAACTCTTAGAATAAAATTCAAGGGACTGTTCATGTTCCACAAAGCCCCACAAAAATCTAGCCCCAGCCTAATCCTCTGGCCTCGTCACAGCCGTGCTTTACCCCCCAGCACTGACCTGACAGTTCCCTGCTTGTCCCAAGGTCTCCCTCCTTGCTGTTTACTACCTTAGACACTCTCTCATGCTCTTTGCATATCTCGCTCCTTCTCATCTTTCACATTTACGTAAAGCAGTGCCCCCCCCACGCCCACCCCATCAGCCATTCTCTTTTCCAAAAGCCTGTTTGTTCCTCTCCTAACACTTTTTTTTTTTTGGCCTTTTCTAGGGCTGCTCCTGCAACATATGGAGGTTCCCAGGCTAAGGGTCTAATCAAAGCTGTAGCCACCGGCCTACGTCAGAGCCACAACAACACGGGATCTGAGCCACGTCTGTGACCTACACCACAGCCTACAGCAATGCCGGATCCTTAACCCACTGAGCAAGGCCAGGGATCGAACCGGCAACCTCATGGTTCCTAGTCGGATTCGTTAACCACTGTGCCACGACGGGAACTCCATCCTAACACTTTTTTGTGGTTTGCAATTATTTCTATTTCCAGATTCCATAAGCCCAAGACCCAAATTTGTCTCATTATCCCCCAGACCTGAGCATAATACCTGGCCAGGCACATAGGAGGAATGGAAGAAATATTTGTTGAAATAATGGCTTCATAAGAAACTCTCATCCTGGAGTTCCCGTCATGGAATCCTGTGTGGCTGTGGCCTAGGCTGGCAGGTGCAGCTCTAATTGGACCCCTAGCCTGGAAACCTCCATGTGCCTCGGGTGTGGCCCTAAAAGGAAAAAAAAAAAAAAGAAACTCTCAAACTTATAACCTCAGGTAGTGATGTTGATGGAAGTTGTTTTGTGTAAATGCTGGTATATGTGTGTGTGTCTCTTGACGTCCATGCCCTTTTTCAAAATCCTATCAGGCCAAATTCCTTATTCATTGACAAAGACTGTATTATCAGAGGCAATAACGTCATCTGTCTCTAAGCTCAGATATTTGGCTGCTTGTAGTTAGATGATCTTTTACTCAGTTGTAGCTTCTTTATCTACCAGATGAAACGCTGAAGTCGAAATCAGGTCAAACTCCATCATCCCCTCCTTTGAGAAAGTTGAAATCTGATTTGACTATAGCTTTTTGACATTTTTTCCATCCTCATTGGTCATCAAAGTGCTCTTTAGTATCTGGGTAAGTCTCAGGAATTTTATCATTTCCTGCACTCCAAACACGCATGCTTTTGTGCGTTTCCCCAGGAACGTAGTCTGGTCTGGCTGGTGGACCAGATGGACCATTTTGATTGACTTGACAAGTGCCTGCTGTAACTTTTTTTCTTTTTTAACTGAACTGACTGAATCCATGACCTACTTCAGCACTGCAGAACACCTGCTAGCTCACCTCTGAGCCTCATTTCCCCAAGGCTGTAGGTTTGCATCATTTGTAGGAAAGGCATGTCAACTATGTTGATTTCCAGATCTCTTCAAAGAGCTGAGGGGCAGAGCCTGGAGTGGATGGCATTGATTCACAAAAAAGCCTTTGAATTCTGCAGTGAAGGGAGCAGGGACCCCACCTCTAAAGTTCTCTTCTTCTGATGATTGGTACAGTATAGACAGAACTCCACTCCATTTGAGAAGGGTAAGGTCATTGGCGTTCTCAACATTCAAATTATTGTCTGATTTCTTTACAGTTACAAGATTGTTGCAGGAAAGGAAGTCAGGACACCATGAAAGGAAAACTATAGTAACAAACTGACCATCTCTCAAACTGACCTGCTTTCAAACATCTGTTTCTCTTCTTTCCTCCTCCTTGCTCCGTTCTCATGATTACCGAGTGTTTTAATATGACAACATGGTGCGCAGGGCAAGTTGATGGTAAAGTCAGATCACACATCTTGAGAAAGAGACAGGCTTTCATGAAGTCAGTGAAAACGATGTTGCAGGATTGGTGGGTCAGACAGACCAGTTAACAGTTGACACAGGGACAAATCCAATGGAATGAGGCCAGTAGCGTAGCTCTAAAGAGACTGATTTAAATATTAAAGAATTATGAGATGTAATTGAGAAAAGAAAAGTGAATATTACCAATATTTCTGTTAAAAAAGCTCCTCCTGGTGATTTTGAGGGAAAAGTGTTGTACTTTGTGGCTGAGCATTTTTATTTTTTAAGTTATGTCAAAATCATCAAAACTTGATGTATCCTTTTCCAAATATTAGCATAGTTGCTATTATAGCCCATATTTTATTAAACTTAAGAGAAAATACATTTATTTTAGAAGTTTTAATTTTTTTTTTCAAGTCAGATCTCAATAAAAAGCTTTTTGGACTATTTAATATGAAATGTTGCTCCTGGTTTTGAGCGGATCCACTTTAAGACATTTTTGCTGGGAGTTCCCTTGTGGGTCAGTGGTAATGAACCTGACTAGTATCCATGAGGACTCGGGTTTGATCCCTGGCCTTGCTAAGTGAGTTAAGGATCCAGTGTTGCTGTAAGCTGTGGTGTAGGTCACAGATGCAGTTCAGATCCCGAGTTGCCATGGCTGTGGCCGGCAGCCGTAGCTCCGATTTGACCCCTAGTCTGGGAACTTCCATATTGCCTTGGGAGTGGCCCTAAAAAGAAAAAAAAGAGAGAATTTTTTGCTATCCAGGAGATTGCCTGTCCCTGACAGTAGCCTGGATTCTGTGTAACTGGGGCCACCTGATGCCTGGGGGTGTCTGAGCCTCCTGGAGAATCACAGAGATGGAGAGAGAGGTCCGAAAAGACCAGTACAGTGGCCTGAGCTGCGACCCAGACTTGGCCATTTCCCTCAGTGTCCCCAAGCCCCACCCACCTCTAGATCCAGAGCAGACAACACTGCTTGCCCACTCCAGGTAGCGTATGCCTGCCCTTGTCTATGTCTACACCTACCTTGAGGAGGTTCGGGGAATGTAGTAACCTCCCAGAAGCTATTAGTTAAACTGAGTGCCAAATTTATGGGATGTGCATGGAGAATGGAACCAGAAAGGGAGAAATAAATTCCAAACACCAAAACCCAGAAGAACCCAAATAGCAAAGCACAGATTTTTGCATTTAGAGAAGAAAAGGCAAAACCCAGCTCCGTGGAAGAACTTTTACTCTCATGGCAAGATTGAAAAAAAAAAATTGACATTGTACTATAGGTGACCTGAGTAATTAGCTGCCCCCCACTGGCTTTTGTTTCCTTAGTGTTTGCTCACATTTTTTACTTTCCTTGCATCGTGCACAGGGCTTGTGAAACTGCTTAGGTAGAAAGAACTTTGACTGCTCATCAGCACCACCAGGACTTTAATTTGGCAGCTCCCTTATTTAGTCTCTTTCGTCTAAATCATCCAGGAAGACTGTGGACAGAAATAAGACCAAGGGCTCCTGGTCAGTTTGGTATTGGTACTTTCTTAGTTTTGTCTTTAAGTCAGCTACTGAAAACTCCAAAATAGCCCTCTGTTGCTCAGCCTGCTCAAGTTCTCAGACATGGCTTTGGCAAATGCCTCACTAAAATTAAGATCACCGAGTGACATTGTGCAAGGCACAAGGTGGGGGACTTGGGGGGTCTGAGCAGCTTAGTACCTGTTTGCATGCATGCATGCATGAATGAATGAATGTAACTTTGAGTCTATATCACTTCCAGGGGTGACCTTGAACGGGGTATTGACTTCTCATTTATTTACACAACAGACATTTATTGATTGCCCCTGGGTTCTAGGCACTAAATTAAGTGTTGAGGCTACAAAGGTGAATAAGACAGCAGCTGTCCTCAAGGTTTCATAAGGAGGTAAATACAATAAAAGAGGGATTCTTCCAGGAGAGTCACTGGCTCTGTGTACCAGGAGACCAAGATGTACGAGAAGTTATCCGCCCCCCCCATCTGGTGTTTCTACAGACCAGTGGGTCGCATGCCCAACTCCCTCGCTGTCTGTCCTTGCCTTAGGAAAGTAGGAAGCACTGTTAGGAAATCACACTCAATTCCATGAATATTTCCAGAGGCTGATCTCAGATGTTTCTGTCTTTAACTTCCAGATTCTAATTTCTTCTTTAGGCCTTTTTTTTTTTTTAAAAAGAAAGACAAATCAGGATATTTCCCTGTCATCAAGCTTCCAGCACCTTTCCTATTATCCGTGGTTTCACAGAGATTCCTAGAAGTAATTTTTGGTCCCCTGGGAAAGGGCTCTTTGGTCCTGGAAAGACATTGTTCTCTTTCTTACGTTGGAAATCACAGCGAGAGGGCCACAGTTAAACTATTTCTGGCCCAAACATCTGTTTGTGGATGCAAGGTGTTCTCAGATTTCACAGGCAGACTGTCAAATGGTGTGGACATGAGTATAAAATTTAAGCTTGCTATTTGCAATCGCGGGGACACAACGAAAGCTGTCTTCTGCTGAGCGTATTAAAATAAGCAGAGTCTTTCTACTGACTTTATACAGCTGTTTATTGAGCTTTTGTTATATTCTGGACATGCTCCAAATGTTCCATGTGCATTGTCTTAATCTTCAGAAAAAATGCTTGAGGTAGATATTCTTATTAATCCCATTTTGCAGGTGAGACTCAGGGGGTTAAGTGTCTTGCCACAGGTCACACAGTAAGTAGTAAAGCTAGGATTCAAACCCAGGCCCTTAGATGCTACTTTGCCTAACTACCTATCCTATATGGTAATTCAAGATGTTAGTTAAGAAATCTCCAACTGCTCATTCTTGCACAGAGGAGCTATTTTCTTCCTTGAAAACTTTGTAACAAAAGTATTTTATTTTAGGAGTTCCCATTGTGGCTCAGCAGTAACAAACCCAACTAGTATCCATGAGGACGTGGGTTTGATCCTTTGCCTCCCTCAGTGGGTTAGGGATCCGGCCAGCATTGCCATGAGCTGCGGTATAGGTCACAGACGTAGCTCAGATCTGGCGTGGCTATGGCTGTGGTATAGGCCAGCAGTTGCAGCTCTGACTTGACCCCTAGCCTGGGAAATTCCATATGCCACGGGTAGGGCCATTAAAAAAAAAAAAAAAAAAGACAAAAGCAGAACAAGAGTAACTACCTGGCCATTGAGAGTTGGTCCAGATTAGCTGCATATAAAGCCACCCCTACTCCTTTCCTAAATAAAGACATTTGAGTTTTCACACTAAAGCTGTTGAATCCATGACTTTAAAAGACACTAATTGGCATAAAAAAAAAGTATTTTATTTTAGGTTCATGTTTGTGGGGCATGCTTTCTTGATAATGATTTTCAAAGAAAAGAAATAAACCAAGTCCTGGCTTAGCATAGTTCTGAGCCTGGGCAAATCATGCGAAACATCCTAACAAATGGCGTAGCGTCGCAGACCTGTGTTACAGTGAACAGAAGTAAAGAGATGAGGTCTGTCTTTTCACCCTTAAGAAACAGCTACATTAGAAAAATAAAATTCTGGCAAAGCTTGAAATACGTCCTGGTGTAAGATCTGTAACAGGCAGCCTGACCAGATTCATTTATTCTGTATTTATTCCCATTATAAGCCTTGAGTGCTCCCTGGGCTCACTCTGGCTGAATCAATGTTTTTCGAATTCTCAATGGTCTGAATTTTGTAATCTGAGAAATCAATCCAGTGCCTGGGGAGAGTGCTATGTCTTATTCTGCTCAGAGCCTCTGCATGCCTCTCGTAATTAAGTATTAGTTGGAGTTCATTGCACTTGAATAATGAGGTGATGTTTGGCTAGACTTCCTTTGTTGTGTTTTCTTGAGGAGCATTGCTTCTGTTTTCTGGTTAAACAATCACTGTCATCATAAAAATGCAATTTAAAGGGTGCATAATCAGGACACTCAGCATCTCCTAAAACCAAATCCAGTCCATTATGTTCACGGTGGTATGTGGAGCTCCTGCCTGGGATCATGGAGCTTTTACAGTTAAGCGGTTTTTTAATTAAAGTAGAGTTGTGTCAGTTTCTGCTGTTGTGTCAATTTCTGCTGTACAGCAAAGTGACCCAGTCATATATATATTATATATGACTTTTTTCATATTATCTCAACGTCATGTTCTATCACAAGTGACTGGACATAATCCCCTGTGCTATACAGTAGGACCTCATTGCTCATCCAGTCTAAATGTAATAATTTGCATCTATTAACGACAGACTCCTAGTCCATCCCACTCCTTTCCCCTCCCCCTTGGCAATCACAAGTCTGTTCTCCATGTTTGTGAGTCTGTTTCTGTTCTGTAGATAGGGGCATCTGTGCCACATTTTAAATTATGCATATAAGTGACATCATATGGTATTTGTCTTTCTCTTTCTGACTTATTTCACTTAGTAGGAGAATCTCTCGTTCCATCCGTGTTGCTGCAAATGGCATTATGTTCATCGCAGCACTATGCACAATAGCCAAGACGTGGAAACAACCTAAGTGTCTATCAGCAGATGAATGGATTAAGAAGATGTGGTACATATACACAGTGGAATCCTACTCAGCCATAAAAAGAACAAAATAATGCCAGTTAGGTTTTCCAATGAAAAGAGACCAGGGCTGGAGGACTTGAACTTGTTCCTTTTTTAATGGCTGGACTTGCTTGATGACCTAATGAATGGCTGAATAGTTCCTATTCAGGGTGAACAGTTTGGTGATTGGTTCTAATTCTGCATTGGCTCCAGGATGGTAGAAATTTCTTGGTATCCTGCTGTTGTTTTATAGGGATAATTAGTTAACGGTGAAAGATATATACAAAATCACACACAAAACATATCCATATGGTCTACATAATAGTATTATTATTACTGTTAAATAATATTAATACCCCTCAAAATTATAATAGAAAACAGACCCTCATGTACCCCCCCACTTGGGTTAAAACATCGAATTTAACTATACCCTTATATAGCATAACCCCTGGCCCCTGCCATGTGGCTTATTGTTCTTATTCAAATAATTTATTTGCTTTTCTAGTTTTACACACACACACATACACACACACACACACGTGCACACACCCCCATTCCCCAATACTATATTGCTTAGTTTTGCCTGTTTTTGAACTTAAATGGAGTTGTAGAGAATTTTTGTGTGATCTGCCGCTTTTGCTCACCATTGCTTTTGAGGTTCTTCCATTTATTGATGTATGTAACAAAAAGTTCTTCCATTTATTGATGTATGTAACAAGCATTTGTTTATTCATGTTCATTGATGTATGGTATTCTATGACATGACTATACCACAGTTTAAAAAAAATCATTCTAATGTTAATGAAAACGTGGATCGTGTCCAGTTTGGACCGATTATGAAACAGTGTTACTATGAACTCCTTTTTGCAAAAATAATTCTCAGATGTATTCCTGACATTGAGATTTCTGGTGCATTTGCTCATCTTCAGCTTCAAGAAGTAACACCAAACTGTTTTTATACCTTCACCAGCAATTTATGAGCTTGCTCACTGCCCACAGCCTTGTTAGCTCTTGGCATTGTCAAAAGCTAGTTTTAGCTGCCCAGGAGGGAGTGATGGTAGCCTGGAGTTGTAATATGTATCTTCCTGATGACTAATGAGCTGGACCATCTTCTTGTAAGTTTAGTGGAATTTAGATTTCCTCTTTATATGACATTGCTTTTCATGTCTTTTGCTGATTTTTCAATTAGGTTGTCTGCCTTTGTGTCATTGATTTACAAGGTTAAAACAATTCAGGCTATTAGTTATTTGTAGGTTATGTGTGTGGCAAACATCTCCCTCTCTGTGCTTGTCTATTTCATTATCTTTGTTCTGGCCTCCACAGTTTGTGTATTCATTCTTCCTTTCATGTACATATTCATTCATTTATAATTATTCATTATTATAGAAATAGTATGTGCATTCTATAGAAAGTTAGGATATATAGAGAAGCAAGCATTTTTTATGATTTTTATTTTTCCCATTATAGTTGATTTACAGTGTTCTATCAATTTCTACTGTACAACGAAGTGACCCAGTCATACATATATATATATATATATATATATATATATATATATATATATATACACATATTCTTTTCCTCGTAATATCCTCCATCATGTTCCATCATAAGTGCCTAGATTTAGTTCCCTGTGCTATACGGCAGAATCTCGTTGCTTACTCACTCCAAATGCAATAGTTTGCATATATTAACCCCAAACTCCCAGTCAAAGAACTCTATATTCCTACTGACCTGAGGTCACCAGCCTTAGTACCTTACTGCACATTCTACTGGGTTGCATTTTCACTTGTGTGTGTGTGTAATCAAAATGAAAGTGTGGTCACCAGGTTGCATCTCTGCATTTGAGTAAATGTTCATCTCATGGCATATGTAAACCATCTTCAGAGTTCCCCCATTAGCTGCTACTCTCCTTTGGTCAAGCCAGTGTCCAATCCAGGATGTACTGTGTTTTGAAAGAAACAAGGTTTTAGTATAAAGTGTAGTCAGTTTTATCATCTATTTCATGTATAGTTAGTACTTTCTATGTCTTCTTTTTTTTTTTTTTTTTGCTTTCTAGGGCCACACCAGAGGCATATGGAGGTTCCCAGACTAGGGGTCTAACTGGCCTATGCCACAGCCACAGCAACATCAGATCCGAGCTGGGTCTGTGACCTACACTATAGCTCATGGCAACACCAGATCCTCAACCCACTGAGCGAAGCCAGGGATCAAACCTGCAACCTCATGTTCCCAGTCGGATTCATTTCTGCTGTGTGAGGACAGGAACTCCTCTGTGTCTTTTTAGACATGTCTTCCAACCCCAAGGCTGTGTTCTCTTTGAATTGCTCTTTAGTTTTGTTGTCTCTCTAATCCATCTGGAAGTGATGGTGGATAGAGTTCAATAGGATGGCGGAATAGGAAGACTGGAGCTCACCTTCTCTCCTAAAAAACAACAAAATTTACAACCAAATAGTGAGCAATCTTTAAACAAATGGACCGGAAACTTTCAAAAAGATATCCTACTCCAGAAGATAAGATGAGGCCACATCAAGAGGTAGGAGGGGTGATTATGTGATATAAGCAACCCCATACCTCCTGGGTGGGAAGCCCCACAGACTGGAAAGTAACTGTATCACAGAGACTCACCTACAGGAGTGAGAGTTCTGAGCCCCACATCAAACCCTCACGTGTGGGGATCTGGCACTGGGAAGAAGAGCCCCTGGAGCATCTGGCATTGAAGGCCAATGGGGCCTGTGCGCAGGAGCTCCACAGGACTCGGGGAAACGGAGACCCCATTCTTAAAAGGCGCACACAGACTTTCACGTGCACTGGGTCCCAGGGCAAAGCAGGGTCTCCATGGGAATCTGGATCAGACCTGGCTGCAGTTCTTGGAGGACCTCCTGGGAAAGTAGGGGTGAATGTGACATGTTGTGGGGGAGGGACATTGGAAGCAAAGCTCTTGGGAATCTTCATCAGCGTGCCTTTCTCAGTAGGTGGCCATTTTGGGAAAATCTGGCCCCACCCACCAGTGCTGAGAAGCCCCAGGCCAAACACCAATCCAGGTGGGATCACAGCCCCACCCAGCAGTAAACAGGCTTCCTAAAGACCCTGCACCCCAGGCACACAGCCACCTCTAATCTCTCCCATAGAAAAAGCCCCACCCACCAGAGGGATGGGAATCAGCTCCACCTACCAGTGGGCAGGCATTAGTCCCTCCCATCAGGAAGCCTACAGCAAGCCCCTGTACCAACTTCAAGGGGGGCAGACACCAGAAGTAAGAGAGGCTACAGCCCTATTATCTATAAAAAGGTCACCATACCAAAGACCTAAAAAATGAAAAGAGAACTGTCACTCAGATAAGGGCGAAAGAAAAAAAAACCCAGAAAACAGCTAAGTGATCAGGAGATTCTCAGCCTCCAGGAAAAAGACTTTAGACTGTTGATGTTGAAGATGATGCAAGACATTGGAAATAAACTGGAGGCAAAGATGAATAATTTACAGGAAACAGTGCACAAAGAGATACAAGATATAAAACTTAAACAAGAAGAGATGCAAAATACAATAACTGAAATAAAAAATTCATTAGAAACAGCCAACAGCAGAATACAGGAGGCAGAAGAACAAATAAGCGAGGTGGAGGACAGATCAGTGGAAATCACAGATGCGGAACAGAAAAGAGAAAAAAGATTGAAAACAAATGAGACAGTCTCAGAGAACTCTGGGACAAGGTTAAATGCACCAACATCCGTATTATACGGGTACCAGAGGAGAAGAGAGAGAGAAAGTGACAGAAAAAATATTCCAAGAGATAATAGCCAAAAATTTCCCCAATGTGGGAAAGAACCCACTCATGCAAATCCAGGAAGCACAGTGAGTACCATATAAAATAAACCCAAGGAGGAACACCCCAAGATACATATTAATCAAACAGACCAAAATTAAAGACAAAGAGAAAATCTTGAAAGCAGCTAGGGAAAAGAAACAAGTAACATACAAGGGAACACTGTTAAGGTTATTGGCAGATTTTTCAGCTGAAACTCTGCAGGCCAGAAGGGAGTGGCATGATATACTTAACGTGATGAAAGGAAAAAACCTCCAACCAAGATAACTTTACCCAGCAAGGCACTCAATACAGATCTGAAGGAGAAATCAAAAACTGTACAAATAAGCAAAAGCTGAGAGAATTCAGCAACACTAAACCAACTTTACAACAAATACTAAAGTGAATAGAGTTCAGTATAGGTCCAATTTATTTTCCCTATGGATACCCTCTCTCTCAGCACCATTTATTAAGCTAGACCATGACCTCTGCCATATCTTGTGTCCACTTAAGGATAGGTCTTTTGCTTGGCTCTTACTATTCTGATCTATGGATCGGTTTTTTTCTTATTTCAATACCAATGCTGCAGTGTTTTTAGCATTATAGCTTTGTAATGACTTGAGATTTAGTAGGGCAAATCTCCATATTAGACAAGGTACATGGGGCTATCTTCGAATATAAATCTCAGTGGCTTAAAACCAAAAGGGATTGTTTTGTGTTTATGTTCCATGTATAATTGTCATCATTCGGGGCCCAGACAGACAGAAGCTCTGTTGCCTTCTCAACATTTGATTTCAGAGGGGAGAAGAAAGCATGGGGAGTCCGCTCTTTATGCTTCCTCCAGGAAATGACACGTGTCCATTCTACTCGTGTTCCATTGGCAGAACTAGTCACATGACCACACTGAATGTCAAGGGTGTAGGGGAGTGTAGCTCTTCTGTAATGGCAATTAGGGGATTGTCTGCCCTCTCTGACTTTGTTCTTCTTCAGAAGTCTTTTGACCATTCTCAGCCCTTTGTTCTTCCATAGGCATTTTAGAATCAGCTGGTTAAGCTCTATGGAAATCCTTAATGAGATTTTGATTGGAGGGTTTTTTGGATCTATAGCTCAGTTTGGGGAGAAATGATATCCTCTATCCCAGTGCATGGTGTATTTGTCTATTTAGCTCTTAATGTCTTTTAGTCATTTTAAACTTCTCCCTTTAAAAGACTTACCTGTTATTTATTACATTAGTTCTTAGGTACTTTATATTCTTATTGCTATTGTAACTTTTTAAAATTACATTTTCTATCTGATTGTTTCTTGGTGTCCAGAAATGTAATTGATTTTGGTATGTTGATTTTTTAACACAGAATTTTTACTAAACTCTCCGAGCAATTCTCGTTATTTATTCATGGATGATTTGGGGTTTTCTACAGACAGTCATACCACCTACAAATGACAGTTTTATTTTTCCTTTCCAATTCTTAAGGTTTTTATTTAGTTCTCTTATTTTACTTTACTAGCTAAGAACTGACTGTAAAATGTTTTGGAAGTGGGGATAGCAAGTACCCATGTCTTATTACTGATACAAAAAGAATGCTTTAAACATTTTATCAGTAAGTATACTTCTTCCTTTTTTTTTTTTTTTCGGTCTTTTTTAGGGCCACACCTGTGTCATATGGAAGGACCCAGGCTAGGAGACAAATCAGATTTGTAGCTGCCAGTCTACACCACAGTCACAACAACACTGGATCCAAGCTGTGTCTGTGACCTACACCACAGCTCACAGCAAAGCCAGATCTTTAACTCACTGAGCAAGGCCAGGGATTGAACCCGTATCCTCATGGATACTAGTCAGGTCCACTACCACTGAGTCATGCTGAAAGTCATGCTCTGAGTATGACTTTTTCTTTCGGTAGACATTCTTTATCAAGTTCTTTTTATTTCTAGTTTGCTAAGAATGAATTTTGAATTATGTGCGTCTGACAAGTTAGTATTTTTCCCTTTAATGTGTTAATGTGGTAATTAACTTTTAAAGTTTTAAACCAATGTTTATTGCTGTAATTAGCCCACTTTGATTAATATGTATTCCCTTTTTACTTAGTGCTAGATTTGGTTGATAATATTCTGTTTACATTCGTACATATATTTTGAGTGATATTGATCAATAATTCTCATTTTTTGTGCCACAGTTGTCAGGTTTGTATTCACTTATCAAACCAGACAGAAGTGCAAAAAAGAAATACAAGACTTACAAAATCCACCAAAAGGGTTGGAAACTTTAAATATTCATTTCAGTGACTAACAAACATAAATGGGAAAATATATAAGATTTGAACAGCACAGTTAACAAGCTTCATAAAATGAATGTTTCCTCATTTTTAATTCTCTTTAAAGAGTCCATGTAAGATGATACATTTCCTTTTGGAATGTCTGGCAGATATGCCCATAAAATATTTGGCCCTAGAATTTAAAATGCTAAGTCAAGGCATTCCCGCTGTAGTGCAGTGGGTTAAGGATCTGGTCTTGTTGCAGCTGTGGTATAGGTTGCATCTGCAGCTCAGATTCAGTTCCTTGCCCAGGAACTTACATATGCCATGGGTACAGCTATTTAAAAAAATGCTAAATCAATTTAGTTAAGGTTATAAAATGCTTGTGTTTCAAATTTTTTTTCTTGAGAAAGTTTTGGTAATTTATTTTTACAACTTAGTTTTTTTTCAAATAAACTGTCAAGTGTATTGACAAAGTATTTTATAATATCATTTGTTTTCAATTTATAGCTGCATTATTCACCTATGTATTGCTTATATGTACCTTCTTTCCTCTAAATTTTTTTTTGTTACTCTTGCCAGTGGTTAATCTATTAGTCTTTTCAATGAGCCAGCTTTTGCTATGAGCCTCTTCACTGTGTTGGCTTTATTTTTCATTATTTCTACTGTCATCTTTATTATTTTTCTCTATCAATTTTACATTTATTTTGTTCTTTTTTGAACTTATTAAGTTAACTTAAACACACTGCTTAATAATGCTAGCCTTTCTTCTTTTCCAGATTAAGCAATTTGGGCTATAAATTTTCCTACAAATATTTCTTTAGCTACATCCTTTAAATTTTAATACATGCTGTTTTCATTAAATTTACTTTTTGAAAATTTCATATTTTTTTCTTCTGTGACTCTTAAAAAAATCCTAAGCATATGATTTTTTTCTTGTTAGATTTTTAAATTGATACATAGTTTCATTGCGCTGTGGTCAGATAATGTGATGTGCAAAAATGATCAATCCTATGATCTTAAGACTGCTTTGCAGCTTAGCATATGGTCAGTTTTTAAAAATGTTCATATGGTTAAAAAGAATATACAGTTTTAAATTGCTAGAAATAAAGTTGCATATTCCATTGGACTAAGCTTGTTAATTATACTGTTTAAATCTTAATATACTATCTAAACTTTTGGTTTATGATTGATTAGTAAATGCTTAATTCATATAATCAATCAAATCATTAATATTAATTTCTGCTTAATTAATTAACATGTACAATAAATTTTTCTGCTCTTATAGTAGATGTCTGTGCATAGTTCTGTGGTCTTTGTAATTTTGTCCATTTTTGTTTTATGTATTTTGAATCAAATACAGTTTAGAATTTTCATACTTACTATTATAACTTCTACTACCTTTATAATCAAGTCCATGACCGTCTTTATTTCTAATGCTGTTTTTTACAAAAAAAAAGGAACATCTGACTTTAATGTTGAGACCAAATTTCTGTTGGTTAAAATTTGCTTCTTGTATCTTTCTCTGTCCTGTAACTATTGGTGCTCTATGTTTTATCTCTGTATTTTTTAACTTTTGTCTGGGGAACTAATTTCAATTATGGTTGATTTTATTACTCATATATTAGGATTTAATTATATCATTCATTATGTACTGTTTTCTCCTTGCTTCTTGTTTTGTTTGCATCTGTTGATTCCATTATTTTACTCTTTTTGTTTGGAAGTCCTACCAAGCCTCTTGGTTAACACATGTAGTTAACAAAATCTCAATTAATATTTTTGTTCTTCTTTGAAAATGCTTTAGTTGTGATAAAAGCATTCTAACATGTCTGGGAGTTTTCTTCTGTGTTTTAATTCTAGCCTGATTCCTATTCTCTCTCCCCAAAACCACCAACCTGTGCAGAGTTTAACTATATATATATATATATATATATATACCCTTCCCTTTTCCATCTCAGCTTTTCTACTTTCTGCCAAAAAAATACCCTTTATATTTCCTTCTTTGATATATTTTTTTTATGATAAATGCTCTATTTTTGATTTTTCTACATTTTCTTTATTTGACCTCATTCTTGGAAGGTAGTGTTACTAAATATGGAATTCTAATTTGACAGTTACTGTCTCTCTACTTTGAAGATACTATTTTGCTGTTTTCTAGCTTCAATTTTCTGGCATGTTTGAAGTCAGATGTCTTACTGCTGCTCTTTTATTGGTGTTCTTTCTGGATGCTTTTAGCATCTTGCTTTTGTGCATGCATTGTAAAGTTTTATTACAGTGTGTCTTGGTGTGGGTTTCCTTTATATGTCTTGTATGAGATTCATTGGGCTTTCTAAATCTCAGGTTTGTCTTTCAGCATGCTGAGATATCCTTAGTCGTTATCTTTTGAATGCTGCTTCTTCCCCATTCTCTCAATTATCTTTTCCTCTAATTTGAAATTCCGGTTAGACAGCCTTAGACTTTCTCACCATATTATCCTTGTCACTTAACCTCTCTTCACATTTTTCATCTCTCTTCTAACTGCACTCTGGAAAAATTTTGAATCTATTTTCCGATTTACTAGTTTTCTATTCAGCTTTGTCTCACCTGCTGTTTAATTAACTTATTTCTTTAATCTATGTATCAATCTATTTAAGTTCAATATCATTTTTTATTTATAGGAATTCTATTGGGTCTTTAAAAAATCTGCTTCATTGTTTTGATAATGCTTCTTCTTTGTCCTTATTTTCATGCTTCCTTAGAATTTCCTTAAACATATCGCAAATAATTATTTTATGTTCTGTGCCTTGTATTATCTAAAGTTGTTGTGAATCTCTTTTTCTTATATATGCTCTGAAATCTTTTGTGTTTTGAGTTTTCTTATGCTGAGATTTTAATTTTTTCCTAGAACTTTATTTGGGGGAGTATTTTGATGGCCGAGATTGAAGATGAATCTTTATGAGAGCCCTACGTACTTCGGGGCTTTCCAGAATTAATTCTCCAATTAAGGTTTTTGGGGGACTATATGAGCAGCATGAGCTGGACAGCAAAAATCTACCAGAATCGTATTTATGAAATCTCTTCACACCGCAAGCAGATGGAAACAGCCACATTTCCTTACTGCTTCCTTCTGGAAAGTAGACTTCCTTTCTTATTTACTCTTGTGCTTTAGGATCTAAGGTTTATTCAAGGGTCTTCTGTTATATTCTCTACCTTGAATAGTCCTGGGAATTTATGTCTTCGCTCCTGTGCCCCACGGAGACGTCAAAGCAAAGCTCAAGGTCTGCAGCTTTCCACAGACACTCTCAGGGCACAGTCTGGCTTGGCTGTTCCCTTGTGTCTGAGCCTTTGCTTTTCTCTCATTTTGAGAAAACTTGCTTTGATTTACTCTTCTCTTAGTGTCAACTCAGTGATATGTTTAAAAGCTAGTTTGTTTTGTGTTTCATCCAACATTTAATTATTTCTATTGGGATATATAGTCTGCACATTGCTGGAAATAAAGTCTTGGGTTTGGGAATGGCTAGGTATTTTCTGTATTAGAAAAGAGAAGTAAAGTCGGACTTAGAGGCAGATCTGGTCTCAAGACCAGCTTCCATATTTCTAGGGACCCATTTCCTCAGCCTTACTAACAACACATTTCATTTGTGTGTTGAATTTCGGTTTACAAAGCACCTCCGTAAATACCACATCTTTTGAGAGCTGGGTGATGTCCCCATTTGGTGAAAGATGAGACCTCTGTTCTCAGACCACTGAGAGGTACACCCTTCTGACCTGGAACCCAGATCTTTTAATGCCTAGAGGAGTTCTATTTTGTGCTGTCCTGGATGAAGTGATTTAAAAGAAGCCAAGGTGGATTTCACCTTGTTGTGTGGGGCAGGTCACTACCTGGATACTACCTGGAGGAAGTTTCTGAGTCCAACGCTAGCTTCTGGATAGAGTCCTGTGATCAGTTAGCAATGCTGCCAATATCACAGGAGACGCGAGGCCACATATTTGCTTTCCAAAATTTAAATGGCCCTCGTAACTTAAAAAAACACCCAACACAATCCTCATATGAATATAAAACACATCTTTTTCGAAGTAACAGGGGGAGACAACCTTTGTGTAAATCCAATAAATGAGGCTCTTATCCTCCTTATAGTCAGTTTCCTTAAGGGTGTAAGTGAGATGAACCTGGATGATCCTTGGTAACGGGAGTTTGTTGTCAGGGAAACAAGGGTGGGGGGAAGGTTGGGAAGCTGCCTCATCAGCTACCTGGTCATCTAGGGCTTCAGGCCTGAGACTGGCAAGGGCTGCAGTTTTCTTCCGTAGCCAAAACACCGGCGTAACCTAGCTCAGGACAGAAATGTGGAGTCCACTTGCCTTCCCCTTTTCCATTAACACAGTATTAGGAGCATTTGATTGGGCCGTGTGGTCAGCACCCATCACAGACTGCCCTGGTGGTCAGCACTGGAGGCAAATACCTCAGAGGTGATGGATCTTCTTAATGCCCAGCCATTTATAGTCTGTGCAGAAAACCCGGTCTTCCTCCTGTGTTTCTTCTGTCTTTTCACACTGCTCTCACACTCCCACTTCTGACACCAGATGTGTGGGGTTTCCCCATACCAAGCAGTTCTCTGCTGAGTGTGCTACAAGTTAACTCATTTTCAACACTCTGTACCCGGGGGCACCTCAGATCCCATGGGTAAAGGACTCAGTACTGCAAGAATATCCCCACCTCCTTCAGATGCCAGTCTCAAGTCCAGGTTGTCACTTGTGCTTCTGATTAATCAGCTACACATCTGAAGTCCCCTTGACCCCCTCCTTGCGCTGGAGTAATTTGCTAGAGCAGCTCACACAACTCAGGGAACCACTTCCTGATACTTATAAGAGACATGATAAAGGATACAGATGAACAGCCAGATTAAAAGATACACAGAGTGAGGTCTGGGGTCCCAAGCACAGGAGACTCTGTCCTCGTGGAGCTGACGTCACCCTCCTGGTATGTGGATGTCTTCACCAACCCAGAAGCTCTCTGGATCCTAGACTTTCGGGATTTTTAAAGAGGCTTCATCAGCTAGGTCTGATCAATCATTAACTCTGTTTCCAGCCCCTCTCCCCTCTCTGGAGAATGGGGAATGAAAATTCCAAGCTTCTAACTACGGCTTGTTCTTTGTGGTGGCCAGCCCCCCTCCAGGAGCCCACTCAGAGTCACCTCAATAGAACAAAAGATGCTCCTCATGCTCTTATCACACAGTAATTTACATGGATCTTAAAGGAACTCTGTGCCAGGAACCAGGGACAGAGACCAATATATACATTTTCTATTATTTCCCACATTCCTTCCCATGTGGATGAGATCCCCCATCAAGGCTGCTAGTGGCAGGTTAGGAGGAATCATACTGTGGGTGATATAACACTTCACAAAAGGCAGATGCCGTTGAGGCCACTTCCGTAGATGACGGCTGGGCAGCGACAGTCATTAAGATTCCCAGAGCCTCTCCTGAAGTCCTGCACCCCACAGAAGGGCTAATCAGATGAGCACGCACAATAGATCAATGGCTAAATCCTTTTTAGTTGTTTCTCAAATGTGTGCGTTACTATTCACATCTCACCATCAAATTTATGTTCTACTAAGGCTGTTGGAAGTAAAATAAAATTATTTTCCGGAGTTCCCGTTGTGGTGCAGTGGAAACGAATCTGACTAGGAACCATGAGGTTGCCGGTTCAATCCCTGACCTCGCTCAGTGGGTTAAGGATCTGGCATTGCCGTGAGCTGTGGTGTAGATTGCAGACATAGCTTGGATCCCGCATTGCTGTGGCTCTGGCATAGGCTTGTGGCTACAGCTCCGATTCGACCCCTGGCCTGGGAACCTCCATATGCTGTGGGTGCGGCCCTAACAAAGGAAAAAAGACAATAAATAAATGAATAAAATTATTTTCCATTAAAATGTTATCTTTATCTGAATCCTGCCCAGGCTTTTATCAGCTCCCCTAACAGTGCTATGGAAAAAAAGGTAGTTTTTCTCCCTTTTGAAGGCTTATTCGTATATCTATATTTCAGGTCATTGTGGCATATGATCAAGATGGAAAAAAAGCAAAGGTTGTCTTGGGGACCTAGACCTTCTATACATTAGGATGTTGTGTTCACCAAACTGTATCCCATCCCGTGACTGTACTTTCAGCTCTCCCTAGGGGGTGGAGTAAGGTTCATCATTTCCAATAGGCGTTTCTCATCTTCAAAACCCTTAATCCTCACCCTTCCCTGGATGAGTGCCTCGGGGGTTGACAAAGGACTGCCACCTTCTTCTCCCAGAGGCGGTTTCTTCCCTGCTACTCGTGCTTTTTGTGCAGTATGCCTGAGTCGGTTCTTTTTTTTTTTTTTTTCCTCAGAATAAAATCCTCTTTGGAAATGCAAACTGGGGTTAGGCAAGGAGTGTACAGTCTACTTTTTTTTGTTTGCCATTTCCTGCCTCTGACATTTGCTTTGAGAGTAATTTTGAGCTTTTGGGGTGCTTTTTCTTTTCCCCATGTCTCATTCGCAAACAGGGCAGCAGCAGCATCTCCATCATGAGGTGGAAATCTCATCTGCCTCAGGTAGTGTAAGTATCACCCGGTCTAGAAATGGGGGCGGGGGTGAAAGACATGACCTTTCATGGTCATATATGTCTTTCCGTCCCCAAGGACCTTGGCCTGTTGCCAGAGTACTTAATAGAGTCAAGTTATGTCTGAGAAAGGAGTGGATGGTCTCCACCATTTATATATCCATTCGGTCACCATGTGTCCTGCCAGGCAGTGTGCTGGGTCCTAGTGATGCCGGAAAGATGATACCAGAATCCGGGTTCTTGTTCACGCAGTCAAAGAGTGAATTCCACGAACACACAGGCAGCAAGCAAGCAAAGTCTTTACTACAGGAAAGCAAACAGCTCCCAGGGCTGCTGGGAGGCCGGGAGAAGAGCCCTGCTCTCTATTGTCCTATAGGGATTTTATCTCTTAAAGATGGCGGGGGGGAGTAACCAACATGGGGTCCATTGGCCTTGCCCAGTTACCTATGTCGGTCCTTGTCCAATATCCAATAGGGGTTTTAGGGGTGGAAATGTCCCATAAATTTTCTGGTTTCTTTGTCCTTCTCTTCCCTTAGACCAAGTCACCCTTCCTCTCATTCCTTTCCATCAGTTGAAGAGTGGGTTAGAGATCAAGGTCCATGCGGGGGAAGGCACATTTCCTGTAGTAAACAACACCTGTGGGGAAGGTACACTTTCTATAATACAACAAGGCCTGCAGGGAATTGCTCTCTGCAGCCCTTAAGCCACAAATGTTCATCAGTGGCCCTATCGAAGAAGGCATCAAAGCCCATGCTCCTACAAGGACTACCTGAGTCAATATTCTGCCTCAATGCCCCCCCTTCTAGAGTTGGAGACTCTAACTGTGGGGAAAAGGGGCCACTGCTGCTCTGCTTCCTACTAAAAAGGAGCATCATTAGGGGAAAGTAGTTAGGTCTCCACTCCTGGAATGATTGAGTGGGATTCAATACATTACACTGGGTACCCCTTCCATCACCATTTGAAGGTTGATAGCTTCTAATCGGGATGTAATGAAGCAAGAAATACAATTAATTATACAGGGTCTGCATAAAAGGGTCGAGATCACAGTGGTGACCATGGTGAGAAATGTTTCCACCAGCAGGAGGAGGTCAACCGGTTCCAGAGGGCAGCTCCAAACGCTGGAGCTGGAGACGACATCTCATGAATCTGCTGCTGGAGATCTCACAGGGAATCAGACACATTCTGTGAATAATCAGAAATATACACACCACATTCAGATTTTCTAATAACACAGGTCCTTCCTTGAGCTGCAGTGAGTATGTCTAAGGCCATTGGGTTTTGTAGCACTGCTTTTCTTATTTGTTGTTCCATATTTAGAGTAGAAGTAGCTTTTGTAGTATTATTAAGAGCTTGTTGAGTAAAATTAATTAAGGCTTTCACCTGCAGCATTATGTCAGTGGTTCCCAATGAAGGCACACATATCGCTGCTGAGTAATCATACCCATGGAACACTGATCCGGCCCATCTAGCATGTAATGTTGATTTTGCTCCCAGCAAATAGACGTGGGCTGGGTTAAATCACCCTTCTCAGGAGTGATCCACATATATTGATCCCATATTTGATGAAATTGATTAAAATACCTATAACCTGTATGAGTTTTCTGATTTCTCTGGCTGGTCATGAAATATTTGTATATATACAAATATTTCCTTGGTCAGTGTGTAATTGAAAATTACCTTATGTCCCTGTGAAGACTGTGGTTTATGGCACCACCTTACTTTTAAAATTAATTTACTCCATTAAATTTATTTTAAACTTAGTCCCCACCATGCACAAAATTCTTTTCTCAGTATCCACTTCCCACACACTTTGCATCACTTTCTGTATCCATTAGTCTGCCCCTTATTTTTCCGTCCAGAGCAACGAGAGAAAGACTATCTTTTCCGTTAAGAAAATGCAGTTCCATTCTTCATTCCTTCTTTACTGGAAGCACATACATTTTGCTTTTCAAAAGCAACCATGGACTGTCTTTTATAATTTTTTTAAAAACGCATGTTTATCTTATAGAGAACATCTCAGAGTGGCACTAAACATATTGATTAATTGTCCTAAATACTTTTCGTTTTTCTGTTTGGTAACTGATCTCAGGGTTTCATTTGACTTTTGTTAAACCTAGATACACTAAGATATTATACTTAATGTTGATAACTGTAACGACATGTCTGCATTAACTAGATCAACAAACTTCAATTTTAATATGACATTAATTTAATACTGAATATTTTCCAGGTTACGTGCTGCATGTGTAAGGAGGACTAGATATGCATATTTTGAGCCCGTGTAAACATTTATCCTTTTTCCTGACCCCAATTCCAATGCCCTAGTTAATGCTATTAATTTTGCTAATTGAGGAGTTCCCATTGTGGCACAGTGGAAACAAATCTGACTAGGAGCCATGAGGATGCAGGTTCGATCCCTGGCCTCGCTCAGTGGGTTAAGGATCGGTGTGGCCATGACCTGTGGTGTAGGTCGCAGATGTGGCTCGGATCTGGTGTTGCTGTGGCTGTGGTGTAAGCCAGCAGCTACAGCTCCAATTGGACCCCTAGCCTGGGCACCTCCATATGCCACAAGTGCGGCCCCCAAAAAAACAAAAAGACAAATCTACAAAAAAAATTTTGCTAATTGAGCACTTGTTCCTGGTTTCAAAGGTCCACTTTTTAGGGTCTCATATAGAGTTACAACTGCATATCTTGCCTTGTATTTTCTCTTTTCAATGAAAGAGCTGCTGTCTGTAAACACAATGAGATCAGGATTCGATAAGGGCTCATCCTTTAAATCCTCCCTGGCTGCTTAATTAGCAGCTAAGGTCTGGTGACAATCATGTTTAACTTTCTGATCTAGTGAGTGAGGAAGAAAAGTTGCAGGATTTAAAGTTGAGTAGGTTTTTAATCTTTGACAAAATGTCTTTTCCTAAAAGAGGAGTTGGGCTCTGGAACAATCAGAAAAGCATGAGAGAAGACGACGGACTCCCAGTCACAACTCAAAGTCTATGTAAAGAATTTTGTAACCAGCTTGCCAGAAATACCACGAATAGTGGCAGATTTCTTTGAGGGGGCCCAGGGTTGGAGAGGAGGACCAACAAGGGGGCTCCCGTGTCCAGGAGGAAGTCGATAGGCTGCCCTCCTACATTTAGAGTCACCCGGGGCTCCTGGGTGGTGATGAGGACAGGGGCCAATATGGAAAGCCCCCGGTCCCGTCGGTCTGGATCCTGGGCCTGTGGGGTCGACCCCGGGGACCTTCGTCTTTGGGGGCAGTCCTTCTTCAGTGATCTCCCCGACATATGGGACACGGCCTAGGTGGTGGGGTCTGAGCCTTGGGGCATTCCCATTTAAAGTGTCCCTTTAGGCTCCGGGCTTAGGTCTCTGCCCTGGTCCTCTCGCCTTGGCAGCTGCCAGTTGGACTCCCTGTAGCGCCGTAACTAGAGCCTCAGCCTTTTCTCTGTCTCTCCTCTTGTTCTCCTTTCGTTCTTCCTGGTCCCGATTACAACATACTTGAGTTGCTACTCTAAGGAGATGCTCCAGGTCCTGATCAGGGCCAAAAGCCAATTTTTGGAGCTTTCTCCGTATATCTGGTGCCAACTGAGTTATGCACTTGCCTGTAAGAATTACCTGGTCTCGGAGTTCCCGTCGTGGCGCAGTGGTTAACGAATCCGACTAGGAAGCGTGAGGTTGCAGGTTCGGTCCCTGCCCTTGCTCAGTGGGTTAACAATCCGGCGTTGCCATGTGCTGTGGTGTAGGTTGCAGACGCGGCTCGGATCCTGCGTTGCTGTGGTTCTGGCGTAGGCCGGTGGCTGCAGCTCCGATGCTGTGGGAGCCGCCCAAGAAATAGCAAAAAGACAAAAAAAAAAAAAAGAGAATTACCTGGTCTCCATTGATTCCGGGTCCACGGATGTATGCTTTCTCAAGGCCTCTCTGAGTCTTTTTAAGAAAGCCAGTGGACTCTCCCTTTCCCCTTGACAAACCTCTGATACTTTGGAGTAGTTAATGGGCTTTGGCTCTGCTCGTGCGGCTTTTAGTCCCTCAACTATACAAGTAGTGACATGATTCCTCTGCCAGTTGTCTTTATCCCCCCTCCTCCGCAGACCAGTTGGGGTCACTCATAGGAACTACCTGACCCCCTGTGGGGAATCTTGTTCGTTCCTCTCCTGATCTGTCTCTGGCACTTAGAGCATATGTCTCACCTCCCCAGCCTTGAGAATTTCCTAAGACTTTGTTTTTTTTCACTTAGAGTCCATGTCTGGTTTAGTAATTACATGACGTGCTTCCAGGCTAACTCACAGGACTGTGTGAGACCCTGAAAGACCTCAGTATGTCTATCTGGGTCATCAGCAAGTTTTCCCAAATCTGTTTTTATCTGCCTTAGGTCCTGAAGTGAAAAAGGCACATGGACCCGTATTGGTCCCCATTCTCTGTTTGCCACCTCTTGTAAAGGGAGTAAAGAGGGCACGCGAGGGGGGCGAGGAGGGGCCTTGGGCAGTCTTGGAGAAGGCTGATTAACCGCGGGAGGGTCTGACCCAATTGGGCCGGGATATGGTGGGCACCTAGGTCCTGAGAGAGTTGGCATAACACCCTGGGGAAGTCCAGAAGCCTCCCTGAGTGTAGTGTCTTCCTCATTGTAAAGAAGATCTGAACATAAGGCACCCCTGACCATTTCCCTCCTCGTCTACACAATAGGTCTCATTGGAGAATAGTGTTGTAATCTAGAGAGCCTTCAGAAAGCATTGCTCCCCATCTGACAGGTTATATAGTGGCCAGGCTTTCGTGCAAAAGAAAATTGAATATTTCTTTCTCAGGGTCTGAGGGTCAAACGTTTCCCTGTTCTTTGTTTGTTTGTTTGTTTGTTTGTTTGTTTTTAAGGCACAGCTCAGAGGAGTTGCTATGGAGCCATGCACCAGGCTCGAGGGTGTGGCTTCTATCTGAAAAAGAGAAAAGGCCAGCGTGCACTGCCTGTTGTCCTTTCTCGGCTATGTGAAGGTGTCCCCTCTCCTGTGCGGAGCAGCTGGACATCAGTGGTCCGATGTCCATCCGGTCTTAGGCTGACGGGAATTAACCACTCCTTACCAGTGTGGCCTCTTTTCCTGTCATCCCCTGCCCATCCCCTGCCTTTGGACAGAGGTGAAGAAACCCAGACATGCAGCTACTGTCCTGAGTTTCAGAATCCTAGGATGTTTGCTCTGACATGCCCTGTGTTGATTTTAGGAAAGTTCCTAAGCCACAGTTAATGGGTAAACTGGATTTCTCCAGCCAGGGTGAAAGTAAACAGCAAAAAGCAAAACTGAGCATGTCCGGGCTCTGAGATGAAACACTTGGCTTAAATTGGATGAATACGAGTTACGAATTCCTTCTCCCCCCGCCTCCCCAGGCATGGGAACAGCGCAGGGAGGTCTTAACATCTAGAGGTCTGTTTCCTTTGCCCCCACAGCTCCATCTGAGGTCATAGCAAAGGAATGATAAAGAATCAGATTAGTCGAGCCCTTTAAAGGACTCCTCACGGAATCGGGCGTCACTTGACGAGAAGAATATACCGGTGACCGAGCCCAGCCCAGGGGCGAAGGCTGCATTGGCCTAAAGCCCAAGGGGTGCTGAACTGGCTAAAAATAGCGAGGGGTAGAAGACCAGGAGTGTGGTTTAATGGGATGGACCTAAAATTGAGGAGGAGCTGCCCAAGCTCACCTGATGGGATTTCAAGGACTGTGGTCCCATAGCCCTTAACGTTTTTCCCACAGGGCAAGGGGTCTCCTTGTGTCTTGTCCTCTTAAGGACGCCACTAAAAGATTTTTTATCAAAATTCGGACACTGGTCCCTCAACCAACATCATGTACTGTCTGTCAAATGCAGGCTCCTAACACACTGTAGGAAGCAGGGCAGGTGGAGACGAGAGTCTCGTAAGGGGTCAGGAACGGCTACTTTAAACCCTTCGTCACCCTTCAAGACTTTGCAAAAACAACATTTTTTTTTTTCCTTGCATGCCTTTCGGCAGTTGCGAACCTTCAAAAATATAGTAACTATGATTTCCCGAATGCTTTCAAAGACGAGAGGACCTAGAGAGAGGAGTTTGCCTCGTGCGTGACTCGTTTTGTCCATCTCCCCCTTGGGACACCCCGTTTGATGCCTCTTGGCAGATGGCAGGAGGGTATAAACCCCTGACCGGACTCCTGGACAGACTGGACTCAGGAGGGCAGCCCTAGAGCCCCTCCTGACACCTGCTCCCGGAGGCCGTTTCCACTGACCTTCTTTTCTCGCTCATTGAAACACCACCCCACCTGGCCATGCTTTAGACCCTTGGAATCTGCTTTTGCTTCCTGTTTTGTAGCTTCTCACATTGTTCCCTGGCATCCAGCCCAGGTGTCTGGCAGATAGTCTCAGGATACAGAGGGACTCTTGCTCTGAAGATTCCAGGAGGACTCTGGGGTCATCCTTGTAGGAGGAGCCCAAGGAAGTGTGTGTGTGTATGTGTGTGTTAGAGAGAGAGACACACACACGCACACACACACACACACCCCTTGTATCCATCTGGAGGATGGGAGGTGATAAGGAAGAATTCAGTGAAGGCCCAGCTCACCTCGCTCCCCCATGTTCTTCTGAGTCAGTGCTGTGCCAAGCCAGCCTCTAACCCTCCTCCTCCACGGGGAGCGTCCCTGCCTTCTGCTCTTGGGAAGCCCTCCTTGATTACCAGGCCGTCAGCCATTCATTCAGTGTTACGTTTATCGAGCGCCTGGTGAGGGCAGGCACAGGGGACACAGCTCTGCCCTCACAGAGCTGAGACTCTGGAAGAAGGGAGATGAACGCTAGACAATCGCATCAGCGAGAAGAGAGGTGTGAATGTTACCAAGGACAGATACAAGGTCAGAGCCCATTCCACCTGCTGGTGGGGCCAGAGAAGGCCTCGGGAAGTCATTTAAATGGAGTCTTGCAGGGTGAGTAGGCATCTGTGAGGCAGAAAAGGGATGCTCCTCAGGGGGTCTCCTTGGAGCCCCCAAGAGTGCCCATTGCCTGGTCCAGGTTTCATATTATCCTTCACTTGATTAAGTTGTTCATTCACTTGAGTACCCGTGATGCGCCTGGTGCTATTCTCGCTGTGAGGCGTCTCATGGCAACAGGCGCAGACGCCCTCTTGGTGTCTCGGTCCTGGAGCCATCCTGGCGCCTTGAGGCTCCCATCCCTGTTATCTTTGTGTGCACGTTTGCCTCTTCATGTTCTCAGACACTTTGGGGAGGTAGCATGGTTTTGAGAAAGAACGTAATAGGTAGAAAAAGAAGAAGAAAGGGAAACAAGAGCAGATTTTAACTGAGGGCCTCCTGCGTGCCAGGCACTCTGTCTGTTGTGCTGTGGACCCTCCGTCATTGGTTCTCTCACGTGCTCTCTGGAAAACTGTTGGTTTGCCATTTTATCGCTTCAGCAGTCAGCACCTTGCCCTAGGTCACACAGGCAGGAGGTGGTGGGGTCAGGATGCCTAGCTGGGTCCATCCAACTGTGCTACAAACGCACTTCTCACCTGTGCTTAGTCCCCAGCCCTACCTCTGACTAGCTGGAGGTTCTCACACTTTACCTCTCAGAGGTTGTATCTGTCAGGGCTTCTTGGCTACCTGGCTTCCTTCAGTGGCTCTCTCCATCTCTCTGGGTCTGGCTTGGGCAGTCCAGTGGCCTTGGTTTCAACAGCCTCAAACTCAGCCTGCCTTCCCCGAGGTGCAGAGGACCCACTCAGTCTCCTTTGTTCCAGAAGGTGGCTTTCAGCTTCTCACCAGCATAGCAATTCTTATTATATCTTAAGGCAGATGCTACGAGAGCAAGTAATTCTACCTGAGGCTGTTGGCCTTTCCGACCATTCCTAGAACCACAGGCAGCTCTGCTGCAGGGATGAATGAGTTTAACCTCCTCCCTCTGGATTCCAGATAACTGAGGTTGTCTCGTATCCCCCTTTCCTGTGTCTGTCTCCAGACTTCAGTCTTATTTCCTCCATGGCGCTCCTTGTTACTCTAGTTTTCCTCCCGCAAATAAAACTACCCCAGGAGAGGAACTGTGTCTTCTATATCTTCCTATCAATGGGGCCCCCCAAATCTTTGGCTTAGAGAAGCCATTAATAAATAGGTGTTGAGAAAAAGGATGAAGGCATGGGTGGCAATAACACCATTGGGCCACATCCTTCTTCCATTTAACAAGTGTTTATTAGGCACCTACTATGTGCCAATCAGTGTGTAAGACTATGAATATGGAGACGAAGAAGGCAGCGTAAGTCCTGCCCTCGTGGAGTTTACAGACCATCGAGGCCTCTACCTAGCTATTCACGTGCAAAGAAAAGGAATTGTGTGTAGATAATAATTAAGATAAATCAGCAAATCAAAACTACCATGAGATACCACCTCACACCAGTCAGAATGGCCATCATTTATTAATAACTCATGTAACAAATGCTGGAGGGGGTGTGGAGAAAAGGGAACCCTCCTGCACTGTTGGTGGAAATGTGGCTGGTACAGCCACTGTGGAGAACAGTATGGAGGTACCTCAGAAATCTATGTGTAGAACTACCATATGACCCAGCAATCCCATTCTTGGGCATATATCCAGACAAAACTTTCCTTGAAAAAGACACGCGCACCTGCATGTTCATTGCAGCACTATTCACAATAGCCAAGATTTGGAAACAACCCAAATGTCCATCGACAGATGATCAGGTCAGGAAGATGTGGTATATATACACAATGGAATACTACTCAGCCATAAAAAAGAACAAAATCATGCCATTTGCAGCAACATGGATGGAACTAGAGACTCTCATACTGAGTGAAGTAAGTCAGAAAGAGAAAGAAAAATACCATATGTTATCACTTATATCTGGAATCTAATCTATGGCACAATGAACCTTTCCACAGAAAAGAAACTCACGGACTTGGAGAATAGACTTGTGGTTGCCAAGGTGGGGGGAGAGGGAGGGATTTGGGTGGAATGGGAGCTTGGGGTTAATAGATGCAGACTATTGCCTTTGGAATGGATTAGAAATGAGACCCTGCTGTGTAGCACGGGGAACTCTATCTAGTCACTTATGATGGAGCATGATAATGTGAGAAAAAGGAATGTATACATGTATGTGTAACTGGGTCCCCATGCTGTATAGGAGAAGTTGACAGAACACTGTAAACCAGCTATAATGGAAAAAAATAAAAATCATTATGTATAAAAAAAGATACATAAGGAAACAAATCCTTTCCCCTAACTTATCTAGTTGAATTAATTTATGCTTTTTGAGGTTGTTGAATTATACTGATTGTGACAAACTCCTGTTTTTAAAAGGAATTCCAAAAATCATTGGGGTGAGATTCAAAAGACTTCAGAGATTTTGAGAATTCTTTTCATTCCAGCAGAGATAGACTTTTTATCTCCTACATCAGAACAAAATAGTCTCATTACTGGATTAGAGAGAGGAGAGTTTTTTTTAAAAAAAAATTACACTGGATATTAAGCCTAATCTGTAATTTTAATCAAAATTTGGTTTGGTCGCTAAATCAGAGGCTAATGATCTTCTGGTCATTTCATAAGGAATGAATAAATGAAACTATGTTTAAAGTCCCAAATCTCTTAAAAGGGCTAGTTTCTTAGTCATAGCTTCAGGTTCTGAGTTTCTCAATTCATGGTTCCTTCTAGACAAGATGTTCATTCTGCTTTCTTTCTTATGCCAAGCTATATGCATTAAATTTGTGCTATGTTATTAAGAGATTTCACTTTCCAAAGTGGATGAAAGGAGATTGCTACAGATCTTAGAAGGTGGGTCCACAAAACTAGGTTTCAACATGGTGAAGCTTGCTTCTGGGAAATTGTAGGAGAGACGCTACATGATGGCATGCTCATGTGGCATAAGAATGGCCTCCTGGCTGTCTAACCCTCTCACCTGAGAGCTTCGGGCACATGCAAAGTCGGGTGAGGACAGCATCTCCACTGGCACCTCTCATTGAGTCTAATTTCCTTCATTTACCAGCTAAGAGTATTTTATATCCGCTGAGAGCTGTGGGGGCTGCAGAAGTATCAGAGGCTGAGAACCCTGCTCCAGAATTCTCTGTAAGCAAGCATGCAGTTATATAATGGAAGAGCTGCAGATGGCAAAAGTAGAGCTTGGGAAGGCTTTTCTTTGAGGAAGGAACTTTACCGAACCGGGATCGGGCCCAGCAGCAGCTGCAGTAGCTGGCAGTGGTAGGAGTGATTACACTAAGCATTTTACAGTTCCTCGTGAACTCAGCCTCAGGATGGCTTTGTGAGTTGAGTGCTCCTAAACCCATTGCACAGATGAGGAGACTGAGGCCCCTAGAAGGGAGCTCGTATGGGAGAAAAGTGGCAGTGTCGAGTCTCCGTGTGCTTGATTTGCCTGAAAAGCCTGCTTCCTTCAACAGCACATGGTTGCATGGATTATTCAATCTCCCCAGTCCCTGTATAATGTAATTTGTTGTTGCTATTGGTTTAGACAAAATCACCCCCAACTTGTTAAGTGCTTCTTTGCTCTGGCGTGGAGAGGAGGGATGCATTGACGTGCATAACGTTCAGCTCAGGCGTAGGGGGTCCTTTAAGCAGGGGGCCATCAGCACAGGAAGGCCAGGACTTCAGGAAGCTCTCCCACCGGGGCCCACAGCCCCAGCCCTGTTGGCCCATAACTGAGTTTCATTTGGTCTGTATTGTATTCTTCTCGAGGAGTTGTTACTATTTTAAAATGGAGACATTTCTCATTTATATTGCGGTTTCCCTCTTCTTTGAGAAAAGCAAAACTTCTGGGAATACCGAGCCCACGTTTCCATGTGGCAGACCCCAGCTCGAGCAGACACAGGGCTGCACCTTTAAGCCAGTGCATGTTCCCTACTTTGCCTCAGTCCTCACTCCTCCCAATTGTTGCCCAGCAGTGAGGTCTTAGCCACTGTTTATCATCACAAGTGAACAGCTGAGTTTTTCTGAAAGTGAAGTGTTTCTTGAAACTGAGTGAAGTATTTCTTTTCTGAAAGTGGAGTATTTCTTGAAACCAGCAACAGAGGAGCAACAGAAGATAGACCAAGAGAGTTTTCAGGTGCAAAAAAATGATTCTAACATCCAACTGCTTTACTCAGGTTCCCTACCTGCTCGGTTTCCCAACCCCTTGTGGTTCAGCCTCTTATTTTACAGAAGAAACTGGGGCCCAGAGAGGAAAGTGACTTGCCCAGGGTCGTATATTCAATTATGGGCAAAGCCAAGTTGGGTACCCAGATCCCTGACCCCCAGCAGCACTCTCCTGCCTGTAAGGGGTCTCCAGGTACTGACCAGGTGTGCTTGTCCTACATCCTTGGTTTTGGATGGTCTGGTGGGGATGCAGTGGTGTTCCCCCCAGAACACCCCTCAACCCTAAGATTGATTCAACCACCCGGGTACTGTCCTTCTCCCTCTTGGGGGAGAAAATGCTAACTCTTTGAGCATCATATGATGAAAAATTTGTACACAATTCCTTTTGGGGTGCCAGGAATAATCGGTGTGTCCAGGGAAATTTATTACAATTAGCAGGAGTGAAGAATACAACACAAAAAAGCTGGGTCTGTCCCCCTGATTCTTATCTCATTTATTTGTAAAGCTTTTTGGGGTAGCAGTTGTCTTAGTTTTTGCCATTGTTGGCATCCAAACCTCTTCCACTTGGTTTGAAAGTGGCCTGGGGAGGGAAAAGCAAAATCATATCCTTTCACCTCAGCTGGCCCAGTAAATAGACTTTTTGTGGTTTTGTTGTTGTTGTTGTTTGTTTGTTTGTGTGTTTTGCAAAGGAAATGTTGTGAACTTATGACAGTTCATCGATGTAGCTGGAGAGACAAATCAGTGATTCCCTTTCAGCATCACCGGGTGGGCAGGTAACCCTGTTCGTGCGACGTGCCTGAACACATGGACAGCAAGTTGTATTGCGATGCTTTGCTTATCAGCTCTCCTTGATGACAGCCAAGCGAGCCCTGAAAGTGTTAGGAACAGAGGGGGTGCCGCCCACTTTCATCTGCCACCTAGTTGAGAGGCTCCAAGAGCATCTCTTCACAGCCAGATCAACACAGAAATATTTACAATCAGCTGCTTCCAGCCAAGAAAACCTGCCACAGGCTCTGAAAGCAGGGGGCATATGCTTTTCCCCACGATCACTGTGAGTGCTTGTGTGTGGGGAGGGTTGTGTGTGTGTGTGTATGGTGTGTGTGTGTGTGTGTGTGTGTGTGTGTGTGTGTTCTAAACTCTGGAGAGCAAATAAACACGTTCTGAGCCCCCAGGAGAGGGAGACTGTCAACTTTCTCTTGCCCCTCTGGCTTGGGACTGTCCGAATAATATTTCTGTTGTTAAGAGTTTAGCAGAGTTCCTACTGTGGTTCAGTGGCTTAGGAACCTGACATTAATTCTCTGAGGACATGGGTTTGATTCCTAGCCTCACTCAGTGGGTTAAAGATCCCAAGTTGCCACACATGTGGTGTATGTAGTTTGCAGGTGTGGCTCAGATCTGGTGTTGCCCTGCCATAGGCCGCAGCTGCAGCTCAGATTTGACCCTGGCCTGGGAACTTCCATATGCCACAGGTGCGGCTATACAAAAATTAATAATAATGATGTTAGCAAAATATGAATGCATGTATCCTATTTTACAAATCCTGTTTTCAAAAATGTCTAGTGCTCTGCCTATGTCTGTGTCTTTGAATGCTCAGTTCTCAGTTTTACTTCCTCATCGTTCTGGAAGCCAGGGCCATGCTGAAGGGGAAGGTAGTCATTTGGAGTGACTGTCCTACCCCTAGGTCCTCACTAGCATAAAAGGTTCTACTGCCCCTCCGTGTCTCAAATGCGTGTGTCTTTGAGAAGAGGAGAGGGTATCGTTTGGCTAGAGTTGGAAGGCATTTCTTTCAAGACCTTTCTGCTGTCTTTTTCTCCCAGTTGACCTTGAATCTGAGTGTCGCTAAGTCCCAGGATCTCTGAGCTGGAAGGTTCATGGGGAGGTTACATCTGGTCCCCAACCCCCAGCCTCACTGGAAGGAGGTGTCAGCTTAAACATATGCACAACTTAAACGTTGAGAGTTAAGTTTTATTTGGGGCAGAAGGAGGACTATAGCCTGGGAAGCAGCATTTCGGAGAGCTCTGAAAAACCACTCCCCAGAGGTCGGGGGAAGGTTGGTGTATGTGTGATTTTGCTGGAGGGGGAGGTACATGCAACCAGGCACGAGTTTTGCAGCAGGTTGCTGCTATTCTCTTGAAGTTTACGGTTAGTCTCGAGGAGCAGACGTCACCATGACAGATTTTAATGCTTTTTTGGATATGAGGAGATGCAGTAATTGGGCCCATAAAATCTTCTCCTGAAAATATCTAACTATCCAAAGACCTGTTCAGCCAGTTTTCCCAAGCACAGAGCGCCTCACTCCTGCTCTCCACTCTGAGCTCCTTCCAGGGGGTGTTGAGGCTCAGCAGCTGCAGTGGTTCATGATTCAATCCATGTAGAAGCAGATGCCAAGTGCCAAACTCTAGTTCAGAGGAAGCGGCAGAAAAACTGTGGGATCCTATGCATTCAGTATGGTATAGCAGAGCCTATTTTTTTTTTTTTTTTAATTTTCTTTTTGGCTTCCCCGTGGCATATGGAATGCCTGGGGCCAGGGATCAGATCGGAGCCACAGTTGTGACCTATGCTGCTGCTGCTGCAACGCTGGATCCTTAACCCACTGTGGCCTCTGCTGGTCCGGGGATCGAACCTTTGTCCTGGCACTGCTTGAGCCCTTTGTGCCATAGTGGGAATGCCAACAGAGCCTAATTCTTATGCAGATAATACTTGGGAAAGCAGGAATTTTGGCAAAGCACCTGAGCTGCCCACGGCTGGGACATGCCTCCCGGGCCAGAAGGAAGAGCCTCAGAAGCTCTTTGCCCAAGGACATTATGCTGGTTCAATACCTGGTATAAATATCAGTGAGAAAGTGACAAGCCTAAGGTTGAGCATGGAATTGCAGTCTCTCACGTCAGCTAGACAAATAAGGGTGTCCAGAGCTGCCTTGAAAATACCGCTCAGTAGAATGCATCAAAGGAGACCAGCTACTGCTGGAAGCCCACAGGATCTGGGCTATTAAACTCAGCCCTTAAAACACTTTGAATCTCTCTACCTTTTCAGAGAAGCAGACGCTTCACAGTTTTGGAAAACCTGCAGCTCGATTCCCATTGCGTGGAAGAGAATACGTTTTACCTGTTCTCCAAAGAATGAGCCACACGCCCCCCTGCCAGAGGTGGCCAGACCTTGCCTCCTGGGGGCAAGGAGGTGACCAGGTGGAGGCCAAGGGTCTGGCCTTGAACCCCTTGCCCCACGTCTTGACCTTGGAGGATTTTCAGCAGCCCCTTCCCTTGTCCATCTCATGGAATGTGCCCAGAGGCTCAGGTCTGTTGGCTGTTGAGTGGGGACTTACTGTCTGAGGGTCTCCAAACCTTTTTTTTTTTTCTTTTTTTCTGTTTTCTCTTTTTTTCCTGCACCCATATCATGCAGAAGTTCCTAGCCAGGCCGGGGATTGACCCCAAGTCACTGCAGTGACAACACCAGATCCTTAACCAGCTGAGCCACATGGGAACTCCCAAACCAGTTTTTAAAGGGGAACGTGTGCAAATTCCTGCTCAACATCCACCCTATGCTCATGGACTTTTTTGGGAGCCTAGGCAACCTCCAGGGCTGTTTCTCCTCTGATTCAAATCTTAGAAACTCTCATCCACAACTCTACAAAGCCCCAAGGCAGATCTTTTATGCTGTCCCCATTCAGTGTATCGTCCTCCCTGGTATCCTTCAGGGACTGGTTCCCAGACCCCCGAGGATACCAAAATCCATGGATACTCAAGCCCCTTGTATAATGGAGTGGCAGCATTAGGGCGGGGAGACTTGCTAAGCTGTCTGATTTGAACAAAGTCCATTACTCCTCCCGTAGGAGCTTAGAATGAGGCCAGTCCCCACCAGAGCCAAGGGTTCAGCCTCCGCCTCCCCCTCTGGTACCTCAGGGCAGAGTGTAAGTGGAGAGAAGGAAGGCATCCGCATGGACAAGGATGGGAAATTAAGAAGCCGCTGGGCTTGCTGGGATGGTGGCCCAATGGGGCCACTTTGGAACACCCTGTCTGTCATCTAATACCCTTCATCGGAGCAAACATCAACAACAGACGCAGGCAGTGAGCTTTTCTGCAGAATTGTGGTTGTAACAGGATAGTCAATATATGTTGGCACTGTGTTGCTGTTTATTTGAGTATAAATCCTTATTCAGAAGTGTTGAAATGCTTCATTTTTATTCCTGACATAAACCTGGCTTAATATTCTGTTTAAAAAAAAATACTCCATTACCTTGTTTAATTTGATTGCTAAAAAAGTTCCACTGTGGTTATAAGTTCATATTTGGGAGAATCCCATTTAAAAAGGTACTATTATCAGAGACAGCTTGTTAATGTTGCAGGTTATTCACTTTTATGTACTATGGCCATGACTGTCTGGAAGCTACAATTTAGGGGCCTGCTTTTGTCACTTTATGGCCTAAGTATTGTGTTTAGTGCTATATAATCAGAATAATTTCCATGGTTGCACCAGAATCCATTGAATAGAAGCGTCCCAGTTTGCTTTTCTCTGCCTCTGTATCAATCACTTTACATTATTCCATTATTTCAAATAACTTTGAGCAGAATATCCTCTCGTGGTTGGGTATTATTTTCTTCATATGGACTCTCAAGAGAAGTCCTGTAAAGAGGGCGGGTATGTCACAGGCCAGGCCTTCTCAGACCTCAGTGTGTGCATAACTCACTTGTGGATCTTGTGAAATGTGGATTCTAACTCAGTAGGTCTGGGCTGGGCCTGAAGTTCTGCATCTGTGACAAAGTCACTGTCACCGAGGCTGCTCCCTGGGCTTTAGGAAGTCTCTCAAAGTCCCTAGTGTCCTGGCACCAGGCCCATTCTGCAAAATCACCATGTTGGCTGGTTACCCAGGAGCTTTGCCTCTCGGAGAGGAAGGTTTTAAACAGGCTGGTGGGAGCTGTAGCCCCTGCTTTCCACCAAAGCATCTCAACTCACTCCTGCCATTAGAATCACCTGGGGGTACACGCCACACACACACACACACGCACACACACACACACACGAGGGTCCACTCCAGCCCAGTGTAAACAGAATATTGAACAACAAGCCTGACTACTAGTAATTCTGAACACTTTCCAGGTTTGTCTTTTAAAAATATTATTTTTATTAAATTATAGTTGATGTGTAATGTTGTGCCGGTTTTTGCTGTGCCGCAAAGTGACTCAGCCACACATATAAAACTTCCCAGGTTTGAAAGGTGACTCCATGTGTAGCCAGGGTTTTTAAGACCTTCCTTAAATCTCACTGAGTTCTAAAAAAGCAAAAAAAAAAAAAAAAAACAAACAAAAAAAACCCAAAAAAACCCCCAAACTGGGAGTTCCCGTCGTGGCGCAGTGGAAACAAATCCAACTAGGAACCATGAGGATGCAGGTTCAATCCCTGGCCTCACTCAGTGGGTTAAGGATCTGATGTTGCCATGAGCTGTGGTGTAGGTCACAGATGTGGCTCAGATCCTGCGTTGCTGTGGCTGTGGCATAGTCTGGCAGCTGTAGCTCCGATTAGACCCCTAGCCTGGGAACCTCCATATGCCGCAGGTGCGGCCCTAAAATGCAAAAAAAAAAAAAAAAAAAAAAATCACTGAATTCAACTCTGGTTTAAACTTGACTAGATGAACGGCTTGGGGCTCGTACATACTTCACCTGACTCCACACTTTTGGCAAGGGATTTAGCAAGCCCGTGAGTTGTCTTCGTAATTCTAAAAATTAATAACCACACTTTCTAAGAGAAAACAAGGAATTTGTCATCCCTGGCTTCTCTGTCAAACTTACTCCTTCACAGAGTTTGCGGGTCCCACCTTCCTGAATGCCACCAGGCCCCAAATCTCTTGCTTTCCCTCCCCCTTCAAAGCTAAGCGGTCATCCCAGTCATTCGTTCTCCATACACGGTTTTTCTTGCAGGAACTGAACCCGTCGTATTAAAGCTCTATCAGCATGGCCATGTCCTTCCACTGGACTGTGACCCCTTGAGACCAGAGACAGCCTCTGGTGCATCGTTTCATTCCCCATATCAGAGCCGTGCCTGTCTGTCACACAGTAAATTCCATTAAATCACTGCCGAACGAATGAATGCACGAATGACATAGAATAGATTTTGATCCCATGCAAGCCTGGAAGGTCATCCTCCCTGTTGAGAGATTCATACCAGCGTGGTTCCAGCAAGAGCACACATTGCCTAGATGGTGCCTCGTGACAACATGGCCTCGGCCCTGCGCGTGTGCAAGGTGGCAGACGGGAGGCTCAGGCGGCCCTGTGTCCCTGCCACTTACCACCTGCTGGGGTAACACCTGCTGTTTCTCTTTGGCAGTTGCCTTTTCAGGCCTGGGCTTCACGACATTCTACTTGGCTGGCAAGCTGCACTGCTTCACCGAGAGTGGGCGGGGGAAAAGCTGGAGGCTCTGCGCGGCCATCCTGCCCCTGTACTGTGCCATGATGATCGCCCTGTCCCGCATGTGCGACTACAAGCATCACTGGCAAGGTGAGTTCCTGCCCAGGGCCCACCCCGGCCCTCACGGTCTCTGCCCCTCTCCTGCAAGGATTGGGGTGGGGGGCAAGCACCTATTTGGAAAGTGCCCACTGTCAGAAATCAGAGGAGGCTGAAATGACAGAGCAGACACGTTTTTAAAGAAAGTGCACCTGTTCAGGTGAGCTCTGGCTTTCCTCCTGTCCTTGCTGGGGACAGAACTGGAGCTCCTCCCCCTTCATGCTCCAGTAGACCACTGGAATCCTGCCTTGATGGCAGGCCCTTGGTCATAGGCTCAGATGCGACTTCCCTGCTGGGTCCCTTGCCTCCACCCTCCGACTTAGTGCCAAGTGGTTGTTGGCTCGTTTCACATCGCAAATCCATCCCACAACGAGGAATTTTTCACCATGGTTGCTCTTCCAAAGGAGATGCCAGCAGCCACTGCAAGGCTGGGTGAGGCTCACCTGGATGTGTCAGTCCTCAGGTATCTGTGCAAAGTCAAACGAACATAGAACAAGGGAGGGGCTCGTTCCTGGGATAAAACTAAACCATGCTATGCCCCTCTGCGGATTAGCTGCCTGAACTGCAGCGACATCTGCCACAGCAAAAGGGGAGCCAAGACAGAGGTGGTGTCCACAGGACGTCAGAGAGACGGGGGTGCAGCCTCCAGGAGGACAGGGTCTAGGGCTCTCTCCCCAAGGCCAAACCTCAGATTACCTTGACCAGGCCACTCTTAGCCAGGCATTTGACTGGGGGTGGGTTTGGCGAGGGCACCAGGAGTCTGCACTATTAACAAGCAAGCTTATTTCTGATGAGGTCTGAGAAGGACCATGGAAGCTCTGCCGTGTCAGCTTTCGGCAAGCACGCCGACATTAACTGCCTAAATCCAGCTTCCCTGGATGAGTGGCCTTCCACAATCGGTCCATGGCCTGTGCCTCCTCTTCCTTGCCTGTCCACCTGCTGTCACCAGGCACCACTGCTGTCACCCTCCCTCCCTCCCCTTTTCTGTCTCTGCAGCCAGCTGCCCTGTGGGACTGCCCTCTTCTCACTTCCTCCCAGGCATTTGTCCAGGGTAGTTAGGCAGCAATTGAGTCCAGAGCGAGGGGGACTCCTGGGTGGGGGCTCCTCTCCCCATCTTCTCCAGGGGCCTCCTGCTCCTCCCAGGGCTTCCTCGGCTTCTCATCTTTTTTCTCCAACCTCAGCTTTCCCCTCCACCCTTCTGCAGTTCATGCTCTGGGTATCATGAGCCTACAACAGCGGGGGGGGGGGGGATGTGCAGGGGAAAGAGAGGCTGATGCGTGGTCTGGACAGGTGGGGGCTTCAAGCACTGATGGGGATCTGGATGCCCTTCTGATGGGGGTGCTCGGTAAGAGGCCCATCAGGCTGGCCCCTGAGCCCTCCCTTGTTCTCTGCTTGTATCTGTGACTTGGATGAAGTTCTGGATAACGTGAGGCTACATAATAAGGGAAGCAGGAAAAGAATCGCCGAGCCAACAGCACAGGGGCACATGCCCACTGAACCCTGGGAACTGGGGCTATTTTCCAACAATCGTTGTGGCGCCTGTGATTTGGGCATTTCCCCATGAGGCCTCTTGTGGGCTGGATGGCATTTTAGGGACTGCTTCTCATTTATCCCTTGTAAACTGTAGTGCCTTCTTCTGAACATGGCAACAGTAATCCCCCAGTATTTCCCAGAGCTGTTTCATAGGCAGAAGGAAATAATGGATCTGCGTGTACTTTGTAACTGAAAACGCATTGTACAAATACAAATTAGCTTCGTTGTGGCTTAGCGCACCACTTCTAGAGAAAGATGTGTTGGTATTTCCCAAACCGTTGATTGAGAAGCAGACATGCTTTTGGAACATGGTCTGTGTGTAAGCTACAAATCCCTGGTTTCCACTTTTATTCAGCTGCTTTGGATCCGGAGAAACGATTAAGGGTTTCAGACTTGAAGAGATTTGGGCTTTATCTAGGAAGGTAGTAAGAGCCTTTGTGTAGTGATTTTGTCCTAAAAACCTAAGACATGAGGTTGGCCTCTTGTAAATACTCTTTTGTGACTCCCTACCGAGCCGTGGCTAGCGCATTATGAAAGAATGAAGATTCACGGTGCTTGGCTTTAGGAAAACGGTGGCCTCGTGATGGCAGCTGGTGCATTCAAGGCCCGCTGGCAACGGGGCTTCAGCCCCATCCTATCCAACTGGCACAGAAAGGAACTCAGATCACTAGAGGGAGAATATTAATGCTCTCTGGGCTGATGTGGAAGCAGAACAAGAGAATTTATGTTTGGTAATGTTTAGGAGCATACTTAGGGGGGACAGACCAAAATTGCATCATGGTAGACTCCTGCAGCCAAAGCCAAATGTGCATCAGTTGGTACAGCTCATGGATGTGGCCCAACTAGCCATTCAGCTGTGCCATCGTCTGTTCAGTCTGTATCCCTAGAATCGGCCTGGAGCAGAGTGTGTCTTTCCTTGGATCTTCCGATGGGCTCCGAGTCAGGCTCTTTTTACCTGAGTTCCCCTTTAGGAGGCCCTCTGTCACTGTCTACACCAGTGATCTCAGTGGGGGTGACTGAACTCCCCAGGGGACATTTAGCAACGTCTGGAAACAGCTTTTGAGTCTTCCCCGTTGGGGGTGGCTGTGGGGGTGGTTGCTGTTGGCATCTGGTGTGTAGGATCCAGGAACACTGTCAAACATCATCCAGCATCCAAGACAGCACTTCCCTTACAATGGAGACTTATCCAGCCCCAAGTGTCTACTGATGAGGCTGAGAAACCTTGACCTAATCACACCTCAGCTCCATCTTTCTTTCCCTTATTCCAGGTGAAGACGCAGCAGTATTCAATGAGTGGACAATTTTACTCATTCAATACTCCTTTAGTATTAAAGGAATAATCAAAGAGGCCATTTGGGTTTCCCGCTTGGAAGAGGGCTGGACGGTGCGGCTGCTGGGTATGTGGGTGTTTGAGGCAGGCTGCCTGGCTGAGAGAAATAAGATGTTGCTTTTCTTTGGTGCACTGGGTTGCCCAGTGACCGTGGGCAGGGGCCATCCATCATGATGAGAATTGACGTGAAGCCCCAAAGGCAGCAGCAAAACCTGAATCCCTCTCAGTATAGACTTTAGTTAACAGCATTAATATTATGAGATTTTTATGACTGCATTTCAATTTTGACTTAAGCAATTGTGCCTAATGTGGAAAGATATCCAGTTACTCAATTACATAGTCAGAGCCAGTAAACAACCCCTCATCTCAAAGGCCTTGCTCTGTTCATTATTGTGATGTTTTTCTGTTATCGACACCCTTCTGGCTCTTCTGCCTTCTCAACTCCACTCCAAACACATGGGTCTATTGTTTTATTAAGCGAGGAAAATGGAGGGCACAGGCTGTGGACGAGAGTGACATTGAAACACACAGTAGGACTTCAGAAATGAAACCACTGGATGGATGATTAATCTCTGTGCAGCTGAGATTCTCCATGTCTTTGTGACACGCTGGCTTCCTGGTCAACTGGAAGCTGGTGCGCTCGTGGGTGATGCCAACTGCAAAGCCAGGGCTTCACAAAGGGCTTACCTTTGGAATTAACTGTGTGTTTTTGGCATTAAAGCTCGCAGGATCCCCATGCTGGAGAACATCGAGAAAAATGCACAGAAAGAATGGGGCATCCCACTGCACCCTCTTTTGCCTCGACTCATAGTCTTGTATGCTGATGGTTTCCAGGCAGTGGACAAGTATAGTGCAAGTGACAGGAGTGTGTTGTTTCTTCCACTTATGCCTTGTTCCTTCTTTGCTTAGTTCCCAGGGAAGATGCCTCTTGGCTGTTCCCAAGTCTCTGACAACCTGGCTTCATTTCACTCCAGGGAACCTCCCTTCTGCTTTCTGTGATGCTCTGGTTTCCCCTATTGGCTCTATGCTCACAGTATTTCCCGAGTCCAACTTCCTCTCCCCGCTCTCGTCCAAACCACCATCACCTGTTGCCTGGATTATGGCTGAAGCCTCCCTGCCCTCTCGCTCCTGCCTCCTTTGCCCCTCACACTGCAGCCAGAATGAGCCTTTCAAGCCCTGACCCACCCGATGCCTCTCCTCCGCCAAAAGCCTCCGGTGGGTGGTGACTGAGTCCCTCTTGCTGTCAGCATCAAAGGCGAGTCCTGCACTGGCTGCAAGATCTGGTCCCTCGTTTCCTGCCTCTCTGCTAGTATTCCCTACTCCCCTCCTTGCTCATGGCCCTGCCTTCCCACCCCAGGGCCTTGGCATGGCCTTTCCTGTACCTGGGATGCTCTTCTCTCAGATGTGTGTGTGGCTGGTTCCCCGCATCCCTCCTACTCTTAGCTCAAGCGAGCGAAGGCATCTTGTGGGGACCACTCTGCTGAAATCACAGACCATCCCCCACTCCCTGTGTCTTTCGCTTTGCTCATTGACCACCATCTGATGAAGTCATTTACAATGTATTGACTATTGTCCATTCTTACCTGCTAGAACAGGCATCTACATGCTTTCTATGTAAAGGGCCAGGTCATAAATATCTCAGGGAGTTCCTGCTATGGTCCAGTGGGTTAAGAACCTGACTGTAGCTGTTGTTACAGCTGTGGCATAGGTGGCAGCTGCAGCTTGGATTTGATCCCTGGCCCAGGAACTTCCATATGCTACAGGTGAGGTCATGATAGATAGATAGATAGATATATAGATAGATAGATAGATAATCTCAGCTCTTATGTGGGCCATATAGTCTCTCTTGTAACTAACTGACTTGGCTTGGGGTGAAAGCAGCTATAGACAACACGTAAAGAATGCTTCACACCATGTGCGGAGCTCTGCACTAAAATATAATCTTCCCGTGGGCAGGCATTTGTCTCTTTCTTTGGCATGACTCATAGCAGGTATTTGGGTTAATTTCCTAGGGCTGCTGTAACTAAGTGCCACAAACCAAGTGGCTTAGAAGAATAGACATGGTCTCATGGTTCTGGAGGCCAGAAGCCCAAAATCCAGGGGTCTGTGGGGCCACCCCTGCCTCTGACACCTTCCAAGTGAAAGGCCCTCCCTTGCGTCTTCTGGCTTCCTGAGCCCCAGGTGTTCCTTGACTCATGGCCGCATGTTCCAATCTCTGCCTCCATCTGTGCGTTGAATTTTCCCTGTGTTTCTTCGCATCACCTGTCCTCTGTTGTGTCTGTGTGTCCGAATTTCCTCCCCGGTCACATTAGGTTAGAGCCCATCCTATGGATCTCCTTTAACTTGATTATCTCTGTAGAGACTCTACATGCAAATAAGGTCACAGTCTGAAGTACAGCAGGTTGGGACTTCACCACGTTCTGGGGAGGGGACACAATTCCTAATGCTTAACAATGCTTGCTCAGTGTGTGGGGGGGTGAATGAAGAGTTGATTTTGACTCAGTCGTATTCCTTTCTTACTAGCTATCATTGTTTCTGTACACTGGTTTTACTAAAATGGCTCTTTTTTTTTTTCTTACAGGGCCGGCACCCCCAGCATATGGAGGTTCCCAGGCTAGGGGTCTAATCAGAGCCACAGCTGCTGGCCTACACCAGAGCCACAGCCATACCAGATCCGAGCTGCGTCTGCGACCTACACCACAGCTCACGGCAACACCGGATCCTTAACCCACTGAGTGAGGCCAGGGATGGAACCCGCAACCTCATGGTTCCTGGTCGGATTTGTTTCCACTGCACCATGACAGGAACTCCAAAATTGCTCTTTTTCTATGCAAGTGTGTTCCTTTGCAAAATAAACCAAAAAGTTAAGACTTTAAACATTGATTCATTACATCTCTGCACTTGTGTGCCCATGCCTTCTCTGATGGAGGCACAGAATTGTGGTGGACAGATATAGTGCTGCCCTTCCAGCTTCCAGTGCCCCAGGAAGATTGGGCATCCTCTGTACTATAGAAGTTCTTTTCTAGAAACTCAGAGTTGCAAAAGCATGAAGCTTCATTAATAGTAGAATCAAAAGGAATTCCCGAGGCAGCTCAGCAGGTTACAAACCCTACTGGTGTCCATGAGGATGCAGGTTCGATCTCTGGCCTCACTCAGTGGGTTAAAGATCCAGTGTTGCCGTGAGCTGTGGTGTAGGTCGCAGACGCAGCTCAGATCTGGTATGGCTGTGGCTCTGGTGTAGGCCAGCAGCTATAGCTCTGATTAGACCCCTAGCCTGGGAACCTCCATATGCTGTGGGTGCGGCCCTAAAATTTTTTTTTAAAAGTAGTAGAATAAAAAGAAGAGAAATAGTTACGTGGGGTTGTTGAGTTTTCCAGAGCTGGTATTTACCCTTGGAGTCTTGGGTCATGGAACCCAAGGCATACAAAGTCCCAAGCCAAACCAGCTAAGTGATGTTGGTTGTTTCCATGGCAATGGGAGGGCTGTCTTCTTCCCAGGGACTTGGCAGCACATCTTCAGAAGCCTTTCTGCTGGTTTGTGCCAGAGCAGGGGAGCAAGGCTGCTATGGACTGGTACCCTAGGGGGCCAGACTCCACGAGATCCTTTCTGTCCCTTGACCTCATGAAAAGGGGTGGGGTCAAGCCCATTTTACAGGTGATGATTCTCATCCAGGTAGCCTGATTCAAAGTCTCGCCCTTTCTTCTACCATTGGAGCCCATAAGTCTTGATTGGAACTGCCCTTTAAATAACTTTGTCGATGTATAATTCATAATTCATAAAACATACAATTCAATGCTTTTTATTATATTCAGAGTTGTGCAACCATCATCACTATCTAATTCCAGAAAATTTTCATATCCCCATCCATCTCAGCCCCTGGCAACCACAAATCTGCTTTCTTGCTCTACGGAATTCCCTCTTCTGGACATTGCATAAACAGGGCAGGACACAATTTGTGGCCTTTTGTGGCCTTTTGTGGCTGATGTAGTGTTTATTCTTTAGTGCATCCTGTGAATATTGTTCAGTGCATCTCAGCTCACCAAACATTTACTGAAGAATAACTGCTGAGCTCTGGGGAAACAAAGATGAATGAGGCAGGTCAAGGAAGAGTCAACACCGAGAGGCAGGTGTGTGCTGAGAGGTGCACAGACGGGAGCCCAGACCGCCAGTGGGGCCCTGACCCAGGCTGAGGGCTCAGCAGGGTCCTCAGGGGACATGGAAAACCTACTTCTCCAGCCACTCCAGAAGCCTGGTCACCTTCTGTGCTAGAGAATTACAAAGACACCAGCCCTTAAAGAGAAGGTGGACCTTAAACTTGCCACGTCCCTGCCTCCCTCTGCCTAGAAGACTGCGCTGCCCTCCTGCCCGCACTTCCCACTCCTCCTGGTTCCCACCGGCACCTCCTGGCTCTGGGTCTTGTCCTCAGTGAAACTTCCATGGTCCAGACAAGCCAGGCCACTCCCCTGGCTGCTGTCACACACCCGCCTTCTCCTGTGTGGTGCACTTCTCAGCTGCAGCTCATGGACAAGGCTGTCATTCTTCACTGTCCATCTTGCCCTGAAGATTAGGAATGGGTCTGTTTGGATCAGCCTCATGCCCTAAGACCAGATATCACCCCTGACCCCTGATCCCCATGCAGGATTCATGGTGGATGAATAGCCTCAGTGCTGAGGGAGGAGACTGGGTGTTGTGTACTCCAGGGACCCCAGGATCCACATATTCCCCCTTTGACACCCCCACCCCCTATCCCATGATACCATATGTAGGGTGAAGTCAGTCCCAAGTAGTTTTTCCCCTAATTGAAACCTACCTTCCCCCCTGCCTGCTTTTCTGCCAGCACACACCCCACAGGGTGCGGTTTCATCAAAATCACAGTCGTTCACTTAGGGGACTTGATGACTCTCTCATAAAACAAGTCACTTTTAAAATCGTGTTCACCACCTTTGCAATAAATGAAGCCCCGAATGCCTTTGTGAGAAGGCGGCTTCGCTAGACCTTTCACTGCCCTGGTTACTTCCGATAACTCCTGTGGCACCTGTTTTATTCATTCCATTAGATGGGGAGACAGCCTTGCCAGCCGTCACCATTCTTGAGCTTTTTCTGCCTTGTCAGTAAGCCCGGGGCACATATACTTGGAATGACCTAATGTCTTTTCGTCAGTGATGCACCTAGTAAAATGCCTTGTTACAGAAAATAGAAAGCCAGATGGCATTATTTGTAGGTTTTTGCTGTGTGGCCTCTTCAATAGTCAGTGGCTCAAACACAGGTGTCCTGGATCACTTCAGATGTTAATAAAAATAATGCCCCATGGGGCTCTTTTCTGAAGTTATTGGAAAACCAAAACAATAGTGTGACTCAAAGACCTGGAACTGGAAAAATACCCTGGTGAATTTCACAGGCTGCTGGCCATAGGCGATGCAAAGAGCTTCTCAATTTGAGGAGCTTGATTGAATCCCATTAATTATGCCTCGGAACCCCACTCAGCAAGTCATAGTAGGTATTCCTTTCCAATTTCTTGGGTGACAGATGTTTTTTAAGTTCACTGAAAGTTTATTTAAAATGCTCTGAGGGGAGTTCCTGTCGTGGCTTGGTAGGTTATGAACTGGACTAGCATCCACGAGGATGTGGGTTCGATCACTGGCCTTGCTCAGTGGGTTAAGGATCTGGCGTTGCTGTGAGTTGTGATGTAGGTTGCAGATGCGGCTTGGATCCCCCATTGCTGTGGCTCTGGCATAGGCTGGCAGCTACAGCTCCCATTCAACCCCTAGCCTGGGAGCTTCCATATGCTGTAGCTGCAGCCTTAAAAGAATAAAAAAATAAATTAAAAAAATAAACTCCTGTGAAAGTTTGGCCATGCTCAGGAGATGAGAACTCTAGACTGCTGAATTGCAGTTGTAGGGTGGGAAAGGCCTAGAAAGCTCATAACAGTGATGGACACTTATTTTTTTTAGACACTGAATTTTAAGGACATATTTTGTGACATGCTCTGGGTTATACTGTTCAGAAGCAGGTCTCCTTAAATCTTGGTCACAATTCAGTGATATGGATCTTGAGATTTCTGTTTGCGAGACAGGGAAACTGAGCCTCTGAGGTGCAGGGACTTGCCTTGGTAGGGGCTGCAGTGTCTTTGTTGGGGATTCCTCAGCCTTCATATAGCATTTCAGATCTAGGGTGAGGGTAGAGGGTGCCTGTTCTGGGGGCGAGGATGAGTCTCTGGGTTTCACTGCCGTCGCTCAGGTGGTCCCTTTGTAGCTACTCACCAGGGCTGATTGGCCACGAATATAGTTTCCTTGCCTTCCTGCCAGATGGTGGCTACGCAGCGTCACCGTGTTTGAGCTTCTATGGGGAGGAAGTAGCCACAGTGATTCAGCCTTTCTCTTTGACCAGTTAGAATGACTTTTGTTTCTTAGCAATGTTTTATCCCCGTCGAAGTTATGACCGACTTTCTGAATATGCCTTGGTAGAATTTCCAAATGATCAGAAGGCTGGTCTCAGTAGGCTGACCCTGGGGACTAAATTCCTGGAACACTTACATGCGAAGACCTCTTAGCTGCCATGCAGCTGTTCCTGAGGAGGGAGCCCAGACCCAGAGAGGGGAACGGGGTCTGCACAGGCCGCAGCAAGACAGTACCCAGAATCTAACCTTCAATTACTCTACACATATCTATTCATCCACCTCCCTCCACCAACCAAATACTGTTCCAGGTGAGCAAAGTGCTGTTCCAGGAGCTGAGGAATCAACGGCCAACAAGAGAGACACAGCTCCTGCCCTGGGGGAGTTTAGAATCCAATGGGAAATAGTACAGAATTGCACAGATCGGCATTCTTTGCCATTCTCGTCCCACGGGGGAAAATGAAAGCATTTACTTGGGGGGATTTGGTCTAATCTGGAGGGTGGGTGAGGCATCTTTGCACAAGGATGGTGCGTTGAGCTCCAGAGGATGAGTAGAAATTGAATAGGTGAGGAGATGAAGGAAAGGGATTCCCAGGATTGGGGCAGCGTTTGCAGGGAGGGAGAAAAGGGAGGGAGATGTATTGGGGTGTACTGGGGAAACAGAAGGAACACGGTGGCTGCAGTAGAGTGAGGGCCACGGGGATGGCCAGGAGGTCAGAGGGACCAGGTGCATAGCTTTGAAGGCCATGGGGACTTAATCAGGTCCCTAAGAACGGTGGGAAGGAGTTTAATCGAGAGGATGACCTCATCTGTTTGCCCTTGAAAAACCAGCACGAGTGACTGTGTCCACCTCCAGCCACCAGAGCAGTGTCTGTGCATTTGATTCATATGCAGCGGACCTTCAAGCCGCCCTCACAGAAATGCCTGTGTTCCTTACCTGTTTTGCTGCTGTTTCATAAGTAAAATTACATGCGCTCAACGACTATCCTTATTTAAAAGAGCTGAAAGCTATTTATGATAGAACTTTTAAACATTTTACTCTTGGTCTAGTAAAAATGTGAAGGTAGAAATAATTCTTCAAAAGATAATAACATACCACAATCATCCCTTTCCTCAAAAATGGTCCCAATTATCCTAGATGGATCCGGGATGCCTGTAGCAAAAGGCCTGCTAAGGGGGTGCAGATATCTACGACTTGAACAGTTTGTTTTCTTAGAAGGTATATTTCCTGGACAGCCACCCCAATTCCCTCACAGGAGACCCAGGAGAGTCAGCCTGTGACTTAAACTGAGGTCAGTCCACAGTGCGTTGCCTAATGGGAAGTGTCTGGAAACTCCACCATCCCGGGCACTGAATGGTTAAGCAAGGCCGTTACTGCTCACCTGAGCTCAGGTGCTCTACCTTTCCATCAGCCTGCTGTGTTCTGAAAGCTGGGACATTGCAAAGCCTGGAGTGAACCTGCCAGGGTTCAAGCACAGCCAAAGAGCAGTGCAGGTCAGAGTCAGGTCCAGTGCCATCATTAACGAGGGATGGGGTTGTGGAGAGCCCCACTGGCCTCTCTGATCCTGAATGTCTTCTGTAAAGTGGGGATGGTGCTCCCTGCCCGTAGCAGGTGTGGGCGATTCAACAAGATAATGAAGGGGAAAGTGGAAGCCCCCCAAATGGAGAATGACTGTGCAGCCTGGCAGCGACCTCCCCAAGCGTTCAAGGTTCTCTTGTCAAGGGGAGGTTTTCCATTGCCTTAGAATCCTTTTTGGCAAGAATAACCCATAGCAACACTGTTTAAAGGGCATGCATACACTTGCGTGCAATGCACACATATGCGGACACACACACACACACACACACACACACACACACACAAAATGAGGAAGGGGCCACCCCACGGTGGAAGGGTCTGTTTTGCCTGCAGAGACACTTTCTTGCCTTGTCTGCCACCTTCCCTCCCTCCAACTTGATGAAAATCTGCAGCTTCATGGAGAGATGGAGCCCCTCCCACCAGGACTGTCAGGATTGGCCATCCCGGTGTATTATAAAATGATTTCTTCACTTTGTGACTCAGAAGTTTCATTTCATCCCTGGGAAACCACTTCCTGGGAGGCAGGGACCTGCATGCTGGCTGGGTGACTGTGGCGCCCCAGCAGGACTCCAGTGAGATCTTGCTAAAGAAAAGGAAATTGCAACCCCTGGGGGTGTTTAGAACCCGTAGAGGTGGCCGAGCTCTTCTTCCAGAGTTTAGAATTGCTTTTCGAAACTCAAGAATGCAAATCTGAGTTTGTGCCACGCCCAGGTGCAAAGTACATAGAAGAATCAAGAACACACTTAGAAGGTATGTTTAACTTCTCAAAATGCTACGAGCTCACGGAGGTTGCCAGGATTTCTACCTCCAGTGTGATTTCTCTTCCCTTTAGTCTTCCAGGGGGTCCGAGAAGCAAAGCCATCCTTGGAGCCGGTAGGAAGAGGGCTTTCTGGAAAACCTAACGGGCGCATTTGAATGAATCATAATGCAAGTCTCCCGGTTTTGCTCTTCCCTCCTAGATTCTTTTGTGGGCGGAGTCATTGGCCTCATTTTTGCCTACATTTGCTACAGACAGCACTACCCCCCTCTGGCCAACACAGCTTGTCACAAACCCTACGTCAGTCTCCGGGTCCCCACGTCGCTGAAGAAAGATGAGAGCCCCACAGCCGACAGCGCGCCCAGCCTGCCCCTGGAGGGCATCACAGAGGGCCCCGTATGACCCGAGCCTTGGAGGATGGACGCTGAGCCCAGGGCACGCTCTTCCACCCCGACCTCATACCGCAATAGAAGGGGTTTTCTCTAGTGTGTTTCTCATCAGTTACTCCTCAAAGTTATCCTTCTGTTTCCATTTTGCCGATGGTGTTCCTGCTACTTTAAACGTCTCCTTTCAACTCTCCCGAACGTGCAAAGGAAGGACCCAGGAACATGATCCAGGAGACGCGTGTGGAAAGAGGCTGCAAGGGTGGGCGGGTGCAGCTTGGGCGGTTCCTCTATCTGAAATGTTTGCTGTCACAGCCCCCGTCCTATGTTTTCATGGGTGTAAAACATAATAAAACCTCCCACGTGGAAGATGTGGTGTTGGCTATTCCCTGCACAAGTCATTTGGGGATGTAGTGAGTTTCACATCCAAAGCCGGGTGGGGAGCCAGCCCAGCACCTCCTCCGGCTACAGTCATTCTAGGTGCTGAGCTTGGGGGGGGCAAAGGCTGAGACCCTTACTGAACTGTGAAGAGCCCTATCTTTGATGTCTCAAGACTGTCACTTTCCAGCAGTTCAGGTGACAGACTGCCCTTGGAAAGACTTGAGTGGCTGTAGAGAGGGTCGCCAGAGTAGCTCTGCCCTGAGCATGCCAGCTAGACCCATCAGGATGTCTGATCAGCCACCTTCTGTGGTAGGTTCAGCCCGGGAGCGCATGTACCGCCTTGCAAAGATCTTGTTGAATGAGCCCCAGGCTAGCCGTCTGTCTCCGGCTGTGGTCCCTCCTAAGCCGTGTCCACACCAGAGTGACAGCTTGGTGTGGAGTGACCATCCTGTTGCTGGGGCGAGAGAGGGGAAGTCTTGAATTGACGTCCTTCCAAAGTCAGATGTTTTTCAATTGTAGCAGCTACACTCACAAGCAACTTTGGGAAGTTCCTTTGTGGCGCAGCGGGTGAAGAATCTGGCCTTGCCGCAGCTGTGATGCGGGTTAGATCCCTGGCCTGGGAACTTCCACATGCTGCAGAGGCGGCCAAAAATAAACAAGGAAACAAACAAGCAGACAAGCAACTTTGAAAACACATGTGAGATACTTCAAAAACTAAATTGTAGTAATTCATAAGACATAATTTTAAACCCAGAGCAAAAATTCATATAACATTTAAAAACTTAATACTCTGATTTAACTAAAAATGCCATAATTTTCAAAATAAAGTCAAAAATAAAAATGCCGGAAAAGAATCCCTTGCTACCTACTGTTAAAAACAAAAAAAACAAAAAAACCCACTCAATGTAGCCCAGATACTTCTCTGACTCCAGTTTTGCACATACTCCGCATAGCACGCAGGACAAAAGTGAGAGAATTAATGATGACTTCAAATTCTGGACCATGAAATGTGAATTTAATACACACACTTATGTTTAAAGCTAAGTGGAAGGACTCTGAAAAGTAACAAAGAACAGAGCATTGTTAATGCTGATGATTATTAAATTGAAAGTCCTGAGACAGGCCATGTAAAGGCTTTCATTAAATTGTAATTAAAATTACAGAGGATGTAATAACATGACGTGCGTGGCAGGATCCTTAGGAGACATAATTAACAGTATGAGCCAGTTCACAAAAGGCAGGTGTTTTATGGATCCATATATTTTCATTTCACGCTCTATTAAGATGAAGGAAATGCAGCATTGGGCTGCATTACTGAAACGGCCCTGGAGGAAGGCAGTTGTTCCCCAGCCTGGCCTTTTTTGGATGTGAGGGTTACTCATTCAGTCTCTGGCAAAGCAAGTTGTCCAGGGTGCAGATAGATCCTAGCTTGAAACCTGTGGTGTGTGAGACTCTTTCTCCCTCAAGGGGTGAACCTGCTCGGAGTTTGTCTCCACTGGCTAGAACTCTTGTGCGGCCCGCCCAGAAATAAAGGGGCTTACAAAGGAGAGCCCCCAGCATCTCCAGGTGCTCAGGCTACCTGCACAGTGTGGGGGGGCAGGGGATGGGCGAGGGAGGTGGTTTCCTTGTTCATCTGATCTGATTCCTGCTGCCTAGCTGCTGCCCAGACCTCCTGAGTTAGACTCTGGGGAACTGGGGAAGGAGGACCAGGAATCTGTAGTAAAAACTCACATGTGATTCCCAGGCTGGGGACCCTGCCCCTGCCTCCTTTATCCCTGAGGGACAAGGACGAAGAGGAAGGCGACTCTTCTCTGGGGCTGTTCTTAGGGTTTCCTCTGCCCGGGCACAGAAGGGTCTCAGAAATGATGATGTTGTCTTGTTCGGGGTTGATATTTCGGGCAGCGCTGGGCGCTGTGTGCTGTGGGGCTGCTACTGACTTCTCTGCTGAAGCCCCAGTCCTGGGCTCTCTCTGGACAGTGTCTTTTCCCTGCTGCCCTTCGCCCAGTGCATCAGCAGCTGCTCTTGGCTCTACCTTCAAAATGCCCACCTGCCCCCAGCCGCACGCTCTTGCCACCCCAGCCTGAGATGTTACCCCCTCTCCCCTGAACTGCTGTGATGCTTCCTCCCTGAATCACCCCGACCCCCCCTGTGCCCACCCATGACCCACTCAGGAGTCAGAGTATCTGTGTGTGCGTGTGTGCGTGCACATGTGTGTGTCTCTCCAGACCCAGTGGGAGGCCAGGTAAGAATCACAGGACTGCAGATGAATGAAACATAGTCCATATTCAACTCATGACTCACATGGTTTATTGCACCCAATTAGCACACAACACAGGTGAGTGCAAGTAGGGAAAATAGAAAATGGGGGTAACGAGCGCCCCCAGAAGCACAGGAAGGAGGATCTTGGAGTCAGATCCTCCAGCAGAAGAGCCTTCCGTCCCTTCCAGCCCCACTTAGGGGGTCTCTTTTTAAGGAGCATTTTTTACCGCAAGGGGGGAGGAATCTGGGTGCTAACAATTTCTCCTTCTGTGCCAGGGTCATACACAGCCCATCAAGCTTCTCACGTGCCAGCCCTAGTCTCTCCCTCTAAGGCAGCCCCAGTCCTACAGCAGACGTTTCCAAACATCTCACGTGGATGTTCATGTTGGCTGCTGTGACTCCATTTTGAATTACTTCACACGTCTTAACATGACTTAAATCCTTTAAGTTTTGCATAAAAGAAATCAAATCATTTAACCGTGTCTTCCTTTTTTATTCAGGTATTGTTTACATAGAATAAACCTCACCTATTTTAAGCATCCAGCTTTGTGAGTTTTGATCATGGTACGCAGTTTCGTAACCACCACCACGAGGTACATACAGACCTGCTCCTTCAGCCTAGAAGTCTCCTTTTGCTCCTCTGCCATCACGCCCTCCTCCGCCTCTAGTCCCAGGTGACCATAGGTCTGCTTTCCTTTTTTTTAGTTAAAATTTTTTTAATTAAAGGATAGTTGATTTATAATTTTGTGCCAGTTCTCCTGTACAGCAAAGTGGCCCAGTCATACAAATATATGCATGCTTTTTCTTATATTATCTTCCATCATGGTCTCTCCCAAGAGACTGGTGTAACTCCCTGTGCTGTACGGTAGGACCTCACTGCTTACGCATCCTGAATGAGATGGTTGGCATCTACTAACCCCAAACTCCCCGTCCATCCCACACCCTTCCCCTCCCCCTTGGCAACCACAAGTCTGTTCTCCATGTCTGAAAGTCTGTTTCTGTTTTGTAGATGGGTTCACGTGTGCCATATTTTAGATTCTACCTGTAAGTGATATCATATGGTATTTGTTTTTCTGACTTACTTCCCTCTAGTTGCATCCATGTGGCTGCAAATGGCATGATTTCATTCTTTTTTTATGGATCTGTTTTCTGTTGTCACATTTGTGGCTTTTCCAGAATGTCGTATAAATACAGTCACGGTAAGTGGCTTTTTGTTCCTGACTTCCTTTTTTGAGATCCATCTGCTCATTGGCATCTCCTCAGGGCTGCCTCCTCTCTGGCCATAAACCAGCTGACTTCACGGCCTCTGCCTCCTTCTGCCCTCTGCCCCCAGCAGCTCTGCCTCCACCCCTCCCAGCCTGGCCCTTTCTTCTGGTCTCAGCTCAGACGCCTGCTCCTCAGACCTTCCATGCCATGCTGGTCCTCTGTTTCTGTACACACACTCACACACACACACACACACACACACACACTTATTTCTCTCTCGGGTTCTCCCATTAAGTTCCTTCAGATCACAGCTCTACTATTGATACGTTCTTGCAGATTGAATGGCATCTCTCAAAATTCATCTGTTGAAATCCTAACCCCCAGTGCCTAGGGCTGTGTGACCTTATAGGGAAAGGGGGTCTTTATAGCAGTAGTCAACTTAGAATGAGGTCATTAGGGTGGGTACGGACCTAGCAGAACCAGTGTCCTTATAAAAAGGGGAAGTTTGGACACAGCCTCCCACAGTGGGAAGACCCCGTGAAGATGGCCAACCACACACCAGGGAGAAAGGCCTCGACAGACTCTTCCCTCTCGGCCCTCAGAAGGAACCCACCCTACTGATAGCTTGGTCCTGGACTTGCAGCTCCAGAAACCTTTCTCTTGGTCATGGCACTCAGGTGCGGCGCTTTGTTGCTGCAGACCTAGCACACGAATACATCTTCCTTTTCTGCCTTCACCAGAGGCTGGGTCTGGAGGGAGCAGGGAGCCCCCGTGTCTCGCTTGCAGTTCTTCCTGCCCCCAGGGCTCTCACCGAGGAGGCCCTGGATATGTTGCTGAATTAATGAAGGGGCCACATCCTCTTATTTTTCCCCACTATTATCCCTCGGAGGCTGGCTATCCAGTTTAGGTTACCTGCTCAAGGTGGCACAGCTGAAAATGAGAGAATGCCTGATTCCTGGTCCTGGGTCATTCCAATTACTCCACAGTCCCCCTGAGGGCCATCTTAAATAAAATAAAATCTACCAGCATTCCCTTCTTATAGGATACGCAATGCTTGTTCTCTGGAAAATGTCTCAAAAGGTTCACATTTGGGGGAGTTCCCATCAGGGCTCAGGGGTAATGAACCTGACTAGTATCCACGAGGACGTGGGTTCAGTCCATGGCCTCACTCAGTGGGTCGGGGATCCCGTGTTGCTGTGAGCTATGGTGTAGGTCATAGATGAGGCTGGGATCTGGTGTTGCTATGGCTGTGGTATAGGTAGCTAGCCTGGCAACCTCCATGTGCCACAGGTGCAGCCCTGGAAAGCCAAAAAAAAAAAAAAAAAGTCGAATTTGGGCTGTGAAGGAAGAAGCAAAAGTAACAACAAAACAACATATATCGACCAAACCCAGACACCTCAGAGGAGCTTAGTTACATTAAACAAAGCAAACCAACCAACTTAACAAAAGCCTTCTTTTCTTAATCTAAATATTAAGATTTGACATCACACTAAAACCCCAACCCATCTCATATAATATGGTTTATTATAATTTTATTTACAAAGATCTTTCAAAAACCTGTCTTTGGCATCCTTAGAGCTACAGGCCTGTTGATTAAAACATACCTGCAAACTGTTGACCTGAAACAAATAGACTGCCAGCTCTTTTTCCAGCAAAGATGGGTTTATTCGGAATCAGAAGAGAATTGCAATTCAGAGCCTGCAAAAACAGTAAGTCTCACGCAAGCCTCCACATGGTAAGGGAAGGAGAACTCTTTTATAGAGGAGAAGAGGGATTTGGGAGGGCTACAGTCAGCAAAGAGCCCATAGCTTTCCACTGGCTGTGTCCTTGCCAGGAAAGGAGTCTTTCCTCTTCCTGTTGGATTCTATTGTCACAGGGTGTGAGAGCGCCTCCTTCTGGTCCCCAACTCCTGTTCGTTGAAGCTTCTCTTTTTTGGCAAAACCAAGAGACATTTGCCAGAAAGACCAGAAAAGGAGAGGCCAGGGTACTTTTTGATTTGAAACCCAAAGGGCTATGAAGGTGCAAATTCAAAACACCAAGTACCTTGTTTTATCGACCTCTGCTTTATTGCGCTTTGCAGATAACACAGTTTTTACCAATTGAAGATTTGTGGCAACTTTGCACCAAGCAAGTCTATCAGCACCATTTTTCCAACAGCATTTGCTCACTTTGTGTCTCTGTATCACCTTTGGGTACTTCTCACAATATTTCAAACCTTTTCACTATTATTATATTTGTTACTGTGATTTGTGACCCGCAATCTTGGACGTTACTCTTATGCCTCCCGGGAGGATCAGGGGATGGGTAGCACTTTGTAGCAGTAACGCATTTTTAAATTAAGGTATGTGCATTTGTTTAGACATACTGCTAATGCACACATAGTAGACTACAGAGTAGTGTAAACATATATTTTTTTTCTTCTTTTTAAGGCTGTACCTGCAGCACACGGAAGTTCCCAGGCTAGGGGTTAAATCAGAGCTACAGCTGCCAGCCTACACCGCAGCCACAGCAACATGGGATCCCAGCCACATCTGCAACCTACAGCACAGCTCACAGCAATGCCAGATCCTTAACCCACTGAGCAAGGCCGGGATCGAACCTGCATCCTCATGGATACTAATCAGTTTCCTAACCTGCTGAGCCACAACAGGGACTTCTAAACATAACTTTTCTATTCACTGGGGGAGGGGGGAGACAGCTGGAGTGACTAGCTGTATGTTCATATTTGCTTTATTGCTGTGGTCTGGAACCAAACCCACAATATCTCTGAGGTCTGCCTGTGCACGTGGAAAAATGTCTGGGAAATGAGGGCAGGCAAAAGATGGCAAATATATTATTTCTCTAAGTGGCTGAGCCTCGAAGCAGGTTTGCAGTGAGGCAGCTCATTAAATGAAATCATCTTTTTTTTCTCAGGATGCCTAAGTGGTAGAGCTACTGCTTTAATGCAAAATGACTTAGGTTTGGGGAGTCATAGAACATGTAATTTGCAGTTCACCGCTGGTGTGTTCTAACTGCTCTTGCTGTTTTCTTTTTAGTGGTTCCTTCCTTGCCTCTACATCCTGCCGAGTGTCTTTTCTGGGTTTCCGTGTGTTTAATGTATGTCTGTAACTTCTACCCCCCTCCCTCTCTCTCCCTCTCCCTCTCTCTGTGTCCCCATACTATTTGGTCGCCTGCGCTGGTGGGTGCCAAGGTCCAGTCGGTGTAGAACTTCATCTGCTTCCCCCTGCTGGAACCTGAGCTCCTTTGTTCCACAAAAGAGAGAGAGAAAAATCCCTTGAAGTGTGCGCATGCTATCTCATTATCCTGGGACCACAGAGAGGAACATCTCAAACTTTGTCATTTCCGTAAGAAAGACCTTTGAAATCTTTATAACTATCTTCACACACGTGTCTTTTTTCCCCAGCAGCTAAAAGATGGATAAATACAGCTGCATGCTCACTGGCTAGTCCAACAAGGGTAGGGAGAGTTGTTGATATATTAGTTTGGGTTCTGTCTTTGCTGTATGTGTCGGGGAATTAAAAAGATGAGAGTGTTTACTCATGTCCCATTCTCTGGGTTTCTTTCTCCCCCAGGCCCTAAGAGCCTTTGTTTCTTCATGGCCTGAGGTTACCTGGGGATGGTGCTGGGTGTTCCAGGGGGACAGGGAGGCAGGAAGCGCTTTCTGGGGGTGAGAGCAGCAGAAGCAGCACCAGTGTGTGTGTGTCAAGCTCTGACTTAGGCATCAAGGAGACATCAATGCACACAACAGACATTTCTGCCTGTGCGGAGCTCACACTGGGCGGGGCCCGAGAACAGTGGTCTCACTGAGGGTCCCAGGTAATGTGGGATGTAAGTGGAGGTTTGGCTGTGTGGTCTGCCTGGGGCGGGGAGGGGCCCCCACATCTTGGAGCCCCTGCCCCACAGTAAAGATTAACAGATACAAGAGCTGCAAAAGGCAGGAGAATCTCTGCACCTGAGGAACCTCCTGCTTTTGAGCTGGGAGTGGGTTGGTTGGCAAGGACTGGAAACCATGCCCCCACCCCCCAAATGGTCTCCTTTGCAGAAGACCCTCAACCCCTACCCAGAGCTGGGTAGGAACAGTTCCCCATTCACAGAGCCTGGATTCCTTGCCAGGCCAGAAGGATTGGCTGGGGACTCAGATTCAAAATTAATTTCATTTAAAGGCAATAAAGTCACTTGACATGTCTTGCCTACTCAAGTTCATAATTTCGGGTCTTAGCCAGCTTCAGTGGAGGGTGTGTGCTCACTGGCAGTGCATAGGTAGGTGATTTTTGTGCTCTTTAGAATATTGTCCTTTACTCCCTATGTATTGGTTCACTCAGTCCTGTGTTTGGGTCAAAAGCGTGTAGCTGAGTGGGTAAGAGTGCCAGCTCTAGAATTATCCAGATCGTAGCTCGAGCACAGGTTCACACTGACAGATCCATGTCTCACCTGCACCATGTGGCCTTGGGCAAGTGACCTCGATTCTCTTACCTTCCGTGTGTTCACCTGTAAAATGATGATAATGACAGTATTCACCTGAGAGATTACATGAGAATGAGGCAGATCAAGACATACAAAGTGTGTAGGTAAAATACTTGGCACCTGAGAAATACTGGCTCTAATTTTTACTCACGCTTATTGACCAGCCTTGGGGAAGGGAACAATTAGTGATCACCCACCATGCGGTTTTGAACTGGACAGCTTCCAAAGTTGTGTCTTCTAAATCCCATGGACGATGCGTCTCATGTGGTTTAGTCTCTTCTCTTCCTTTCAGGAACAGTGGGTTAAAGCTATGATTACAAATTAGACTAAGAATGCAGTGACTTAACGCCTTAACGAGGATGATCTGGGGGTCCCAGAAGACCAACCAACGATCTGAATCTTGTCAAGAAGATAGGGCAGGGCATGGGTTGTGTACACCGCAGCATTCTCAGCACAGTTCATAAACACACCTGCCCTACTTTGGAACACGAGGCCTTCCAGTAGGTAATGAAAACGTCCCCAAAGACTGAAGGACTCTTTTGACAAATAAATGAAAGAGTGCAGAAGACATTGATATAAAGAAGTTGGCTCCTCCTACTCCCAGAAAATTTTCTAGAAGACAGCTGGAACCTTGACAAAGACTTTCACTGGCATAAACTCTGGGTCTCTATTGGGATGGGCATGTTCCAGGGCCCTTGGGCTACCTCACATTTTGGCTTCTTGGAAGGAATGAAGGACAATGGCTTCAAATAGGCCCGAAGCTTGAAATTGAGTTACATGCAGTAGTGGTAGGGCAGGGATGGTAGCTGTCCTTAATTCGCAGATGATCTTGACCGACAGGTATCTGCAGACCAGATACCTCTGATCTCTCGATCCCTCTGAGATGAATTCCTCAAGTACCAGTAGGTGGGGGATCCAAGAGGGTTGTCTAGCACAAGCCTCGGTCTTCTGATCTGTCAGATGGCAATGAGAGCTGTCCTGTTAAACCCAACAAGGTGATTGTCATGCTCGTAGGGGAGGGGAAACATCGCTTCCCTCTACCTCTCTAGGTTCTCAGCTAGAACCCTGGAGCGAAACACAGATTAAAAGAGAAATCACGTTGATGAACTAGTTGAGGTAGCACATGGGAATACTCAGAAATGAGTAGCTCCAAGAGGTGGCTTAGGATTCAGGCTGATGGGGTATTCTCAACAAATGATAAATTTTTAGAGAAATGATGGGATTTTAGGCTCCCAAGGGTGGTAAACTGTGGGAAGGTAAATGTATGGGAAACTAATGGCAGGTAAAGCTAGTTGGTCAAGTTGGTTACACAGATCCCTCTGGGGCTTTCTCCAGACTGTTAATGAGTCTAAAGATGAGTCCAGTGATAGAGTTCCGCTTTTAGGCACGTAGTGGGAGGTAATTGTTTTAATTGCTTTCAGCTCAAAATAATCTTTATGCCAAAATGTCCTATTTTGGGGGTTACATATTTCGATTTCCTTCAAGCTCGTGTGAGACAATGAGTGTGGAAACTTACGATATGACCAGAAAATAGTTCATGTTCTATGTTCATGTTCTACCCTTCCATCTGTTGTGGAACACTTGTGGGTCGTCATGAAATCTAGTGTAGAAGTTCCAAGGACACCTTCGGCAGTGTCAGCAGGGCTGTGCCCATGAGTCAAGCCTGGTCTCTTCCACCTGACACCGGTCTGCTGCCTGCGAGTCACAAGATCGCTTTGCTTTATAAACGTCACTTTAAATTCTTCCATCAGTTGAAACAGCCACATGGTAGGCACTTGCCTCGAGGAAACTTCTGCTCAGAGAGGGAACTACTCAGAGTCCGTGGGAATGACTAACAGAGAGTCTGGAGAGAAGACATTGATGGGCAATGGCCTCATCCTGAATTGACCCATCGGAAGGCTCTCATGTGCTCTCCGTGACGTTCAGAACAGCTGTCCAGCATTACGAATGATAGAACACTTGGGAAAGACATCTGCACAAGTAACCAACTTAGAAATGATATCCCTGCCCTTCGAAGAACACGGAAAATAACAGAAATGGTAAAAAAGAATAACACACCAAAAAGTGTTGTTTGCCCTCCCCATGACAGCCAACCAAGACTTAATTGCAGTTTCAGTCCCTCTCAGGATTGACCTTTCAAAGAGTCGATGTGGAATTTCTGATCAAGGATCACCTGGGAGATACCTGCAGGATAAAGACCTCTGCTCTTCCCTTCCCCCTTAAGAAGATGACCTGGCCTGAAACAATCCTTTTTTCTGTTGCCCCACCTCCCTTCTGCCTGTAAAAAACCATTTCATTTGGTACCACCTCTCTGAGCTCCTTTCTGTTTACTAGATAGGGTGCTGCCTAATGTGTGAATCCTTGAATACAGCCAATTGGACCTTCAAATGGACTTGGTTGGATTTTGTTTTTTAACAAAAACATCTACAACTTTACAAGCTCACATTGGAAACACACCTCAAAAAGAGTGAGACATAAGAGTGGTTTCACTAGTAAGAGTCTGCAAAGGAAACTTGGAAAATAACAAGCTATCAAGAATAATAAAAGACACTTCCTATATATTTTAAACATTGTCAGTCCTTGGATCCTGCTTTGCTGTGGCTCTGCTGTAGGCTGTCAGCTAAAGCTCCAATTTGACTCCCTAGCCTGGGAACTTCCATATGCCACAGGAGTGGCCCTGAAAAAAAAGATTCCCCCCCACCAAAAAAAAAGAATATTTCATCCTCTGACCCTAATGATTAGTTAAGGGATGGACATGTGACCCAAAGCAGACCAATCAGAGCAGCTTAGACTCAAGTTCAGGACTTTTATGGGAACCATTGAAAAAGACAAGTTCTCTCTTACTAGAACTTTCTGTAAAGATGGAATGAAACCTGGATCAGCTGAAGCCATCTTACCAAAAGAAGAGGGCATTTGCTTATATAGAGGAAGTCAGAGGCAAATGATAGAGAAAAATGGAAGAGATGGCATTATCTGGGCCTCTCGACCCAGCTGTTCCAGAAACCAGTCCTGCCTCTGGCTTTTTAGTTACTTGAATCAATGAATTCCCTTTTCCTCTTTAGCCAGGTTTAGTTTCATTCTGCATTCCAGGTGGCTAAGTAAAATGGGCACTCATTTCAGGAAGGGCCAGTGAATCTAAGCCCTAAGCTCAAGCAGTGCCCACTCTGTCCCTGCCCAGTGGTCCCCTTTCTTTTGAGTGGGAGTCTCTCTGAACCTAGCGTTTCTTCTATGAGTTTCACTCACTCCTAGGCCCCTCTCGCTCACCTTTAGCCCTCCAGCCAGCCACGATGCTCCATTTATCCGGCTGATCCGTGGAAGATCCTGTCCGATGGAACTTCCTGTCATGCGATTTCCTTCCTCCTTAGCACAGTGTTCTCTGTATCTCGGGCGATGCAGCCTGAATGCAGAGCACGCAGCATGCTGGTTTGAATTCCACAGCCTTCTCTCATCAGCCCGAGTGTGTACCCACAGCTGGGCTGCGGCTTCCATTTCTATCTCATGGCTCAAAGCCACAATTTCACCCTGTTGGTGATGCTCACTCTGTCATTTTAGAAAATGTAGGGATATGGCTGTCTCATTTCTCCAACTATGTGTACCTAAATAAATACACATTTAAATCCCTTTTGCTTTGATTTGATGCCAAGAGGAAATGCAGGCCTTGTGGTTTGTTTCCCCCCAAAATAAGACGTTGGTTAATACCTTGTCGGTAGCTCAAGAACAATGAAACATGTTAAATACCATCGTGAGAATGATTTTTACAGTTAGGAAGCTAATTTTCCATGAAGAGTTGTGACAATCACCTTGATTTGGGATGACATAGCTCCCTGCAGGGGGGGTGGGGAGTTTCTAGGGAAAAGCAAACAGAACTGGGAGGGTCAGGATTCGTTTGCAGGGTCACAGTCTAGAAGGAGGACATGTGGGAGGTGAAAGGGTTGGGCAGGGGCTGAAGGGGTTGGAGCCGATTAGGACACAAGGGTCATGCCTGGGAAACTTGAGTAGACTCGCTTCTTGCAGCACAGAAGGAAGAATTAGAACCAAGAAGTCGGAGAGAGACTTGGGTTCCATGTTAAGAACTTAGTAGAGAAATGGACTTCCAAGTGAGGTAGTGAATTTTCTATCTGGAGATGGGCAAGCAGAGACCAGGCATATGTAGGGCGTGTGGACGAAGGAATTCATTCACTGCGGAAAACGTAAGAGTGACTCACTGCTGAGAGTCTGTGGTTCATGTTCAGCTCTTAGAAACTGGGGTGATCTGAATGGGATACCAGAGAGAAGCTTGAGCCACTTGGGAACAAATGTAGGCAGACCTCAGAGAGGTTGCAGGTTCCGTTCTAGACTACTGCAATAAAGTGAATATCACAATACACAAATTTTGGGGTTTCCCAGTTCCCATAAAATGTTGTGTTTATACCATACTGTAGTCTATAAAGTGTGCATTATATCTAAAAAAAAAAAAAGACCCAATATACATACCTATTTTTTTTTTTAATTTTTAAATGTTTTGGCTGTACCTGTGGCATGTGGAATTCCCAGGGCTGGGGATCAAACCCACACCACAGCAGTGACAACACTGGATGCTCATCAGCTTGGCCACCAGGGTATGCCTACATATCTTATTTTAAAAACAATTTGTTGCTAAAAACTGCTGTCAACTGAGCCTAACGTGAGTTGTAATCTTTTGCAAAAATAACATCACAGATCAAAGGTCACCATGTCAAAAATAATAACGAAAAAGTTTGAAATCAGGAGTTCCCATTGTGGCTCAGTATCCATGAGGATGCGGGTTTGATCCCTGGCCCTACTCAGTGGGTTAAGGATCCAGTGATGCCTCGAGCTGTGGTGTAGGTCACTTGTGTTGCTGTGGCTGTGGCTAGGGCGGCAGCTGCAGCCTCATTCAATCCTGAGACTGGGAAATTCCATATGCTGCACCTGCAACCCTAAAAAAAAAAAAAAAAAAGTTTGAAATGTTGTGAAAATTACTGAAATGTAACACAGAGACACGAAGTGAACAAATGCTGTTGGAAAATGCTGTTGGAAAAATGATGTCTATAGACTTGCTTGATGCAGGGTTGCCACGAGCCTTCCATCTGCAAAATCTGCAGTATCTTAGGCAATAAAATGAGGTCTGCCTGTAACTCAAGCTCATGGTGAGTTCAGAGGAAAAAACAAATATGGTAGCAATCACAAAACACACATCAAGTAACACTTTGCAATAATGAGGAGGTGATTACTTCCCTTCAAAAACCCCACCAGGAACAATCGTAGGTAGAAGTTAAATCACAGGTATTTCCCTTCATTATCTAGTCAATTACTTGAGTTGCCTTTCAAATTAGCCCTGTGCTGCCGGCTCTGGAGAGCTCTCAGACCTATTGAGATGACTTTAAATGTCACTCAGTCCCAAATTGTGCATGGTCATTTTGGGCCAGAACCCCTCCACCCACTCAATGACATGACGAAGAGGCACAGCAGAAGCCACTTCAACTCTGGGGTGTATAGTATAATAACACTGGGAACTGTTGACTGGCCCTGCAATTCAGCGAGCCTGGCATATTCAGAGAATGGGCAAACATCCTTCTGATGGTCAGAGATTTGCTTTCATACTCAAATCTATACATCAAGAACCTCGTGTGTGTGTGTGTGTGTGTGGCATTGGTGGTTGGGGGTGGGTGACATTTACAGTAAATGATCAAATTTGAATCGGTCACTTTTTTGAATGAAGTGAAGCAAAAGCTAAGTTCCTAAACTACCACATAGAAGCCAAGATGGAAAAAAGGTCCTTCTCTCACCTCTTCTTGGCCCACTGTAGTCTATGTACTTGGTGGAGGGCCACTTTCCACAGGCAGGGCTAGGTAGCTCTTTGTAATATCATTGTGATTGAATGTTGGATTACTTTTTCATGTGCTTGTTAAAGAAAAGAAGTACTTTGGTGTAATTTCTCAAAAGTGACAGAGAAAACCAAAGTACCAACCAAACAGGATCTCATTTTGTGTGTCCCTCCTTTCATTTTGGGGGATCTTGCCAACATTCGCTGTGTGTGTTCTCGTTCATTGGCTTTGAGATGACTGTAGGCGGGACGATGGGGACATAGGAGTCGGAGACAATTTTACAAAGCCTGGAGAAGCGGGAAAGGAAATTGGCGCATCACCTCCCTGGAAAGAATTCATCTAGTATTTATTATTGCATGTTCTGTGGGTGAGAAACCAGATTTATCTCAACCAAGCAAACCCAGCCTTGTTTTATTTTATTATTATTTTTTTCTTTCAAAGCAGAAGTTCTCAGCTGGTGTCTGAGGACTTGCTGTAAATTTTTAGTTAATTAGATGTCAAGCACATCAGATGGTAGGCAAACAAGAGTAGCCGTGAATTCAAAGAGTCTGCTTGGAATAAAATAAGTTGCTAATTATGAAAAAAAGAATTTGGATAAGAGACACAAGTACATCTAAAGGATTTATGTTCTTCCTCTCTATTTCTATGGACTAATTTTCCCTCCTGGTTATAGGCCACCATTCTTGCATCATCATGGCATGTTTAGTCCGTTTCAATTGTATGCCGTACACTCCACATTTTGCCTCGCTAAGCACCTGGGTTTTGTTGCCTTCCTTTAAAGAGACTTGCACTTTGCTCTGTCAGGCAGTCAGTTTATGTGCAGGGCAAACTACTCCTTTGGAGGATCCTTTGTGTTTAAGCTTGTTAGAAGGGGTCTCACGTACCTTTAGTCTAAGGCTAGTTTAGACCCATTCAATGCCGTGGCCTTTGGGAAAGCTCTGTGAAATACCCTGGGTCTCCCCACTCCGGCTGGTGGAACTAAAGTGTCTCCCAGCCTTATGCGACCTCTGGGAACCATTCGCAGTTCACAGGTTGCTATTCCCTCAGGCCTATGGAGTTTTGCTCTAAATACACGCAGCTTAGTATCCAGGCAGAGATTTAAAGCAGAACCTAAGCGGACTTCTGGAACTCTTGCTTCGCATACTTCCTTCCCCTCCAGTCCTTTCGCCTGCAAAGCTGCCTGGGTCTCTCTGGCGTATGATCTCTGTCTCCTCCATCTAGCAAGACGGCTCTGTCCTGCTTGGGATCTTTCTCTCTGCCCTGAGACGGGGAAGGTCCCTTCGGGCAGAAGAGCAAAGGTGATCATAGCTGTCACCTTGATCACCTGTTTATGTCCCTTCCCTAGAGGTCACATTCTTTCGCTGCCAGTTACCCAATGTCTGAAAACAGTTGTTTCACATGTTCTGTTTGGTTTTCTAGGGGTAACGGTGGGGAGATCAGTCTGCTACCAGTTACTCTGCCGTGACCAGAAATAGTTCTCTTTCAGAGTTCCGGTTGTGGCTCAGCAGGTTAAGGACCTGATGTTGTCTCTGTGAGGGTCCCTGGCCTGGCTCCGTGGGTTACGCATCCGGCATTGCCGTGAGCTGCGTAAGCTGCGGCGTAGGTTTTAGATGCAGCTCCAATTCGACCCCAGACCCAGGAACATCCACGTGCAAAAAAAAAAAAAAAAACAAAAAAAGCGGTTCTGTTTCCTAGTCTGAGGGTACATTTTTGCATTGTTTCTGCCACCAGCAGTTCATCAGAAAATAAGCAGCTGAATGGAAAACAGGACCCGGTGATCGGAGGCGATTACAACTCAATAGGAGGATAGTCATATAATTAACTCCACTGCGGGGGAGAAGAGTAGAGACACACAGGCGGACCGTGTCCTGATCTTCTGTGTCCAGGACTCTCATGCTGATACCCATCTAAGCCTGGCTTAAAAGTTCCCCTTTCCCATTGGCAATATAGACCCATGCTTGTCCCAGCCATTCTCTCCTGAGCTGTGACAACAGGGGCTAATTTGGACTATGTATTGTCTTTGTCCTGGACCCTTAGCGTAAACAAGATGCATATGGAAGAGGATGCCTTCCCGCAGTAGGGAAGGTCAAAGGGAGAGGCTGTCATCAGAGGTGACTTTTCTTAGGCGAGCCTCTGTCCCCAGACCCCAGTCAGGAAGACCCTCTCTGTCCTCTTTGCCTGCTTATATTCTAGCCTCAGGCTCAGTTCCAGCACATCCCACTGTGATCTTGCTCTATCGTGTGTTCCAGAATTCTCGCTGGGACCTCGTATTTCTTGCCAGCATATATTTTGCTCCCGGAACTAATTCCTAGTCAAGTCAGAGGATCCACTGCTAAAGTGTCACTGTTTGACTTGCATGGTTGGAACAGGAACTTGAAAACTCTTTGGGTGGAGGAGAAACAGAGTTTTGTTCGAAGGATAAAAACCGGCCTGAGGAAATTCCACGAAACAGTAAAAATAATGAATATTATCCTCAGATGGAATTGCATGATGACTATCTGTTCTTTGCAGTTGCAGTTGGAATTCCATCTTTTAAAAAAAGTAAAATCCAGGTTCCGTCTCTGGGCTGCATTTGCAATTCTCAAGACTGGTTGGAGAGTGTTAAAGTATCTTCACATCAGAAAAGCTTTCCAAAGCCTTTTCCTGTGGAAATCACCCCTGGGGTGATGCTTGTATTGCTACAAAGTCTGGTACCCAGTTAATGTTGCCTATAGATATATCTGCCTGAGTTTGAAACTGAGGGGGAAAAAAAGAAATGACCCATATTTTTTCCCTTATATCTAGTATTATACTCAGGAAAAAAATCCTTATTAAAACAGATTTTGTAGCAATAACTTGGTTTTAGCAAAGCTAACTTTCAGAAGCGACTTAATAATCCTGATGGAGTCCTTTCAGATGCTGTGTCTACATTCTTGGCTAAAAATCTCCTGTTTAGACAGGAGAATGTCTAAATATTCTGGAAGGACAGCTAGATACAGGTCAATAGCCTACCTATGTGCCAGCTTATAAAGGTTCTTGTGAGCTCTGATATCTGACTGCAGTTTTTCCTTCCCAAGAAACTGGTTAAAACACACACACCCACACACACCCACAACCACCACCATCACCACCACAACCACAACCTGTACTTCCACCACCACCAAAAACAGCAATTAGTTTGGATCTTTTTTTTGTGTATCTTTTTGTCTTTTCTAGGGCCGCACCTGCGGCATATGGAGGTTCCCAGGCCAGGGGTCTAATTGGAGCTACAGCCGCTGGCCTACACCACAGCCACAGCAACGCTGGATCTGAGCCGTGTCTTCGACCTACACCACAGCTCATGGCAAACGCCGGATCCTTAACCCACTGAGCAAGGCCAGGGATCGAACCCACAACCTCATGCTTTCTAGTCGGATTCATTAACCACTGAGCTACAACAGGAACTCCTAGTTTGGATCTTCTAGACTCTTCTTTTCCCCAGAAGTGGAACGTCTGGTATACCCCAGACCATCATGACCCATCCCCTATAGAAATATCCATGTCTTCCTTTTTTTTTTTTTTTTTGGCCTTTTTTAGGGCCGCACCTGAGCATATGGAAGCTTCCAGGCTAGGGGAGACAGCTCCAGTTAGAGCTACAACTGCTGGTCACAACCTCAGCAGCACCAGATCTGTTAACCCACTGAGTGAAGCCAGGGATGGAACCCACATCCTCATGGATACTAGTTGGGCTCATTACCTCTGAGCCACAGTGGGAACTCCCTATCCACTTCTTTCTTTAGGGCCACAGGATGTTGCCTGTGCAGTTGCTTCAAGCACATCCTCTAAATGACTATGCTTTTATCACATCACTTCTTTGGAGATGTCGCCCTGTTTTAACTGCCCTGCAGGATGCTAGTTACCTGCTGGAAGGGGATGGCTAAGCCCTTTCTTGCTGTCTGCTGTTCAAGTGTGACACAGTTTTGAATCTGTCTTTTCTTTAATAACTGCATTTTTGCTGTTGGCTGTTCTGACGGGAGGGGCATTTAGTGCATCAACTTTTTTGAGATATGATTTATGCTGATAAAGTAGTTTTAAAGTATACAGTTCAACAAGATTAGACAAATATATATATCTGTCTAACTGCTCTAATAAAACTATAGAACATTTTCCTTATTCAAAAAGATGCTTGTGGAGGAGTTCCCTTCGTGGCTCAGTGGTTAACGAATCCAACTAGGAACCACGAGTTGCGGGTTCCATCCCTGAACTTGCTCAGTGGGTTAAGGATCCGGCCTTGCCGTGAGCTGTGGTGTAGGTTGCAGACGTGGCTTAGATCTGGCGTTGCTGTGGCTCTGGCGTAGGCCGGTGGCTACGGCTCCGATTGGGCCCCTAGCCTGGGAACCTCCTTATGCCGCCGGCGCAGCCCTTAAAAAATACAAAAAAACTAACTAACTAAATAAATAAATAAAAGGCAGATAGTCTAAAAGTAAAGGAATATATTTTACATATATATACATATATATGTATATAGCAAGTAATAGCCATAGGAAAGCTAGAGTGTCCATATTAAATAGGCTAATGTTGAAAGGGTTGGTTTATCAGGAAGGCATATCCATCTTAAACGCATATCTCTAGCAACAAAATTTCAAAAAATATCCGTTAAATAAAAATTCAGAGAACTCAGTAGAGACATAGACAGGTCCACAGCTATAGCGGGCAATTTTCACACTCCTTTCTCAAGAATTTATAGAACCAATAGACAAAACCAAAAACAGTTAAGGATAAGGAAAGTTCGAATAACGCTCTCAATCAACAGCCACGCCCAGAGATGCATTGCAACCCTGGGGCCTGCAGGGAGAGAGGGTGGGGTCATCCTACTTTGCCCTGAGTACCCTTTGCATTTGCTACGTCTGGCCCGTGGGCCATCAGGTCACGTGAGTGAGTGAAGCTGTGGGTAAGGCGGGGCCTCGGCAAAGAGAGCATGAGCCTCCCAAAGCATCAGCAGCCTCTTTCCTCAAGCTCCTTTAGCCCCCGCAGCAACATGGCCGCAGAACTGCCAGACCTTCTGGTTTCTCTCAATGCCAATAATCTGGCTTTTTAGTAAAACTTCTTGATGCTTAACTATTGGCCCTAATTTAAACTTTCTAATAAAACCCCATGAAGGTTCCATCCCCTCCCATCCTTTCCACACAGAGCTGCCTATTTGACCTCCGTGAACACTGCTCATAAGTGATGGGTGGTCCAGTCTCTCTCCTCTTCCTCTTGCCACTCTTCCCCTGCACAAATCCTGCAGGCCTGTGCCCTCCTCCTGCACCCTCTTCCTTTTTGGTTCACTCTCTATCTTTGCCCAACATGTTCTTTCCTCCAAGAATACACTCCACCCTCTCTGCTGTCCAAAACACACCTTTGGGACTCGTCTAATCTCGATGAGACCTGATGCACACATTGTGTATCCTTTTTAGGGGGGCGTTCTAAATTTCTGTCCAACACAATTCCCATCATGCTCTTTTTTTCATGCTGAGCCGTTGCCTGGAAATCTCTCTGTGCCTGTCATCACCTCCAGCCCAGGAGATGGGCACGTACCCATCCCGCTAACGGGCATCATGCTAATTAGGAAGTTCACCTTTCCTTGGGCTTCTCCAAGAGTTGGAGAACATAACATTCTCCATAAAGAATGTTCACTTAACCCCCCAGCATGTGGGTTATGTACACCCCCTCCCTAAGTACAGCCTCTCTCCCTCTGTCATGTCTAAGAATAGTTTCTCCATTTCTATCCTCCTCCTAAACACAGAGCAGCACCCTCCATTCATCTTCCAAAATAGCAGTGGTTGTTTTATTTTAAAACCATCCCTCCCCTGTGTCTTTCTCAGCCTCCTCCTCTGTCTTCTCTCTCTCTCTTTTTAACAAACACAACCAATGGACTTTCTTCTTTAGTTTTTCTCCCAAATGTCCTCCATCCCTACCTCCTCCCAGAAGAGTAGCCATTCTCTCTTTCTGGAATGCCTACTTCAGAAGGAACTTCTGTCTGTTCCTGTCTTCCCTTTAGCTAGTCATTAACCTGGGTACCCTCTCAACTTCTAATAGGTTGTCATAATAATCTAAACTTTAGCCAGCGTTGACTGGGAGCCAGGCACTCCGTAGCTCATTTCACTTTTCCAACCTGTAAAATAGGCGTGATTCACGATCCCATTTCACAGAAGGGAATGTTGAGAAATCCTCTGTCTCAAGTCATGCAGGTGGAAAATGGCAGTGGGCACAATTCAAATCCAAATCTAGGTGGCCGTGACTCCAGCATTCGCATCCGATGCCACACCCCATGTAACTGGATCTCTAGCTACCGTGCATATGAGTTTCCTGTGGTTGCCATAGCAAATTTCCATAAACTGGGTGGCTTAAAACAACAGAGGATTATTTGACTATTCGCTCACAGTCTGCAGGCCGGAGCCTGAAGTCAAGGTGTTGGCAGAGTCATTTCTGAGGAAGAATTCTTCCCCTGCATCTCTTCTAGCTGCCAGTGGCTACTGGCAGTTGAGGTCGTTCCTTGGCTTATACAGACTTACAGCTTCTCCTTTTCTAATCTCTTCTAAAGGTATTTGTCATTGGATCTAGGATCCATCCTGATCCAGGATGCTCTCATCTTGAATCCTTAACATAAGTACTTCTGAAAGAGTCTTCCCGAATAAGGATACATCATAGGTTCCAGATGGACATATCCTGGCGGGGAGGGAGAGGGGTGGGCACCATTCAACCCACATAAGAGAAAAGGGAGGCAAGGCACGCGGTCACCAGCTGTTTCCAGTCTAGGCTGCCGAGCACTCGAAGAGGCCAAGTGAAAACTCAGTTTGTCACTTCATCTTCACAACAATATCCAAGGAGATTCCTTTTAATTCCAGACTTTTAAAAGGATAACAGATGGAGTTGTTGAAAATAAAATTTACATTGAAGAATAATACACACACACACACACACACAGAACTTAAGCAGATATGTAACAAATTTTAAATGCCAAGCAGATTTAAGGGATTAGTCTGGTGGGCAACCTCTACCTGTCTGAAGTGTTGGGCATCTGCCCCCACTTTGGCCTGGATCACTGTCTTCCTTCCTTCTCCTGGTTCCAGGTGTGCCACCCTCTCTACCCAGTTGCACACCCATCCCTAGCTGGTCCCTTCCTGGCACCAGATCTTACACCTTCACTGCCAAGTTCTCTGAGCTCCAGCCTCAGCAGCTCTCCTCTTGACAACATTTACCCAATGCACTATTTTTCCATGTCATTGTCACCACCACTCCAGTGACTGATTCCCACCCCCTGCCATGGAAATAACAGCCAGAGGTGCACTCTGGACCTCCGTGCTGCTGACACAGTGCCCTCTGCCACCTGCCATGGCATCTAGAGGAGGGTCACGGCCCACTGGGGATATCGCAGGAGGTGAATCCCTCCCCAGCTGTGCACTGCAGCTGAATTGATTTTTACAATTTAATTATTTCTGTAGTTAGTGCCTTATGGATTGAAACAGAGGCAGATCCTGCAGAAACGCCTGTAAATCTTGGCAGAACAGAGGAGTTTGTGGCCCTGGGCTATGTTATAAGGCTCTTCCTGAAAAGGTGCCATAACAGGTGCTCTGTGAAAAGGAAAACTATCTCCAAAGGGAGAGAGAGCCATGGGGTTGTCTCCAGACCCCCATCACCTCCAAGAGAGCGTGGATCTCTAGAGTTTGATGTGCCCTTTGGGGGCTGCTGAAAGCTCCAGAAGCCTCTGTGAGTTTGCAAGAACAGACAGAACCAAGTTGTCCTCCTAAGAAGGAGGAGGAGAACTGGGACTGATAGCCACGGGTAAGCCCCTGCCTGGGTTAAAACCCTGAAATACACCTGTGCCAGTGGGGACGGTTCCCAGCATCCAGAACCTCCATGTAATCCAGCCCGTGAATTAACCCCTGACTCAGCAGGGCCCCCCCTCCCCCCCGCCTGGCACCTGTCATGATGAGTTGGTGCTTTGTAATTGCTTCCTAAAGATTTGAGAAAGAGGAAAGACAGAAAACAGTGCAACTGCGAGTTCCCTGGGCTGGAGGGAAGGAGGGGGCCTGGCTCTGGGTTGCAGCCAGAAGCCCAGGGAGGAGAAATGTGTCAGCGGCGGTTTCTGAGCTCGTGAGCCATTTGCTGGCACGTCTGTTATCCATCACGCATTTGGACAGAATTCTGGCCTTGCCCAAGGTTAAGTTGACTTGCCAGAGCAAGGGGAATGGCATGTGCTTGCGACAGATGCCCGTGCATTGAGGTTCCAGGTGGTCAGGGACTCAGAGACCCAGAGCCCTGCTTGTCCCAGAGAGGACGTGTTCCAGCTGGTGAGTCCAGGGGCAGGTGGGTGGGGCCGAGCTCAGCAGGGGGGACAGTGGCAAACACAACTTGTCATATCCCCTTTGTTGGTTGGATCATCGGGGGAAGGAGGGTGTTGTATTTAGCCGTGCTTTCTTACACAGAGAGGAGACCTCTCCAGGGGCCAGGGAGACTGAGACAGTAGCTTCTTGAAATGCTCTCTCTCCTCCTGGACTGCCTGTCCTTTCTGCCAGGGGCCTTCCTGTTTCTGCCTCCATGATTTTTTGCCCAGAGTTGTGCTTCGTTGTGCTTCTGCTCTGTGCTAACATGGGCCAGGAACAAGCCCAATGGCCACAGAGCTGAATCAGAGCCTGGCCTTGGTTTTGAACTGATCCCAGTCCAGCAGTGACCATCACTACATTCTTCTCCAGGGACATTTTCTGTGTGGTCAAGTGCATCCCATTCCTCCTGGCTTCACCATCTTTCCCATGAAAGGTGATCTCTTACACCTGCCTACAAACTGGACTGTGCTGCTCCTGCACCCATGCAAGGGCCTGTCTCCAAAATATTCCTTAGATTTTTCCCTGTTTGATAGTCAAGATCCTTAAAGTCCAATGAACTTCTCCCTTCTTTTCTCAAGGTTTCTGTCTGAATTAAATGATGAATACATTCCTCAAAGTTATCCTCCCAGAATTTCTTGGGCCTCAGTTTTCTAATCTGTTAAGACAGAGGAGTTGAGCTAGATGAGTTTAGCATCTGACATGCCAGTCTTCTTATTTTAAATTTTGCTAATAGGTGATAGCCCACAAGGCACCTATGCATGAGTTCTCATGAGATCTCTTCCTCCAGGACACAGACACATTTCAGGGCTCATGACTTGGTAAGGAGAGCAAGCCAACCCTTGGCTGGGTTTTGGCTTTTCCTTACCTCTTTGGCTAGTTGTCATTGTGCAGTGAACAACCTGTCCAACCATACATGGCAGTCTTATTTTCTAGGTACCAGCAGAACATGCTGTTACAAAGAACAAGTAGATGATAGTCTTTGTTCAGAATGATGTTTCTCAACCATGTCCTCCTCTGCCAGAGGACATATGGCACTATTTAGAGACATTTTTGTTTGTCACAATGGAAGGATGGGTGAGAAAGTGGTGGGGGTGCTACTGGCATCTAGTGGGTAGAGACAGAGCTTCTAACCATCATGATATGCATGGGACAGCCCCACAGCAAAAATTATCCAGTTCCAAATGTCAGCAGTGCTAAGGTTGAGAGACATTGCTTCAGAATATTAGCCACCATCAGAATTAGGTATTTCATAAACAAAAATAAGTATTTATTTAGGAAATGGTAGCAAAAGTTTAAATCAGGAGTAATTTTAGCAGCTATTTCTGTACAGTGTGTCTGAACCCTTGTCTCCTCTATGCCTCTTTGAACTGTATGTCTGGTATTGCAATACTTTCACCTTTGGCAAGAAGAACACATTTTCATTTGAGAAACCAAAGGAAAAAAAAAAAAAAGCCTGAAACTTGTGGCCTGTAACGATGACTCCTTCAGTTCTTTCTTTCTTGTATCTTTCCAAATTTATAGGAACCCCTTGCTAAATTGCAGGTTAAAATTACAAAGAATACAGTGACAGTTTTATCTCTTCTTTTCCTGTATGAATGCCTTTTATTTCTTTTGTTTGTCTAATTGCTGTGGCTAGGACTTCCAAAACTATGTTGAATAGCTGTGGTGAGAGTGGGCATCCCTGTCTTGTTTCAGATTTGAGTGAGAAGGCTTTCAGTTTCTCCCCATTGAGTATTATATTTGCTGTGGGTTTATCATAAATGGCTTTGATTATGTTCAGGAATGTTCCCTCTATACCCACTTCGGCGAGGGTCTTGATCATGAATGGATGTTGGACTTTGTCAAATGCTTTTTCTGCGTCTATTGAGATGATCATATGATTTTTGACTTTTCTTTTGTTAATGTGGTGTCTGACATTGATTGATTTGCTTATGTTGAACCATCCTTGTGAACCTGGGATGAACCCTACCTGGTCATGGTGTATAATTTTTTTGATATGTTGTTGGATTCGGTTGGCTAAGACTTTGTTAAGAATTTTTGCATCTATGTTCATCAAAGATATTGGGCGATAGTTTTCTTTTTTGGTGTTATCTCTGTCTGGTTTTGGAATTAGGGTGATGGTGGCATCATAGAATGTCTATGGATGAGGGCTTAATCTCTAGAATATATAAGCAACTTATACAACTCAACAGCAAAAAAGCCAATCAATCAATGGAAAATGGGCAAAAGACCTGAATAGACTGTTCTCCAAGGAAGATGTACAGATGGCCAACAAACACATGAAAAAAATGCTCAACATCACTGATTATAAGAGAAATGCAAACCAAAACTACCATGAGATACCACCTCACACCAGTCAGAATGGCCATCATTAATAAATCCACAAATAACAAGTGCTGGAGGGGCTGTGGAGAAAAGGGAACCCTCCTGCACTGTTGGTGGGAATGTCAACTGGTACAGCCACTATGGAGAACAGTTTGGAGATACCTTAGAAATCTATACATAGAACTTCCACATGACCCCGCAATCCCACTCTTGGGCATCTATCCGGACAAAACTCTACTTAAAAGAGACACATGCACCCGCATGTTCATTGCAGCACTATTCACAATAGCCAGGACATGGAAACAACCCAAATGTCCATCAACAGATGATTGGATTCGGAAGAGGTGGTATATATACACAATGGAATACTACTCAGCCATAAAAAAGAATGACATAATGCCATTTGCAGCAACATGGACGGAACTAGAGAATCTCATACTGAGTGGAATGAGCCAGAAAGACAAAGACAAATACCATATGATATCACTTATAACTGGAATCTAATACCCAGCACAAATGAACATCTCCTTAGAAAAGAAAATCATGGACTTGGAGAAAAGACTTGTGGCTGCCTGATGGGAGAGGGAGGGAGTGGGAGGGATCGGGAGCTTGTGGTTATCAGACACAACTTAGAATGGATTTACAAGGAGATCCTGCTGAGTAGCATTGAGAACTATGTCTAGATACTCCTGTTGCAACAGAACAAAGGGTGGGGAAAAAAATGTATACATGTAAGGATAACTTGATCCCCTTGCTGTACGGTGGGGAAATAAAACTAAAAAATTACAAAGAAAATGTAAACATTAATGCTTAGGGTTTATTTATGCTGTGACCTCAACTATAAATCAACCTATAATTGAGTCTACAAAGTGCTAGGTACAATGTCTTAAATCTGTATTAAATCTTTAGTTTTAATAGTAATTGAAAGGTTAACTTTCAAAAGATACTGAAGAATGGCAGTATTCAGTATGTTACTTTTTTTTTTTTTGCTTTTTAGGGCCGTACCCATGGCACATGGAGGTTCCCAGGCTAGGGGTTGAATCGGAGCTGTAGCTGCCAACCTACACCACAGCCGTAGCAATGCAGGATCCGAGCTGCGTGTACAACCTATAGCTCATGGCAATGCCAGATCCTTAACCTACTGAGCGAGGCCAGGGATTGAACCTGCAACCTCAGGGTTCCTAGTCGGATTCGTTTCCACTGCATCACAACGGCAACTCCCAGTATTTTACTGTTGAAATTACATGTTTACTTAAGGGCAAATGTAGAACTTTTGATTGTGAAATGAAAACCAGGTTCACTCTTCACTTGTTTTTCCCCTGTTGGCTTTGACTTGAAAGAGATTCAAGAATTAGATTCCTCTTAGGTGGTAGAAAGATACAGTTAACAGTGAGGAAGAGGCAGCTGGTGTAAGCTACCTGCTGGCAGAAACTTCTGTCTTGTTCAATATTGTAACTTTAGCACTTAGAACCTTGCCTGACATATGGTAGGTTCTCAAAAAGCATTAGCTGGAGAAATAACTAAATGGATTAATTAATGGATCTTTCATTATTTTTAAACAGTTGTCTATTAAAAGGACATTTGGGTTCTCTCAAAATTTTGTGATTATCATGCTGCTCCAAATTACTTCCTACACATATTTTCCCAGGAACTGGAGCACACAGACAATCAAAGATTATGCGAATGGAGCCATTTAAAGTAGAACTGAAAAAAAAATAAAAGGAGTTCCCGTGGTGGTGGAGTGGAAACGAATCCAACTTGGAACCATGAGGTCATGGGTTCGATCCCTGGCCTCACTCAATGGGTTAAGGATCTGCTGTTGCCGTAAGCTGTCGTGTAGGTCACAGATGCAGCTCAGATCCTGTGTTGCTGTGGCTGTGGTGTAGGCCAGCGGCTGTAGCTCTGATTGCACCCCTAACCTGGGAATCTCCATATGCCGTAGGTGCTGCTCTAAAAAGCAAAAAATAAACAAATTTTTCTTCCTGAAGTACTACCTGCATGTCCCGTTTTCTGTTCCTCTGAACTGAACAAAGCCACCAACATTCCAAAGAGTCAGCCAACAGGTCAAGCAAGTAATGAGAAAATCCTGTTGAAAAGACTGATGCAATTGACCAGTTTGCAGTTCCAGTTGTGGCTCAGTGGTAATGAACCTGACTAGTATCCATGAAGAAGTGGGTTCCATCACAGGCCTTGCTCAACCTCTGGCCCGAGAGCTATGATGGAGGTTGTAGATGTGGCTGGAATCTGGTGTTGCTGTGGCTGTGGCCGGCAGCTGCAGCACCGATTCAACCCCTAGCCTGGGAACCTCCATATGTCATGGGGTTGGCCCTAAAAAGACAGACAGAAAGAAAGTGAAAGAAAGCAAGCAAGAAAGAGAGAGAAGGAAAGGAAGGAAGAAATTGATGACCAGTTCACCAGAGTGATTAATGAAGCACAAATCTAGATTGGCCTCATTTGCACCAATGAACACTTCTTAAAAACAACTTACCTCATCTTCCTCTCTCTTCCATAAACCCCCTGAGCCCCTCTGCTGCAATCAGGACCCTTTTTGGCTTTCTACCTATGTCTGTCTACTCTGAATTGCAATTCGTGGATCCCAGCGAAACGCTTTGCTTCTTACACTGGATTCTTGTTTTTGAGGTGGACAAGACATTGCTCTCCAAGCTCACTAAATGGATTAATGAGAAAGAACAGTAGAGAAAGGAGGGGAGTTATTTGTGCAACACAAAATGGCATTAAAATGCCTAGTGGAGGTGAAAGAGACGGAGGAAACATCACTTCTTCCACCTGTATTCTATGTTTAGCCCCCGGGGGCTCACCCCGAAAGCCCTTCTGCGGTCCCCTGCTCACCCGCCCCCTCCCCCACTTCATGCCCTTCTCCCCACCCCGCCCCCTTCATGCCTTAGCATCTGTGGGTACTTCTCTGATTCTACACGCTCCATCCTAGCTGAAACTTGGATTATGGGCCTTTCTTGTCCATCTAAATAATTGAGCTCCATTAAGACAAGGTTTGTGACTCACTGCAAACCACAGCCTTTAGTGCCTGGAAGAGGCAAATTATTTCATTCCAATAAAGGATTATTCATACACTTACCACATTCTGGCCACTGTACTAAGTATTGAAATTGACACCAACGTATATAGTATCTTCCCTAAGTGACATTCAGTCTAGATGTGAACTGTCACAGCCATTAGAAATTAGCAAGTAGATGTGGAATTGGCATCTGCTATACATGAATTTGCAAACTTATGCAAGTCTGTTCAAAGAAAAAAAGAAGTTAGCAAATATTCTGAAATGTAGAAATGTATGTCAAATATCCAATAAGTGATAGAGAATGAAGACTTGTTTCTTATGTAAAAGCTTGTAAACTTTGTTTTAAAAGAATATACAAGAACTGGATCAAGAAGAAAAGTTTTACGGATGTAAGAGACAAATAGTAATAAAGTCCATATACTGTTTTGTAGCTGTGATCCAGATTAAAGGCTACCTGACACAATCTCAACACAAGATTGACTCTTACTGATCATAAACTTGTGAAAACTGGAGAACAATAAGACAAAAAGAGAACCTTGCAAATATCTAGAAAGCAAAACCTGGTAACCCATGAAGGATCAGGAACCAGAATGGCTCTAGTCTCTCTAAAGAATCCCTGGAAAGTAGAGGGTGGTGGAATGATGCTTAAATATTCCAGAGGAAAACGGTTTCAGCTGCAGAGGCTGACAGTGCCTCACACAGATTCCCAGCCTTCCCTGAGTCTGTGCACAGGACCAGAGGGCTTCCTGTGACTCCGGCTGAGGGCTTTCTGTGGTCACTTTGGAGGGGGGTTAATGCCCCAGGAACAGTTCTCAACTGAGGGTGGGCTTTCTTATTCCTCAGGCGAGACATCATCTAGGCACGCTCTGTGCAGTCTCCCAGAGGCCCTCAAGGTAACCTGATGGACCCCTGAGTAGGTGTCCGTCCTTTTCCTGGCTCAGTTCCACACTCCCCTACAGTGACTCCTGGGATCACCTCCCAAAGAAACTACTCATAGTCACTTCCTTAACTTGGGATCTGCTTCCAGGGAGACCCAGCTGCTGAACAGCCAACCAAGTGTTATGTTAGAAGACCTTTCCAGACATGCAAAGCCTCAAAAAAAGTTACCTCTTCTAGGCATCCTTTTAAGGAAGATACCAGATACTGTGCTCTTCCAGAATGGGGCCATAAATCAAAGAAGAGGAAGACAAGGGATACAGCAGTGTGGTTACTGCACTGGTACCCAGGAGAGAGGAGGAAGGGGTCCTGAGGATGCTGACACGAGGACCACAGATGGGTGCGGGGCACATGGGGCCACCCAGCCAGCAGATGGGTGCGGGGCACATGGGGCCACCCAGCCAGCCCAGAGCCCAGCTGAAGGCCCCAGGAGAGAGGGCTCCTTAGGAAAAGGAACTTGAAAGAGAACAGAATGCATCTGGGCTTCTTGGGAGGACATTTATAAAATTGTTTATAAGTTTGATCTGAAATTAGTGATAAGAACATAGTGTATCATGCAATTTTTCAAAAAAGAAAAAGGATAATATCAACTCTGGGACAAAAAACAGTCATGAGTTGGCGATGCTATAAAATCATAATATTGTAAACAATGGATATTGATTAAATCAAGACCACAATAAAACTCTGCTGGGAGGATGGAGGCTAGAAGGGGCATCACATGCAGTAAAACCGAAGTCTTATCTTCTCCAGCATGAAGTCAATAAAAAATGCTTAAAGCTGAGTAATCCAAAGATAGCAATTCAAGAATGTTCTCTAAAGACAAAGAGGTAAAAATAAAAATAATCAGCTAAAGGGAGTGGATGTGCCTGTGTTCAGAAGAACGAGACACGGTTGGGGGGCAGATGGATCTAAGGCTTTCTGTAACAAAACTGGAAGACAGGTTGGCTCTTAACACTACATAGTTCTCTTAGTGAAAACAAACACAAAGCACGATGCCACAGAAAACCTCAGCTGAAGAGTCAGCTTTTCAAAAAGAGTCTGACTCCCAAGTCAAGAGTGTTCTCTCTCCGGGTCTCTCTGGGTGAGGGACATCAAAGCCTGCACATCTCATCCCGGCTTTCAGGTTAATCCCTCCAGTGATGGGAGAGGCGACGTCCTATTTAGTGCCATATGCCCAGCCCCACGCAGGGCCTGGTACGCAGCTGGAGCGCCACTGCTGCTCTTCAAATATATGCATGAATAAAGGATGTCCACCCAGAGAGGGGCACATGGCCATCAGTGACAAAGAGGAGCAAGGGCTCTGAGATCCTAGAGGACATTCCAGAAGGTGTTATGGAGGAAGTGATGTTTCCTCTGGAGGGACTGGTGGACGGGCAAGGTGGGCAGGGTAACCCAAATGGGCAGAGAGCTGTGCAGAGGCACGAGGGCGTGAGGACACATGTAGACATGTGTGCACGCACATTCTAGAGAGAGAGAGGAATGTTTTGAAATGAGGCCGTAGTGAAAAAAACAAAAGGGTGTTTCCCATCATGGCTCAGCAGTAATGAACCTGACTGGTATCCATGAGGATGCAGGTTCGATCCCTGGCCTTGCTCAGTGGGTTAATCTGGCATTGCCGTGAGCTGTGGTATAGACTGCAGATGCAGCTCAGATCCTGTGTTGCTGTGGCTGTGGTGTAGGCCCACAGGTACAGCTCCGATTCGACCCCTAGCCTGCGAACCTCCATATGCAGAGGGTACGGCCCTAAAAAAAACAAAAAAAGATTTAAAAAAAATAATAAGGCCATGCTGGTGGGAAGAGCCCAGCACAGCCTCGTAGGCACCTCGTGGCTCTTAGAGGCCACTTAGCCTCTTCATGGCCAAAGACCATGGATTCCCAAAGCTGATTTCTCATCAGAATCACCAGTGGAGTATTTTGACATACATGTTCAGTGGCTCCACCCAAGAGATTATTATCCATAGTGCTGGGATTGGACCCAAGAAACTGTATTTTTCAGAATATGCCCAGATGGCATAGGCTGGGGACAGAGGAACTGTCTTAGTTCAGGCTGCCATAGCAAATATACCATAGACTGGGTGGTTTATACCCAAACCATTTATGTCTCATAGTTTTGGAGACCGGGAAGTCTAAGATGAAGGTGGCAAGGAGCTGGGGGATCCCGTGCCCGGTGAGGACCTGCCTCCTGGTTTGCAGACACTGTCTTCCCATATCCACATGTGGTGGAGGGCAGAGCGAGAGGGGCTGAGCTGGCTCCTGTCTCTTCTTCTAAGGGCGCTAGTCCCAATCATAAGGGTTCCAACTTCATGACCTAATCACCTCCCCAAGACCCCACCTCCTGATTCCATCACTTTGGGGATTAGGCTTCAACTTTTGAGAGAAGGACACACAACTTCATCCCAGAGGAAGGAGGGAGAGGTGGAGCCAGATCTGGGCTTTCGAGTCAAGAAACACATTGGAGACTTTTCCTGAAGCCCACAGTTGGTGGGGTTTAACCTACTTGAATCAGAACAGGACAAATAACAATTCGGTGTTGATGTAAGACACAGACACTACGAGGACTTACTCTGTTAGCCGTTCGTCCTCACTAAATCTATCATGTCATTGCTGAAACAAGATGATTTAAACGCGGAAAATTAAGATCAATTTCCAGATGACCTATTTTCATTACTGGAATTTAAAACATTCTCTAATGTAAGCTAGTAAGAGTGAAGCAAGTTCTAAGGTAGGAAAATGTATTTCTTATCTAAGATGCGATGTTGATGCTGCTTAAAATATCCAGTTTTATTGAGGGAAAATGCTTTAAAAATACCCTAAGGAAAGCTGTTTCCTAAATATGCGTAGTTGATGCCTATCATGATATTCATTTATTTTGGTCTTATCTCACTTTACGATCAGCCAATACCACTGAGTTCCTGGTCTGTGCAAGGTCTTGATTTGGGAAATGAGGAGATTAACTGCCTAGGGAGTTTACAAGAACAAGAACCATGAGCTCTGCTCAAAAGGAGTTTACAAGCTGGCTGAGGAGATAAGACTAAAACACATGCCAAAATTACTAATGATTCACTATATCCACTTAGCTCTATATGCTAAGATCAAGTGAGAGTAAGAGCACACAAACTCTAGTTCAGATGAAGGAGAGAGAGCCGTGGGCTCCACTGGTTAGGGAAGGCTTCCTGGAGGAGGTGTGATCTGGGTTGGCCTTGAAGGCTCAGTGAGATTTCACTGGACCGCATTGAGGAAAGACTCCTGGGGGAGGGGGAGGGGAATGAATCCAGATTGGGGAAGAGGTAAGACATCTTTAGGAGATAATGCTTGATTGAAGGAAGGTCCTAACTTGGGAATCACCAAAGGTGTGGCTAGACAAATATTTAAGGGGTGACCTCGGAGAACTCTGAGTGCCAAGGTTCGAAACAACAGGCAGTAGAGAGTCGCTGATGGCTTTTGGTTAGGATGGAGAAGTGGCAGATGAATGAAGAACTTGGGGAACATGGACCTGGAGGAAACGTATCCAGTGGGTTAGAAGAGCAATGCGACAAGTTAGGGGGCTGTCGTAAGGGGGTAAATCTAAGGGAATTAGATTCTGAGTTAGACCATGGGTCTGGGATAGATCAGAAAAGTAGGAAACCTTGCATTGAACAAGCAAGCAGGTTCAGGACAAGCTGTGATCAGCAGAAGGAGGGGAGGAGGAGGCAGCCCCACAGGCTGAGGTTTGGTATGACAGTTGTTGGGTGAATGACGGTGTCACTGGCAGAAATAGGAAGGTCAGACAGGGATGCTGGTTTGGAGAGAAAGAAAAAAGATTTCTGTGGCAAGCAGGTTGAATGGGAGTGGGCAGGGCAAAGAAATACAGAGAAATAGCTGGAAACCCAGGGCTTTGTTTAGGAGAAATTTTGAGGCTGGAGTTGAAGCCACGGGGGAGAGAGCTGAAACCCAAGTACACAGAAGAGTCACTCATCGATTCAACAACTATCTGGTTAGTATCTATTATGTGTCTGGTTAGTATCTATTATGTGCACTTTTGGACATGCTGGAGGTACAGCAGATGGCAAGGAGACACTTCCCTTTGGGAATTTGTATTTTATTGTAGGAAGTTGGCCTTAAAACCAGCAGTTTTACACAGATCTGGAGAAGGAAGCTGAAAGAGAGAGCACAAGCAGCGAGCACTCCATTTTTAAGGGACAGGAAAAGAAAGCAGGAATTATTATGGAAACTTGATTATTCTGGACTGTCTCACGGAGAGAAGGAGTCAGGGAAAGGGGAAACTCACCCTCCTCTGCCCTGGCCTTTCTGGGGCACTGCCTGGTTGTTCCTCATGCATGTATTTTGGGCAGAGGACCTGTAATCAGAGAAGCAGCGCCAGCCTGCCTGGCTCCAGAGTCATTTCCAACCTTGGACGGTGATCTAAGAGAAGAAGCTGTATAGCTGATGTTTCCACGTGGGCTGCCTAAAGGGGTCCAGGGAAAGAATCGCTGAGCAGCAGCACCCCTTGTTAGCCTCATGCATTTAAAAGGAACCAATGAATCCATTGGAAGATGAATCAATGAATGGCGTTTCCCACATCAGCTCCTCACGAGGTCCAGAGATACCTTCAGAGCAGCTGGGGGACCTTTCCTGATGAAAGCCGGGCTCCTCTTCCCATTGGCTAAATGAGGCCTCTCATCCCAGGGTTCCTCTCCGAGGACAAGGGAGTGATGCTGATGTGACTGATACATATGCATCGACTAATTAATCATAACAGCAGAGAGCTGAGCTCCTCGTTTGAATGTTGCATGAACCCATAACAGTGATAGAAGTCAGTGATGGATGGCAGCTCTTCCCTTAGCACGGCTGGCCCTTAGCGGGTGCATGGGATACACAGTCAATAGAGGAAGAGGGATGCTCCAGAATATTCCAGAGTCCCCTCTGCCTCTCTGCAGCCTGTGTATCAGAATCCCCAAACACATCTGTGACATGTCATATGTGGTCCTCAGCAACGCAGTGAATCCTTCACTGCCTCTCTTTCCTCCGGGTCTTGGCATTGTTGTGTTTCATCAAGCCCAGCATCTTCAGTACTTAGTTCAGTACCTGGCACACAGCTCAAGTGCTCACAGAATGTCTGGACCATGTGTGAGCCCCTCTGGATGCCCCTCTTGGTGGAGGGGAGGGGGGTGGAATAACTGCAGGTACGGATGAGTAGTCAAACCCACCAAAGGAATCTTGGAGTGTAAGAAACAAGTCCATCTTTTCAAGATTCAAGAGTTACTGTCCAGCCCACCTGGAGGAAGAGGCGAGAGGGAGGGTGCACGTGTGCTGGAAAATCTCAAATGCCGGGTGGCCCAGGGATTTGCTGAGCTTCTAAAGTCCTGCTGGGAAAAGGGTATAAAGGCTAGAAGTGAATGTGCTCAGCTGGGCATGGAGGCTGCTGGGTAAATCAGGACCAGGCGTCAGGCAAGGGCTGGTGGCACTGGGGACCATGCAGGAGACATCAGACCTCTTCTCTTATGTGTTACTCCAACTCCCTGCTGTCTTCCAGAGCGCTCCCACTGCCCTGTGAAAGGGTGGGCTTCACTCCCACCCCGGGCCGGGCTCCTCAGTTGCAGGAGATCAGTGAGGCTGAAGTGCCTGGTGAGAATTGATAGCTACAGAGGCCGAGTGAATGGAAGATCATTCTTGGCAGCAGCTAGAGAAGATGAAGAGGACTGTAGGAGAGAGGGCTGGAGCTGGGGGAGGTCTGCCCTGGGGTTTTATAACAGGGGTTCCAGGACTAGCCGGGAGACTCAGGGGACTGAGGCAAAGCACAGAGTTTCATGTTGGGGATTTAGCAGAAAAGAGAAACAGAATTGGGGAGTTCCCAGAGTGGCTCAGCAGGAACAAATCCAACTAGGATCCATGAGGATGTGGGTTCTATCCCTGGCCTCACTCAGTGCATTAAGGATCTGATGTTGCCATGAGCTGTGGTGTAGGTCAAAGATGTGGCTTGGATCGCATGTTGCTCTGGCTGTGGCATAGGCTGGTGGCTACAGCTCTGATCCAACCCCTAGCCTGGGAACTTCCATATGCCTTGGGTGCAGCCCTGAAAATGAACAAAAAAGGGAAAAGAAAAGAAAAATGGAATCAAATGCCCCCTCTCCTAAAATATCTTCCACTCTGGGTCTTGGAAGATATTCTTTGCCTCAGCAAAGAATCAGCCCAACTTACTGTGCCTTTTACATTCAATTTCAGTCAACTCAAATTCTCTTGTTAAATAATATACTCTGCTGACATATGCACTATTGCATCTAATAAGGCAAAGGTGTGGGTTCTATAGATTTTATAAGGTTATTACAAAGACTGATATTTTAAAGGATTTCTGAGTAATAGTGATGGATAGTTTGGGTGCTTTGCTTACAAGTAAAAGAAACCAATTTAAACAATTTAAGACAAAGGCAGGGGTTGGGGAGCAGCTCGTATCACTGGAAGGAAAAGACTTGAAGGACAGTAGGACAAACAGTCCTGAGAAGGACGGGGCTCATGGCCGGGCCCCAGGGCTCTGGAGGTAGGAACTCGGGGACTGCTCTGAGGGCCCAGCCCTCAGAATGTCTGAACCGCAGCTGGCTTCCTGCTCGTGTAATTTGGCCCAATGTGGAGACAGAGAGCTAGTGGTTTAGCTCAGATTAGGTGGCCCTCTCTAGGTCATTGATATCTTCCAGGGACGAAGCTGCAGTGATTGGCAGGGCCCCAGCCCACATCAGGGGCTGTTCTCCCAGTGGAGAGCTGGGAGGATTTCAGGGAGCCGTCTATGGTCTTAGAGGCCTGAAGATCAAGGCCAGCTCTGCACTGATCCTTGGGGTGAACCTCCCTGTCCAACGGGAATGCTGCCATAAGAAGGTTAACGTGACAATTGCACGAAGATAAGGGCTTGAGAATGTCTGTTTCAGAGATACTCCAAATGGTCGCTTTTAATCTTAAAATAAAAATTGCCATACACCTCAATTAAACTCCCCACTCCATAGGATTTCAGGCAAATCAGGGCTTTCCCTTTCTAACTTGTTTTAACCCCTAGAATTTAATGGTAGCTCCCCAAACACACTTGGGGTCACAAAGAAAGCACTGGAGAGTCTTTGGAGTCAGAATGTTGCAGCCGATGAAAAGACAAATTGTCTTCAACATCATTACGTGGTTTGCCCAGAGGAAGAGCTTGGCCTAGGGGTCTGGCTGTTCCTTGGAGCCCCGGCTTCCAGGTGTGGCTCTGCCACCTTCCTGCTGGTGACTTCAGTCGGGTCACTCCCCTCTCTGGGCTTCGATGCCTGCATCTGTGAGAAGGGCTTTGAACTGGACAGCCTCAAATGGTGACTAACACCTCGATGCCACTTTTCAGGATGAAGAGTTCTTGGACGTCAGTCAGGACATTTGATTCTTCAAGGACAACCCTCTGTCACTGCCTAAACTTCGCATGAACCTCTACAACCCACCCATCACCAAGGAGAACAGCCGGTGTCTTGCTGTTCTTGCGGTCCGGGAGCATGGGGCTAGTGCCATGCTTCTCTGTAAACGTGTAGGCACAACAGCCTCCTCTCAAGCTCATAGAAATGTCACCGAGTCAGGAAGAAGCTGAGCATGACATGGTCCTGGGGGAAACGGGTCTGCACTAAGTAGGCTTCCCTGCAAGCCCTCATCAGGAAACGAAGCACTCTTGCGATATCTTAGGCGCAAGACTCTTCAGCTTCCCTCTGATAAAAAGTAATAATATATTCCTTCACAACAGGGGCAGAGAGCGTGTAGCATTCACTTCGTAGTCTATCAAAATGAAGTCACTCCTCCTACCTTTGCACACTCTTGTGTTCATTGTATCGGTGGTGAATGGGAGTGTGAACTTACCCTTGGAGACTCGCAGTACAGAAGTCACACAACTCGCGGAACACCTCGGTGCACAAATATTGCCTCCTTCGTGATGCTGGATACTCACATTTTTCATTTAATTCTTCCACGTTAGTGGCTTTTTCTGTTTTCTCTACTATTATTCTTTGCAAATGTTTCCTGTTCGCTTACTTGGAGTTATTGATTTGGGGGCTACGAGGGATCTTAGAGATAATCCTCTCCTTTTTAAATGTGAATTGAATTCTTAGGAGTTGAAATGACCTGCTGAAGGTCCCAGGGCTCAGCATTCAGGTTTCTGACACCCACCTAGAGTCCTTTATACGTCAGTGGACTGCTTGGAGGCAGGATTGCAGGAACATTCTTTTATCATCTCAGGTGTCATTTCATGAACCAATAGTGACAAAGAGCCAGAGATGAGAAAGAGTGAAACAGCGGAGGGCAGGCTTGGGACAGAGGACAGCGTTATACAATTAGATGCGGGTTATACATTACAGCAGGGCAGCTGATAACCCTGTGTTGCGAAGGCTGGCTGTGTCGCGCCCTCCCCCAAACAGCAGGTTAGAGGTGACCTCAGCCACAGCTTTCTCGACTGTCCACCATGCATTTTCTACCTGCTTCTGAATCCCCATGTTAAAACTATTTAACAAGGCACTGTAGCCAAGAGCCGACCTCTGTACACGGGCACCTCAGACTCTGGTCTCCGAGTCAGAGTTTCAGGTGAGGTGGAAAGAATGGCTTTATTGCTTTGCCAGGCAGTGGGGACCACCGCAGGCTAACACCCTTCAGAGGGGCTAGCAAGGGGGTTTATAGGTTTAGCTTGGAAAAACAAAAACAAAAACAGGGCTATTGATAAGGATTAGGAGGCCTGGATTCTTCTCCCTCCATGGATCATTTCCAAGTCCTCGAGACCGGAGGCACATGGTCTGGTGAATGGTTGTGCGAACTTACCCTTGGAGACTCTCAGCTCACAGAACACCTCGGTGGGCAAACATTTCCTCCTTTCCAACGGTTCCCGGTTGTCTTTGGGGTTAATTGTACCTTGCCTTTCTCTCTGCAGTGAAGACAGCTCACAAAAAGGAAGCCCATGTTAGGGGGTGTTTCAAAGGGAAAGAAAACCCCAGGTGCGATATAACTCTAACTAGAAAGTAACCATTCGTAAAAGAAAGCAATTCAGCAAGGAAGAGATCGTTTGTGAGACGCTGGTTAGAATACGTCAAGTCGGTTAGAGTACGTTAGTGGCCAAGGCAGGGATGCCATCCTGGAGAATGTTTTAACTTGTTTTTAGGTGTAACAATATCTCCGCATCATTAACTCTTGAGTCGGCCTTTTGAGACGGAGGGGAGGCCTGGGAGGCTCAAGGAAAAGTCTTCCTACTTCAAAACACAAGGACCCGGGGGCTTGTCCACGGTTTCAGCACTGGGCTGAGAGTTCCTCTGTGTACGCCGTGTCCTTGGCCATCCTAGTGAGAATGTGTTCTTTCTCTCCTGGGCTGGTCTGTGGGTTCATCAGGCAGCATGGAAGGACGGCCCCCCCGCCAGTCTCTGTTCTGGTCCTTTAAAGAAGGAGCAGAAAGGACTTGGGGCTGCTCTGTCTCCTCCCAGCCCCTCCTGAGGGCTCCACCTCTATGGGAACTCCTTTTGGGAGAGAGAGAAAAGGAGGGAAACACAGCTAAGGCCTCCTTCCTGTGCCCAAGACCTGTGGGGCTTTGCACGTTGCCAGGGTCCTAATGGGGCTGGACACCTTCACTGCTTGAAGAATCCACCACCCAGGCAAGACCTCATTCCCACTCCCACCCTCCACTGGCCAACCCCCTGGGGATACGTCAGGGATCTTGAGTGCCCAAAATGAAACGTGGCGCCTGGTTACTGTCCACTCCTATTGCAGGGACTACCTCTGTTTTGCTCTGTCTCTGCTTTGGTACACAGCATAGAAAATTACAGGGTGAAACTCCAAAAGTTTTGAGTCTAGGAAAAACCTATCATTGACTGCCTGAGCAGCTGGGGTCATTTTTGTCGTGGTCTGTGCACATGGATAGGAAAAAGGAATTTTCCAGCCTAGCAAGGTGAAAAGAAAGAGCAATTTATTGAGATAAGAGACACTGCAAGTGCAGTAGGATGACTGCCTTACAATCAGGGAGAGCGGACGGACCCTGAGCACGTGGTCATGTCTGCTTTTATAGCCCAGGGAGAGGAGGGGGCTCAGGATATACCTGAGGACCTGCTGGTTGGTTGGGGAAAGGGGGTCTTAGGATACACTTGCTGGTGGTTGGGTCGTATAAGGCCCTATAGAGGCAGGAGGAGGAGTGGGCCACATACCTTTCCCAGTAGGGGCAGGAAGGAGTAGGCCAGGTTGCTCAAGGTGGGGAGGGGGGCATTACCATGAGACAGGTGGGGCGATGATAAGGGTCTGGTCGTTCTTGTCTTGGCCAGAGGCTTTGAGTTCAGTCTCCTTGAAGGAGCCTTGAAGTCCCACAGTTTTCACCGCGGGGGTGTCGTCTGTCTGAAGTCAACCCTAGATGGTGACCCAGACAACTCCCCCCAGTCAAAAATACAACACATCCCCTACCTTTCCCCAGAGAGGACCCCTCTGAGCTGCTGTCCTTGAGCCACTGAGGCAGGAGAGGGTTTGGCGTGGCTCCAGGACCGTTCTGTAGCAAGACGATTTGGAGTCTGGCCACGTGCCCTCAGCCAATGGTTCACCTTTCCCGGAAGTGACTCCCCGTAAAAACAGATGAGTATCCAGCAAAAGAAAGCCTGGTGCTGAGGATGCTGCACCCCCATAGTTGATTTGGTCATCCTGGGTCTCTAAACTAGGTGTGGGAGATGGAGGGGGCTTTCTTGGGCAGTGCAGGTGTGGGAGACATAGGAATCTCTGCTCCCTGCTGGCTTGAGGGCAGCAGAGAATTCCTCACTGGAGACAGACCCCAGAAGCCGTCCTTTAAGAGCTACTATCTGATCACGTCAATGTGGCTCCTTGGTAGGGGAGCTTTTTTTTTTTTTTTCCTCTCCTGGAGATGGCAGAGGAGCCCAGGCTTCCAGAAGAAGCTAGTAACTTTTCCTTTTTACAACATTTAAAATATTACTACCAATACAAATGCTTAAATACTTAAATCATTGGAGAAGCTCTTGTAATCAAACCCTTTCTACTTGACTATGCGATTCCTACCAGGACACAGTGTGAAACTTCACCTTAAATCAATAATTTGTTTATATGATGATCAAGCCTGCTAATGGAAAGGCTTTGTGCTCAGTTACTGAGCTCCTACTGTGTGCCAGGCCCTGGGCTCAGCAACTAAGCATGTAACTGAGCAGGGCCTTGTGAGGCTCCTGGGCACACAGGTCTTTCTGTGTCCCCCATTTCTTGTTTTTAGGGAATAAGCTTCAGCCTCCATGGCCTTCCCTGAGTTCCAAAGGGCAGTTGCTAATCAGGGAAGGAAGGGGATGCAGAGACCAGAGCAGAGCCTTCAAGACACAATAGTGCAGCCTTGGGGTGGGATCCTGGTTCCTCCTCCAGGAATATACAGAACAATATCCTTGAGCCCTTCTGCAGAACTAAAGCCCCCAACAAATGGAAGATTTATTGATTGATTGATTTTTAGGGCCACACCCACGCATTTGGAGTCTCCCTGGCTAGGGTTTTTATTAGAGCTGTAGCTGCTGGCCTCCACCACAGCCACAGCAATGCAGGATCTGAGCCACGTCTTGCAAACTACACCACAGCTCACAGCAACGCCAGATCCTTAACCCACTGAGTGAGGCCAGGGATGGAACCTGCATCCTCATGGATACCAGTTGGGTTAGTTACCGCTGAACCACAACGGGAACGCCCAAATGGAAGATGTTAATGAAGCATTATTCATTCCAAAAGAAGGATCACCAGCTTTGAAAAACAATGAAAGCCTACTTCTACCCCAATCATTATCTGTGGCCCTATTTTTCCCTCCCAAACGATAAAACCCCCTCCTCGTCGCTCCCAAAGGGGGCCACAGTCTTTAGGGCATTAGACTACTGTGACTCTCCTCTGCCTAGCGAAGCAATAAAGCTCTTTTTCTCCTTCACCCAAACCTCTGTCTCCATGTTTCTGTGAGGCACCAGCAGACAGAGGCTGAGTTTTGGCAGCATAACCACCGTTGATAAAAGGTTACAAACAGCTCAGAGGGCAGAGGATGCCCAACTCAGTCCAAATGCCCTTGGGGTCCTCTTCCAGAAGATGTGGGTCACACAGCTTTGGCTGAGCAGCTCTTGAGTGGACTTTTGGACCCTAACTTGTTTCTGTCAAAGTTTTCTGGAATGTGGCACAGCAAAGGGAGTCAAATTTTAAAATGCAGAGGAAAAACAAATTGAGGGTAGAGGGGTGTGTGTGTGTGTGTGTGTGTGTGTGTGTGTGTGTGTGTGTGTCCCTTCTCTTTCCTTATGGCCCAGCTCTGTTTGAGTCTAGTCTCTAGTGGGTTTTTTTTTTAAAAAAAAACCTAATTAAATAGTTTTCTAAAAAAAATTCATCCATTTATTGAAATTTAAAAAACAAAACCAGGAGTTCCCGTCATGGCTCAGTGGTTAACGAGTCCGACTAGGAACCATGAGGTTGCAGGTTTGATCCCTGGCCTTGCTCAGTGGGTTAAGGATCAGGCATTGCCATGAGCTGTGGTGTAGGTTGCAGACGTGGCTCAGATCTGGCGTTGCTGTGGCTCTGGCGAAAGCCGGCAGCTACGGCTCCGATTCAACCCCTAGCCTGGGAACCTCCATATGCCGTGGGAAGTGGCCCCAGAAAAGGCAAAAAGACAAATAAATAAATAAATAAAAATAACAAAACCAAAGCCAATTCATCCATTTTTCCCACCCCAAACTCTCATCTCAGCCTCTTTTCTGCAACCTAGTGACCTCCCTTTGGGTATGAATAAGACTAAGTGTTTCTCTGACCTGGGCCATTTCCAGCTCAGTGGGTTTATGGATGTCTAGTAAATGACTAAGCTTGCCTCTCCCCTTTCCTGCCCCTCATACTCTACTGTGTCAAACTCTCCCAAGGAAGGAATGCTCGGAGCTTTGTTCTTTTTGCCTTTTCTAGGGCCACACCCTTGGCATATGGAGGTTCTCAGGCTAGGGATCTAATCGGAGCTGTAGCCACCAGCCTACGCCAGAGCCACAGCAATGCTAGATCCAAGCCGAGTCTGCAACCTACACCACAGCTCACGGCAACACTGGATCCTTAACCCACTGAGCAAGGGCAGGGATCGAACCCGCAACCTCATGGTTCCTAGTTGGATTTGCTAACCACTGTGCCACGACGGGAACTCCTCAAACCTTTGTTCTTAAGCTGGCACAAGGACCGGGGCAAAATCTGGACATTGTGCCATAATGTGGATAACATGACAAGATCACTGGCCCAAAGCAAGAGCTAAGAGGGAGCAAGGGATGTCAAATTTGAGTCGTAGCTCAGCCAAGGAAAGAAAGGAAACAGAGATGGCTTCTTCTGCCAGGTACCTTCAGGCCTGTACGGCTGCGCTGCCACGTGTTTCTGCTCCCCATGGTGAAAGACCTCGCCTGCTTCGCAAGAGGGAGCAGGATGCAGTGGCTGGTTCTATAAGTCTGAGAGGGGAGGGGCCAGAGCGCTTAACATCCGTGATCTTTCCTGGCTCTTGAAGCGAGTTTCCTGCAGCTGCTGAAGAAGGAAGGAAAAATGCAAAAGGCAATGAGGGAGAAAGCTGGCCTTTCAATGGTTTTTAGGGTTTTCACTTAATCTCTATAGTTTGTTATTCCTTGGTCAAAGTTCCGTTTCTCATTTACTCAAATATTGAAAATATTTCCCCATTGTGGCCAACGGAGATTTTCTTTGTTTTAAGAGAGAACTAGTGTTCCTGCTATGGCGCAGTGGGATCCGTGGTGTCCCTGCAGTGCCAGGTCTCAGGTTTGATCCCTGGTCCAGAATGGTGGGTTAAAGGAGCAGGTGTTGCCACAGCTGCAGTGTAGTTCACACCTGCGGCTGGCTTGGAGCTGATCCCTGACTTGGGAACTCCATACGCTGCACGGCAGCCAAAAATGAAAACACAAAACAAAGCAAAACATAAGGTGAGGAGTTACTGTTGTGGCTCAGGGGGTCATGAACCCGACACTATGTCTCTGAGGATGCAGGTTCGATCCCTGGCCTTGTTCAGTGGGTTAAGGATCCAGCATTGCTGTGGCATAGGCTGCAGATGGGACTTGGATCCTGTGTTGCTGTGGCTTTGACATAGGCCTGCAGCTGCAGCTCTGATTTGACCCCTAGCCTGTTGTAGGCGCAGCCCTAAAAAAAATAATAAATAAATAACATGAGGTGAAAAAAGAGGACAAAAATAAGCAAATGTCCTTTGGAGGTTATCTCGGGATGAGTGGAGGACATGGAGGGTCCCCGGAGCCATTCCCAGCTACTCATCGCAATAAGCAAAGGGCCGGGACCTCGTCTCTGTAGAGCTTCCTTGCATCACCTCATCTTTGTCCCAGTCAGTGTAACTCTTGACAGAGCATCACTTTGTGCCTTTTTTGCTCTCCCCACCAGACTTTTATCTCTCCTACCCCCCGAATGCCTATGACACACTGAGTTTGTTGACTTTGTAGATTTAGAACTCTTTATCCCTGGTCTACGGTTGAATCACTTTCTCATTCCTAAGAACATCCTACTACAAGCATGTATTTTTATTTTTTATTTTATTTTTTAAAATTTATTTAATTTTTTTTTTTGTCTTTTTGCTATTTCTTGGGCCACTCCCTCGGCATATGGAGGTTCCCAGGCTAGGGGTCCAATCGGAGCTGTAGCCACCGGCCTACGCCAGAACCACAGCAACACGGGATCCAAGCCGCGTCTGCAACCTTACACCACAGCTCACGGCAACGCCGGATCGTTCACCTACTGAGCAAGGGCAGGGACCGAACCTGCAACCTCATGGTTCCTAGTCGGATTCGTTAACCACTGCGCCACGACGGGAACTCCCAAGCATGTATTTTTAAAGTTATACATCTAAATTAATTTTATCTGGAGATTGTCATCAAGTTTTGTAAAATGGCTTGAGATGACATGGCATCCGAGCATGAGATAAGTTTCTCCCGGAAAGAGGACCAGGTTGTGGCCCAGTCTGGGCTTGCTTGGGTCCATCACTGGTCTAAGGACTGCGGCCAGGGAGGAGCAGGGAGATGTGGCACAAATGTGTGTCCTTGAAGAAAGGGGGGAAAAACAGTGGATGTCACAAACATGTCTGCTACGTGCAGGGAAGGGGCAAATGAACCCCAGATCTTAGGACGCTGATGAGACAAGATCTCCACTCCCTCTTTTGTTCTCATCTGAAAATCAGCTTTAAAAAAAAAAAAAAAGGAAAATTTATTTTCCTACTTTGTCAGTTCTTCTTTGCAATGTTTTAGGGGTTTGAGGTAGCCTCTACTTTCCACATAAGACTAGCTCACCTACTGAATTATAGCCAATGCCTCCCTAGGATGGCATCCTGTGCCGTCGGCGTTATCTTTGTTGTCATAAATCTTTATTTACTTGTAAAAATTATATGAAATTAGCCCAGTGCTAGCATCTATGAGCAGCAACTCTTCTATTTCTCACGCATATTAGGAGATAGATACTATCATTATCGCAACGTGATGGATGAGGTTAAGTTACTTGCCCAGAAGCACACAACTGGTAGAACAAAAATTCTATCTAGTTCTGAAGCACCGGCTTTGAAGCACCATGCTATGGCACCTCTCATGGTTTTCTGATGATTCCTCTATGTATCTGTTGCATCGTAATAAGCCAACTGTCTCTCTCCATCTGGCTGTGACAGTCATTTGCAAATTTATCACATGTGGCTTAATGGCTTTACTGATTTCCCTAATTCTTCCTCCTCTGCCTTAAGCATTGTGTGTCTCTGGACCATGATTTTGCCTCTAGAAAGATCTTACAAACCATATGATAGTCCTCGCCCTTTCCTTTTGTTTTCCCAAGAAAACGAAAATGAAAGAACATACTGGAAACTGCTCTCAAACACCCTGACAATAATCTGTGGGCCCATTTGAGGCAATTCTCTGGTGCGGCCAATTCAGAAAATTAGATTAGGCTGTAAATATCATTAGGCTGTAAATTGCCACTAGGATGTAATGTTTTTTAAAAATATATCAAATGCGAACGATTCTTTTTCTGTCTTGATTTGTCATGTAAATGGCTTTATATGAGTATTTGTCACCACCTTTGCTAACCAGCTTTAAAAGTTTTCGTGTCATTTTGGGGACACAGCTTGCGCGTAGTATAATATGACTTGCTCCCTCTCCAAAGACAGGCTGCGATTTTTCGGAAGTGTTCACAGATCTCTCCTCATTTTATATCACAAGGAATATTCACGAGTAAGCTATCAATATCCAAACAGGCTACGTTACATTTTGCTCTTGGGGAAAAGCTGTGCAAGGGTCAAACCGGCAGTTAAGATCTTGCCTGCTCTTAAAAAGGATCATGTTTGCTTCCTCCCTGCGAGAAAGACTCCAGATGGAAACTGAGATTTACAAAAGATGAAACTGCTCCCTGCTTCGTTTTTTGAGGGCTGAAGTTTTGCTCTCTCGTTAAACTCTTAAAGTGTTCAGAAGATGCTTGTTCAGATTCCTCAGAGATTTATGATGCTCTCAAGCTACCGTCTGCCTTCCTCCCCCTAAACCGAGATGAGTAAGTGAATATTTTCTCTGCTGAAGGATTTAGAAGGGGTAATTGCTTCCACACCAGGCGTTTTTATGAAATCAAACAATAAACACGGTCTTAAATTCTTCGTTTCCCTCAAATTTCATGAGCTTAAAAGAATTTCTATGCAGAATTTTACTTCTTATGCTGCAGCTTTACCAACTCCATTAAAGCCCTTACTCTCCCCGCCGCCCCCAATGCCCCACTGTATATATTTGGGTGTAGATGTAATTTCTTTGGCCACAGCTAAAAGGAAGCGTCCCAAAATGTTTCATTTCTTCCAAAATGTGAAACATAAATAAGTTTCTCCCGGGGAAATTATGGGCACGTATTGACCAATTCAAGTTGCCCTCCGTCTACTTGTACTACAGATCGTGAGGAGGCTATCTTATCATTTACCGTTTTTGTAAATATTGGCCAAGAGTTTTTGGCTTAGTTAGTATCTAGTTTCTTTCTTTCTTTCTTCCTTCCTTCCTTCCTTTCTTTCTTTCTTTCTTTCTTTCTTTCTTTCTTTCTTTCTTTCTTTCTTTCTTTCTTTCCTTTTTCCTTTTTTTTTTTTTTGATGGGAGGCCGTGGGATTCATGTAGAGTCAATGACTATTCCCCCAGTATTGCTGCCATCCTATTGTATAACCACCTGCTTAATCTCTTTTAAAATATTTCCCAGAGTTCCCCTTTGTGGCTCAGCGATAACAAACTCAACTAATATCCATGAGGACATGGGTTTGATCCCTCGCCCTGCTCGGTGGCTTAAGGATCTGGTGTTGCCATGAGCTGTGGTGTAAGTTGCAGACTCAGCTCAAATACAGCAGTGCTGTGGCTGTGGCGTAGGCCGGCAGCTGCAGCTCCAATTCGATCGCTAGCCTGGGAACTTCCATATGCTGCAGGCGTGGCCCTAAAAAGACAAAAATAAAATGAAATATTTTTCGGGGAGGGATAGATTTAGAATTCACACTATCATGACTATAGTTCTAGAGTGCGCCAGCATGGGAAAGAAGTATTCCTATCATCTAAGAAGTTCTGTCTAGGAGAACTTTCTATGATAATGGAGGAAGAGGAAGGAGGCAGTGGTTCATCTGAAGGCCTTGAATGAGTAGAACCCCAAATATGTGGCCAGTAGTGACTGGAAAAGAAAATCCTATCAACTTGTAAGCAGTGGGTAAAACTCCGAGTGAGTTAGCAGGTGAGTTCCTTGGCAAGTTCTGAAAGGGGATGAGGCAGTTTGATGAACGTGAAACTGACTTACCAAGGCTCCTTTCCGGGACAGAGACTCACACGGAGGAGAAGAAACATTTGGGAGTGGAATGCAAGTTGAGCAGATACGGACAGTAGAGAAAAAGAAAAAAGTCCAGATAGAAGTAGAAGAGGGAGACGACACCAAGAAAATTCTAGAAGTAGGCGATCAGGTTTTTGCGCACTTAAAAAAAAAAAAAATTTGTTCCTCTGCGGGTTAAGAACCTGACCAGTATCTATGAGGATGCAGGTTCAATCCCTGTCTTGGCTCAGTGCGTTAAGGATCCGGCGTTGCAGCAGGATAGCTTGCAGATGCGTGTCTTGGATGTGGTGGTGTTGTGGCTGTGATGTAGGCCAGCAGCTGCAGCTCGGATTTTAGGGCTAGGGTGCAGCCCTAAAAAGACAAAAAAAGAAAAAAAGAGAGAGAAAAAAAAAGGAAGGAAATAGCAATCAGGCAAATCTCAGCATGCAGAATGGTGGCGGGGTAGGGAGCTGACGTCCTCCAGGCTTGTTGGAAGCCCTCAATGACCCGCTTCCGTGAGAAGGCTCTTGGTGGGACCATTGAGGATGGTGTCAGTAGGGAAAGCCACTCTTCCCTTCTGGACTCAGGTGCCTCACAAAGGCTAAAGTCTGCTTGTGGGTTCTGCGTGCCCATCTTTCCCCTGCATCCTGAGAAGCAATTCAGACATGTAAATGCTCCAGCTTCCAGATGCACTTGGCTCCCATGAGTCAAACGGTATTAACCACTCAGCCACATTCACCTCCAAGCAGACATCTTCCTCACTCCCAGCCTGCCTCTTCTGCTCATTTCTTATTCTGTGGGCATGTATACTTCAGCCAGCACAAAATAATGAGGACCCTGAGGACTTTGCACTCTAAAAGCTGGGATGGATTCAGGAGATGTGTCACCAGGCAGCAAAATTCCCAAGCGGTCTGGTTGCTGTCCACTTCCACTCAGCCAAATGCATGCTCGGTAGTGGCCTTTTATGCCTTTAGCCTGGGGTGGCGATGGGGGGCAGTAGGTGGGGGCTGGATACCTACTTGCTCTTTGACTGCTGGCTGTGTCCCTGGTCCCTGATTATCTGGGGCATGGGAGCAATGCCATTAGTCAGAAACAAAACTTCCGCTCTGAGAGCTATTTGGTAAAGCCAATTAAGCAGCACTGGCCGAACACTTAGCGAAGTGGATCCTGCTGTTTTGTCTCTCTCATCCTTTCCTTTTGTGGCACTGTCCCTCTCCCACTTTAGGAATCCCAAAATCGACTTATAATTCCCACAGGACTCTGAGAGGGATGAAAGCCTTAGGATAAATGATTTCCTGACTCTGGGAGAGCAAATAGCAATTATAGAGAGGGACCTGCAGCTGGGACCTCCTGGGTGGGCACACAGGGCAGGTGGAGGCCCGGGAGGGGTGGAATCATTAGCAGGCCCGGAAACGGTGTCCAAGGCTTGTATTAGACCTGCAGCCACATGGCTACTCTGGTCTCAGGGCATGACTCCATCTGATTCATCTCTGTGGCCCCGGGCACGACCACTTAGGAGGGAGCCCACAAATATTAAAAGCATCAATAGAAAAACAAAACAATTAATAATGCCACTCCTGGAGTTCCCCTCTTGGCTCAGTGGAAGTGAATCTGACTAGCGTCCATGAGGACACAGGTTCGATCCCTGGCCTCACTCAGTGGGTTAAGGATCTGGCATTGCCCTGAGCTGTGGTGTAGGTCACAGAAGCGGCTCGGATCCTGTGTTGCTGTGGCTGTGGTGTAGGCCAGCGGCTACAGCTCCAATTGGACCCCTAGCCTGGGAACCTCCATATGCTATGGGTGCGGCCCTAAAAAGCCAAAAAATCCCCTACCATTCCTCATCCACTATATATCAGGCTCGGGGCTCAACGCATCATCACCTTGACTCTTACATTAACCCCAGGCATTAGGCATTAGGATCATCTTCCCTGTTGTAAAGAAGATGAGCGAGGGGACAGGAGAACTGCAATCACGTGCTGGGGGCACAACAGCTGTAGGGGGCAGAGCCAGGGTGGAGCCCAGGTCCCTGCGTACAAAGCCGGTGCTCTCGACCACAGGATGCAGAGAGAGCAGGTGGGGAGGAAAGGTCATAGCGGTGGGTAGGGAAGAGAAGTCACTCCCTTAAGCCAAGTTAGAGGTCACCACTGGGAACATCTGCTGGAGTCCCCTCCTCAGCCTGCCTCCAGGGCCCCTTTGGATGTTGTCTCCTTGTCTTAGCGCTCCAGTGCCTGGATGTCCCAGCATGCTCCACGCCTTTGCCCATCTTAAGTCAGGGCAAAGCACCACCTGGCATTTTATGCTTGGGCACCTGGGTCTTCGGGACACTGAGAGGCAGGCTAATGTCAAGGGTCAAATCTTCCTTTATCACAGGAGCCAGTGTTTCTCCTGGGGTTCATGGGCAAGCTCTTTCCAGAAGGAAAAGCATCAATAACATGACTGCTGAAATACTAGTGGATGTTTCTATTCAATTTTGAGGTTTTATATATATATATGTATATATGTCATCTTTTCAGGTCTGCACCAGGGGCATATGGAGGTTCCCAGGCTAGGGGTTGAATTGGAGATATAGCTGCCAGCCTATGCCCCAGCTCACAGTGATGCCAGATCCTTAACCCACTTAACCCACTGAGCGAGGCCAGGGATTGAACCTGTGTCCTCATGGATACTAGTAGGGTTCCTTTACTGCTGAGCCACAACGGAAACTCCTGAGGTAGTATATTTTAAAATCCATATTCTCACTAATATACGGCACAAAGGAAGTTTTCCACAGAAAAGAAAAGCATGGACATGGAGGACAGACTTGTGGTTGCTAAGGAGGAGGGAGTGGGATGGACTGGGAATTTGGAGGTAATAGGTGCAAACTATTGCCTTTGGAATGGAGAAGCAATAAGATCCTGCTATGTAGCACTGGGAACTATGTCTAGTCACTTCTGATGGAGCATGAAAATGTGAGAAAAAAAGAATGTATGCATGTATGTGTGACTGGGTCACCTTGCTGTACAGTAGAAAATTGACAGAACACTGTAAACCAGCTATAATGGAAAAAATAAAAATCATTATAAAATTTCAAAAAATGAAAAGTCCATATTCTCAGCAACAAATATCAAACAAAACAAAATTTTAGTTCAACTGAGATTTCTACCTACAGACTTAATACCTCTCAGGTGGCAAGCCTCTTGAATGACACGAACGCAAATTTAGCAATCCGTTTTTCTCCACCAAAAATACAATAAAGGCAGTAAAAGAATATCTGTTTTCATTTTCACTGAGTTCACATGAGGGCATTCGAACTTCGTCCAAACTATGTCCCTTGTCCATGGGTCTCAGCTGCCTTCGAGAAATATCCTCCCCCCACCCCAAATGTCTTTCAGTTGTTCTTTTCATTAAAACTCTTAGTTTAACTTTACTTTTATTGTAGTTTCATTAAATAAAATAGTCTTAAATAAGAAATAGTTTTATCTTCGTTTCATTAAAACTTTCAGTTTAATTCATTAGAACATTTAGTTAACGAAGTCATTTCCCCAGTGGAAGAAAAAACTTTAAAACGGTAATTAAAGCCCAAAAGATGTAATAATGAAATGATAACCTGGAGCAGTCCTCTTACAGCTAAGTCCTGGGTAGAATGCCGGTTTTTCTCTCTTGCTGGAGTTTGCAGCCGAAGACCAATATAAAGTGTTGGATTTTTCTATCTGCGTCACTCCTGTGAGTGAGGGCTCTCTGGTGTGCTTCGGGCAGGGGCTTCCTATTTTAGAGGGATGGAGAGAAAATGATTTTGATACAAATATATCCGTGCATTTTAATTTCAGTGCTCGCATCCTAACCTGTCCCTGCTTTGCAATGTATTTGGCTCAAGAAGACGCAACCAAAATGAGTTACATTAATTTATCCTTCTGGACGAAGGTGTTTCTAACAGAGCAATTATATATCTGCCCAGACTAAACACTCACCTCATTTCCATTCGGAGCCTCTGCCACTTTGCTTGCAAAATGGAAACTCCGAAATTGGTTATCTCACTTCTGAGAACAGAGGATGTGTTTAAATTACATAAAAGACCCTTCAGGCCAAGACATCCAGAATGGTGACTGCAAAAGTAAAACAGCCAGAGGAAGGAGTCCGCATAGGATCATTTGCCACCTCAGGGTGAATTTGATTCTATTTCCTCTTCCTATTACTTATAACCCTTGTTATGAAAATGAATCTACAGAATCTTACCGTTACATCTACCCTCATTCTGATGATGTGACGTTCTCATGACAAAAAAATTAACAAATGGAAAATGAGAGTCAAGTATATACTCTTGTTTCTTAACATTATAGGGACTGAAAAGAGTATAGGGTGATTCCATTTTTTAAAAGCTTTGTTTGAAATTATACCCAGAAGCACAAGGAGGGCAAAACAAAATTGATTTGGGGGACAATATAAAAATCTCTATTTCATAGTTATCCCGCATTGGGTAAATTGTTCCATAATACTAGCGAAATTAGAGTTCACCACTTCAACTCAGGAAAGCACAGGTAGTCGATGTTCTCTGGCTCTTGTAACTTGGGATGATGATATAGTACAATCTGACGTTTGGCAATCACTGCTTACAGATATGGAATACAAATTTAATCTCCGTTGTCTTCCTTAGGTGATGACCTTTATCAAATAGTTAAGCCTACAATGCATTTAGATGGTATGATATTCAGGAATTTTTTTTTTCTAAGTAATATGTGGACAGTACTATTTCTTCAGTTATCCAGCGTCAGACAATACTGACTTTTTTAGCATAGTAACTGCATATTAGCTCTTGTACCATCACTAGCAATTCACCACCTCCAGCTGTCCCATAGAGTTGTATCATAATTCCTGGTAAAATCATGTATTTAAAATGCTTATATTGGAGTTCCCGTCGTGGCGCAGTGGTTAACGAATCCGACTAGGAACCATGAGGTTGCGGGTTCAGTCCCTGCCCTTGCTCATTGGGTTAATGATCCGGCATTGCCGTGAGCTGTGGTGTGGGTTGCAGATGCGTCTCGGATCCCGCGTTGCTGTGGCTCTGGCGTAGGCTGGCGGCTATGGCTCCGATTCGACCCCTAGCCTGGGAACCTCCATATGCCGCGGGAGCGGCCCAAGAAATAGCAGCAACAACAACAACAACAACAAGAACAAAAAAGACAAAAAAAAATACCCATGCACAGGGGATAATCATCTTAGTCAATTTTAGCTACTATAAGAAAGTACCAGAGACTTAGTGGCTTATAAACAACAGAAATTTGTGTCTCACCATTCTGGAGGCTGGAAGTCTGAGACAAGTGCCAGTGGATGATCCGGTTCTGGTGAGGGTCTTCTTTTAAGTCACTTACTGTCAACTTTTCGTGGTGTCCTCACTTGGCAGAAAGAGGGTGGGAGAGCTCCTGGCGGTGGGGGGGGGGTCCTCTTTTTTAAGGGCAGTAATCCCATTCATGAGAGCTCATCTCCCAAAGGCTCGCACCTCCTAATGCCATCACATTGGCGACTAGGACTTCAACATATGCAATTTAGGGACAAACATTCAGTCCCTAATAAGATCTGTCAGTCCCAGTTTTTGCTGAGGACCTTCTTTCTACAGCCTTCTTTGATCTCATCCCAGTGTTCATGGATAGTTCTCTAGGACGAGGTCTAGTAGATCCAAGACTGCCCTTCACCTTCTCCTGGACTGGAATTTCTGCTCAGTGTCTCCTTTGGGTTTGTGCTCTCCTTTTGTGAAAGCACATTCTCCAGGAGCTTTCTAAAGAAATGTGCATTTTAGGTCAATCTTTGGGTCCTTATATACCAAAAAAAAAAAAAAAAGTCCTTATTCTATATTGACTCTTGGGTCAGTGTAGAAATCTAGGTTGAAAATAATCTTCTCTTATCATCTTTTAAAGGAATTTCTCACCATTGTCTACCGTGTCACTACTGGAAAGTCTGATAACATTCTGATTCCTTCTTCTTTGCATGCAACCTGTTAATTTTCCTCCTTGGAAATTCATAGGGTTTTCTTTTGATTCTAATGTTCAGAAATGTCATCACGAGGAGCCTTGTTATACCTGCTGTGCTCTTCCTAGGGCTGGACACTTAACTATCCTTTGCCCTGGAGACCCAAATTTAGTTCTGGGAAATTTTCTTGTGTTATTTCCTTGGTAATTTCTTCCTGCCTGTTTTCTCTGACCTCTCTCTTTAGAACTCCTATCACCTGGACCCTCACAGATCTATTCTCTCATTGCATTTCCCCCTCTCTCTGTTATTCATATTTTGATTTTATTTTCCTAGGTGACTTCTGGGTTATTCTTTAAAATTACCTTGGGAGTTCCCATCTTAGCACAGTGGTTAATGAATCCAACTAGGAGCCAAGAGATTGTGGGTTCGATCCCTGGCCTTTCTCAGTGGGTTAAGGATCTGGCATTGCCGTGAGCTGTGGTGTGGGTCACAGACGTGGCTCGGATCCTGTGTTGCTGTGGCTGTGGTGTAGGCCAGCGGCTACAGCTCCAATTCGACCCCTAGGAACTAGGAATCTCCATATGCCACTGAAGTGGCTCAAGAAAAGGCAAAAAGACAAAAAAATAAATAAAATGAAATAAAATAAAATAAAATAAAATACAAATCTTCAAACCCTTCTCAGATTTTCTAAAAAGTATAGGTTAATATATTTGTATTTTTAAGTGTTTTATCTTATTTTCTATTTGTTATTTTCCAAAAGCACATTGTTCTTATTTTATGGGTCAAATAGTTTCTTCATCTCCCTGAAGAAAGTAAAGTAATAGTTATATTTAAAAAAAAACCTTTTCTAAGTCAACTATATTTCAATTTAAAAAAAAAACCCTTTTGTTTCTGCTTCATCTCTGCTTTCTTCCACATTTATTTTTCTAAGATTACTTTCTTTCATTTTTCCTTAAATTTCTATTTTCTCACCTTTTCTTAAGGGGAAGTCCCTAAAAACACTCACTTGGATCTCTGTCTGCCTTAGTTTAGGGGTGGAGGCTGTTTAATTGGTAGGTTCTTATGTGGGTGATTGGTCTGATGTCCCTACGGGAACTCGGAAAATTGGTATATTTTCTCTGGGACTATTAAGTGTTCTCCTAAATGAATATGCCAGTCTCCAGCTATATCTCCTTTAGGGTCCTGGGCACAGAATTTGGGAAGCAGGCTGGGAATTCCAGGGTTCAGAATGCAGATCTTGACTTACCTTATTCCATCTGATTTTTATCTCTGTGCCTCCTTCCTTCCCTCTTGGGGTTCTTGGGCTTGGAAATTTCTGGATGCATTTCTCCAAATACTAAACAGCCCATTGTCTATAGAAGGAAGACAGGTAAAGCTAGTATG